>NC_091709.1:41281785-42543571 GCF_041296265.1 Equus caballus
TGCGGTGTGAATGTTGAGTCAACGAATTTGGAAAACAAGTATTTATATTGTCGGAATCACTATGTGTTCGTGGTTTCATATAATACCTACCTGCTTTTACTATTTATCTTGCTGCGTGTGACATTTCCAACATAATCTATGCCTTATTGAACCCATCCCTTGCTGAATGTATAATTTTCATCAAACTGTACTCTAATATAATCAAAATGAAAAGAATCCTTTTTTAAATATTTGTTGACCTTGAGCTTGTATCATGTTGCATAATGACGTTTTTCAAGTAGAAAACATTTTAAGGTGCCCAGAACTATTCTCTTTTACTCTATGTCGTGGACAAGATACAAAAGACAGCTTCAGATTAATGAAAGAAGACAACTGAAAATAAAGAAGACAAAAGATCAAGAAAACTGAAAAGGTAGTTTTTTGAAAAGTTTAATAAACTGGACAAACCCTGAGTGATATTATCCCAGAAAAAATAATAGATAGGACATAAAAAATAATGTTAAGAATGAAAAGGACGTATAACTGTAGGATCTAGTATATATTTTTAATATCACAAGAGAACACAATGCCAATAAATTTGAATCTTAGATTAGACAATTTTCTAGCAACTATTATTTTACAAAATTGACTCAAAAAGAAATAGAAAATTTGAATAAACCACTGTTAAAACATTATATACAAACTCATTCTAAGCTTAGATAAAATCAGAAAAGGTCCTCAACTCATTCTGTGAGGCTAGTCCAACCTAGATATCAAAACTTGACAGCATAAAAAACATAGATTAACCTCTCTTTATAAACGTAAATGAAAACAATCCTAAATAAAACATTAGTAAATTGAGTGTAAAAAATCAAATACATTATGACCCAGGAATGAGGTCTGCCTAGACATGGGAAAAATCTATTAATGCAATCCACTACATTAATAAAGTAATGTAGGAACACCATATTACTGCCTCAACAAATGCTGAAAAAGCAATAAAATTCAATAGTCATTCCTCATAAAAACAAGAAGTCAACTAAAAACAGATGGGGACTTTTCATCTGATAAAGAAGATCCACCAAAAACGAAAATAAAGAAAATATAAAACAAATAAACATACAAAACTACTGTGAAGTTGTCCCTCTCTGGCTGCAGATGAAGAAATTCAGGGTCTTTGGCATCAGAGACATCTAAAACAACGCTTATCCTTTAGTAAGACTTTGAACTTGAAGTACAAAGGTTCCAGATAAGTTTGAACAATTCAAAACCAGCTTTAAAAGACATCGAGCCTTTATCACGACCATCTCAGGTTACCGAATAGAATCTTGTCACAAGTTCATTTTTTTAAAGGATAAAATAACAACTCTCAGATAATATTAAACAAACACATGTTAAAGATTTAGCTCATTTAACTCACTAATGAGTGAGGGAGCCACTAAGATATTACAATCAGTTCAAAGAAAAATTCAATACACACACACACACACACACACACACACACACAGAGGAAATCAGAGATGGCAAAATGAACGCACAAATAAAAGCAAAATTGGTTAATATTCCCAGAGCAATAATAACCTGCATCTCCACTGGACACAATTCATTTGAGTTTCTACAGACAGCATCAACTGTATTACAGTCAGTTTTCCACAACTTACAGAGTTATAAAACAGCTCAAAGGCAATGACGGGCAGAGCCAGCCAGACAGATGCACCGGACAGGACACTCAGTCGTCTTACTGCACTTCAAAGTCTTTTAGAATTTGTCTTGACTGTCTGAACTATATTTTGATGCTGACCTCCTTTAAATACTTGATTTGGGAATAGCCTTCTTTATTCTTTGATGTTTCTTATTGCCTAACTTAATAAAAAGTTTTAATTTCCTTATTTTTATTTTAAATAAGACATCAGTGGACGAGTATACCAACACCAGTGAGATAGTTTATGGGAAGCTAGACCCCCTGGTGACCTGTCACCAGTTCATCTCGATTGCTAGTAAACGCTTGCAAGAAGATGTACGGAGACTGCCCCAGCTAAAGAAACAATCTTCTCTTCTGACAATATAAATTTTCAAAACAACATTTAAACAAAATATAAAGTAAATCTCTACAGACTTTCTCCAAGCCCATCTTACTCCCAGATCTTGTCTTTGTCGCCTGTTGAAGTATACCTCAAACGTCTGCATGTGGGAGCATTCTCTGTGGACTCCAGTTACATATCTAGGAGTCTCCTCTTTTATGAAATGCAAACGTTCTCTCATAGCCGTGGCAATGTCACCAGCTGTGCTATTTGCCTAATGTTTTCCAGGGATAAGTGGCTGAGGTCAGAGCCCTGAGGTTGCAGTGTGCAAGACTTGGCAAGCAGGAGACTGGAAGGGTAGTCAGGTACCCCACCGAGGAAGGGCGGAAGGGCGCAGCAGAGAGCCAACAGCATTATCTGAGGAAATGAGGACCTGGCGGTTAAAGATAGCGCACAAGAAGAAAACAGAGACCCTAAAAAGAGATGGGAAAGTGTAAAGAAAAGTTCATCTCTGCATCTGTTCCCAGCCTGATTCATGACTGCCAGAGTGATCCAGTTCACTACTTTCAACGCCAAAGACAATGAGGAAAAGTTTTGGGCTGGACTCACCTAGGTTGTTTGTTTAGACACAAGACGTTAGTTCTCTGGACCATTGACCTTGTATAGAACAGGTAGCCGTTGCTGCTTGCCAGCTCTAGATTCTTCCAACAGGCTGCAGGCATCAAAGAGTTAGCCTCTCGTAATAAAATCAGCTCTTTAAACCACTCAGAGGACCTACGATAGGGATCACTACCCAGATTAATTTGCTACCAAATAAAGAATCAGATGCCAAGATAAACAAGAAAGAACAGCCAGCTGGTAGGGTTTGAAAAAGAAATGCACGCCTTTCATTCTCCTTTTGTTCTGGGATTTTCAATTGAATTAGGATGGTTCATCTTTTCTAAACTGATATGTGCTAAATTTTTAATGACTTAAATGTGCTCATTACATTTCTAGGGAGTGGTTCTCTGAACAGCCAGCTCCTGTCAGGGTGCCACGATGGTGCTGCCCAATTCTCTAGGCAACCTCCCAGGGTGGCTGTTGACCTGGGTCATGCTCTTTATCCACGAGCCAGTAAATGAAGGTCTCCAGGATTGGCCACACTGTTTGAGGGGCCCAGTGCATAATATAAATGTGGGCACGTTGTTCAGAACATAGTAAGACATTCAAGACAGTAGAGAATTAAACCAAGCATGAGGCCCTTCTGAGTACAGAGCCCTGGGTGCTGCACAGGTCACACATCCATGAAAGCGACACTGGTGATCTCACTGAGGGGACAACCAAATCCTTTCTCACTATTGATTTGGTAACTTGTCATGCCAGAGACATGAGGTTTTGCAATCTGGGGGCTGGACAAACTCTTTAGTCCAGGAAACTGACTTTAATAAAAGCTGTGCATCCAGAAAAAAAAGGGTCTACTTATAAAAAAGGCTTCACCTTGGATTTCTTGGAACCTACAAAGTGATCTGAATTACTTGATGACTTCATCCTTGGGGATCCATGGGGATCTCTCTTTGAGAAGATTTTTCTCTTGTGGTTTCATTTAGATTCTATCTACCTTTATATATTTATATTCCTATTATAGATTATTGGATAACAGCCCAGTGCATTTCCATGATGTTTCAGGGCCCCCATTTGTGTTAGGGTTTATGATTCTGTCAGCAGAAAGCATTGACCTCAACTGACAGTGTTTAATTTTGAATGTAGTATTTCTCAAACTAGATTCTGTAGGGGTGTTCTTGGGTACCCTAGCTTTCAAATTTGGGAAACACTGTTTTAGATCCTTGTCAAGTTCTGACCCAACGGTTTTGAAACCTTAATGAGTAATGAGAAGCTCTGTGCCCTTTCTAATGCAAATCAAATGTTTAAAGAATAGTTGAGTAAAGGGGAAAATGGCAATCTTCATTCAGATAAGATTTGGCTTACTGGTTAAAAAAAAAATCCAGGCACCCAAATATTGAGAAAGAATAATAGTCCCAACAACAATAATAGTTTTGAAAGTTCGTTGTATGACACACACTTTTCTTTTTCAGTGAGGAAGATTGGCCCTGAGCTAACATCTGTGCTAATCTTCCTCTACTTTGTATGTGGGATGCTGTCACAGCATGGCTTGACAAGCAGTATATAGGTTAGTCCCTGGGATCCAAAGCCAAGAACCCTAGGCCACTGAAACAGAGCACGTGAACCCAACCACTACACCACCGTGCCAGCCCCTATGATACACTTTTGATGTATTTTTTCAGTCCTTTGACATGGGTACTAGTTGAGCTTCTATTCTGAAGATGAGGAGATGACAGCACAGAGAGGTCCAGTAATCACCTAGCTCTCCAGCAGCAGAAGGGGCAGAAGTCAAATTCAAATGCCCAGAATCTGATTCTAAAGCCAGTGCCTCACTCTCTACCCCATTTCTTTAACACACTTGTGCTAGAAAATCTTTAATGCTGAAGGTTTGTGTCATTTTAAGGATCTGCAGAAATTATGGGGATGGGACTGTTTTAAAAGGTAGGTTTTATTATTATTAGATATGGTGGATCCAACAGATCAGGAGATGTGTGCCGAAAGGTAGCTTGTTACTTACTTATGGTTCCCAAGAGATGGGGGGGGGCGGGGCATGTCACACCACACAGGCCCACACGGAGAAGCACCAGGGTGAGTCAGGAGGCAGAGAGCGAGGGAGGAAAATGTGGGCAAGAGCCTTTGCTGCGGTTTTGTGGGAGGAAACAGAAGAGGCAGGGTAAGCAGGCAGAGGGGAGCTAGTTTGAATACTTAAGCAGTCTCTGGCGTGTAGGGGCCATCCCTAGTGGTCTGGTACTTGGCCCCAGAGTAATTTAGGCAGGGGGATAGTGGCTTGCAGTGCGAAAGCCCCATAAAGAAAGTCGTTTGGGTATGGATTCTGGATTGGCTGGTTTACATATGGAAGGTGTGCTGGCAGGTGAATCATTTAGTCTAGGAATTGGTTCACCCCGGGAAGGGCAATCTCTCCAGGCCAGCAAGGTCCCAAATTTAAAAGCATCAGACTAGAAAGACATGCTAATACAGACCTGGAAGACCAGGCTGACGAGAGACCCCCAGGACCGCTGCCTGGTCTGAAGAGTCACCTCTTGGGGGCAGTGTCCTCTTCTTTGTTAAGAGAAGACAATAAGTCCTTGAAGAATGATGACAACGAGACAATGCAAAAGTGTGCGTGCAGCTTGCAGAGACAGCCCCATTCATCACAGCTGCAAGCACACGTCTCGAAGACGGAGACTTGTGAGTAAATGACACTGGAGACAGAAAGAAAATGTGGCAGAGATTGTATGTAATCATGATGATGCTTCTTTGTAATCAGGTAGAGGTGATAAGCAACTTTACAAAGTTTCAAATGCATGTTACTTTTGATTATCTCTTCTCTGTTAGTTTCCTAACGTCATAAACAGAACGAGCGTCAACGAGACACAGTGCAGACTTGAGTTCCTTGGGCCCCGCAGTGGGGGCTCACTCCACTAGTGCCCCACCCCAGTCCACCTGCTCTTGGGTAACTAGTCCTTGAACTGGACCTCCAACTGCTTTCTTGACCCCTCTGGGAATCTGAGAGTCCTGGGAGCTGAGGACTTACGGCACCAAGATGTCCAGGCTCAAAGGTGAGGAGTCTGCTGTTCTAAGAAGGGGTGCTAAGGGACAGGGAAGAGGAGAGAGACCAGCATGGTGAACAGACTCGGCAACCAGCCAGCTCAGGTCTACAGCTACAGGAGGCCCAGAAAACGGGGGCCAGCCTTTGTAAATGCAGAGACCCAAGGAGTGAGTCTGTATCAGCCCAGTGAGGCTGTCTCTTCCTTAATGGGCAGGAGAATGTCGGAGTGAGCAGCATGCAAGCGAATAGCTTTTAGCCCCCAGGGCATGTCAGATCTTGTGATGAAGTCTCCACCCCAGGATCTCACTTAGTCTTTACACAACCCAGTGAAGGCTTCCAAAAGATTGGCTGCAAACACATCGCTTCTCTTTCATTTTCTTTCCCAACTGAAAATAGATTCACCCTTCAAGGTCCATCTTAACTGAAAGTCCAATATCTCCCCCTGGAGATCCTCTCCTCCTCAAATTGTCCAGGAACCTGGAGGGTTGATGTGGTCCAAATGGGCCAGGTTTCATCAAACTCCGCACACAGAGCTGGGCTTGGGTTCGTGCTAACAGCCACAAGGCTCAGGTGGAGCCCTGGTCTCGTCAACCCGAAGGACCGCTGGGCAGCTGCTGACCACAGTTCCTGCCCAGGCCATTGTGCTTCTTCAAGGGTGGACGACACTCACTCAGAGGTAAGCTCAGCTAGTGGGGTGCCATGATCTGACTCCAAGGGTCTCAGCCTTTACTGCTCAGCTCACCATGAGAATGAGTCTCCGCCTGCCCCCTCCTTCTAAGACTGTACCCCCTACTGCTGCCAGGGATCCCAGACCCTCAAAACCCAATTGTCTGATTAGACCCCTTTCCCCAGAAAGTGGAGCTGCCCCTGCTCACCCACAGGCAGCCACACCTGCCTTTTGAGCTCTTCCAGCATCTCAAATTTGCTCTACTCTCTTTGCAAAAGCAAGGTGATATTCCGACATCAGTATTGCTAGAACAGAGAAAAAAAGAAAAAAACCAGAAAGAACATTGACTCTTCTCCAGGGCATCGTCCCACTCGCACATTCTGAATGGTGCTAGCACTTTCCTCACTGCTCTGCTTTCTACTCCCAGCACAAATACCCTTAAATAGAACTTGAGGTCAAAGTCAACGTCACTTTGTTCCATATGCACACCCCAACATCTGGGCTGCCTGTTCTCTGCTGCTTAAATCCACTTGTAAGTGGAGATAAGGTCCTTCTCTCCAGTCTTTACTTAATTCCAGCTTCGTGTTATGGTAATAGAAGTAACATGTTTCACTGACAATTCTTAGACTCATCCTGCAACTCTCTAAAGCCAGAGCCTGTGATGGTCTTGATCAGGGGTTGGCAAACTACAGCCCAACAGTCAAATCCAGCCAGCTGCTTGTTTTGCATGGTGCACAAAAAAAGTCTTGTTCATAAAAGTCTTACTGGCTCACAGCTCGTCCATGTACGTCTTTTCTACGGCTGTATTCTTGCTACAACAACAGACCTGAGTAGCTGCAATAGAGAGAGTATTGCCCACAAAGCCTAAAATATTTGCTAGCTGGCCCTGTACGGAAACGTCTGCTCCCCCCTAATCTAGATGATGTGAGGTTCAGTTTCTGGCTCCAGTGCCTATCGGTGGAGCGACAGTGAGCTAGTAACTTCACCTCTCGGCATCTCGGATGCCACGTCTGTAAACTGGGCATAATCATACCAACCTCAGGGACGTATGAGAAGAAATAATCAATGCTTGGAAAATGCTCAGCGGTGTTTTGCACCTAGGAAGTGCTCCATTTTGTAGCTATTGGCATATGAGTAATGTGACACCAGGGGTCTTACAGAAGAAAATGGTTGACTTTGGATAAATTTCTTGAACCCCTCAGTGCTCACAGACAGCCTGGTGACATCATCTCTGCACACACAGAATCTGCCCTGAGGCTTCTCCTGTCCAGCTTACATCTATACACATATCTTCCATGTCGAGATGATGAAACAGTGCCTTTAGCCTTGAGTAAAATATATATTTCTGAGCATCTGAGTTGACTGTCAATGCTATACCAAGTGCAACATTTGACACTTGCTTTGGTAATTTCACGAGTGCAACACGAGGCAAGGGGGGAAAGAAGAATCAAGAAGCCAAGGAGCTCCTAAGATAAAAGAAGCAACTAAAACACAACTTTCAGATGAGGCCAAAGGTGTCTGTCTCCCATTCCTCGTCATGGGTTAGATCCAGGCTTTCTCAACTGAGGGCATCAAACTACAGTTCTCATAAACAAAAGGGATCTGGCGTGGGGAAGTAATATACCTTACTGGTTTTAAGCCCTCTTTTGTGCTCCCTGTGTCACCATCCACCTAGACAGTAAATCAGAGAACATTGCTATTTATAAAAACTTTTACTGGAAGCATCAACCTACCAAAGAATTCACAAGAAGCAGCTGAAGTTCTTTTATGCCCTTGCCAGGTGACAGCAGTGCTGCAAGAACAGGGGGTCTTAGCTCTCTCCTTACCCCTTCCCTTGGGGGATGCAGATGCTCCTCATGGCTTCACAGGGAGGCAGTGTGTTGTGGTCATGCTGACTGGGAAACCAGAGGATCTGAGCTCTGGTGTTGGCTCCACCACACAACCCTGGGCTACTGAACCAACCTCTCTAGGACCTACGTTCCTGGAGGGTTTATTGTACGTGTCAACTTAGAGGGCATTTTTGGATGAGATTAACGTTTAAATCCGTGAACTTTGGGTAAAGCAGATTGCCTTTCATGAGATGGGTGGGCCTCATCCAATCTGTTGAAGATCTGACTAGAACAAATCAACCAGTCTTTCTGAGCAAGAGGGAACTCTCTAGCAGACTGCTTTCAGACTTCTTCTGCACCCTTGGTCTCCTGGGTCTCCACACTGCAGATTTGTACTTGCTGGTTTTCATAATCTTGTTAGGCAATTCCTTATAACCTCTTTCTCTCTCTCCCTGTCTCTCTGTCTATCTGTCTGTCTATTTGTCTCTCTCTCTGCCTCTGTCTCTGTCCATATATGTATATCTATCTATATCTACCTATATGGATATAGATATATATGTATTTATATCTATATATGAATACCAATATAGACATAGATATAGATACAGATATGGAGAGATATCCTCTTGGTTCTGTTTCTCTGGAGAACCCTGACTAATGCAATTCCATTCATCAGATGAGACTCTTCCTTACACAGGCAAAGGCCTTCTCATCACGGGAGTGGTTGAGAGTATAGGTGCTGGAGTCAGACTCCATAGGTTTAAATTTGAGCTCTGCCATTTGGTAGCTTTTTTGGCGACCTACTTAACCCCTCTGGGTCTCAGTTTCCCCATCTGTAATGTGGAGATAATAGAGGTACCTACCTGATAGGATTACCATGAGAAATAATGAGTTAATACAATAAAGTGCTTAACAAAGTGTCTAGCACCCAGTAGAGCTTGTCTCAGTTAGGCTAGACCTGGTTATGCTGCAGTGATGAAGACATCACTTTTGCTTGGAACTTGTTGGCTGGAAATACTTAAATGGTTAGTGGGCCCTAAGGGAAGCAGGAAAAAAATCACCTGTGTGCCTGGAAGGGGGAAAAACGAAATATTTGAGAACAGAATTAATAACTTCCACAGTTATTATTTTTAATACTACACATTTATATGTATTCATATGTCTTCATATATATACACATTTAATTAATATTACATATTCTGTGGTCAACTTCACTTCACTTCCTCGCTCAGGGCAAAGGACATCTTTCAACATTGGACAGCTGCTTTCTGCAGGAAGCATCTTCTCCGCCCTGCTTAGCAGAGGTAACATGGTACCGCTCCTCCAATAGTTACAGCCCTGAGCTATGAGATCATCAGTATCCAAGCAGAAAGACAGAGTTTAGCATCTTGGGCTGATACCAAGGAGCTTTCATATGGAAGCAATTACACCATTGTTGGTGGTGGGGAATAGTTAAGATGCAAATATGCCATTATTTACTAGCTCTTGGAGGTCATGCCTCATGCATTTCATTCTGAGCTTCTTGCTCAATGCCTTTCAAATCTCCCCTGATTTTGGTTCCTCAGAAATAATTCCACCGAGGCAGGAAATTGGCGGTCAAATAAGTTTTATTGGCCTTTAGATCACTGTATTTCTTAACTTGTAATTTTCCATTGCTCTCTGTTCTCCACTGAATTTCCATTGCCCATTACACGTGTAGTGGGCAGCATTGATCTTGACACACGATATACAGTCGCTTATCAAGGGTTGATCCATTAGGTGGACTCCTCCCAGGAAAATGTGGGCTGTGTCTATCAATTTAAGAATGTTACATATGGACACACCATGGTATTATAAATAACATTTTAAAACCCATGCACAGAGAAAATGCTTCTCAGGAACACTTAAAATGGGTTTTCTTGATTTTCAGCTGAATCCCCATTAAGAGTTTAGGTATATATTAGGTAAGTGCTCTGTGCCCTCAATAACCTTGCAATTTTAGAATTTTCCTTTTGAGTTTGCTAGGGTCTTATGATTATAGCTAGCTAAGGGAGAGAATCTCCTAAGAAAATTAGCTAACTGTGCCTCTTGGAAACTCAAGTTCTCTGAAGAGAGGAGCAATTCAATCCCCTTTGATAGAATGCCCACTATGTGCTAGGTGCAGTCCTAAGCAGTGGAGTAGAGCGGTGAACTTGCTGACCAAGCCCCCTTGGAGTGAACATTCCAGTAGAGGACGTAGATAATCCCAAAGAAATTTGATAAATAAACAAGAAAATTTCAGATAGTGACAGGCATTATGAAGAAAAATCAACAGGGTAAAGGAAAGGAGTGGTGTGAGGAGCTATTTTAGATGGGCTGGTCTGGAAAGTCATATCTGAGGAAGCCATTTTTGAGCATCTAAATGAGCTGGAGGAAGAAACCATGGGAAAGTATAGAGAGAAAGCTATGTAGGCCTAGAAAATGAGAAATGCTTCTAGCATTCTGAGAGTTGAAGTTGGAACCTGAAGTAAGCTGCAAGGAATGGCTTAAGTTTCTAGTCAAGAAAACAGGATGCTTAGATGTCAGGAAGAAGAGCAGATACCAGCCTATGAGACTGAGAAGCTGGGGAAACAATCCAGAGAGCGTGGTCCTCTGACAGTTAAGTGGAAGAGGGAACATATCTGTGTCAAATACTGACAAGAGCTTTAATAAGGTGGAGTATGAAAATTCAGCATTGGATTTGGTCAGATGGAAGTTGTAGGTGACCTTAACCAGAGTAGCTTCTAAAATCCTGAATAGGACAGGTTGGAGGGAGAATGCACAGTGAGAAAGCAAAGAGTGAATTTACACAATCCATTGGAGAAGTTGTGATGTAATATAAAGACAGCAGAGAAATAGCCTAGCCGTTGGAGGTGATGCAAAGCCTGGGAAGGAATTTTTAAGGAAAGACCATATTAAAGCGTGTTTGTGTGTTGATGAGAACGACGAACCATCATGGAAATCAACTTTAGAATGGCGCAATCAAGAGTCAAATTAATTGGCAGGTCATGATCAGTATGATAGGAGTCTCTATTCTGATTCCAGATTATACGTGACATTGTGATTTTTTAACAGATGACACAGACTTGGCTTTCAAAGAAATTACTAGACAGTTAAAATCCACAGATATGCAAAAATTGAGGAACAATTTGCAATAAAATGTAAACAAGCTCAATATTTTATTTTATAAATTATTTCTATAAGTGCTGCAGGCAATAAGTAAAGAACACATTGTAAAATTATGAAGGGGAAGACAGAGGAATACTTTTTGAAATCTCTTTTCTCTCAGATCTTAAAGAAGGTTAAGGACATGAATTTGCAAAGAAGTGACAGGTGAGCATTCTTCAGGGAGAAGAAAGTATGGCTTAACGATGCAGAGCAAGGAATCAAGGAATCGGCATGGCATATAGGAAATATCAAAAGAATTGAGATAGCTGGGGCAGGGGGGAGACAGTTGGGGGACCTGAGTAAAAGGCGTGGCTTTCACCCAGTGGGCAAGAAGAATCCCCTTAATGGGTAACAGACAATAGGTTCTTGAGTTGGGTAACATAATGACTTGCTTTGCCTACATCGGTGGATCAAGGAATCATTTGCTTTAAAGAAACGTTGTTTCGTTTTTCAGACACACCTTGGAAATCAAGGAAGTTCTTCTGGAATAATGAAGCTGTCCATGCCAAGACTTAAAGTTCCAGCCCAGTATGAGCCTTCCAGTTCGTTCTGAGGCAGTTCCCTCAGAACTCTTTATTCTTAGCTCTCATTTGTTTCCATGCTTAGTGAACACACACATAATTGCAAAGCTGCCATCAATAAAAATTCTTATAGTATCTCACTGTAAAAATATCTTTCATGTGTGCTAGACATTTTCAAAAGCTTAATAATTCTGCATCTGATTTGCATCATCTTATTTAAACAAAGACAGTATTGGCCATACTGCCTACCAAGACAGATTGTAAGAAACTGCAATAATTTTGCAGCTATGTAGTGACAATCTATTTCTTGGTTTCCAGAAACATTTCTGCTTTACATGCTCTTAAGAAAACTGGGACACCAGGGTGGGGAGACAGTGGTTGAGAAATGCTTCTAGGATTAAGAAGGTTGAAGTTGACACTTGAGGTAAGCTTGAAAGAATGGCTTAAGTACTTCTGTCAGGACTTCAGAGATAATCTCATTATAACTATCGCGTCCTCAGGAATCTTCATCCCTGTGGTATAGCATCCTTTGATTCCATTTTCTATCATTCCGGGAAGGAACCCCACCCCCGGGGCTCACACTCGTGATTCACCAGCCCATTTCATGTTACGTGGCAGCATCCTCTGGGCAAGTTGGTGAACAAGCAGTGACTTGAAAGAAAGGATGGTTGTACAGCCTGTGGGAGAGCTCAGCAAGAAGGTGATCAACGTTCGTCCTTTCTTGTTTTCTGTAAAGCAGTGGAGAATGAGTCCTCACCCTGTGGCATTTTGTGTTGCCAAACAATCGTAATTCTTCGGGCTTCTTGAAGGATGGGATTTTCTGGAAGCTTAAAATTTTGGAAGGGAGAAGAGTGGTTGAGCAATCCAGAGAAATACAGATGCAGGCTCAGAGAAAGGAGAGGAAAAATGCTTCAGGGGGAGGAAGGAGAATCTCTACAGAGAATGAACCCCGCACACCTGTTAAATAGCATTAAAACAAGCTGGAGTCCGTCAATCCCCAGCGCACGGAGCTCCGGAACGGCATTCTGCTCCCTTTAGGGAAAGGCTCGTCCTCCATAATGAACACAGTTTCGATTCTTGCGGCTACTCAGCTACTGTGCTCTAAAGATGTCTTGCTGAACTTGAGGATATTTGGGGCACAATACGCTGAGCTTCCTGACCCCGGGCATTAATTCCAAGGGAGCTCACAGTGCTGCCCTGCTCAGTTTTAGGACTGTTTTAATGTTGCAGTTTTATTCCACGTCCAGAGATTTAGAAAATACAGTTGTGAGTTTGGGTTCTATCTAATGAGTCCACCAGTGGTTGTGGTGGGTTTGTTGATGTCTCACTGTTGGTCATTGGTCTCGTTTCTGACACTGGCTCTGTCTGTGGTTTACGGATCTGTATGGACTTTTGTTTGGCGTGGGTCACTCAGCGAGATCTCCTCCAGTTTGGGGTCTTAGCACGGTTTGCATTGCCTTGCCTCATTCCGGGTGTGGGATGAGCTTGGCCGCCTCTGAAAGCCCAACAGCCACTGGGTTCTCACAAATATAACTGAATGAAAGATGAATCCTTCAGATGCAGGTTTTCCTGCCCTGCGACACACAGTAGAAAACACCCCTCATTGCCTCCTTAGCATTAAACCCTAGTTTGGCTCTGGCCTCCTGTGAAGCCAAACCATAGCTTTTCAAGCAGGTCAGTCTGTGTTGTAATGCCATCATCTTTCTAGACAGTTCTACCTGTCTAGAACTAGAACTCATAGCAGAGTTATGCCCTGTGCTGCTGAAAGGAGCAACAGCTTCCCGGATGTGTCTGATTTCTCTGTGACTTCCCGAGGTGGGACACGTATCCTGTGGCTGCTCCTGGGGACTCTGGGGCAGGTGGTGCCTATGTGCTCTCAGCCTATGTGGCCTCCACCCATCCTGGAGCAGGTAGACTCAGCCAGCTCCCCTTGGTGCCCTCCAAGGCACAGCTCAGCACAACCAGTACCAGGATGTCCTCAGCCTCAAATATGCCTGTCCCATCAAAACATAGTGATGCTGGGGGCCAGCCCAGTGGTGTAGTGGTTAAGTTCCTGCACTCTGCTTCTTTGGCCTGGGGTTCGCGGGTTTGAATCCCGGGCATAGACCTACACACTGCTCATCAAGCCATGCTGGAGTGGCGTCCCACATGCAATGTAGAAGAAGATTGGCACAGATGTTAGCTCAGGGACAATCTTCCTCACCAACATATATATATATATACATATATAATGACACTGGCTCACTTTCCAGCGTTTTCCTTCTGAAACTAAAACTTACTTATGAAAGTAGATTTAGGATGACTCTAGAGCAAACCCCAGAGTTTTATGCACCATTTGCCATTTGGACTTAGTTCTCACTGTTTAAGCCTCTCCAGCTACTTATTCTCCAGTTTCTACACTAATTGAATGAAACATCTTTGTCCTCACCCCTTCTATCAGGGTGGGTCAAGTGAAGCATCTTATCAGATTCCCAGTGTGCCCTAATCATAAATCAATGGTTGAAATCCAATGATACATGGGCCTGCCCCACCTGTAGGTTTCAGTGTGAAAATCAATTTCCATGTACACATAGGCCATCAAAGGGGTTACCATAGGGATATCAGGAATAACTCATTGTATGTGACCAGCAATGTGGGAAGGAAAAAAAACGGAGAAAAGTCTCTCTACGGGCGGATTTTTTTTAGAAGGAGGGAAAAACAACCCTGATTATCAAGTCCGCAGGTGCTGAAAACAAAATGCTGCCAGCGTTTATCCCGAGGGAAACCGAGCTCTGAGCGTTCTCCGCTGCACATGTTCTCTGAGGAAGTCCGCAGCTCTTTCAGGAAAGAAGTGGGAAAGCATCAGGAGCCTTTGGCAAAGGGGGAAACTTGCCAAGTGCGCTGACTGATACAGGGGCACCCGCAGAAGCCCAGTCCCCGCGATGCGCTCACAGCACCCGGCTCTTTCCCATCTCTTCCCTTCTGGACATCTTTCCAGCGCACTGGGGTACTCAACGGTACCGCTCTCGTGGATTTCTAAGGATTTAATGAGACAATCCATGGGAGATGCTTAGCACGCAGTATGCCCACAAGCCAGTGAAGTTGCTTCCACTCCCAGTCAGCCCTCAGTCCCTGGTGGTCTCACAGGCAATCGAGGGCACACCTCGAAAACCCGAATTCAAGAGACAGAGTGAGTGGATTGGCTCCGCTGCTGAGACCATCCACTTCCCGGATGAGGGAAGATCCTCTCGGCCACTAGGGGGCACCAACCACATGGAAAAGAAGGTTGAACTTGGAAGGCTTAGTCCATCGCTCTGTGATGGAAATCACACAACTAATGCATGTTTTTGGAGCAAAGTTTGGGGATGGATGAGGAAGAAAGGGGCCCATGACTTCTGCTGGGCAAGGTGGCTACACTTTCATGTCGTTTGAACCAAGTTTTTTATATCTCTCCTGTGTGACTCACCAGCTACCGTGGGTGCACACACTTTTTTTTTTTTAATTCAACCCCTTTTACTTTCAGTCTTTTTTCTTCTATATTTATACTCCAGTTGAAATAGACAATATTCTTAGTGTGTGGAAGAGATATGCGGAAGAAAGAAGGGTCTTGACCTTAAAATGTTCCAGACTTCTTATGTATCGGATCTTTCAATCTGAAGCCCTATGTTTTCTTAGCCCTTTAAACCTGGCTCGCAGTGGACGCAGTTACTGAAATGTTCCTGAGATATCCGAGATGCAATGGGCTTCTGGAATCCAGGCAAGAGGGAGGATAAGGAGAGGTGTGGAGAATTTACCTGCTTAGCCCAGGGCACAGAGTATGGCCAAGACTGACAGTTGTTTCCCAGAGGGGAATAATTGATACTCTCCCGCGCTGGTGGGGAAAAGGAATCTGTGGGCTTTGTTAGGCGTCGCTCAAACTTCTCCAATGTGGCCAGGCATCCCCTGCTTCAGAATTCGGCCCGGTGGTGGTCATGACTCCAGGTCCTGGACCCTAGCTCATAGCTTCTCCATTGCACTCTTGATGTACCGCTCAGGTACGTGCAACAAATTCATGCACAATTTTACATTCCTAAAATTTAAGCACCACTCTTCTAGAAGATAGTAATAATCCTGTCTCCACTGATTGGGAATGCATTTAAGGATGTCTCCCTATGATGTTTGTCACAGGAAGTTGCCACCTTCTAGAAGAATGTTTGAAAGGTCTTATTGCTATGAAAGGTCCAACCCAACAGCAAAGCCCAGAATGACCAGAACTGTTCGCTCTGAGACTCTTCACGGCCCCAGAATCACATGGTGTCCGCACCCTCTGCCGGGGGGCCTTCCTTTGGTTTGTGACTCTCCAGTTGGTGCGCCGGAGGGCTCAGAGCTGCGGACCAGCATTGTAGGGCTGCGATTCCATTGGGCGGCATCTCAATCACAAGAGGCAACAGTTCCAAGGAGCCAGAGGGGGTGCGGGGTGGAGGGGCTGCCATGCACCCCTTGGGCAGCATCGAGTGAGCAAAGACACAGGGCGCGAAGGATATGGTGCCTCTGACACCATTTCCATGTTGAATGACTTCTCCAGGAAAACGCCACTGGAACTCAAGGGGAGCTCAGACAGATTAAAGCAGGATAATTCCAATGATCTGGTAAGGAAATAGAAGTGGCGCTTTACATTGGAAATAGGTTCTCAAACATCCTGTGTCCGTTTTTGCTTCTGGAAACCGCTTCTAGAGGAACTTTGGACTCAGGTCGTCTTCCCTGTAGCCACCTTCTCTGGTCTCCAAGCAGCAAAGCAACCAGGAGGTACTTCACTGGACAAGCCCCTAACCTGTCAGCAAAAACTGAGAAGCAAATCACCCTCCGTGCGCTCAGCGCCTTGGTGCATCGGCACTTTGCGGGCCTTCCTCTAAAGCTACGTCTCTAAGAACACTTCTTTTCCTGCATCCACTCCATGCTCAAATTTAATTCTTATTGAGAAGAAATCCATCACAGATTTGCAAAATTGTGAGCGAGCCCTAAAGCATCTGCCTTCTGGAAGGTATTCTAGGGGTAAGTCTTCCCCCCGCAGGTAATGCCTACACTCACTAAGGAAAGGAACTTACTTCAGGTGTGTGATGTGGTTGGCTGCAGGGCTGACTTCATCAGTGTGCGATCTGTGCAAGTGTACAAGGACCCGCATTCAGAAAGGCCCTGTGTTTGCTCTAAGGCTCTGCTTTCGCCATCTTGAAATTCATACTACTGTTTGAACAAGGGGTCCTACATTTTCATTTCGCCCTGGGCCCCCAAAATGACGTAGCCAGTCCTGGGAAAATGGCTCATGGTGGGGCGAGAAAAGTTCAGGATTTGAAGCCAGGCAGATCTGGATCAAATTCTGACTGCCTACTGAGTAACTGTGTAGCACGTGTTAATATCCTCTCAGCCTGAGTTCTCCCGTCTACAAGACAGATTCACTAACCTTCCTTGTGGGATTGTTGTAAAGACCTAGTGAGTGCATCTAGTATATACACCAGCCCTTGGTTCTGGCACCAACCCAATCAATGCAAATAATTTGCACCCAAACTAATGTAAGTAAATTGCACTTAGTTCTTGAAATATATGGTATATGTCATTTAACAAAACAAAATATGTATTTCTTGAATGACTCTTCCATGCAATACCTAAAAGTCCATATTTACAAAATATTATCTTTGCTAGATTGTAATTCTGAGGAAGCCAATGAAATAAGTTAAGGTTTGGAGGGCAGAATCAAAGTCTTGTCCACGAATGCCCTCTAGGCATTTCTCATGGAGAAACCGGATGGTCCTTGATAATCTCTTGGGTGTCAGAGCCTGGCCCAGTCTCCTAATGTGCAAGAACAAGTGTGTCTTGGCTAAATGAATAAGAGAGTAAATGGAGCCCTCAGGAACAGAGGCATTTCTGCTCTTTGTGTTAACCTGTACACGCCCTGTGACCAGGGGAAAGTGTCAGGAGATGGGGGCCTTAGCACCGCCTCTCCTCCTCCTGAGCCATCTTGACAAGTCACTTCAACGTTTGAACTTCAGCTTCTCTATCTGTCAGATAGGAGGTGTAGGGGCCATAAAACCTCCTTCATAGGACGACAAGGAAGACTAACTAAACTTATAACAGGTGAGCCCTTTTTGTATACAAAGGTGAGGTGTTATCTTTCTGCATTGTTGCTCATCCACTGATTCCCAAAAGGTGACCAGGGAATCCCAGTTGCTCAGGGATAACAGACAAGACAGTATCTTTTTTAGCCTCAGGACTTCTCGGTGCCTTTCTGTGCTGATCAGCGCTCTGACTCTGTAAGAGGGGAATACTGTTTGCAGCATTTCCCAAACACAGTTGTCCAGAATCTTTCCTGGTAGAACTCCTGGAAGGATTGATGTGTTCCCAGGGCATGCACTGGAAGTGCTGGGCTAGCCTTTTCCACGTCTGCACCAGCTTATTGGGCAGATTGTTTCCTTGCTCACTCATCCGCTTGGTCTCTGCCTCACCCATGCAGACAGCGCTCCGCAGATGAGTAACAATGAGGAGACCCGAGGAAGCTCACCATCTGGCTCTTATCTGGTTCTTCATCTCTCAAATGACCTTCCTCCTTTGGGCATCTCTGCACAGCTCTCTCTAGATTTAATGGGGCTGAGGGCAATATAATTGACCCAAGTTTACTGCTGCCCTTGTTTCCCTTCCTCTTATTCTTTCTTCTTCTTTGTCTGCATCTCCTCCTCTTCCACCTCCTCCTCTCCTCCTCCTCCTCCTCCTCCTTTTCTTCTTCTCTTCTTCCTCCTTCTTTGTACTTAACAATTTGAGGATCTATCCATTTAGAACAATTCATTATCTCACTTTGGCCATAGTTTACAAATTATACATGAAATAAAAACCCCTACAGCTGAAAGCCTTGTTCTTAGAATTTTTAAAAATAGACTTGTTTTAAAGGCAAGAGGCTATATTAACCAATTTAGATTTTTTTTCTTGCCTTTAGGGACCAGTTCAGAACGTGATAATATTGACAACCCAGGATGGGCGTAGCACAATGTGGCCATTGCAATAGCTGTTAACTGCAAGTCGACAGGCATAGTACGCCTGCCACATTTTTGGGACTTTCATGACATACCCTGTCACCCTAATAAGGCTGTGTGGCAAAAACTGGGGCCTAGAGAGACTAAATAATTCACCAAAGATCGCATGATTAAGAAGTAACAGAGATGGGAGCCAGCCCTGATGGCCTAGTGGATAAAGTTCATCACACTCTGCTTTGGAGGCCTGGGTTCAGTTCCTGGCCATGGAACCACACCATTTGTCTGTCAGTAGCCATGCTGTGGTGGCAGCTCACAGAGAAGAACTAGAAGAACCCACAACTCAAATACACGACTATGTACTCGGGCTTGGGGAGAAGAAGAGGAAGATTGGCAACAGATGTCAGCTCAGGGTGAATCTTTCCCAGCACAAAAAAAAAAAAAAGAAACAGAGCTGGTATTGGGACAAAGGTTTTCAGAGTCCAAGGCTGCTCCCTACAAGTAGATGGTGTTGGGAGCAACCCCTTTGTCTGTGACCCCACAGCCACCTCCAGTGTCCCCTCTGTTCACTTCTCTACTTTTCTTTTTTGTCTTCCGTCTGCTTCTACTTTTCTTCTCCTTTTGACTCTGATCTCCTGCCTTATCCTTGCTAGAGATGCTCTCTAAGCTGAGAATCCTGCCTCCCTTAGTTGTTGAAAGCATCTTTTGCTCTGTCCGAGGCTGAGGGAAATGACATTTAACAGGTCTAGCATGATGAGACTATTTCTGAGCTGCTTTGTCCAAATCACTGAGCATCTGGCCCCTCAATAAAGAGGGAAGGAAACCTGGCAGAGCGAGAGGAATTGAGGTTCAGTTTCGCATTTCAGAAATATTTTTCCTGAGAGGCGACGTCCTAATTTAGTTCTATCAGAGCCCATTCTTCCTGATGGGATATTGATAAGTGATGATATCAAATCCAGAAGACTTTGTTGGGGACCCATCGTGTTGCTCTGCGACGTTCGCTGTCTGGGCCATGAGTTCTCCTCTTGAGGAGCCATCATGATTAGCTTAGGCTACTGAGAAGCGTGGTGGCACCTTTGCTCTTTGCCTTGCTCTGCCTGTGCATGCACTTCTAGACTGAGTCTGGAGGAATTTGTGAGTAGAGATGCGGACCCCATTTCTCTTTGCAGAATGGACAGAAGCCAATAGATGGACAATAAGTAGCTGGAAAGGGCATGCCGAGGACTTACTGTCTTGCAGGTTCAAAGGCTTTAGGAGGACAGGTGGATTCACCTTTATTCCCCTGGAGGCCGTGCTGGGGGCTAGAAGGCCGGCTCTATCTTTCAGGCCTTTCTTTCCCATCGCTCTGTCATGCTTCTCCTTAGCTAAAGAGGACGTGTGCCCTGTCCTTGACGATTGCAGCAGGGACAAAGTGTTGGGACAGTCCTCTGGAGCCCACCTGGGCCCTGGCACCTGAACCACAGGCTGCTCAGCAGGCCGGGGGTCCTCACCCGCCTGCTCTCTAGTTTCTTTCCCTCCAGGGCCATCTGTTTCTCACCTGCCTGACAGCTGCAGCCTGGTTTCCATCTGGTCCCCTTTCCAAAAACATGGGATGCAGAATATGACAAAGGTGAAAATGGAAAGAAAGGAGCCACAAAGGTTTCAAAGTTGATCATCCACAGATTTACCAGCAATTATAAAATTTAGCTCCTTTTAATTCATTTTCATCTGCATGCCAAAAGCGATCGATTGTATTAAAGACCAGCAATGTTTGTATGTTTTACTTGCCAAGTCAGTTGGAGCCCAGATGGTGACACTGACCTTCGATGAGCTCCTCATTCTTCCCAGGAATTGTATATTCAAGGAAAAGTCAAACCTCTTACCATTGGGAAACTTGGATCTTTTTTTAAATCGCACACACACATACACACACACGGACGCCTGCGTGAACTCTGCAGGCTGCGACATCGTGCTTGCTCTTATCATGAAAGTGCTGTAACTTTGTACCTGCTGAAAGACTAAAGTTCCACTTAGGGAAGCCAATCCTTTACTCTTTTGTCACCTCACCCTCCCTAATGGCAGGGCAGCTGCTGGGCAGCTCTCTCCTCTTCAGGCTGTCACTGGGGTGGAGCTGATTAAGTCACATTAGCACCGAGGGGACCTCTGAGCATCTCACGGACACCTGAATTCTATGACTCTCCAGTCATCCTCTCAGGCTGGTGGGTACTTTCCTCGTCACTCAGGGTCCACTGAACGCTGTGCTAGTCCCCTGCAATCCCATGAGAATGCAACCATTAGAAGAAGAAAGCTGTGATCTTGAAACTGAACCCACATTCTTAGATTATCAGAATTTTCCAGTGAACATGAAATGGTGAAGCCATCCTGTGGCTGCGTATGGTTCTTTTCAATTGTTTGATTCTGCTGACTGTCAATCAGCATAGGGTAATGAGACTTTTGGCCAGAGGGCGACGAGGGAAGGTCTGTGTAAAGATAGACCCTGGAAAAAACCTCATGTCAGTAATTATAAAAAATGATCAAAAGATTTAACATAAACTGAAGCAGCTATTTGCCAAGCATTACACATCTATTGTCTGATAAGCACTCTCTTGTTCTTGAAATACTTTGTTTTCGTAAATCTGATTCTAATTCGAGGAAGATGTCATTTCACGTGCACTCCACTGGAGTACAGACACCAGGGCTTTCTGGCTAAGAATCAAAGTACATGTTCAGACTTTCTCATCCTCGTGCTCTTTATTCTCACTTATTTATGGGGGCAGAACTTCCTTGCCTTTCCTTTCCATTCTGTTTCTTTGGGGATTTAGAATAATAAGAGCTAAGCTCTTACTTTATGCCAGATCTGTAGCAAATGCTATACACATCTTAGCTCATCTAGTTCTCAGAACAGACGCATGGTGTCGGAGCTGATATCACCCCCATTTTACAGATGAGTACATCAAGGCACAGAGAGGTCAATTTGCCAAGCTACTGTGTGGGGAGTCAGGATTTGAACCAAGGCCATCTAGCTCTGGGATCTGTGCTCCTAAACTTGTTGCTGTGCTCTCCCTGAGCATGTAGAGCCGGGCTTCTCAGCTGGCTGTGATTTCACACTTGACAGGGGACATTTGGCAAAATATCTAGAGATTTCTTTTGGTTGTGACAGCTGGAGGGGTGCTACTGGCATCTAGTGGGTAGAGGCCAGAGATGGTGCTACACATCCTATAAGGCACAGAACAACCCCCACAACAGAGTTATCTGCCCCCATATGTCAGTAGTGCTGAGGTTGAGAACCCTAGTGAAGAGAAAGCATAGGACACACACTGCATATAACAGACACGTAAATAGTAAATCTATCATCTGTCTTTCAGTCAATCATCTATCTATCTATTGCCTATCTATCTATCATCTATCTATCTATCACCTATCTATCTATCACCTTATCTATCTATCTATCTATCTATCTATCTATCTCTCATCCGTCTGTCTTTCTATGTCCTCCCTGTGTTCTTAGAAGACAGCTGGAAGGTCTAGTCTTTTGAAAGATCCTTTAAAGTATTCATTATTTGAAAGCCTTTAAAAATAATTCTTTATCAGAGTTAGAGGGCAAAGTGTGTTGCAAGTTATTGTTCCTTGAAAATACAGTGTCGTGTGTGTGTGTGCATGTGGGGGTGTGTGTGTGTGTGTGGGGTTGGCTCACGTTTCAGTTCCTGTGGACTTTCCCTTTGGCTGTGGAAAGTCCAGGTCTTTCCCTGAGACCCTGTTCCTGTGACTTTGCCCCCATTCAGCCTTTGAGAAAAGACCTGGGCCAGGACAGGTCATCCGGGGGTGTACCATGTCCTCACAGCCATTCTAACTCTAACTACATCCAACTTACCTTCTACATCCTGTTAATAACACATTCATATTACAGCAATACACATTATCTGTTATGTTATTACACTTTACATGTTACATATTCTGTTATTAATATATTTTACACATTATTTTAATTTGCATTACATATTACATTAATACATATTTCATTAACAGTGCACATTACATTGAGATACATTACACTTTACATTGATAACACATTACATATTACATTAATACATTTTGTACTACATTAATAGCACATTACACATTGCATTAATAACACATCACACATTATCCTATCTTCTATCCCACACGTTACACATCTCAGTGATGCACATTGCATATCACACAATTAATACCCTCCATATTACATGATTAACACATTGCATATTACATTAATTCACTTTACATATTACACAGACATGTACATCTTGATGTCTGGCTAGAGGAAACCTCATCATTTTCAGAGTCCTTAACTCTAATATTCCTGCTCATCTCCAGTCTTGGTTGTCCCCTGCAGCTGGTCTAGACAGTGTGGTTGCACTAAGAGCTGACGGTTCCCCAAAGGGCAACTCCTCCCCTGGCCCGCACAGGGTCCCCTCGGCTGTCTGCAATTGGCCGTCTGGAGGGCTCGTCAATCTCTTCACGATAGCATGCAGTCATGGCCACCAGACATGCCCTTGAGTTGTGCCTAGCCAGTGGGACCCCAGCCCTTTCAATTCACTCCCCTACCACTGCTCTGCTGGAGCCCATACACCTGGCCAGGGAGGCAGGTGACAGGTGTCAGTTTTCTTCCACACTGGGGACTGTCCAGCTATGCTGGGGTGCCCATCATTACCTACAGGGTACCAGACACTGCACTTGGTGAGGGAGATTGTGTGATGAAAAAGACAGGGTCTAGCCCTCGGGGAGCTTGGTTCTAGCTGGGGAGGAGGGTAGAGGTAAGACGTGAACAAAAATACTCATTAACTACTTAGAGTTGAGGGCAGTGCTACGGTCTATCTGGCTGGGAAAAATAATCATTTGGTCCCAGTTCCTCTGCCTTGGTGATGGATTTGGAGAAGCTTGCTTGATTCTTCTCTCCTTCCTGGGGAGTTCTGTCCCAAACCCTCTCCTGTCTCCTGTTTGTCCCTTCTGCAGTGTGTTCCTGTGAGCATTGCCTATCCTTCAGACAGGTCTGGGTGAGTCCAACAAGTAAAAGGCGCTTAAAGCTGTTCTCTCCGTAGAGCTTCCTAGTCCCGTGGAAGCCAGCAATGGAAGTGGGCGTTGGGGGGAGGGACTCGCTTTACACACATGCAGTTAGATGCTCCATTTGGAAAGAGACTGCCCCAGTGTCCATATAAGTGCCCCCTCTTGCTAGACAGAAAACTGCCACAGGAGCTGGTTTATGCTGCTCCCCATGGAGGGACCCCATGAGGGCCCACCAAGATCTCAAAGGTTACACTCTAGGTTCAGCCATGGTATCTGCAATGCAACAATATTAGTGGCGTAATGACGTTAATCCAGGCTGCCTCGCAGGAAATCCACCAAAGTGCTGAGCAATCGAATCTGAAACATGCTGTGTCCCTTATCTCTGGTCTTCCTCCAAGCACTGCAGAGATCTATCAGGATTCTCCCCCGTGTCTGCCTTGAGGCAGAGCTCACAGTCTTTTCTCTGCTTCTTGTGGAATTTTGGCCATCACATCCTGAACAACACATGGTGCCTGCCTGACATCCCCCCTCACTGCGATGCCAGCCCTGGGGTAATCCACTGCACCTGCCTTGGGCGTGTGCACCCCTGGCTGCACCAGTGGGCTGGCGCTGGGCAGGGAAAGAAGGGGAAGGGGCGACAGGTGCTGTTCCACAGCCAGGTTCATGCAGGGCTCTCTGAACAGAGCCTGGCTCTGCCAACGGACCCAGGTGGAGACCTACAGGCTCCAGCCCCGCCCCGCCCCGCCCATGGCCACACCTGAGTATGCTTTCCAGCTGTAAAGTTTCAGGAGGCGCTAAATGTAGGATGAATCATAGAAGTCATCCTCCAACTGAGGCACTTTTGAAAGTAAAAGGGGCTTTGTTAATAATTGTATCAGAACAGCCGGTGGAAACTGGACATACGTCATCCTTCCCAGTTGGCAAACTCCTGTCACCTCCTACCAGCAGAGGAGGCTATGAGACCAGAAGACTTCAAAGGAAGGGACAGGCATCAAATGTTTCTAAGGGAGCCAGGTCGATCCTGGTTTTGTGTGGTTGTGAGGGTGGAAGCTGGCGGTCCCCAGTCCTGGCAGCATCCCCATGTGGAATGTGATGGAGAAGGGAAGAGACGATACTTTCTTCCCACTGCCCATACTGTCCTCAGGGGTTGCCATAGGGCCACCTTTCTTCTTACCAGGAAGGGAGCAGGACCAATGACAGGTCACCATCAGCCTGTCATTTCTGTGCGGTCCTGAGTTCAACCAGCCTGGGAACGCAGGGCACTGTTTGTGCCACTCCAGGCTGGCCAGTCCTTGAGCAACTCCCTCACCTCCCCAGGCCTCCGTCTCCCCAGGGCTAAAAGGGGCTGTTAGATTTCACCGTCTCCACACTCCTTCTAGAACCTTCTCCAGCATCAGCCTTCCTCCTAAACAAAACAAGAGCATTCATCTACACCCAAGAGAAACAGGAAGAAGCAGAAACACAAGTAGAGAAAGTGACATGCCATCTTGTAGGAATAGTGAAATTCTCCAAGGAAAATCTCAGGCAAAATGATGCCGCTGGACCAGAGTTCAGTGAATTAAACTTCCAGCAAAGCTCAGCTTAGTCTTAGATTCTGTGTTTCAATCTTGTTGATGAAAATCCCTTCAAGATGTGTGCTGCTTGGAAAGCCAAGCAAAGTGGATCTCATGGTGCTCTATCTGCTGGTTCTGCATGAGGCATGGCCTCCAGGGCCAGCATTTGGGGCCAGCATTATTATTACATAATATCAGATCGTGGATAGCAGCAGAAAAAAGACCATTGACTCACTGTTACAGCTAAAAAAAAAGATCTTAGGAGTGATCCATAGACATTGAGGCAATATTAACAAAGGCCGGGCTCTGCTCTAAGCACCTTATAAATATTTATTCACTTTGTTCTCACAACAACCCTATGCATAAGTACTATTATTATCTCTAATTGACTGATAAGGAAATGGAGGCACAGAAAGGTTAAGTAACATGCCCAAGGACACAAGCTGATAAGGAGTCACACCCACTTGGCCTGGCTCCAGAGCCGCAATATCACACCCAAGGTCACAGAGCAAGGACTACAAGCCGCGTTGCCTTTACGCAGAGATGAGAGTGACCACGAATAACGCGGGACTTTTGCTTTTACCACCCACAACTTCCCCACCCCTTCCCCCTAAAAAGTAGAATATTTTCTATTTCCTTTCTTTTTACTGGAACTTGCCTAACACACATGTACAAAATTGTGAGTAAGGCACATTACATTCAAGCTCAGGCCTTCAGCGTTGACTCAGTTCTATCATGACCTAGAAGTATATTTTCTTTCCTTTCACAGAATCCTTAGATCAGTTCATTTGACTGATCTTTACTTTTTTCTCTTGAAAGTAAAAATTAGGAACACACACCATGTTTATTCAGGATTTGCCTATGTGACAAGGCAGTCTTGAAAAGGGATGACAATCAGCCAGCCCCTGGGCTGTTGCTTCCTCCCACCCACGGCTAGAGGTCAGCCAACTCAGGGGTGAATGTAAGCAATGGCGCCCCCTGGACCCCAGCGCAGCCTTGTTCACGTCCTGCCTCAAGCTCCTAGGGAAGGCTGGATTTCTAGATCTAGTGTCTTGAGTTGTTTACAGGGCAGACCCACAGGCAGGCAACACTGGCAAGCAGGGGGCATTTATACCTCCTTGAGGAAGGGACAGAAGGTGGGTCGAAGTGCCCACAGCTCTAGAAACTCAGCCTCCTCATGGCCTGCCACCACAGGACAAGCTTCCCTGGGTGGAAGTAACACAGCACTGGGCAGGCCCAAGGGTTTGGTTTAGGACACAGTTTCTCAGCCTTGGCACTAGTGACATTTTGAATTAGATAATTCTTTGTCTTGAGAGGCTATCCTGTGCACTGTAGGATGTTAGCAGCATCCCTGGTGAAGGGAAAGGGAGGTACTATGGACAATCAGACCAGAATGGCTTCCAGGCAGATGTGACTCAGCATGTCTGCTGCAGGCAGCGCATGCGCCAACCGTGTATGTAAACACCTTATGTAACCTGCATAATGTAAACATTGTCTGCTGGCTGTCTCCCACTTTTGTCTAGTAGTCATATAAAAGCGGCCCCAAGGGGGAGATGCTGCGCTCCCACCGTCTGTTGGCCAGAGTGAATAAATAGTACGTCTGCCTTACCATCAGCTGTTCACACCTTTTTTCAGTTCCCCGAGCCCCGTGGTCCAGTGCTCGGCTGTTTCTCTCCTGCATATACTTGGTGTAGTTGGCAGGATTCTGAGTTGAGTGGACCTATGGCTCCTGAAGCTGATGGGACAGACATGTGGCCACACACTAGTATATGGTTTCTGGTGGCTGAGGTCCTGTTGAATTGGGCCCCTGTGGAAGGGTGGGAGTCCATGGATGGTACCAAGGTTGGCACTGAGATGGCTCTACATAGCCTAGGGGAACAGGTACCAGAGAAGGCCCAGCCCGCATGGGGCATGCCAGTTGGCTGTTTTTGACAGCCTTACACTGCAACATGGATTCTGCCCTGCAGGAAGCAGCGTGCATATGGGAACTCGAAGCCAAGAAGGATGCCCTGGAGGCGCAGGTGTGGCAGTTGGAACAGGAGCTGGCAATGGCGCCTCGCAGCCAGATGGCGGAGGATGCTGAGGACGGGCACGTGGAGGAAGCACGCCCCCTCCATTCTTGGCCAGTAATGCAGCAAAAGGTAAAGCATGAGCAGCCCTTGAGTCCAGGAGGTGTCGCCCAAGGAGCCCCGATCGTGACAGAGTTCACGGCGTATACCCCTTATACGCCAGTGGAACTGCAGGACCTGTGTAAGCAGTGCAGGCAACGGCTGCTGAGCCCATACTGGTCTGGCTCCTGCGCCTGTGGGATGAGGGGGCGGATAGCATAATCCGTGCCCCTGACAAGATGGAGAAGCTGGCCTCCATACGTTACATCTTTCCCTTTGGCAGCGGCTCCAGAATAGCCATGAGCTAGGCCAAGGGCAAGGAAATCATTCCATGATGGAGTGGGTGACGGCTGCCGCCCGGACTGTGTGGGATAACGCTGGGGAGCTCCTGGCGACTGTGAGCCAATGCAGACCTACGCGGAACTGGTCCAAGTTATCCACAAATTGGGAATGCGGCAAGCCATTGTTAACCTGAATACCTGGGGGCCTGATGACAAGCACTTTACGTCCGGGATGAAGGACTTGGTTCTTCACTCAGCCCCATCCAATGCTTTTGGGTCCTTGGTGGCCATTTTGGCACCTTATGTGGGGCACCGGATACATGAGGTAACCACTGCAATGGCCACTTTGGGGGATGTAGAAGGTCAACAGAAGGAGAAAACCATGTATGTCGCACGGCGGGTGGCGCCCAAGCAGAGAGCAGGCACAGCGGAGAAAGGGCCCAAGCGAATCACATGTATGCAAATGTGGATTGACCTGCTAGCCTCAGGCATTGATCAGACAAAAACAGACCGGCAACCGAATGCTGTCATGGTGGCGCTGTGGCACCAGTTGAAGCCTGAGCAACAGTTCCAAAAGACTGTGGAAACGGGAAAGAATCCCGTCAGAGTAGGCAAGTGAGCCTCCGGGACTTTATGCAGCCCTCAGAGAGGGAGCCCGTGTACCTCTTTGACGAGGGGGAAGGCTGAGGTGCCCGGCTTGGGGGATCCCTGGAGGACTGGAGGCCACATGTGGAACTTGCGATTTGCTGGTCCCCCACCGATGTGCAGTGTGTGCTGGCGTTGGTAGATACTGGAGCTGATTGCAGTCTGATTAACGGCAACCCGGATAAGTCTCCAGGGAAGCCGGCGTATATTGACGGCTATGGAGGCCATACCGTGAAAGTGAATCCAGTGTCCCTGTCCCTTGGCATTGGCCGTTTGCCACCCCAAGTGTACACAGTGTATGTGTCTCCTATGCCCGAGTATGTTCTGGGGGTGGACGTCTTGCAAAGACTGTGCCTGCAGATGACCATGGGCGAGTTCCACCTATGGGTGCATGTGGTTAAGACTGTTGTCCGGGGGGCATACACACCACCTGCCGCAAGTGTTGCCTCTGCCACGATGTGTGTTGACCACCTGAGAGTATTGCCTCCCGGGTGGACATGAGGAGATCACACAGACTGTTGTAAAGTTGGAAGAGGTTAGGATCGTGCCATCCACCCACAGCCCTTATAATTCCTTGGTTTGGCCAGTGAGGAAGCCTGACAGCACGTGGCGTATGACAGTGGATTACCGGGAATTAATAAAGTGACTCCTCTGTTGCATGCTGCTGTGCCCTCGGTGCATGACAATGGATCAGCTTAACAGTCCGATTGGGACAGTACCACTATGCTGTGGACCTCGTTGATGCCTTCTTTTCCATCGATATTGCTGCTGAGAGTCAAGATCAGCTTGCCTTCACCTGGGATGACAGACAGTGGACTTTCTGTGTGTGGCCACAAGGAAACCTGCATGGCCCCACTATTTGTCACGGGCTCATTGCTCAGGACTTCGCTGCCTGGGCTCACAGTGATGCAGTGCTTGTATTTCACTATACTGACGATGTTACGTTAACCTCTGACTCTTGCAGATCTAGAGCATGCTGCTGATTCCCTGCGGAAGCATCTGGCAACATGTGGTTGGGTGGCCAACGACACCAAAGTCCAGGGACCTGGTTTATCTGTCAATTCTTAGGGGTTGTCTCGTTGGGTAAGATGAGGGTGATATCTGAGGCGATCATTGACAAGATACAGGTGTACCCCGTGCCAATGACTGTAGCTCAATTGCAAACATTTCTGGGCCTGTTGGGGTACTGGTAAATGTTTACTCCTCATTCAGGCCAGGTGCTGAGACCCCTATATGCGGTGGTAAAGAAGGGAACCCTGTGGGACTGGACAGATGCTGCGGACCAAGCATTCAAGGCTGCCGGGCGTGCTGTGCAGCAGGCACAGGCTTTCTAGATGGCTGATCCAGGACGGCCATATGAATTGGACATCCACGTTACCCAAGAGGGTTTGGCTGGGGCCTGTGGCAGCAGCACGACCGGGTGTGAGCCCCTGTTGGGTTCTGGTCCTAACTGTGGAAAGGAGCAGAAATACAATATTCTCTAGTGGAGAAACAGTTGGCAGCCACCTATGCTGCCCTGATGGCATGTGAGGCTATCACACAAACGGCCCCTGTCCAGCTTAGAACCACATACCCCATTCAAGAATGGCTCCGGTCATGGGCTACCCGTCCATGGTCTGGCACGGCCCAGACCCCTACCTTGTCAAAGTAGGGGGCTTATCTGGAACAAAGGAGCTCGGTGAGCTCCAGCCCCTTGAGCGTGGAGTTGCAGCAGGTGTTAGGGCTGGTTGAGTTCCTCGCTGTGGGGGAACAGACTCCTCTAGAGATAGAGCCCACGCCCTATGCTGAGGGGAGGCCCCTATCCCGCAGGATGCCTGGTATACTGATGGTTCTAGTAGAGAGCCAGCTGCCACGTGGACAGCCACAGCTGTGCAGCCAAGCACTGATACTATTTGGTTTGATACTGGCACTGGCCAAAGCAGCCAGTGGGCAGAATTATGGGTCGTCTGGATGGTTATTGCCCGTGAACCAGGGCCCTCAGCTGTTTGTACAGACAGCTGGGCGGTGTACTGGGCATTGACCCTGTGGTTATCCGTATGGTGGGCTCAGCAATGGTTGGCCGGGAACCGCCCCTTGTGGAGGCAGGCCATGTGGCAGGAACTATGGGCCTTGGGCCATGAAAAAGAGGTGACAATGTATCATGTTCACAGCCACATGCCTCTGACTGCTCCTGGGAATGACGAGGCTGATACTCTGACCCGTGAGGTGGCTAGAAAGGGCCCTGTCTGCAGATGTGGCACACTGGCTACGTCAACGCCTAAATCACGCAGGGAGCAAGACCATGGGAACAGTGAGCAAGCGCTGGGGGCTACCCCTCACATGGCAAGAAATAATGACGGCATGCCAAGAATGCACAGTGTGTGCCCAGGCCTTTCCTAATAGAAGGAAAGTAGTGTCCACACAGCAGCAAGTACCTAGAGGGCGTGTACCCTTGGTCCCATGGCAGGTGGACTACTCGGCCCATTACCAAAGACCAAAGGGGCCGTGTAAGCCTTTTTGGCTGTTGATACGGCCACTGGTTTACTCTTTGCATGGCCCTGTGCGGCCGTAGACCAGAGGCGGACAATTCAGGCCCTGCAGGTACTCTGTGCCCTTTATGGTTGACCCTTGGTCATGGAGAGTGACAAGGGGACACACTTTACAGGACAAGAAGTCCAACAGCAGGCCGGCACTGTGGACATCCAATGGACCTTCCATACTCCTTACAACCCAGTTGCTGCCGGGATGATAGAGAGGATAATGGGCTTTTAAAGCAGGGCCTACGCACGGCCGTAGAGCCCCCGTCGTTGTGAGGCTGGGCAACTCGGTCGTGGCAGGTACTGATGGTGTTGAATGAAAAACCTCAAAAGGGAGAGCCAGCCCCCATGGAGGCTTTGCTGCATTGCAGCCCCTATACAGCTCCAAGTGTAACTACTCATGAGTTACTGAAGCCTGGCTATAGCCGAAATGGAAAAATTCTTTTGCCGGCCCCAACGTTTCTTAACATGGGGGAGGTACAAGAATGGGAAAGGCCTTGGAAGATATAAGCCCCTCACTGCAGGTGGCTGGCGCTTTTAGCACCCTGGGGACTTGGGGAACAATGAGACTTACATGCCACCCCGTGGGTGACCAGCACTTGGCCCCCTCGGGTAACTGTCAGGCTGCCATGGACTGATGCTGGTTCTGCCCTGAAGGGAACACATGTGATTTCTTTGTGGCCAAAAATGAGTTCCTCTGTACTGCTGCATGTGGAGCCAGCGCTTGCAGCGCCTCTGCAGGCAGAAAAGGTGTGGTATCAATGGCCGGGAAGGCCCCTGTTGGCAGACACCCTGTTGTCCCAGGAAAGTGACTAGCCTGCGTTCTGTCCAAAGGATGTGATTTGCCTCTCTTAGTTCCTATCACTTCTTTGTCCTTTCACCCATAGATGGAGTGTGGCAAATAGTGTTGTGGATGGAACGCACACCTTTGCTGAGGTGGCCAATGTGTCTAACTGCTGGGTGTGCACAGAACTGCCCACCATCGTGGCAGTAAGCTTGCCGTGGCACATCCACCCTGCTTCAGAAGGAAACCGGACCTGATTGCGTTCCTGGGGACCTGCCAATGCTCAGTGGGACCAAAGAAGGTGCCCAGTGGACCAGAAGCTGCACTGACAACGTGGACCTAAACGGCCCCGGGCAACCCCAAGCCTGTGGGGTGGCTATGGGTGGTTACCCAGGGAGGCTGTTGCGCTCCGCACATCTGTGCCCCTATGCATAGAGCAACAAAAGGGGGATGTGATAGCAGGGTGGGTACCCAAGGAGCTGTGTCAGAAGATCCAGTGAGTGACCCAGCCCAAGTATTGGTGGAATGTCTGTCCCTATGTGGGAACGATCTCCACAGACAGTGTACCCATGGGCAGTCTCTGGGTATGTGGTAGTTATGCATGGCCTTATCTCCCAGCCAACTAGACAGGGCGATGTACCCGGGGGTGGCCCTATCTTCTGGCTACTGTTCGGAGAACCTTGGATGTCCGCCCCAGCAATTGGGAGAGGGTAAAAGGGCGCTATCAGCAGGAGAAATGAACACCCTGGTGGGTTTACCAGCAGACTGTTCTTAGTCTGTCCGTGGGGATGATTGCTGTGGAGTGGCACGTTACTGCCTTGGCGCAGCATACTGCCCGGGCCCTCAATCATACAGCCCAGGCCTTGTCTCTCTTAACTGATGAAGTAGACCAGACCGGGAAGGTTGTGCTGTAGAACCGCAGGGCTCTAGACATCCTTACTGCAGCACAAGGGGGCACCTGTGCAGTCATTGAGGTGCAATGTTGCACATATATACTAGATAAAGCAAGGAACATATCACAAGCCTTGCGACAGGCCAAGCAGGAGATCTTGAGGATCCAGACGTTGATGGGAGACCCCCTACAGGAATGGTGGTCTAAGCTGTCCTCCTCATGGCAGTGGGCTCTCATCACATTAGGAAGTATAGCTTGTCTCTTGGTGGTCGTTTGCTGTTCTCTGTGTTGTTGTTGTGGAATGTGGGTCCAAGGCATTGGGCTGTGTGCCCCTACCTCCCACAGGCTCCCCCCACTGCTGAGGTCCCATGGGGGTGGAGGGAAGGGAGATGGAGGTTCTGTGGACCATCAGACCAGAGCAGCTTCCAGGCGGATGTGACTCAGCATGTCCGCTGCAGGCAGCACATGCGCCAACCATGTATGTAAACACCTTATGTAACCTGCATAATGTAAACATTGTCTGCTGGCGGTCTCCCACTTTTGTCCAGTAGTCATATAAAAGCGGCCACAAGGGGAGCCGCTGCAGTCCAACCATCAGTTGGCCAGAGTGAATAAAGAGTATGTCTGCTTTGCCATTGGCTGCTCGCACCTTTTTTCAGTTACCCAAGCCCTGTGGTCCAGTGCTCAGCTGTTTCTCTCCTGCATACACTTGGCCTCCACTGAATGCCAGGAGCACCTCTCTAGTTGTGACACCCAACAATGGCGCCATTGTTTACTTTCACCTGAGTTGGCTGACCTCTAGGGCTGATTATCATCCTTCTCAGCACTGCATTTCCTGTTCCATAGGCAAATCCTGAATAAGCGTGGTGTGTGTTCCTAATTTTTACTTTCAGGAGAAAAAGGTAAAGATTGGTCAAATGAACTGATCTAAGGGATTCTATAAAAGGAAAGAAAATATACTTTCTGGTCATGACAGAAGTGAGTCAACGGTGAAGGCCTGAGCTTGAATGTAAGGTGACTTACTTTGCCAAATCTCACCTTAGGGGCAAAATTACCCCCTATTGAGAACCACTGGTTTAGTCTGACAACTCCAGAACCAATAAAAACTTTTGGAATCGAATTCACTCCTCCTAGATCTGTGGATTGGGCCCAGCATTGACCTAATTTCCCCAAATTATTTGAGATAAATTATGAAATGGCCTCTCATATTGGTTCAAGGATGGAGTGAGGGGGACAATGCCATTTGGGAAGAACCATTCCGACACGTCTTATAAGTAAGTACAGATTTTCCTAATTCATTCAGTGTTCTTTATAGGAGAGTTCAGAAAGAGCCTAAAACAACATTCCACGCTTTGAATGCAGCCGTCACAGTGAGGCCCTGGAGTTCTGGAAGCAAAGCTGAGAAAGATTAAAACTCTAAATCTTCAGCGCAATAAATATGAGCATGGACTGGACACTCCCCATTCCTCCCATACTTCCTTTTTTACCACCTTTAAACTATTCTTAGCAGCAGACAGCCTGAAAATCCATGATGATGGACCATCAAAGCCCCAGAGTTTGGATAATTTATGGAGTTTGAGATGCGTGTCTGGGAACTCCAGAGAGAGGGGGAAAGAGCCACCCTGCTCAGACCCTCAGTTACCTCCTTGTCATCTTTCACATGCCCTCTAAGGCCTGTTCCACTAAGTACACCCTTAGGACCTGTCTTAGAACCTTCAAGCTGCTATAGCAGAACACCATAGACTGGGGGGCTGAAACAACCAATATTTATTTCTTACAGTTCTGGAGGCTGGGAAGTGCAAGATCAAGATGCCGGCAGGTCCAGTGTCTGGTGAGGGCCTGCTTCCTTGTTTACAGATGACTGTCTTCTCATTGTGTCTTCACACGGCTGAGAGATCTCTCTCTGTCTCTCTTGCGTCTCTTCTTATAGATCACTAATCCCATTCACCCCATATTCTCATGACCTAATTACCTCCCAAAGGCCCCACCTTCAAATACCATCCACGTAGCTAGGGCCTGAGGGTGGCCTGTGGGTGCTGAGAGAAACTCTAGGCCAACAGCCAACAAGAAAATGGGGACCTCAGTCCTAGAGCTGCAAGGAACCGAAATCTGCCGACAACCAGTGAATTTGGAAGAAGACCTCGAGCCTCAGATGAAGTTGTAGCCTGGGCTAATTGGTTGATTTCAGCCCAATGAGACTTGGAGCAGGGGACCCAGCTACTCTGTGCCTGGACTCCTGACCCATGGTCACGTGAGATGACAAACTTTTGTTGTTTTAAATCACTAAGTCTGTGGTAATTTGGTATACAGCAATAGAAAACTCATACATTTTCACTTCATTTTGTTGCTAAATTATGTATTACTTTGTTTTCTTATTTTCTGTATTCTTGATGCCCTGGCATCTGAGGACTTGTTGACTGGGGAGAGACTGCCCCTCCCGGGGCTAGAAAATTCTTAATAGCAAACAACTTGCCAGGGGCTGGGGGAGAGGGGAGGAGGGATGAATAGTTGGAACGCAGAGGTTTTTTAGGGCAGTGAAAATACTCTGTATGATACCATAATGATGGATACATGTCATCATACATTTGTGCAAACCCATAAAAGGTGCAACACCAAGAGTGACAGTAATGCAAACTATGGACTTTGCGTGATTATGACGTGACAATGTAATTTCATCAATTATAACAAATGCACCACTCCGGTGGGGGATGTTGATAATGGGGGAGGTTATGCATGTGTAGGGGCAGGGGCCTTATGGGAAATCTCTATACTTTCTGCTCAATTTTGCTATGCACCTTAAAGTGCTCCAAAAAGTAAAGTAATAAAAAAAAAAAACTGGTAGGGTCATTTTGGTTGTATTTTCTTCTACATACGCCCTACTCTGATCCCCTCAAACCTCAGAAGTGTAAATGCTAAATGCAGATGATAAATGTTGAGCCTGATTGGATTCAATCAGAAATTTTTTGGAAAAATTTTTCTTGTATTAAAAAATCTTTCACAAAGGAGAATCAGCACATCTTGGCTTTCTTCCCTTCTTACAAATTTTTAGTATAAGCTGAACGAGAAATAGAAGGCTAGGAGAGATTTTGCCAGACAAAGCAGAACAAAAGGCAGAGTTCCACGTGGAACGCCTGGTTGTTGCAGGCAGTCAATCTCCTCTGATGGAAAAATTCACGAATGTAACAAACATAAGTGGCACTTCATATGATGCGTGTGTCAATGCCTTTGTGATGATTTTATCCTAGAACGCCATCCAAAATGCTCTTGATTGCCTAATTTTACACCCCATGCTTTAAGACCAACCTTCTATATTTTCCTCAACCCCAGGAGCTTCCTGAAGATCTTTTGCCTCATTTCTCTCAAAGAAAAGTGAATTCCTTCTTCTCTTATTAATTATTTAGGCATTTCCTTCTCAGGAAACAAATATTATTTAAGCAAGTGATCCAGCACTACACTGTTTTTTTTTGTTTGTAATATAAAAGAGCTACTACTTACAGTCGAACTAGATATTTGTAAATAAATTTTTATTGCTAGCTTACTGTTTCTTTACAAGTCCTAATCTTTTTATTGATAGCTCCAGTCATGTTGACATTTTTTGGTTTTATCTATGCATGACATTTTCTCTAAGATGCAGGTTTTAAAGGTCAGAGAAGCAATTGGATATATGAGAGGGAAAAATGTTTTAAAGTTTTACAAATAATGGTATCACGGAACCCAGCATCTGGTGGTAACTGCTATAGATACAAGAAACACATGCACCCATCACGCACACACAACTGTATCCTTATGTCTTGCCCTTTTCTATAAACACTTTATACATGTAGAGTGTGTGTGACCCTCAAATCAATTAAAGGTGCAGTAGTTTTATATTATGGCAAAACAGTCCTTGAGAAATAGACAAGCCTGTGATTAATGTCAATGTTACAGCATACTGATTCCATGATTGTAACTTTGGATATTTTAATATGTTTGAACATCCTTGTTTCTTTTCAATAGGAATAATAATTCTTATCTTGTAAGTTTATAAGAGGATTAAACATGGCTCCCCCTGCCTGAAATTCCTTTTTCCTCTGACCATCCCACAGTGGTTTCTTCCTGTCACCCAAATGTCACTGCTTTAGAAAGCCCATCCTTGACTAATTAGCATAAAGTACCCTCCCAATAACTCTGTTCTATTACTTGATTCATGGCACCCATTACCATCTGCTTTGTGCATATTAATTTGATTAAACATATATCTGATTCCCTCTGTAACAGAATAAATACCATGAGAGCAAAAACCTTTTCTGTCTTGTTCATCACTCTAACATCCAATGCCTGAAAACATGCCTGGCACATAGTAGCCACTCAATAAATATTTATTAAACAGAATGAAAGAAGGAGGGGAAGAAGGGAAGGTGAGGAGGGATGAAGTAGGAAGAAATGGAGGGAGGGAGGCAGGAAAAGTTCCAGTTCCTAAAACAATGACTAGCACATTACACAGGCACTCAATACACTTCAAGTTTTTTACCCTTGATTTTTGGCAAGTCTCTTAAACTTTTCAGGCCTCACTTCTCTTATCTATAAAATGTTAACAATTATGCATACTACCTATCTGATAGGATTGCTATGAGGAATAAATAAAAAACAAATGAATAAACACAAAGTTTATAGCACCACACAGAAGTGTGACATGTGTCCATTAACTATGAACTATTAATATTGTTGTTACTACCCTTACATGACATCACCTGGCATGAACTTCTGCATTTTCATTCCATTAGAACTTATAGATTATTGGTAGAATTTACTGAAATAGTGTTATGTTTTCTTTCATAAAAGCAACTATTTGTGATATAATGAATAAGTAAACCAGAAAATACTCACCAGATTTGTAGTTATTAAGTTATATGAAGTTGTATGATCAAAGTCAAATTTTAACACAAGGACTGCATGACTCTTTAATTAAAAATAATCACCTTTGACTGTTTGACGGCGGAATCAAACAAACTGTAAGAAAATCGTTAGAAAACTATACTTAAGCTGTTTTGAATCCATCTTTGTATTTCTGAATAGACGGAGAAATTGTCTTAAGTTTTAATTAAGGACAGTTTTCTAATCCATACAACAAGATAATAAAGCAAAGTGCCACTGGAAAATGAAACCGTGGGCAATGGTTTTCTTTCCATTGCTTGAAGGGTATATAGTGTTATTTTTCCCTCTAGAGGGTAGCTTAATTTTTTTATTTCTTATAATGAAATTCCTCAAGATACTTTAAGGAAGATTTTCTGCGAAATAGATTAAAATTTGAAAAGCGATGACACAAATCATGCTTTCAGCTGGGAATTGCCTTTTAATTGGCTAATACAATGACAAGAGTGGAGGAAGGGAAATGAGATGCCATTTTTGGCATTTCCATCCCACTGTTTCTTGTTCTCAGAGCTTACTAAGTGTGTAACCGCTGCGAGATTTGCCAAGTGTTCACTCTCAGATCGACAGCTCCATTCAGAATCCCCAAGGATAGAGACGGAGACTCGTGCCCTCTAATAGCAGAAGCAGAGAAACCACTGCCTTTCCCCAGAGGCCGTCACGAAGAGATCAATGGGGACTGGATTTAGTACCGACCTGGATAAAAGGACACTTTATCACAGCAGCAACCTCCTGGGAGGAAATAGACTCTGCTTTGACTGCTGCAGGTGCCTGCAAAGGATCTTTCCTTGGTGTGATCTTGGTATTTCTTTCTCTGCAGCTACACTAAGCGGTCAGGCATATCTGTGTACATACATTAACCACCTGAATTCATTCTTGCATGTTAAATAATGAATTTCATCACGTGAGCATCGATGCCTCTGGTTCCTCGAAGTGAGAAAATAATAATAAGAGCAGTAATGCTGTTTAACAAGAGCTTACCATGTTCCAGGCTCCAAGCTTGTCACTCCAAGTAAAGAAAATGGGGCTCAAGAGGTTATGACACTTGGTTAGGAGTGTGCTAGAAGTGAGGGTGTGTGCAGATGTATGTGTGATGTGTGTCACGGGCAGACTGACCCAGCAGGGAAACCTTCATCCTCAGAGGGGATGGGAACCACATAGTGCTTTTCCATCCTCCAGCTTTCTTCCCTTCACAGTCTCCCCGTAACCCCCACTCCCAGCCTCTTATCTGAGTTTTTGGAAAGTAGGCCATCAGTTCAACAAACAAGAACATAAAACAAAACTCTTAGAACAGGAGACTCTCCCACAGTTTGAGTTTTCTCCCAGGAGACTCTTTGATCTCTCCTGTCGGTTGTCTTCTGTGCACTTGACAGTTCGCCCGACATAGTGAACATGTCTGCATTCTACCCAGCAAATGCCCACACTGAGGCTCCCCCACCTGCTCACACAGATCCAAGAATAGTTGCACTTGGTGAATAGTGATGTGTTAAGTCTAAGACTACAGTGAATAGTAACACACAAAACGTTTGTCATCTGATAAGGGAGTTGGATAATTCCAGGAATAACTAAAATGCAGTATATGAAGGACCTGCATAGAAGGGTCACAGAGACTGTGAGAACACGAGAGGGACACTTAAGTTTGCTTAAGTTAAGCAGGTGACCCTGAATTCAGACAGTAGGATGTGTAAGTGCTATGCGAGTGAAGACGAGAGTCAAGAATAGTCTAGCTATAGGGAAAATGACGATGGAAGGCTCCAAGGCTGGACGTATTTGGGCAAATTCAGAAGGTCCATCTCATTTAATACAAGAAGAGCACGGAATTCTACAAGGACCAGTAAGAGATGGAGCTGTGACATCCTCAGGACCCTGAAAGACATACCAAGAAGATTGGAGTTTGGACTGAAAGAAAAGGGATCCCCCAGCAGACTTGCCAAATATTCTCTCTCTCAGATTGATGGCTTCATTTAAGACCCCCAATGACAGAGATGAAGAGTTCTATCTTCTGGGCATAGATGCTATCAGTGTCATACTGAATATGCACTTTTGGAAGGTTTCTCTGGTGGCAATGTAACAAGAGGTTAGAAACTTGGGGGGACCTATTAGTGTGGCCATCAGCTAAAAGGCTACTGCAATAGTCCAAGTGGACAATGACTTGGTTTAAGCTATGACGAGGAAGGGAGGAGAGACAAAGAGAAGAGTGGCAGATAGCAGAGCCAGATGATGGTCTAAGTGGAGAGGTAGAATCGAGATTGCACAGAATAAATGATTGAACCTGACAGGACTGACTGGAGCTGCCCTTCTCGGGGGATGAGCAGAGGAAGGGTTAAAACTACATGTCTCAGGGTTCTTTGCCCATGTCCTCAGGAGGCAGGGAGTGTGGCCTAGGAAGCTTCAGGCTCTAATTAACCAAGACGGGATCCTGCCGATTTTAGAGGGCTTCTAAGGGGCATGCTTCAAGGAAGACTTCCCCTGAGCTTAAGCAGTGAGTAAAGGTCTGTCATCTCAGGGGCAACATCTCTATCCATTGGATCATGCCAGGATTATGTGCCATTGACTGACCTTCTAAGGGTACCTAGAACATGATATCTTTCATCTCATTTAATCTTCCTCGAGACTCTGGTAGAAGCAGTTACCTCATTTTACAGATGAGGAAACAGGCTTCAAGAGAAGCAAAGCCATTTTGTTCATAGCCGATGTCTTAGTTTGGGCTACTATGACAAATTACCATAGATGAGGTGGCTTAAACAACAAACATTTATTTCTCACCATTCTGGAGGCTGAAAGTCTGAGATCAGGTGCCAGCATGGTCAGGTTCTTGGTGAGGGCCCTCTTCCTGATTTACAGATGATCTTTTTCTTGCTGTGTCTACACATGACAGAGAACAGAGAGAGAGAAAGCAAGCTCTCTCCAGTTTCTTCTCATAAGAGCATTAATCTCATCATGAGGGCTCTGCCCTCATGCCCTAGTTACCTCCCAAAGGTCCCATCGTCAAATATCATCACACTGGGCATTAGGGTTGGTACAGATCCTGGATGCATGAGCTTGGAATAGAATTCATGCATGGATGGCCTTGGGTAAATCAATTGACCTATCTGATGGCATTTGGACTAAGACACCTGTAAGCAGAATTCTAGACGTAATGTCTTATGACTGTATAAAATTTGAAAGTCATTCATTTACATATTATAAGAGATTTTTTTTTCTTAAAAAAATGATGAGTGACTTCAACATGTGGTGCTGGAACAACTGTATATCTGCATGAAAAGAGCAAAGGTGAGCCTTTTCCTTACACCATACACCAAAATTAGCTCAAAATGTGTCTTAAACCTAAAAGTAAGAGTTAAAATTATAAAACTCTTAGAAAAAATATATGAATAAATCTTTGTGACTTTGAATTAGCAATAGTTTTTAAAATATGACACCAAAAAACACAAGGGACAAAAGAAAAAATAGATAAATTGGACTTCATCAAAATTAAAAACTTTTGTACTTCTTAGGACAATATCAAGAAAGTGGAAAGATAACCTATGGAATGCAAGAAAATATTTGCAAATCATATATCTGATAAAGGACTTGTAACTAGAGTATATAAACAACATTTTCAAATCAGCAGTCAAAAGACAAATAACTCAATTAAAAATGGATAAATGCTTTGAATAGACATTTCTGCAAAAAGATACACAAATGGTCAATAAGCACCTAAAATCATGCTCAACATTGTTAATCTTTCAGGAAGTGAAAATTGAAACCACAATGAGATACCACTTCAGTCACTTCACACTCAGTGGAGTGGCTAAAGTAAAAAGAGAAAAGATAGACAATAACAAGTGTTGGCAACAGTATGGCGAACTATCTGGAAAATCCCCAAATATCTGGAAGTTAAACAACATACTTCTAGATAACCCATGGGTAAAAGAACAAATCACAATGGGAATTAACCATATTTTGAGCTAAAGAAAAATTAAAACACACTTATGAAAATTTTTTCAGTATTGTTAAAAAAAATTTCCAGCTTAAGATATTAGAAAAGACAAAAAAAAAAAGAAAGAAAAAAATTAAATCCCAAAATAGAAAGACAGAATAATAAGCATAAAAATAGAAATTAATGAAATACAAAACTTAAAAACAAAGAGAATGAATCCCACAACTGGTTCTTTGAAAAGAAAATCTATGACATTGATAAACTACTAGCTAGACTTATCCAGAAGAAAAGAGAGAAAACACAAATTATCACATCAGGAAGGAAAAAGAAGCATCACTACAGATCCCATAGACTTTAAAAGGACAAAAAGGAAATACGATGACCAACTTTATTCCAACAACTTTGATGATTTGAAGTAAATTCTTTGTCATAATGTTACTTTGGTTGTATTAGAGAATTTCCTTATTCTTGGGAGTTACATGCAGAAATATTTAAAGTGCAACTCACTTTTAAATGGCTCAGCAAAACGTTAACAATTGTTGAACCCAAGTGGTGGGTCTCTGAATGTTCATCATATTCTTTCTTAACCTTTTTTATATGTTTGAACATTTTCATAATAATAATTGGGAAAATAAATCAGGCACAACCTCCTGTCAGTGGAGAGGCTCTCACTTCAGTTTCATGATTTGAAATAGCCTGATGATGCGAAGGACAGCATCATGACCTTTTGACCCAGACAGTGATGTCGTGACCCTCTCTCTGTGTCAGGATGAAGCTTCTCGGTGATGGTAGAGGGTTGTGGATCCTCCCACAGGATGAACATGGAGAAGAAGCTCCTGGATCACTGGGTGGACAGTCTTGCCCTTTCATCAGCAGCAAGGCCAACACGGAATACTGAGCAGCTTTTTCTAGACGTCCAGTATTAACATCAACCTATAAAACGCCTGGGGCAGTCAGCGTTGGGCCTTGCTTTGTAAACAGAGGCCTGACCTACTTAATTCCTCCCAGAGGTTGGAAAAGAGGCCTTGACTCACAGATGTGAAACCATAGCCTAATTCAAGAGTAATTACTCCTAAGAGCTTTGTTTACCCAAACTTCCCATAAACCGAGTTCAGTATAAAATGAGAGCATACAGGAAGAAGCAGAATCCCTGCTTTGATATTGCTAATTGCACGAGAGTAAACAATACAGGGGCTGACAAATCCCACATTCAGGGGCTGAGATTCCTAAGGAGCCATATATTTGATAATGAGTAAAACTGAAAGTAAGAGCAATTGGCCATCTAAAGCCAAGTTGGAGGAGACAAGCAGAATGTCCCGTATTTTGAGATATCTCTTTGTGATTAGAGTATCTGTAAAGGAAATAAACTACTGTATGTTTACGATTTTAGGAATGTGCAAGGAAAGGAGGCCTGATAATGTGAGTTTCCTTTTGGCCCAACCTCAATCACTTGTGGCTGACAATGGAAGAGGCCTCCTTCCCAGCTGCCCCATGTTGACCATCTTTGGTCTCAAGGACTGGAGAATTCCCTCCAAATGAAAACACTCCTGGTGGGATATACGTTCATTGTCCACATTAACTTTACATTCCTTTTGGAGAATGTGTCCATCTTAACAAGTCAGGGCCATTTTTCACGTAGCCTGTCCTGGCAGGCGACACTCCGCAGGAGAGCAGAGGGACACAGGGCTCTGGGCTGCCGGGCGGCACTGTCTGCCTGCCTCCCAGGGCAAATGTGGCGGAGGACAGCTCTTCTGGTCCACGTGTCAGAGGAAGACTCCCTGTGAGAACAGAATCTGATCCCTTAGGGGCCTGCGGTAGAAACGTCGAGGGCTAAGCTACAGCAATGGCCCCATACCATAACCATAATGTGTCCCAATTTCCACAACATGCCAGATGATTAACAACACAAGACTGGACCCCAGAACTTACAGAAAACTTGCACAAATCAACAAGAAAAAGACAAACAGCCCAATTTAAAAATAGGCAAAAGCCTTGAGCAAATGCTTTACAATAGAGCAGGGGTCCAAACGTTTAGGTCCCCCAGGCCAAATCCAGACCCACCGCCTCCCCACCCCCCCCTTCCCCCCGACCCCCTCCACCCCCCCGGCTGTTCTATAAATAGTTTCACTGGAGCACAGTCATGTCGTGCATTCACATCCGTCTCGGGCTGCTTTAGCTCTGCCCTGGCAGCTCAGTGGCTGGGGCAGGGACCACATGGCCTGTGAGCCAAGGACACTTACATCGGGCCCTCGCAGAGGCACGTGCAGCTCCCTGTCACAGAGGAACTCCAAGTGGCCGACACGTACATGAAAAGGTGCCCAACAGGAAAACGCAGATTAAACCCACAGTGAGGTACCATCATACCCCCTTTGCAACGGCTAAGATCACAATGACTGATGAGGGTTGACACTGACGGGCACAGCCAGACTCTCCCGAGTCGATGGCGGAAGGGTAAATCGGTGCGACTCTGGAAAGTGGTTTGGCCATCTCTACTGCAGCTGAACAACCAGCGTCCACGACCAGCCATTCCTGGGTGGACCCTCAAGAGAAAGGAGGGCTGTGGCCACCGCAAGACACGGAGGGGAACAGCTGCCTCCCCGTGTGTCTCAGTCTGTTTGCTCTTCCTGGAAGGACACAGTTGGATTAGGGGCCCCCAACCCAGTATGACCTCATTTTAACTAACTACATCTGCGAAGACCCTAATTCCAAATAAGGCCAGGCTCTGAGGTTCCAGGTGGACATGAATTTGGGGAGACACGATTCAACCCAGCGCAGGCACTGAACACCAAATGCCTCTATCTACCGCCCCCTCTGCAGACGGGCAGAAAACCCTGCCCGTGACCACATCCTGAACAGAACTGCAGGACACACGTTCTGGAGAAGGGTCTGGACCAAGCAGAGGTGTGGAGGACAAGGGTCACACAGCGGTTGCCACGGTGATTGTGCCTCACGTCCACCAGGACCCTCTCAGCTCCACAGGGTCCTGTCCCTCCCTCCAGGGGTCTGGATCATTCGCAGCCAATGCACCCTGCACACAGGGGTCTGTGGGTGGCCAGCAGCCCATCCTTCTAGCCCAATACTTTGGGGTCCGGCGATGGGGCCGTGGAGCAGTTGCATAGCTCTGGGAGAGGGTGGGAAAGGCCTGCCCTTCCAGGGCGTGCCCTGCTGTGGGAGTCCTGGGCACAGGAGAAGACTCATGCGTCACCCCAGCAATGGGCGGAGGACACTTCAGGTCTGACTAAGACCCGTTCCCACGGCTTCCTAGGGGCTTAGCCTTGGGCGGGCGGGAAGGCAGGAGTTCTGGTTGGTGCTTTATGGTGATTGATGGCAGAGCCTTCAGGATTTCACGTCCTCACTATTACATTGTGGAGCCTGAGGAGTGGGTGGGGTTTTGCTTTGAGAACGCCCCCTGGGAGTGCCTCCTCAGCGTCCTCTAGCAGGCTGGGGGGGAGGGTGGTCTAGCCTGTGTTGGGGGGTCACAGGTACTCTTGCAAGTCTCAAGTTCCACAAACACTGTCCCCTGCACCCTTCGTCCATCTCAGAAAGTCAGTGGATGTAACTCGGCATTGCCTTTGCCCGGGAGAAGAAAAAATGTACCTTTTATCTCCAGCTTCTTTTTTAGAAATCTTATAGATGGGGTAAGAGCTGCCTTATCACCTCCTCCCATTCAGAGAGCCCGACGATAGAGATTGTATTCCAGTGTAAAGATCCTGTGTGGTGCCTGCGCTGAGATCTTCAGGGGGCGTGGGGAACAGAAGTGCCTGTTAGCTTCCATCTTACAATCGTTCTAATCTATCAGGTTTCACTCATCCTGACCTTACGATTCAGAGTTGAAATTTTATCAGCTGAGGGAACAAGAGAGAATATTTAAATATAAAACCAGCCCCAAATTGGCCATCATTGAAAGTAATGATAAAATTACCCCAGTGCATATCTGCAAAGGCCGGTGATCAGAGGCTGGAGCGGGATGAAGCGGCCGGGAAACGATGCTCCAGGAGGACGCGTGAGCTCCACAGAGCTGCTGAATCAGGCACCTCCATTTCTGGCGTCGCTAATAACTTCTGGGGGGGTCCGAGGATGGGGGCTCCAAATGGGACCAAGTTCCACCTCTTCCCTCCTGGCCCTGTGGGGGCTGGAACAGCGAGGAGGGTCGCTGGGCAGGTGGGGGCTGTGTGCGCAGCCCCTCTGGCCTCAGCCCTCAGGGAGCACAGGAGAGACGTGGCCTCAGGGCTGGATTTCGAAGGTGCAGGAGGAACCCTCAGTCAGAAATCCAGAGAGTGCATCGCCACCATCATTGTTGGGGACAGAAAAGCCTGAGTCTTGCCCCTGGTGGCCCCTTTCTTCCCGAGGGGAGTGGCAGCACCTCCCCAGGAGTTCACCCAGGAGGGAGGTGCCCCCTGCACACAAAGGAGCATGCCGTGGGCCTGACAGTTTGGTGGCCGAGGCTGAGCCCTTAGCTTGTGGTCCCTGCTGTGCTCCCTGGTGGGGGTTGGAAGCAGGGAAAACGGCCCCACTCCCCAGGGCCTTTCCTCAGGGACAGGGCAGCAGTAATGGACAGAGGTGACCCGGAGGGAGAACCTTGTAACCTCGTGAACAGGGCAGCCTCTCCCTGCTCTCGTTCCTATGAGGTAGGAGGCCAGGGGTGGCCCAATGAGCCTGCGAGCTGCCTCCACCTGTCCATTCTGTGGACTCTGGCTCTGGACAGAGCGTTTCACTTATCACAGAGTTTGCTTATTGGCAGAATTATCACAAAATATAACCAATAGGCTCCTTTCACTTGCAAGAGGCAGAAACTTAGCTCTAACTGGCTTAAGCCTCAAAGGGGACTTGTCGGCTCAGGTCAATCACGAGACTAGGATATGAGGCTTCAGGAATAGCTGGATCCAGGGGCGAGCCATCAGGATTCTGTTTCTCCCTGTCTTTTGTCTCTACTGCTTTCTTTTTGACAGCTTGGTTCTCAAACAGGAGATCTCCAGAAGGGACGAGATGGTCACCAGTGCCCCAGGATTATAGCATTCTTGGTGCTTATGACTTCAGAAGGAGAGAAGTTCTCTTTCTTAGCGTCTGTATTAGTCTATGACAGGGGACAGGACCTAGGCCTGCTGGGGTCTCATGCCCATCCCTGTACTGAGGGGTTGGAGGTTGTTCCCAGGTTGACGGGGGCAGTTTCTAGAAGACAGGAGAAGGGGGCAGAGACGTGGGGCGGGCCCAACACCGGGCTCACTACCAGGCGTTGCGGGAGGAGACGGGCCTCCCTAATGAGATGTATTATGGGGCGTCCGGCAAGAGCTGAGAGATGGTGGCAGCAGAAGCTGGAGGAGAAGAACGGAGCCGCGCCCCCAGCTCTGAAAGCTTGAAACCGGGACCCAAACACCGACAGTAAGGGGCCTCAGGTCCCTCCGCACCTGCCACTGCGCGGGGCTGCTGCAGGCACCCGGAGCCTTCTCGAGGCCGCGCCCGCTGTCATCGGATGTGACGTTTCAGAACTGTTCCGCCCACGGGCTCCTTTGAGACGAGAATCCGAGCTGACATGCAGTAAATGAGGAGACTGCGGGGAGATGGCCGCCTCTGAGACGCTGTCACTCGGCGCTGGGTCCTCAGGAGAAGTGCCAGGAGGCCAGCCAAGTGCAGAATTCCGCTCTCACGTGCCGTCTACACCGTCCCTGTGGTTCCAGCTCGGAACAAGATGGGAGCGCTTTGCAGCCCCGCCCCTGCTCCGCCGTTGGCGGTCACCGCGGAACCCGGATTAGGACTCTCAGCCTCCACGGAGGAACTCGGATGGGAACAAACTGCCTTTTTATTTTCACTGGCTCCACCTGAAATGTAGCATTTTCTTCAGTTATTGAAAGCAGGCAACAAATTACAGCGGCATTACAGCGGTGACCGTGGTCTCGGTACCAACTGAAATCGCAGGTGTTCATACCACATTAATGCTGCTGGGGAATCTTGGAACACTGCTTCCGCCCATCGCTGCTCAGAAATTACAACCGTTATCAGACCTGCCACCGGATCTTATTATGCAAGGTGTTAATAAAGAAGCACGTCTGTTACTTTTGCACAACTGTAACTCAATATGCCTTTCAATATTTGGTTTCCTTTGTCATCCTCTGAATTTTATTTTGTGTGTCTAAAAGCGTGATTCTGAGATGCAGTCTGTCTGAGTCTGCTCGGGCAGCCATAACAAAGTACCACAGTCTGGGGTCTTAGACAGCAGACATTTATTTTCTCACATAACTGTCTGTCAGCTTCACTGGATTGCTGCAGAGAGGCACAGCACAAAAAGGTGGGGACCCCTCCCAGAGAATGGGTGGAGTTACTGCCTGAGAAAAATTCAGAAGGCGCGTGCTGTGTAGGGGACACCAGGGGGCATGCAGATTCCGCTTGGGGTTCCGCTTCCGGACTGACTCCATGGACAAGGTGGTGTTTTCCTCTGACCTCAGTTTCCTCTGGTGTAAATAGGCCTGGAGAGAAGAAGGGTGTGAGCTAGCTCCTCCCTCCACAATTGCTCTTGGCACTCAGATCTGATGTCCCTCTACTGATGCAGCTTACTGTGATGGCAGATGCCTGTCTAATGCAATAGGTGTCATTTTGACTGAGCTCAAAGAACATAATCATGGTGAAGGCAGAGGTCATCTCTGGGCAATTTAAACTCGTGGCTGGTTTCTCCCCACCATTGACCTCTCCTTGTTTTCCAAGAAAGGCCTACTCAGGACATGAATGTGAACCTTCATGTAAGCTACAGCTTTCTCATAAAAATGAGAAAGACAAATAATGTATGATATCACTTAAATGTGGAATCTAAACAAGCTGAACTCCTAGAAACAGAGAGTAGGATGGGAGTCCCCAGGGGCTGGGGGGTGGGGGAATCGGGGAGATGATGTCTAAGGGCACACACCTGCAGCGAGTAGATAAATAAGTCCTGGACATGGAGTGCACAGCACAGTGATTACAGCCAACAGTATTGTATTATAAACTTCAAAGTTGCTGAAAGACTAGATCTTAATTGTTCTCATCACAAAAAAGAAATGATAATTGAGATGTGACAGAGGTGTTAGCTAACACGATGGGGGTAATCATATTGCAATATATAAAGGTATCAAATCAACACTTGCATGCCTTAAATGTACACGATGTGGTATGTCAATTGTATGTCAATAAAAGAAAATGATGAAGTTGTATTTGTTACCAAAAATGCATAGCCATACCCAATCTAAACACATCAGTTTGCATTTTCCATTATTTGTGGGTTATCTGTCAAGGATTAAGACCTCCCAGCATTATTAAAGAGCAGAGAGGTACCTTGGGCATGACCTACACCCATCAGAACCCACACTGGGTTTGGTCCCAGAGGGAACCCACCTGCAGTGGTTGGAAGGCAGGGGCCATAAAGAATGAGTGAATTGTCATTCCTGGGATTTCTGCCCCTTGCCCAGGTATTAATGCCTTATCCTCACCTCTGAGGCTGGACATGTCTCTCCCACATGTCACATGTGCAAATAGTCTAGAAGTCAGAGAAATGCCCGGTCTTGCCTTTGCTTCTCGAACATTCACTAAGAAGTAGGAAGGAGCTTCGGATCTTCCCCTGTGGTGGTTCTTCAGGGCTGTCCTTGAGTCGGAAGGTCCAGACGCATCCCAGGCTTTCAAAGGGACCAGTGTGGAGCGTTTGATAGCTGGGGATGGTGTGGTGGCTCCAGATTGCCTTGACAAGTCGTTTCCAATGTGTATTTTATTTACAAACAAAAACAAGAAAAAACAACCTTCTTATCCTCATTCTGACCGCCTTTATTCCTCTGGAACCTGGAAAGGACACAAAAAACCAGAGTCAGTTGGAAAGACCATCACCCATCAGTGTCCCGTCCTTTGTGCCTAAGGGTTCTCTCTGTGCTCACTCCCTCCCAGGTCACATGTCCCCCTGACAAGGGGGCTTCCTGCAGCCTTGAGCCATCCCATGTCTAGTTAAATGCCAAATGGAGAACAAGAGGCAGCAAGTCCCAGAAGCCCTGATTTAGGGAATGGACAGGATCTTGAGTGAGGCTGGCTAAGGGCCACTTCATTGGCACAGTTTTAGGATGGGGCTGTCCCCACCCATTCCTTCCAGTCCCTAGTGGCTCTTTACCTCCCTCTGGCGTGTGAGCCTTTGGACTCCGTGGAAAGGCAGATACCCTACAAGGGGGGGTGTTTGAAGATTCCAGTTTCAGGATGTTTGAAATAGCAGGGACTTTGTCCTACACACACACACACACACGCACAGCTGTACAAATAATAAGAGCTAGCATTTCTCAAGCCCTTTCCCCAGGCGGCCCTGCGCTGGGAGCTCTGCACGTGTTCTCAGGGGACTCCCCACAACCACACTGTGATGCAGGTATTAATAATCCCCATTTAACAGATGAAAAGATCGAGGCTCGTAAAGTGGATAAACTCCCCAGGGAAACAGAGCAGGTAAGTGGCAGAGTTGGAATTCAAATCCAGACAATCTGGCTGGGAGCTATTCCTCCTGGGCCCTCAGTTAAACATCGCACTGTGGTCCAGCGAGGGGGCAGGGGACAGATCTGTTCCAAGGCCACTGCTGCCCCCAGGGAGGTTCAGAGAAAGGTGTGAACAGAGCAGGTGCCCCGAGGGTTACCAGGAGAGGGATGGACAGGCACGACCAAGAGTCTGCTTTGGGGTGTGCTCAGAGACCATTTGGTTTTCCAAACTCTCCTTCCAATGTTGCCCAAACATTTTTTGTTTTTTTAAAGAATGCTTTCTTTTGGTGAGGGAGATTGGCCCTGAGCTAACATCTATTGCCAACCTTCCTCTTTTGTTTTCATTTCTCGCCAAAGCCCCAGTACATAGTTGCATATCCTAGCTATAAGTCGTTCTAGTTCTTCTGTGTGGGACGCTGCCACAGCATGGCTTGATGAGCAGTGTGTAGGTCCACACCCAGGATCCGAACTGGTGAACCCCAGGCTGCTGAAGTAGAGCATGCAAACTTAACCACTATGCGACGAGGCCAGTCCTCCAAACTTTGAATATCTGTGATCACATAATAGATATTTGACTTACCCTTAAATAATCCATTTTAGGTAATTTCTTTTAAAAAGGAGTCACCAGAAATTTTTTGTTGTTTTAAAACAATAAGGAGGAGTGCAATGTTCCAGGCTGGTGATAATAGTATCAGTTTCTCATCAGCGAGAGAAGTGATATTTTCACTCTCCCACCAGGATCTCTCCATCTGTGTTGAAGACAGAGAACCTGACCCATCCAGAGGGTTTCTTGTCTTAGTCTTTAAACTAGAAAATCCCAGCTTAGAGTTAAAGGACGTAGGGACCAGCAGTAAATAAATAATTGATGGCTCAGAGAGGACTTAATCCAAAATGGACCCCAAAATTAGGGAGAGATTTCCCACTGAAGAAGGCTCTGCTTTCCTCAAAGATGACAGGAACTTCCAGAAAGCCTGAGTTCACACTAGATTTTCTTCTCTCCCCACCTGTCCCTGGGTCCATGCTCTGTCTCTCTCTCACCATTCACAACCTCACTGTGTGGCCCTTGGGTGTGCCGAGAACCCTCCAGGACCTGTGAGTAATAAATCCATTCTTCAAAGTTCTTTGATGGCCTCACAGCTCCAGTAACCCCACCTTCTGTCTCTGAGCTGGAGACTGGAGACCTCACACAGACCCTAGGGAATCGGCAGGAGGGCTGTCACTTCTGTGTGCAGACACGGAGCAGGGCCCAGCCTCAGTCAATGAAAACGCAGATGATGTGGCCCTGACATCGTCGTCCCCGTGAGGGCTGCCCACTGGGCTTCGAGGACAGCACCTTCTTCACTGTCCTGGCTCAGTGCTGTGTGCCATTGGCTCAGTGCTGTGTGTGCTCCCTGCTCTCCACCTGCTCCCCATGCTGAGACCATCACCGTCCTTCTGGACCAGATGCCTGCAGCCGCCACCAGCAAGGGGCTGCAGCAGCAGGGCTGGTGGGGAGTCCCGGGGACACCCAGGACAACCCAGCTGCCAGCCAGCACTTCCCTCCTGAAGCTTTTGACCCAGGGAGTCTGTGCCCCTTTGTCCTCTGTTGGCCCCAGTCCCATGGGCTCTGACTCGGGGGTGTCGGTGGTCAGGGCCCCGTCATTTCAGCTCACTCCAAGCACGTTCTCAGCATCTTCAGAGGGACCCGAAAATCGCAGAGAGTGTCCAGACTTTCTACACTGTCTTCCTATCTGGGGCTGAAGAGATGACTTGGGTTTCCCGTTCACTGGCAGCAGTGTTCTTACCAAAAAGCCCACCCCCTCCGTCCCTGCCCATCGCTTCCCAGCATCCTCACTGCACAGCTTAGAAACGACAAATAGCGTCCCTTTTCCAAACACCCTTCGGTAAACTATGCGTGGCCCCGAAAACAAGGCCACCATCTTCCAGGAGTGGCTGGGGAAAATTACCATCTCTGTCCCCTGTTCTTAATAACTGGCTTCCGGGCCTGGCTACAGATTCCTTGACCTGGATGTGTGGCTCCTCCTCTGATTTCTGTGCTGGCTGCCTGAAGGGGTGGGGGGTGAAGAGACTGTCATTGCCACAAGCTCAGGAGGGAAGGCATGTGGTCCCCCAGACCAGTGGGCAACCGGGCACAACATCACTCCTGGGTGACTCACCCAGACTCCCCTGGATTCCTGCAGTAACTGGATACAAGCGGGTCCCTGGAGGCCCAGATGGGAGGCAGGGTTTGCACATACGCATGGCTGAGGATGGATGCTGAAATCGCAGCCTAGGCTGCGGGGACTGGTGTTGGAAGGCTGGCAGAGGCTGTTTTCAAAAAGGGACTTACCTGTAACCTCGGGCTGGATGTGGCCCCATATTAGGATGTGTTATGACTCTAGATTAGCCAAGAAGGGGGAGCTGGAGAGAGGCGGGGATTCATGCTCCCATGGAAGAGCTATCACACCACAGCTTCTCCGTGGACTCATCATTTCCCTGGAGATAGAGAGGTGGAGCAGCACAGGGGAGTGCCCCTCCACCCCTCCCCCCCCACCCAAGAAAGTGTCCGGTCCCACCAGCAGTGGTACCCGCGGGCCTGCTGTGCGCTGGCTTCGCATCCTGGGCCAGCAGCTCAATGAGGAGACCCATCCCCTGGCCCCGGGTGTGGATGAGGGTAGAGGTTGGCGCAGGGGGAGGGGAAAGGCCAAGCACACAGACACTCGGGACTTAAGACAGAGACCTGAGCCCTGGGAGGCTGGCCCCAGCTGCTGGGGGCACCGAAGCTGAAGTCCCCCCCGGGAGGGCTGTCCCCGAGGGGCCCTGGGTACGGGTAGTCTTCAGACAGGATGTAGGGAAGAATCATAGGAAGATGCAGCCATGTCGTTCCTCAGGGTTTCCCGTGTGGACCCCACGGGAAAGTGGGTTGACAGCCGAGCCCTGAGCCAGTCTCTGCTGCTTCTGGAAGGAGATCTCCTCCTGGTCTTGCTTCCCTTTCTGCCTGGCCCAGAAGCTTGGGGTAAATTTGGGACCAGCGTTGTGAATTCTTGAATTAACCCACACAGTGCCTCCCGACCTCCTCCTTTCTAGTCTTTCTGACTTTGTTCTCTTTGTCCTGATCCCTCGGCACCCGCGTTTCCAGGGTGCAGTTTCCACGCATGTGCTCCTGTGTGCCACCTCAAATCCCGTGGACAGAGGTTGAAGGGAGGTTCACACTCCTCCGCCCGTGCTGCCCAGCCGGGGCCAGCAGTGTCTGCATGCGCGGACTCGCCATGTCCCCAGGGGAAACCCGCTCTCACATTCCTCCCTGGGGGGCAGGGTGGGTCGGCACCGAGCAAGCAGCCCTGGGAACAGCCGGCCTGGCCCGCAGCGGGGGGACAAATGGGGACCCTCCTGCGCTCGGTGCCCTTCAGCCTCAAATCAATGGACTAGAGCTGCATCTGTCATGTGAACAAACCTTCAATACAGACGATGTTGTGTAAAAACAAGAATACGAACAGGGTGATGTTATTCATAGTGTTTGCTAAACTGTGAATGGTTTCCGGCAGTTTGTTTTGTTAGTTAGATGGCCCTCTGGTCGCCAAACTGAGGATGTCTGGCTTCTGAGTGGTTGGGGCCTACCCAGAAGGACCCTGTCTTTCCCACCTTTCCAGTGATGTCCCCACGGCTGCAGGAATTGCCCGCTGGGCCCAGGGATACTGGCCGTGGTCTCAGCCAAGCACCAAGCCAAGCCAGCAGGTCCAGGCAGGGGCACAGGAAATCCCCTTTGGGGAGCCCCCTGATCCATGAACAGGGATGGGGCTTCTTCCTGGGCCACTCATGGGACATGGGGACACCATGACCAGGTGACGTGAGGGAGGTGCTCACTGTGGGCACAGAATCTAAGAGAGTGCCCTGCTTCACACCCATTAGGATGGCTGTTATCAAAACCCAGAAAGTAACAAGTGTTGGTGAGGATGTGAGAAATTGAAACCCTTGTGCTTTGCTGGTGGGAAGGTAAAATGGTGCAGCCGCTGTGGAAAACAGTATGGCGGGTCCTCAAAAAGTTAATCATAGAATTACCACATGATCCAGCAATTCCACTTCTGGGTGTATACCCCAAAGAACTGAGAGTGGGGCCTCAAACAGATGTTTGTACATCCACGTCCGTAGCAGCACTATTCACAATAGCCAAAAGGTGGAAACAACCCAGTGTCCATCGACAGACGAAAGAGGTAAACAGAATGTGATATATCCATGCAGGGGACTATTATTCAGGCTTCAAGAAGAATGAAATTTTGACAAATGTTACAACACGGATGAAGCTTGAAAAGGTCAATGCTGAGCAAAATAGGCCAGTCACAAAAGGACAAATACTGCATGATTTCTCTGAAATCAGGTATCTGGAGAAGTCATCTTCATAGAGACAAAGGACAGAGGTGACCGGGGGCAGCAGGCAGGGGGGAAGGGAGAGCTAGTGTTAATGGACACAGAGTTTCTGTTTGGGAAGACGAAAAAGTTCTGAGATGAACAGTGGTGATGGTTGTAAGATGGAACTGTACTTAATGCCCTTGAATTTTACGCTTAAATATATTTAAAACGTTACATTTTATATATATTTTACAATAATAAAAAAATTAAAGAGTGCCAAAAAACTCAGGAGTCAAGAGAAATCATATTTGAATGCCATATTTTCCTTCTGCCCCAGGTTCCCCCTGGTGCTAACAGTGACCAGCACTGATGTGTTGGTCACACACAGGTGTGGATTCTCACTCCTGTGGCAACCCTGCAAGGCAAGAAGTATTGTTCTCATTTCACAGATAAGTAAACTGAGGCTCCTTGGGGGTAAGTCGTTTGCCCAAGGTCAGTCCTGTGCCTTTGGCCTCTGCAAAGCTGCCTCCCAGATGCTCACAACTGTGGAAGAGGCGGCCATGGGCTCAGGCTGGGAGACTGGCTCAGCCTGTTCCCGAGCAGAATGCCTGCGCAGGTCGGAGTCCGAGGTGGAGACGTCCATCCTGGAACTTCTTCCCTGAGACTCCTGTAGGAGCCGGGTGAATGCACGGCTTTTCCTTCTATGAGTTTGCTTAATCTCCTTTTTATTTCATTGCTCCTGTAACGATGTGATTCTTCGGTTTTGTAACCACCCTAATAAACTCTGTAAGTTCCCCTGACTATGATCTGCTGAAGGCGAGTTAACCTCCCTGACTTCCCAGAAACTGAACCAGAGAGGGATCTTGGCCAGGCGTGCTCTGCGCTCCCCACCTGCCTCTTGGTCAAGTTCAACTCTTTCAAGTCAGGGCCTTGTCCATCTGTTCACAGCAGTGTCCCCCAAATCTGCCTGGTGCCTGGCACATAGAAGGTGCTTAACAAATTTTTGTTGCCTGAATAAATGAAGGAAGGAATGAATGAAAAAATAAAAGGCTAACCAGCCTATAACCCTAGAAAAAGGACACGTAATCTTTTCGGCAGCTGCCCTTGAAACTCGTCCCTGGGGTAGTGGTCCAATGAAAATTTGATAGTTCAAATGCCATGAGAGCATGTATAGATTTTGAGATGCTTTAAAAAAACCGTATCTTAAATATATATGCTACTGAGCAATGGGCTTGCTCTGCTCACTGCGATCTGAGGCAATTACTCACAAGGAGTTCGAGATCAAGAAAGGAAGTTTAATTAGATTAGATTAGCTGGCAAATCGGAAGATGGATGACTAATGTCTGAAAAACCCATCTTCAAGGATTAAACCATGAAGATTCAAGAATCTTGAGGCAGTTATGTAGGGAAAATGGGCAGTAAGGAGGGGTGTTAGCAGTGTACATTGTGGACTCCAGGATCTCTCATTGTTCTTTTCCTCTGTCGATGATGATGAATACTCTACAGATGTTCTTTCTTCCTGGAGGCCTTCTTGTTCCCTGGGAAAATTCATTAAAATTGTTAAGAACAAAGCTATCAGGGTGCCTCAGCAGGCGTATGTGCACAGGATCAGGGCCAGGGAATCATGAAAGAGCGTAGCAATTTATAATGATCACATGCTAGAAAGATTTCAGCTAGGAAAGGGTTACTTAGTGTGACAAGATGGCTTCACTTATGTCCACTTACAAGACGGTCTTACTTATGTTCACTTACATATATATTTCTAACCTTCAGGGAAATCATATTCTTTAACCCCAAAGGGGTAAATGTATACTTTTGTCACCAAATACTTAGACATAAGGTGTGTTTGCATTTGGTGTGTCCACTAGATGCACAGACAAATGAGCTGTCAGACATCTGCTCGCTAGACAAATGAGCTGGTGTTTGTGGTCTGAAGCCATTGACTTTATTTTCAGGAGAAAGAGTGTTGTTCCTTGCAAAGCTGTGTCTGTGTCTGGGCAGAGTGGTCCACCATGGCTGGCCTCCCCAAAGGTGACGTCAAATCTGTGATTCATCGTGTTCTTCTGAAACGGGCATTGTCCTAGGGACAAGATTCGCCCATGGTCGTTAGGGGCAGTGGACAGGATACGTGGGAACAGTGCGCGTGCAAGTTGTACATCTGTTCTGCCTTCTCGTCCTGCCTCCCGGCTGTGAGTTTCTGGGCTCCAGAGAGCTGTCTCCTCACCCAACCAGGCTGTTTGTGCCCTTGTGTTCTGGCCTGCGCTGTGCCTTCTGCCAGAAATGCCTCTGCCCGCCTCAACTCCCCCTACTCCTACCCCACAATCTCCAGAGATCCTTGCTATTCCAAGTCTGGTCCCAGCACAGCCATCACTGGGGGCGGTGCAGGGACACAGGCCCACCCAAGACCTGATGAATAAAAATCTGCTTCGTAACAACATCTCCAGGTGATTCATAAGCCCCTGAAAGTGTGAAGCACTGTAGACAACTCATACTCATCCTTCAGGACTCAACTCAGGGGCCACCTCCTCCAGAGAGCCCTCCCTGACCTCCTAGCCACCCCAGCCTGCTGCAGGGACAGTCAGAGGGGGCATGGCACGAGCAATGGGTATATACGCCACGTTCACGAGCACTTCTGCTCTGTGGGTCTTTCTCTTCCACTGGACATGCACGCTGCTGGAGTCAACTCATTGTCCATCTTGATATCCCCCACGGATCATCATATCAGCTCAGTGGTGAGTGGACCACCCTGGGGAATCCTTGCCCTGCACTCGGCCCCTCCTAGACCTGCCCTGGAGTCCCTGTGGTGGGAGCACGAGCGCCTGCAGGTGTGGCAGGAACCACGTGGGAGTGCAAGTGGACACGTGTGATCCACGCTCTGTTCCCCAGGAAAGTGGGCTGTCACCGGGTGTAATACATCCACGCCTTGCTGATGTCTTCGGATTCCCTGCAGAGATTTTACCAAGGTTTACCTAAACTAGTGCAGACAATACACACTTATTGGAAAAGGCCTGAGTCGTCTCCATTCCTCTTCTCGGACCCCCCAATCCAGGCTCGTGTGTCCTCCTTCATCTCGGTGACGACCACCCCAGTGCCAGCCCCCCTGCTCCATGCAGACCCCTGTGAGACCCTCCCCAAATCCTGCCCTTTCCCCACACTCCACCCCCCCACAGCCGCAGATCTGTGTGGAATACACGTCATAGCACGTCCCCGGCCACCAGCCCTCCCCCTCCAGGTCTGCACCCTCCGGCGGGGTCACCGCACTGGACACACAGCTGTGCAGCCGCTGAGCCCTGCCCCTCCCTCCCCCGGTCATCTCTGCCCGTTTCCCTGCCCCAGCGCCCGGATCCCAGGCCTTTATGCTTCCTCTTCTCTCTCCTGGAACATTCTGCCCCCTGACCTCCCAGGTAACTCTTCTTACTTTAATCTCGGGGTCCATGTCCCCTCCTGGGTGTTGCCCCGTCACCGGTTACCCATCGCCCTATTGGAACTGTCCGCAGAGCAGGTATTGCCCTCCTTGTCTCTTTGTTCCCTGTGCTCTGACCTTGCCCTCACTGGATGTAAGCTCTGGGGTCCGCGGCCGCAGCGGGGGTTTGTCCATCCTGCATCCCAAACCCTGGAACAGTGCGCAGACCTCGGAGAAGCTCCACAGGTCGTCACTACATAATGGACGTGAATGAAGACAATGGAGCGCCCACGCACTTCGGCTCAGACAGAGTCAAGTCCGCTGGTCCTTTCCCGCAGTCCTTCTGGGCCCTTTTCCCGCCTGCTCTGTGCCGGGGTCGCGCTGCCCCGCCTGCACCACCCAGGCCTCTGGGGGGCTGCCCATGCTCCTGCAGGAAACGGGAGGACAGGACAGCGGGCGCGGGCAGTTTCCCCTGTTCCCGGGACAGCCCCTCGCTGGACCCTGACGGACAACACCACTTCCCCTCCTCCCTCCAGCCCCGGGCTGGGAACAACTCCCCCTGTGGGTAGCACTGGGAGCGCCCACCCTTGGTCCTTCCCTCCCCCCTGTCATGGCCGGGGAAGCGCTTCATCTCCGGAAGGGAAGCGCGTCTCGTTGGAATCCTTCTGAGACGCCAGGCAGCTCTCCTCCCCTGCGCCTGTGATTTAGGAAGCTTTTTCTGTGTATCAGTTATATGCACACAAGTTTTCTTTTCATTTACTTATTTATTTAAAAATATCTTTTAAGATTTGCGACCCTATTTTTACATTTTCCTCAGGTACTCCCAACACAACTAAAGGTGGCTTTAATCTGCATTGAGGTGTGTGTGAGAGAGAGTATGTGTGTGTGTGTGTGTTTGCCATCAAGAGAAAACTTTTTTATTTTGACTGCATAAAATTTAGAAATATTAAACAACAAACAGTATCTTAAACAAAAGAACAAAGATTAAGAAAAAATACAAAGCAAGAAAGAAGTGGTTGCAAAATCTTAAGTTTTCTAAACTATGAATTTAGGATCAAACTAATAAAAATCTTGTGTAGTTTGAATAGGGCGTTGCTTTGTTTGGGTTTTTTTTGTGTTGTTTTTAAAACCAGCCAAAATTAATTCAGGTAAATATTAAGCTACTTCTACAGACTTGCATTAATGCCATAGCATACAGAAATGGTCTGTATTGTTTTAGATGTCTTTATCCTCGTCGGACTTAGAGGATGGTTTAAGTAATAGCAGACATTTAATTTAAATCAAAATGTGATACACACAGTCTATAATTCTAAAAGGTCTGAGGGGGAAATGATGTATTCACGAGAGTTATATTAACAAATCTGTATTTAAATAATACTCCCGTAAAGTCGCAATGCTCTGCTAACGAGAGGAATTGTGGCATCAGTCTAGCAACAGCAGCTTAACGAACAAGAGATCAGCCAACAGAACTCTAACAGAAACCCGTGCAGGTGGTCTGCGTGGTTGCAGGGGTTCAGGACCCAGCTGCAGTGAGCCGAGTCAAAGCCACAGGTGACCCCAGATCTCTGCGCGCTCACGGCAGGACCCTCCTCCTTGCTGGGGGCCCTCATGACCCCGGGGATCCCCCCACCCCTCCAGGCCTCTGGGGGCTGCAGATGGAGCAGCTGGAGACAAAGAGCCACTTGGGAAAGCCCGAGACGTGGACTCGACCTTGGGCAGCATTTGCCTGGTGCGGTCATTTTCTCTTCTTAGCTCCTTGAGCTCTCTAGGTCAACACGGCTGCCATCCAGCTTTCCTGAGCTCTTTTCCACCAGAAGAGGATCTCCTTGCGGGTGGAGGCAGTGTTTCTCTCCACTTCTCTGTGCGTGTCTTCCTCCATCTGCTTGTAGAGGTTGCAGGTCTGACAGGTGGAGGTCATGTTTCTATACACACCAGGGAGAGTCTTCTCAATTTCTAAGCAGCAAGTTTCCACCTCAAACAATTTTTTTCTGAAGTTGCTTTGAATGATCTTCATGGAATTTAGGCAGATTTTGAAGCTTCAGCTTCAGCAACTGAATCTCACTTTCAAGCTTTGAATTTTCATGCTGCAAAGATGCTTCCTCGGTTTCAAGACTCGCTGTTCCTTCCATAAGCTCTACATTCATTTGCTCCTCTTCCCTCAGTTGTCTGGCTGTTCCTTGACGTTGCTCTTCAGGACTCTGAAGGGGCACATCGAAGTCAGCATCATCAGTGGTTCCCTTCACACCAACTGCTGACGCACGGATGGATTGATCTCCAGTTCTGCTTCCGTCTTCTGCTCCATATCCGAGTTCCTGCCATCCACACGGTCTCCCAGGAGATCCGGCGAGAGGATGCTCTCCCGCAGGCTTTCAGCCACGGCCTGTAGTCGGCTGAGTTGGTCTTTCAGGGCCTGCTTCCTTTGTGCGTTCGACCTTTCCCACCTTTCTTTCTCCTTCTCCTTTTCTTGGACTCTCTGCTTCCATCTCAGAATTCCTTGTTCAAGCAGTTCCACTCTTTCTGGAAAATGAGTGTTTTCATTCAAATCATCCGTTGTTTTCTTATGAAATTGTCCTGCGTCCTTCTCTGATGCTTTTAAGGTGGGTCTTTCGTCAGTCACTCGGGAAGGTTTAGGAGGCTGGCTCTTCTGTAGTTCTTCCAGAAGGTGGACAGCGGCCTGAAGTGACCACTTGCTCAGGTCTGTATTTATTGCTGATGTGCACAAGACTTGTAACGAGAGAGCACTGGCCTTCATCCCAGGCGGCCTGTGGGTGTCACAGGCTCCTGTCGTTGCAGAACATCTTTTGCCCAGTGCCTTCACACTCCGTAAAGCGTGTCGTCTCTGTACTATCAGCACCGGCACCACGGTACCCACCAGGGTCTCCCAGGGGAATGCAGGGAGAGCCAGGATGTGTCTCACACTTCCAGAAATCCCCTGCAGAGCCCCCCACAGGCGCCCCAGAATCAGCTGGACAGCAGATGCCCTGGCAGGCAGCAGGCCCCCCATAGCTGGGGAGGGCTCCACTGCTCTGCCTCCGAGTACCAGTGTCCTGTGGCCACAACTGACCACTCAGAACCCTGTGGAGTGCTCCATCTTTAAGGTGAACAGGCGCCCGGTAACCAGGGCTGGTTAGTTGAGCTGGGGGAGGGTAGACCAGCAGGTTCTAGCAAACAGATTCCTAACTTAGCTCTGAAAGTAGAAATTGATCTCGCTTGTCCAGACACTGAAGGAGGTGGACAGGGCTGATGGTGGAGAGAAACATAGTAACTTAATGAAGAGATCCATAGTGTGTACCCTCTTAATCCACTGATAAAAGTTGACAGAAATAATATTGGGACAGGCCAACATCACATGCCTCCTGATATGATGCACAGAAAAAAACACAGCATCATTTCTGTGGTTTTCCTGCCAAACATGCATAACTGGAATCTAATGATGAAGAAATACCACACAAACCTGGAGTGAGGGACATTCTACACAGCTACTGCCCCCTGTGCTTCAAAACTATGAAGGTCATGAAAGATAAGAAAGGGAGAGGAATTGTTTCAGAGCCAAGGAGACTCAGGGGACATGACAACGAACTGCGACACATGATCGTGGAATAGATCCTGGGCCAGAGGGAAAATTAGTTAGAGATGACAGTATGTGAAAAATTGACAAAGTTTGAATATGGACAATGGATTAGATAAGCATCGTGTCAACGTTAAATTCCAATTTCCGTCATTGTACTATGGTCAGGAAATACTAAAATGTTTAGGGAGTCAAAGGGCTTTATGGTTTCAACTTTGTTAAAATAAAGAGTTTTACCAATAATTTCTCAACCGTATCCATTTCCTCCCATTGTAGTCAAGCTGTGGTTCAGGCTAGGTCCTTCCTCTTTCTGGCCGTTGTAATGTCTGAACTAGCTCAGTGCTTGAACAGCTTCTGGCCCTTGAGGTCCCCCATAGGTTTCTGTGAAAAACTCTGTCTCTACATTTCCCAAATCTGGTGGCTTAAAACAACAGAAATTTATTCTCTTATAATTCTGTAGGCCAGAACTCCAAAATCAAGGCAACAGATGGCCATGCTCCCTTCGAAGGCTCTAGGGAGGGCTGCTTCCTTGCCCTCTCCCAGCCTCTGGTGGCTCCCAGCACTCCTTGGCTCGTAGCTGCATCATGCCAGTCTCTGCCTCCATCTTCACAAGGCTTCTCTATGTCTCTGTGTGCTGTCTCCTCTTCAAGGATACCAGTCACTGGATTTAGGACCAATGCTAATCCAGTATGATCTCATCTCAGTTCTTAATTAATTACATCTGCAAAGACCCTGTTCCCAAACAAGATCATCTTCTTATTTGGTTTCCAATGGACATGAACTTTTGGGGGACACTATTCAACCCATTACACTGGGTTTTGCTGTCTCAATTCCTGTGGAGTCTCTGGGCGACTTGAAAATCCCCAACTTAGTCTTGTCTCGTCTTGATTCGAGATTTTACCTGGGCAGAGGGCTCTTTTCCTCTACCCACCTCTCACAGCCCCTCCTTGAATCCCCTCCCTCCTTCAACTTCCTTTTTCTCTATTCCACAGCCCACAGAGATGGGAATGCCCCTCCTATAGCCAGCCCTGGTCCCTAAGACCCAGGCATATTAAATATACCATGTGTCTCATGTGGATTCTACACAGGATTCTGAAAAATGAAAACTTTGCGTAGCTCTATTTTTCCAGGCTATGGTATGGCCATAAAGGATAAGTCGGGGTGCCTGTTCCCAGGTTCTCTGTTTCTTGTGGAGGACTATGGCTTGTCGAGTAACTCAGAACCACTGAATTTTTCTGTTCAACGTCATTCTAGTTATTTTTGGATCCAAGATAAAGAAAAGTTAATTACTTGCATATTCGATCAACTGAAAAAGTCCAGACTGTATATTTTGAGTCTCGATCAATTAGGACTACTTGTCTACAGGAACCAAATTAATGATTTCCTTCACTTTCAAGTTGTGTGGAAGAAATTCTGGCTGCCTTTCTCGTTGTACCTACGCAAAGGCCAGACTTTATAAAAATAACAGTGATGATGATGATAACTCTGGTACTTGGTAATCAACAAGTCTCTGTTCCAGGCTTTGTCTCAGGAGAACTTTGCAACATGAGGTGTGGATGGGGCCATCCTTACATACAGATGAGGAAAAGATCCTACTATTTGATTTTTGGACTGGTCCTATATGAGCATAGTCTGGGCACAGGTATGACCAATTCGTTCATACCCTGTTACTATGGCAGTGCTGACATCACAGCAAACTTCAGGCCGGTGTGCAAACACTCTGATCTGGCCGTGTTGGGATGGGGTGGGCATGTGGTGGTATGATCAGTGCTCAGCAAGAGAAGAGGTGGCCTGTCCTCTGAGTTTTCAGGTCTGACCATACTTTGCCTCCTGGAAACTCACCTCCCTTTTTGTTCTTGGATTCACTGCCTCCAAATGGGAGGAAATCCTCATCTCTCTCATCGTACCACTGTAAAGAATTGTTGAAGACGATCGTCCTAAAAGTATTTTGGGAGAGAAAATGTTAAGCAAAGACAACCGAAGCCTTGCTCACAAATCTCAATAAGAAAGCCTGTTTCTAGTTAACAAGATCCCTAACTAGAAGGATTAAACAGATCTTCTACAAGTGTGCATTACTTAATTTCATCACAAACTCAAAGCCAGCATTTCAATGTCTGGTCCTGTACCAACATCTGAAATACCTTTTTCCTTAATCCCCATCATCCAAGAATAAATACTCTTGGATGAAATGAAAGAATAAACACTCTTAATGAAAGTCTCAAGAGGAGGTAAAAAGGAATTTGTGTTTCCAGTTGATTTCAACCATCTCTCCTAAAGTAGGGGGCTGACCCTGGTGGGACTTTCCTCATAACACCTCAGTCAAATATGGCCACTGCCACTGCTTCTAGCAAGTTCCCTGGATGAGAGACCTGGCACCCGGGATGAGGAATGGGCGTCAGAATTTGGTGGGGGGGAGGGGGGGGTTACAATTTAGTAACTATTCTTTACTCTTTAGGGGAGCTCACATTTTAAACCTTGCCAAGAAAGACACACCCTTGAATGCCACAGTCCTGTCCCACAGTGTAGAAAGCTTAAAAGGGATCAAATACTTTGTTATTTTGAAATACTAGAGCAAATATATCTGAGACTATCTAAAAAAGCTCCTTGGAATTAACATCAATTACTCACTATATGATGAAAGAGTCATGCATACATGAAGGTCCTTTTAGCTAGAGGAGTGTTTGCAGGGAATAATGCAAACAGAATTTGAGAGCCAGATTAAGGAGGAACATAATAACAGATCTCAAGATGGGAAATGGTGTTCCCTTGGCAATAGGACTTGTTGACCCTGAAAAGCTCTGTTTATGGTTTTGCCAGAAGCTTATAACATCAGGTAGAAAATAGATTTATAAATGTAATTAAGTAAAGTAAACAGAAAACTGCATGGAAAATTTGGCAGTGAATTATATATTTTTCCTGATTACACAAGTAATACACATGTTCTTTGTGGAAAATATGAAAAATAAAAATATGACATGTAGAAGAAAATAAAAATCACCCAATTCTACCATCAAAGGTAAACATTTTATGATGTATATATACCATTTCCTTTTCTATAAAATAGTTTTCAGGCTTTATTCATTTTTGTCCTGTGCTTTTCCACTTAATGCAATCATATTTTTATATTGTAGCATCTGAGTGGCAGTCCACTCTAAAACATATCCATCTTTGTTTAATATAAAATATGTGATATATAAATATAAAATGTAAAATTTATTATAGCTAAATAAATATAATATACATAATACAAAATAAAACACAAAATTGTAACATATGTAAACACTATAAAAATAAAATAAATATACTTAGCGCTACATAAATGAAAACTGCTATTTTCCTGTACTCTTTGAAATTTTAGTTTTATACCATTTAAACACTCTGCTTACCTCATGCCTAAGAATTTCGTTGCCCAATTTTAGATAACTTTAAAATACTCTGTGCCACTCTAAAAAACTCAGTGATAATTCATATATCGCACCCCCCCACCCCACCCGCCCCACACGCATGGAAGAATTAGTGTCTATTTAGGGACTTCCTGGCCAAAATTTCAAGGCTTGAAGCAAGTGGATTTCCTCAAGAAAAAGGAATCTCCAGCCCAACTCTAGAGTTTTTCTGAGGTGTTCCTTCAGCAGACATAAATGTATCAATTTATAGGAGAAAAACTCACTGGGTTCCAGTTTTTCACTTCAAAATTCTCTCCACTAAATTTCGTGCACAGGTTGGGCATCTGTTGCTGCTTGCTGGCTTGTGAAAAAATGAGTCACCATGTGGCAAAAGATGAGCCATAGAACCGTTCAGAAATAGTCACTCGTGCTTGACATGGCACGTTGCTTTCCATGTGTTCTCCTAGTGGTTACTTTATATTGCGTATAATAAAGTCCCTTTTTCTCTGGGCACAGGGACGGTGTTTCTAAGTGGAATTAAATGCATCAGTACTTCATAGCTCATTTCACAGAGCGTCATGATTCCCCACCGTGCCTCCTGACCTAGACTAACAACCACGGTCATAGGGGACCATCCTGTAGACTTGGGCATTGGAAAGAAACATGGACTGCAAGAGAAACAACTGTCCTACCCAATAGCTTACCATATATTGGAGAAATGAGCCCAGTCAAGGACCTGTTTGAGGAGGCATCTCTGCCATCCAACTCACCAAACCTCACCTTCCACAGTTAGATCTTCATTCCTTTGGCTTTAGCCTGCAGAGGTTGTATTGCTTCCAAAACTGCGGATATCACAGAGGTGAAGCTGTGTGCTTTAATTAGTTATTTGCAACAGTGTTTCTCAAAGAGGTTGATCCGGTCGCCTGTATCTGTATCTAGGGGAGGGGAGGGGACGAAGGGAGGATGAATAATTGGAGATTTCTAAGTCCCACTCCCAAAGACTCTGATTCTGTAGCTCAGTGGAGGGCTCTGGGAATCCGAATTTTAGCAAAGCTTCCAAGAGATTCCTATGAACATTAGAATTTGAGAACCAATAATTTATGCCCTGAAATGAATGCAATTATGAATCCTTTCTTGAGAGCGGAGGAGATACTTATGATCTTTGGGGGCAATTCAGTGACCATCATTAAAGGATGCAAGGGGAGTCTGGACAGGGCTCTGAACAAGTCCTGCTTCTCCTGGAGTTGTCATCTATTAAGTGCTTTCTCAGACAGAGTATAATAATTGTGAGTCAAATTGCACCAGGTTTCTGGTTAATGTGGCTTTTATTAAATGTTTCTTAATAAGTTGTGTCATTGTCTCTGAATTTAGAAACAAATTATATTCATGTCTTTGGCGGGATATTTAGACCTCACCTCTAGGTCTTGCTCAAGAAAAGGTTAAAATTCGAATAGGGAATGATCAAAGACTTCACATTTCCCGTAGAATAATTGTCACCCAAAAGAATGATGACAGTGACAACAAGAAGCATCCTTAGGATGCCATGATGTAAATTTTTAAAAATTTTTGTACAAAAAATTGTATTATCTACTTGTCACCTCAGAGGAAACTGAAAAGAATATGATTATGAGCCCTCAAGAGGAGGAGGAATTTCCCACTTTTCATAAGGTACCTGACCTACTTCCTGTGATCGTCACTGTTCACATCCAGAAATACCCAACAGTCTTCAAAGTCTCTCCTAGCTGGACCAGTTGATCAAGCCATCGGCTTCTTCAAATCACGTCTATACTGGCGCCATGATGGAGCTCCTCTGGCCCTGCAGGGTCACAGATCAACCTTCTGGTAGTGCGGGGAAGGGTGGGTGTCCCCTCTGCTCCAGGGCATTGCTGGAGCAGATTTGGCAGCAAGACACTCAGCACCAGAGATAAAGCTTAGGAATCCAATATGCGACCACGTGCTTCCTGTTGTCTAAATATTAGGAAACACTACCCCAAATCAGTGGGCTTGGATGTGTGCTCAAGGGCACAAATCAAAATGTGATGCTCTCCACTCTGGGTGAGCTCTCTCCACTTGAAACCCTCTTAGGTTTACTGGAAAGACTCATTCCCAGGAAGTCGTGCCTATTTATTCTGCTTATTAAGCAGCGTAAGACACCTTATCCAGCCTCTGTGTGTGTGTGTGTGTGTGCATGCGTGCACATGCATACACATGTTGATGGGAGGAGGCAACCCTGGGTACAACCTGAATTGATCTGGAAACAATGTTTAGCCAGGAAGCCAGACAACCTGAGTCTTAGAAACGATCAAAACTTCAGCAATAATTAGGAAACTACCAAGCACCGAGCCCTCTTGTGTCAGAGCTAGACGACAGGGGACCTAAGCTGGACAGGCAGACCAAAGGGACACGGATGTGAACAATCACTGTGTGTGCTGGCACTACCCTACGAAGTGCTCAGAGTCAAGACAGGGTGGCAAAGTATGTTCTACAGAGCCAGGCAACAAGTCTGGGTCAGGAGTGCGGAATCTGCACTAAACAGCATCAGAAGCCCATGGCGTTGGAGCGTAAAGCTGGAGCGATGGTGAAATGAGAGGGACCTGGCAGTCACCACGAGTGAGCCTCATGCCCAGTGGGTTCCAGCTTTGCCCTTGTCCTGCAGCAAAATGTCCAGCCCTTTGCCGCCATCAGTTATGAATCGAAGCCATTCCTGCAGGATTAAGGTGTCTTGGAAAGGGCTGAGCCCTTGTGGTCAGAGGCTCTGAGGTCCACCCCAGCTCAGCTGCACTCTGTCGATGTAATCTTGAGGTAATCACATGACTGCTGAGTTTCCCTTTCCTAATCTGAAACCCAGGGGTAATAACGTCTCCCCCACAGGAGGTGAATGGCTCTCTCGGGTGGCAGCGCTCTGCACACGTTAAGCATGTAATTCATTTTTCCTGAAGTGGGTTAAGCTTTTATGTGTTGAGCTTTGAGGTGACCTATAATCATGTACCATTAAAAAGCCGGGAGGTGTGGGCATTGTGCTCTTGTGTGTGTCTTGAACATTTCTCGACTTTGTAAACACCCTGACAATTTCACATTCCATACTGCATATGGACGATTTTCTCTTTCTGCTGAATGTTAATGCTTTTTTATTTTTCTGATTATAAAAATAATATTATAGAAAAACTGGGAAAATGCAGAATCTTCTAAAGAAGCTTCACTGAAATCATCTACCTAGTGAAAATCACCATTTATATTACAATATATTTCCTTTCAATGTATATATAATTTATTTCCTTAATAATTTTCTAAGAGGAGTTTTCTGGAGATGCGGTTAGTTTCAGGAGTGGTTTGAAGTCTTTGGGCAGTAATCCCACACCGTCTTTAGAAATATTGTACCAATTTATAGACCTGCGATGACTGAGGGAGAGTTCAATTTTTATCATCTTTTCCTTAACATTAAATATGTTCTTTAAATCTTTGATATCTTTGATAGGTAAAAATTATAGCATAGTTTTTCTTATTTACATTCTTTTGAGTTTTAGGAAAGTGGAATATCTGTGTATTTTGGTAATTGGCACTTTTTTTCCTGAATTGTTTATTCATGTTCTCTTACTTTTCTTTTCTTTTCTTTTTTTTTTTTTTTTTTTAAAGATTGGCACCTGAGCTAACAACTGTTGCCAATCTTTTTTTTTTTATTGCTTTTTCTCTCCAAATCCCCCCAGCACATAGTTGTATATTTTAGTTGTAGGTCCCTCTAGTTGTGGCATGTGGGACGCCATCTCAACATGGCCTGATGAGCGGTGCCACGTCTGCACCCAGGATCTGAAGCAGCAAAACCCTGGGCTGCTGAAACAGAGCGCGGGAACTTAACCCCTCGGCCACAGGGCCGGCCCCTCATGTTCTCTGATTTTTCTATTCATGATTTGTATAAGCTCTTAATCATGATATTTTCAACTGTCTCATATATAATACAAATATTTTCTTTGGTTCATTTAAAAATTTGGTTTGGGATTATATCTATGTTGCATAACAAATTCCCCTAAAACGTAATGACTTAAAACAACAAACACTTAGTATTTCGCAAGTTGTGTGGGTCAGAAATTGCAGAACAGCTTAGCTATGTACTTCTAGCTGAAGTCTCTCATGAAGCTGCAGTCAAGATGTTGACTGGGGGGCCTGGCCAGTTCCTGAACAGTTCAGGAGTTATCAAGACAATTTGGAAGAGGAAGGGGGAGACAGAGAGGAACAGAGACAAAAATGGGAGGGGCGTTCATATTCACTCTATCAGGTGTTAAGTAAACTCTTACAAATCAACTAAAGGAGAACAAATAAGTGATAACATTTGTCAAACAGTCACAGGTAAACCACAGATGAGACAACTTGACAAGTTGAACAACCCGGGAAACTCTTGTCCACTTTTCAAGATTGTTTAAAATAACAGCTTTATTGAACTTTATTCATATATCATAAAATTCTTCTTTTTAAAGCAAACACTTCATCCCCACTAGTTAATTTCAGGATATTTTCATCACTTCCCCCCAAAACCCCATACCCGTTAGCAGTCACTCCACGTTCCTCCCTCCCCTCTCCCCTTAGAAAACCTTAATATACTTAATTAGAAAAACTTAATATACTTTGTATTTCTATGGGTTAGCTTATTCTGGACATTTCATATAAATAGAATCATACCATATGTAGCTTTTTGTGACCAGCTTCTTTCACAGAGGATAATGTTTTCAAAATTCATCCATATTGTGTTTTAGAGCAATACTTCACTCATTTTTAAGCCTGCATAATATTCCATTGTGTGGATACACCACATTGTGTTTATCTATTCATCAGTTGATAGACATTTAGGTTGTTTCCCCTTCTTGGCTATTATGAATAGTGTTGCTGTGAACACTCATGCACAAGTTTTTGTGGACATGTATTTTCCTTTCCCTTGGGTATTTACTTAGAATTGGAATTGCTGGATTACGCATAAATGTTAAACTCCACTTTTAACATTTTGAGAAACTACCAAACTGTTTTCTAAAGTAGTTTCACCATTTTACAATTATCCCAGCAATGTGTGAGGGTTCCAATTTCTCCACATCCTCACCAACACTTATTATTGCCTGCCTTACAGGGCGAGTGACGTCTCATCGTGGTTTCTATTCGGTTTCCCTAACAGCTAATGAAGTTGTGTGTGTTTTCACGTGCTTTTGGCCATTTGTATGTCTTCTTGGCAGAAATATCTATTCAAATCCCTTCTCCATTTTCCAACTGAATTATTTATCTTTTACTGTTGAATTGGAAGAGTTCTTTATATAGTCTGGACACAAGTTAATCTTTTCAAACTTTAGTGGAACAATTGAAATAATAGTGAGATGTTTCCTTACACCCATGAGGTGGCCAAAATTTAAAACACGTGAGAAGCATGCAGGAATATAGTCTTAACTCCTTCTTCTGAGAGCGTAAATTGTTTCACATACGTTGAAAAACAATTTGGTAATATCTGGTAATGTTGCAGATCAATTGACTATGGGGCCCAGCCATCCTCCTTCGTGATATATAAAATATAGAAACTTTCTGTATGTCCAAGGAGACCAATTCAACTGTGTTCATTGCAGTGTTATTTGCAATAACCCCAAAGTGGAAACAACCCAGACGCCTATCAAGAGCAGAATGCATAAACCAACTGTGGTAAAGCCACACAATGGAACACTATGTAGAAATGAAATGAACCAACTCCATCTACGCAGACCAGCATGGATAAAATATGAAGTGTGTAATGTCAAGTGAAAAAAGCAAGTTGCAGAATTATACTTCAGCAGAGACTGGCCAGTTGTGCACTAAACCCATTTCCTTTCCTGAATTTCTTGGCATCCTTTGCAGTTAAGGAAAGCCTGTTTCTGAGCTACGGCCAAGGACATGTGGGTGGAAGTGATCCATGCGGCTCCAGGCCTGGTCCCAGAAACCTCCTCTGCAACCTCCACTCTCTCTTTGTCCCGAATGTTGACCTTTGGGGAAACTTTGAGTCTTTGTCAGCCAGGATCCCAGAAGGACTGTGAGGAGCCGAGTCCTTCCCCTCCCCACCCCTAGCCCAGCTACCCCTCACTGACAGGGCAGTCCCTGAAATAAACTTCTATTGTGGTAAGCCACAAGATTCTTGTGTTTACATGTTACAGAGGCTGTCAATACCAAGTATATAACATTTATAAAACATGAGAAATACAATTATTATTTATGTCATAAAAGCATTAAAAGTGTGGTCAGGAAGGGTGCCTCTCGATTTCAGATAGCATTTCGCTCTAAAGAGTGACACTTAACACTGTGGACTTGGGCAATTCTCTAATTCAGGGCCCAGCACACTTTTTCCATAAAGGATTATCAAGAAGGTAGGTGCTTCCGGCTCTGTGGGCCATGTGCACCTCATGGCAACCACTCAGCTCTGCCAGTGTCACATGAAAACAAATGGGTGTGGCCTGATTTGCCTGTAGACTGTGGTTTCTGGCCTCCGATTTGACCCCGTGGGTCCCCAGTTTCTTCATCTGTTAACTGGGCATGATAATAATAGTAACTAACCAAAGTGGTTTTGGAGGGCGAGTGAATGAATTAGTAATACATGGAAACTGCTTAGTGTCATACCTGGTGTATAATATTCCACAAACATAATAATTATTATTGTTGCTGTCATTATTTTTATTATTGTTTGTTATTACTTTACGACTGCTGCTACGACAACATCTATGGAAGTAAGGGAGTGCGATTAATACGAATGAGCATCAACACCAAGCTGAGCATCTTACGTCTGCAATTTCACCCACAGTAATCGCCTAGGAAAAGGATCGGTGTTATTCTGTTTCTACAGGTGAGGAAACCGACTTGTAGAGCAATGCGACTAGTAAGAAACAGAGCTGGGATATGAAGACGGGTCATTCTGGCACCTCTTTTCACTAACCACGGGTCTAGAAGCTTCCACATGAGCATAATTTGAGTGGAGGATTTTGTGCATGCCTTTCCTTTACTAATTCGGAATACACAGCCTTGCAAATACTTTTCTTATCATGCTAGGTATGATGAGGTTATTTTCAAATGAAACTATTGATCACATTGCAAGGATACGGAACAGTAGCAAGAGAAAACGTGGACCATAAAAAAGTGCCTTGAGTGTCACAGAACAGGATATCGTTTCGCTATCGGGGTTGCTTCAACTGTGAAAGAAAAATCCTAGAAGAAGAGAGGTTCTTTAACATGTAGCATGAAGTCCACATCAAACTGTTGTCAGAGAAGAGAGTGGAGTCTCCGTTCTAGACGTGCCCCACCTGAGGGGCACGGAACACATCAGAGTTCTTTCCAAACTCTCAGCATGGTGAGATAAACAGTTTCTCTTGTTAATTTTTAAACTCATGGGTATTTCAGAGAAAATAAAACGCAACTTCTAATTCATTTATGTTCACGTTATAAAAGTGTTATTTTATGTAAACATCTCTTGGTTTTTAGAAGCACCTTGAGCATATTCAATCAAAATAGGAGACTTCGGGGTATAACTCAATCATTTCCAAAATTGAGGCCTGTCTATAAAGAAATTTTCAACACTCAAGGGCAAAATGTGAAAAATAAGAAAAATGTGGTTTTTTTAATAAAGATATATTTATTCAATTTGTAGGACTATTTTTTATTCTGATATAATGTCCTTTCTCTTTTTTTGGTGTTAAAAATATTCTTTTAACTTAGTTGATATTGACTACTCTTTCTTCATTTATCATTTCATTATTTTGGATTTTTTCCCCTGTACTACATGCTTTCTGGTTAGGTCTAGTCTTTCTAACTTCTCATATTGACTGCTTAGCTCATCAATTTTAAGACCTACTTTTTTTCTTTTCTTTTTTCCTAATGAAGGTGATATATAGTCTGATCAAGTCTATATATTCCCTTTTCAATACTGCTTCATTTGGGGGTGTAATATTTTTATTTTCATTCATTTCTAACAGTCTTCCCTTTTTACCTGTTCTGTGACCCATATTTATTTAGAAGTGTGTTTTTAAACTTCCAAATATTTTAAAGCATGTTTTTAATTAACTTTAAATTGCTATTTTCTATATTTTAAATACTGTGCCAAAAGAACATGGTCCCATGATATAAGTTCTTTGCTATTTTAAAGATTTGCTTTGTGGCTTGTTAAGAGGTCAATCTTTGTGCGTCCCATTGGAGCACAAAAACTATGTTACATCCTCATTAAGGGATAGGGGTTACATAAATGCTAATTAGATCAAAGTTTTTAATTTTCTCACTTAAAAATTCTATATACCTAATAATTTTTCTATCTGATCTGTTTTTCTGAGGTAGATGTGTTAAAATTTTCAATGCTTATCGTAGATTTTTTCAGGTTTACCTGATAGTTTCTTTCCCTTACAGCGTTTATTTTTAGGTTACATAATTAGATGTGCATAATTTCAGAATTTTTGTATTTTTTTCTCTAAATATTCCTCTTTCATGATGTGGTGACCCTCTTTATCCCTAATAATGATTTTTGTTTTGTTCTTTTACCTTAAAGCCTATTTTCTCTGATACTAATAACAACTATATCAATTTTCTTCTGTCTTTGTTAACTTTTTTAAAAAAGTTAAATACTTAACTTGATTCTGAAGTTAGCGAATATCTCAGTCATTCTCATGAGCTCACCTCCTCCCACCTACTATGCTATACTGATCTAATAGTTCAGCTGACCTTCATTTTTTTTTTTTAAAGATTTTATTTTTTCCTTTTTCTCCCCAAAGACCCCCGGTACATAGTTGTGTATTCTTCGTTGTGGGTTCTTCTAGTTGTGGCATGTGGGACGCCGCCTCAGCATGGTTTGATGAGCAGTGCCATGTCCGCGCCCAGGATTCGAACCCACGAAACACTGGGCCGCCTGCAGCAGAGCGCGCGAACTTAACCACTCGGCCACGGGGCCAGCCCCTAGTTGACCTTCATTTTTATATTTTATATTTAGTGGCAACTTTTTTAATGGTCTCTAAATAATTTGTAGTTATTTATACATTCAGTTAAGTTTGTGGTTCTTACTCAGGTTTTATATGAATAAAAATGCTGCTTTTCATCCTTACTCTTGAATAATAGCTCAGTTGTATACAAAATTCCCTATCAATATTGATATTGAACTTCATGTTATTTCATTATCTTCTGATCTCTATTATTGCTTTTGAGAACTCTGCTTTACACTAATTGTGGTTCCTTTGTAGTTGATCTATTTTTCACTCTGGTAGTTTTCAATATTTCATCTTTTAAAAAAAATATTCTGTAGGTTCTCTACAGTGTGTCTAGATGTGGATTTAAATTCATATTTTCCTGTTGGGGACTCAATATGCTTTTTGAAGCTGGATATCCCATTTTTGAACAGCTCTTGAAGAAATTCCTCAGTAATTATCTCCTAGAATTTTGCCTCTTCCCTCTTTTTTTTCTATTTTCTTTCTGGAACACCTGTGAAATATATGTTAAAGTTATTTATCCTCTCTTATCTTCCATCTCTTTATCTCTCTATGCTGCATTCTTAGCAATTTCCTCATATCTGTCTTCCAGTTCACTGATCTTCTCTTCAGCCATGTCACTTCTGGTACTTAGCCGGCTAATTGAGTTTTTAATTTCAATGACTGTATTTTATTTCTCAAAGACACAGTTTATTCTTTTTCAGTCTATTTATTCCTTTTTACTAGTATCTATTTTTTTAAACTATATCTTTAATCATTTTCAACACACTAATTTTATATCCTCTTTCCATTGTCTTCCTATATCCCAGGTACTGGAGTTCTAATTTGCTATTTATTTTACACCTGCTCATGCCCATGTGAAGTGTATTGGGTCCTTGTATATTTTAACCTTCTATGAGGTTAACTTTTTCCCCATGTGGTCTGTGTTATCAGGGTGTTTCTCAAGAGAGGTTTTTATCTTTCCTTCTGCTTCCAAGGGAGCACATTGATCTGGAACAATTGTAATGCTAATTTCTAGGCTGGAATTCCTGGAAAAAGTGAGGACTGAAAATTTGCACCATAACTCTGTGATTGGAAAAGGGATGTGCTAATGGATTCTTAAGGAGATTCCTATCTTCCTGCCCAAGTCCAGGCAGAAAGAGATAAGCTTCTTTGCTGTAACCCTGCACTAAATAGCAGGAGATTTTCTGGCTCAGCTCTCACAACCCTGTCCTAATGGGGGAATCTCAGTTCTCTCTTTTGCTTTGTGTGGCTCCAAGACCTCAACTCCTGCCCCTATGTGAGCATTAAAAAGTTAGCCTCTTATGTTTCCAAAACCAAAATCCACTCCATTCCCATCTGCTTTAGCATCAGATCATATGCTTTTGACACCTCTATTGAAAGCTCAGCAATGCATTTTTTAAAATGCTATGCAGTATTTCTAATTATTTGCATCATGAGGCTTTTCAGGTTATCCCGGCTGCTGCAATGTTGGCCACATACCCTGACATTTCAAGACGAATGTTTACGACCTGACCTAAGCTATTGCTCAAGCTGATCTCAGAGTCGTTTCCTTAGCTTCAACATCAAGGAGGACTGGAGAGTTCAAATATGGGGAACAGATCCTTTTTAAAAAAATTACTTCTAAAAAACAAAATGAAAATCTCAGGTGTCCCTCTTGATGTTCTAAATGATGAATTATATATTTGTGTTTCTTTAATCTGTCCATCAATGCCTAGGCCTCCAGTTTCTTGGAAGCCCTGGGCATAGAACAGTGATACTGTGGCTTACACAGCAAATGCAGTTCCCCCAGCACCCAGAAGATGGTGTAAATATAGGCAGCCTCCAGGAAAGGGCCTCAGTGCTGTTCTAGATCAGGAATAAGAAGGGGCCAGCCCAGTGGTGCAGCAGTTAAGTGCACATGCTCTGCTTCTCATCAGCCCGGGGTTTGCCGGTTCAGATCCCAGGCACGGACATGGCACTGCTGGGCAAAAGCCATGCTGTGGTGGGCGTCCCACGTATGGGGTGGAGGAGGATGGGCACGGATGTTGGCTTGGGGCTGGGCTTCCTCAAGAAAAAAAAAAAAAGAAGAGACAAGAGGGGCCAGCCCTGTGGTCCAGTGGTTAAGTTTGCGTGCTCTGCTTCAGCAGCCCAGGGTTTCACAGGTTCGGATCTTGAACATGGACATGGCACTGCTCATCAAGCCATGCTGAGGTGGTGTCCCACATAGCACAACCAGAAGGACCTACAACTAGAATATACAACTATGTACTGGGGGGCTTCGGGGAGAAGAAGAGAAAAAAAGAAGACTGGCAACAGATGTTAGCTCAGGTGACAATCTTTAAAAAGTAAAATTATAAACAAGAATTTGCCAGCCCAAAATCCACATCTTTGGCATAAGGGCTGTTTAAGAAAAACAAAAAAAGAAGAAACAGGAAGAATCCTTTGTCATTTAAAGGAGAATTTTGATGGAGGGCTGGAGTTGTGTGAGGCTGAGGCAGTCAGGGAAGATGATGCACCTTATTCTGTCCCAAAAGACATAGGAAGATATCTTCTGCCAACACAGCTCTATTTAATTTCATTCAATTTTCTCAAAAGAAAAAAAAAGTGGTTCTTAGAAGAGCAGAGCAGGAGGACAAAAGGGAGAAATATGCAAAGTGGGGGAGCAAAGTCTGCATTTTATAGCACCTTTTCAATGGGTGCTTCTTTCTTTCATGGTAAAGCACCATTTGTTTTGCTTACCCCGGTTGATTAAAAATGGCACTCCCCCCCAAAAAAATACAAAATAAACAAAAAACAAACCATGCTCAGTTGGTTTTGCCACAGCATGGACTTTCCTCTTCAGAAAAGAAACTCTAGGCCCTTCTGACCTGGCAGCCACACCGCTGAGGGAGGAGAGTCCCAGAGGATCAGAACACGGACCAATCTGAGTGGTAAGTGTTAAAGCAGAGAATGGTCCAGAATGGCTTCCCACAAGAGATGGCTGGGTTGCTAGAGACCTCTCCTCTCCATCGCACACGCCCAAGGTCATCTGGGCTTTTGAAACTAGAGGCTCTGCGTGAGTGATAGGGCAGGATTCAAGAGGAAAAAGTGCAGAGTAGTATTTACTCATGAGAAGAGAAAAAATAGACATGACGCAAAATATTCAGGTCAGGGTGTGAGTGTGAAGGGAAGGACAGGAAGATGTCTTTGATGGCGTCTGTCTCTTTGAATTGGATAGATTGGAAAATAAAACGTAAGCACTGGGTGAGGCAAGACAGCACAATGAAACACAAAGGAGCTGAAAATATGCTCTGTTCTGGGGCGCTGTGGAAAGGCAGGATGCAAATCTGGAGACCACCTCCCCCCAGCCTTCCCATCCTACTGCCCTTTATGGAAGTTCCTGAGGACACGGTGGGATATTTCATCAGCGTACCACCTCAGTCATGGAAAGACATTATTTCCTCATGGAGGGAAAGTCACTCACTGTGAGACATCCAATTTTCATAATATGAAATGAGCATATGACAATGAGCATTACTACTCAGTGACGAGTAATGTGTTTGTGAGTATGTGTATAAAACCAAGACATTTTCCCATTACGTTGGATCTTGGCTTTTCATATTTTTTCCTATGGCTGCAACTTTGTGAGAGAAAGCAATACAGTCCCTTTTAGCAGTGACTGATTCAACACGCTCTTGTCACATTTGTCACAGTTTTTTCATTTTTTTCCCCAGGACTCACAGTTCTGATTCTGGTTTCTCCTGGGGTTTCAACATGGTTAATATTTCTCATTTGTTCCTTTTTAGCTTTTGTGTTAAATAGTGGTAGACTACATCACATACCGTCTTGCTTTCCTCGGAAATCAACTTTTGCCTTTTCCAGTCACTGGAGTTTCTGTTGAACCTCTTGAATAAACATTTTCATTTAAATCCCCATGGGATCCGGCTTGGTTTTTTTCTTCCTTAGCATAGGTATTAATAATATTCATGCTATCACCGATCCAACACTGGTAAAAGATAAATACATTTTTACTTCTCTAAGTATTTTCTTATTTAGGAGTTCTCTCTACTAAATGTGTGGCAATCAACTTTAAGATTTTCTTGGACACTCACTGAAGTTACAATATCTAGCGTGATAGTTAAATACAGACATGGCACAGGCCCTGATCTGTGGAAAGTTAGAATTGTACCTAGACCATTATCCTAAATGGGCTCCCCTTGAGCCTCAGGATTGTTGAAACTAACAAATCAACCTATTCTTTAGTTTTATTGTGAGACAAGGAGCAAGTGGCACGCATTTAAACTTCTAGAAATATAAAGTGTTAATAAAAGCTGATGCCTTTAGATTTTATCCAGTTACTGCTATTAAACGTTGTACGCAGTGGTTCTCAATCAGGAATGATTTTGCCACCCCGGTGACATTGTCAATGTCTAGAGACTGTTTTGCTTGTCGTTCTGGGAGAAGGGATGCTCATGGCATCTAGTGGATAGAGGCCAAGGGTGCAGCGGAACATCCCACAATGCACAGAACAGAGGGACCCCCCCCCCAACAACAAACAATGCTTTAGTCCAAAGTATCAATAGTGACAATGCTGATAAATGCTACTATATTAACTGATTTTTCTAAAGAGACCAAAACTCATACTATGTGACTGATTTATATGGATTAGATTTTTTAAATACTTTTATTGAGCTATAATTCATATACCAAACAATTCACACATTTGGAGTGTCCACCTTAATGGTTTTTAGTTTGTTCACAGAATCATATGATCACCACAATCAATTCTACATTTTCATCACCCCAAAAAGAAACCCCGTATGCTTCAGTCATCATCTCCCCACTCTCTCTTTGTCCCCTCCCCAAGCCCTAGGCAACCACCAATCTACTTTGTATCTCCATAGATTAGCCTATTCTGTACATTTCATGTAAATGGAATTACACAGTATGTGACCTTTTGTGTCTGGCTCCTTTCACTTAGCATAGTGTTTCCCAGGTTCATTCGTATTGTGGCATGTGTCAGTACTTCATTCCTTTTTACTGAGGAATAGTAAACTATATCTTCCTTTTCTCTGCACTCATCAGCTGATGGGCATTTGGGTTGTTTCCACTTTTTTGGCTGTTTTGTATAGTGCTGCTATGAACATTCATCATTCACGTACAAGTTTTTGTGTGAACGTGTTTTCATTTCTCTTGGGTAGATATCCAGGAATGGAGTTACTGGATCATATGATAACTCCATGTTTCCAATTTTGAGGAGGTGCCAAACTGTTTTCCAAAGTAACCCAACCACTTTACATCACCACCAATAATGGATGAAGCTTCCGATTTCTCCACAGCATTTGTTATTGTCTGTCTTTTTCATTATAACTATCCTAGTGGGTATGAAGTGATATCTCATTGTGGTTTGCATTTGCATTTCCCTAATGGCTAATGATATTGAGTAGCTTTTCGTGTTTTTATTAACCAGTTGTGTATCTCCTTTAGAGAAACGTCTATTCAGATCACTCATTTATTAATTCAGTTATTTATCTTTTAATTATTGAGTTGTTAAAAATTCTTTATATAGACACAAGCCCCTTATCAGATACACGATTTACAAATATTTTCTTTCATTCTGTGGAAAGAATTCTCATTTCACTTTCTTGATGGTATCATTTGCAGCACAAAAGTTTTTAAATTGAATAAGTTCCAGTTTAGTTTTTCTTTTGTCACTTTTGCATTTTTTATGTCATATCTAAGGCTCTGCCCAACCCTAGGTCACAAAGATTTACTTTTATGTTTTCTTTCAAGAGGTTTATAGTTTAAACTCTTACACTTAGACCTGTGGCCTATTTCGAGTTAATTTTTCATATAGCATAAGGAAGGCATCCAACTTAATTCTTTTGCATGTGGATCTCACCTTGTTCCAGCACCATTTGTTGGCAAAGACTTTTCTGTCCCCACTGAGTTGTCTTGGCACCTTTGTCGAAATTAGTTGACCATAAATGTGAGGGTTTGTTTTTGAACTCTCAATTCTGTTCTATTGATCTATGTGTATCCTGATGCCCTTACCACACAATCTTGTTTACTGTAGTTTTACAATAAGTTTTGAAATCAAGAAGTGTGAGTTCTTCAACTTTGTACCTTTTCAAGATTGTATTGGCTGTTCTGGGTCCTTTAAATTTTCATATAAACTGTAGGATCACTTATCAATTTCTGACAAACAGCCAGCTTGGATTTTGATAGATATTGCATTGAATCTGTAGGTCATTTCAAGGAATATTGCCATTTTAACAATATCAAGTCTTTTTTGTGTGTATGAGGAAGATTGTCCCTGAGCTAACATCTGTGCCATCTTCCTCTATTTTGTATGTGGGATGCTGCCATAGCATGGCTTGATGAGCAGTGTGTAGGTCTGTGCCTGGGATCCAAACCCACAAACCACAGGCTGCTAAAGTGGACCACGTGAACTTAACAACTATGTCACCAGGCTGGCCCTTTTTTCCATCCTTTTATTTTCAACCTACTTGTATCTTTGAATTGAAAGTTTGCATCCTGTGCACAGTGTATAGTTGAATCATGTTTTCTCATCCAACCTAACCATCTCAGCCTTTTAAATGGACTGTTTAATCCTTTCACATTTAATGTTATTGGTATAGTTGGATTTACTTCTTCCATTTTACTGTTTTGCTTTCTATGTATCTCGTGTCACATTTTGTTCCTGTGTTCCTCCTTCACTACTTTCTTTTGCATTAAGAGAATGTTTTTAGTGTAATATTTTTATTCCTCTAATGACTTTTTTTTTTTGGTGAGGAAGACTAGCCCTGAGCTAACATCTGTGCCAATGCTCCTCAATTTTGTATGTGGGTCACTGCCACAGCATGGCTGATGAGTGGCATAGGTCTGCACCTGGGATCTGAACCTGTGAACCCGGGACACCAAAGCAGAGCACACGGAACTTAACCACTACACAATGGGGCTGGTCCCTCTAATGACTTTTGACTTGTTTTTTTAGTTGTTTTCTTAGTGGCTTACAGTAAGTTATTTTCTAGGGCTTTAGTATACATCTTAATTTATCATAATTGACTTCAGATTTATGCTAACTTAATACAAGTGAGATATAGAAACTTTACTGTAACATAGCTCTATACGTTCTTCCTCCCTTTTCCATGATATTATTGTGATATATATTACCTCTATATATTTATTACAAACCCAGCAATGCATTGCTATAATTATTACTTTATATAATTTTATATCTTTTAAGGAAACAGAGAGAAGAAAGGAGAGAACGTATATGTCTAAAGACTTTGTTATATCAATCTTCTTTTTTCTCACTTCTGGTTCTTTTCATTTGTTCCTATAGATTCGAGTTACCATCTGGTGTCATCTCCTTTCTTCAACAGAGCTTTGCTCCCTCCCACCTTCTTTATGCTGTTATTGTCAGCTATTTACATTTATATATGTTATAAGCCCTGAATCACATTTGGAATAAACGTTCTACACAATATAGAAAAGTGCTTGGTTGTGGCAGCCCTGGATTTCTTGTAGACAAAACAGAAACACTCAAAGGAAACAGCTTCTTCCTAGCAAGATCTAACAATGGCAATTAAGAGACTTAACGACCGTGATCTGTTCCAAGGGCTGACCAAGGCTGGGCATAAAGAGAGCTTCAAAACTGGAAGCCCTTTGTGAACAGGCCAATGATGCCCTGATGCTATCACAGTTGCACTGATGTCTGACATCCCTGTGGTTACGGACTTCCCGTTTGAGTGTGTCCTTACTGTTATTACAGGGCTTCTTTTGTCTATGTAAACATTTCAATAAATATTAGTTTATATATAAAGACATCTGCTATTTGGGGAAGCTGAATAATGAGAAAATGTTCTTTACAAGGTTTTATATTTCTGAATTTTAAAATTTGTCCGCATCCTGAGTCAGACAAGTGTGAGAATGAAATAAAATGCAAAGCTGGCAAGAGCAGCATTTTCTGACTCATGAATAAGCCATCCAGGTGGAGGAAATACCCGTCGGGCGGGTTAGGTGTGTCCCTAGATCGTTTTCTCCATGTTCAAACAGAGAGTGATGTCCAGACTCCCAGGTAGGATAGTTTCCTGCTAAAATCAAGAAATGCTGGGAGTTCAACCTTAACTTTCGAGAAAAATAAATACAGTCGACAAACAGTTTCAGTAGATTTAATAGCTTTTTGGAAACAGAAAGTCTTCTTTGGGGCTTTTCCTGAAGCAGCATAAGAAGTTTCTTCCCTTTTCTTTTCACCTTTGTTAGAAAATCTTTCAACAAACTGGCTCTGGTTTTGACCAAACTCTCTCTTCTTTTGCCCAAAAAGTTGAGCTGAAATTTAAGCTTATTTGTTGCTCCTGGAAAAGAAGGTATAGACACTCGCTGTGCTGCTCCAGGGAGCGCTGTGATGGGAGCCCATGAGGGGAATTTGTCCTCCTTGTTTTCTTTGATTGCACTTCTGTTCCATCAACAATATGGACAGTTTGTCTTTGAAGTGTGGCCTATCAGAAATAAGAAGACACTGAGACCTTAAACTACGTGTAAAACACCGCTTGGAGACGTCCGTGCGTGCTGGTCTGAGAAGCACTCAGGAACTGGTTTATTAACTTTTACTGACAATGAAGAGAAGTGTCCAGGTAAAATATTTGAATCTTTGATAGCTTCAATCAGAGATGATTTTCTCTAGAAGAAGTATGTTATTTTTCTAAAGATCAACGATTTACACTGTGTTGATATTTCTATTCTGCAATTGTATTGTTACTTTCTTTTGCCCATAAACTTCTTATTCATTCATTTCTTCAAAAAAGAAATACTGTGTTGTTTCACACAGTGCTTATGGGGGAAGGCCACACCGTCTGCAGGCTCTGCTCCCAGCTCCTCCTCTTTCTGCATTACCTACCGACTGTTTAGCTTACTGAGGGCAGTGACAGTGGATCGGGCTTTGGCCACTTTCCTGTGTCTGGCTCCCATAACTGTCTTCGTCATCACTTGCACTGTCTACTTGTGTCCATTTACAAAAATATAGACATACCAATAGTTTTGCACAAATAAAAGTTTCATCAAATCACATTGTAATATTAGAAGAAATCTGTTGTCATTCTCTTTATGGGTTTTTAGTGTTCCTACACTAACATCACCCACCAGAGATTAAGGGGAGGAGCCTATATTCTGTTCTGTTTGCATGTCTAGTATATTACCAGTAGAATAATTGGTACTCAATAAATGGGTTCTTTTCTTCCTGACACTTTGGTTCTCTTAGGCCCAATAAGCAACAAGAAAGATATATAGGTAGCTTCCCCACCAAGATGCTTGGTTCTGAACCTATCTTCAAATTCTACCATAGACCAATTTTCAGATCACTTTCCAGCTATGAAAACAGGCTCCCTCTGTGAGTCTATGTAGCCTTGTTTCCCCCAAAATGAGTTCAGCCCAGAAAATATCCAGTGACTGCCCTCAGTTACAGGGGCTCTCTACTGAGAATGGCTTAGTCCTCGTGTAGTACAAGTATTATAATAGTCACTTGCTCACATCCTGGCAAAAGTACTAATTTCTACTTATGAGGACAAGAAACAATTCAGTTGTAAGCCCTGTTTGGAACTGTCTTTAGTCACGAGTGGCTGAACAACTTGTGCTGTTTTTCATGACTTGAGAGGTCCAGAAGCAGGCATTTAGGGATGGGTGGGTTACTCAATATCATTAGGGACCCAGGTTCCCTCTTTTTTCCTACTCAGCCATTCTCAGCACAGGTTTGTTGCTCCGTGTTATAAGACGACTGGATGGTGTACCATTAGCAGGAAGAAGGGAAAGGGTGATGGGTAAAAATGAGACATCCAGTTAAGTAAACTCCCGTAAAGAGATTTTTCCAGATGCAAGATAGACCACTCACCCAAAATTCCGTTCAGATGTTGGCAATGATGATACCACACGTGCACCCTCCGAGAGGATACAGAAAGGTTTATTACACACATATTGAGGCTTTATGGGGTGAGCAAGGCAGGCTCCCAAGATGATCCAAAAACAGCTTAAGAGAGAGAAGAAGGAGACGACCTCTGTCTTAATTGTGGGTAGGGAGTGAGGCTGGGCTGAGCGTTCCTGCATGTGCGCAGGGGCTTATGGGGTTTGAACTCCTCACCAATGCCAAAAGAGGGAACCCCCAGGCTTTCTAATCAGCTTCCCGGATGTGAGGCAGAAGGGAAAGCGGGAGTGATGGGACTTGAAAGCAGTCAGACATCAAAAATAGAATCCGACGCTTTATTACACCATCTCAGAAATCTTGTGCCTGTATCTCACATATCGCCGAGAAATGTGGTGTTTTGGTTCTTGGGCTGGAGGACTGACTGTCAGTGCAGAAAGAATTGAGGATGGTGATGGGCTAGGCAAGCGGCCGGCTCTTCGCTCCTGCTGCTCTTCATTTGAGCATGTTCTTCATTTGAACGTGATCCTGGCTGTCCACCGGGATCAGAGCTGTTCAGACACTTTGCTTGTTTTCAGTAGATGACTAGGTCCAGTGAACTACAGTGGTGTGGCTTTTTCTAAGGCACAGAAGAGCAACAGGAAAACTGTAAGAATGTGGCGCTAAGAGTTACCCTTGGGCCACAGCAAGACTCAGAGCATGTTCTCAATTATACATACAGCATATGAATACAGGCATCCTAAAGCTTTAACAAAATGCTACATCCTTTTGTTAATTGCAAAGACAATACGAACACACTTTTTTTTTTTAAAAGCCAGCCTAATTTTGACTTTTACATTGGAGTTTGTAATACTTTAAACTCTAGGAGAGAAGTCTTCTGAAAGATTATTCCTAAGAGGAAGAAATTTTCCCTAGTGGAAAAAAAAAGAGGGGAGAAATAGAGTAATTAGATGAAAGTGTTTTCCACCGTTCTCTTGTCTGGGCTTGGTGTGGAAAAAACAGGGGTATAGGAAAAAACGTTTCTCGCCTTCAGTTCTCTACATGCTTTTTACATATCCTCCCCTCACAAAGGGTTTTTGTATTCAGAAGTTGCTGCCTGGCTAAAAACGACCCAGCAACTGGGAGGCACGTCACTCAGGAAGGTCCACAAGTCGAAGTCTCGCCAGTAGGTTTGCAAATATGACGGTGAACATCTAGGGTGCTTCCGGAGGAAGTTGACTTGCAGAAAGAAGCCACTTTCCACGGCACGATGGGAGCTGTGGCTCTTGGCTTGCTGTGATAGGAGAGAGAAAAGAGCTATCTGCAGGGAGCTGAGGGAGAAGAATTCAGAACTGGTTTTTTCGTTCTCAGTATCTCAGGGAGCCAGATGTTCCTGGAGGCGTGCTCACACAGCCTTCTCAGAATTCAACCAGAAATCTCTTTGAGTTGACATTTACTCTACGACTGTGATGTTTGTAACCATTGCTCAGGGACCACAAGGTTGCTATCTGACCAGCCCAAGGTCACAAAGCCATCAAGGCAGAAAGTACATAAAATTCAATAGCCATCGAGAGCACTTGCTGAAGGCATCCTGGTTCCCAGGGGGTCCTCAGGCAGCCCATGGGACTCTCTCGGCAGGAAATCAGAACACGTGAATTCTGCAAACCTCTTCTGGAGACCTGGTTTATCTTTATTTCTTCCCTTTTTTCTTTTGAAGAGCTAAAAAAAAATAATTTCCAATGTAGCTGGAAAGACAGTAAAGGTACTTAACTTTGACCACATTTTTGGTACCCTGTAAAAGCTAAATACAAATAATAGTTAAACAGTGAATGAGGTACAACATAGATGTGAAAGAGCTTTGCAGGCCAACGAGCAAACCAGAGGTATGAAAAGTTCAGCTCCTCCGACCTGATCTTAAACCAGAAATTAAGGTCACAAAGGAAATACAAGTACTACTGCTCCCAGCGTTGGGGGTTCTGCTTTGACCCTCCCCTCCACTTTAAGTGAAAGCAGAAACCATTTCTCTGTGTCTGCCTTGCTGGGACTGCCCTACAGTGGAAAAAGGACCTTTTTGTTGTGACTTTATCATTCAATGCAGATGTTTGGCTCAAGTCTCCTGATCTTGTCAGCAAAATTGATGTTAAAAAATTAGAACAAGAATCTTGGTTTATTTGTGTTTTCTTACGAGGTGTAAATTTGCATATATGAGCATTATTTTTACTGCAGTTCCTTCCAGATCTAGGCTGTACTCCCTATTCTTTCTCTTTGTTATGGATAGATTTATTACTTAAATTTACTGATCATTTCTACCTCCCCTAACCCTATTTCTCCAAGGTCCACCCTAGGAAAGTACACTTTCTTACATGGAGTTGCTGTTTTCCCTTTTTTGTGATATCCATTAAGAAATGCTGACTCCCACCATAGCGTTGCAGATGGCTAACCCTCTCTTGACCTCTAGATTTTTCAAAGTCTGCAAAGCACAAAAACAATAGGGAATTCTCAAAGTTCATCGAGTGCAGACTTTCCTCAGAAGGCCTAATGCCTGGATTAGAAGTGCTCTGTCCAGTTTTCCTGATCGAATATGGTTAAAAAGTAGCTAGGAAGTTCTGAAAAAGCAAAAGTGGTTATGATAACAAGTTAAGCATTATCATCAAGGAAGTTGTTCCTTTGAGCATGAGTCTTAATGCGCGGTCTGGGCTTATGAGTAACCTTATACCCGTTGTCTGTTTTCCTTTTAGAGGTGGTCGGAAAGTTGTTCTCAGAATGCATCTGAGTTGTTAAATATCCATCATGTTTCAGGGAAGCAACTTCTTCTTCCAAAACGATTTTAATTTTTATGGAGTCTAAGTTAAAACAGGAACATTTATTTTCTTATGGGTAAAGTTCTTGGAATGCTCTATTATGAGGATTTAGACTATTTCTTGACCAAATAACTCTTGACCAAACATTGCTTTCTCTTGACTTCTCTGAAAAGAAAAAAAAGATTAAAAAAATGCAGGCATTTGTCTATCAAACTGTTTTCCAGGGACTCAGTTTCTCAAAATGCCCATCACCCATGAAAGATTTCCACAGTCAACAGGTGTTACCAGCCACCGGTGTTCTGCTTATAATAAAAAGTAACGTATGTGTATTATTATCGCTGTTGAATTTAATAAACACACCCTAATATAATTCATTTGTTCAAATTATTGACAGATTCTCTGTGATTTACTGTGATTAATGAGTATGCAAATAGAATTAAAAAAGGGTCCTGGACAGAGAGCATCATGGAACATATTGTGCCTTATTGTAAAATAAAAATAGCCTTGGACAGCCCGTGGAATGTGTTCTAGCAGCATAATCAGTTCTTTACTGTGGTTTTCCTGCCAGCCGGGGAGCCCTGCGTCACAGAGAGTGGGTGCCAAGTGTCTGGTTTGAGCTTTGGTAGGACATGTTTTTCTTGCTCAGAATTTTCAGATTTGCAATTTCCCCCCGTGCAAGGCAGTCAGGTCACCTTTCTATGCAGTGGGGTATTGCTTTGGTTCCAGATGTCTCACCAAATGTCATGATATTGGAGTTCAAAACTCCAGTGGGCAGGGTGAGTGTCAGCCTCTGTGGCAAGGCTTGCCGGACGCCTCCCGGTTGGTGACTGAATGGCAAAGGACTGGGGCAGCTCAGCAGAATTTCCGTCTTGTACCAATGAACTCTCTCTCCCAGATCCAGGCTCTTTGCTATGAATGGTAAATTTGTGACAGTGCGTAGAGTTGAGGCAATGACCTAAATAAATTTGGGAAAAACATATTATTGATGCAACATGAGATTTCCACCCTCCTGGATCATCCCCTTTTCTAAAGTTTTCAAGACTGACTTATTCTTTTATTTCCCTTTGTCCACGTTGACCCAGTGTTAGCGTGTGATAAACTTTCTTCTGACCAGAGAGGGATTGTCCTTAACAGGAGCATGAGTATCTGAAGCCATGGCTGCCCTTCTGGGCTCTTGTCACCTCCACCCCACACCATGTTCACTGCTCTTTGTTCTGTGCAGGCAAGATTTGAATGGTGCATTTTCCACGCTCTCTCTTGGTTATTTACCCCAACAGAAAATGTAATCTGGGAGCCGGCACTGTGATGGTGATATGCCTCCCAGATCAACTCAAAGTTGGTCCTACGTGCTGTTCCCATCGCTGCTTCTCTGATGCTTGTTTCTGCCACATGACAGCAATCTGGGGTTACGTGAGCTCTGAGATTTCACATGGGGCTGTATGGGGAAAAGACCCCCCCATTCCTCACCCTCTCTCCGTATCCCCACATACACCCTTTGAGGCCAAACCAAACAAAAACTCAGGGCGGGAAGGAGTTTGAAGATGGACGGCCTCTTCCAACGTTTGAACCATTTTCAATGCCCTGAGTAGCTTTATTTCAAATTTGTACAATGGTCTGCAAAGATTCCTTACAATAAATTCTTCCTCCAAGTCCTCATCCCCACACCTCTCCTGCCACATACGCCTTTCCTTCTCCAGGCCTTCCCCTCTACAGCTCTTTCTGTCTATCTGCTTGGCTGACTCCTCCAGCCCTATAGGTCTCTGTCCCCAAGTAGCCTCGTCAGGGACAACTTCCTGGCCTCCCATCCACCTCATTAATTCCCATCACACTCACTTGCTGTCTTTTCTCCTGCACCGGTCCTCACCTGACAAATGACACATGCATATGCTGACTTAGAAGCTCAAGGTCAAGAGAGAGGAAATTTGACTGGGTGGGGGGTCTGTTTTGTTTCCTGCTCCCTCCATGGCCTTCAGAAGAGAGCCCGGCCCAGAGCAGATGCTTAACTAATTTGGCAAATGTTAAATAAAACAAAATGATCAAGCCAGCTGATGCAGCGTACAAGGAGGAAGCAGGTGGCAGGGAATCAATTCTCTGCCTCTCCACCTGGCTGCGAGACCTCAGCCCAGACATTGAACTTCTCTTGTTCTTGATTCTCTTGTCTGTACAATGATTGAGACTTGAGCTAAATCTTTAGAAAGTTCAGACTTTGGATGGTTTTTCAAGCCATAATGTATTGGGATTATTTATCTTCTTTCTAACTTATTCTACTGGACTATCATTTTCTTAAGGGCAAGATTATAAAATATGCAACTTTTATTCTCTGATATTCACAGGGCAAACTTTGCACACAGTCGGTGCTCAATAATTACTTGTTGGAAAGAACTTGTTTTTTTCTGAGACCTCTTTACTCACTGTGACTAGGAGGGTTGTTTGAAATGATACATTTTATAATGTTTGATCTGCTGGATCAAGGGTTAGCAAGCTTTATCTGACCAAGACCAGATAGTGAATATTTTCAGTTTTGCAGGCCATAGTTCTTTGTCACAACTATACAACTCTGCCACTTTAGCATGAAAGCAGACATAAAAATTTGTAAGCAAATGGGCATAGCTGTGTTGCAATAAAGTTTTATTTATAAAAACAGGTGGCAGGGGGGCTGGCCCCGTGGCCGAGTGGTTAAGTTCGCGCGCTCCGCTGCAGGGGGCCCAGTGTTTCGTTGGTTCGAATCCTGGGCGCGGACATGGCACTGCTCATCAGACCACGCTGAGGCAGCATCCCACATGCCACAACTAGAAGAACCCACAACGAAGAATACACAACTATGTACCGGGGGGCTTTGGGGAGAAAAAGGAAAAAATAAAATCTTTAAAAAAAAAAGAAAAAAAAAAAAACAGGTGGCAGGCCGTATTTGACCCGTGGGCTGTAGTTTACTGGCCTCTCTGCTAGACTGTTACTGCCATAAAAGAAACAGTCGTAAAAACGAACTTTTTGGCTCTATTGTGCTTCTGAGTTAGACATAAGCTACATGAGATAATTTTAGTTGCATTTCTATTGTCGTCCGCTTGTTACTCGAATAAAGACTTGCTAAGTGACTCCCCAGCTTGAGTCCTTACTTATTTCATTTTTAGATTATATAAAGCTTGTCCCACTTAAGGCATGTTCTGAGACAGTTTTTTTCTTTCTTCTTCCTTTTTTTCCTTTATTAACAATATCCCATCTTTGTGACCACCTTGTTTACGCAAACTAAACCTGAGACAAATCTTCTGGCGCTGGCTCACTAAGCTCTTTGTGGTTAAACTGGTTTCGCACCCACTAGACTCTGGAGGAGAGAAAGAAAGGACTGTACCAGATTAGACGTATTCTGAGGAGGATTGATATGTAATATAAACCAGATTGTTCCTCCTTCATTCTCCCCAGGCCCAATAACAAGTAATCCCTGTACACAAGTTGCATACAAGGGAGGACAACTGTGTGGACTTCGGTCCCTTTAGTTGCGACTTTAAAAGTACCAAGGAAACAGAGAGGAGTCCACATTCCAGGCTGGCGCAGAAACCCGACCTGAACTGGGCCTTAACACCTAAATATAGAGCTATTGTCTTTCCTCATCTAGCAGTTACCAAACCGACTTCCGCATAGGTGTGCGCCCACACACTGCCTCTATCTGCTCTGGAGTGGGCCAGAGATTGTCTCTAGGAGAATCCCTAGACTGTTGACTCCCCTGGCAGGAGGATCCCCCAGGGCCCCCTGGTCTCCAACTGCCCCCTCTAGACAGAACTAAGTCCCAGCTGGAAAGATCTTTCTCTCTGGTTCCACCCCAGTCTCTACATACCCTAGAGTTTAAAATGACTTAGATAAGTGGAGAGAAGGGGAATATTTTCCTTTGACTCCTGGAGAGCTGTCTCGTCTCAGGCCCTTTGGGCAATGGCATTGGCAGCTGATGAGACAGCGGGGGGTTGTCGTGTTGTGACATTTATGGTATTTATTCTACAGAACTGATGGGTGCCAGTAGGTAGTCTGGACTAAAAATAGCCTCTTCTTCTTAATAAGAAATAATCAAAGAAACCAGAGTTGTGGACTAGGAGCAGACCAAAGGGCCAGCTAAGGGAATTGGGCGCATCCTGAGGTAGATGACCACATGGACATTGTGGGTCTCAGATGCTCTTTTTGGGGTTGGTGACTCATCCGTGATGTGCAGGGAAAGGCACCACCTCCTGCGGCCATGGAAGGTTTCTACAGGCGCCGTCATCACAGGGTCTGAATATAGGAGGAGGTCCCGGAAAGGCTCAGTGGGAAGAGATGAGGGGAGAGAGGCTTGGATTCAAAATCTGAGTTTACCTTGTCCTGGTTCTGTTCCCAATGTCCTCTCTCCATGTCCACCTCCCTGATTCTCAACCCTGGCTTTATTCAAATCACCTCAGCATTTTAAACACAATATTGACGTCCACGCCTCACCCCAGAGCAAATAGATCAGGATCACTCGGCTGTTTAAAATGTCACTCTGTGTGATTCTAATGTGTAGTTGGGGTTGGGAACCACTGCTGCGCTTCACTATCCTCATGATGCTAAAGATGCTACTGGAAAGAAATAAGGAAGGCTACCAGCCACCCCTCAATCCCTTCACCTAAGAACCTCCTCATAAAGCTATGTCTGAAACCAGACTATGAAATAATTTACAAATTATTCCATTCATATATTTTTTAAAAAGATGAAAGGTGTCTACAGCTGGAAAACAAACAGGACTTGGGTCTGACAGACGTGTTAGTTTTTGGCCATTTCAGCCTTCTTTGTGGTGTAACCCATTCACCCCGAGATGACGCACACGGGCTGTGATTCATGGGTGACTGTAGAATGCAGGATTCAGCATGTGGACTTTGAAGCGAGACCAAGATTTGAACCTCTGTGCCTCAAATCACTGGCTGTTGACCTTTGCAAGTGACTTAATCTATACTTGGTTTTGTCACCTATAAAGTGAGAAGAATATTCCCTTTCTTACAGGACACTGATTCGCTAATATGATAGTAAATGTACTATTAGAATAAATAATGTAATAATTAATAATAGTTAAAAGAGGTAGCGGACATAAAACACCTAATCAAGTTCTTGACCCACAGTGAGACTTCAACAAATGGCAGTTCTTGTTATTAGGACTAAAATGAACTGTGCATCTGGGCCAGAGTCGTGATTCCTCGTTGGATGGGATAATGACTCAAGAATAAGAATTGAGCCCGCTAATAAGCTCTTGATTTTTCTTGAAGCAATGAGCTCACTAGAGTTTTCTTGTGTTGCCAAGTTCAGTCAGATCCAAGAGTGTTGCTTACTCTCGGCATTCAGTGAAGACAAACTTCTGGAGGAATCTTTCTGCAGAATGCAGGCCAAAAAAATAAACATTCCAGGGCTGCCTTTGATTTCCTTTGGATCCACAGCAGTTCATGTGAGGGGTGAGGATATTTCCGTATTCCCGACTGTCTGCCGGGAGTCAAGAGACACGTTACGGTCACCTGGAGGGAGCATTTTTAAATTCTTCATCAAAATCAGCATTAAAGATTTAGGCGAAGTATGAATCTCTCCAATGCTTGATTTCAATAAAAAATAAAGAGGAAATATATTAGAAAGCAAGCAGAATTCTAACAGACTTCCTCCAATTTAGGAGATAAATTATGTTTCATGCTGCCCTGTGTTATGGTCACAATACTTGCTCTCCAGCCGGGCTCGTCCCGTGTGTGTGTTGAAGGGGCATGTGTTTGCCTACTTATCTATCAGACTGGTAGTAGCCAGTCCTATTCCACGAGTTTAACATCTGGGATTTGCTCTTCACAAATAGCAAGTTTGGGAGCCAAACTTGAACTTAACTCTTCTGACAGGAAATTTTTGAAGTTGGAAGTTATTCTGAGCTTCAGTTTCAAGAAAAAGGCAAAGTTACATAATAAAATCAGAAAATAAAGATGGTTGGATGGATGGATAAATGGATGCACTGATGAATAGGTAGCTAGATAGGTGGATAGGTGACAGATAGGTAGATTTAAGAGAACACTGGAAGTAAAAGAAATCTTTGTTACTCCATGTACCCATATATTCTTCATGGCCACTTGTACAATTAGCCTTCTGGTGGAAGGCTGGTGTCACTGTTGTCATTTTTGTTTCATCTTGCACCTAGGGTCTACGTTTTCCCATGTTCCTCATAAACATCCACATGATTTAGCAAGTACAGCTGTGGAAAGAAGCTTTCCATTGCATGGCACCCCCCTCACTGCAATCTGAGGAAGAAATCCAACACCTAACAAACACGAGAAGGAACCTTCCTGACCTAAGCTTCCTTCTTAACTAAAATCACATCTCTAGGACTCAGTGAACTGACAAGCATCATTCCTTCCAAATTTGGCCCATCTTGACCTTGCCCAAGTGATTTCTACAATTCAGCTGGATGCTTTCACTGTATACTTATTGCTAGTAAGAGCACATTACATCACAAGGAACAGCAATCACCATACAAACACCCCTCACCTCCTTATATTTTCCTCTCCACACCTGCACACATCAGCAAACTAATTATATCTGTACTTAGTTCAGTGTTGGGCCGTGTGAGTGCTTCCAGTAAACCAGGAACAGAGGGGTGTGTGAGCACCATCAAATATTACTGTAGGTTCTCTAACCAAGATAGGAGGTAGATGCTCATGCGCGATTGCTGGGAATGCTAACATCCTGTAAAAGTCAAGAAATAATGCTTAACTAATGGCATAAACCTTACAGCTTATCACAGCCATGCAAGGCACTTCAGGAACATTGGCACCATAAAACTCAGTTTCCCAGGAGCAAGCTAATTAAATTCTATTTATTCTAGTCATCTAAACTATTTGACTACTCAAGTGGTTTGCAGTAAATGAGATAGAGTAAAACTCAGAAAACCCTCGTACCTACACTGCTCTCCTTGGAAGGAACAGCAGGACTTCCAGGAAATGCAAATCATTTAAGGTGTTTTAAGCCAGCTCAGGGTCTTTGCATAAGGACTGGTGAAAACACAGCAGATCTTGAAGGAACGGGAGTACCCAGCTTATCTGTCCACAGTTCAAACACAGAAAAAAAGAGAATGACCATTCCTGAATGTGAGTTCAGGCAAAACAAGGGAGGGTCCTGTCCCAGTGGCCGAGCACAATGGTCAAGAAGAGCGAGTCTAACCGCCTTCGCCATGGACCTCTGCTCCCTAATGTCCTCTGGTAGTACCCTGGTGGGGCAGGACACGCCCCACACTCTCCCTCATCTGAACCGTGTAAGGACCCTGCGAGGTAAATTTGCAAAACCACTAGTTCACTAGTGCAAAAACCAGCTCACAGGAATCAGTTGACTTATTCCAGGTCATGCAGTTAGTATACACCCATTCCAGAGTCGAATCCACACCTATCTGAGACCAAACAGACACTTTTCCCCCATTTACCGTTCTCCTTACCAGAAAGAAATAGTAGAATGATTCAGAGTTTTGAAGCCAGGATTACATTTTAGGTTTCATTTTTCTGTTGTTCTCCACACTGTAAAGCAAGAGTTGACTAGTAAGATAAGGTATACCATTAAGCACTTTGAAAAACAAAGCATAACGATTTGCCCAAGAGATCGCCATGAGTCTAAGCTGATAATCTGAACACCCTTGTGGGTGTGCATCCTTCACTAGGTGATAAGTATTTACTGACTGATAAACCAGAACTCTGTGCCTTGGGAATCACTGCTGCCTATTAAGTGAACACAGATTTCAGGAGGGAAGTGAGCTGTGACAAGTTTTTAGTGAGCAGTAAAGGTCCCCAGTGAAAGTAGTTTGAAGAAGAGCAAGTTGTAAGTCCACAGTCACTCTGCATTGGAGTGACCAAGGTGGCAAACCAAAGCAGGTGGGACAGCACAAATGACAGAGACAGAAAATATTCCCAAGCATGTGATCAAGAATAAACACCTGAAGGTGAAATAACCCCAGGAATATTTCTTAATGAGGGTGTAAAGGAAATCCAGTGGCTCCATTTCTAGTCTGTAGAGGTGTTATCCAACAGCAAAGAAGTTGAAGGCTGTTTCAGGAATTATGACTTGCCTCATAATTACCCGGCTTCTCTTCGTTAGGTTGGACAATCAGAGAGGAGAACAATAAGAAAAAAATATCCATTTACTGGCATTCTTTATCATCTCTTTGTTCTGCTGGTGACTCAGCCGTCTCTACATGTGTACTTGATAAGGTGACGGGAGATGCTAGAACAAGAATGACCAAGGGCAACTTTCCCTTTGAGTTCATTTTCTGGTTAATAAATTTGTGGAGCTTTGGGTAATGCTGCAAATTCTCCAGGTGGTGTTCGCTTAACTAGCACCTACAATTTGCTAAGTTAGACAGGACTAGAAGGGGTTTATAGCTGAGATTTCGAGTGCCTGCACCCTCCTTCTCTTCTGATGCTCCATCGCCAGTGTGAAGTCCTTTAAAGTTTACGACAACTCAGCTGGGATCTTTCACTTCACATAATTTGGCCAATTTGCATTGCTCAGTTTTTCCACAGTAACTAGAATATTTGGCAAAAAGGTACAATTTTGCAATGGGAAAGATCCCAAAGTAGAAAAGCTAGTTGTTTATCCAGTTCTACTAATAATAAATATCTAAGATGAGCCCTGAGAATTCTCCTAGGCTCTCTTGCATTTACGCTATGTAGGAATAGGGGTACTGACACAGAATCAGGGTTTTAATGACATTCTTTTATGTGGTTATCAGAGATAGAAACTATATAGACTCATAGGGAAGTGATTCAGGACATAACAAATGAGGGAGTTACAGCATAATAACACCACTAAATGCTAAACCAAATAAAGGAACAGAAAATATACTATGTGCACCCAGTGGGCTGTGCTAGAGGCCAGGGACCGAACTTGGGAAAAATGGGAAAGAAGCCTTATCTGTGCTCAGGAATTGAAAGTTCATGGCAAGAAATGTCAGGGCCAGTGAGGCCTGTAGAGAAGGACAGTTTGGTGGAACTTGGCGATGAAGGATATTGTCTGCATCCAGCAGATAAATCAGACACGTTGCCTGCCCATTGATACTGCCAACCCAAGAGGAAAGATACCGCATCCCAAGAAGAAAGATACCCCCATCGATTTAGTGATCTTTTAAACCTAAAATATGTGGTTTATCCCTAACCAAAGACCAGTCACTAAAATATGAAAACAAGGGATAACCTAGAATGATTCACTACTTTTGATCATGAAAATTATTCAGGGTGATAATTGAGTTTTCTATATTACTCTATTTTAAATATTCTGAAGGTGGCTCTTGGAGTTTTGGCCTCAAACTCAATTTACTGTGTGCAAAATAGTGTGTTTGGCCATCTGCCGGAGACAGGGTCCGTGGCCACAGGTATCTCACAGTCTGGCCTAAGAGATTACCTGTATAGTTGATTCCAAATTAAACAATAAGACAACAGTAGAAGAGGCGAGTTGATATAAGCCAGCAGGTAACACATTGCCAAATGAATGACACAGTTTAGCTTTGAAAGGAAGGTGGGATCACTCTGAGTGCAGTGGCCTGGAGATGGAAATTCTACCCTGTAGATGTTGTTTTTGTATTTACCAGCCTATGTCATCAACGGTGAAAAACCGTCATTAGCATGTCCCTTTCGTTGATGAAAATTGCTACAGAACAGTTCACTTAGGAAAAGTGGGTCTGAAGTGAACCAGGAAGAAATGGTGTGTATTTAACTTGCGGTGTAAAATTGCACCAACAACAGCTAAAGCAACAAAGTCCAGTTTGAATAAGGCGAGAGGAAACCAGATCACTGTTGGGTTAATGTCAGTGGTGTTTTGCAAGCCATACTGTAGGTAGGGATCAAGAATCATCAACTAACTCCAGTGGAGGTTTAAAGCAAGGGGGCCGGCCTCTATGTGGAGTGTCGGGCATTTCCTGCATCTAACTTTTTAAGCGTACTTTTTTCCGTTTGACAAAATTAGGTTGTACATATGCCCTAGCGAATGTCCAGTTGGTGCTAACCCATTAGGATATCGTGCCTGTACTAACACTTTAAACATTTTTTAAAGTGTTAAAATTTGACAGCTGACTACAAAAGAACTGAGGACACACAGAGAAGCAGGGTGACCAACCATGGTGTTTTGTCTGGGACCGAGAGATGTCCCAGGACATGAGACATTCAGTGCTGAAACTGTGACAGTCATGAGAAAACCAGGATGGTTGTCCCCCAACACGGGGAATAACTTGGAGGTAACATTTCTATTAAGCAACTTCTGCATTTTGGGGTCATTTTTGTACCAGCCCATTAAAGAAGAATGTGAGCAAGCCTTGAAACAGCCTCAATGTTTTCCTGAGGAGGAATTCCTTTTGTTGGGAATGATGGTGGAAAGATGGAAAGTCTCCAGTGGGAGACCGCTCTCGCTCCCATGGGCTTATTCCCTGAGAACCCCAAGGGACACGAGGAGACAAGTAATTGGAGATCTGCTAGAAGAGTTCACAGGCGGATGATCTGTTACTGGGGGTGAGAGAGGTGGGTGTTTGTCCAGTGGGACCTGGTTTAAAAGCCAGTAGATGAAAACAAGTTCAAGACCATATGAACTTGTAAGGAATTCAGCAAGAGCCATTCACCTTTCCTTTGCAAGAGGTCTTCCCTCAGCCAAACAGAAGTAACAGGCCTTGTCACAAGGTCTAAGAAACTCAAAAGCCAGCTCAGTTACAAAGCCAGGCATTCTCTTTGGTTCATGGGAGGATGTTTACTTGGCCTCATTTATTCAGTGCTAGCCCTTATGACCTCAGTAGTGGGCTTCTTAAACTCCTTTCAGAATTTTTTTTTGTTGTTGATCATTTCAAAATCTCTCAGGTCTTTCACAGAACGCAAAACAGCCATATTCCTCGCCCCAAATAATGCCCTAAAACTTGGCATGTGGTCATGATTCTGTATTCAACAGAAGGGGGCCACACACTTAATTATTTGCTTCCCTATCTGTCTGAACTTCCCATTAGGAAAAACAAATTAAGTAGCTTATGAGTTCTGGGTTGAGGCAAACGGAGAGCAGGAAGAAGTTAATGTGGCAAGGATCTTGATTTGGCCATATGGATGCTATAGGAAGGAGCAAGAAAGAAGGAGAAAATGCTAGAACTGGTCAGCATCCTCACAAGGCAAATGAAACTCTTCTGGGGGTGAGCTCTTCTATTCTTCAGAGATGTTCCAAGTGTCTTCAATGATAAGCCACTGAGGCACCAAAAGCAAAGGACAAGCTCTGGGGACAGGGGCTGGCACTTCTTCCATGGTGAGTGAAGTCCCTGGGGACACGGTTCTGTTTCTAGCCTAATCTGGTGCGGTATCCACTAGGAGGGTTCTCATGCCTGAGTCTTTGGAGTAATTATTCTTATTGCTACGCTAAAACTCCATTGGCGTGAGTCTCCAAGGCCATCAGACAAGTCTGGGGGAGACAGCGTGTCAGGCAACTGGTTGTCCCATCCTGACAGCCCCAGATTGGAACCCACAGCTCTTTTTACACTAATACAAACTTTACATAGGTTTCTGCCACTTGAGTAACCTATATGGGTACAAACATGTATAAATGTAGGGACTACTATAGCACAGCACAGTGTATGAGAACCTTCAATGAGGGATTGATATAGGTTCTGGGTTCCTGGCTCTGGGGACACCGTGAAAGTCATTCTCTGGTCTTCAGTGTCCTAACTAGAAACAGTACGAAACTGGACAGGATGACCTCTAGGTTCCTTCAAGTTCTCACTAAGTCTCTGTGATTCTTCTCCTTACTTCCCTTCTGGACCACACCTACTAGTCAAAGATTCCCTTTCCTTCAGAGCCAAGCCACGAAGAGGAGATGTAGAATGGGACACAGCTTTAGGGTGGAGCGCGAGATGACGAAGCACGGAGAAGAGCTATTTGAACGTATGGAGAGCTGGTGAGCTGCCTTGATAAAATGGATTTGCAGGGTTAGTTCTGGGCAAGCTCATTTCTGCTTGGTGACTTAAAAGTCTGAATGGAAGGTAGGAATGGTAGAGAACAAATTTGAGCTCTGATTTCTTAGTTTAAAAAGTTAATAATATTAACAAAATTTTAATGTTAATAAATAAAATATGACCTTTATTCTACAGACGTTATTAAAAGAAGGGTCACTTTCTGTCCCATGAGGTCATACTAAGGCAAATTGGACAAACATTCTTTCATATTTAATGAAACATGCTTAATGATTCTATAAACACATCCAGTTTTTCTCGTGATTTTTGCCCTCTAAACTGTGAGGCTGAGGTTAGAGCTACAGTGTTAGGCTGCCCCAGGAGTCAGATTACTTGGCCTTTCAATCTTCATCATTATTTGCTCTCTTCCTTTTCTTTCTTTGTCCCCACCCATGAAAATCCTGTCAGTTGAACTCAGTTGTTCCCTCCTCTGGAAGCTCACCTTCAAACTCCCAGGCGGAGTTTATTGCCCTTCCTGTGGGCTTCTAGAATACTTTGATCATATAGCACCTATCATACTGAATTATGGTCAGCTATTAACTCGTCTTTCTGCTGAACTGGAATTTACTCCATCTGGTACAGGGACCGTGCAGTCTTTGTAATCCAGCAGAGAGCAGGCACCCAATTTAGTTACTAATCAAATTACACTGACACAATACTGATAACAAAGGGTTCTATTAGTGCTAGAAGGCTTCGCTGGGATCCTCCCTGGCATGTTGAGGAATTGATGTGTGTGCAACAAGACCTTGTGCATCTTAAATCGAATTCCAAATTTTAGTACTGAGATTCCCAATTTTATTTTGATTGGGAACCTGATATAGTGGAGGAGGAGGATGGGGGATGCTGGCAGAGTGAGGGGGCACAATCAGGGGAGAGTACCTGTGTCAGTGGAAGGGAATCATTCCAGCATTCACAGAATTAGCGATTGTAGCAGATGCTGTTGTCGTCTGCCTGGATCCCCTTGGATCCCCTTCACGGCTTTTGGGTGCCCATTCCTATGCTTCTGTGTTTCACTTCTGATGGCCTGCAGCCCCTCTACCATCCCCGTGAGACTGTCCTTGGGTCTCGGGCCATGGGAACCACTTCTTTGCAGATGCAAAAAGCTGGAGCTCTTGGGAGATTGCATCCCCGTCACACCTTCTAGTCTTAGCAAAGGGGGACTGAGGTGGAGCATGAAGGCCCAGCTCCCTTAGCTAAGATGCTATTCTGACTCCAGAGCTCCCTCCACAATCAGGCAGAGAACTGGCCTTGGCCTGAAATCACACTCTTACTTGACTTTCTCCCTCTCCTGACTTGTTTCCCCCTCTCTGCTTCGGATTCCCCCCCAGGAGCGTTTCTTGAATAAATTGCACATGCATCCTTGTCTCAGCATCTGCTTGTAGAGAGCCTGCTCCAAGACAAGTTTTCACCTTTATGGCTTGGCTTCTCGTTGGAAAGGCCAAAGGCAAGCAGATGCCTGCTTCTGGGTTTCAGTCTTGAGAGGATTAAAATGGGCATCCTCCATTCTCCATGGCTCACCCCCATTCCAAGGGGACATTTTACATGCTTCCGGGACAGGACTGTGGGAACAAACTGGAGAGCACTGACCGAGTCCTGCCTAGCCTGTGGAAGATGCTTTTAGCTGGTGGGGCCATAGGAGGCTTTGATGAAGTTTTAAAAACTGACTTAACCGTCCATAAATGGTCCCATATCTGACTCAAATACATCTATTCAAAGGTAAAAATCTATTTTTTCCCTCTCATCACACTTCAAAGTCTTTTACATCTCAATTCAAGCCAAGATGAGAATTGGAAGCACTGCATTACTTTTTTTTTACTTTTTTGGAAATTATTCTTGAAAAAGTTGGTTCTTGTGATCTTTTCTGCCCAGTTTTCAGACATCTTTTTAGAACTTTGGATAAGAATCCAGACTTATGTATATTCTACTGACACATGTAAGAGTCTTGCTTTCAATTAATTGGGCAAAGAAAGATGATTTGCTGAATACTCATTCAGGTTTGGTTTTTATTTTAAGCTAAAAGATCAATAAGATTGACCATCTTCAATTACAAAATGATTAGCTGTGTTATTGGAAGTAATCTTGTGTGGTAGATTCCAGACTTTACTCTTTAGAAACATATTGTGAAGCAAATTTTCTCACTGGGTGAGAGGGAGATTGAGTGACACAAGATATTTTTTGTCAAAATTAGTAGTTTGTCCTCTTTCCCTCACTTAGCCTCAAAAAATTCCAGAAATACTTAGATCACTCAATTATTAAAACGTGAAGGGTAAAGTCTGTTCCCTGTGACAGAAATCTCATAGATGCTTATTCTAGAATGTGCCCCCCAAACACTTTTATTTATAATGCATCACCTCCTTTCGTGAATTCTGTCAGATCTGCCACCTCAAGATCTAATTGTTGAAATAGCCCCAAAAGAAAAAGAATAAAAACAGACAAACATTACCAAAGTGAAGAATATTGTCTTAACATTTAAATTATTTCACATATTCATATTCCTTTGGACTCATTTTCTTCTTTCATCATTTTTTAAAAAGATTTTATTATTTCTTTTTCTCCCCAAAGCCCCCCAGTACATAGTTGTGCATTTTTAGTTGTGCATCCTTCCAGTTGTGGCATATGGGATGCCGCCTCAGCGTGGCCCGATGAGCGGTGCCATGTCCACGCCCAGGATTTGAACCGGTGAAACCCTGGGCCACCGAAGTGGAGCATGCGAACTCAACCACTCGGCGACGGGCCGGCCCCTTTCATCATTTTGAAGTCTGTGTTATGAATGAATATGAGCTCTTCCATGTCCGCTCCTGCAAAAACTAAAGCTTGCCAGAGTATTAGACTATGGTTATAATTCATGTAGTGTATTACTTGATACTCAAAGGAATCTACACATGCATATGTATGCCCACAATAGACTAATTTGAGAAAAATGCAGTCTAATGAAAAATGCATGGACTGGGAGTGAGAAGGGGTGTTTCGAACCTCAACTCACCTCTTTCTATTCTGTGACTTTAAGCAAATCACTGACCCTCTCTTGCCCCATTTCCTTACTCTTAAAATGCGACTAATCATACCTTTTTGGTGTGAGCATCAAATTGATAACATTTCTGAATGAGCTTTATAAATTGAGAAAGAGTATTCAAATATTAGTTTACTAATTAAAGCCGAGACTGGAAATACTCGTTAAAGATAAGAAGTAAGTTCGATCATTACAAATCATGACCTCCATTTATAATCTTGTATTAATCAACTGGCCAAGTATTTTTGTGAGGGACCGTGACGTGCCAGCTGTCCCTCGAGGGGCACGCATGAACACAGCAGTGCCGTCAATCTCTGAAATGGAACACAGACAGTAAACGGTGAAGAGTTAGGACCATTTAGACAACGCAAAGTGGCTTTCCAAGTAAAAGGGGATATTGACGTTCAGAGTTGGATCGGGACCTTACGAAATGAAGACCTTAAAAATGATGTCCCTGAGGAGGTACCACTTGTGGTAAGACCTGAATGGTGATAAGCGGTTGGTGGATGAATAAAAATGTGAGGGAGAATGTTCCGGGCTGAGGCAACAGCCTGTGAACATCACCTGAGGTAGGATCTGGTCTGATCCAGAATGCTGGGTCTCCCCTTTTTTGTTTTTCTACACCTCTGTGCTCACCTGTTCTATGTGGGACTTTTGTCATATCCTCCTAGGAGATCGGCTGATTTTACAGTTCTGGAGGAAGACCATCAGCTTTAAGAAGTCTGAACCTTGTGTGGCTTCTTCATTCTCTCAAGCCCTGAGCCCCTGGGAGCCCAGCATCTTCTCTCAGGGACCACGGTGCTCTCCCCGACTGAAGATGAAACCCTTGCTTCAAGGGAAAGAGGAGGACAACAGGGACAGATTCCCTGTGTCCCCAGCGGGAAACTGGGAAAGGAAATGATTTATGCCCTGGCTTTGAGTCAGGGGAGAGGAGAGGAAGAAACGGGGAGGTCTCAGACCTTCCCCCTAAAATGCAGACTGACACACTACCCCTGCCTGCCCCCACCTAGTTCAAGCCTCCGGAGCAGACGCAGCCGCAGCCGCACCCAGGGTGAAGTAGGGGCTGCACCACAACGTGGAACCCAGAACTCAGGGGAGGGGAGGTGTCGTTTGCTTCCAACAAATCAAGTCACTCTCTGTTCCCTCCGATTTAAAGCAGCTGCAGTGCCTTGGCTCTGCCAAGGTGCCTGCGCAGGGGACATGTGAGCCTGTCATCATGTCCTTTGTGACAGAGAGCATTGGCTTCCCTTAGCGTTGCCTTTGGACCAGCGCGAGGGATTTCATTGGGGAAAGCAACTGTGGGGAAGTCGTCCTCTCTCCTAGGATTTACCAGGGTCCCCGTGCACTCTGGCCACAGGAAGGCTGGTGGCTCTCATAGGCCTTGGACTGGCCTCCCTTGACTGACGGCTGCAAGAAACTGCTTGGCGTAGGAAGGACACACAACTGCATTCCAGAAAGAAGCTCGCTGCCTCCGTTTCCAGAGACTGGAAACTTAGATTTCTGCTTCAAGGATGGCATTCTGACCATTTCTTACAAAGTGCTGGACTCTGTGCAAATGCTGGAAATCAGTTTCAACATGGAAGCTTAGTCCCAATTTCCACGATCCAGAAGAACCCCATTTCACCCATAGCTACCCAACTACTTTACGTTTTTGATTAGGCAAAACAGAGGCTATAGGAAAAATCAACATGGCCATACGGAGATTGAGCTAAAAACACAGTCTCCCTCCATGACGTTTTGCTTATGTGTATTTGATATATGTATCGTCTGTATGGGTTCACCCTGGTTTTCTCCAGGGGGCAGGATTTTTGTTAATATTCATTTGGAGTAGGGAGTGGGAAGAGGAGGCAAGAACGTGGGATAAAGGAGAGCCTGTCAGAAAAGATAATCTAGTTATTTATTTATAGTTTGTTTAGACAAAGGGACCTTGAAACAGGCTTTGATAAGAATCGTCAAAGTTTCTTCAAAGATTAACTGGCATTCTTTAAAAGGGCATTAGTTTTCTTTTGTACAGGTGTTCACAGAGCTCAGGACTGGCTGTTCCATTAGAATCCTTCGCTGGTCTGTAGATTTCCTTAAGACATACTGCTGACATCATGGACTCCTTTCTCAGATTCCTTCTCTCTCTTTCTCTCTCTCTCTTTCTCTGTTTCTCCTTCTCTCTCTCTCTCTCTCACTTTCTCTCCTTCCCTCCCTCTCTGGCCCTCCCTCCCTCTGCCCAATCTCTCCTAATCTCTTTCTTTCTCTCTTTAGTTCCTTCAGGTAAATCCCACTCAAACTTGTACCAACTTGTTTTTGACTGACAGTGAACAGCAAGAAAGTTTGCTTTATTTTGAGAGAACCTAAACATCTCTCTTTCCCAAGGCAACCTGCGGCAAACACTCATTTCTTTGCCTTGTCCTGACTTCACAGTTGTCCAGGAGTCTGCACTCCTCCGTCCTTGCAGGTAAGAGGTACGCGCTGTAAAAATATTGGAGCGTGCAGCAGGCTGGGGAGATTTATGAAAAACTCTCCTTCTAAAGGTAATGAAAAAGTTGCGATTCTTTTAAAACTTCTTTAAATCATTCAAGACACCCAAACTTATCTGGGGGAATTTGCAAGTGCTGTTTGCATGTGGAAAACGGGTTTTTACTTAATGATGGGGCAAAAAAAAAAGTGCTTTATTCTTGCCTGTGAAACAATCTCCAGATGTTGTCTTGTTTGCTCTGGGTGTAAGTGATCTAGACCGAGAGAGAAGAATTACTCCGACTTCTCTTTGCAAGTGTTTTTCTCTCATAGTGTCTGTTAGAGTAAGTTTGTTATTGATTTTCTCTGATTATAGATTCTTTGGGTCATTCTCCGGCAGTTATTTTTCTTTGTCGGTGGAGAAATCAGCTTAGGTTGCTGTAAGGCGAAACCTCACGGGAATATTTTAAAATCTGCTACCTAGCCGTATGAGAAAAAAAAAAAAGTGACGTAAGTTTCCGTGGTAGGTATAAAGAATGTAAACAATTCTGACTTTGGAAACATTACGAACCTTGTTCATGACCCATGGATAATGCGTTTTATAATCTGTGTATAATTTCGTGTGAGTTTAGACTATTCTCAGCTAATAAATGTTACGCTGGGTGAAATTTCCACATTGCTTCTGCGAAACTAGCTTTTTATTTCCTCTCTCCACTTCCGCATTTAGTTGCCTGAGGAAATGAGAATTTGTTGTTCAATAGATGTTTCTTCACCTCCCAATTTCTTTAAGTCACAGGTTCAGAAACTTACAACAAATGGAATATTTAACTTGGAAAAATTAGAAACCAAATGTGTCTCCATCAATTCGAACATTTAGATTTATTTCCTCTTATCAGGAAAATATCTTAATCTTTTTCTCTTTTACCTAAAGGAAGGATTTTGAAAAAAAATTACTTTAAGTTCTTTTTTGAAACCTCAAAATCACACACACACACACATACAAACACACACACACAATCAACCGTTACCCCAGATCAGATCCTATCCCTTTTTGTCCTCTCTCGTGAATGTTTAAACAAACATGTAATGATCAACAATAGCCTTGGGTGATAAATTATCTCAACTTAAACTTGTCCTAAAATCAAAAGAAAAGAGTTGAACACAATTATAATGAATTTTTAAATGCCATCATTTTATGAAAACCTAAGGTCAGGAGACTTCCAATTGAACAATTAAACACTTACCTCACACACAGCTCCCCTCAGCACTGGTCTTTCCCTGGGTTTTATTTTTTAGCAAATTTCCTCCTTCTCTAGCTGTAAATATAATAAATAGCCATCCAGGGAGCGACCCAGAGGTCACATGGAAAGTCTTCACACAAGGCTGGAAGGTGCACAATTTAACCAAATCGCCAGTAGTCGTATCTCAGAAACGCTAATCAAATCGCAGACCTGACATTTCTTCCCTGAATTCAATAAATGCATAAGTAGTTTGAGGGTTTTATAGAAATGGACCTAGTTGACTTTTGTGATTCTGGTTGCTTAAGGAAAACACATTTTTAAAAATTGCTCCCGCCCTCTACCACTCCTTCCTCCCGCTAACAGTTGTGGTCATTTCACAGAAAGTGCTATTTCCCCAATTTCCTCTCCTCGCACTTATAACCAGCGCAGACAGCCCATACTGGGGCGGGGGAAAGAGAGAGAGCGAGACCCCAGGCTCCCCACGCCGGCAGCCCCGGAGAGCCAACAAAAGCAGGTCTGTTGGCTCACACGCTCCTGCTCTGCCCCGGCGTGGAGAAAAGCTTGAAAAGGCTGCACTTTCTTGTTTTGGGGGCTGTGTGTGTGTAATTGTATACCTGAATGACAACAACATGCTTGGTACAAGAAAAACCCAACAACATGTGGCTTGAGGCAATGAACAGAGGCAAACTTTTTCTGACTTAATCAGTGGAAGTCGAGTAGTTGAAATATCCCTTCCTGTCTCACCCCCTCGCGTCTGTTGGAGACACAGAGCAGCCCACTGACTTCCTCGCATGCACTGAGTTCAGAGCTCACAGTTGTCTTTGGAGTGTCTTTACCTGGCGCATGCAGCGGACTCCTAGAACCAACGTAACAGTCCAGAGAAGGAGCCATAAGCGTGGTCGGGCTGCAGATGACTAGCCCCTGGGACAATTCTTTAAAGTGTATAAACCTCCCTAATCATTTCCTTCAGTCTTTAATATATAAGTACTTCAGCTGCTGTCTCTTCTCCTGCAACAATTCAAGCCCTTCACACCAAGCAAATCAGGTATCTCCAAATGCGTTGTTTTAATTCTTTTTTTAAGTAAGAACAAGTCTACTCCAAAAATAGTCAGGAAGCTACGGCAAGAGTTAATGCTGGATTTTGTGCTTGCAAAGACGAGTTTGTTGCTTATTAATGGGTAGACACAAAAGGGATAACAGGCAGAGATTATCATCCATCCTTCTCTCTCTCCTGCCCTTTGCCTTCATTTCATACAGCCACCTTGGAAGTGGGGCTTCTGGTTCAGTTGGAGGGTGAGGTGTGGTGGGCTGGGGACTGGGATAGTGGAGGAGCAAAGCGAACTGAGGGTGGCCTTGCTCTGTGCTCCTCAAGGATGCAGAACCCTGGAAGCGGGAAGATCTGACCCAGCTCACCTGGCTCTGTAGCTCCCTGGTGCCAGTTTTACAGACAGGTAAAGGAGCCGTGTGGCCAGAAGTGAGCAGCCCAAAAGTGCCAAACCCTTCCTCCACTCAAGGAACTAAGGGAAATCTGCTCCCTCACCTTTAAAGGGAGAATTGAGGGCACAGCGGGAGACAAAATAACTTATAATCTTTAAAGAAAGATACTGGGAAAGAAGTTTTATTTGCTACGTGTCACTCTGTTGAGATGAAAGAAAAAATGAGCACATAGACATTCCTAATAAAGATGAGGCAGGAAAGTGGAATCAGACTCATGTTGTCCCCTCTGCAACAAGCTCTCTGGGCTGATGCACACAGTGATGTGGGCTTCTCTGCTCAGTGAGGTGCAGCTGGAGTCCACATAGAAATTCTTAACCTATTCCCAGGGCTTTTCAGCTGAAAATGTTCCTGTCCTTTTCATAAAGAAGACGTCAGAGTTGGTGAGGAGTCTGTCCACTTGCGTTCCCTTCAATGGGCATCGTGCCTTAAGAGATGAAGAGATCAATAACCCATGGTCGTCATAATCCAATTTGACTCTAGACGTTCTCATGTGGCCTAATTCCAGAATACAGTCCATGCTTCTAGACCTGAAGTTCCGTAGCACAAAATTCCAGATATTTTAGTCACGATACGAAGACGAATCAGGGTTGTCTGATCATGCTCACAGCATCAGAAGATACCCAAGAAGGAGGACAAAGCATTGATTTTTGGTAAATGTCGTAGGAAGTAACTAAGTAGAAGAGCATGTCTTTGCTACCTTGGCACTGAGGACCCAGAGGAGATGGAAAGAATTAGCAACAGAATAAGCACAGTTTTGTTTTGTTCTTCCCCTGGATCCTGCAGTTCAAATGCAGAGCAATCTAGATGTGTAGGGATCCACATTACACAAAGCCAGCAGCTCCTTCCACCGAGGCTGGACAGTAGCCATAGGGCTGCACTGGCCACTCATGTCCCCATTCAGGGTCCAAGTTTAGGGAAATGATGTTCTGAGCCTGGACTTTGTCCCTGGGGTTACAGACCACACCAATCCTCAGAGGCACCATGGGGTCATCGGACTATGATGGGCGTCGCTCAGGGCAGGAATTCTGCAGTAGGGAATCCATTTCTCAGGGTGTTTTGAGGACCCAGATGGCTGGGTTTGGGTTTCAATCCACGTCCTGTTTCAGTCAAAGTTGCCCCGGTGTCAGCTGATAACTATGAAAGTCTTGTAGAAAACTAAGAATTTTCTCCAGTGTCAGCATCAGAGGCTGATCAAGATTTTATGGAGCCTGAAGATTACACAATTTGGGGGCCCTCCTTGAGGAAAACGAATGCAAAATTATGACTACAAAATTAGGAGCAAAGCTTTGGAGAGGGCTGGTGCAAGTGAGGAGGCCCAAAGCTTGAGTTTCATTAACTCCGTGAGAAATCCACTCTGCCTCCTACATAATAAAGTGCAATACTTGTTTCCTGAAGGAATGCTTGAGTTAATCCATGTAAATTTTAGCTACTGACTGCCCTCTAAGTAACTCTGGAAATGGCAAGTGAAAATAGCAGATAATCACACTTACACATACCTAATGATCAGGAATAGATGGAAAATTGATCTGAGTGATATCTAGAACACTTCTCATTTCACTGGCACATTTCCGTGAAATGTGTGACTGACCCTGTGGGTCATAACAAGGCAAGATGCTATCACAGCTCTGTTTTTCCCACAGCAGAGTATGTGGGTACTGAAATTAACAGTGTACTTTTCCCATGTGAAAAGCCTCAAGTTAAAACCCGAAGAACGCTATGCTAGATGGGAGCCTAGAACCTAGAATGATATTAAAGCTTTCAAGAATATGCTTCTAAGACTTCAGGGTTTGCCCCGGTGAAATATCTGTGTGTTCAGCAAGGGACTGACTCTCCTTCCCTCGATTTCTATTAATGCTGTTTCCATTTCCGAGAGCAGTTAACAGTGTCATTTCTCGGCATGAATGCTTGCTAAACCCATGCCTACCGGGCACCAGGCCAAATAATTCTCATTCAGTGATGTTTATGTCTTCAAATATTTGCAGATTCATATCTTGCTCCATCGTAGTTCTGTTTGCCAAAGAATGCAAGGTCAGCTGCCCTAATCTGGCTTTCTTACTTCCTGAATTGCCCTTTGGTCTATTCCTACCTTTTAAGAACACTTTTGAAAAGTTTATCCTTTGCTTTGAAGGGTCGTGAAATTTGGCATCATCTATGCTCTTCCTAACAACCCCATCCCCAAATAACTTCTAGGAGTTAAAGGAAATATATGAGCCCTGGAGCACCTGGCTCCTTTGTCTAGAATTCTCTAAATACTAAGGAATGAGAACCCCGCCCTGTTTTCTTCATATTTTCAAAAGGCCATGGAAAGAATTTTTACGTAAACAGATATGTACAGCCATATATATGCAAGTGACAAAGGCAGCGTGGCTGTCTGTTTAGCTGGAACATTAATAACAAAACTGTGTAGGTATACAGAGAAGATTCCAGTGTGAACATCACAGCACAATAGTGCTTTATTTCCAACATCTTGCCTTCTTCAATAAATTTCAAGTCTATAGTTTCTGCCTAAAGTCCATATTAAAGAGTAAGTGTCCAAAAAAATTCCTCTAAACAGTGTTAAAAGAAAAAGTACAGTCAAGGTGACATGGGGATCTTAACATCCCCTCTTAACAAAGGAGTTGGGTATTATGTCACATGACTTGATTCTTGTCAACTTGAATGCTGTGATAATCTGATCAAGAAACACTCAGTGTTCTAGCTCCTGGCACCACCACGCAGCTGGCCCCTATAGTCAGAAGAGGGACTGGCTTCTCCCAGGCGGGCCAAAGCTGCCTTGGGGAGTTAAGGAGAGGTGATGGCTCCTTTCCAGTGCCTTCATCATCCAGTCTCCCAGGAATTGGGGAGGAGACCCCTGAGACGCTGACCCTATACATCCTGTCTCAGGGTCTGGGGCCAGGAAAGATTTCCTTAGCCAGAAAGCAGGAGGGAGCGCCCTGAAACACAGTCATCAAGTTTGACAGTAAAGCGCTCCCCATCCTGGGAGGTTCTGCTGTCAAGCAATGAGACCTGAAGAGGGTTCTGTGTTAACTCTCGCCCTGCAAGAAATAAGAAGGTCTGTACTCCAACAGGCTTGGGAAATCTGTCATAGTCCGTGTTTCGTCTTGAAACTTCACAATAATCATTAAGAGATTAAAACTCTGAGAAGTCCTGCAGCAAAAGCATCCTCTATCCCGAGTTGTGCAACCATTTTGGACTACAAAATTGTCTCCCACCTCCTCCTGCCTTCTTAAAACTATTATTTATTCCTTTGACTAATATTTCACGCAACCCCATTGGGAGCACTTTCACAGACTATGATTGGCATGGGTGGCAAGGCGTGTGGTGCTCCAAGGAAGAACATGTTATGATGTTCATTCTCCATTTGGCTGTGAGTTATACCTTTAGGACCTGAGCCACCCCTGCAGGTGACTGACCAGCCTTTGGGACTACAAAGTGGCCGTGGACAGTAGTCCCAAAGAATTTATTTACTTTTCATCTCTTTGTTTCTTTTCTTTTCTTTTTTTGGTGAGGAAGATTGCCCCTGAGCTAACATCTATTGCCAATCTTCCTCTTTTTGCTTGAGGAAGATTGTCCCTGAGCTAATATCTGTGCCAGTCTTCCTCCATTTTGTATGTGGGACGCTGCCGCAACATGGCTTGATGAACAGTGTGTAGGCCCATGTCCAGGATCTGAACCCATGAACCCTGGGCCACCGAAGCAGAACACACAAACTTAACCATTATGCCACTGGGCTGGCCCCAGTCTCTTTTTTTCTTTATGTCCATCTTATTCCCTAGAGAATTTAAGTGAATTTAGAAAGACATCCACATACCCTCATACAAACACCATGTGAATTAAAAGTAGATGGAAAAGAAAAACAGGGGTAAGCCTCTAAAAGGTAATTTAATTAAATCTTTTACTTATGAGCTTTATCTACAGTCATGTGCTGCATAATGAGGTTTCGGTCAATGATGGACTGCATACATGATGGTGATCCCATGAGCTTAGCATGATATAGCCCAAGCATGTAGTCAGCTATACCATCTAGGTTTGTGTAAGTACAACCTAAGATGTTCACACAATGACGAAATCACCTATAAGTGCATTTCTCAGAATGTATCCTGGTCATTAAGGGATGCACGACTATATTTTTAAAAACCAAACTAAATGTGCAGACTCACAGCAAGAGAATCTTGTTTGCGACTTCAGAATTAAATGCAGGTTTTAGATACGCTTCGTACTTGAACCCGGGAGTCAATTAGGCACTTGTTGAATCAAGTTTTACATGCACAATATTTTATAACCGTTTGAAAGAAAATGTCCATTCTGCCTCTAGGGATCCTTTTGTTCTTTTCATCACTATGTCTGTAATTTAATTGTCCGTAAGTGAAGTTATAAACTTTCTCCGTTGGTTTCGACTCAGGTCCAGTACCAGCTCCAGGGGACCATCTATGCCCCGCGAAGCCTGGGTTAAGATCCCTCTGTAGATTTCCCTCACCGTCCTGGTCGTAGCTGCTTCATCCCACTTGGCCCTGCTTTACAACGGCCTGTCTACTTGTCTCTCTCCCCTACTGCGTTGCAAGCTCAATGCCAAAGGAGATTTTACCTGATTCTTCCTCTGTGCTCCCAGAGCTTGGCCCAAATCATTTCTTAGGCAATGCTGTTGAATCAACATGCATTGACATGAAGGCACAGTTTTTGCTATAATTACATCTTCAGTTGAACCATGACCTACAACCATCCCATCCTACAAGCACACAATATAGAATATTTTATCTGAAGTGTCTTGAAAATACATGTATCTGAAAACTCCTAACTGGTGCATTTTCTCCTTCAGCAAACATTCCAAAGTGATAGATTGGCTGCTAGAATTGCTTAAGTGGAGTCATTAAGGAAGGAGATGTATTTATATGAGTGAGAAGAAACAGGGCACCAGGTACCTACAATATAGTACTTGTGTAAACCCCAGAGAGGGAAAAATAAGAAACACACAGAGTGTTTTAGAAAGAAGAAAATTGAAATAAAACAGAAAAGTAAATGCAGAGTTGGCAGAGTTTGGCATCGGAGCTTGGACTGAAAGTTTGATCCTGGAGAAGAAAACAAGGGAAAGAAAGGAAAGGAGGAATTTGCTGAAATCCTGGGGTGGAAAAAAATGATTTGATCTATGGTGCAGCCAATCCAGGAGACAAGGGAATTCACATAATTTCAGACTCCCTGCAATGCTGTGTTTAGCTACGGTCTATGTTAGCATACCTTTGGCAATAAGGGCATCTGGCTCTCAATGTGTTTTAAATTTTAAGTTAAGAGAATTTTCTAAGATTTTCCCATTTTAAACGTGAAATATTATAGGACTAAAACTTATAAGAGCCCCTTTTCTGTGATTACAATCAATGCATTTCCTTCCGACTGGGAGCTGTTGATGCCAATAAATGGCATTTCAGAGTCTAAGGCTGCCCAAGTGCATGTATATTTAAACATAAATTTTATAATTACGGATATTAAGTTGTCTAGTCCAATATCCTGGGAATGTTCTCTAAATTATGCTTTTCGTACAGTGCTTTGTTTAGTTTTCAATATCTGAAGAGATGGGCTATGACTTCCCAGCCCTAGAGTTGGTAGAAGTGTATGTTTAATGAGTTTTTAAATCAGCTCCCACCAAGATTTTGGATAGTTAGGCTCCAGCCTGCAGTCATCTTCACCCAGCACACAGCTGCTGGCAGCTTGCTCCACGGGAGGTTGGTGGCCGTGCCTCAGAAGATCAGAGTGGAGAAGACTTAGCCCTTGATCTCAAGGAACCTCCAGTGCCCTGCTGGGAGGGCACATAGATGGGAATGGAGGTGGAGAAATAGTGAAAAATACTCAAAGCACAAGAATGGCTGTGATGCCAGACAGAATGTGAGAAGAATTACCTGAGGAGCCCAACAAAGGGTTGGGGATAGTCAAAGAAGGACAGACCAGATCCATTTGGGACAGTTGGGAAAGGCATTGGGCCATCTGAGAGCACCTTGGAGAATGAACAGGACTTCAAGAGTCAGGATGAGGAGGAGAAGCCATCAGAGGTCAAGAGAACAGCAGGCACAAAGGTGCACCAGAGGGAAAATGCAGGGAGGACCTCAATGTGCATAGGGGTTGAGTCTGCTATAAAGAATAAGAGATTGATGATAATAATCACGATGATGCTGATGGCCAACACTGCTGAGTGCTCACTAAAGGCCAGATGGTGCTGGGTGCATCCTAATGTTCACAGCTGCCTATCCAGTAGGCTTTATTATTAGCCTTGTCTTAGAGATGGGGAAAGCAGAGTACAGAGGTTAAGTTACTTGCTCACAGTCACAGGCTCCAGAAGGGGTGAGGAGGGGCTTTGAAGCAAGGTCATTGGCCTCTAGAGCCCATACCCTCACATGCTGCCGTGAGAGATGAGATTCAAGAGTGAGTCGGTTGCGGAGAACTGTTTGGGTTCAATTTGGTAAGCAATGAGGAGTCACTGAAGGTTTCGGGTTTTTTGGATTCTGAGCTGTGCTTTGGAATATCAGTCTGGCAGTGAAGGCCCCACGACTTGTCAGAAGGGTATTTTGAGAGGCTGGGTGAAAGGAATGAAGACCTAGAGCTGAGTGTGATGGCAGCAGAAGGGGAGAAGGAGAGACACGGGCAAGATGCACTAAGGTCGAATCTCTGGACTCGAGTTAGATTAGGCAGGAGTGAAGGCATTTAAAGATAGACAGGTGGGAGAACGAGGATGCCATTGTTTGGAACCAAAAATCAGAAGTAACTGGATTTAGGAGAATAATATGAGTTCTGTTTTGGCCAAGTCAGCTCTGAGCAGTTCTCTAGGAGAGGTGTCCCAGGGGATGTTGCAAACAGAGATCGGATCTCAGAGGAGGTGCTGCTGGGGAGCAACAGGTAATGAAATGGGACTATGGATGGTCAAGAGGGTAAGGTGGAGGAGGCCAAGAGAGAGCATGAAGAGAAACAAAAGACGGTGAGTGCCAGACCAGCAGAAAGAGAACGAATTATCAGAGAAGCAGATAGAGGACCAGAGTCTTCTGACACAGGAACAACTGACAGTAGGAATTTTCTGAAGACGTAGTTAGTGGTACCACCCTTGATCATATATCAGAGAAGAGGAGAAGCACGTTTGGGAGTTGAAGGAAAGAAGCAGAGGAGAGCCTGAAGGTGCCAGAAAGAAAAGATGGTGGAGGAGGTCTCCGTAGCCCCCACCTAACTGACGCTCCAGATAGAAAGTCAGAGGAGATGAGAGATCGTAGCATGGCTGGCAAACCAGTGTCCTTGGAGGCTGCGGGATGGCTCCTTGTAAGCCTGTTGGTGGTGAAAATTTCTTTTCCTCTGTTTCCCATTCTAAGTATGGCTAACCCACTCCGTTCCATCCTTAAAGACTATCAGGTTATCCCATAAATTAACATCTATCATGATTTTAAGGTATATGTTTACCGTGGTGGGGTGGTTACATGTGTTCCTGAAGGAAGATTCCAGCAACTTAGGGCCCTTGAAAAGTGGATGGATATCTGGATTGTGCAAGTCCCGTGCTTCCATTTTCCCAGTAGGTCTGAATAAACTACAAGCTCGTTCTTGAACATGTTTCCAATAAAAAGAGAAAGATAATGCAGTGTTCAAATTTGCTAATTACCGCAATGACTCAAAGCTAGGCTTTTCAAGTTTATTCTTTCATAAGATCGGCGACCTTTTGAACACAAACGTGATTTGACAAAGATAGTCATCATGCTGGAGAGAGACTGAGAAGCGATGCCAGATCCCTTGGAGCCATTAGTCGCTGCCCGCTTTGAACCTACCGTCTAAAGCTCGTTTTGCTGGGATTATTTTCTGGTGTTTCGGTGCTGTATTGTGATTAAGCAAAACTTCAGCAAAAATAAAGTGCTATATGATAGCAGTTTTGAAAAATTGGTGGGTGTGTTAAAAGAAGTGCAACCTTAATTTTCTTAGCAAAAAGTCAAATGATTAGTAGTTTGGAAACTTCTGGATAGGAGAATATAAATAGCTGATAAGAGTTCTTGAAGATTATAGAAAAAAAAAAAGATGGGAGAGGAGTAAGACAAAGCCCCTAGCAGGTAATAGGGGAAGCTTGAGAAAGAACCATTCTGTTAAGAGAGGTGGGCTGGTCTCATGGAAAGACACTTTGGACTTTGGAATCTGACATTCCTGGATGGGAAGTCCAGATGTGCCAACTCCTAGCCACAGCACCCTTGGGTGAGTACACTGCTGTTCTGAGCCTCCGAGCCTAAGAAAATTGCAGAGCATATGGGCAGCAACGAGTCGGTTCCTGCTCTCTCCACCCCAGGTCCCCACCTGCCCACACTGATTCCTCACCATCTCGCCCGACCCAGGTGAGCACAGGGCTTTTCCTTAAGGCTGCTGGTGAACAAAAGAAAGTTAGACTTGGAAGTGGAAGGCCTGGATGGGAGTCTCACCCATGGGCTGCGTGACTCTCTGCAAGTCACCTACCTTCCCAGTTTCTCATCTGTAAACTCGGAGAAATTCCTACCCGCAGGGATAGCAGTAGAGGTAAATGAGAAGATTTTTGTGAAATCTTTGGGGAAGCCACTTCTGTCTTCTGTGAAATCAATAGGGAACAAACATTCTCAAAATGACCCAAAATGATCCTATTTTCCTCTCTAAGGAACTAATTCCCTTTTTGTACAGTTCTGTTTTTAAAATCTTACTCTATAAAGAAACTAGAATTCCAGAGTCTAGGTTACCACCCTTACAAAATCTTAGAGCAGCTTCTTAAATGTTTTTAACTTACAAAACGGATTATTCTCCTAGAATACTCAAACTTTGATGAAAAAGGGTTTGGATTTGCCAGAACTAGTGTACTGGATTTGCCTCTGGAAATCACTGTTGTTCTCAATGCAAACTGAATCAGAAATTACCCTCATAATTGTTTTGTTTTAGGTCATTCGGTCTTTTCTATTAAAAACACATAGAAGCAGGGTCAAGTGGTTAAAGTTCTGTGAGTTCTGCTTGGTGGCCCAGTTCACAGATTCCTATTGGGGCACAGACCTACTCCGCTCACCAGCCATGCTGTGGAGGCATCCCACACATGAAACAGAGGAAGAATGGCATGGATATTAGCTCAGGGCTGATCTTCCTCAAGCCAAAAAAAAAGAGGAAGATTAGCAACAGATGTTAGCTCAGGGCAAATCTTCCTCATCAAAAAAAGCCCCCCAAAACCTCCCCAAAATCGAAGCATTAAAAAGGTAACTTTCTCTTAGGTTTTATAAAGAGAGAAAAGTGACGAAGAGACTATGAACTTGGCATGCTAGTGAACCATGCTCTGGAATTCGGGTGGGTCTAGGAAAAATACAGACTTCAGTGGAAAACATGTATGGGAGTGTGAGAAATGCCTGTAAACCATAAATTGAGTACATACTGTGCAGGCTGGTATGGAAAGAAACCACAATGCTCTCCAAAATCAGAGAAAAGGGGACAGAGAGTAAGTTTGGCACCAAGAGGACATCAGGTGTCCCTGGGCATTGGAGCTGTTTGCAATTAGTAGCAGTCTTAACTGGACCTCTGGAACCTGGTTATCGTAAGCATCTACCAGGGTGTCCTGGAGCTATCTGTTAGATGACCTGCTTATAGCCACGTTCTCCATCACCTGACCTCAATTATCCACACTCTTTTTCCCACCTCTCCCTACTGAGGCCCTCCCTTCAGTTGCTTCTGAATACATGCTACCTTGTCTCCTTTGCCTGCGAGTCTCTTTCCTGAAAGTCGTCATTTCTTTCCTTTTGCTACCAGCATCTCACCATCCATTCTTCAAAACCGTTCAAGGCCCACTAGGTTCAGCATTCCCTTCCCCACGGACCTGGCCACTTCCACACTTACTGAATGTCATTTTCTTGAGGCTGGTCCAAACCTAGAATGTCTCTGTGCCAAGAAGAACTCATCATAAATTGTGTCCCCATCTGAGCATTTGGTACAGGCGGCTCCTGATTCCCCAATCAGATTACAAACCCTGATGGCTGAGGGCACATTGCACTTGGCCAAGCAAAACCCTAGCTACCTCTGCTGAGCCCCACTGTGCACCTTGAGTTGGCTGCATTCAGCTCACTGTAATCCCAGGCTAATGAAGGCGAGATTTACCACCTCCCTTTTTCAAAGGAGGAAACTGCAAATCAGGGAGACGAAATCGCTTGTCCAAAGTCACTGGCCCGATTACCCTTCACAGGCATCTCACATCTCACTTCATCATTGGGATGACCCCAGTATGCAGGCCTTGACACAAGCTTTCAGACTTCAAGAACTTGCTCCTCAATGTCATCTCCAGAAGACCTGAGATTTGAACCCAAGTGTGTGTCTGACTCCAACCTATACCTTTCTACCATGTCAGGTTGCTTCCTTTTCACCAAAATGCCCAAGAGAAAAGTTGAGCATGGAATAATATTAAATGATTCATCCCATTTTGTCAAAACCAAGGGAAGATGGCAAAAATCTGCAAATCTGACCACAGCATTAGTATTCTCTCTCTCTAATGAAGTCTTAAAAATAACACAAATATTAAAAAATTATACATGTTATTTTTCAATACTTTATTTTCTTCTAGCAGTTTTAGGTTTAAAAAAAATTGAGAGGAAAATACAAAGATTTCTCATATAACCCCTGCCCACACCACATGCACAGCCTCGCCCCCGCTATCACAGCGCTCACCAGAATGGTACGTTGTTTACCAAGGATCAACCTACACTGACGCATCCAACCATCCAAGTGCATAGTGCACCATCGGGTTCACTCTTGCTTGACATTCTAAGGGTTTGGACAAAGGTATAATGACAAGCATCCACCATTCTAACATCATACAGAGTAGTTTCACCGCCCTAAAAATCCTCTGTGCTTCCTGTAGTCATCTCTCCCTCCCCGTCAATCTCTCGCAACCACTGATCTTTATTCCGTCTCCGTAGTTTCGCCTTTTCCAGAATATCATAGAGTCGGAATCACACAGTATGTAGTCTTTTCAGATCGGCTTCTTTCACTTATTCACGTGCATTGAAGGTCCCTCCACATCTTTTCGTGACTAGATTGCTCATTCTCCCTGTGGATTTATGGCGGGACCAAGACAAAACTTGGCTCCTCATTGTTTGCTTTATGGTAAAAAGGTTTATAAGCATGTTAATGGTCAAGGCAGTGCGCAACTATTTTATCACCTGGGTCACATATAATTCCATATACACCACAAGCCTCATAAGGAATTTTAAATGTAGCAGGTATGTTTACAGCCCAATTTCTCCAACAGCCAAAGACGTCTCGGAGTGCCAGCCCACTCCAATCCCGTGCAGCCAAGTCCCTCTGAGCACCAGAAGGTGCCAGAAGCAGCAGGGGTCACTTCATAGATAGTTAAAGCTTAAAGGAGTTTCAGAGAAGTTAGCACAACCCTCTCTCCCATTACAGATGTGGAAACTGAGGCCCGGAGGGGACCTGTGTCTTGCCCGAGGTTTTGCAACACGTGGAAGACCTGCTTCTTCTGACAGTGCTTGGGACTCCTCACCAGGCCCCTCCTATCCCAGGGGGGAGCCCAAAGAGGAAAAGATGAACCCAAACTCAGGGGGAAGCAAAGTGGTTAAATTGTCTTACAGTTTGGAAATGCATAAGAGGGGTGAGTGAAAAGAAGTAGAAAATCAGGCAAACATTTTCAAGTTTTTAAAGGTGTAGGATTCCTACTTTTCCTAAACTGTTGACATTTGTCAATGGTTCCTTTCCTGTACTCTCTCAGTCCTAAGGATGGTCCTAGAAGGAAAATCCCTGGGAATTGAGCTGAGGGGCATTTCAGTATTTTTCTGATCAGAAGGCAACGAGCCTGTGTACTATCCTGCTTACCCCATGTAATCCTTCACACCCTGGCTGCTCGACCTGGTCCTTATGATTCTGTGCAGGCAGTCCACATTCTGTCCAGAGGTCACTATGGGAACAGACTGATTGGGGAAGAAACATCTCTAGAAATGCACATGGAGGTTATCGAAAACGAAGGTGCATGAGATCCATCCAATGTCATGGGAAGTTTCCAGCGTGTTCCCATTTGTTTATAGTAATTATCCACCACAAGGGATTGCTTAGTGGCCTGATAACCTGTGATCTAGCACCACAATCCACCACAGGCAGGCCCATGACAGAAAGCGTCAGGCCCACTAGCTCTGAGAACTCCTAAAATGTGAGCCTGGACCAGATAATTTTCCAAGGTTCCAGAGCCCTTTAGATAGAAGTCAAGCAAGAGAAGGAACTTCTAGTGTCCCCTAGCACCTCTGAAGAAGACGAAAATGCTATGGTTCCTTCCAGGGCTCTGTGGCAGTTCTGCTTGGCAGTTTTTGTTGTCAAGTAACTTTAAAAAAAAAATCTGGAGCTATGTCAGATACTAACACCTTCAACCAAAGTCCTGTGCTGGAAGTCCTCGCAGCCCAAGGTCTCTGTCCTTGGAGGCAGGTGGAGGCTGCTAGGGTGGGGACAGAGGCACCTTCCTCAATGCCCAGCTTCTTCCTCATGGGGTGGAGGGCATGTCCCCGCCCACTCTCTCATCTGTCACGTGAGCACGTAGCCTTCAGGTTGGGATTGCACACAGGCCTCTCAGCACCCAGGCTTCCTCCCTACAGAGCCAGGGCCCTCATCACTTCCCCGTGTCTCTCGGATCTTCAGCTGAGCTGAGCCTCTGGACCTGGACTCCAGGTAAGACTCCAGAGGGCTTCCCGCTGACCAGCCAGGGTGGTACAGAAGGAAGGGGAAAATGAAACCTCAAACTTCAAAGGAGCTTGGGATATCTGGAAGGTGCAACCAAGCGATTCATCATGACCTCAGGCATGATTTTTTCCTTACTCTACTCTTTTTAATTTCAGCTAGTATATAGCTTACTGATTTAAAGAAAACTCCCACTTCTGAAAATCCCAGTGCTTCACAATAATTAAGCGTGGCTCCATGAGATTGCAAACAAACTTTGTCAGGAAAACAAGCGATTAATGCTTCTACCCTATACTGTAAGGACTGAAACTCTCATTTATTTGCATATTGTTTATATGACCTTGGTATAAAACTAAAATGTAAGTTAGTTAAGCCAAAGACTCCTTTTGAGAGTAACGCATCAAACAGGCTCCTGAAAATAGCAATTGGCTATTAGTTCAGATTAAATTGACAAATAAATAACTTACAGAGTTAGTGCTGAGTTTTGACCCTTAAAGACCTTGATTTCAATGACAAAGGACACAACAAATGCACCTCTTTGAAAAAGCTCAGATACTTAGGTTTATTTATTTCAAGATTATGTATAATATTATTCACAAGGCACATTGCATGTGCAAAGAGATAAGATTTTTAAAATATTAGGTGATAGCAGCCAGCTGGTACCCTATTTATCTTTCCTGATTGTCCAGTTGACCACATTTAGCTTAGGTTTTCAGGATCTAAGGCCTGCATAGCTCTTATTCAGAAACTTGAGAGGGATAAAAGAGATCCTACATATATTGCTCTAAATTAATCTTAGCTCTGGAAGGTGAGTCACATTTGCGTAACTATTTAATATGCTAGCTACTATCATCCTACTATTTGAAAGCTCCTTTTCTTTCTTTTTCTTTTATTTTTTGGGGGGTATCCTTTAACTAATCTCTCTCTCTTTTCTCCCAATGTTCATAAAGAACTCTCCCCAGCTTGTAAATATCAGAACTCATTCACCTCTGATAATTTTCTGGTCAGTCCTATCACTCACCTACCAATTACCTTTTCCAATTAACCATGACACTTGAGATTTCTCCAACCAGAATTTAGGTCATGTATTTTCACAGGGCAGTTTATTTCAAAACCAGGCTGGTCCATAAAACCCAGGGCTTTGTATGCACAGAACTAACAGAGTTGCATTTGCTCTGCAGCTGCATTTTTGAACACTAATAGTTAACCATTAGATGCGAATGCTAAAGAAGAAATTAGCTTTCAGAATTTCACGTGTGCACTAACATTCGTTGACCGGGCTCGAAAGAGAACTTTGAGGTCATTTCGTCCAACCCTCTCATTTTACAGATGAGGAAAACAGGACTAATTGATAGCTAGTGATACTAAATTATAGTTCTTCTAAAACTAGATAGCAGCGTTAGTAGGCTTCTTAGTGGGCTCAATTACTACATAGATTCCACGAGCAGATGAGTGTGCTGTGACCTTGAGCGTTTACGTTCTCTGGTTTTCAAATGCTTTTGTTTCTAACACGGTATTGTAATCCTGAGTCCCAGTAACCTTTTACCACTGAAGCCTTGCCAGTCCTCAGCTCCAGGCAGCCCACCCCTTCCGTACTCAGCCCGAGCTCCCAGGCTGCTCAGCATTAGCAAAGTCATCGTAGGTGTAACTGAAGATACCAGCTCACGCTTGGGAAACTTAGAGGGCCCTTGTAGTTGGTTGAACTCCTTTATTCATCTCTTATCGCCTCTCCTATATGCTTCTCAGGAGCTCGTCCAGGTTTGTTCCATCTCCTTCAGCCCTGTTCCTCTCACAACAAAAGACCGCACCCTCATTCCCTGGACTAAGAGCACAGTTCCACCATTTTCCTCCTCTACTGCTCAAAATCTTTCTGTCACTTTTCTTATCTTTCTTCCCCTTCCCCACAACTGGAACATAATCTTCAGGAGAACAAGCATCTTCTCTGTACTGATGTATCCCCAACATCTACAATAGTCTGGAAAATAGCAGGTGCTCAGTAAACACATGTGCAGTGAATGGAACCATTCTTCTTTCCCTCCTGTCTTTGGGAAACAAGCGTCCCCCTCCTTTCTAAGACTTACTCCCCCCGGGAGCATCAGTGCCTTCTTGTCCACTCTCAAATCTTTGACTTCTGGGCCGTGTACTCTTTCTTGAAATCTTGCCTCCCTAGTCGTCTACTCTGATGAATTTACATAGCCGTCCAATCATCGGGCTGCTGTTTGTCCAGCTGCTTTGCTGGAAAGTCGCCTCTCCTTCTCTTCAGTACAGGCAATCTCCAAGATTCTACCCTCAGAGCCTTCTTCTCTTGGCGTTTTTCTTTTTTGCATACCTCATTGACTCTTACATAGTTAACTTCTCCTTCTTAGGCATTGATTCCCAAATCTCCACCACCAGCTCCAAATTTATTTTCTAGAGACAGGCACCTCGAAGCAAACATGCTGAGAGCCAACCTCACCTTGTTGACATCACCATCCTCTACTTTCATGCAGGTCTTCCTCCTCATCCAGGCCCCAAACCCCGGAGTCCTTCAGCTCCTGCTCTCCCATCCCTGCATCATATCTAATAGGTGTGTGAGTTTCACCTGTTCGTAAATCAAGGCGGAGATGCCCCAGAATTCATGTATTGCTTAGATGAATTCAACAGCCTCTTAAATAATCTCTCTACAGCTGCCACCTTGTTAGATGAGCCTGGCTTCTTTTTGCCTGTTGAAAGATCAAACTGTTTAGTTTGCTCTCTATGGCCTTTTAAAATCTACTGCCAGTGTATCTTCCAATATGGCCTCATACTGACTTTCCTGAGGTGCCACAGTGTTTCTCAACCATGGATACATATTAGAAGCAAATGGAGAGCTTTCTAAAAGTACCAAAACTCAGGCTCTTATTCCTATGTGCCTCCCTCTCCTCCCTTCAATGAGAGATTCTGATTCAATTGACCTGTGGTGAAGGCAAGGTGTTAGGGCATTTAAAAATGTCCTCAGGTGTTTCTTATAAGCAGCTATGGTTAAGAGTCATTGATACGCCCTACCATCCAATCAGATGAGCATACTCAGGAAAGCACTCAGTCACTGTCCAAACTTCTCCCTGGGCAGGTCCTCTTGGAGGCAATTCTCTTTCCTGTTTCCTCTTCCTACAGAAAATGCAGGAAGACTTCTATGATTCTTCCAGTTGAAAAGGATCGAGCTTTTTCCTGGAAATCCTTAGTGTTCCTACATATTACATTCATTCATGTCAGCCAGGAAGACTCCGTGTTAGACGAGGACAATGTTAGTGCTGGAATAAGACGAGGTCCCTGTCTTTATGCAGCTTACAGTCTTGTGGGATGAGAGAAATGCATGAACCAATGAATATGGTAAGTTTTATGACAGAAACATAGAAGCATCCATGAGATAGTGTTTAGGCATAAAGGATTCTATTCTGCTCGGTGTGAGAACAATTTACGTACATCATCTCCTCTATTAGATGGTATACTTTTGAGGGACAGGACCATGCATCATTCACCTTTATGTATTTCAAAGACCATATTTTTCTTATAATAGTGTTAAATGTTTGCTGAATAAATGAGTGAGTGAGGGGCTGGCGCCGTGGCCAAGCGGTTAAGTTCGCGCATTTCGCTTCAGTGGTCCAGGGTTTTGCCGGTTCAGATCCTGGGCATAGACAGGGCACTGCTCATCAAGCCATGCTGAGATGGCATCCCACATAGCACGGCCAGAGGTGCTCACAACTCGAATATACAACTATGTATTGGGGGGCTTAGGGGAGAAGAAGAAGAAGAAGATAAAGAAAAAGAAAGAAGATTGGCAATGGATGTTAGCTCAGGTGCCAATCTTTAAAAAAAGAGATGGAGTGAATGAATGATATGTTGGTGATTAGGAGTCATTGGGCAATAGTGGCATCTTCAAGGAAATAGTGCCATATTCAGTACCTGGCCAGCGCAGAGGGCTGTGCACTGGAGTTCAAAGACCCATGTCATCATTTTCAGTCCTAAGCTATGTGTGAGTTTTATAATTTCCCTCAACCATTTCTTCCATAGTTTATTTAAAATGGCAATAGGAATAGCATATTAGAAACTAGGTCCCATTTCTCGTGACTGAGAAAGTGGTAAAGATCTGTCCAAAATAATGCTTAGCCCCTTTGATTTTAAGAATCCAATCCCAGAGATCAAATGTGATGGCTTGATGGTGGATGGGAAGCACTGGGGGGGGATTAGAAGAAACTCTTGCCCACCCTACAGAGCCATGAGCCTTCCCTCCTTCCCTCTTGATCTCACCACAATCTTCAAGTTATGTCCTTGGGCCTCTTAAAGATGTTGTTGAGAAAGCTACTAAAAGGGCCACCAAATGAATGAAGACAAATAGGGTCCTAAAGTAATTTCCATGCTAATTTTTGTATGTGGGAGGGGGATTAAACAAAAAAGTGATGAACCAATGCACATGTGACCGTAATAGCATTCTCTAGTAGAAACCTCCCAGCCTTCAGGGAACTATAAGTGTGATGAATCCTGCCCTAAGGATGTAAACCATTCTCTGGGAGAAAAGCCCTTTCTGAAAGTCCGTGTTGTCTTTGAGGACACTAGTGAACCACAGCATAAGAGTCATCAACCGAGCGAGCCGAAAGGGTTAGTCCAGCTTCCGGGAACATCTGAGTCAGGACAGATAAAAGGAAGTGTTTCTTAACCCAGGGGATTTCAACACTGTGGAAACTCATTTCCCACAGAGGTAGAACAATGTGTAAGTATAAATCGCTTCAAAGAAGCAATTTGGAAAACTTCACATATGATGACAAATGCTTTGAAACCACACACATGTTTTGGGCCGTGTCTTTGACATTCATCATTCTTTAATTTATAGGGATGGATTATTAATCCATTTTTTGATTCATTCATTGACTCATTTCTAGAGTAATGAATACGAGTCATTAAAGCTTTTTTTTCTGAGCACCTACTCTATGCCAGGGCCTGTGCTACTGAGGGTACAAGGATGCTCATGGCCCAAATCCTGCCCTTGAAGAGCTCGTCATCCAGAAGAAGAGACGGATACATTAAGGGAAAACCATGATCCTGTGTTGAGTGTGGTGATATGACGCTTTAGAGCCGTAAAGGAGAGACAAGGTCTTAAATGAACCTCAGTGGGAGGAATGAGCCATGGGAAGAACCATGGGGGCAATTGAGGGAGCTGGTACTAGGTTGGGCTTTCCAGGAAAGGGAGACGTTGGGAGCAAAGGCAGGTAGGAAGGTGTAAGGCATCATGCAGTATGTGGAGAAGTGAAAGCAGCTCATCATTGCTGAAGCATGGATGATGGAGAGGGGGGCATCCGGAGATGCCACCAACGTGGTAGCCAAGGGCTATCCCTTAGAAGACTTGGACATTGGGCAAACAGTTTAGACTTGATCATGTAAGAAATGAAGAACAATTTGACGGCTGACACAGGGAACTGACATGGACAAGTTCTCATTTTTGGAAGGCTATATTTGCATTTATAGAGATCGGCTGTAAAAGGGAGTCAGAGTGGAGAGGGCTCAAGAGGAGCCCAGGGTTGCAGAGGAGCAGGGGTTGGAAACAAGAATTCTTCAAGAGATAAAACTGAAGACCATGTGGCTGTGATCATAAAGAAAGGGGGAAGAGGAGGCCAACATTAGCATCTGGCTTGGGTGACCATGGAGCCGCTCGCGGAAATAAATAAAACAGAAATGGGAGCAGGTTCAGGGTGAGGGTTTCAGGCACTGCGGCACAAGGCACTTCCAGGAACACTGACTCTGTAGGCATGATGCAACCCGTGTCTTCCATCAGTAACAGTTGTGTGTGTTATAGGGAACTGAGACAAAGTGACTTTCCCCCTACTTTTCTCATCAATACAACCAATAGGTAGAAACATTCTTTTTGAGACCCAAGGGGCTGCTTTTCCAAGACTGGAAGATTCTAAGCTCCTTTTGCTTCCATTCATTCATTCATTTATTCATTCATCCAAAAACATTAAGCTCCTGCTAGAACTTAGGTATTGGCGTATACAAGATAAGATAGATATGGTAGCTCACATTCCAATGAGAAGCAATAGCATGTCATGGATAAAGAACTGGCTTTTGAGTCAGACTGACTAGGATCTAAATATTGTCACCACTACCAACTAGTTGTGTAACCTTAGGCAAACCCTCTAACTTCTCTGAGCTTCCATTTACTTAGTTTTACCAGAGTTACTCTGAAGTTTGGAGTGAAAGTATGTGAACTGCCAACACAGTCACATGTATGTTCTCAACTAATGGTAGTTGTTGGTTTGATAACTATTATTGTAATTAGATAAACACAAGTAAACAAACAACTCCACTACACTGAGATAAATATTCGGGGAGCAGAAGCACAGGTGAATATATAGGGAAAGCACTTAACCCATGAGAACAGGTAGGGAAACCATCTACCTGGAATGGGCAACGTCTCAAAAGAGAGATGTGCGAAAGCAGATGAAGAAAGGGAGAGAGCTTTCCAGCTGATGGCCTGCCATGTTTAAAGGCATCATATCAATCAACAGAGGACCCACCCATTTGGGCCACTGCAAGTCGTTCGGCATATAGCAGGCTGTGGAATGACTGGTACCAAGGCTGAAAGGTAGGTGGGACCAGTCCCTGGAGGGTCTCACGTGCCATGTTCATAAAGTCAGGCTCTGAGGTTTTGTTTTATAGATAATGGGGGCCACTGAGCTGGGCAACTGAGGAGTGCTTTAGGGAGATCCCTGAGGCTGCACTGTGGGGAAAGCCTTAAAGAGGGGATGACTTGAGATTGGGACCTAATTGTGAGCCTGATGAAGTCACTGAAAAAAGTATGTGCATCTAAACCAAGGCAGTGGTAGTGGGAAGGGAGAGGGATATTGAGGTAAACATGGGTATTCAGTATCTTTCAGTTCCTGAGGGACTGCAGGGGGAGGGGAGCTGAACTGGGCAGTGGATAGTGAAGCTGGGATGTGGACAATCAAGTGGGAGGCCATAAACCCTTCATTGGCTGTTGGCCCGGCCACAGTCAGGGTGAGACTGTTAATGAGAGAGACTTGGGATGGAGACGCAAGGTCTGGGCTTTCCGAATGAGGAAGGTGGCATCTCAAGCCGTGGGAGTAGATGCAGGCATGTGTGTTTAGAGAAGAAAATAGTTTGGAGTATGGCGCTTGGGGAAAAATACAGTTTAAGGGACTGGCAGAAAAGGAGGAGCCTAAAATGGAACTGAGAAGGAGCTGGAAAAGTAGGGAGAAATTGGGAGAAGACTGGAGCAACAGTCTGAAATTCTATGGAAGTGTCAAATAAGATGAGGAATGAAATGCGCCCGCCGGCTGTTAGTGATGCTGATGGAGGGGAGTGGTGGGCAGAAGACTTATTCCTGGGAGTTTTAAGAGTCATCACTCAGTCACTGAGGAAATGGAGGCAAGGTGTCATTTCTTTCTCCCTTAAAGCTCTTATCCACACCCATCGATTCTGTTTCCCAAAGCTTGGCTTTGGAATGTAAAGCATTCTCCTCAGCCAAACCCCATGTGTCTCCCCAAAACTCAAAGATAGGGATTTTGGGCCTTTCTCATTTCATGGGTTTTATTACCAATGATTTAGGGGAAACAGAAGACAGCACACAGAACAAACAGGAGGGCATAGCCCAGGTCTTTCAACCAGGCTCCCGTTCCCAATTTCATGCCCTGAAAATTGGGTCTTTTAGCTGAAAATAGATCCAAGATAGAACATTAAGAATTGACCGACTAGGTTTAACTCAGGGGCCAACTCATTTCAAGTGGCCGATTGAATGGCCCCTTGGAAGTTCCTCTTCCATCCTCTCCACTGTCTTTATTAATCTTGAGCATGTGCTCTGAGGTGTTGAGCTGGTTAGCGATGAGTCCCATTTGGCTGCTTTGTTGGGTTTGTGTGGACTGTGGACCTGGATTCAGAGGAAGCACCTTTCTAATTCAGTCTTACATCACTTTTTGTTGAGACCAGTTGCACCATATGGAAGATGTAGATACTTGAAAACTTACTGGCAGCCACTACTACGTAGTGCAAATTGGCTCTGAAATTAAGCTAAGGTATGTAGTTCACATTAGACCACAATGATCTTTCAAAAGCTGCCCTAGGACACACAAACATGAATTTCTGGGTAAACCCTGTGAATTAAGAGAATCATTTTATTTATCAATAATGTGTGGTGTGTGCGTTCACTCATAAATGTTTATTGGGGACTATGTGTATGTATGTGTTATTTTTCTCCTCTTCTTTGGACAAAGAGCATTTGCAACCCACTGACTCCCAACACCAGGGTCCCCTGAGGGGAAGGGTGTATGGAGGTGACTGTTATGAGTCTGAAAGGAAGAGACTTCTGCCTTAGCGCTCCTCCACTTAACCTTAGCACCACGGGAACTTTGATGATCTGAAGCGCTCAAGACCTTGCTTTCCAGCTGTGCTTTCCGTAAAGGAAGTTTCAGATATAAGCCAAACACTGGAAAAGAATTGCTGACTACAGGACTGTTTTGTAATACTGTACGGTGATTTGTAAACAGTGCTTTTTTTTTTTTCATTGAAGTCAGCTAGTGACCTTGAACTTTCTCCTGTAGGTAAAGCCATAGGCCCAGCAGGCTCCCCAGGGACCCCTTTCTCAGTAGAGTTCTGTGAGAAATCATCCTTTGTGGCCATGACAGCTCCCTTTTCTTGGAATGAGTTCCCTTCTCTCCTGGGCTCTAGAGTGGTGCTCGTTGTGGCCAGCTATGGGAGACGAGAAGATAGTTACCAAAACCGTCTTCTGTGTTCTGTGCTGGGGAGTTCAAATGAGGAACCAACCCTGGTTGCAGAAGGCTGCTTGCAACTCCAAGTGTAGCTGCCTCCAGCCTCAGCATCATGTCACTTCGGAGCTTGTTAGAAATGCAAATTCTCAGACCTCAGCCTAGATCTTCTGATGCAGAATCTGCATTTTAACATGATCCCCAGGGACACTGTCTTCATATTAAAGCTTAATAAGCACTGGCCTAAAGCAATGGATTCAAAATTAACAATCCCTCTCTATAGACACAACCAACTTAGGACATACATGCACAATATATAATTTTTTGTCCTGTCCAATATATTATGTATATTTAAAAATATACACAAAATATAAACATTTAAGAGGCTGAGGTAGAAGATGAATTTGACAACCCTACTGTTTTCTTGCTGTCCTCTCCTGGATGACTGGGATACAACACATTGGAGACTCTTGTTCTAAGGAAGCAAATAGATTGCTGAAAAGAGTCCTAGGACCCTTTGTATATGATGGTCAGCGTGTTGAAGTCCTCATGGAACACAAAGCACACTTAGAAAGTAATTTGTTGTGCTAAACTGCATATATTTATGCCTGTAGTGCTTATTAATTTCATCAGCTTGAGAAATATTAGGACTCATTTTCTCTTCAATGTAGGTTGTTATTGGATAGTCTTGGTGCCAGGAATCAAAGTAGGCAGTCTAAACCTTTATTTCTAGTTCGGTCATTCAAGTCAGTGATGTTTTTGGCCCCCTCTTCCTTCCAACATGCCTAGCTTTGGACTGGCGTCCCCTCTGACCTAGAGCATCACATCCCATATCTTTAAATGAGCTACATTGGTTACTAAATCTGGATGGCTGTCAGTTCCTTTGAGTGGCACTCCGCCCACCCCGCTCCTCCCTCCAACATTAAGTCCCTGCCATGGGACAGACCTCATTTCGGCATTAGGGTTAAAAGATGAATTGAGCACCCCCCCCACAGAGCCCAGTTTAAGGAGAAAGCCAAGCTTCCAAACATAGTGACAGCAGCACGTAAGTGGTACCATGAGGTGTGGACAGCTTGCAAAAGGCAGAAGAGAGGAGCAAGATGAACACTCCCTGGAAGCTGGAGGAGGTGACGTTTGAACCAGGCCTTGAGGGTGGGTAGGAGTTTGCCAAACACAGGACAGAGAAGAATTTGGGGTGAAGGGACCTGCCTGAGCAGAGGCATCGGGCAGGAAACCTGCTAGGTCAGCAATCCTCTTGGGTGAAGTGCAAACTTTTTTCCCTCAGTCAATTAAATGCAGCCTGAAGTTGACATGAAATAATAACCCCGAACACTTACTGAACACTAGCTTCTTGGATTCGTACAACCGAAACGCTCTGAGAATAAATTATTTCATACGGTTTGGCCACGGCGGCGTGTGGAAAGTTTCTCAGTGGAGCACAGTAAGTACTTCTCGTTTACAGTAAAATCTGGAATGTTTGGGAATGGTCTGTGCTAGGGAAATTGAATTTTCAGATTAACTGCATAAAAATGGAAAGTCTGGTTGAAAAGCCTTCCTAATTTTGTTTTCCTTTGAAGAGATAATTGCTGTTAACATTTTAGAGGCATTTCGTTGTAATTTCACCTAGGGAAAGAAAAACAGAGCATGTACACTGTATATTGAGCTTTATCAAAAGCTCTTTTTTTTATTTAACATGTTTAGCATTTTGCTGTGGTTTTTAAAGACTATGTAGCATTTCAGCTTATAAATATTTTGTAAATTTAAAATCATATCTATGTTATTGGTGATCCAGGCTGTTTTGAAATTTTTAATATTATAACTAATGTAGAGAACACTCGTGCATAATCCTGATGCACATTTCTAATTAATTCTTAGATGTAAATTTACTAGGTCAAAGAGTATAAATAAGTAGTTTTAAACTTTGGGTATACATTGTCAAATGGCCCCCCAAAAAAGCTATGCCAAATTATTCCATCAGAAACCATCTATGAAGCTGTTCGTCTCCGCATTTTTGTCCCTACGGAATGTTGATATGTCCCTTAAAATCTTTGGTGATTTGATCAGTGAAAAGCTGTGTTTCTTGGACCAGTGGCTCCTTCTTGGTCTCATTTGCCAGGACCTCCTCCTCTGCCTGCCTGAGGCTCAGTCTGGGGCTGCTTCTCCCACACTCTGCATCTGGGAGAATCTCATCCACTTACATGTATCAAATTCCATCTGGAGACTCAAACATCAAAAGCGTGCCTCCTGCCCAGCCCTCCCTGTTGACATTGGGCCCATGAGCACAGACCCCAGTTCTTATCTCTTCTTAAGTATGTCCCGTGCAGCCCCAGGGCACCCCCTCAAACCTATACCCAGCACCCCACCCCCACCACTGGATCCTCTGTCTGTGTTGAGATTATGTCCCAGAGGGAGCTCCCCACTGATAGAATATCAAAACGTTTGAACAATGTGGGCATCCAATAACATATGAATGATTTTCAAATTACAGAGGACGATCCAGTGTCCTCTGAATCAGTAAAATATAGCCCATCCTATCCGCATCATTTGCATGCCAGGAAGTCAGGAGTATCTTTGGGGCCTCCTCCGCCTCTGCATCCTTGCCCCGCCATCTGCCTATTAGAGATACCTCTTGACTCTCTCTGGACGTGTAACTCAGAGCCCTTCCCTTCTCTCCATCCCCTGGCACTGTCTTTGTTCATGCATCAGCATTTTTAGCTTGGATCACTGAAAGTACTGATTAACCAGACTTTCAGCATCGATGCTTGTCTCTTTCCAATTCATTCTCCATGTTGTGTCCAAAATGATGACTTTAAAAAGCAAGTCGGATCCTGTCTCTTCCTCGATTGAAACCCTGAGATGGTTCTCATTCTCATAGGAGGAAGGCAACGATCCTCAAGGAGCCCGCAGAGCCATTCATGGTGTGGCTCTGCCCTACGCTCCTGCCTGACCCCCTACGCAATACCCTTCTCCACTTCCTAGAAGATGCAAGCTTCGTATCACCTGGGGCCTTTGTAAATGCCACATGTCTCTGTGCCCAGAGCACTCATCTCTCTCCTTGCCTGCTCCCTTACCTGCCACATGCTCCTTGTTCTTCACGTCTCCATCTTAATGGCACCTCCCCCAGGAAGCCTTCCTGGAACCCCAGACTAGGACATATTACCCGCACCATGTTCCATCCTTGACTTTCCCTCCAGTTCTCCCCACAAGTGTCCTTAAGTAACTTGTCTAATGATTTATTTAATCCCTCCCTTTCTTGCTCTGTTGCAAACTACATGAGTGCAAACACCAAGTCAGTTTTATTCGCTGCTGGAGCTCCAGCACCCGGAACATGGCTTAGCACGGAGCAGGTGGTCGAGAAACTCTTGGCGTAGAAATGAATGAATAAATGTTGTTGAGATGTCTTTAAGATTTTTCCACCTTTTTAATTTTTTGAATTGTATATTTATAAGTGTTGCTGGTTGAGTGTACAAGGGTTCTTACTGATTTATAAGCACTTTCCACGATCAGACTGTTAACTGTGCTGTCATCTGTGGTAAACGCGACTTCCTTTCACTAAATCATAGTTCGAGTGCTTTGTTTATTGTAAACATATAATGATAGTAGCTAGTTCTTATACAATAATGAGGATGAGCAGGCAGAGTCTGCTGACGTTATATATTTAACCTCACACAACCCCAGCGGGCATGGGAATTATTATTCCTGCTAGTCGGCAGCTGGGGAAACTGTGTCTCAGCTGGATTAAGTAGGTTGACGAGAGTCACACAGCTCCTATCCACAGAAGAAAGACTCCGTACTTTTAACCTTTGCACTCCCCTGCCTCCGAAGAAATGTTTAATTTTTTTTAAGTACAGAGAGGGTAATATTCAACCTGACTTTTGAAGGACAGGTGGGAGTTAACTGAGAAGGGGAGAGAAAGGAGACGCTTGTGGAAGGAACTGAGGGCTCCCAGCCACGAGGACATCGACGGTAAGTACAAACCCAGGTTCCGTCCTCCAGGGAACACAGCTGAGGGAGTGAGAGCCAGAGCTGACGGGAGTTCTGCTTTGCAAAGGTGTTCAGGATTTCTGCTGTCAGCGGCGGAGGCCGCTGGAGGATTTATGAAGGGGAGTATTGTCTGAACTACTGTCCCGTAGATGAGTAAGCTTTCTTTTTTCCTGGTAAGAGTTATGATGAAACCATGGTAATATAAAGTGCTATGCGACTGAATAAGACACTGACTGTAAGAATCCAGCTTCACAATTCGGAGAAACGGGACATGGAAGCCCATGAACACAGAGAATTGCGTATGATTCTAAGCTGTATTTCCTCCTCTGTTACCATGTGAGAAGAAACGGGACTATTATGTCCAGAGCAGGGGTGTTGGCAGGTCTCCCCATTGGCATGGTTCCAGTTACGTGAGCACCAATGTCGTGGTCCCTGTTCACGCTAGTGTCGGTGGTAAGGTCCTACTGGAAAGAGGATTAACTGTGATTCTAATGGTTAAGTGTCAGCCATTCTTCTAGAAGAAACAGTATCTAAAAGGCTAATTGTTAAAAATGTCAAGAAACTGTCTATGGGGAAATCAACCAAGAAGGATTCACCAGGTTTATATCGAAGCCTCATTGACGGCAGGGTTTAAACCCAGGGCCAGATTGCCTGGAGAGATTATGGGGAGAATTCAGGAGGACCGATGACCTAGGATGGGGGAAAAAATAAAAACAGTTCATTCTCTGTCTCCTCTAACTAAAATTTACACTTTGTTTACTATGAATGTATGGCACACCACCATCATGGTAGCTGTGACTGTGACTTTGTCATGGTAGAAATCAGGAGCATTTCAACATGACATTGTAGTTGTTCAGAGATCTTGAAATCACATTTCTGCTCACCACACCTTCAAAATGCTAGCTCTTGTTAATTGATGCTTGAAAAAGAAGCACAATTTTGGTTTAAAATATTTCAATAAGTACAGTTTCATATCACGGGTGTCTTTTGTAATCATACTTATTTGATTTTTATCTATTTAAACATGTCCTGAGAAGGTAGTCAGAGGCCTCAGGAGTCTGCCAAAAAAGATCATGACACAACATGGTTAAGAACCCCTAAGCGAAAATATTAAAGATGAGACTAGCATCCTGGACGTCTAGTGTACCATTCACGAGAAGGCTGTGCTCTCATCTCACAAGGATGACATTTATGTTCGGGGTTCCTGGTGCTGGGAAAATCTGGGTTGCTGTTCTTCTAAGAATGCTGTGTGTACATTAAAACTTGTCTTTAAGTCTTTCGACCTTCTGAGCTACTCTTGAGCATAAATTTGCTCTTCCCTACGGATGCCGGATTTAGCAAATAAAAATGTAGAATTCCAGGGCCGGCCCGGTGGCGCAGCGGTTAAGTTTGCATGTTCCGCTTCTCGGTGGCCCGGTGTTCGCCGGTTCAGATCCTGGGTGCAGACATGGCACCACTTGGCACGCCGTGCTGTGGTAGGCATCCCACATATCAAGTAGAGGAAGATGGGCACAGATGTTAGCTCAGGGCCAGTCTTCCTCAGCAAAAAGAGGAGGATTGGCAGCAGGTATTAGCTCAAGGGCTAATCTTCCTCAAAAGCAAAAAATGTAGAATTCCTTTGTAATTTATCTATATAATACACATATATGGATTTCAGATAAATATTTTTTTAGTATATACATCAAATATTTCATGAGACATACTTACACTAAAAAATTATTTGTTGTCCATCTGAAATTCACTTTCAACTGAGCATCTTGTATTTTACCTGGAAACCCTAAAAACAGCAAAATTGGGCTAAGACCCTCCAGCTAATTAATTACAGATTGTTAGAACCTGTTTTCTTACACTATTCAGTGATGGAGAATCGTTAACTGCCCAAGGTCTCAAACTTTGATTGAATGTGAAGGTATTTTGAAGATTGAAATTTTCTTGTTATGACTCAGTGATTACAAGCGTCTATGTTTTCAACTTTGGGACAAGCAGACAACTCAGAAATATTACCAGTCCTTAAGTAAAGTGACCACAATCCAAGAATTTTGGTATTAATTGTGTTCCCCTGACATCCTATGATACCCAGTTTCTCCATTAGAGAAATGTGGTCAAGATTCAGACTGACAGTGACACTGAGTTTAAAACCTTTTGACACTCTTGACACACATCCATTAACTTGGTTCCAAACCAAGCAAGTCATAATTTCCTCTGTCTGGGATGAGATTCAAATCATGATAACTATGAGCATAGGAATCACCAAGAAGAATTCCACCCTCAAATCCAGGTGAATCTCACACCAAAGTCCATTAATCATCAATTGATAGAGACCAACAATTCCAAATTTATTTTAAACAGAACAAAAAGTCATCAGCATGAAGCCAGAAAAACAAGCCAGAGTGAAATTGATACATTTATTTATAATGTGATACTGTTTCTATATTTCCATGTCTTTATCATAGTAAACAATGTTATAAATGTCAGAAAAAGAAAGATAGACGGGAGTGGTTAAAGGCAGTGAATTCAAAGTCTTAGTGAGGGATTTATTTAGGGGAAAATCAATTTGAAATGTTGCAAATTACATAAAGATGCATTGTAAAAATGCAATGACCTAGTCTCCAGCAATTTTCAAGGGCAGAGATGGAGGTTAGAGAAAATGAACATCGTCGCTTGCTCTCCGTTTTTCTCTTCCTCTTCTAATGCTCTGACTATGCCCAGTGCGAAGTTTCATTAAATAGAATACACTAAAAAATTTGTTTTTCTGCAAGTACTGTCTGCAAAAAACAGATGCCTTCCATTCTGACTTATTCCAGGCTCCAGGCAGACAGACCCAAACGCTCTCTATTTCCATCTCCTTATCTACCTGGCACTGTTTCGAGCCATCTTCTCTGGTTACATTTGAACTAATCCAGACAAGAAGAGTGAGTGAGATTCCATGAGCTCGTTCAAGAAATCTCTTCCCAAAGAGAAAATTTGGAGAAGTGCATTAGGGAGGCTCAAGCAATACGATTCGCCTTGGTTTTTTCTCCCCTCAGACATAAATTTTCCTGTTTTGCCAGTCATCTCACAACAATGCATGTCCAAGCCACGCTGTGATTAGAGGGGAGAATATGCTTATTACCCAAGTTCTTCACATGTTGGAGCACGAAGAAACCACGGGTGGTAAACCGAAGGAAATTTCCATTTGCTCCTTAGCTGTTGCACATTCTTAGTCTATAGGAAAGTTAGCTGTTATTAAGTAATAATGTTCAGCTGAAGTTGGTCACTCGTAACAACAGACAGATGTATAATGTTTTATTTGGGTTAGCCGGCTCTCTCGCAAATAAAAGGCCTGAAATTAAACTGTCTTTACAAAAATATTCAGCAAATGATACCTCTGACTTATTCCAGTGTTCAGATTCTTTGCCATGGAAAATGGGAAATGAGTCTCCTGTTGAACCTAGTATCTGTTTAAACTTGTCTTTGCCGAGTAGAGGAAGGTTGGCGTTCTACGGAAAGAAAAAAATTAAAAAGATCTGCATTGAGGAGCGAAGGCTATAACTATGCAAACCGCATTTAGAGATGGAAAGGGATTTTTTTGTACTTATGGAATTCGAAACAATAATAATGGAATGGAAGCATAGGAAAAAGGCTAAATATTTGACCGCAGAGGCAAATTGGATCATTAGATGCTCACATGCAATGCAAAATGTGGGACTTGTCTTTGAAGGAGAACTTGTTGCTTTTCTAATGTGCATTGGGATGAAAGAACGACCTTGCCAGTTCTCCAACCATCACTGACAAACTCTAGACACATAGTCCTTTGGGAAGTGAGTGCTTTGTAAGACATAGGTTACTGGGTAGCACCCACAGAAATTCTGATTCAACAGCTCAGTTGTGGGACCAGAATATTGGTATTTCTAATGAACACCCAAGTGATGCTGACGCTGTAGTTGTGTGTGTGGCGGGGGGGGGGGGGGGGGGGGGGGGGGGGGGATGGTTCTTCCTCTTCTACGCTACCCTGTCTTCAGTATCCAGTGAGATGGATAGCTCATCTCAAGAAATTTCATGACAACAGAGAGATACCTGCCCATCAAATGGACTAAGGATCATAAAGCCTTTCTTCCAGCCCTAACCCCGCCCCATCACTCCATCTTTTTTGTTTTGTTGTGTTTTGAGGAAGATCAGCCCTGAGCTAACATCTGCCAATCCCCCTCTTTTTGCTGAGGAAGACTTGCCCTGAGCTAACATCCGTGCCCATCTTCTTCTGCTTTATATGTGGGACGCCTGCCACAGCATGGCTTGATGAGCAATGCCATGTCCACACCCGGGTTCCAAACTGGTGGACCCCGGGCCGCCGAAGCGGAACATGCGCACTTAACCGCTGTGCCACCAGGCCGACCGCTCACTCCACCTTTTTGATCCTCTTTTTCCCAGATGTAAAGTGCAGAGTTTATTCCAGATTGGCACTCCTCAAAGTGTCCCCAAATGCCAGATAAACACCAGATATATAGAGTTAAGCAGGTTTCTTTGCTGTGGGACTTCTCAGACCCTGTAATATACAAATGTACACTGTGAATCTCCAATGGGTGCAGGCTGTGGAGTGTTTGGAGGGTCAGTAGGAAAAGCTTCCCCAAATTATCTGACCAAAAGACCCTTTATCTGTGGAATGCCTGTACCACACACTTAGGGGAAGGCTGAGCTAGGGGACCCCTAAGACCCTCCAACTTTAGCTCTCTTGCCCCAGAATCCAGGATCTCTCCTCAGGCCTCTGGCGTTCTTACCCAGCAAACCCTGAAAGTTACTCTAAGATGATACCCATTATCCAAGGAAGAGATCTCAAAGCAATTTTTAACTGATTGCTTTCCTTTTCCCAGAAATTCTCAATTTTTCCCCCAAGACATTATACCTGAACTTCTATCCCTTAGGACAGTCCTTCTATCTAACTGAAAACTCTGCAGACAGCTGCCATATTTATATATGGAACCCCATTGGCTTCCTCTTCCTTCACACACCAAAAGGCCCATTCCTTTGTTTGAAAATAAGGAGACTGAACTTTTAGATACTCGATTTATGTGCTTGTGATTTTCCCAGGTATTCTACATAACTCACTAAGTGGTGAATAGTGTAGATAGTGTTCTCAAAGTGTGGCCTCAAGACTAGCAGTGTCAGCATGACCTGGGAACTTATTAGAAATGCAGATTCTCAGGCTCCACTCTAGACCTACTGAATCAGAAACCCTTGGATGGGGCCCAGGCATGCGAATTTCAAGACCTCCAGATGATTCTGATGCTCACTGAAGTTCAAGAACTAGTGTTATAGAGATGCGAAGCGTGGACCACAGACTCCAACAGACCTTGTGCTGTATCACAGTTTCCTTACCTGGAATATAGAAATAATAGTAGTACGTTTTACAGAATCTATGTGAGAATTAAATTAATATATGGCACCTGATATAAGGTCTGGACCAGGATAAACAGTAAATCAATTATAACTATTTATTCTATGATGGGTACTAACATGTAATGAGCAGGAACTGATTTTATGCTGCATCGCACTGCATCATGAGAAGAGATCTCTCTGTGAGCTACTTTTGATGTCAGAGGTGCACGGTGGTTAGACAGGAGGATGGCTGTGGAGACAGCTCAGGTTTGTCAATGACGTCCTCCGTGTATGAACTTTGTGAACACGTGTGAATTATATAACCACTCTAAGCTTAGTTTCTCCATTTAGAAAATCGAGACAATACTTTCTTCACAAGATAGGGAGAAGGAATAAATAAAATACTGTCTGTAATTGCTTCGAATTTGAAATGAAATGTCCCTTTTAAGTCCCCCCTTTCCAAATGAAAGCTATCAATGATATAATGATAATGGTGCCCAGGGATGCCCCTGGTGTCTGTCATCACACATCATGAGGCTACCAGATCCCTAACTAAGGGCTTCTCGCTCCAATGAATAGTACAGCGATAGTATCTGAGGCCCTTATATCTTGCCCTGAAAAGTTGTCTTGTCATGATAAATTTAAATATTGATTTAGAAGTAATTTAATGAGAAGAACTATTCACCTTTTCTGTGTTGTCTTTACAGGTCAGGCAAATCTTTCTTCCTATTGGAACCTTCTTGGATTTGGATTTCCTTTTCTATTCAGTGTGTAGTCACAGAGCAACATTCAGAGTTTACATTAGGGATATTTCAGGACTTTACACGTTTCCTTTAAGTGCACTACCTTTTAGGTCAGGCGTGTAATCCTAAAATACAAAAGTGTGTAGTAGGGGGTGTCTCTGTGGTCAGGCTTTCACTAGGTTTTGCCTCAGTAACAAACAACTCCAAGTATTCAGAGGCTTACGGCAATAAGAGTTTTTTCCCATCCATGTTACGAGTTGGCTTTGGTTCAGCTGTAGCTCAGCTCCAATTGTGTCCCTCTTTCCAATCCCCAGAAGAAGGAACAACCAATCTGAGACTCACACAAGATCGCGCCATGAGTCTCACGCTTCTGTTCAGGTGTGGCATGAGTCACTGCAGTTCACATTCCATCGGCAAATCATACGCCCACATCAGACCCAAAAGGGTGAAAGCACATTCCCCAACAGGGACGACCCCAGGGAAGGATTTTCCACAGATGGACCCAGCAGAGAGGGATAGCAAAGAACTGGGAGTAATAAACAATCAACCACAACAACCAAAAATTGCCACAGCTCTACCAATCAGCTTCCAAATTTGTATCTTCAAAACATAGGTCATCAAGACAGAGGAAGCTAACTTATGAATCTGCCATAATCTCAACTAGTGCGTCCCTTCAGATCCTTATGCTTCTCATGGAGAAGAAAGACCAATCCCACAGCCTCCAGGAAGTTGTCCTTCCTCAATGGCCTGAGGAAAAAATAAACGGGTTTGCAGAAGGAAAGAGTAATTTCTCTAGCAGAGAAGAACCAAACAGCCACCCTTTGGCATCTTCTGAGAGTTAACTTTGTCCACCGTGTTCTTTTTCAATGAACATGTGCATTTATGAGGCCACCTGGGCAAAGCCATCCGTGTCCTCAGCTGACATTCCTGGGGTCCAGAAGTGGATTAGGAACACTCAGACCAGCCAATGAAGTGAATCTTTTACTGCTTTAAGGAGCAGGGAGGAACGTGGCACAAGGCCAAAGCCGAAGGTCCCGGTGCTCGTGTGACCAGAGTCACAGGATCCAGAGAGAGGCTAGCTGAGCCTCACTGATTTTGTTTTCAATATTTTAAGCCTTTTGAGTTCAGTGAACCCCAAGTACATTCTTGTCAAGCATTTCTTTTTCTGCTTAATATTTAACCCTGTATATCCTTAAAGTGAAATTTAATCCAGATATTTTGGGTTCATAGCAAAGAGGGAGATCATCAAAAAATTGTTTTGTCAGAAATAGTTGACGTCCAAGAAAGCTTTTTAAGCAACTTTTCTTACAAACAGGAAGCTGCTTTGCCAGAATGTTAAAGTCAGATGGCCTCAAGCCCTCATTTTAGTCTGGAAATCCGAAGTTCTGTTTTCATTTGGGTGTCATCCTTCCATGCCTCCCCACCCCATTTGAAGTCACATAGGATGACGTCACTTGAGGCCTGGTTGAGAAACTCTGGGTTCTGGGTGCTGCTGCCTCCCCATTTTTTTATGAGTTATTTTTCTGCAGGCGCCTATATTTTGTTAGCCCACCATGGAACACAGATGTTTTTCCCAGGTTGGGCAAATTAAAAACTTCAAAATTTGAATCAACAGAACTCTACGTTTTTAGAAGGTCTCAGTGTTGTATTAATTAGGAGGAAAGAAGTCATTCTTAAACTGTCTTCTTTTTCCTAACAAAGCATCACATGACAGTTACCTGGAAGATCCCATTTCTGAGAATTAGAAAAAGAGAGCGATCACGTAAACACAGGTTGGCTAGTGAAAGTGATGGAGGAAAGTCTATTATGGGAATTAAAGACTTCTCTGTACTTTAATTTTGGCTAATATTTCTACTAGAATTACTGATATTATTTTATAATATATATTTAACATAATATAAATGCTATATTATAATATCTGTCTATTTTCTGTAAATGTTTTCTAATATAAATTTTATAATATATAATGTTTACATGTTCTATAACAATATTTATATAATATAACATGTATATAATAAATATAAACTGTGTGTTATAGTTTGATTATGTTCGCCATATATTGCTGCTTTAAAACATTAATAGTTAGCCTTGGGCCACAGGGTAGGTGGCATTCATCTATAAGGATGGCGGAGATTGGCCATTTCTAAAAATTAGTAAAGAGACGTTCTCAATGCCTGTGCGAGCAGTAGTGTCACTTTAGAATTCAGAAGGGAAAGTGAGGGGATAAGGATGTTCATCAAGGGGGACAAGCTGGCGATATCATTCAGCTTGTGTACCCTGGTGCAGTGGTTCTCAGCGTGCGTTCCTGGAGTGTCGGCATCCCCCGGGAACTTGTCAGACATGCAGATTCTTGGGCTCTGCCTCATACCTACTGAATCAGAAACCCGAGTCATCCAAGTGGTCCTGATGCAGCTAAAGCTTGAGCACTTTTTTCAGGGTAGTAGCATGGGCACAGGGGCTTCACGGGGACACTACCACCACATGCCAGCTGATGGGAACTTGGGGGAGTCATTTGACCTCTCTGTGCCTCAGTTTCCTCCTCATGGGATAATGATGGCACTTGCCTCGCAGGGTTGGCATGAGGTTAAGTTCACACATCGAAAGTACTCAGAAGAATGGCTGGTACATAGCGATGTAGTGTTATCTATTTATGACGTTGATTATGGTTACTATTTATCTGAAGCTTTATTATTACTGTTAAACATCTGAATCTTCATTTTACATTTGCCATAGTTATTATTTATCTGCATCTTGCCCACTTTGGACCACTTCTGGCTCTATTCTGACTCTACTCTTGCTTATTATTTGCATATGTATTTCTTCTAATTGGTCAGTGGCTTTCTGGCCATTTACAGGTTGATTTCTCTCTGACAGGACAGCGTGTTCCAGCTCACTGTGGTTGATTTCTTTGATCATCCATTCTTATAAGATCCCCTTTCTTTGATAGAGTTTTTTTCTTCCCTGAGGATGGGGATGGGAATTCCCCTTCCATTTTTTTCCATTCTCACTGCTTCGTCCTCAATGCTGGAAGTGTAGTTCTTCATATAGCTAAGTATCTTTTCCAATGTGCCTACCGTTGACTTCTGTTTCAAAAATGTGTTTGTTTCCTTTTCTTTATCTCCATAAAGCAAATGCTACACAGCATAAGCAGTAAATGACTTCACGCCATGTATATACATTATTGGTTTGAAGCACGAGAGAGTAACATTGACCTCCCCATTCAACAGTTTCAAGGTCTCAACTTCAATAAAGTTATCTCCATTCTAAGAATTACAGTTCCACCCCACATGTTGGAACAAGATAATGAAAACTGGAGAGATAAATACAATTTCTAGAGATTGAGGAAAACTACTAATGGTTTGTATGGAATATCGCTTATTTGAGGATTTAGAAGAAGGAACATTAGAGGAGAATATATTTTATCATTCTTTCCACCCTTAACTTTTGGGAAACCCTTATCATCCCTTAACATTTTAGAAGTTAAACCAGGTAAATTGCAGAATCGCCAAGGAAAAAAAAACTAAAGTAGTCACATCAAATTATGAGAGTGTGTCAACAGTGAAGTACATTTGATGAACGAAGTCTGCTGAGAAATAAAGTAGTATAAATTAAGAGCATATAATGAAGTGCAAATGATAAAGCATACTTGTAAATTGATGGGTGCAAAGAAGGAGATGCTGGATCTTGACATAGAGAAGGGGACAAAGTCGTTTGCCAAACATACTGTGAACACTGGGAGAATCCCGTGTACAAGAGGTTATACAGGTTAATAATTGGGACTATTTAAAGGATAAATGAGTAATTATTTACAATAATGGGTGGATCAGAAAAGAAGTGTGAAGTGAATGTGTGCCTCTGCGTGTGAGGCAGGTACAAACGTGGGGAGATAGATATTTGGCTTAGGAGGACGCACATGAGAAAAGTAGGATGCAAAAGAACCTCTTGAACTTAGAGCAGATTACATTAAACTTTGCAGGTTTGAGAGGGATTCTCGGGGTACTGACAAGAACTCTGGTCTAACTTCCAACGACTTTGGACCTCATTTTTTCTGCCATGAAGCATCCCTGTGGTGAAGACAAGTCACCAACCTCCCAGGTCTGGTCTCCTTGTTTGAAAAATGTGTGTCAAATGCCCTGGTTCTGACGATCTTTTCAACCCGAATGTTCTATGACTCAACAGTAATAATGCATTTCCACAGGCGGTAAAAATATTCTAGACTCTTCCCTTCCAATTCTCACTGTTTACTTCCTCTGCACTTCCCCTTCCTGCCTCCCTGCCTGACGGTCAGTTGAGAGTGGGTTTCAATGGGGGTGAGTTAACCCACTCTTTCCAGGGTGTTCTACCATTGAGCTCCCTTCAGAGAGGTGGGTTCTCCTGTGAGGGCTGTGGTTGGGGCTTCAATTTCATTCTTAAAACACTCCTTGAGGCTTTACTCAATTCCGGGCACCGTGCCAGATTGCCAGGGATTGGAAGGTGACTGCTCCGGCCCCAGCCCGTGGAGAAATCAGTAAGGGTCAGTTTCACTGGGTCAGTTTCTTAGTAAACAGCTGTGAACTCCACGTGTCCCTCTTTCTTTCAGGCAGTAGCAGAATCCCATGGTAGCCAGGTGGGTGAAGGGGAGCGAGGACGTCCCACCTGCCTTGAAGAAGACGCCTTCTGACCTGCTGAGTGAGTGACCAGGTAGTAAACAGTTCTGAGGGCACAGGGTGTTGAGAGGGAGGGAGCAGGTGTTTACCCTTTGAGCACCGTCCGCCAGACCCTCTTTTCCACAGAGAGATGCTAAACTCCCCACCCCAAGGCTCTATGTCCCCTTCTCCCATTTATGACCACCAACCTCTGATAGCTATGGGTCTCATTATCTCTAACACGAGATATGAGACACGCAGAAATGCAGCAAAAAAGCTTTCAGCAGAAAGAGAAAAAAGATCGAGCTCATCCCAAGCTTGGCCTGTTGCCCCTTTGAAAGAGGTGAAAACAGAAGCTTCATGGCACTTCCTTCATATAAACAGGGCCAAGTTTTCCAGAATCTGGCAGACGGCTGAGCTTGGAGCTTTGCTTGGGCCCACAGGACACTGGTGTATCACTCACATTTGAAAACTTAAGCCTCTGTTTTTATTTCAGTGGATTGAATGGCATGCACTTTCCCCTAGCAGTTTCTTTACCAAAAAAAAGTGCATGCAGCTACTTGTACAGAAGCTCCGTTTGTCTGTAGCGGGGCTGGCGTTCTGGGCTTGGCTGTGCATTTCAGCATACCAGCATGGCGCTTTGTTTCCAAACTTTCGTTGTGGTCGCTTTCCTCTTGGTTACTGAGAGATGCTGCAGATGGTCTGATAGAGCCCATGCTCATCAATTATATTCTGTATTTTTCTTCCAAATCAATCCCAAAATAAGAGGAATAGGCTTCAACCAGTAAAATAAATTCTGCATAACCTATGGCCCTTCTTTGCAATGAAAATGAAAAAGTGACTTTCTAAGAAAAAAAAAAATCATCTCAAGAGGCATTCAGAAAAGGATACACTCTGAATAATGTAACAGGAAAATGAAAAAGCCTCTGACGGGTACAGTTTCAGTTCCCTTGAAGGGGTTCACCCAGAGGATTACTTGCTAAACTTCTGTTGAGATAACGCTGCTCTAACAGCGAAGATCATTGCATGAATTACAGACCAGAGGATACCAGTTCCTTTTTAAAAGAGGGGAATTTTTTAATCCTTAAAACACTAATGAGGTGGCAAAAAACACTCCAACCAGGTGGGGTAACCCGGTAATCACTCACATTATCTTTTTCAAGGGAGTTAGGGGTAATTTATCTCAGTCACCAAGCAGGTACTGTAAGATGCTGTGTGGCCTCACACCCAGCTTGTTCCTGTCATTAGTGCCGGGCAGAGTGACCCCTGGGGCTTCATGTAGGAGCCTGGACTTCTGGGGAGGTCTGTTCTGCTACTTATTTACTTGTTCGTTAGCTCTTTAGAATTGATTCCTATGCTGGCTCTGCTTCGTTCTAAAGAAGTAAAGCGGAATTTCTGTGGCACGTCTAAATGTCATACCCAACATGGTATATTGATAACACTTTTCTAAGAATAACCAGCATATGGATCAAGCCGTTAATAAAACTTAATTATTCACTCTGTGGTTTTTTTCGGTTGTTTGATAGTCTTTTCTATTGTAATTAAGAACTAGGAGAGGTCATGGATTCTAAATTATTCATTGGATGAGGGGGAAAAATGAATTGCTGTTATAGGGAATGTCATGTAAAAGGGTACGGTTTTAAAAATTGTATTAATACTGCCTAAGTTTTAAAAATTTCTATTAATATTATCCATCATTATATTAAGAACTATCTTATTGATGGTACATTTTAGTTATATTGGTACTGACCCTATGCTAGGTCAATTTATTTTTAAATTTTTTATAATTGGAAATCCATGATAGTTAAATATACATAAATATTCATAATACCCTGTGGGGTGGATGCGTATAACTGTAATATCACAGAGAGAACATTAGCATTATTTTTTTAGTGTGAGGCTCTGTTTTGGCACTTTATAGCCATTATCTAATTTACCCATCACAAAACCCCTGAGAAGTAGGCTTTATTCCAATTTTAAAGATGAGTGAGCTGAGGTCCAGAGAGGTTAAATAGCTTGCTGAGGCTCACACAGTAAATAAATCGGAGAGTCTGCATTTAACCCAGGTTTTCTTGTCTCCAAATTCTATGCTCCTTGCTCTACCCTACTCTCTTCCTCAAGTACAAATTGATGTCTTGCCTTCAGAATTCTCCCTTCTAGTGTACGTCCAGATACTCTCACTTGTTTCACAGAATTATCCTATTTCTAATTTCTGGGCGTTCCACCACATGTGACCGTAATGGCACATCTCTCTTCGTCATTTCCTCAGGTGGTCCCAAGAGCCTGACGATGGACGCCATGCACATCAACATGTCCAGTGCTCCTCTGGTGAAGCACACTGCTGGAGCTGGACTCAAGACCAACAGGCCCCGAGTCATGTCCAAGAGTGGACACAGCAACGTGAGAATCGACAAGGTGGATGGCATCTACTTACTCTACCTTCAAGACTTGTGGACGACCGTGATCGACATGAAGTGGAGGTACAAGCTCACCCTCTTTGCAGCCACCTTTGTGATGACCTGGTTCCTGTTCGGAGTAATCTATTACGCCATTGCATTTATTCACGGGGACTTAGAGCCCAGTGAGCGTATTTCAAATCACACCCCCTGCATCATGAAAGTGGACTCTCTCACAGGGGCATTTCTCTTTTCCCTGGAATCCCAGACAACCATTGGCTATGGAGTTCGCTCCATCACGGAGGAATGTCCTCATGCCATTTTCCTGTTGGTCGCTCAGTTGGTCATCACGACCTTGATTGAGATCTTCATCACGGGCACCTTCCTGGCAAAAATCGCCAGACCCAAAAAGCGGGCAGAGACCATCAAGTTCAGCCACTGTGCTGTCATCACCAAGCAGAACGGGAAGCTGTGCTTGGTGATCCAGGTGGCCAACATGAGGAAGAGTCTCCTGATTCAGTGCCAGCTCTCCGGGAAGCTCCTCCAGACCCACGTCACCAAGGAGGGGGAGAGGATCCTCCTGAACCAAGCCACCGTCAAATTCCACGTGGACTCTTCTTCGGAGAGCCCCTTCCTCATTTTGCCCATGACCTTCTACCATGTGCTGGACGAGACGAGCCCCCTGAGAGATCTCACACCGCAGAACCTGAAGGAGAAGGAGTTCGAACTGGTGGTCCTCCTGAACGCCACTGTGGAATCCACCAGCGCCGTCTGCCAGAGCCGCACATCATACATCCCAGAAGAGATCTACTGGGGTTTTGAGTTTGTGCCTGTGGTTTCTCTCTCCAAAACCGGAAAGTATGTGGCTGACTTTAGTCAGTTCGAACAGATCCGGAAGAGCCCGGACTGCACCTTTTATTGCGCAGATGCTGAGAAGCAGAAACTTGAGGAGAAGTACAGGCAGGAGGACCAGAGGGAAAGAGAACTGAGGACCCTTTTGTTACAGCAGAGCAACGTCTGACGGCAGTGGTGTCACTGCTGTTTAACTCTGCGAGCTGTTTCCACATCTGAGCTCGCTCCAAAAGCAAAGGTCGCTGTGAAAGCAAAACTGTGTGGATGCACTCTCAAAAAACCTCACAGGCTACAAACTTGATCTTTTCCTTTGATCTGGTGGCTAAACAAGCATTTCCATGTTTGAGAGGCTTCCTTTTAAATGCTTTGTCTGAAGCAAACTCTCAAAATTCAGATTTTCTAAAGTGGGGCTACATTTCGAAGAACTTGGTGTAGAGCAATTGAAAAAATGTCCTGCTGGATGGACAGACATTGATGCTGACATTGAAAGGAACGGCATTTCTATACAAGGATAGCAGGTGTTTGTTCAACTCAAGTATCAAAGATACTATGGTCAAGACTTAAAATGTGGTTCAGTATTCATTAATATCATGGCTCTAAAACACACTCCTTTTCTTGTCAAAGAAAATGTTATATATAATGGTAGCTATCTGGTAACACCTAAGAAGGGACAGGAGGAATCTGTACTCATAAAATGTTATTATTCCATTTTCACCTCTCTTCAGTGGATTTACTTGTATGGAGTGAAATTAATCCTATCAGGAATTAACAGTTGTGAAAACACATACAAATGGAGCTGATGCTATTGTTCACACTAATTTTTTTGTTGGAATGTCGTAGCCCCTTTCTATTCGAAATGTGGTCCACAGACCAGCAGCATCAGTACCGGCTAGGAGGTTATTAGTGATGTAGAGTGTCAGGCCCCACCCAGACTTAGGGGATAAGAGTCTGTCTCTTAACAAGACCCCCAAGCGGTTTGTGTACACATGAAAGTTTGAAAAGCTCTGCTCCAGACGATGTTTTCAAAGTAACTTTCTGAAGCCATGGGGCTCTGTGGGGCCCCTGTCCACATGGCCTCCAGACCTGTCCTTCTCTCTTCAGTTTATTATTTTGGATCAATAGTCCTTTGAGCCACTCATTCTTATCTGTTAAAATGCTTTTGTCCACAAAGGAAGTGCCATTGAAATTCCAAGAGCAAATGAAAACTCTTGAGAATGACGTTTGTCTTACTCATGCTAAGAACATGCCTGTTGGTTATAGTTTGCACAAGAGAAAAATTGAGCTGCGTAACAATCCAAGAAATTTGCGCAGATGCTGAAGTCTGTAATGTTGGACGGGGCCAGGGGCTTGGGATAAGGAATTCACGAGCAGAGGACTCCTTGAAGCAGGAATGAAGTTTGATACTCTGGTAACATGTAAAAAATGCCCTCAGTATTTAAATAAATCTCATACAACTCAGTGTTACAGAGGGAACATTGTGCTTCTGGCAGAATTTGCGGGGCTGGTATCCTGCATTTCTGTGGGGGGCAGAGAATAATTGGGCTAGGATTGGCTAAAGGTAGAAAGGTGAATTCTCATTTCATTCAAACCAGGACAGATTTGCATATTCACTCAGGAAGATGCATGGACATATGTGTGAGCCCACATATATGCACACATGTGCACACACACACTGCATTTTCAGGTATAATTGTGGAAATGATCAGTGAAAGCCATTTGCAATTAAGAGAGCAAGTCCTTGGAGCTGGCCTCATGGTGTCATAGTTAAGTTCAGCACGCTCCATTTGGCAACCCAAGGAAGATTGGCACAGATGTCAGCTTAGGGCTAATCTTCCTCAACAGAAAGGAAAAATAAATAAAAGAGAGAGCAAGTCTTTGACAAATATGCTCATGTGTATTTGATTCTATAAGAATGGGAATTTGGGGACTCAGAGAAAATGGGGAAGGTAAACTGGATTCAGATTATCAGTGAAATGGTGATGTGGATCACAGCATACTGGTCATATCTTGGTGTCACCACATTTTCAAATGTCCTTCCATTAAACAGAAAGTGTGGCTGAACATCTAATGCAAATGTCCGAATAAGGGAGGTAAAGTTGTAAAGGTTTAAAAAACAATCTCAGTGCACAAGAGGCCTTTTGCCTTTAATTATTCAGGAAGTTTTTTTTTTATTCTTCTGTTAATTTCATGGCTAGTTGTTTTAGATATTAATTCTCCCAAAAAATTACATTAGTATAGTTAGATATTAGCTCTTTGAGTTGTACTATGTGGGTTTTTTTTACTGTATATTATGGTATAATCAATAGGAAAATAATGCCATAGGCATGTTTACAGTTTTTCTGTTGCACTATTAAATTCTTTTCACAGTATTTACATCAATGCTAATTTGAATGTGATCAAGATTAGGAAGCTTGCATACTTATATTGTATACTGAACAATCTTGTACATCAGATTGAGATTGAGAAATCTTTCTGTATGTTCGTTTAGTATATCTATTTCAGCCAAATTTGGAAGACTTCATCATCTGATCTTTTGCACTATACACAAAATAAATATGACTAGCACAAGTCAATAAATCATATTATAACATAATATTTAATACATAGCTCTCAAGTTGCGTCTGGTTTGAAACTAGCATTTTCCAGCCACACTTACTTATTATTCCTTTGTACAAAATACTCTTTTGTTAGCATGCTAACAAATGATTCAGGGGCAAACTTATTTGACTGTATCTGGACAGTCTTCTGATTGAAACAGATTTCTGCTCAACATCCAACTAAGAAGTAGTCAAACCGATGGAGTGTTTTTGACCCAAAAAGACTTTTGCATTTTGAAACATTTCCAATGCATCAACACTTCTCACTGAGACCATTCAAAAATGTTGCGTTCCATTTGAGAAACCACAAAGTAAATGGCAGCAAATCAGAGTAATCTGCAAGCCGTGTTGTATTTCAGTAATAAAATATATTCTATTTACATAGTACCTAGTAGCCAATGGCCCCAGACAGCAGAGCAAAGGTTCATTCACTGATTCTCATAATGAGCTGCCTTTGGGGTGGAGATGGAGGCATACATGGATTCCCTTCCCGCTCACGGGGAAGTTACAGCAGAGAGATGAGACTCCAGAAATCTAAAATAACCGGTCAGAAGTGAAAAATGCCGTGAATGAGTAGACCGCATATTTAGGTGAATTTAAACAACTGTTTTGTTTGAGTTTTCTTTGAATTAAATTTTGAATTTTAATGGACCGTGATTGTGATACTATCAAGATGTAAGTTAGCTAAAAAAATGACCCTTCTGCTCCAGTATGATTCTTTCTTCCTGGCTTGGGTGCTCAGTGCTCATGTATCATCTGGAGAAAAGGAAAGAGGAAAGAAGAGTGAAGAACACCCTAGGTATTATGTTAGTAGCTCAGTGAAGCTTCCTCCTCACCTTTGGGCTTGGTTCTGTGTTTTGTCACTAGAGTCAAAGGGTCAGACATTTGACCTTGGGGTGCAATGAAGACTTCTAGTCCTTCAGTTTTGGTTTTCATTCTTGCTAGACTTTTCTCTGCCTGTTAAACATTTGAAATAACTAGTTTTGAATACAGGTTATTTTTTCATAGCTTTCTGGGATGGGATTTTTTTTAAATGAAACATGCTCTCATTTCAAGTCTTGATCCTCAAGTTCTGTAGTGTGCGCTCAGGTTGCAGGATTTGACTCTGAAGAGGTCCAAGATGCACTTAATTTCTTCCCCTGGGAAGACTTACGCTTGAAAGTCTAAAGCTCAACATTTCAGTTTAAATTGATTAACTGCATACATTTTACCCTTTGTGAATTTCAGTTTATTTTCAATCAAAATGAGCTGCCAAGCAATCCTTGGGCCTGTGGACAGCAAGGAGTGGTTTCTGCTCTCAGAGGGAATTGTCTTTGGAACAGCGTTATAGTCTCTAGAGTGAGAATTTGCAATGAGATGGTATGATTAGAACTTAACTGGGATTTTAAAGAATAAAAGAGTTATTTAACTTCTTTAGGCATTACAATTTGTCAGTAAACTCCATTTTTATTAATGTTATATTGTTTTGATCTTTTTAAAAAAGGAATCTGAAGCAACGTTTTCAGAGTAAAGTAGGCAGTGAGAAAAGTGTAAAAAATAAAAGCTAATAGTTGGTCAACTAGACTTTCACCTAAAGGGATTTCTACCAGTGGAAAGGAATGTCGGAAAAAATTGGTCATTCAGTCTCACATTACAACAGGCTGTGTCATCATATTCTTCCGGATTCCCAGAAGAAGCAATTTTGATAGCCTTTAAGAAACACCGATGGATTAAGTTCAAGTTTTTCCAGAGCTTTTCCACTAAGTGCTTAATGAAGAAGAAACATGAGGCAGAAATAAAGCTTCAGCCATTGCATTTTGTCTTCATCTTCTGTCAGTTCTTTTGTTGCCCTCAGTTGCCTTTCAGCTTTACACATGCTTGGTTCACTGCTCTTCATTTTTGCTATCCATTCTACCAAGTCAAATCATCTTGCGGGTTAAAAATAACCAATGCAAATTAGTAATTTGTGGACATTTAGATGCCCAAAAATTGGGGACAGGAAGTTTTATTTTTCAATTGGTATGTTGCTGGTGTGTGAAAATAGAAGACCAAGAAAAAGGTGTTGATTGGGATTTGTGGTTAATTCCTAATAAAATTACGAGAATTGACTGTCGACGTCAAAGGATATAATTAATACATGAGTATAAAAGCCAAAGATGCCATATAGGTAAGTATACACCATATAAGTCTGAATATAACATGAGTTAGGAATGCCAACCATGCTGTGTATGCAAGACATGTCTTGTATTTAGCGATTTTTGTCCTGCATCCTGTGTGGACTTTATTAAGATGCCCTAAATGTCTCACATTCATTTTGTTCAAATTACAAAATTGCACAGGCAATTGGAAAAAAACTTCAAACTTAACTGGATGTCTTGTATATTTATTTTCTAAATATGACAACTCTACAGAGAGTATTCACATGATCCCAAACCATGCCCAGCTCTAGAAGAACAACAAGTTAATGTCCCTTCATTTTGGAAGCTGCGCTTTTCATACAGCTGGTTGGAGAGAAAGGGGATATTCCAAGAAGATGTTTTCCTGGCTTGCCCAATTAGTCAAAGCAAATTTCATCCAAACACAGGGGGCCTTTGATATATTCTGTGCAGTGTGGGGCAGCACCCTCTTTGAGCTTATCTAGCAAGGACAGGCCTGGAAGGATGGGCTCAAAGTCTTCCTCCACACGGTGTTCAGGAGCCCTGAGTCCCAACCTCCTGTGCGAGAATCAGGCCAACGGCTTTCGTATTCCTCCAATACCGGATGGGCAAAGCCAGATTGAAAGAGTCAACCTCTGAGTCCATCACCACGTTTTCTTTGTTTAGTAGCTCCTACCTCATGATGTGGTACTTAGCTATGATCTTATCTTCATTCAAGGCCAAATCTTATCTAGTACCCATGCCTTCCCACTCCTTTAAGATATGCAATTTCACCCCTCAACATTATCCAAGTTAAAAAAGATAGAAGCCACTCACAATTAGACTCCAAGGGAGCTACCACAATTGATGGTAGAATACCTATTCCCTAAAAAAAAGAGAAAAATCAGAAGTTGTTGACTCTGAGCTAAGAACTGTGACCACCTGGCAATAATAATAATAATTGTTACTATTGCAAATATCCTTAATATTACAGAAAAAGTAAAGAACTTCCAAGAAGGTGATTGGAGGGGAGTTCAAAGGAATGATTTTTTTCATCCCCTGTAATTTAACTATCTTTCCTCTGTAAATCAAATCTTAAGATTAAGGATGTTAAATTAAATCAAATCACTGCAGGAAGTATGACTGCATCAGGGACTTTTTACAAAAACAAACTTCCAAATCGCAAGAGGAAGCCGTGTTTGTGTGCTGACACAGAGTATTAAACAGCAGGATAACATCCAACTTGGATCTATTTTTGAAGAATTATTTCTGTAGAGTGTCATGGAATTGTAAGTTACCAAAAGAATGCTTTGGTAAACAGACATCTCCATTCCAAAAGAACCCACTCCGAAAGACCAGACTGCTTCGTGAAATTCACGGGAATGTTATGGAGAGCAAACTCCCAAAGGACAGGCAGGGTTTACAAGCAAGCAGTCCCACTACTTGTAAATCCTGGCCGGGTACGCTTACCAGTCTCCATCACGCCGCTCTCTTGCTATATATAGCACTGCATCTGATTGCTATCCTGTGCCGCAAGATGCGTGTCCTTGCCCGCCTCTAGTTTTTAAAGTATTCTTAGGCTTGGATCTGTCTTAGCAGGATAGTGATTCATGCTTCTCAAGGTTGAGCTATTATTTGGTGCATGTTGGGAATCTCACACTAACTGATATGTGTATACTCGGTCACCATTTTGCCCAATCACACTATGACCAATCAGCTTGAAATGTGTACTTTCACGTTCTACAAATTCATACCTCTGTTTGTCAAACCGTTTCTTGTTTTCATACGTATCTCCATCGCCTTTCTTTTTTTATATATGGAATCACTCTGTGAAACAATGGGAAATACAATAAAGCAAATTTTTTATTTTTTAGATATTTTTTTATTTTTCCTTTTTCTCCCAAAGCCCCCACCCAGGACATGGTTGTGTATTTTTAGTTGTGGGTCCTTCTGGTTGTGGCATGTGGGACGCTGCCTCAACGTGGCTCAACGAGCAGTGCCATGTCCGCGCCCTGGATTCGAACCAGCAAAACCCCTTGGCCGCCGAAGCGGAGCGAGTGAACTTAACCCCTCGGCCACAGGGCTGGCCCCTGCAATAAAGAAAATTTTATAGTCTTGAGTTTCTTATCATTTCTCTGGAATGGTAATAGTGTTGTAGAGGTGTGTGGCTGGAGAGGGAGCTCATATTCCCTTAGAGAGCTCAGAGAGAAACATTTGAAATAGCTGTTTCCAGTGATGGTAACTGCAATAATTTGGGGATGACTAGGTCCTAAAAACTTGTTAAGATGTAGTATTTATCAGTGCCTAAAGAAGTGTGTTTTGCTTCCTTTCTTATCAAAGAAAAGAAGATGAGGGGCCCAGTGGTTAAGATCATATGTTCCACTTCGGCGGCCCAGGGTTTCCCTGGTTCGGATCCTGGGTGCAGACTTGGCACCACCTGTCAGGCCATGCTGAGACGGCATCCCACATGCCACCGCAAGAAGGACCCACAACTAAAATACACAACTATGTACCAGGGGGCTTTGGGGAGAAAAAGGAAAAATTAAATCTTTAAAAAAAAACAAGAAGAAGATGAAATCCCTGCCTCACCTCTTCCTTTTGCCTTGATGCTCTATTGATCATTTCATTTTAGTCAACGATTAAAGATCAAGTAACTATTTAACAACGTCCTTTCAGCACCTCATTCCTTACCAAAGTCTCTTACATTTCATTGCTCTTTGACTTTGATGAAATAAAACACGTAATTATATAAGCCTTACAGACATCAGAATGGGTGTGACCACAAAGCAACACAACTACTGAAAATCCACACAGCAGCATACGCACCAAGGGGCAGCTGTTGTCTTTGAAGCACTTCTCTGGTGCTTCCCACACGCACATGCAACAAAGGAGCTGCCACAGCTCCGACCTTCTACAAGTGTCTCTTTTGGAACCTGCTCGTCTGGAATCTTGACTCATTGCTGCAACATTCTCAGTGATGGCAAGACTCTGTTCTTTGAGTGAGAATGTGACAGCTGGAAATAAAAAAGGCTGTTGCCTATAATAGGAAGTCAGATTTGAGGATACTGTTTGGGCAGAAAAACAAAGCGTTTTCCAGAAAGTGCACATTAATCTGGAACACAGTAATGAGGCTCACCAGTGGGATGTGTTTTATTAATTTTATTTTGCCTGGAATTTCTCAGACACATATTATTTCCTGCTCCATTATCTCAAGCATCTGCTTGCCCTTGTGGGGTGACCTTGGCCAGAGAACTGAGCTATCCATGTCCAAGATGTAAGACAGCTCTGCCTTCAGCACACCATGTCTTCGGGGCAGTGAATGTGGGAGTTGTCACAGTAGCATGGGAAGCTCTGGCTCTGGGCTGAAAACACAGCATCCTGGCAGCCATAACTTTTCTTCTCAGAAATCCTTGATTTTATTCACCTGCCTTCAAAAGTGTCAGACAAACAAGCTTAATGGTTTAATTTTTCATGCACAGTCCCTATTCTTCCCAGAAACTCTTGTTTTAGGGTTTTTTTCCCCCCAAATTTTCTATCCCTTTACTTGATCTCCACACTTCCATTATAGTGCTTAGCACGTAGTAATGCGTGTCCCAGATTGTTTTCTCCAGTCCCAAGGACGGCTTTCTATATTGTTCTTGGCTTGTCTCTGTTGAGTTTGTCAGAAACCCTTGCTCTTGGGGCCAGCCCAGTGGCATAGTGGTTAAGTTTGTGCACTCCACTTCGATGGCCCAAGGTTTGCAGGTTTGGATCCTGGGCATGGACCTGCACCTGCACACTGCTCATCAAGCCATGCTGTGGTGGCATCCCACATGCAAAACAAAGGAAGATGGGCAATCTTCCTCACCAAAAGAAAAAAGAAAAAAAGAAAGAAACTCTTGCTCTTGACAGTACACTTCCCTGTAAACTCTGTTTCCATGTGATTGAAAGATCTGCCGTAAGTCTACTATAAACAACAGACTCACAGTTTGACATCAATACCAAACAATGTGTGCTTTTCCTTACCCTGCCCCCAACCGTGTATCTGGTTGACCTGCTACATGTGAAGCATGTTGTAGCATGTCCTCTTGCCCGCATGCCTCTTCTCATACAAGCCACACACACACACACACACACACACAGACACATCTCGACCTCTGGTCACACCTTGGATTTGCAGAGAGTGAACTTGTAGGGTTCTGAATGCTTCAAACAACTCTAAACATTTAATCATCCATTTTATACCCAATGCAGGAGGTAGGACACATCTGACTACTTATGGAAGACCCTACATTTCACCCGGGTTCAATGCCTCACCCAGTGCGACCCAGTGAGCCAATGCAGCCATCTAGGTCTTTCCCTTCTGGTCTAGAGTTCTGTCCCCTAAATCTACAACATAGGAATCTCACCATGGAGCCCATGCCTGCGTGAGATGGGTCAAGATCAGGGCTAAGGTGATGGCAGACTGGGTCACCCAGGGAGAGCATGAGTCTGGGAGGCTGTATGAGCTCCTTGAAGGCCTGGCATGCTGCAAGGGGTCTGTTATTCACAGGCTGAGTGTGTGGGATAAGCATCCAGAAGGTAGAAATGATATAAACAGTCGGCCCAGAAGGAAAGGGTAGAGGAGTAAGAATTCCACTCACCAGGACTGAAACAGAATCCACAACACAGCTGATCAGCTAAGTAGGGACAGTTGGCCAAAGAAGAGACATGAGGGTGACCAGGATCAAGAAATCCCAGATGAAGGTCACAGTGACCAAGCATATTCACCTAGTTTGGTTCAAAGTTTCTTACTTTTGTTATGATTGCATCCTAACTCCTTAAAACTGTATGCTTAGGCTCTCCATTTTACAGATGATGAAACTGAGGTTCAGAGATGTTAAGTAACCTCTCTAAAGTCACACAGCTAGTAAGAGCCAGGAGAAACCCAGGGCTGACCAAAGGGAAAGCTGATCTTCCTTCCTGAGCTCTCTCCTGCCTCCTGGATGAGCAGTTACAGGGTGCGAGCAAAGGAGCCTAGAAGATTTGGTGGCTGATGATCTTGGAAGAGAGAAGCATTCGCTTGGCCTGCAAGTGTTTTTATCAAGTGAAAACAAAACCATGGTTGAGCTGCTGTGTCACTGCAGATCTGACCCATGGGTGCTGAATTAATGCTGAAAAGCAGCAATGCAAATAATAAGGGTTTTGCTGGAGTGCTACCAACTGTGGACAGAGCAAGAAGCTTCCAGCTCATTGTTTTACTGGACCCTGAAAACTTGATTTGTAAGGATTTATACTGAGCTCTTCAGAGAAACTCCAAGATAGGTAATCTTTTGAAAGTCCTGGCTGATTGAGCTGAGAGACAAAGAGAGCCTTGTAGAGATAAGCGAACGCTACAGAATCAGCAGAGCTCGTTGGAGCGTATGGAGCTAAGAGCGGCCAGTGAGTGACCCCAGCACACGCAGTCACGGCTGTAATAAGGACTGGGGCTGGAGCAGGAATGATCAGGACCCAGACACCAAGAAAAGCTAGAGATGCAGGGCAGGGCATGAAGGAGTCCTTGCAGCTGACTGCAGAGGGAGGTTCTGATGGATGGGTCCTGACACCAGACAGGTTTGCAAATCTCTCCACTTCGTGGGCAGATAGATAACAGGAAGGGCAAATGGGAGGGATGTGTGGCATGAATCCACATAAAGATGAGATCAAGGGAGTGAAGCTTCAGGAGCAGGGACCCGGTCCCAGCGTCTCCAAATCGGGAGCAAGACCCTATTCCTAGTAGGAGTCAGTGAAGAAGGGAAGCCAGGCAAAACCTTATTTCTGGGGCAAAAACTAAGGCTGGAACTCAAGCACAAAGAGGCTGGCCAAGACAGAAATGGAAGTGGGTAAAATATGGGAGTTTCCTCACTGGAAAGAAGGAACAGAGGAGAGCAGGACCTGGGGCAAGGTAGACCTGGAGAGGCACCAATGGCCCATAGCATCTTCATTTCCCCTTGGTGGGAATCAGAGCTGGAAACCACAGCACATGTGTCAGTGCTCCCCGAGATGAGGGTTGGAAGCCAGGAGGCAAGCCCATCCTTACAGCCATGGGTATGTAATTCATTGTCAGATGAAGCGGTTCTTTTAATATTTACCCAGCCAAACTAGACACTTTAACAATCGCTTGATTGTTAAAGTCCTTAGAGATTGTGGTCTTCACATTAATATTGATTTGGCAATATGCATTGTACTAAGGAGATAAAAGCAGATTCCTGAAAGAATCATGCTATTTGTATTCTTTCCCCAGGGCTGCTGTACAAGTTTCCACAAGCTGGATGGTTTAGAACAACAGAAATTTATTGCCTCACGGTTCTGGAGACGAGAAGTCTGAAATCAGCTGTCAGCGGGGCCGTGCTCCCTCCAAAACCTGTAGGGGGGGGCCCTCCCTGGCATCTTCCAGCTTCCAGCAGCCCCAGACATTCCTTGGCTCATGGGAGCATCATTCTAATCCCTGCCTCCATCTTCACATGGGCTCTCCCTTTCTCTCCACATCGTCTTCCCTCTATGTGTGTCTGTCTCTGTGTCTCAGTTTCCTCCCTGTAAGGACACAAGTTAGTTTGCATTAGGGACCACTTAATAAGCTCTGTTTAATTTCATTACCATCGTAAAGACCTTATTTCCAAATAAGGTCACATTCTGAGGTGCTGGGAGTTAGGACTTCCATGTCTCTTTTTGAGGGGACACCATGTAACCTATGGTACTGTTCTTCCCTACCCACGCCATCACAGCTTGTCTACACTCAACCCTCCTCCTATTCTCCTTGGGAGAGATAAAGGCTTCCCTCAGTTTGGGTAACTGTCCTGGATTTCCCAGTCCTGCCACACGGACAGACAAAGTAGAGCTCTAGCAGACGTTCCATCGTGGTTTGATCATGGCGGCACGGAAGCCGTGCCAGACGTTCCTTCCTTCTGGTGCTCAGTGTAGAGAACAAAGAGCTTTCTTCCTTGGAAATTGTCTGCACTGTTTTGTACACAGGAAGACTTTTTAACCCCGGTTTTCAAATAGTCAGAGACTGGTTGTACCTTCTACGACTTAGTCATATACTGGATTTCCCCTCCCAGCTGCTACCCAAAAGAGTCCGCTGATTTCCCAATATCATCGAGAGAATTGGAACTACTTGACTTCTAGGTGTATTTCGTAATTCTGTATCTGTCATTTTTTGGCATTCTGTGTCTCCTCCTATAAAAGTTAGGAAAAACTCTTTCTTGGCAAGCCAGAAACTCAGGCTTGCTTCCCCAAGGTGATTCTGCAGCCATCCCAGTTCACAAGCTGAGGTATGCCTGGGGGGGTCCTTGTACCATTTTGCAGAATCAGATAGCATCACGTTTTGCTGAGAACAGCGCGCTTACGCATTGCGTTCTTCGTGGAGCCATCTCCTCCCCCAGCGCTGGAAACCTGACCCAGCCTTGTCTTCTTCACTCCCTTGCCACCGGTATCTAATCCATGACCAATTCCGGTCCATACTACCCCTGAAATGGCTCTAAAGTCAGTTTCTCTTCCATTCTAATGGCTCCTCCCTTAGCTCAGGCTATCATCTTTCATCTAGTTTTTAAAAATTTTTAAGCCGGTACCTTTTATACTGGCTTTATAGCCTCTAGTCTTTCTCACTTCCAACCCATCCTCCACTCTGTACCCAGAGTGGTCATTCTAAAACGGAAATCTGACCGTATTACTCCTTCACTAAAACCTGATCCTTCCGAACAAAGGCCAAGTGTCCTAACATGGGATTAATGGCTCTCCTTGATCTGGCTCCTGATAACCTCCTCCCTTGGCATCCCTTTCCTTTGCGCTCTATCTTCAAACATCCTGAAGTATTAGCAATTTCCTGAGTGCTTCCTCCTCTTTCCAGCCTCGAGCCTTTTGTTATGCTTCTCTGTCTGTCTGGGATATCCCTGGTGAATTCCTGCTGCGTCTGCTGGTTGCCTTGTATGAATGGCTTTCTTGACAATGCCTATGATCTCCCTGAAAATGGGATCCTGACCACTCTGTTGACTCCTCATGATGCACAGCACCCACCTCTCAGAAGGCTGCCCCGACACTGAGCTGAGCAAGCCTCTGAATAACATTCCACAACTGCCCAGCTGCATCTCCAGAGCCAGGCCCTACAACTGACTGTTCCCAGGCCCGTGTACCTGGCTCGCTCAGGTAATTGGCTTCACACTGGTCCTTCTGATAAGACTGGGGGGGGGGGGTGGTGAGTGACAGCGAGACATTCATCTTGGGTGCAAAAATTAAGGGGTGCTCAAAAATTCGGTAGTCAAAGCAAGATTTTGAGTCAATATTTTTAAAATCAAAATGAATGCAAAAAAAAAAATCCACGATGGACAAACTATCAAAGTTTTAAATAAAGACAGAATCAGTAAGAGTGCACAAGGAAAAATTCAGAGATTCAGATGTTTATTTTAGAGAAGAAGAAAGGCCTAAATCAATGATTTAAGCTCCAGCCTTAAGAAGTTAGAAAAAGAGGAGAAAATTCAACTCAAAATAAAAAGAAAGAAGGAACTATTAGAAATAAGACAAATCAATGAGGTAGAAAATACACTAACAATAATTTGGTCTCTGGTAACAAACTTACCCTCCCACAGATGACAACTATATGTGCTGGAAAAAAAATACAGGAAAGCAATTACTCAAAAATTTTATAGAGTGAACAGGAGCAAGTAAACTGTTGAGGAGATTTGAAACTCATGGGAGCAACAGCAGAGGGTAAGTTTCCGTTGCCCCGAGGACAACTGCACTGTGGTGTATCATAGGTCAACCAAAACCCCACTGAAAGGTTCACCACTTTTCCGGCTCAGGAAAAAAGGAAAGGTGCCTGGGGCAGCCAGGACTACTGGAGGACGGGGGAAGTTCAAGAAAGGAGAGGGCATGGAATGGAAATCCCTAATTCTGTGAATAAACTCTGGAAAAGTCTGTGAGTGACCACTGAACCACACACACAGGGGGCAGACTGCAAAGTCCAAACTGAGGACATAGCTACTGCATAACCACAGGTAAGATCGAGTCTGAAGTTTAACCAAGAGGATTGCCTACTAAAAGAAAAACGTCAGCACACCGGTAAGAAGAGAACAGAATTCAGAGTCTCTACAGCATGTCTTTGACAACGTGCAGGATCCAATCCCAAACTAAACGACATAGGAAGAAGCAGGAAAATGTGAGCTACCCTCAAGAGGAAAGAGAATTAACACAAGTCAACTCTAGGATGACCCAAATGTTGGAATTATTAGACAAGGGTTTTAAAACAGTTGTTAAGACTTTGCTTGACGAGGCAGAGAAGAATAAAGTGGCAATGAATGAAAAAGTAAAGAACCTCATCAGAGAGATAGAATACATAAATAAGAACAAAGTTGAAATTGGTTGAAAAAATAAAATACCTGAAATAAAAAAATTTACTAGATGGATTGAACAGCAGAATGGAAGTGAAGAAGGAAAGGATAGGTGAACTTGAAGATAATCAGTAGAATTATCCAAACTAAAGAAGAGAGGAAAAAAGACTTCAATAAAAGTTAAGAAATCCCAGAAGCTTGTGAAATAACGGCAAATATCTAATATACAGGGAAGCAGAGACTTAGCTGTTCCATTCTTAGGCATTTCTCAAGTGAAATAAAAACAAATATCCCCTCAAAGACTTATGTGTCACTGTTCACAGAAGTCTTATTTATAATAGCCAGAAAATCTGTAAACAGCTTCTAATCATTACAAACATTGATTAAAACATTAAACATTAAAACATTACAAAGATCGATGTAACAAAATGTTCATCAATAGGTGAATGGATAAACAAAATGTCATCTACCTGTACAATGGAATATAATAAAAATTAATGACCTACTGGTGAAGACAACAATATTGATGAACCTCAAAATCATTATGATGAGCAAAAGAAGCCAGACAAAGAGTCCATGCTGTATGATCTCTACAAAATTCTAAAATATTCCAAATAATCTACAGTAACAGAAAGCTAATTAGCAGTTGCCTGGGGCAGGGGGTGGAGAGAGAAATGGATAGCAAAAGGCCACAAGGAAACTCTTGGGGGTGATGGAAATGTCCTGGACTTTTATGGTGATGGTTCATAGGTCTGTGCATCACTCAACACCAGGTTCTAGAGGTCTGCTGCACAACACGGTACCTCTCTAGTTGACGACACAGCATTGTGCACTTTAAAATCTGTGAAGAGGATAGATCTCATGTTAAGTGCTCTTACAAAAAAAAAGTACAAAATGGAACACAAGGAAATTTTTGAAAGTGATGGATGTGTTGAGTACTTTGGTTGCGGTGACGGTATCATGGGTGCATGCATATGTCCAAACTCATGAAGATGTATACATTAAATGTGCACAGTCTTTTTGTATATCAATTGTACCTCGATAAGCTAAACACACATGTACACACACATCAACCAGGGCGATTTAAATGGATGCAGTTATTATATCTTAATTTCACCACAATAAATTGGATTAAAGAATTAACGTGTAAGCTAATCACTGGGGAGCTAATTAAAAGGAAGCTTCTGATTCGTTAGATCTGAAATGGGTCCTGAGATTGTGCATTTGTAACCAGCCTCCGGGTGACACCCAAGCTGCTAGTCTGAGTTTCACACTTAAAGGAATCTGAGACTAAAATATTCAATCAACATAAGATACAGCTGAAGAGCATTTTATCCGTCCTCTTCCATGGGTGAGTAGCATGACTCTCTCATTCTCATAGAGCTGTGTCATGCCCCACAACTTCCTCCCATACAGCATTATCCATCTATGAGACTGCTGAAATAAGAGCAATAACATCTGGCATTTATTAAACGTGTACTAGATGTCGAGTATTGTTCTCATGGCTGCACGTCAATTTACTCATTTAATCCTCAAAACAAAAGCAAGTACTATTGTTATCCCATAAGAACGAATGTCAAAACCAAGCACAGAAGGTTTAAGGGACTGCCCAAGGTCACCCAACTGGTACCCGGAAGAGGCAGTTTCAACCTTAAGCATCCCACGTGTAACCATTGTGCCCCATGGCTTCTCCTCAGAGGAATTATCATACCCAAGTCTGCTAGGTTCTGGCTTACAAGTCAGAACTACTGATCCACATCCAAGAATCTTCCCACTTAGGCGTTCCTTATGAAGGGCTTTATTGTTTCAACATCAAATATTTGTTGAGCACTTGCCATATGTCAGGCTTTATCTACAAGAAGGTGGCGGGCTCTTTGGTGGTTCCTCTGAAAACATGTCATCCTTTACCAACTGATCCAGCATCCATCAGCCGCGTCTGCTCTTTGAGCAGTTTGCCAAGAATGCTGACTGGGTTCCTTACCACCCTCCCCTGTGCTCCCAGTAGCGATGTCGTGTTCGAACAGAACTGGCCCCAAGCTTTTCCCTAGTGCCGCCCACACTAGGAGAGAGCCAAGCTATGAGCTTCTGGGTACTCGGCTGCTGTTTCGAGCTTCGGGCTATCAAGGGAACAGAATGTTGTTCAGCCACCTCTGCAACGTGAGGAATTTGTTTAGGATGTAAGGCAGGGAAGACTCTGGAGTTCCCTCCTATAGGCACATCAAACATTTCCGTCCAGCTGGTCTCTAGGCAGAAAGCTGAACCTGGGCTCATCATTCGCCCTCCAAGAAGACTCCTGATTGGCATCGTACATTTTTAAAACTTCCTATTTTCCTACTGCCTCAACATCTCCACAAAAAGGCTGTGAGAATCCCACCCACAGGTGCGCCAGAGGGACAAGGCTGAGCCTGCCACAAGTTCCCCTTCTTGCCCTCCCCTGACTGTGTCCTAGTGACATTCAACACACCAGCGAACCCCCTCATGCCTTTTGCTTATGTACTCCACCTGACTCCCATGCGGACACTTGGCCATGGGTCTCACACCCTCTCAGCTTCCCACCCGCCTGGTGGAGCCTTCTCTCTGGGCACTCTGCCCTGGTGGCCCCTGCATGGTGTGCTGTGCTGTGCCTCCCGCCTCTTAGACCTGTGAGTATAATAAAGATCTTTCAACTCATACACCTCTCTGTAGTGTTGTTCCACGTCTACCCCAGACTGATTATCAAAACGCTCATTTTCAGTAACATAATTATTCCTTACGATACACAATTCCTCTCCTGGCCTGAGGGTAAGATAGCTCCACGGCCCAGGGTGAGCCTTTAGCAGCAGAGCTTGCAGAAGTTGGGAGCTGGGGGACATACATCTGGTAAACGATGTCCAAGGAAATCTGAGTGATGCATTGACAGTGTCCAGTACAGTCCATGAGCCTTTCTGGGCAGTTATGAGGAGGAATTTCCTGAAGGGGGAGGCTGTTGATGACAAGAATAGATTAGCCATGAAGACAGAACTAAACTGGATTAACAAGGCTCTGAATGCAGATCTGCCCTGAGGCCAGGCACTGGACCGTTGACCTCTCAGAGCCCTTCAGTATCTGAGCCTACCTCAGCGAGTTCCCAGTTCATCAGGAGTTTGTGGGTTCCATGTGGAAGACCAACCACCAGAGAAGCTGATCCAAGGGGCACTTGGCCAAGTCCACTCCCCAGTTGAGGACAACATGGCTTAAAATCAGGCTGGGCAGCTTTCTGGTCATCCCACCATTCTTACCAAATAGTATTTTGGTAAGCTGAGTGTAAATGAATGAGAAACATATGGATTTAATTTCCCTTGAAATTAGGGATGGGTGAGCCCAGCCACAGTGTGCAACTGCTGAATGTCTCAAACTATTTTTTTCATGTGCTCTTGGTTCAGAAAAAAATGAAACTACGGTTCTGCAAAGCACATTCCCCCCCATTTGTATGAGACTTCACATATTTTCAGGGGAATTTGATCTGCATATTTCAACTTCTTTACACTTCACTTATCAAGATGTTTAATAAAATTTCCTGGAAGTCCGAGAAATATTTTATAAGTTTTTTTCAAACTATTTTTATTTAGGAAAAAGAAACAATCGGGAGGGTTGGACAATTTATACACCAGAAAATGTGGGTTCAGGTGAAAGTTCACACTTTTAGGCATTCTAGGACCCAGAATTACACACATATTAGGTGTGTGGTCATAATGTGCTAAAGGAATGTATTTTAAAAATCTCTTGGAAAGTGAGGGTAGGATGGGTAAGTTCAGTAAAGGATAGGCTCGGGGGAAGTCTGGAAAATACAACATAGTCATAAATAGCTCTGGGTTTTCTCATCTCTAATTGTCAGGCAGTGTGTCCCTAGGAACCATAATAGAGAGGAGCAGAAGTACAGCATCCTGGCATCACCCACCAGCATGGATCGCCACCATTCTCCGTGTATCTTTTCCTTTTGTAAGATGTGATAAAGGAGTTGCTTATGGAATGCTTAGGAGTGGGTGGAAGACCAGAGATGGAGAAAGCAATGTGCCACAGGAAGTGGGCAGGGGTTGGGTGGGGGAAACACCCAGCAGCATCTTTTTTCAGAGATGTAGCCCAGACCACAGACTCACGTGTGAGTCCTAAAAGCTGTTTTCACTTAAAGCTCAGCTTGAGGTTCCAGGGGACCAAGTAAGACAGAAAGGGGAGGCAGGCTGCTGTCCTAACTCTCACAGACGTGTGCTGGAAGCACGGTACTTGTTGAAAACTAGCAGACCCACTCTGTTCTTAGGGGCGTGGGCAGATAATGGAGTGAAGGACACTGCCCAGCAGGAGAAAAGAAGGAAATGGTAGCCTCCCTGGATACCTGATAAAGTTCGACTCAGGTGCCCAGGACACATCTCCTGGGCATTCCCAGAAAAGCAATTTGTGGTGGGGACTTTATACAGAGAGAAATAAAAGTTATGGACAAAATCCAGAGACTAAGGTTTATTATGGTGAATATATGCCCCATTTTAATCTCCAGGCTGCTATACAAAGAGCAAACACAGATTACAAATCTCTTCAAAACCACCTTTATTCTGCCTTTGAAATTAGAAGACCAAAATAGGGCTGTGTGGCAGTGACAACAGCAGTGGTCCATATTCCCTGGACTCCTGACATCCTCAGCCTCTTTATGTCTAGGTTGGGCACACGTGGTTGGTTCTGGCCAACGGAGTACCAACATGAATGATGTTTGTTTCTTTCTGACCAAGGCAGTTAATTCGTTCGTTCCTTCCTTCCCTTCCTCCAGTTGTCTTGGACCATAGTCCATCCAGATGGCGTAGCTACACTGGACTTCTCGCAGCAGAGAACTAAACCTTCATTCTGTTAAACCACCAGGCTTTGTGGGTAGGCGGTGGCTTGTTTGTTACAATAACTAGTGTTAACTAGCCTACCACAGCTTTAAACTTTGAGCTGCTGACTTAAGAAAGGTTATGATGTCTTGACAATAATAAAACCGGTGATTCTGTGCTGGATTCTTAGAAGTTTTTGAGGAAGTAATGGTGCCCTGTATTAGTTATCTATTGTTGCATAACAAATTACTTCAGAAGGTAGTGGTTTATAACAACAAACATTTATTACCTCAATTTTTTTTTAAGGTGTGTTTTTCGGTGAGGAAGACTGGCCCTGAGCTGACATCTGTTGCCAATCTTCCTCTTTTTTTTTTTCCCGCCTCCCCAAAGCCCCAGTGCATAATTGTGTATCATAGTTGTAAGTCAGCCTAGTCCTTCTATGTGGGACACCCCCACAGCATGGCTTGATGAGTAGTGTGTAGGTCCGTACCCAGGATCTGGCCTGGTGAACCCCAGGCTACCAAAGTGGAGCATGAGAACTTAACCACTCCACCACAGGGCAGTCCCCTATCTCAATGTGTTTGATGGTCAGGAAATTGAGAGTGGCTTAGCTGGGTGGTTTTGACTCAAAGTCTCTCATGAAGTGTAATCAAGGTGTTGGCAGAATTCGCAGTCATCTGAAGGCTTGATCAGGCCTAGAGGATAGAATGTTGAGAGAAGGACTCCATTTCTCACTGGTTATCAGCTGGAGTTCTTTGTTCCTCACCACATGAGTCTCTCCAGAGCGACTCTTACGACACGGTTAGCATCATCCAGAGAGAGAGGTCCAAGAGAGACAGCAAACAGGAAACCACCATGCCTTCTATTGTCCAGCCTCTGACGTTGCACTCTGTCACTTTCACTATTTTCCCCCTATTCATTAGCAATACATTGCTAGGTCTAACCCACGCTTCCTGCATTGGTTTTCCTATCCGTCCAACTCAAGATGGAGACACTGGTTTACCAAGTGATGCTTATCTTAACCTACAATTACCTCTGTGATTATATTTCTCCTAAATAGCCTTGATGGGACTGGAATAAGGAAAATAGATCAGGGGATCTGAGTTCTAGACTCTGACACCAAACTGGCTGTGGCTCTGGTCAAGTCATTAAACCCATCGTGTCTTGACTTCCTCCTCTCACACCCTGCGACACTCAGACATCTCATGATTCCATGACTTCAATTTTCAGGGTGGCCTTCAAACACGTAGCTGTTATTTGCTCCACAGTCACACATTAATGCAACTATATATGAGTGGAGGAGGGATAGAAAGTTCCAGAAAAGTTTGCTAGAAGAGCCTAAGACTAATGCAACTGACCAATCAAACCTCATTGGAAGAAAAACAAACTATCGTTTTCCTCCAAAATTACAGCAACAGCAATAGCTAACATTTGCTGGGTTCTAAGTATGTGTCTCAGTGTCGAAGGATGTCACAAATCATTTTAATTGCCTCTGATTCATCCGGATGGTGAAGAAGGTTATTCTCACTCTAGGGTTAAGGAGATAACCAAACATACAGCATCCGACACTAGACAGATGAGATTGATAGCAGTTTACAGGTCACAAATACTTACAGCCCAGGGGAGGAAGATACTGCCTGCCATGCAGGGCCACACAGGATTGCACGTGGGGACAGAGTGAGCAAGATGAGACTGTGTGGAGCAGGAGTAGTAACAAGAGGGTAGAGTGGCCCCTGGTTCCCAAAAGCACCAGAATGGGATTGGCTTGCTTGAATAATTCTATGGGCTAGCAGGGCATCGCATGAAGCCCACAACTCCAGGATAAGCAAGAACTGCACTTGGCAGGAGTGTAGCTTGGTCACGGGGACCTTCTCTGCAGGAGCAGAATGGGGAGGGAACTAGAAGTTAGGCCGTTCAAGGCCCTAATGATTTGCGCAGATGTCAAAGTAGCACATAATATTGAGCCTTAATTTTAGGCCTTATACCACACACCCATCAAGTTCCTTCATCCCAAAAACACTGCTGTGGAATATCACTGCACCATTTTACAGATGGTGGATTTGAGTTCTAAAAGGCTAGCAGATTGTCCAGTGTTGGCCAGCTGGTAAGTGGCTGAGCTGATACTTGAGGTTTGTTAATCCCAGAGCCTGACTCCAGGAGCCATTGCTTCCAGGGTAGAGGGAACAGACCACCCTACAAGTGGATTCGAAGAAGGAAGGAGACAGCGAGAAAGGAGATCAGCAAATACATCTCACCTCCCCACCCATCGCCAGAAGGCTCAATTTAAACAAACACGGTCTCTTTCTCTGTCCACCGTTTGACTTTCTGAGTTCCACACAACCTTCCCCAAGGCAGCCAGGTTAATAACGCAGCCCCGCTGCCTGCCAACAGCCAGGCTCTGCCTCAGATGTCAACCTTGTACTTTAATCAGTGGCCCCTGAAATGCCTACAAGCCCAGCTTCCCCAGACACGGCCTGAGGAAGAGAAACTACCGAAGCAGGTCAACCAGCTCCCAGGTGCCTCGAGATCCCAAGGCTGGGACTGCTTCGAGTCAGTCACCCTTTTGCACAAGGATGTTGGGCATGCCAAGGGAGCTCAGATTTCTAGAATAATTCCTCTGCTCTGGAAGAGGCCTTAGATCTCAACTAATCCAACCCCTTCATTTCACAGTTAAAGAGCATCCCCAAGGTCACAAAGCTAGTTAGGGCAGAACCTGCATGGGTCCCTTTCCTAAACTTTTTGCCAACTCCCTCTTCCCACAGACCCTTCCCACTCTAAAGGTCTTCCACATCCTTTGCAGTTAGGGTGACCATACGACCCAGTCCCAGACTTTGCACCATGAGGGAACCAGCCAGGGGGAATCTGGGAGAGACTCCTCCCTGGCAAAAGGAAAGAGGGATGCGAGGAGAGCTCCATCACTTCCCTAGCCACATGTTACGGGCTGAATTCTGTCCCCTAAGAATTTGTATGTTGGAATCCTAACTCCCAGCACCTCACAGCATAACTGTGTTTGGAGTTATACAGTCTTTAAACAGGTGCTCAAGTCAAAGTGAGGTCATGTGAGTGGACCTGAATCCAAGAAGACTGGTGTCCTTAGGAGAAGAAGAGATCAGGGCACAGGCACACACAGAGGGAAGACCATGTGAGGACACAGGGAGAAGATGGCCACCTACAAGCCAAGGAGAGAAGCCTCAGGAGAAACCAACCCTGCCAACACCTTGATCTTGGACTTCTAGCCTCCTGAACTGTGAGACAAGTTTCTGTTGTTTAAGCGCCTGACTCTGAGGTACTTTGTCATGGTAGCCCCGGGACACCAACACGCCATCCTCTGTCCTCTAGTTCCTGTTGTGGCCTCGGGGGACATGATGCTTGAAACCAGAGAGGATGTCTTTCAACCATGAGGTGAATCACAGAGATGCTGACGCAGCAACTCAGCCTGAGACTCTGCATTTCCAAGAGCTCCCAGTGGATGCCCGTGCTGCTGGTGCACAGACCGCACTTTGAGGCGTGAGGCTGTGAGGCCCCCGGGTCTGTTGCCTGCATGCTCAGCTTTCCAGCTGGTAGATCTGCTCGAACATCATGCCCAGATCTTCTCACTATGCTCATGAGATGTCATTCCTGGAGTTGAACTGTCCTGACATTCCAGCAGCATTGCCCTCAAACCCCAATGAATTAATTCCCATGACAGCTATTATGACTATTTATATTCATATGAACCCCACTTTACAGATGCAGGAACAGGGGCTTAACGGGCGTTATGGGGATATTACCAAGATTGCACAGCCAGGAAGCAGTGAAGCCAGAAGCCCAGCCTCTTTGTACTTCCAGAAAGAGGGCTCCGGGACACACCTGCCCAAATCTGATTCTTTGCTGTCTTCTCCTTTTCACTGGCAGACAGGCTGGTGTAAACGGGGGGGCTCCTGGTTAAAACAGAGTGGATTACTGAAACCTCTGAGCTTCATCTCCCCTGCCCTCCCTCTACCAAACCGAGGGCTTGGACTGCAAGATCCATGAGTCAATGACAGCCTTCCACCGTCCTGGGATTTTACATACACTTGGCAGACATTGCCCAGTCACAGAGTTTTCAATACTTAGAGACATCCCCACGTGCAAATCTTATGCAGTATATTCTCCTAAGGCTGCATTTTCTGTATGTACTTGAGAATGTATTTTAGACGATGTGTTTAGCCTAGACCATGCTTTAGCTCGGGACTTAGCTGGGATAACAAGTGCCAAATATGAGGACTCAACTCAGGTGCCCACAGTGCACGCAGAACGCTGCTGGGCAGATGCCAGGCAGACGGGGAGGCCAGGCTCAAGCCCAGCTCAGCCTCAGGGGCAAGTCCATACCAGGGATATGCCTGATACGGTCTCCCACATAACATAGACGGTTCTGGAGCCCCAGGTCCTGCCAGGAGGCCCCAGGTGACTCGAGGAGTCCTGGAATCTGTGAACCTCTGTACCCCATTTTGAATGAAATCCCCCCAGAGCCTCAAATGCCTGTCTCATCATAAGTTCAGCTCCCTGTGCCTTGGGTAAACCATGGACCACTGAAAGTAGGCAAAGTTCTGCAAGGCTCTTGGTGTATACAGGGCAGGACTTCTCAGAATTTTCTGCTGAGTACCTCCAGCTGCCAAAGAAGGTATATAGGCTCACAGGATCTGGCAGGATAGCCTGGAGCAGCCCCATAACTAGCATGTAATATCTTTGAAGTCTCGTATTTATCTAAATAATTCATGAGAATTTTACATTCCACTCCATCATATACCCATGTCTATTTCATGTTAAATATAAAATTAGTGACTGCCCCAAACCTCAAAAAAAATTGATGCCTCAGGAAGTTGTGCCTACAGTTCTCCGATGGCTTCACGTTGCCTGGGCTGTGTGCCCTGGGGGTAAAACTGCCCCAGTTTGAGAGCATAAGTGTAAGGCGTCAACCGCACTGATTATTCTAGTACCTTCTCTGGCTCACACTTAGGAAAACCATAGGCAACCAGAGGCTTGAACTTAAGCAACACACACATAAGGTGAAACCAACTAGAGGGCAAAACTTCCAGGAGATATTTACATATAGGTCTAAGAAGCCTTCTAGGAAAGAAAAAAACCAAAAAACCAAACCACACATCTCACTATAAGGCAGTGACTCCTAACATTTTTGGGCTTTCTGAACACTGATGGAGCCTACGGAGACCCTCCCCAGAAAAAACACACAATTTCTCAGTTCCGTGTGTCCTTTGGAGATTTCCAGAAACCTGAAGCCATTCATGAGTTTCTAAGAACACAGACATCCCATTGAGACCCTTTCTCCTATTCCAATTGTGGCTTCAAATGCAGTCACATTGAGGGTTACAGCTTCAAGGTATGAATCTATGGGACAAAATTCAATCCATAACAAGCACTAAGGCACAACAAACAGAGTGACTCTTCCAGCCGATCATCAACCACCTCAATTCTGGTGCAATGGTTCATGGACACAGTGGCCATAGGCACAGAGAAGGAGGTTACTCATGGGCCCAGCAACAGGGGATCCTACTCACCAAGGCTGACCCAGCTCCTGCTTCCACTGACTGTCCTACCTGTCAGGAACAGAGGCCAACAATGATCCTCTATCTCGATTGTTCCATGAAGTGACCAACAAGCCACTTGGTGGCAATGGATTACATTGAACCCTTTCCATCTGAGAAGAGGCAATAATTTATTTTTCAGGAATAGACATACATTACAAGTATGGGTTCACCTTTCCTGAATACAGGTCCCCAGCCAGCCCCACTATCTGAGTATTTATAGAACATTTGATCCATGAACAGGGACTCTCAAATCAAGGCTGTGCTATCTTATACAACACTCACCAGATGTCACTGCCCTGAGAGACAGTGGAATGGTCCCCTAAAGACACAGTTGAGACATAAGCTTACAGATGACATGCTGCAGGATTAGGGTGCCATCATGCAAGATGGGGTACTCCCTAAGTAATGACCATCATACGGTGCTGTGTCCGAGATAGGTATAATATATGGGCCTGGAAACCAAAGGTTGAAAGAAGAATTGGCTCTGCTCACCATCACTACTAACGTCCCACATAAGGAATTTGTTCATCATGCCCCTGCAGTTTTAGGATTTCTGGGTCTGGAGGTCCTAGTTCCCAGAGTGGGGAAACGCTTCCCCCAGGGGACACATCAAGAGTTTCATGGAAATTTAGGTTATGGCCACCATCAAGTAATTTCATGCTCTTTATGCCAAGGGACCAGCAACAAGGAAAGGGGTTGCCACTCTGTCAGTGGTAAGGGACCTGATCTCCAGGAGATGGTAGCACTGAAGCTCCACAATGGGCGAAGGAAAATAAGTTTGTCACTTGGGTAACAAACTGGGGCATCTCTTGATGCTCCCATGCCCAGTTTAAATGATAAATGTAAAAGTGCAGCAGCCATCACTTGAAAGGGCATAGTAACAGGGATTCAGATCCTCAGAGAGGAGAGTCTGGATCACCCCCCTAGGCAATCTGCCTACATGTACCAGCAGAGATGGAGCCGAGGATGAGGGAATCTAACCTGGATGGTGGATAAGGGGGTTGACAAGTGTGAGCTCAAGACCAACTGAAGCAGTGGGAGTGGTAGTTCATCTAATAATGCTTCTCATATAATTCCCCAGGAAACAAAACCAACCAAAATCCTGGAGTTCTTTACATACAGGGCAAACTTACTATAAGAAGCAAGTAGATCAGAGCAGTGCGGGAGTAATGACTGTGATGATACTGTCTTAATCCGTTTGGGTTGCTGTGACAGAATACCATAGACTGGGTGGCTTATAAACAACAGAAGTTTATTTCTCACAGTTCTGGCGGCTGGAAGTCCAAAATCAGGGTGTCACCATGTTCAAGTTCTGGTGAGTGCCCTCTTCCGGGTTTCAGACTACCTACAACTTCTTGTTGTATACTCACATGGCAGTAAATCATCTGGGGAGCCCTCTGGGGTCCTTTTTAAAGGGTGCTAATCCCATTCACGAGGGCTCCACTCTCATGATCTAACTACCAAAGGCCCCACCTCCAAACACCATCACCCTGGGAGTTAGGATTTCAGTCTATGAATTTTGGGGGGAAACAAACTTTCAGTCCACAGCAGGTACAATAGTGCTCCATCCAGATCCCCTTTGGAGGAGATTTATTCACTCCCAGCTGATGAGAGTATTGACTGCTGATCGTTCACAGCCGCATCCCTTAGTGGGTAGTGCTGTCAGTCATAGGGACCTGCCTAGCCCCATCTTAGACGTCCTCCCGGGGATCAACCTTCACCAATGACTGGCTTCTGCAGGGATACAAATATTCAGCTCCTTCTCCTCAATTTGGGAAACTCTGCAGGATCATCCCAGCTATGGAGATGCTGTAGATCACTGGAGGCCCCAATTGTAGCTGTGACGTGGGTCAGCTTCTCCCTCTGCTCAGTTCCGCCTCCCTCATTTCCTTAGATGTATATCTCCCAAGCGCACTCCTAATAAACTGCATCCAGCTGAGTCTATTTTCAAAGTGCCTGTCCTAAGACAGCATCCTTTCTAAAACTGGTCTGTCTGAGAGTGAGTCTGTATTCAGAAAGGTCCTTTTCCCACTGTAAAAGCTAGTGTCCCTCACCGACTTCAAATATCACTGTGATTCATTACCGTCAGCTGAAATACATCCATGACACCACACACAAAGACTATTTTTATGATTAAACAAGGCCCAGTGAACCATAGGGCTTCCTATCTTTCCCCATCTGATAGATATTTCTGTTAATGGTGAACCTTAGTATGAGAAACTGTGTTTGGACCTACACTGTAATATTCTGAACATAAAACAGCCAAAGCAGTTTAGGTCATTGTCACTTCTTCTTATAAAGGTAAACAGAATGTTTTGTGGGACATCGAATCCTTTAAGATATATTACATAAAATGCACAAATAAGAGTTTTAGGAGATTCCTTTTAGAGTTGGTGTGTTTTATTCAATAAGATAGTTAAAACCTATTTTATCAAGTCCCATAACATTTATTCTAATTGTCATCTGTCATCATCTTATTTCATCGTATAGAATTGTATTGTATATTTGTCTTATTTATTACCAAGAAATAGACTTTTTCAAACATACGAGGAACACGTTTAGATGCTAACTTATAAATACACACAGGAGTAGACAGCCTTTTCATCATTCTTTTAAGGGATATGTGAACACTATGATGTATAAATGTCAATGGAAAAAAATAATACCAGTCATACATGCCCATATTTTCAAGAAATTAGGAAATAAGAGAAAAGAGAAAGGCAGATAGGAGGCCAAAGTACATCACAGATATCCCCTCCCATGGGAGGGGGATGAAGCATCTGCTCCCGCCAACAAGATGGCCATGCTGCCCAGATTTTCTGAGTGGATCCTGAATCCCAATGTTTTGATCTGTTATCCTTGGAAGAGCATGCTGGGCTGTCAGCTAACTTGTCCTCTTTGGGGGAAGGCTGTGGACCACATAGTCCCTTCACACCTTCTGGTCCTGCCTACAGAGCCTTCAAGCATGGGAGGTTGCACTGCCCTGGGCTGCCTGAGAGCTGCTCCCGGCTGGCCCATTCCCCAGCACTTCCCAGCAGACCTGGTTCCCGGCAGTTACGTCTTTGCTTTCCTTCCAAGCCTATTTTTGCTCAGGGTTGCCAATTCCCCACCGCGAGTCTCTGTTGTTTTTCCCCAAGGACCCTCATCTGTTTTCATAAAGCAGGGTTTCCCTTGCCCACTCCTGGTGACTTGGAGTCACAGCTGCGATCCTTGCCAGTGGGCCACCAGCCCACTCTGCTCACTGACCAACAACCCTGTTTTTGCCTCCAAGGAAAAGTGCCTCATGTGATCATCAGAACTTCAGCCAGAGGACACATGAGGGCAGAGCCTAGACCAAGGGCCAAAGGCAACAAGCCCCAGGCAAGGACAGAGACATGAAGTCGTCAACAGTCACTGCTGCTCCAAACACACCCCTGGTAGAGCCTGAGGTGCCCTGGAGTGATCAAGAGTTCACATTCTTTTAATACAGTCATGTGCTGCTCAATGATGTCAAGGATGGAGCACATATGCAACGGTGGTCCCATAGGCTGACACCATACGGCCTAGGTGTGTAGTAGGTTATACCATCTAGGTTTGTGTAAGTGCACTCTATGATGTTCCCACAATGACAAAATCGCCTAATGACACATTTCTCAGAACATGTCCCTGTCGTTAAGCAAAGTCGAGTTTCAGCCTTGGAGAGCTCAGAGGGCTTACATGGACATTTCTGATGTGGAGTCTTCACCCTTGTATCTGGACCCTTGAGGTTATTCAAGTAGTTAAGCATGAGAAGTCTCTCGCTCAGACCTCCTATGTTCTCCACCAAAAAGGTGTGAAGCTTAGTAGGGTTCCAGAAAAACAAACACCATTGTCTGTGGTAACCATGTCGTCAATTAAGTGCTGTCCACAGAAGAATACTTCAGCTCAGCGAGGGCAGGACATTCCTCTCTTATGCATTATTTTATCCCCAATGCCTAGATCACTGCTGACACCTAATAAGTGCTAAAGAAATATGGAGAGAGTAAACAACCACTTCGATCTGAAAGGCCATTAGTTGGGATTTCATTCCATAAAACAGGGGGAACCATTGATTGTTACCCCTTTTGCCCTAACTTTCCAGAGCTTGTGAAGACATCTTTGCAGGGCTTCCTCACCACCCCAACAAGATACCGCGATCACCCTCATCCAACTCACGTCTGCTCCTTGTGAGCCCACTCTCTCATGCTCGCCAAAGCTTCTAATAGAAGACCCTCTTCTAATTGGAGTCGGGCAGATCAGAAGGATTGGAAAGTTCTACACTCTGCTGGGTGAACCTGTTTCTACTAGGATCATAAAAGGATGAAGTTGTATTCATCCTAAGTTCTCTCCTTGATTTGCTCCCCACTTTCTGATAGGCCAGTCTCAGAATATCTCCAATAGCAGATGTCGTCAGGTCTCTTTTCCTGGGAAAAGGCCTCAGCTCCTTACTACCAGCGTTGTATCTCCAAAGAAGTGACTCATTAACTATCTCACTCTCTCTTACCAGCTTCTACAACAGGTTGGGTCTCTTCTACTATCTTACTCCCTTCGTTGATCTCCAAGTGTGATCAGGAGTATATGGAGAGGTTCAGCCCAGGACTTCCTGAGCTGGCTGGGAGGGAACATCTCTCCACAACCATCTTCTCAAGTTCCTTTTCATTTTCCCCACCTCAGCCTCATCACTTCCCCAAAATGATAAAATAGAAGCAAAATTTAGGATTAAAAGCTCTCTGTGAAGCACCCAGGCCGTCTACTATAATACATTGTCATGAACATATTTACAATCTTATTTGTAACTACAGAGTTTTCGCCTGGCATTTCTTCTGGAGATGCTGACCTCATAAATGCTCACAAAGCATTACTGTAGACTAGAGCTAAGTAGGCCTTCTGAGAATGCAGGGATCGTGTGAAGAGGAACGAACCCGCTCCTTTAATCTGACCGTCTCGACAACTCAGACTGTGAACCAGTCCTTCCGTTCAGTCTTTCCCACCTCATAGTAATCAAATTGTCCCTTCCTCAACCTCAAGAAAGTCAAACACAGCAGCTGCCCATGGTAAAAAGGCCACAGTTGACTTGCGTGAGAAATGCCTTTTCCCATCCATGACAACGGCCCCGCAGTGGGTGAAGCTCTGGCAAGCATGAGACCTACCACAATGACACCACAACAGTTATTTCTGCTGACACTGCCATCACTCTGTCTTCCCAGAACACTTCCTCTGTTATCAAGGAGAGCGAGGCCAGGAAAAAGTAAGTGAATCAAGTGTTTACTTGGCTGTTGAGTGTTGATAAAAGGTTGGCCTTTGTGTGGTTCTGGACCAGGCGTGCATTCCACAACCCAGCCAGCCGGACTACAGAGAGAGCCAAGGAGCAGGTGATAGTTCTTAAACAATACCCAGTTCCGGGTTTTCAGTCCCGTGTTTGCTCTCTTATCCCAGATGCTTGACTCACGAGGGACCATGTTTACGTTGAGTCCGTCTCAGGGTCACTTTGGTTGAGTGGTATCCACTGGTGCGGGTCCCACAGCAAGAGACTAGGTCCAGACGCCAAGAGTGATTAGGAGCCCGCTAACCGGAAAGGAAGGGAAGGGACAAAAAGAGCAGCCTCAAGTCACAGGATTTGCCTGGTTGTGGAGCTGATGTGAGCCTGTGTTGACTTGCGGAAAATTAAAATCAATCTCTAGTCCAGTCGAAGTCATCTTCAGACTGTCTGAAAACCACAGACTGTAGCACGGATTTATGGACATCCTCCCAGTTACGGAGTGCAGGGCGGCAGAGAGTGAGTGGGAAAAAATAAGAGCCAACTTAAACCTACGCTTGATTTGGAACTAGAGCCCATCTTTCCAGAGAGGCCAAAAAAAAAAAAACAGAATAGTAATTACTATTATTATTATAATTATTGTTATTATTATAATGATAGTACATTAAATAAACATCCACTGAGCTGCATGCTCACTTCTGCTGGTGTCTACACTTTCTGTCTCCCTTGAGGTTCTCTGGATGTGGCAATGTGGCAAAAACTGGATTCATGCCCTTCTGACACCAAAAAGAAAGCAAATTATCTCAAGTTTTACAGCCTGAATAATCTAATTGGACAATAAAAGGAATCTAGATACTTGCACAACTTAAGCCATCACACAAAAGGATATTCTCCCTTTGACTTCTAAAACTAGGAGAGCGAAAAGATCTGAGTGTTGAGAGACCCGGGGTTTCCTCCTGGCTCTCCCATGAGCTGGCACCACGGCCTTGAGCATGGTACCCACCTCTCCACGTCCTCTTGAGTTCAGGAAGGGGTTGCTATCTGCTGGGCCTTCCTTGATATGAGAAATCAAGCACATGTGGAGGCTGTCTGAAAAAGGCAACGTCCCGAACAGAAGCAAGGTCCACGGGCCATGGGTGCTACGGTCACTGGGCCTTTGCAAGGATACTCATTATGTCATCATTTGGTTTTATAGAAATGATCCTTATAGGAATAGCAACAATGGGTCAAAAATTACAAAGTGTAGTGAAAAAGGAAGGGTAAGTTCCTTTTGCCTTACTCTTGATTTGTTTTTAACTACTTAGGCCACACAATCACCCTAGTGTCAGGTATGGCAGACCAAGAATCCCACACACTCAGATGAATAGCCATGCGTGTACCTCATCAGGCCACAGATCACGAGAGAGTCACTCAGGAAACTTCTTTCCAGACAGATCAGTGACTGAATAAAGAGAAAGGGTGGAACCATAAATTAGGCAGAGAAAGCAGGAAGCCAGGATGAGCTCAGTAGACACGAAGATGCTCTGTCCAGATTCCCCTTCGATGAAGGACGTTCTGCTCCAGCTGCGGGGAGGGCTAGCAGCCCCTTCTTGGAAGGCCTCAGTTACAGAGATGCCTGACCAGGGTGGCCCACAAACAGTGACAGATGGAGGAAGGCTATAAAGGCCCAGTGTTTGGCCATTTCAGCTCCCAAGCTCCCCACGGTGTCAGCTGAGTCTGTCACCCCTGCACCACAGTTCAGCCTCTTCCTCTTCCCACTCATGTCTTCCTTCTTCTCCCTTCCACTGGGGTCCGTCTCATGGGCACTCTTAACACACACCTTAGACCCTAAACTCCATCTCAGAGTCTGCCCTCAGAAAACCCAACTTGTGATAACTAGGAAATAGAACAGAAGGAATTCTCCAAGACAAAGAGGAGAATGAGAAGGACAAGAGACACACGTGCCTTCTTTTGTCCTGTCATCACCTTTCTCTGTCTGGGTTTCTGCTGCCGCCAGACACCGGGGCACAGTGGAAAGGACACAGAAGTCAAGTTCCTACCGCCTTGTTCTCATCCTCCTCTGTCACTCACTGCTCTGTGATCTTGGATAATTCAACCTGTCAGGGCCTCCCTTTACCCATTGGCAAAAGCAGAGGATAACGATCTTATCTGAGGGCTGAGTCATTGTGAGGGTCCATTAAGATAATGGACTTGAATGTGCACAGGAAGCCATAAAACTCTGTCTGCCTCGTGACCACTTCTCTCCTCTCCAAACAAGGCTTGGAAAGCCAGTAGGTGCTTGAAAACAACAGCCTGGAAGGAAGAGTTTCAACTCCGTCCTTCAATCCCCGGGCCACCAGGGCAGCTGCAGAGAAGAGTTAGGGGCTAAAAGGGATGGGAGAGGAGAGTGTGTTGTCACATACAGTAGATAATACTGAGTACATGCTACGTGCCAGGCATCGTGGTCCCTCGTGGTACTCACACGGGGGTCATGGACTTTAACTCAAAAAAACCCCAAACAAATAAAACATCCCACCAGGATATGAGCCAAGTAAGAGGAGTCACAGATAGCCTCCTGAGGAAGCGATGCTGGAACAAAAATAAATAACGGGTAGGAGATATGTTCACAAAGAAGGGGAAAGGTGATTCCTAAATCTGAGAGAATGCAAGTGCAAAGAAGTCCCTGTGGGGAAGGCAGCAGGGAGCACGAGGCCTGGAAGCATGAGGCAAAGCCCAGAGAAGCTGGGGAGTGAGTGCTGGGATGGGGCTGTAGGGGTGGGTGGGGACCACATGGAATAGTTCCTGGTGGGTGAGTTAAACACTTTTCTCTTCATCCTGAGTGCAGTGGGGGTCCATAGAAGGCCCTTAAGGAGAGCTTTCAGATGACTGTTGTGGCTGCAGAGGGAAGGACAGGAAGGAGGGAGACCAGAATGGGCAATGTTGGTGACAGCCAGCACTGATTGATGTCCTATGTGCCCGGCACACTTATAAGTGTTTACATGAAGTACAGGTACCCAACGAAACACGTACCATTATGATCCTCATTTTAACCACAAAGAAACTAAAACAAAGAGAGAATAAGTAACCAGAACTCCAACCAGGCCATCTGGCTGCAAAGCCACACATTTAACAACTACCCAAAACTGTATTATGGGTAGACCAGATGGGCAGCTATTTCGGTAATCTAAGTTGGGTGGCAGCAATGGAGCTCAGGAGAAGTGGATGTATTTTGAAGATACGTAGGAGACTAAAAGACAAGATAGAATTCAGTTATAGATTGGTCATAGGGATGTGGGGGAGATGGTCTCAGGGATAGGTTGGTGCGGAAGTGACAGAAGGGGTGACACTCACTGAGATGTGGGACACTGGAGGATAACCACGGTTGCTGTGTTCTTGAGCTAAGGCAGGAGGCAGGGGACAATGTGAGTCCACTTGGACCTACAGAGTACTGAGGTGCTGTAGTGACATATTTGGTCGTATCAAATTCTTATAAAGGGACATAGTTCTATCCTCCTGCAAGATTGCAGCTCCTTCTGCTTGGTTATGATCCATCTGGCATATTTATTTATTTAACATAATATGTTTAGGGGTGGAGGCCGTTACCTCGCTTAAAGTCTCTTTCTGGAGGCAAGTGCATCTCCCATGCCTCATCAGCTGGATGTCAGCACCAGATCATCCTATCAAGCATGGAAGCATCTATATAACGAGGGCACAGGTGAGTATGCAGGAGGCTGAAGAACGTAGATTTTGAGCCAGATTCTGTATTAGTCTGCTCATACTGCCATAACAAAATTCCAAAGGTTGGATGGCTTAAACAACAGAAATTTATTTTCTCATGGTTCTAGAGGCCAGAAGTCCAAAGTCAAGGTGTTTCCACAGTTGGTTTCTGGTGAGGACTCTCTTTCTCACTTGTAGACAGCTGCCTTCTCAATGTGTCCTGACATGGACGCTTTTCTATGTGTACCATAGAAGGAGAAAGATCCCTGGTGTCTCTTCCTCTTCTTAGAAGGACACTAATGCTATTGGGTTAGGGCCCCACACCCACGGCCTCATTTAACCTTAATTACCTCCTTCAAGACCCTCTCTTCACATACAGTCACACTGAGAGTTAGACTTCAACATACAAATTTGGGGGGGGACAGAATTGGGTGCATAACAGATTCCAAGCCCTACCATTTGTGAGTTGCAAGATTACATTCTTGCACAATTTGTTCATCTTTCTAAATCTCAGTTTTTCTATCTGTAAAATATGGTTGCTGAGAGGATGGAATGAGATAATATACGTAAGAGATAGATGGTTCTAGAACCTGACATGCAGCAGTCAAGCAATGGTAGCAATGATTATCTCGAGTGGCCATCATAGTAGATGATCACTCTTGGGTTGTTATTCGTTTCAGACCCTGGATCCATGGAACCATAGGAATCCCCTCCCAACACCTCCTGTCCTTACTTGTTTAATCCTGTGGCCTGTCTTCAAGAGTAGCAGCCATGAGCCGTGGGGACGGTTCTGAGATATCTTCCCAGACAGGATTGCTCATCATCTCAAAGATGTTTTGTCCCTGTTCAGCCACAACAATGTTTGCCACTTGCTTCCTTTAAAGGAAGCCCCACCTATGAAGTTTGCTTAGTGACAGCAAGAGGCGAGGGGGGAGGGAAAGGAGCTTATTTGAAGAGAATCCCAGAAACTGAAAGGTAACTTTTTCCCCGTGAACAATGGATGGAGAAATTCCCTTTGCAATGAATCCTCTTTCCTCACAGTCGGTCCTCCGGGGAACATGTCAGCACCTTCTGGGACCCCGGAGGAGTCTTTTCTTGAGAAAGAAGCAGCGGTGGTGCTTTGCCTCCATTTAGGAGTTTTCTTTGCTGAGGCTCCCAAAATTTAACCAGTCTTAGAAAGCGGTGGATCCCATGTGTGGCCTCTCACAAGGTGACAGAACAGGGGACTGAGTCGCATTTTATTGCTGCCTAGGGTACCAGAGACCTCTCACCTTGAGAGTAGGACAGGAAATGGGGCAACTGAGACCCTGATTTCATAGTCTGATGGCTTGAAGGAAAGAGAGATTTCTAGATAACGCCAGATCCTAGGAGGGAAAGTGTCTCTGCTTATGAAACCTTGGGGAGCACAACCATGCTTGATTTGGAGATGGCATTTTGGGGCAGAGGGAGCCTTCTACAGACAAATCTCTGTCTTCTCTGCAGTCCAGGGCACCAGCAACCCTCAAGGGAGTGTGCTGTGTCTTTGCTAAGATGCCTCAAGATTCTGCCACTGTCTGCATTAGAAACAAGCAGCTAAGTTTCCCCGGTTTGTCACCATCTGCACCCAAGAGGGAGAAAGAATTCATGAGCACAGTTTTTTAAAAACAATAGTTTTCTTACAAGAAAAGAGAAAGAAAACTAAACTTACACTTTTGTGTGTACCAGGAGAAAGAAGAAAAAGAAAAGCAACCATGCACCTGACCCGTAGCTACCCTTTTTCAGGATGAGAGGCTCACATCCGGAATATCACAGTTGGGGCTTCATAAGGCACCCCTGCACCCCTGTTTCCTGGAATCTACTGAGAGAAAATGGCAGACCAGCCAAGATATTTGACTGAGGTTTGTTAAGAAAACATATTCTCGGTTTGGGCTGTTTTCTAAGAGGAGGGTCGGAGAGTTGTGGTTTAAGTAAGAAAATTGTTTGTGGACAGTGATGGAAATAATGAGTCTCTTCACTGCCCCGCGTGTCTCTGGCTATAGTTACAGGAGGCAAAGCGGAACAGTGTCTGCGAATTACCTGGGGACCGCGGGCAGGGTGGACAACCGATGGAGAAGGCTAGAGCCAAGAAAACACCATTATGCGTCGGTGATCAGGGTAATTCCGTAGCTGGAGCAAGCATTTATGACTTGGGGAAGGTGGGAAGGCTCTGATTTCTGGAGCCTGGCTAGACTTTGAGAGGAAATAAGAGAATCTACTTCCTCTGATTTGCTGCCCACACTCCCCAGAGAAGAACGTAGCTCAGGTCTCTGATGTTTGCCCACAGTGAACCTTGAAGGATTTATTTCATGCTCTTTTAATAAGGTCAATCTATTACCTGTCAACTAAAGTCTAAATTGTTTGACTTGACCTTGAAGATGGTTTTGGGCAGCTACAGTTCATAGCGTAAAAGCATGAACAGTTTCCATAGCTCTGAATTAACCCAATAAGTAATGGTAACAATTCTGAAATGCACATCATTTTAGTTGTTGACCATCAGAATTTCTTTTTTCTCCCTGGTGTCTCTTTGCGGTTACACTTTGTGGTGTCATGTGTCTGCTACCCTCTATTTATTTGGAGAAAGATAACTTAGGGCATGTTATGTTTGCTTGTATATTTTGGGGTAAAGACTCAAGAATTCTACCTAACTACTTTCATTAATCGGTGGGAGATGCTAAATTCCTGGAGATCATGAAGCTCAAATGGTCAGGATGAGTCATTCACACATAGTCACCTGCTCGATAATTCATTCATCCTCTCAGCCTGTTAACAGGTATCCTGTACATGTAGGATGCCTGGCGCTGGGCTGGGTTCCGGGCATGGAGAGATGAGCAAGGCTCCACCCCTGAATACAAAGAGCTTTCCAGCTACACAGCCATTCCCTGAACACCATGGGAAGTCAGAGGAGGGAGTGGTTACTTCTCAGCGAAGTCCCCAGAGAGGCAGAATATTGATGTTGGGCCTGGAAGGATGGGAAAGACTTTGGCAGGAAGAAATAAAGGATTAAGGAGCTCTGGGTAGACGATTTTCCAAGTATGAGCAATCTGAGGGCGCCAGAATGGAGGAAAATGGAGTGGCTACCACGGTGGCTGCCTGGAAGACGCAGAATGGAGTTCCGTGTGGGGAATGCCTTGATAGCAAAACACAGAGGATGTTCAGAAGAGAGGAGTTTGGGCGGGTTTTGGTAGCAGCTGGGAGCCACAGAAAATGTGTGAGTGGGGGCAGGAAAAAATAAAGGATCTGGGGAGAAAGTTCAGTCTGCTGTCAGCATGAAGAACGGATTACAGAGGTGGATTAGAAACGGGGCTCGGAGACAGGAGACGCGGGCTGGAGTAGTGAGCGCAACAGCGGGGCATGGGCGAGGGAAACAGGAGGTGGCTAGGAGGAAGGTACTCCAGACTAGGAATCCAAATGTGTGGGCTTAGTCTCGGCCCTACACTTGGCAGCTGTGCGACCAAGATTTAATTTCCTGGCCTCCAGTTCCTCCAGAGTGAGGAGACGAGTCTGAGGGAAGCCGAACACCCTCACAGCAGCACCTTCTGTGAGTCTCCTGAGATGCTGTTGGGAAGAGAGTTTGACTAGCTCAGAGAAGAGAAACTTCTAGAATGGGAGATGACCTTGGTGATGGTGGTTCTGCAACTTCGGTGTAGGTCAAATCACTTGAGCAGTTTGTCAAGAGGCGGGTCAGCCCAGGACCCAGCTGGGGAAATGCAGATGCAGCCTGGGGTTTCTTTTGTCATTGCACAACACTTTGTGAAAGCCTAATCTCACATCTGGAGTGTTGTCCGGCCCTCTCAGATGGGCTGAATCTGAAGCTAGTGGGGCTGAGTCGGTGTCCAGGCTGAAAGGGACACTGCCTCTCCCCCACCGTCTAGTGAGGGGGTTCCCAACAAGATGGCGGCCACTTCCCTGTCTCTCCCTTCCCACTTGTCTTGAACCATCTTCCCAGAACTAGACATCAGCCTGTTGAGCTCAAAGGAGACCCAAGCTGCCAAGCTGCCAATTTCAGAGCAGCTGGTTTGAGGTGCCACAGGGCCGGCTGTCCTGGTGCCACCAGCTGGTCGTGCTGGCCAGTCCTCCTCACAGTTAGTCAGCAGGTGGGCTCAGTCAGCGCAGGTCACTTGATCCTGTGACACTCCCAGGTGCCTTGCCATCACCCAGCAGCAGCATCTGGGAGCTTGCTGAAAATGCAGAATCTCGGGCTCACCCCAGACCCACGACTCAGAGTCTGTACGTTAACAAGATCCTGAAGTGGTTTATTTGTGTGCACACTAAAATCCGAGAAGCTCTGGTCTCTGCCTCCTCGCTGGCTGTAAACAGTCCTCCCCCACCCCACCCCCAGGGTAAAGAAAGAAGGGGAGGGGCAAGAGGAGGGGAGGGGGTGGAGGAGAGGAGGGAATCTGGACTAGAATGGGAGGGAAGGTAATGGGGGAGCGGGGAAGAAAGAAGGAAGAACGGAGGATGGTTGGTTGGGAGGAAAGGATGCATGGAGGGAGGGGGGAAGGGAGGGGGAGAGAGAGAATTGCTAGACCTAGCCTCTTAATTTCAGTCGGCCACGGGACACACCTTTTCTTCTTCTCTCCCTTTGTCCACATATAAGCTTCAATCACGTAAAGCAGGACCAGAGGGTGGGGAATTTCAGAACCTTGAAACACGAGACGTGTTCCGTCTGTCTTCTGCTTCCTAAAAAGGAAAGCCTTCTCCACGGTTCCTGTAAGCTACGTGGATTACCGGTGAGGCCTCACCCAGCAATCCGGAGCAGGAAGTACAGAACACCCCAGAGGTCGCCTGCACACAACTAACTGAAACCCTCAATTCAGCGGATTGGCTTCCACCTTCAAGAGAAAAGCAAATACTAAGAAAATCAGTTCCCCCCTGGCACTGACCCTCTTTTCTTTCTGTAATAGTCAGAGCACCCTGGCGGCGCGGCGCACAGGCACGGACACCTGCTGCAGCCTTGGGGCAGGGCGGCGCAGCGGACAGGCAGTTGGCACAGCATCAGGGTCTCCATGCCAGCACCACCACGCACAGGCTGTCAGCTTGGCGAGCTACCCCCACTCTCAGAGTCTTGATTTCTTGGCTACGCATTGGGGATTAGAAAAAATAATAACCTGATATCCAGCAGAGGCTTGTTGAGAGGATTAGAGGTCTGTGCAACTGCTCACCTGGGAGCCACTCAACAGGAGTGAGTTCCCTTTCTTAATACCTGCAGATAGTGGTCCTTGTTCCAGGCAGAAGGGGCCCTGGGCTGGCCCTAAGGAAGCTTTGATGATGGCCAGCCGACTGGTCCGGGTAACATCAGCCTAGGGGGTTGTGTTTTCCCCAAGGTGGGGAATTCCAGTTAAGGTTTTCTGTGTTTTGAAGGAACAATGGAAACAAAATAGAAGCCTAAAGACTTCCGGGGGAGCCTCAGAATAAGCAGCGACAGCTGTTCTCTTTCAGGAGATGTCAGCGCCCTCTCTTGGGGGAGCTGCGTTGACTCGGTCCCTCGTGGGATTCGCGGGTCCTCTCAGCATCCTTTCAAATTAGAACCCCAGCGCTACTTCTCCCAGAAACGTTCTTCCTCATTTCTTCATCAGAGTCTTGCATATCTTTGTTCTCCTCTCTTCCATCCAAATCATTCTTTCTCTCTGGTTTCGTTGGGTCTTCGACTAGTATCTCCAAGCTGCAGTCCTAGTTTCTAAATTTATAACTCAGTCCAAACCTTCAAAGAACTGATTCTCTAAGAGGATTATGTTTATCCCTCTGTCACTAAGGGCCTTCCTTCTTACCTCTTAGCAGAGGCAGCGTACGTAGCACAGCGGTTAAGATCCTGGACTCCACTGCCAGGCCGGCTGGGGTAGGGGTCCCACCTCCACTCAGCCCTCCAGTTGTGTGACCTCGCACAAGTTACTGAACCTCTCTGTGCCTCAGTTTCCTCATCTGGGAAACGAGGCTGATTGCAGAAACCACCTGGAGCGATTGTTGTAGCATTGAGTGAGTTAACACCTAACGCGCTGAGAACAGGCCGTGATGTGTTAAGAGCTGTTCGCCACCATGGGTTTTCCAAGGCTACTCTCTCTCACAGCACTCATCACACTTGACTTGTGGGGTCACCCACCGGGTGACCCAAACACCAGGGCAGTGTTTCTGCAGTGTGTGCAGTAAAAGCAGAGTAATCTGGGCCACACTCAGGAACGTATGTTGTTAACACGGAGACACGGCGATTTGGAGGCAGGGGGTCCACGGCCTCATTTTTAGAAGTGCTGCTGCACTCAGCTGTGAGCCGCCAGGGTGGTGACTGCCCCATCGTCCGGGACACACCCCCCCCCACCTGCAGGGAGTGAGCTCCTGGCCCCCCCCAGAAGTGCTCGACTCACGTGGGTTTCCTTCTTCATCTCCTTTAATAAATGATTTGTGAATGAACAAATGACAGACTGACTGGACAGTATGTTAAAATACCAGGACATTTCAGGGCAACTGACAATCTGAGTCTTCTCCTCTGCCTACTCCATTAAGAACACACACGCATATCTTTTCCTTATTAGATCCGAGCCGTTTTTATGAACTCTTTCTGAAAAGGAGAGAAATTATAAATGGGTCTTTCACAACACAAATATCTGGAAACAGGTTATTGGTGAGAGAGAGTGGGATTCTGGCTCTGAACGTAATGATGTTTTACTACAAAGGAATGATGTCTCCATGTCACATCAGCCACCAAAGGAGAGAGAGCAAACCAACCTTCCCAGGGTGTAATGGTGCTGAGATTCTGAACACACCACGTTTTGTGAAGAACTCACAGTTACAACAGGGGTCACATCTCTCTGCTCCTCATGGGGATCCATGAAGGAAAATTCTTCTCTGTTTTCATGTGGAAACATAACTGCAGCCCTCAGCCCATACCCCTGCCCACTCTGGTTCTTCCTCGAGCATCTGACAGCTGTATCCTGTGATGCAGTAGGACACACAGCTCACGTGCATGGAGGGATTCTAACGCACTGGGAAGGGACCGGGCCTGGGTCCTGGGAGTCACAGCCAGGGCAGAATCTGCAGGAGGCTCCGGGTTTCAATGACTCTCATGCTCCCAAAGCCCCAGGGCCATCATAGATCTGCTGACCCAGAGCTTCTAATGTTGGCTCTTCCCTGGGGGACCACCTCCAAACTTGTCCCCATCAATGTGAACCAAAAGGACGATTTCGGGGAAGCAGAGCTCTGAGCCTGTAGCCCACGAAACTTAGACACACACACACACACAGAGACATTTAACAAGGGAAGTGCATGCCCACAGATTTAATCCCCAGATCTTTCTCCAAGGCCTGCCCTGGTTCATGCGGGAGCCCGCCGCAGCACGCTGAAGATGACCTAACAACTGGCCTCAGACATTCCAGAGAGATGCGCGATGCCTTGACAAGGAAATCATGGACGTTTAGAAGGCAAGCGAACAGGCAGGAATCGGGTCTGGGCTCCACGCTGAAGCGGCAGCGCATGCAGCCTTAGCGCCACCTAGTGGAGCCACGGGGATCCGTCCCAGCGCTTTAGAGTCAACCCACCAGGGGATCCCATGGTCGGTCTCCTCCGCCCAGAATTCCTCTGGGCCGGCGCCTCTGTGGGCTTGGTGACCACATGGTGTGTTCTAGAAATACTTCTAACATTGAGGGCCTTCTCCAGTAAAGAAGGGGAGCAACTCTAAACTTTTCTCCATCTTTGTGAACTGAAAAGATGTTCCAAAGGAATTAGAGCTCTGAGATTGCAGCACACAAAACACACACAGGGACACACGCACACACAGATGCACACAGACATACACACACACAGATGCACATATACAGAAACCACACATATGAGGACGCCCACATACACTCAGACACACAGAGACGTACACATACTCACAAACAGACACATACCTACAGGGACACATGCAGACACCCACGTCCACGCAAAGACATTCAACAAGAGAAGAGAGTACCCACCAGTCCAAACCCATGATCTCTCTCCAGGCCATGCCCAGGCTCACGGGGGAGACCGCCCACACCACGCTGGCTTCCCCGAGTCCCACCACCTTCCAGAGAGGGGAAGAAACGTGGAAACTGATGGGCCCTGGTGGCCAACGCACCTCATCAAGGTGCTAGCCCTGGTTTAAAAAAGTCCTCTTTTCTGCCAGCCGCAGATAAGGAGGCAGGTGGGCAGTCCCAGGAGAGGGGACAATGGAGCCACATGGGCATCTCCCGGGGTGAGCAGAGATGGCTGATGGCTTACACTCGCGTTCTCTGACTGGCCTGCCCTTGTTGGGGTGATGACAAAGGTCCCGGGGTCGGGTCCCACACGCTACCCCCTGTCCTCCTATCGGGGCGGCTGGCCCACCAGGCTGTGAAGACCTTCCTGGTGAGGCGGGTGAACACAGGCTGCTAACTCGACCGGAGGCTCACTGCTTCTTTCCCAGAGAGAAAAAGAAGAGAGTGCTGGCAGTCCGCACCTCCTGACAGTCATGGTTTACCCGGCGGGGAGCCGACGCGGAGTCAGAGAGAGGATTCAGAAAAGATGAGAGGGAACAAACGACAAAAGAAGTGCCCAATGTCTGCAAGTCCCGAGAGTTACAAGGAAGGAAGTGGGCTCCGCTCTGGCAGGAAAGCTCAGCTCTTCTGAGCTGTGTGACCTTGGGCAGGCCACTTACCCTCTCTGAGTCCCGGCTTCCTTATCCACCAAATGAAGATGCTAATAACATAGGCCTCCCAGTGGGAGCCGATGAGTAAAGAATATGTGTTTACCTGAATGAAAGCGGGCTTCCCCTTCCAGGCCCATCCTACATGGGAAGGCATCCGAAAGACCTGGAGTTGAATCCACACCCTTGAAGAGTAGAGTGGGCCTTTATTAATTGTCACTCAAGTAGGTGGGGAGGCAGAACCACATAATCACAACACAGCTAAATTTACTAGGAACAAAACCATGTCCTTACTCTGCATCTTGCTAAAGTCCCTTATAGCCGGCAGCTGTCCCAGCCTCTCTTCTCGCTCCAGTCTCGTCTCTCTCCCCCTCAAACTCCTCCAAGATATTTTCCTTTCCATGCACTCCCAGGCCCCTTCACCCTCGGTCCCAGCCCTGGCCATCCACTGGGTGACCTGAAAATACTTTTAAAAAGGACCAACCCCTCGGCCCCTCCTCAGCTGAGTGAAATGAGAATTTCTGGAAACTGGGTCTGGGCGTCAGTAGTGTACAGACGTTCCGAGGTGATTTTATATGCATCTAGGGTTGAAACTACTGTTCTAAATATTTTTTAAACTACTCCTTTTGAATATGAATCCATGTGCCACCTCTGGCTTCTGCTAATTCTCCCCCGTGTGTCCATGATGACTCCTGGCAGTGTTATTAGTATAATCAGTAGATTGGGAACAACCAAAAAATCCATCAACAGAGAAAAGTCAAATAAAATGTGGCATATCCAAGCGCTGGAAAACCACACAGCCACCAAAATGCACCAGGACACTGCCTCTGAACCGACCTGGAAAGTCTCTGAGGGCATTTTTAAGGGGAAAGAGCAAGATGCACAGCAGTGTGCAGGGTACGTATTCTGCTACATTTCACACCAAGCGTGAAGGAAGGGAGGGGTTTATATTCACATTTTCTTGTATTTGCATTTTAAAAACTATCAAAAGAGGAACCGGCCTGGTGGCATAGTGGTTAAGTTTGCACACTCTGCTTTGGCAGCCTGGGGTTTGTAGGTTCAGATCCCAGGTGCAGACTTGCACACGGTTCACCAAGCCATGCTGTGGTGGCGTCCTACATACAAAATAGAGGAACATGGGCACAGATGTTAGCTCAGGGATGATCCTCCTCAAGCAAAAAGAGGAAGATTGGCAATAGGTATTAGCTCAGGTTCAATCTTCCTCACACACACACACACACAAACCATAAAAAGATACACAAGAATGGAACAATAGTCGTTCTCTGTTGAGGGTGCCCTGAGAAGAGAGAATAAGGCTTTTCCCAGTGAGCTATTTTGTATTTTCACAATTTTGAACCATGAGAACTTGTTACTCACTCAAAAATTAAGACGAAAAGAATGAAACAGAGAATCAAGCAAAGGAGAGGCCATGTCTAAAGGTGCTGACCCTGTGGGATCAGTGTGAGTCGCACCTGGCGCTGGGCAGTGGTCAGACCTCGCCGCGGCCTGAGCAGCCCGTGGGTCCAGTCAGCGTCCCCGCTGGTGGCCCTCCCAGTGCTCCACTCAGATCTGGTCCCCGTCCTGGAGCTGAGAGCCAGGGCGCTGCTCCCGTCCATCCCACAGGTCGCCCATCCCGGAGCCTGCCTGCCCTCCGTGTGCTCGGCCCCAGCCAGGCCTCACCTGGAGAAGCTCTGCTGCCTGAGCCGTGGCGCCCCTTCCAGCTTCCCTCTGCTGGCCTCGCTTTCCTCCCCGAGGGCTCCAGCGCCGGCTCCCTCTCACCACTGCCGACACACGCAGGCCCTGGACCAGGACAGGGACTCCCGAGGAGGAAAGGACGGTGGAAATGAAAGTGAAGGGGAAGCCAAGGCTCTGGAGAAACCAAAATCTCGTGGGGGTGGAGAGTGGAGCCAAAGGGGAGGAACGTGCTGCAGGGCCTATTCTGGGCCCTGTGAGGACGGCTCTAAACAGGCCAGAGTCCTCACCCCAGACGAACTTTCTTCTTGGTGAGGGAGACTCCGTAAACACACCAACGAGTCAATGTGATGGTGGTGAGAGGTGCGATGGAGGAAATAACAAAGCAGGATGTGGGCACCGGTGCCCCATGGGGTTGCAATTTTCAGCGGGGCGGACCCAAAGGCGGTGATATTAGAGCTGGGCCCCCAGAGAACAGAAAGTACAAAGGCCCTGACGCAGGAATGGGTTTTGAGGATCAACAAGGTGGTCAGTGTGCCTGGAGTAGAGTGAGCGAGCAGCAATCATAGGGGACGAGGTGGCAAAAGTGGTCAGAGTCTGGCCAAGATGTTGTGATCTCTTGGAGGATTTTGGCTTTTACACTTAGCCTGAGTGGACCAGGCACCACTGGGGGATTTGAACAGAAGAGTAATATGATCAGATGAAGGTTTTACAAGGATTGTTCTACCTGCTGTGTTGAGAAGGGAATTGGGGAGCAGGTGGGAGAGCAGAAACTGGAAGACAAGTTAGAGGATAACACAGATTGTGTTACTGCCCCTTTACGGTCACAAGAGCTTGCATCCTGGGCCTTGCCTGCCTCCCTCATGCAGAGTATGCTCCTCCACCGTGTGGACTGTGCACTTGACCACGTGACTTGCTTTGGCTCGAGGGACTTGAGCAGAAGCCACAGCTGAGTAGAAGTTTAAGGAGCATTGCCTGGTCGCCTCTTGCTCTTGTCTCCTCTTCTGTAAGAACGGACATCCCAAATAGGGAGAAATAGGGGTTCTTCTTCAGCCTATGTCCTACAACTAGAACACACATAGAGCAAGCCACAAGAACTGAACACAGCCGCTGACACGAAGCAGGATGAAAAGCAGATGGTTGTCAGAAGGCTCCGAGGTTTGGGGAGGTTAGCTAATCAGCAGAGCTGCCCGACACAGGGCCGGCGGAGGTGTTAGACTGCAGAGGTGGAAGTGATGCAAAGTGAGCTGACTCTGCACATTTTCTGTAAGGTAGAGCCAACCAGATTTGAATTGATGTATGGCATGAGAGAGAGTTTGATTTTGTCCGGGACTCTCGTTAGAGATCCAAGTAGAGACGGGAGCCCATGGAAGATGTCAACTATAGCTACAACTTGGGAGTCATCTCTTTGCATTTACAGCCTAAGTATATACAGATGGTACTTAAAGTCATGAGGCTTTAAGGGATCAACCGGAGAGAGGGGGTGGAAGATAAGAGTTCTGAAGACTGAAGCTGGGGCACTCTGAAATGTGTGAGGTGGAGATCTGAGATGGTCCTTGAAGGATGAGTGAGCACCAAGTAGGTGGTGCTATGGGCAGGGGTACTTCAAGAGCAGGGAGCATGTGTGTAAAGATGAGGAGGGTGAGACAGCATGGCCCATTGAGGAGGTGGCAGCCAAAGGACTCACCAGCCTTCCTGGGCTCATCCCCAGCACTCTGGTCCTCCCTTACCTAGAAGCCTTACCTTCCCATCACTTGCATCCTTGGTCACCATCCTCTGCTTGGAAGCATCTCTCTGGATTCACTCTTAGTGGACTAGTTCTCATGTACACCAAGATTTAACTCTCTACAACTGATGATGAGTAGCCTTTCCCTGTCCTGGCTCAACCCCTTAGTCACCTGGCCCCATTCTGACCTAAAGGTAGCTTCATCTTGCCCAACTCCAATTTGGCAATTGTGACCCAGCCTCATGCCAGCTCCTCCCTCTAGGAGACTGCTTTTGTCACAGAAATTTTATTTTATTGTGAAAGGCATGAAATTTGCCCAACATTCTTCTCCCTCTGTGTCAGCCTCCTCTGCCCTCAAGTTCATTGTTACCTCCCAATATTCTGGCCAGAACATCCACCAGCAAGTCCTGTCCTCAGGGCAACGGCCTCACTTCCATCCAGCACTCCAGGACAGTTAGTCTGCAAACCTACGAGCTGCTCCCATCACCATGCACTCAGTATCTCCCCCCACCCAGATCCTTCCCCACCAAACCATCTGAGCAATGCTTCTAAGATGGGAGAGCTGCCCCTCCCTTCCTCCCCTTCTGCACTTCTGCCTGGTTACTCCCCCACAGCTGCTTTCAACCTCAGGGGGACCTCAAGTCCTTCAGCACCTCCATCCCTTCCACAGTGTCTGGAACACTCAAGAAATATAAGGAAAAGTGTGTCTGGTTGTTCTTGGAGTAACTGGGTCAGAAAGGAACTCTGGATGTCCATGTATCTCCAGCGCATCCCTGGGATGAGAGATGAACCAGGAAGTGGATGGAGTGGGGGACTGAGGGAAGAGGGGAGAAAGAAGACAAGGGGATATCTTGGGAGGCTGGGAAAGAAGAAACAAAGCCACATGATTCAGTGACAGGGATGTTGGCATAATTGTCAAAGACACAGAGGTGTTGGGAAACCTACTTAAACTCTCTTTAATGCAAGTCCTCAGATATACAGAGAGAGGTCTTCCTCAGAGGAGAAGGCACAGAATTGGTCCTGCCAGTGTAAAGGGCAGGTGTTGACTTTACCCTAGTCCCTCACGCTGTCTCCCTCGTGCCCTCTGAAGTCAACCACATCCGTGTGTAAAACACTCACCAAGAGATACCAAAGGTATCACAGAGCAGGCCCAAGTGGGCACAAGAGTTCAAAATCATAACGCAAACCAGTGGCACATTGGCATCTGACCCTACCGTGACCTCCATGTCATGGACGGTACTATGGGGCCATCCTGTTTCTCGAAAGGAAGCTGTGTTGACTTGGGTCCTGCCACAGCTGTGACCCACTCCCTCCCTGGAGTTCTCCAGCCTTTCTGAACAGAAGCAGGATCGCAGGTGCTCATTACCTCCCTGACTGGTGCCCTCTGCATGAAATCACACCTTCTGGAGCTCCCGGTGAGGGGAGAGTCAAAAACCTTAAGGTTAGTGTCATTTAGTTTTCATTTCTTGGCTTCACTAGAGAAATTTGAGAACTTTTATTAACATATTCACAGAGAACTTTGGGGTTTATCTAAACTTGTAATTCCATTATGTACAAGTGTGTAGTTAGTTTAACATAAAAGAACTGTTATTTGGGCCCAAATCAACAGATTTAGGGTATGCGTTCAGGGTACTATTCAGTAAAGCACAAATGGCTCTTCATAGGTCTGTACTTGGTTCATCATTTTTAAAAGGCTTGAAACTAGGAGGTAAATCTCTTGAGATGTTGCTTTTATTATTTTAGGGTGATGATAACGTTGGAGAATTGATGAAAGGAATGGGCCATCTCCCCAGAAAAATTCACAAATGCAAAAAATTATGCTATGCAACTTAGAGAGTACCCAGCCCCAGTTAAGGATCTCTGCTCTATGGATTAAAATACTGAAATATCTGTATTTTCTCAGAACATGAAGACTACCATGGCATTGGATGACGTGGGCCCAGTGCAGACCACTGCACCTGTGAGATGAGCAATGAGGACTCTTTAGAAGAGACTTCCTCCAGACCAGCGTGATAATTCTTCCCTTGTGGTCACAATTCCTGCATTCTCTTTGGGTAACAACTCCTGCCTAACCATCAAAGATTGGAGTGAGACTGAAGCAATCCTAATTCTACCCTAATTCGAGGGTACCTAACTTAGACTGGACAGTCAGTGCATTCCATTTCTTTGGCTACAATGATGGGTTCAAGGATGGGCATGTGACCAAAGTCAGGGAGAGAAACAATTTCAATTCCAAGACTCTTCTTGGAACTATTGGGAAAAAGAAATGCTTTTTCCATTGGAGTGGTTTCAAGGCCATGATGTAAGTCAGTAATTCTTAACTGGTGGTGATTTTGCTCCTCCTGGGATAAATATCCTCATGGTAATGAATGGAGACCTTTTTGGCTGTCATATCGAGAAGTGTGCTACTGGCATCCAGCGGGTAGAGGCCAGGGATGGTACTGAACATCCTACAATGCACCGGACTGCCCCCACAGCAAAGAATTATTTGGTCCAAAACGTCAGTGGTACTGAAGTTGAGAGATCAACTGTAGAGTTTTGCTTTGTCAACTATCTTGATATGACAGAAAATGAGCCCGCCCTAGACTGAAGCCTACAGACAGGAAATAAAGCTGAGAGATGGAACCAAGTCATGAAGACCCTGGATGCAGCTCTGCCTGAAGTCTAGACTTTCCAAACCTGGGTCATTCACAAGTAAAAACACCCTTATGAGTCAACCTGCAGGTGCCAGGACTGTCCTTCATGGAGGTTGCAACAAGAATCATGACGATGAAAAACAAGTATTTAAAAGATGAGACTACAGTGATAGGGCCATGAAGACAACAGCGGTGGGGTGTGGGCTTGTGCAAGAAGGCTCAATCAGAGGAGGTCAGGGAGGGCCTCACGGAGACCCGGAGGACAAAAACAAGCCCGCTTTGTGAAGATCTGGAGGCAAAGGGCCCCGGGCAGTGGGAACCGCCGGTGCAAAGGTCTGAACCTAGAAAAGGCCATGGGTTTGAGGAACAGAAGGAGGGAAGGTGAGGGGAGAGTTGAGCCGTGAAGCTAGAGAAGCTGGCGAGATGATGGCGCAGAGCCTTGCGGACCTGGTGAGGAGCTTGGGTTTTATTCTCAGCGTGACAGGAAGCTTCCAGAATCCAAAGTCCCCTGCAGTTCCCTTGTGAGAAGAAACTGGAAACTGAACATCCTCAATCTGTATCCCTGACAGCTCACTATATATGAAATATGTAAAGTACGTGGCATTTGGCTGTCTTTAAGAAGCGTGGCTGTGATCACGGTCATCAAATCCTCTCAGCATCTTCACCAAGTAAGTACCAGGTTCAAAACCCCTCGAGGATTGCTATTGAGGCCCCTGTACAGGAGAGAGTGTTTCTCATCTCCAAGGAGGCCAGATGCAGGATTCTGCCTTCCAATGGCATTCTATCCCCTGGCAGAGAACATAAGGCGTAACATAGTTGTTACAAAGGACTTCCAGCATTGACCTCTGTGTCCATTCCAGTTTCTGAAAGCACTTTGATGCATTTACTTCTATCAACAAATTACTCAGGCCAGGGGAAAGGACAAGCATTCTGTGACAGACAGCGCTTCAGTGTGTGGTTGAGCAGACTGGGCACGGCAGAAAGGCCAGTGGCTGAGGGGCCAGTGGAAGCTGACATGGAGCCCATGGTCCCATCACCAAGTCTGGCATCCTGGCACAGGGTGTGTCACCCTGGCGGAAGGGCATGTTGTAGCGAATCATTTGCCCAAGGGCTTTGTCTGCCCAGAGCAGGTTTTCTAATTGTCACAAAGGGCCCCTGTGTGCTGGTGGTGGCCCTGCTGACAGAAGCTGATCGTTACCTCCAATTTCTTTTCCCACTCCTTCTTCCTAATAAGAGGGAGATGACTCCATTCTTCCAACTTGCTGCTGGTAGGTGCGGTGAATGTGAAGTAAGCACATTTCTCATATGCTTTCTGTCCTTCTTCCTCTTTATCCTTTCCTCATTAGCACCAGCTGGATTGCAGATGTCACTCAACCAAGGACACATGGCCCGACTGTACACACACAGGGTCTGCTGGGAGGCGTTTATTGGAGAAAACTCATGGAGTCCGATGCAGAAGTGGACACATGGGTCACCTGTTGGACGCATTGTTTTGTGGCAGGACACGGAGGGCTAGCAGGGCTGGCATCAGACCGCAGGAGAGGGATCCCCACCCTTAGAGGGGTTTTGAGTTGCATTTCCTGGTGAGACTAGGAGTTGAGATCCAACAGCAGGAGGGGTCCAGCCTTGACCCAGCAGCTCAGATTCATGCTTGGGGAGCACTGGTCCCTCCCCCGGCAAACCAGGTCTCAACGTCCCAGCCTTGCAGATGTGGTTTCTGTGGGGTGGCAGAAGGGACCTGATTTGCTTCCTGGAGCGCTCAGCTGTAGCTGTTTTCCATGGACCTCTGCAGGAGAGCAACTTGTGGGAAATCATTCTTAGACTTCTGGCCTGTGATGGCCACTTTTATGTCCTCTTGGCAGTTATTCAAACACTAACCTAGGTGTCACTCTGAAGGTATTCCACAGATGTCATGAATATCTATAATCAGTTCTCTTTATGTAAGGAGATGATCCTTAATAATCTGCATGGGCCTCTTCCAGTTAGGTGAAAGATCTTAGGAGCCAAACTGAGGGAGAAGAAATTCTGCCTGTGGACTGCAGTGTCCGCTCCTGCCCCAGAGTTTCCAGCCAGCTGGCCTGCCCACGAGATTTCAGACTCACTCGGCCAGATCCACAATTGCAGAAGCCAATTCCTTGAAATACATGCATGTGTACATATACACATTCACAGCCTTCTGCTTCTGTTTTTCTGGTAGAATCCTAACTGATACATAGTCCAAGCCCAACTTTTGCTTTTCAGCAAATATTCTCGAGTTAGGGCATCTGTCTTTGACCAGAATGACCATACAATAGTGGAGCAACAAGATACAAAGATCCTGGATTTCACGACATCATGGGTGACATGCCGGTCCTAGACCAGCTGCCGTTGGACTTTGAAGGACACAAACTTCAACCTTGATTATTGCTTTTCTTCTTTCCTAGCCAAACTTAATCCTAAGTAACATATATTTATTGGGTGACTATTATTTACCCAACAGGTAAGGAAAGAGAATTCTAAGGGTCTACATGCTATACCCAAGGTCAAACAACCTGCAAATGGTAGAATTCAATGCATGTCTGTGGGGTTTGAAAGCCCACGCTAGTTCAACTACAATCTACAAAATGCAGAATTTCAGGGTCCTATGCTCCTGCCATGCCCCTTTATCATCTGGGGGAAAAGTATTTCTTTAAGAAATATTCTTTAGCCTCAGAAAACCTGAGAGTCAACCCATATTTTGTCAATAGAATGAGAGAAAACTCAGCCAAAGATATTTCAGAAGCAAAGGGATTACCTTGCAGATCTGAGGTCAATCCAGGATATATCGGTTTAGCCATTCTTTTTTTTTTTCCTTAAAAATTGGCCCTGAGCTAACATCTGTTGCCAATCTTTTTTTTTTTTTTTTTCTCCTTCTTCTCCTCCCCAAAGCCTCCCAGTACATGGTTATATATTCTAGTTGTAGGTCCTTCTATTTCTGCTATGTGGGACGCCACCACAGCATGGCTTGATGAGCTGTGCTAGGTCCACGTCCAGGTTGCAAACCAGCGAAACCCTGGGTCGTTGAAGCAAAGTGGGCAAACTTAACCACTCGGTCATAGGGCCAGCCCTGGCTTAGCCATTCTTAAAGTCTAAAGCAATATACCAGGTTGGGCAGAACTCATAGGCGGGGGCCAGACCCGTGGCCGAGTAGTTAAGTTCATGCACTCCCCTTCATTGGCACAGCTGGCTTTCCCAGAATGAATTACCCAAAAGAGAAGGCAAGGAGAAGGTCACAATTCCTTTTATCACCTAATCTCAGAAGTCATACACTGTCACATCTACTACATTCTATTTATTAGGAGCAAGTCATTGAGTCAGTCAAAGAGTGGGGAATTAAGCTATATCTCCTGAAGGGAAGAGAATCATAGGGGACCCATACTAGATAGACAGAATGCTTCACAGACATTCACCAACAATAACTAACAAAGAGAGGGCATTTGGCAGAGGAAGCAAAACCTTCTGGGGAATACCAAAACCCATTGTACCGAAAGCGAGCTCTCAGCCACCTCACAAGAGGAAACCAAGCATCCTCTGCAAAGAGCAATCAGAGGGCAGCACATTTCTCAAGGCTGCTAAACATTGTCCCACAGCGTTCCTGATGGGAGTGAAACTGAGGCTTAGTCTGTGCTGGGTCTTTTTTTGTCATATCATTAAAAAAATTGCATTGGAAGATAAATCATATGCACAGAAGAGTGTTTAAAACAAAGATACTAGGCAAATAAAGAAATTACCACCACAATGGGAAATAGAACATTGCCAGATCCTTCAAAGACCTGAGCATCACTCTGACCCCACCCCTCATTTTCCCCTTGAGATGTAATCACCTTCTTGACTTGGAAGAATCAGTCTCTTGCTTGTCTTCATACTTGTTTTTAACTGCCATTGCATGATCTCTAAACAACATATTGTTTGTCTTTGCCTGCTTTTGAAATCTAAATAAATGAAACCATATTGTATATGTTTTCCTGCTCTTTGCTTCTTTCGCTCAATATTAAGTTTGTCAGTTTCATTCATTGCCGTATATATTTCCATTATGTAGATATACCAAAATTGGCTTATCTAATCTACTGTTGATGGATTCTTGGATTGTTTCCAGTTTTTACTATAACAAACATGCTTGTAGGAACATTGTGGTTCGTGTATCCTACTGGACTTGTGGGAGCTTCCTAGTTTCCTTTGGAATTTCCCTAATGGGACTTCGGGTATACAGTTCATCTATTCTGCAGTGAATGCCAAAGAATGCCAAACTGTTTTCCAAAGAGATTGTGCCAATCTCCACTTCCATCAATAGTGCATGAAACTCCCTTTGTTTCACAGCCTTATCATCAATGCTTCTGATTGTACTTTTCAATGTTTGCCAGTATGGTGGGTGTCAAATGGACATCATTTTGGTTTTAATTTCCATATCCTTGATAATCATGAGCTTCAGCATCATCCATCCATTTATCGTCCATCATGTTCCCACTCTTGAGAAGTGAGCTATTCAATTTGTTTACATATTTTTCTATTGTTTTATTCTTATTGATTTATAACAGTTATACATTCTGGATACCAGCACTATGCAGGTTATGTGAGTTATGAATATCTTTTCCCAGCGTGTAGTTTGCCTTCTCACTCTCTTTAATGATATCTTTCAATAAAAAGAAATTCTTAATCTTAATGTAGAAAATTTTATCAATCTTTTATCATTCGCAGTTTCTGTGACATGTTCAAAAAAATTATTTTGCACCTTAAGGTCATGAGGATATTTTTCTGTAATATTTTCAAAAATCTTTGTACTTTTGCATTTTAAATTTTAGCCCTTAACCACTTGTAGTTGATTTTTATGTGTGGTATTATGTAGTGGTCAGATGTAATTTTTTTCTCAATGTAGATTTCCAATTTCTCTAGTTCCATTCATTCAAAAGTCCATTCTTTCTGCACTGATCTTCAGAGTCATTTCTGATTATATCAAGTATTCATATATGTTGGATTTATTTATGGATTTCTATTCCATTGACCTATTTCTCCCTTCTTGAGCCATCTCACGCTGTGATTCTTAATTATTATAAGATTTAGTATCTGAGAGGACAAAAAAGACAAAACCTAGGCTGTATTTTCTTCAAGAGTGTCTTGACTAATCTAGCCCTCTGTATAAATTTTAGAATCGATTTGTAAAATTTTTAAAAAAAACTTTTGGGAGTTTTTATAGAAATTACAGTGAATTTCTAGTCATTTTGCAAATAATAGACATCTTTATAATACTGAATCATCAAATCCATTCACAGGATTCATCTATTTATTTAGATCTTCTTTGATGTCTCTCAATGAAGTTTTACTATTTTCCTACAGAGATCTTGTATATCTTTACTAGATTTATTCTTAGATTTATTCTTATTTTAATGCTTTTGTAAATAATATATTTTTTAAAGATTGGCACCTGAGCTAACAACTGTTGCCAATCTTCTTTTTTCAGTTGTGGGTCCTTCTAGTTGTGGCATGCGGGACGCCACCTCAACATGGCCTAATAAGCAGTGGCATGTCTGCACCCAGGATCCGAACTGGCGAAACCCTGGGCCGCCAAAGCGGAGCGTGGGAACTTAACCACTCAGCCACAGGGCCAGTGCCAATAATATATTCTTAAGTTTAATTTTTTAAATGTGTCAGTTAGTATGTAGAAATGCAATTGAATTTTTATTCCAACAGTTTTGCTAAAACTCTTATGAATTTGAAAAATTAACCTAATGATTAATTTGGATTTTCTATATGCACGGCCATATTTTCTGTAAATAATGAAATTTTTCTTTCTTTCTTTCCAATACTTACAATTTTTATTTCTTTTTTCTTGCCTTAGTGTTCAGATAAGAGCCTCCAAAATTATGTCGAATAGAAATGTTAATACTAGGCATCTCTGTCTTGTTCTTGACATCAAAGAAAATCCTTTCAATTCTAACCTTAAAGTGTGACATTTGCGTATGTTTTCTATTGATGCCCTTTATCAAGTTAAAGTCATATTCTATTTTTAGTTCGCCAATAGTTACTAATATATTGATATTTAATTATATTAAATAAATTTTCTGTGTCTATCAGATGATCATATTTTGCTCCTATAATGTGCTCATGTGGGGGTTACATTAATTGATTTTCTAATTTTAACCCAACTTTGTATTATGTTGATGAGCCCAGCTTTGTCATAATGTAATTTCCTTGTTGTATGTGGCTGAATTCTTTTAGCTAATATTTTGTTTCATATTTTTGCATCTTACATTCATAAGCATGATGGGCCTTTTTGTACTGTCTTTGTTGATTTTTGGTTATAACATCAAAGTTAGGATAGCTTTACAAATCGTATTGGGGAGTGTTTCTTCTTTTTATATATCCCACAACATTTTGGTTAATTTTGTAGCTATTTGCACCTCAAATATTTTGTCGACCTCACTGATAAAGCCACCTGACTAGTAGATTTCTTTGCAGGAAGATTTTTTACTATCAATTCAATTTCTTTAATGGCTGTAAGACTATTCAGGCTTTCTATTTCTCCTTGAGTGGTCTGTTTTATTTTTTTTCTTTTAGGTGAGGAAGATTGGTCCTGAGCTGACATCTGTGCCAATCTTCCTCTATTTTGTATGTGGAACGCTGCCACAGCATGGCTTGATGAGTGGTGTATAGGTTTGTGTCCAGGGACCCACACCCATGAACCCCAGGCTGCCAAAGGTGAGCATGTGAACTTAACTACTCCACCACCAGGCCAGCACCATTTTTTATTTTATACAAGAATTTGTCAGCTTAATCTAATTTTCAAATGAATAAGCATAAATTGGTTCACAATATCCTCTAATCTTTTAGAAGTATCTAGGGATCATAGTTTTGTCCCACTTTTTCATTCTTATTATTTGTGTCTTCTCTCTTTTTGAAACCAGCTTTAACAGAGATTTGTCAATTTTATTAACATTTTCAAAGAACCAACTTTTGTTATCAATTCTGTATATTTTCAGCCTGTTTTTCAATTTGTTAATTTTTGCCCTTATGTTTATGTTATCCCGCTTTCTCCTTTTGTTTGTTTTGCTGTTCTTGTACTAACTTTTAAAAATAGCTGTTTAGTTCACTAATTTTTATCCCTTATTCTATTCCAATGTAAACATTTAAGACTATAAATTCCTATGTACTGCTTTAACTACATCCCACAAATTTTGATACGCATTTTCATTCTATTAAGTCACAGATATTTTCTGGTTTCCATTATAATTTCCTTTTTTGAAATGCTAGTATGTTTCTTGAGTGCAATTTTTTTTGGCTTAACTTTTTTATTGACATCTAGATTAATTGCTTCGGGTCGGAGAAGGTACTATATGATTTTAATCCTTTAAATGTGCTGAGATTTGCCTAATAAACCTATATTTGGTGATTTCTATAAATGATTTATAGGTGTTTGAAAAGAACGTATATTTCTCAGTTGTTGGGAGCAGTGCTCTGACTCCATTGGTCAAATTTGTTCATCTTCTTACATCTCTTCTTGTTTCTTCCACTTGTATTATCCGTCACTGAGATGAATTTACTAATAAATAGATGTGAATCTAGTATGAGAAAATTATTCTTCTTGTTTTAAAATCAAAACGAAATTGGCTCCACCAAGAGCTGGTAAGAATTTTGAATCTTTGAATCTCATCATCACTGTAGGTTCCTCTCCATCCTTAGGTCCTAAAAGCCTGCTGGTCTTCAGTGCACACTCATTGCCCCAAACCCTATGGATTCTTGCTTCAGTGTCAAACAGAGTCCTTGATGAGGTTGCATAATGAGGGCCCCTAAGGAGCATCATGCAGCCACACCTCTGAATTCCCATCACTTCCCAGGGCCTACACATCCATGATGGTGTAGTTCCCCATTGTTTGTGAATCCCATGGACCTTAATCTTTTCCCATTCTTGGGGTAAATTCTCCCAACCTTCTTATCATCTCCTTTTACATACTGTTGTCAATAATTTCCCCCTCAAGAACCTTTGGAAGATTAATTCAAGCTATTCCATCCTGAATTTGGGGGTGGAAGAATGAGATCTGAGATTTAAGATCAGGTAATAGTACAAAAAGATAGGCCTGCCTCAGTGCACACAAAGGTGAACACCTGTGTAAATACATTAGCAGTTGCCTGGCTTCATGATGTTTCTGTACTGAGTTCGTGTAGTACCACTGAGGAGGAGGCAGCATTGAATGGTTGAAAGTGCACCTGGCTAGCATCAAAATCCTGGGCTCAAGTTCAGGCTTTGCTTCATACTTGCTCCATGTTTTAAAAGATGTATTACCCTCTTAGAGTCTCTGCCTGTCATCTTCAAACGGGGACATGAATTCCACAAGACTCCGAGGTCCACAAGAACCTGAGGTCCACAGGCAGGGCCTGTGTTCCATTTATTTTTTTATCCCCTGGGCCAACTTCCTATCTGCTATTATAGATCGGATCTTTGTTTTCAATGAACGAGTAAATTAACTTCTATCTCTAAGGTCTGTTGCTCTGATTAACTGGGAAAGCACATGGGTAAGCCCTTTGTGAATTACCGAGCTCATCACAAATGTGCCTTGTTATTATCGCTTTTCTATTACATCTCACAGCAATGTGAGATATCCTTAAATAGTCTTTCACTCCCACTATCCTCAAATCTTCAGATCAGCTCTCAATGGTTTGGTATGTTTCAGCAGTTGTTTAATATAATCTCTGCCCAAGGAAGAGATAGGGGCTACTTGAAAAAAAGTCTTGGAGATATTTTCCAAAATGGCCTATCATTTGAAAGGCTTACCTTTTAGAATGGGTGCGGACTCCATTTTTCACTCTCTCGTGCCCCGAGTCTTCTTCATACCGCAGACCACAGCAGGTCAGACCTGTGAGTGTCATGCCTCTTCAGATGTGGTCCACACGGGTGCCACACTTCGGATGTGGTTCATTATGTACAAGAATTAACATCCTATTTGGCCTTACATTACTTTGTAAACCACAAGCTGCTTGATTTCTTTTGTTTTGTTTTCTCCATGACTGATATGTTTCTCTCCTGAAGATTGTCTTCTAATCCCATGCCTTTGCTCAAGAAAAGAAAATCTTCTTTCCTGGAACCTAGTCTATCCATCAAACCCTCCACCTCCCTCAAGAAGCCTTCCCTGATCCACTCACTGAGAGTGACTGCTCCCTCCTCTGAATACTTCTGTGCAGATCTCACACTGTCTAGTCTTGCTCTAGAGGTTTTCATGCACACTCTTCCTTTCCCTCTAGATTATAATCTCTCCCAGGACAAGAACTCTCTGACACCTTTCTGTACCTCTGACAGTGCTGTGACATCAAAGACAGCAAACAAATGCTTGTTGGATAAGTGAAACCAGACATTCTTGCTCCTCATTGATTTATCTTGAATTCTAAGAATTATGGTAACATTCTTTCCAAAAACCACTCCTACAGCGTCTGGCCCACAATGGGAAGAAAAGTGGAAATTGGGTGGAAGTGCTAGACAAAGAAGAGGGAAATTCTGGTGGGTTCACAAGTTGTAAACAGATAATCAAAGCACCATGAGAGGTACTTCCCAACACAATTATCAGATGAGGTAATTTCCAAGACATAGCATTCATTCGACCAAAGCTGAATATTCTGTAGCCTGGATTCATCTGGTTTGATTTTGCATAATTTCTTTACTTGGTGTGTGTGACACTCTACAAGAAAGACCGGGTCCTTCCCTGTCTGTGGGTGTGTTGTGAGGTCTCCAGAAGTCATCATAGTTCAGTATCTGGCTGACAAGCTCCCCTCTCCTCCCCGCCACACACACACCTGGACACTACACACTAACTTATAATTCAGCCTCCTCCTGTCTTCTCCTCCTCCTAGTTTCTTCCTGTGTTCTTGGCTTCCCATCGTCATATAATCATCTGCCCATCCCTTGAGTCTTACTCTTAATTCAACTTTCTCTGAGAGGCAGAACAGCACAGTGGCTAGACATAGAGGCTTTGGAGTCAGACAAATCCTGAAATCAAGTCCTGTCCTTGCCGCTGAACTTGAATAAAACAATCTTGGCAAGTGCGCATTCTTCACTGAGTGAACGACATAAAACTCTGTTAGTGTTTTTGTCTTAATCGAAATAGGGCAGCCTAACTGTGAGCACGGACCAGACAGTGCTGGTTTAAAACCCAGTGACCATTGCTTAATCTCACTTTGAAATGCTCTGTGCTACATAAACATGAAAGGAGAGAGGCACAGACAGGCACAGAGTCTCAAATTAGAAAAGATGATGAGAGCAGAGATTTATTTTAAAAAGAACTGTCCAATTGACCAGTTCAAGACTAGGCCTATTGTTAGGAGGGAACGACTATTCCCTACCAAGCATGTTTCCATGGGGAGGGACTCTGCGCAGGGACGCTTGCTCTCTCCCCACCCCTTCCACTCTCTCACTCAGGAAGAGGCGGGACCTACTGTGACTGACACTGGTTCTGGTCCCTGTTTCCTTGGAGGTGGCCCTCTCTGAAGAAGACTGGCAGCTTCCTGCCCTGCCCTGTGCCACCAGCTTCTTGGGATATCGTGGCCTTCTAATCCAGAGACTTTACCAAATGGCTTCATAACTTCTAACCCAAATTCCTTCTTACACAGTTATCCTCAGCCCCGCCCCTTGCTGAGCATCTTAAATGGAAAGCCAGCCTCTGCTCCCAGCCTCCTGGGCCTGCTTGGAGGAGGAGATGGTTAGTCTGGAGCTGGGTTGAGGCTCCCTGGGGCAGCCTGACACTCTTTACCTGCACATGGCTAATGCTGAGCAGGCTGTGATCAATAACTGCCATGCCATGGGCCTTTCTGGAAGAGTGCCACAGGAGAATGAGAAAATGTGGAGGGCAGTTCAGTGGTCCCACTAGTGAGCTGCTTCCTGCCATTCACCTGGGCCCTGTGGTGCCCAACAGATGTGATGCATTTTAACCTCCAAGCAGAGTGGGCTCAAGTCACCCTGGAGACACAGAGCCACATCACAAACAAATCTAGGGGATTCTAGTGCCTCTGTAATGTCTAACCCCCAAATGTGCTCATGCTCTCAGTACTTAGTGGTACTGATCAAGGGAGCCTTATAAGCCATCATGCATTTCAGACCCTCTTCCCTGATCTTCTATGTATGTTTGTCTATGACAATCACTTTGCAGAACTGAACTGCAAAGACCTAAACAACCAAGTAGTTCCCTAAGCAATTGCTGCTAAACATCTAACGAATCATCACCTGGTCCACACCTCAGCACACCACACCCAGGAACTCCTGGGTGAAGGTTGGCTATTCCATACCGAACTTCTCTGTTAAAAAGTTCTTCCTTGAGTTTGGCCAATGGGCATGCCTGCTGAGTCCACCTTTGGTCCAGATGTTACTTTTCTGGATGTTCCATCATGCACACAGCTGAAGACATTTACTGACAGCTTAATATTGCCATGCACCATGCTGGGTCCTGGATTGATCGACTATAATTATAATCTTACTTCCAGTAGAGACACTGGACAGCGCCTTCAGCTATTCCTCCGTGGCATAGTCTTGGGTTCTCACGTTCCCCTCGTCTCTCTCTGCTGGGTTTGCTCTAACTGGCCTACGTCCTTCTGCAAGTGTATGTCCATAAGTGCTGTTGGAATCAGTATGAAACAGAATTAATCATCTATTTTAGAAAATGCAACCCAAGTTTGGACTATCAGGGTGCCCTCGCGTGTCCTGTCAACATGAGGCAAAACAGCTTAAGTGTAGAGGGTTGGGAGTCAGATAGCACTGGGGAAAGCATTAGCTCACCTTCTTACCTTGAGTGTGCTAGGTAAGTTGTTGAATCTGAGTGTCAGGATTTTTTTTTAATTAGTATCATGAGGGTGATTGAGGAATGAAGAGACAATGCATTTGAAGTGCTTAGTGCCGTGTCTGCCCCTTAGCTCATTAAATGCTGGCTGTTCTACATATCATTGCTGTCATCTCCAAAACCCTGAAGAGCTTTCACATGTACTTCTGCTCAGTCCAGCTCCAGGGGTTTTTGGACACAGCGCAGGTCTTAACATCATTAAGTTCCAGTAAGTTTGTTAAACTTGGCCCATCCCTTCAGCCTGCTCTTTGGCATCCCGAGTTTGTCATGTAACCCACTGCCCTCTCAGCCCATAGCATCTGGAGTTGTCTTCTATGTCCTCATCCTAGTAAGGTATGAATAAGTAAGGTCAAGGGCAGAAGCCTGGGGTCTGTCCCTGGGACCTCCCTCCTAGATGGGTGATGATCTTTTAATTAGTACTCTTTGGCCATGCTCATTCAGCCACTCTGGAGACCCAGAGCCATGTGTCATGGCCTTGTAAAATCTCAAAACTGTTTTATGAAGTCATCTTAGAAGGAAATTCTGGCTACCATTTTTGGATTATTTTCTTTAGAGAACATGCTATGTGTCTATGAAACATGAAAAATTTCTATTTATTTTTTCATAATGATCCTACATTTAACACGTTTCCTGCATAAGTCTGTCGTTTGACATGCTGTAGCACAAATCATAATCGAGTAAAATTATGGCTTTTCTCAACAGAATAATATTTTGTGAAACCACTTGATGGGAAAATCAATGAAGCTATTTTGCTTTATAAAATTAGTTCAAAATAAGAATTACGTTAGAAGAGTCTGCATAGTTCGTTTTTATAGAAATAACTGGCTGCTTTTTAAATAAAATAAAAAGAATATGTAAATACTATTGAAAAGTTAGCATTAGCCCTTACATTTTCAACATAAAGCTTTTCAGGTTGGTCAGATCAAGACCATCAGACTTGCTCAAAGAGGCCCATGTTGCCAGTGGGAGAGGGAGCCATGGAGCATAGGGCTTCAGGTATACAGGGCTTCTGAGTCATGGCTGTCATTTTGGGCAGTGTGGGTTTTAAGCAGGTTTGATTCACAGAGGATCCTAGAAAATGCTAGAAGACAGGTAGTATATCCATGGTGTGTGCAGAATTCTAACATGGCCTCCAAGATTCCCATCCCCTGGTGTACATGCCCTACATAATCCTCTCTACTGGAGTGTGAACAGGACCTGTGAATACAATGGGTTTTACTCCCGTTATTAGGTTATATTCTATGGCTAAAGAAATTTTTCAGATGTAATTAAGACCTGTAATCAGTTGTCTTTGGGTTCACAAAAAAAATGAGATTATCCTGAGTGGGCCTCACCTAATTAAGTGAGCCCTTAAAAGAAGTCAGAGAGATTTTAAGTGAGAGAGATTCTCCTGCTGGCCTTGAAGGAGCAGCTGCCTTGCTGTGGAGAGGGCCCTGTGGCAAGGACCCTAAGTGGCCTCCAACAGTTGAGAGTGGTCCCTGGCTAACAGCCAGTAAGGAAATGGGACTTCAGTCCTACAATTTCAAGGAACTGAATTCTGCCAACAACCAACGAGCTTGGAAAAAGACTCCAGTCACAGATGAGATCACAGTTCTGGCTGACTCCTTGATTTCAGCCTGATGACACCATGAGCAGTGGACCCACTTACATTGTGCCTGGACTCCTAATCCACGGAAACTGTGAGATAATAAATGTGTGTTGTCTCAAGCTGCTGAATTTGTGGTCATTTCTTGCTCAGCAGTAGACAACTAATACACATAGGGAGGAGGTAACTGCAAAGGGAGAGCTGCTCAGAGGAAGCATAACTCAGGATGATACTTCCAGAGTAAACTAGTTACCCTAATGGTCGATTTTCATGTGGCCACAGAAAAAAATTCATAGGATTGAGATTTCCCACTGAACATTCCACACGTAGACTCAGATTATCTTTTCTTCCTTTGCAGTGGTTCTCAAACTTGCATCAGAACTGCCTGTAAGCCTTCTTAGAATCGATGGCTGGGTCCCAGGGTGTGAGAATCAGCATGTTCAACAAGTTCCCAGGTGGGGCTGATGCTGCTGGCCCTGGGACCCCACTTTGAGAACCACCGCTCTATGATAAATAAAGAAGTTCCAGTTATTTTTAATATTTGACTTCTATATCCAACCTTTTTCCCTTTTGACACGAAAACATTTTAACAAGACTTTTTAAACCAAGATTGAGATAAAGAGAAGTAACAGAACTTGATATACCTTTGAGAAACCCAAAGTGTTTGTTATTCTCTTATTACTCATCTCAGAACTTCTATTTGGGTGGAGTGATGAGAGAGTAATCAAATCAGGTTTTAAAAAAATTTTGTTGCTCGCCTGCCACAGGTTTAAGGTCAATTGGGGGGCCTGCAGGATATCTGTGTTTTTCCTATCTGTCATCACCTTCCCAGCTCCGGAGTGTTAGCCATCTATACTGCAGCTGCTGTCCCAGGGAAGCCCCTCCGGGCCCGTGTTCCCAGGTGGCAGGTGCGGCAGCCACACAGAGAGGTGCTTCAGAGGAGCAGAAAGTCCTCTCATTGCACCCGTCCTGACAAATCAGTCCAGCATGAACCCCTCAGAAACGCAGCCAGGGCATCAGCCTGGCAGCAAAAATGAAGTCTTGACTGAGGTTTGGGAATACACAGGGGTTCCACCAAGTACAAAGCCCAGAAGAGCATTTAAGACAAGGAGAGAGGGCACATCTCTTGGCAGCAGAAGCGCGGTTAGGTAGGGATCATGAGTGGGTATCGGAGCAAGCCAAGGGATGGGAGAAGCAGAGAGGGAATAAGGTCCTTCGTGTCATTATGAATCTGAACTTGGAGAGTGCTCTGGACTTAGATCATGACAGAAGCAGAGAGTTAACATTATTTTAAGACATAATTTGAGAATTATTTATTTGGGAGAACTCAGCATCATCATGTTATCCAAAATGATCCCAGTTGCTCATGCTTGTCATAAAGTCTGCTAATAATCTGGATGGAGGGAACTTAACTGAAAACATCTGTTAAAACTGAATATGATAATCACGTCTCGTTTTTACGATTTTGCTCATGATACAACCTTGAAAGAGTGGAATTGAGTGCTTATCCCAGTAAATTAGTATTGCTATGCAGATCATAGGTGAGCCTTGACTTTGCATGCCACAGTAAAAACGACTGCGCTTTTCCATTAGAACAGTTTGGGTCACCCTAGCTGCCAGCTTTTTTGCTTTTATTTACGTATTTTTTTTCCCGAAGGAGATGCAGGCACTTTGTGGGCATTCCCCACCCCTGCAAAATGATTGATGGTTGGACTTCTTATAATTCAAGTAATGCAGAGCGTCTGAAGCTGTGGTAATCGGATCCTACGGACTTTGAAGACAGCTGCCAAAATATCCATAGCACAGAGGTTTGGCAACTTCATTTAATCATAGCAAAAGGATTACAAAGTGCAAAACAAGCCCCAAAACAGCTACGAAATGGGCCAATTCAGAAACCGCCTCAGGCTAAGAAGTTGCTCGGGCTTGCTCCCTCTTCACTCTGCCTGTCTTCCCCCTCTCGAACTACTTTACCTTGGCCGAGGTTGGCACCATTTGTGACACACAGGAGAGAAAGGTGTCAAGGGGAACTGACTTTAGATCAGAGAAACAAACAGTGTCTGGTGGTATGTCAGGCTCAGGGCTGGTGAATCCCAAAGCATGGCACCCAGATTATCCTGGTGTGGGAAGGCTAAGGTCACAGTCTACCTGGTGAGAACCTCTGAAAGACAAGCCAAGTGGCAAATTTAGAAGCTGTCCCTTGTCTCTTTAAAGTGAGAGCTTGCAGCTATCCATGATGCTTTATTTACCAACAATAATACAATTTGCATTGAGAGCAATAGCTTGTTCATCAGTCAACAAACGTTTTATGATCGTAACAGGAATTAAGGGTCACTGGGTGCCGATCTGGAATTTCTCATTGACAACCTCAGCTGTAGAGGCCTCTTTCCATTCTGCGCATAAATATGGCGACTCCAATGTGAAACCTTTGGTCCTTCTGCTCCAGAAGGGGCTAGGAATATGAGAGAGTGGGCAAGAAGGACCTTGAGAGGCCGACATTGTTTGGGTGCCAAACATCCTATTTGCTTGGCTCTCACTTGCACAAGTTCCTGGACAACATAAAATATAACACAAAACCCACAACATTCAGCACAAGTTTCTATTAGGCAACTTTAAAAAGGTGCAAATGCAGACTCCTGTGTAAATCTGATTTGCCATGCTAGGCCAAGCTTATTTTATTACATACATTCTGCATTCTAAGAACTAATAACTTCATATTGTAAACATTAAGCATACAGAGTTAAAATTCAAGGCCACATTATATCATTGATTGTCTCTTTTGTCGTGTATCTTTGGCTGGCCGAGATCAACTCGTAGTGTATAAATGCATAAGTTATATAATTATTATATAAAAAGGAAAAAAAATGTTGACTCGAATACTTCATTCTGACAAACGCACAGCGTTCGCGACTCGAAAGGAAAACTGGAGCCCGCCTAACCCAATTGCCTAGATTTCAGATGGTGGTAGCCAAGAGGGCCATCTCTTACCTGACCCTGTGGAGAACAGAGCCCCCACAGAATGATGAGGTCCTGAACGTTTCTTTTAAATATTAGACAATTCCAGTTAAAATTTTCTTTTGACAAACAAAAAAAAGAGATGCATATTTTTGTTTCTGAATCCCATGACTTCCCCTTCCTCCCTAACGCTGTGTCCTTCCTCCTAACACTGGGTTTGGTATAACACTGACCACCTTCAACCTCAAGTCTCCATGACTCATCCTCCACAGTCCCAATACTGTCCTAAGTCCGGTCTTGACTGTTTGGGAAGCTTCTTTCCCAGTCCTTGCCTCCTCCTCCCCTGCTTCCATCTCTACCACCTCCTCCAGCCCTCCGTCCACAAGCACGCTCCCTCCGCACACATTCTCAGTCCACCGTTCAGCTCACAGTTCCTGTAATAGTATAAAGGAGTTGGAAACTTTGGGTTGTCTTCACAGTTTGAAAGAGCTGCTGGCTGTCCATCAAATGGAAGGAATCTGTTTTCACCCAAAACAGCGAGTGTCGATGAGTTCCACGTCAATGTCTGCTGATGGGCCACAGTCTCTCTTCTTTTCTGTTTTTGTTTTTGATATGTTTCTATTTTTAAATACAGGTAGTTTTCCTTAAAATGACATTATACATGGGATGTTAGGTCAAGACTGTGTTATCTCTATGGGTTTAGTTTAATCCCAGTTGGCATTAGCAGGATCCCAAACTCTACTCTAAAGTTTATACGCTTCTTAAGAACACTTTCTTTGGCACTTTGTCCTCATGACGTCATGCTTCTACTTACAATGTCTTTTACAAGGTTGGTCCACAGATTGTATGTCCATATACATTACATTTTCAGCGTCCTCTTTATTTTTGTAGCACTATTTTAGTAATTCCCTCCCACTAAGAGTCTTTGGATCTCTTCCCTGGCTTCCTTCCCCAGCCCCCGTCAAGCGTTTTCATTCCTCTTGAGGCACTTTTGAGTCGTGTTCTCCAACAGAGTTTGTGGCAAGCTATTGGTGATCATGTGTTGTTGGCAAAGGCCTCTCCCAGGTCTTTAGTAGTAAGTGCCCAGATGAGAAGGCATATGGCTGGCTGGAAGCCTAGTGTTGGGGTAGATCCCTCCAGTTGGCGAATTCCAGTATGGATTCGGGGCAGCAAAAAAACTGGACGACGTCACGGGTAGGGCCGGAGGGTGGGGGGCCACAAAGTTCATCTTCTGTGGGTGGGCGTGATAAGAGCCCATGTAGGGGAGGTCCGAGGGGTACTTGTAGAGAGATGATTCTGGAGGGTGGGGCTGGAGGGCCTGGGCGATTCCATGGAAGTCGAACTTGTAGGCGTAGCGCTTCCCGTGGACTTTGGTCATGATATTTTTGTCATAGTAGTAACGGAGGGCACGGCTGAGTTTATCGTAGTTCATATTGGGTTTGCTTTTCCGTTCTCCCCAGCGCCGGGCGACCTCATCCGGATCCGTCATCTTGAATTCCCCATTGGTGCCTTCCCAGGTGATACAGTTGGAGTTGGAGCTGTCTGACAGGAGCTCCAGGAGAAACTGCCAGAGCTGGATCTGTCCACTCCCTAATGAGGTGGGAAAAGGAAGGAAAACACCTGTGAGCACAGGTTCTGAGGGAAAGGCGCTTTCTTCAGTGATAGAAGTGGGTGCTGTTGGTGTTCCACCCGGATCTCCTTTACAGGCTTGTGCACCCATCCCTCAGCTGCTGGGGGGGGGTTGGCTGCTCCTGTCCCACAGCTCCCCCCTCTTCTCCAGAGAACTGCCCTTGGCCCAGCAGGAGCTGCCTCACTCACCCCTAGGGAACTCACAGCCTGACGGGCTGACACAGAGTACCAGAAGTTGGCCCCCTCGCCTCAAGGAGGACCAACTCTGTGATGCTGTTCGTGCTCCAGAGCTCCCCATGGGATCCAACTGAAGCGAGGTTCCAGCTAAGGCCACAAGCTTCCTAAGCTTTTCCCCTGCCCTACCCTGCTTTGCCACACCCTCTGCCCCGAGAACATACACTTAATTAATCACTTGCACAAGAATACTTAGCCCAAGCTCTATGTCTAGGGAACCTGCACTAAGATGATGATCCTTGGTGACTATCAGGCGGATCTACAGATCCGAGTCCTACATGGAATGCAGAGAATTCTTATGGGGCAGAGTTCAGGCTGGTTCCATCCATTTCTGACTTCCTTAGAAGAACAGCCCAGTCAACTTTGTGTTTTGGGGGTGGAAGGGCTTATTTTTCCTATTTTTTTGAGGCAGAAAGTGCCGCCACATTGATGGCAATAATGACTTAACACCATTTATATTGGCTAGGTCAAGCAAAATAATAAAAGTCAGATTTAGGAAATGAACTTCTAAAAGTTTATGGAAAAAAATAGAGAATGGAAGTAAACACCGTTATTTCTAACATAACATTTTGCTGGCACACAGAAAGCAATTCTGTCAAAACTTTTCCTAGAACAGAATTAACCCACTCAAAATGAGGAAGTTTAGAAAAGAGTTGGCTCTTTTTCAAACCAGATCACCCATTTCCAGTATTTAGGCAAATGCATCGTAACGGAAATCCATGTGTTGCCCCTGCATTGCAATGCCCATTGTGTTAAGAAGAGTTTCCAAAAGAAAAACCGTAACAATGAGTGATTGTATGCCCTCTTGGGGAGCTGAAATGAGACTCCAACTCATTTAATCATCAGGATTTTCTTGATCTCATCGGAGGCATGTAGATGCGGCTTTTATGTTTTATTAACTTCAGAGAAAAATCTATGCACATCATTCCAGCCACTCTTTTCCAATACTTTAAGATCATTTATGGCTCCCTGAAGGAGAGAAGCATGTGAATATCAACAGTAATATTGAGTACCAGGAGAAGCTAAGACGTGTTGAACAGATTTTAGAAGTTTTGAAAATGGATGAGAGGCAGGGCTTTCCTCCCAAACTCTAGCTACTGCACCGCCTTGGGCTTGTTACCAAAAAGATTACCTTTTATTATGCTATCAGTAAATATCAATAGATGTGATAAAAATGAGTGAAGAACTTTGGCTACTATTCAGGAATTGATGTCATGTAAAAATCAATTATAAATTTGTTTTTCTCTAAATCCTTCCCACTAGCTCCCTATACAAATTGTCCAACTCATAAACCCTTGTTTCCACATTGGCTACATGGAAATGGACATGTTTGTGAATTCATCCATACGATAGATCATGAGAAAGGTCAGCCTTTTCTGAATATGTTCTGGAAAATGATCATTTTCAGTCTAGCAAACACATTTGAAATGTATTAACAGCTTGTAGTTCATTGCAATGGAAGTCTTTGCTTTTTCAGGACCACATATTCAAACTGTTCTTAATCAAGTTTTGTTGCCCCCAACATTTCATTAATATGCATTTTAAAAAATACAAAGAATGGTATGAGAAAACCATATGGTTTTAGTATATATATTGTAACCAAAGGATTACAACTTGAAAAAATTCCATATATGACCTGGGAATTTAAACATGGATTTTTGATTTAACAGTCTAACATATGCTTCAGTATAAACATATAGAGTTGTTTGAAAATAAATATTCACTGTTAACCTCTTCCCACAGAGAGAGCAATTCCACAGATTTTCTACAAATACATAGACCTTCCTAAACAGCCAAAATAATATTCAGTATCAATTCAAACCTGGGCATTGCTTCCTAGCAATTTGTCCCTTGCCTACTTCCTTTATTTGTTTTTTATTTATTTATTTTTTTTTGGAGGAAGACTAGCCCTGAGCTAACAACTGCCAATCCTCTTTTTGCTGAGGAAGACTGGCCCTGAGCTAACATCCGTGCCCATCTTCCTCCACTTTATATGTGAGATGCCTACCACAGCATGGCTTGCCAAGTGGTGCCATGTCCACACCCGGGATCCGAACTGGCGAACCCTGGGCCACCGAGAAGCGGAATGTGGGAACTTCACCACTGCGCCACCGGGCCGGTCCTTTGCCTACTTCCTTTATAAATGTGTATAAAAGAGAATCAGAGGACAAAAGTGGTTTCATATCTCTACTACTTCTAAAGAACTAGAAGGTCAAGGACCTAAATTTACTGCTGGAAACTCAAAGCTCAAAGGATGGATGAGCAATTTCTCACCAGACTATTTTACCCATTAGTCTTTAAGACACAGGACTCAAACCTCTAGCACTTCAAGGGTCTATGGAAATAAAAGATCTGTAAACAAAATTCATAGCTTCCAACTCTGAGAACAAAACCGTAAGTGCAAAATCAATTAATATCTAAGTAAGTGTTATAAAATGTAGCATTATGTCAAGCTCATTACTTGTTAAACTTAATATTCATAACAAAATCCATTGCTTTCGCAGTATAGAACAGATTTTTCTCCTTGTGGAAGAATTCTCAAGGACACACAATGGTTGCTGTGAAATCACAGGCAATGGTAAATTAAATGAGTTACTCGTGGCCACAGAATTTCAAAAGCAATTTATTAAATTCCTATTTTACTGTCAAAACAGCAACACTGACTGTGCAAGAAAAGTGCGCTTTAGAATATAGACTAGGGATTCCAAAACAAGAGTACTTAAGGTCCAGGAAGCCTAGGAATGGCTTGGGCTGTTCGCTGGCCAAACCAACAATAAAAGCAGAAGCTCTAACAACACCAGATCTTCCATCCTAACAGCATTGTCACCTCCACCTCGTGAATCACCTTTCTTTGGTAAAACCCTTCACACCTATTTTCTCGCTCCATCTTGACAACCTCCTTGTAACATCAAGAAGGAGTAGCTACTTCTGTCCTAGTTTTGTCTAGGATAATGAACTACAGAGTCAGGATTGGGGGGAAAAAATAAAGATGGAGGTAGCCCACCTGCAGGAGAGCCCAGTGGGTTGAAGGGGAGAAGGGTGGGGCTTAGAAGGGGAAAGCCAATCCTTCAAGTTTTAGGAGAAAAGTGGTCTCCTAATGCAATTGTAAGAAAAGAGGAGAAACACGGTAGCAAAGAGGTATGGACTGAGCAAAAAAGGGCAAAACATCTAAACGGTTTATAAACCACAGAGAAAAGCAGAGCTGGGAGTGACTCAGCAGCTGTGGGTCTAGTAGGAGGATTGTCCCCGAGCAGGGCACTGTGGCTGCCAGGTGACAGAGGGACAGAGCAGTAAATAAAGCAGAGAGGGCCCAGGCAAGAACCACAGCAGCCGTTGTTTGGGGCCACTTTCTCCAGGAGTTTGGGTGCTGCAGAAAAACCCGGGTGCACAGCCTGGCCTCGCCACCACGCTGAGATCAAGGCAGCAGGCGGGTCCCAGGGGAAAGCTTTGCCCTGGGCTCAGTGTGGCTCAGACAGGACTTGTTGGAAGGGCAGGGGAGGCCGGTGGCTGGAAGTACCACCTTGGAGTTGGCAGTGCCTCAGCTGAATCCTGGCTCTGTCACTTATGGGACCTTGGGCAGCTCACTCAGTTCTCTGTGCCTCAGTGTCCTCAGGTGCCAAATGTGGATAATGGTTATAGTGCTATCTTGCAGGGTTACTATGAGGATGAACTCAGTACATGAACGCTCTTATCATGATTTGTTTGGGCTGAAAACTAGAGTGTAAAGAAGGGTACACCCCTCTCCTAGAGCCAGGAGATGCCAAAAGAAAGACACCTACTCCTGTGGAACTCCATGTTGGCCTTGCAGAAGCTGGGAACGGTGGGGTTCTCAGGGCGGGCTGAGATCCACTCAAAGCTTACTATGAGGCAGGCACCATCCTGAACACTTCACATGTGTTTATTTAACCCCCCCCCCCACCAAGAATCCTGTGATAGCCCATTATAGAGATGGGGAAATTCAAGCTCAAAGAGGTACAATGACTTCTTTTGCCCAAGGTCAGCAAAGGTTGGCACCCAGACTCCAGGCTTTGATGCTGAAGTACTGCATGAACCATTGCTTTCAGGCCTGGTTTCAGCACACACCTCCAGTGTCTCCTCAAGTCCTTCCCAGTTGGTCCCCTCCCTGGGCCTGGAGTTTGGTAAGTCTCCAGTGGAAGACTGGACACTCCCACCTCCTAATAAATGGCAAAACATCCCTAAAACTGGTCTCTGGTTTTGCATGATGTGGGATACCTTTTCACACCCCCCATTAGAAACTAGCCAGTTAGCATCAAGGGAGCCACTGAACATGACCCAGGAAAGCTCTTTCATGGAAAGGCAACTTCAGCTCATCAGAGGAGCCCCACTAAATGCTCAGCCATTCTGACAGGATGTAAAGAAGCGACGTTGCTTGTATCTGATCCATGACATATAATAATGCAAGGACACGCTTTTCTCTGCAGGAGAAATACGGTCCAAAGTGTACGCCAAATGGATATTTGGGATGGAGATGTTGAGATGCTGTTGTCATCTTGTGCATTCATACTGTATGATGTCATCTTTCCATTTAAAATGATTAGCGTTTGCATTGTCTAAAGAGCAAAGGCAGCAATCCTAAGTGATGAAGGATTTATCTTTCAGAGAATGGGAAAATGGAGTGACAGGAAGAAGCATCCTCATTAATAGAAAGATAAAAGACATTCTGGTTTCAGGGGGAAAGGCCACATGAATACAACAGACACACAGCCTAAGGGGAGATGGAGAGAAGGCCTAATTCATTATAAACTAAGTAAAATCAAATTTTATCTTCAAATGAAAAGCTGGATGCTGCCACTTTCCCCAGGCCCAGTGAGAATGGTCTTTGTGGTATAATGTGGAGTCTTTTGCTCATGATGCCAGTGCTGCTGACTCATTACGTACCAAGACATTTTCCCAGGCCTGGGATGGGTTTGCAATCTCCTCCTTACTCTGCCCCCAAGGCCTCTACCCACAGTGGGCATCCCCAGGCTGCTGGGCACAGTGTGCCACTGTGAGAGTTGGTGATCTGCTTAGGGGCCAGTGACTGTCTTTGGTCCCACTGTGAACCAAGCAACACCTTTGAGCTGTGACAACATGGGCATAAACATCGATTTCATTTAGCCAACTTGTGTGAGTGAGAAGGCCAGTTTGGTCTTGTCTAATGCAGCTTGACAGTTTCCTCTTCTTCATCTCTGACCTCAGACACATGCACCTAGACAACTGTTAAGATAGAAATGGAAATCCTTCCTTTCTATTCTCTTGGTCCCCATTCTTCAAGATCTCCCTTGTCTCTCATGCTTACTCAGGGGCATTGCGGGGCACAAAAATAAAAGCAGACTTTGGGGACAGAAAATCAGGGTTCAAATCTGGTTCAAATCTGGCCTTCCTTCTTTTTGGCTATGTGACCCAGGAAAAGTTACCTAATTTCTCTGGACCTCTGATTCCTCTTCTGTAGGATGAAGATAATGAGTTCCCGGGGCTGTTGGGAGATGGGACCACAGACATGAACCCTTGCCCAGGTATTATATGGGGTGGGAGCTATTTGATCGCTCTTTCACATTATTGTATTAATGTTCCCAGAGGGCTTCAGCTTCCACCCTTTTCCTCTTTCTAGTCTATTCTGAACATTGCTGACAGATCAGTCTTCCTGAAACATGACTGATAATAATCATCTCAAAACATAGTAATCGTTTTTATTTGAATGGTTACGGAGACAGTTACAAATGGAAAGCTGAGCACGGGTATGAGGAAGGACCAGACACTCAGGAGACTTGGCCACCAGGTGGATGTTCACATAAGAGAAAAGAGCCTGTGGCTCTATGGTTTGGACGGTGTTGTCATTGCCTGTGTCCATTTCTTCACCTCAATGTAAGCCCCCCTGAGGGTCAAGGATGGTATCTCATTATTCCTTGTATTCTTTTATTCACCAAATAACTATTGAGCACCTGGTCCAGGGTCCCGGGGAAGAGTAGTAAACAAAACAGTCCCTTCTAACTGCTCAGATGCTTAAAAGATATTTGCCGAATTAGTTAACATTAACTAAAATTTAATGTCAAAGATGCAGACACTCAATAACGATGATATTTCACATTCTCAAAGTAGAAATTCCCTTGTGGGGAATGTATGCTGAGTGAATCTGAATTTTTCCGTTTCCAACCCTATTTGGGCCTCAATGTTTAGGAAATATACATTCCAGCTTGTACTCGCAATATGCCTGTGACATCTTGGCATTTGAATTTGCTGTTGAGAATATGCAGCATGTGCTGTGAATTTCTGAAGCTGATGCCAGCACAGCTGGTTCTGATCTGAATACAAACAAATAAAACAATTTGGTTGGCACTGAACTGTGATGACAGGTGACATTCCTTGGCAAGGCACAGGTTACCAATGGGCCAATTAAGACTCTGTACTTTCTTCTAGCATCTAAGTTCAGAAACAGATCATTCAGTGAAGATGATCCTAAATTTGCAGTCTTGTGGTTATAATTAAGGTTCTCCTTTTAAAAATATTATTTTATCTGCTTGGGAGCCGGGTTGGATTGTGTCCCCCAAAATTCATCTGTTGTAGTCCTAACCCCCAGTTCCTCAGAATGTGACTTGATTTGAAAATAGGGTCCTTACGGAGGTAATCAAGTGAAAGTTGAGGTTATGATGATGGGCTCTAGGCCAATATGACTGGTGTCTATAAAAAGGGAAATTCAGACACAGAGACACGTAAAGGGAAGACGAGATGAAGACAGACAGGCAGAAGATGGCCATGAACAAGTCAAGGAGAGAGTGCTGGAACAGTTCCTTCCTTCACAGCCCTCAGAAGGAACCAACCCTGCCAACACCTGACAACCTTGATCTTGGACTTCTGTCCTCCAGAACCGTGAGATAATAAATGTCTGTTGTCCAAGCCCCCAGTCTGTGGTACTTTGTTACGGCAAACTGACACAGCGTGGATTACACAGTAATGCTCTTTGCTAAAGGTATCATCTTAATTTAGAACCTGATTCATTTTTTTCCACCTAGCGAAATAATCCAGTGAGACCTAAAACTAAAATTTCTTCAGTTGAAGGGATCTCTCACCAATACAAGTTCATCTTTCCAAACAGCCACTGCCAAAAAGATAACTTTGTAAGAGCAAAATCATCAGCGATATCTCACCTGGATTTGCAAGGCGGCTACTGGTTGGTCCAAGAATCTGGTAAGGATCTATGGTGAAAACAGAAGAAGTCAAACCCCAATGACATGGTCATGGCTCGGTATGACGTAACTGTGGGCATAATGCTGACCCACTTGTATTTCTGGACTCCAGAGCTGAAAATGACCCCCACACCAAAGTCACCCAGCACCACTTCCTGTATTGGTTAAGATGTCACATGGGATCTGAGAGAAGTTTCTTGCTAAAGTTCTCCTAGTTGGTGGCCAAGCTCTGATTTGGCCCAGGATTCCCACTGCCCAGACCAGTCCTGTCTCCATCCCAGGATACAAGTAGAGTAAACATGTGTAAGTCCCCAGTCTGCCCAAGGGCCATGTTGGCCCTGTAGCCCAGCACTGGCAGTATCAACCTTCCACTACGTTTCCACATTGGACTTGGTACAAAGGCTGAGTTGGTGCACAGGGCCTGTAAGGTGAAATTAAAAGAATTCATGGGTCACAAAGAACCAGGCTGTGTGCAAGTAGAATGTTATTGTCCAAATTTATTAGATAGATTTTGGAAGTGTTTTAGCAAAACCTCAAGTCATCCCAATTGAGTAGACTGATAATTTGGTCCCCATTTTATATACGGAGCAGTCATTAAAGAAGACAAAGAAACATTAATTCCATGCAGAAAATGACACATTTTAGAAATATGCTGCTAAATCTGTTTCTTCTCTTATGTTCCCTGGAACATACCTAACTGAGGACGCTGGTCTTCAGTTTTGGGCACTGTGGAAGGTGATGGCTGAGCAGCTGAAAATCCAAAAGTAAAAGAGTCAGTTAGCCAGAATTTATATTTGGCCACTGGCCTTTGATGCTCTTGTATCATCATTCAATCAATTATCTTAGTTATTAACATAATAGTCTTACTTTTATAATAAGAAGCATCTTATGATAAGGAAAAATTGTCCTTTTTAATGAAACCAAATGTAAACATTGTAGAGAAGAAAAGGGCACTTCGGATTATTTAAAAAGTTTATTTGTACCCCACTTTTTCCAAAATTAAAAAAAAAAAGAATCTGTGATGGCTTGCAAAACATTAAAATGAAACACAGTCTAAAACAAATAGATAAACAGAAACCACTAGGAAAAGAAAATAAAGCAAGGGACGCTTTTAAACATGGCCAAGATGAGGAAATCACCCAGTATTTACCGTCTTCAAACATCCCATGAGACATGCATTTGTCCCTGTTGAAATACATTATGTCATTCATTTCTTTTTGTTATGGAAGGAAGTATAACCCCAACAGAGAAAGACTGCATTTAAAGATCAGTTGTGCTTTGTTGCCAATGGGACAGACACTTTATGTATTGAAAAAGCACAGATTAGCTACAGAAATTATTTACTCCATCAACAGTTATCCACTGCCTTGTGACACGCACATCAAGGCAGTGAGAGTCAACACTGTACCTTTTGACTGGGGGGTGGGGTGGCCATGACCGGTCCAGGCTGATCTCCTGGGTGGTTCATAAGGTAAATCTGTAAAGACAAATAAATTGATTAAAAGATCAATAATGTAATTTTATAATAGCTATTTTGTGTTTTTTGTTTTGTTTATTAGAATAAATATTGTGCAAGAAAATCCAGTAATCCAAAGAAATATTCAACCCGGATGCCACTAGATTCGGGTTTTATCTACAAGTAATAATTTTGTATATTTTATTGATCTAACATTTTCACCATTAATCTGAAAACTCCCATTGACAGATTCTCAAACAGCTGGCTGACTCTTCTAAGGTAATTTCCTATAATCATAGGTCAAGATCATATAAAAAAAATTCTTACAATCTAATTTGTCCTGCTTCCAACTGGGACCGACCTAAATCCATCCCTTTGTTATCTTCACGACCCATCTAAAACAGAGCCCACAGCTTGGATGAATCGACCAATTGTTGCTTGAAGTCTGCCCCTAAATCCACAAATGACCTCACGTTCCTTCCTCTCCTTCTTCCCTGGAAACAACCAGCACTGGCTTCTTATCCTCTTATTTGCCAGCTACCTCTCTCAGTCACCCCTCATTTCCCTATATAATCTCACCCATTTTTAATAAATCAGTCTTAACTGTCTAGTTATTTTTATACAAAAATGTCTACTATTTCTCCTTCTCTAAATGAATTTAGAATTTCTCTAAAAGGAATTGCATGAAATCAATTGCAAGACTGAAATAGTACTGCCCCCACAATAGGTTAACAATGACCGTAAGAGCTTAAGTATACGCCAATGATTTCTTCGTATTTATATTATCACTTGTCCCAAAACCTTCCTCGCACTTCACATATGCAAATTTAATAACTATACTTCTGCATCCCCAGTGCCAGTTCTGTCAATGATTATGAAGACTCTAAGTCATTCCAAGTTTCTTTCAAAAGGATACACAAGAAAGATTATTATGCATGCTCTTACTAATTGCATACACAAAGCTATTTCTACATTCAGTCTTATTAGAGAATCTTTTCAAAACTGTGTCTTCTTGGATTGATGGGTCTCAGTTCAATGCCATGTGTCATTCTGGGCCAACTGAAAGGCACAGCCAAATACTTCAGCAGGTATTCTGCTGCCAGACACCTGGAATGGCTATAAAACCTCACTCGGAGGGCAGGGCGATGGAATTAGGTCTAAGCCTCTCTTTAAACAGATCATTTAACCTTGTTTAAAATTGGCGATTTGGTGGGTCAATCTTCAAAAAGCTTGACTATGCTGCAAAAGATGTGTCTTTTCCTATTTTCATATCCCAAAGAGAATAGCAGTGAAATGCAACGTGAAATTCAACACAGAATTGCCTTAATTTATTTGGTCTGTTTGGCTACGAGCGTCTCGACTAGTGTGGTCTGTGAAATCCTACTCTCCAGAGCTTTGGTTGAGTTAGATAATTTTTCTTTTTAAACCCTGCTATTCCTCACCACTCCCTCTCAACTGGCATTTTTGCATTTTTGGACCATAAACCTTTCCCACCCAGCTCCTCAGAGTCTCACTTTTCTGGTGTTGGGGTTGCACATGGGAATTAAATCTGCAGCCGCTATCAATTTACAACTAAATTTCAACCGAAGTCTCTGGGAGCTCTTTGCACTCGGATTCTCATCCAGTTGCATTTTGTCTAAAACGCAGTTCGCCAGAGTTTCAATTTGAGAATTGTCTCAGAAAGAAAAATCTCCTAGCAAGGCAGTCATAACAGCATCTAGCCGAATTCAGGGGTAGACAGGCATATCCACCAGGGGCTTCTGTTTACCAAATGAAAAAGCAAGATACTACAGAAATATGTTCTAGATCCTTGTTTATCAAAGTGTGGTCCTCAGACTAGCAATACTGGCAACATCTGGGAGCTTGTTAGAAATGCAGAATTTCACTTCAGATAGACTGAACCAGAATCTACATTTTAACAAGATCCCAGGAGACTTGTTTGCACTTGAAGTTTGAGAAAGCCTGTTCTAGACAATTTCCATTGCTTTTTTCTAGGAATCTGTGTTCCTACAGATAACGATTTCAGAAATGCTATCTGAGTGTTTCAATACAAATAAATAAACATGTGGAAAGAGTTCTGGACTGAATGCTTCTACCTGAGCTATAATAATGCTAATAGAATTAATAGCAAGTGTCAGTAGGTTAGCCCAACACTACTTTAAACACGAAAGTATTGTTCGTGAAACGTGACTGGAAAAAATTAAACACCAAACTACGAATAGAAAAATATTTTGAAACTCTTTATTCATAAAATCCTTCTCAGGGTGTATAACCATATCCCATCCTCCCTCGAAAATAAGTCAGGACCTCAACAACACCAAGTCTGATTTTTAGCCAAGAATTTGAGATGTTTATATGAACAATGATTAACATGTTCATAAACATATTGCCATGGAAGATAAGCAGGCTTTTGTTTTCGTTCATGAAATTCTGGTCCAGTGCTTCCTTATCAACTACCGATCACACGCTGTGTGGGCTAAGCCCCCTCCTGCGGGATGTGACATTGGGAAATGTTGAGCTAAGCCTTGCTGAGATGGGAGACAACCAGCGATGGACTCGTCAGCGGCTCCACCACCGCAAAGCAGAGGCAGTTTTGAGTAGTTCTACTCTTCAGCTGCTTGAAAAATTACTACTCCATGTACATTTGCTATTTGTCCCTCATTGATAGTAGATCATAGGACTTCTAGTGAGAACATATTTTACATTTAATTTTTGGTGGTCATTTCAACACACTTTCCATTTCTCAACCTTAATCTTCCAGATAATTAATTCATACATTTGGCAGAAGTTCCTGAAGTTGGGGAAGGCTGCTTTTTGGCATTGGTTCTGCTATTTTTTTCTGTAACAGACTGTGTTTGCAAATTGAACATTGTAAAAGCCATTTTATAGGTGGCTTAGGGTTATCAGAGAAGCATGTTATATGCCGTGATCCAGATCAAAACCCATGCAGCTACAGGTAGGGAGTTTGACCCCTGCATCTTTGTCAAGTCACTGGGAGCTAGGATCAGTTCCTGATTCTGAATGAGACTCCTCCCGCCACCTACTCCCTTCCCTAGAAATCAGCAAATGAAGACAACATCTTCGCTGCCCTTCCTACAAGGCTAAGTTCACCAAGTCCTGTATTCTCCTTTCGTCAAGCTTACTAAAGAACAGCGTTCTAGCCCTCTTGACATCTACCTACCCACTTTATTTTTTAAAGGGCCAGAACTTGGATCATGGAAGAGCGCATTCTCATTCTGCAGGATCCATACCATATTTACAAAGCAACTCTGGAGGTCCTCTGGCTGGGCTGGATGAGATCTGCCTGCTGTCAATGGACTTAGATACTAATGGCAAAGACAGAAAGACCAAGAGCTATTGCCCAGAACCAATCTATAAAGGCCTGTTTAATGGAAGAAATGTTTAGAGTCAATCCTAACATGAGTAAGTTGCTCCCTCTTGTCTTCCTCCAGATCTTCCTAGTCTTCTAAAATCCCATATCAAAACACACAGATCTGGGGGCATTTTGCATTCCCTTCTTGCCTAGGTTTGTAGATCTCTGTGGTTATATTACAGCTAGGAAAAAGCAAAGAATGCATTTTTAGCCATTTGTTATGATACAGGATTTACATAACACCTAACAGAGGAGAAAGTACATTAGCTGCAGTGCCTTGCTACGACTCGTGATACTAAATGGCACTAAATTTTGAACTCCGGTGGAGGACTAATTTAAGATTCCAAGAAAGCCTTGAAGAGAACCAGCTGAAAAGCAGAAGTCAAGCCTGCATTTGCAGATTCAACTCTTCAGTCTCTTTTGATAACATCCTAGATGGGTATCATGATACATGGGTTGCCATGGTGATGGAGGAGGAGAAGATGAGGTTATAGAACATCCTTCTTGGCACACACCACAGCTTTCACATAAACTGCTCCTAAGATGCCAGGTGAGGCAGCACATCACAAGCTCAAAAACCTGCTTGCAAATTTCTCTAAGTCAGACCTGTCTCTGTTTATACCACTTGAGAACTCAAGGGGCCATGACTCCAAAATGCACATGTTCGGCAAAGGGCGGAGGGTCCTTACAGGAGAGATGGGGAAAAGGTTTCTGATACTAACTGACCCAACCCAAGAAACACATGAAACACCATAAAATAATGATCATAAAAAACAGAATGTAAAATGATATGCCTATGAGCTAACACTTTATGAGAAGAGAGATAAGATTGGTGTCAGTGCTAATCCAAAAAAGGGATCATCAAAGAGGATGCATTTTCAATCAGAAAAGTTTGGAGAAAGTAAATAGGAACAAGCATAGGAAGAGAAGAGGTGAAGCACGAACAGAGGAGTAAAACATCCGTTTTGTGTTCATCTGTAAGGTCACTAAACAGTTTTGGCCAATTATGGGGTAAAATTGAAATGACACAGTGACTTGACAGGGTAAGCAGTAATTGACTCTGGAATAAACGATCCAGAAGTTTGAGAAGTTCAGCCACAAAAAGACGAAAAGGTAGACTGAGGACAGCAGCCCAGGGATGGGTTACTCGAGGCAGGAAGGAAAGGAGGGAGGTGGCACGGGAAGTGTGGCGAGGGAGCACTGGGAAGCAGGACTCACAGGATGACACATGTGGGTGGAAGGAGTCCTCTGTTTCCATGGATGTGGGATTAGAGAAGTGGGGTGGACATGAAGGTCATGACACAGCAAACCAAGAGTACAGGGGACAGGAACTCAGGTCTCTATCCCGGAGGACCCAAGGACCTCTCCCAAGGACAGGGTCAATGATCACCTCCTCTGAAAGCAGTTAGATACCCACTGACCACAGGGGCAGGCTGAGTGAGATTCCCAGTGACTACCCCTCCTCCAGTGACTCATGCAGCTCGGTAGTCAGCTAGGTAACACCCATGCCCCCGAGCCCTCCCAAAGTTCTTCACTTGCACCATTACAGGCTTTCACACTCACAAGGCCACTCCTTCAAGGCTGGTCAATGATCCACCCAAGGTGTATAAATGATTCTCTTCTTCAAGGTCAACTTCCTGAATCTGGCTTACAGCAAATAGTTCTCTGGCTTGTTTAGTCTGATTGAAATTCTTTACAGCTCAAATACCAACATTTATATCTCCTTTCATAATGACAGTAGCAGTCATGAAAACAGGTATTTTTGATACAAATTGAGTCTCAGAAATGTACTTTCCCAGTAACGGAGATAGGGAAGCGTGATCTCTTCCAGGTCACACTTAAATGACGGACCCAAGGAGGAGCAGGATCAGAACTATGCGAGGTGCACTTGAGCGTGCCCCCCTTGTCTTTCCCTCGGCTGAAGCACAGAGGGGTGTCCCAGCCACCACCCTTCCAGGCACTCTCCTCTCCATACACCTGGATAAACCACATATTCCAAATTCACTGTTTCCTACAATACGAAAAAAAGTAGTTCCAGGATCCAAAGTTCTATCTATGTAGCAACAAGCAGTCAGCTGGCTGGTCTGACCATTGGACTGTACCAACCATTTTGGCCACACGTTGGGATCTTTTGACATCACTTCAACACGAGCTCACAATCCCTGGCTTTTCGAACTCAGTCAGAGGCACCCACCAGATAGCTTAAAACAAACAAACATGCAAACCCTAGCCAAATATTTTACGGATAGCTTTTATTTTTTTAAGTATGGATGAAAACGTTCTTAAAATGCTCACAAAACTATTGTGATTTTCCTACACTTCCCTCTGTTTCCCCAAAGATGCATTTACTAATGGTAAACTAAGAAATCTCTAGAGCTGGAGTAAAGCGTGCATTTCTATTTTCCATTTTCAAGACACATGGTGGGTTTCCTTAGGGCCAGGCTAGTTACTCTAGACCCTGGGTCTTGCCCACGATTACATGACCTGTGCGGGCTCTAATGTGACGGGATAACTAAGCACTGTGGCTAAGCCTTTCTGCCATGCTTCCCCGGAGCAGGGGAGCAAACTCCTTCTCTGAGGTCAGAGAAGAGAAAACCGCCAGCCTGAAGTCACTAGGGCGGTAACAGGGCAGTGTCGGGATGAGAACAACTCCGAGAAGCTTCTTCACTCCTGCTGGTTAGCTCACTGGCCCCCAGTCTCACTCACCGGAAAGAGACAGTAGCACCAAGTTTAGCGCCTTGGACCAGTTCAAACTGACAGTTGTGCAGCCTGGACTCGTGATAGAGGTCAAGAGCAATAGCCTAGGTCTTAGAAGACCTGAGCCTGGATCCACGTCTGAATGTGGAAGAACCATCCCTCTGCCTTGAGCCACGATTCCCTCAGCTGTGAGGCTGGCATAGTGATATCCAGGTTATGGGGTTGGTGTAAGTCCTGGTGAGGGGACAGAAGTCCAAGCCATGTTGCCCCTTGTCTGAAATGCCCCCGCTCCTGCCCCTGGCAAACACCAAATCCCCCTTTGGCATATGGCCCTTCCTCTGGAAAGGAGTTTCCTCCTTCCTCTCCTGGAGGGAATTCCTCCCGCTCCTGCTCCCACCTCCTCTCCTGTTACAGCGGTGCCTGGACTGCAGAATCAGCACTTAAGGTGAAACTTCCATCTGTGTATCTCCGTCTCTCTGGCTCTAGGTTGCTGGCACTTCAGGTTAAATTTTATGTGTGTGGGTCTGTCTCTGGCTCTAGGGGTCTCCACCGAAACATCCAGCACTTGAGACTAAACATGAACGTGTGCTGTGAGCTTGCTCCCCATCGCACCCTCCGTGCTGCACAGAGGAGGCACTCAGCGGACATCTGCAGGATGAACAGGCCAGCTTTCTGAGGACAGGAAGCTTTCTGAGTCTGGCTCATCTATATTTTCCCATAATCTCACATCGTGCTTGGCACTAATGGGCGTTTGATAAATATTGATGATTGTTGTGAATGACATGGAAAGTAATTACCCACTTAAATCACTGGGAAAGACAGAGAGTAACAGTCAGATATCTATGACATGCTTCTGTTCTGAGTGACTGGCTCTTGGTACACACTGGGAATCGGTCACTAGCATCCTTGGGATTCCTCTTGCTTTGTGCTGCTCCCTGATGAGGGAGAAATGACCAGACTTAAGGCCATCAATGGGCTCGAAAGCAGAGGCTCTCCTTATTGCCAGGCATCCAGGATGCCGTCTTTACCTCTGTCTCTCAGGGCAGCTAGCTAAAGGGCCGGTCTGCTTTGAATTCTCAGGTTCGGGGACCTTTCGTGTGACATTTGAGTGACAAGCTCTGACTGAATTTGGGCTCCCGATCCACAGAGGCAGAATGAGACTTTAGGACTCGCTTCAGATCCAGGATCAGCTCTGTTCCTATCACGTGACCGGGGTCATGGACCTCACAGGACATCCCTGAAGGTCTCTCAGTGGACAGATCACCCGGGGGTGTTTTCGTACCTGGCCTAGTTGTAATTCTTTGCGTAGCTTCAGGATATACTGAAGTATTTGGGAAAATAAAAGCCGCACCCCCTGCAGACAAAAGGAAAGACAAAACACGTGAAGTCTTTGTGGTGGCTGCCGGTCGGTCTCAGCAACAGCGTTCAGTTTACCCTGCGACAACAAAGGGAGGCGACCTCCTGGGACCTGCCACAGCAGACCTGGGACGGACTGGGCACACGCACGGGTCAGCAGCGGAGTCTGCAGACGAAGCACACAGGAAGCTGTCCTGTGCCCCATTTGTCACAAAGTGTCCTGTGTTTTGGTTTCACAGCTTCTTGCTGAAGCCGATCTGCGCCCCCGCATCTTCCTCCCGGCAATCTCATTTTATTAAAAAAATTCTACGGTGTGTGTTTTAATTTCAAAACTGCACAAAAACCCGTAAAACATTTTACAGAGCCCTCGGAAAGCAGGACCAAAGAATTATAAATATTTTGCCAAAGAATATATGGATCTGATTAATAATTAATCCACATCTCTATTCAAATACTTGTCTTCCCTTTCTCTCTCTCTGAGTCAATGCTCGTGTTGTTAGCGGAAAAAAAAATCCCTTTTTGCAGTTCAGTCCATTGGGGATTGGTTGTCCTGTTCTTTGATTGCATCTAAGTTTAGCAATCACAAAAATAATGAAGTCAGAGCATTCTTGCCACTTTCACCCACTGTTAAAAATTTTTTAAACGACAATGAAATTATCAGAAAATGTGTGTAGCTCAAAGGTGTTTCCTAACGGGGGAAATTACTATAAGTTATTTGTTATTTCTGGCCACAAGGTCATTAATAAGCTGATGTGCGCAACCTACATCGAAAAAGTACCACCGACTCAAAACATTTTGTTTTTTTACTTTACATTAAAAACACAATGATCTGAATATTGAGGACCAAGATCAACCAGCAATTTCAGTACTACTCAAACCCGGACGCACTCATTTTATACATTTTAAAATAAACTGGCAAATATTGGGAACATGGCTGTGTTTCTTTGTGAGGGCTGACCACGAGTCGGCTTGCTTTCTTGCAAGGGGTGACATAAGACTTCCCAGCACCTGATGGTTTTATCCCTAGCTTGGGTGGTGGCAGAGGGTCCCTGCAGGGTGACACAGTGAGGTGAGCAGCCTGTGGCCAGGCTTCTGTACCTGTCTCCAGCAGAAGGGAGGAAATGGATGCCAACCAGGGACACATTCACCCGCTGTAAGCCCAGCCTCTACTCTGAGCTTCTACTCTGAGGGAAAGAGGAAGGTTAAGCAGGACGAAGCATTCTGTTAAACGCGACTGGGCTCAGGCAAAATCAACAAATAAAATGTAGAATCAGTGGTTAGACATAGAAAAGTAGGGATTTAGTTAGTAACTAATTTCATATCCTCCAAAATTATAAGTTTCCCTTTGAATAAAACTTCGCAGAAAGCAACCAACATTCCCTCCTACTGCCTTTTGCAAATGTACAAAGTCCGTGCGAGAAGATTAAAGTCAAGACAAGTCAAATGGCCTAAAACTTTACCAGAAAGGAAAAAAATAAAGCTCCTGCTTATCTTGGTAAATATCCCTTTAAGAATAAAAAAGAAAAAAAGAGAGCGAGCACGCTAAGGGCCCCTTTATAGGGAACGGGCTTTTAGTCTCTACAAGTCAGAACAGCGCATATTTGGGACGAATAGCAGCAGATTGTAATTCAGCAAATGTGAGCTGAGGCTACGGCCAAAGGCTAATTCTGCACATCTCTTGGTTAAAAGAAATCCTTTGTCAAAGGGAGCGGGGAGGGGAGAGAGCTCAGAAACCAAAGGGCGCCCCCTGTCGTTAGTCTGTGGTACTTTCAGCACAGAGCATCCCACAAATGGAAAAGAACCCCTCCAGGTGCCCCTCTCTGCTTCCGCTTTCCTGACTCTGATCTCCCACGTTCCACCTTGAAAGCATGCAATTTGTAGACAAGACCTTGCACGGGTCTGTGGGGAAGGGGCGGGGCCAGCATTACCTGTGTTTCTAGCATGCATTAACCGTGGAGAGTTTTGTAAGGCTTTATCAACATCATCTGAAGTCAAATGTGGAAGAGGAGCTACAAAACAAAAAAGCAACATCCAAATGAAAAAAAAAAAAAAGAGAGAATTATCTTTCTTAAAGAAAAAAAAAAAGAGAAGAAAGAAAAACACCCCTCCACTCCCACCTTAATCTCACAGAATGCTTGGAAATCTCTCCGTGGCCCTGTTACTTGTTAGCGTGTTAAAACCCAGATAGGGGCCCATATGTAATTCAGGGAGTATGTAGTTGGGATGCCAGGCAAAGCATTTACACCAGAGACTTCACCCCACCCCACTATTGCACTGCGCCCACTATGCCCACTATCTCCTGATCATGCTTGACGTTGGAGGAATTAAAGCATGCAGCAGGCTCGGGATTCATGCCTCTAATCGCCGATATGCCATTCCACTGTCAGGCTCAGCCATATCAGGATACCACGTGAGAACTTCCCTCATTCTGCATTCGGGTTGGATACGGAGGCGGGGTTTCGTTTAGCTTTGGGCAAGATGAACCCCATAATTCCCATCAAGTAGGAGCCTTTCCATCTTGTTTCTGTTTCAATGTGGGCACCAGAGAGATGAAATAATGTGTGACCAGACAAAGCTTCGTTTCCCTTTGACACGTGATCTTCTTGGTCAAGGGGACCCTGCAGGAGGCAGCTGAATGCTAAGGGGACTTTTCAGCTTCTTGTAAAAGCTCTGACTACTTCTCACCATGCTTTCACCTAAGTCCTTGCCTTCTAAGTGCCTAGCTCTCTCAGATCCTAAATGGCACTGGGTTAGGGCAGAAAGATGCTGGCCACAAACTAGATTGAACCCTCTGCAGCTTAGGTTAACAAGAACCAACAGGACAGTGATCTCTGTCCTGAAGGGGGACCATCTTACTCTCTCTGAGGTAGTGGAGATGCGAGAGAAGGATGTCAGCATTGTAGCTTGGGGTGAGCCTCTGAAAGTCATCTTTGGTCATCTTGCACAGTTCCTTCCCATCAATATTCTGGAATAATAAGATGTCGACGTCTGGAAGGCCGTATTCTTTCACTGCCCACTCCAGCCACTGCCGGACATGGTCCGTGCTCCATAGGGTAGGATCTGAAAGGGGATGGAAACATATTCAATCAACTCCTGAAGACAAATTTCCGGGGCATAGTCATATCCCAGGCGGGATCTCCCGCCCCGCACAGCTTTCCAGAGTAGCCCCTCTGGCTGTTCTAGAAGCACAGCTTCAAGCCAGGCTCGGGGACTGGTCAAAAGAGAATGTCTTGGAGGGAGACAAAAACACCAACTGACTCACCCAATAGACCATTGTCTTTACGGGAATTGTTCTGGAAGTTCAGGCTTATTCACAACACCTGCCCCTTTGTTGCTCACATAATCTAAAGCATCCTCTAGGGATTTGCTTTGTATTCATTTTTGTTTATCCATTTAAAAATGAATAAGAATAAGTAGAAACTTTCTTTCCTTAGAAAACTTCCGGTATCTTAAGATGAAAATAAGAGTTAGCAATGCGCATCAGGAAGATGCCAACTACAGATTGGAAAAAAAAAAATCAAACCAGTTTTTGCACAAAATTCTGAAAAATATTGAGCACAGAATTAGAAATAAAGTGTAGGCAAAGCAAAACCCCAGCCCCGCCTAGGAGCCAGCATTTCTAAGAGAGCCGCCGGTTACATGCTTTCCCTGCAGGGAGCTTCGTTTGGCAACTACCTCGCACCTGCAGGAGCAGGGGCTGGCTGGGCGACTCCCATGTTCCCCAGCTGTGGCTCGCAAACGCCCCACAGGATGCAGGCAATGTCATCACGCTCTACTGCCACGTAGGGGAAGGGGCCCCAATAGGACCAGGAGGGCAGGGCCCTGGGGAGAAGGAGCAGGCGATCCTCAACGGAAACACAAGCCAGGACCACCCCACACAAACACGCCTGGGTGGAGGGTATTCAGGGTGCCTCCCTAGGGTCTCTGAGACAGAGACAGTGGGCAGGGAGCGGGAGTTCTAATCCTGGGGTCTCTCAACTTGCTGCAACCTCTGGAGGCTGTGTCTCCTTCCTGTGTCTGTTTTACATGTAAAATGAGAGCCTTGACCTCTGTTCTCTGGACAGGCCCTTAGAGGTCAGCTGTGCCATGATGCTCTAATCGTAAGGAGTGAAAAATCTCGTGGGGGAATAAATCATCCTTTTGAACCACTTTTTAGCTCATAGTTTTAGAATCTTGTTTAGTCTTACTAATATTTCAGGCCACTCAAGAATGAGGCATGTAGTGGCTGCTGGAATACATTCTAAGTTTACAGAAGTAAACAGCAGCAATAGTGAGAAACAGACAGACAGTCATATCACCAGAGTTCTCTTCTCGCCCTCTCTCCCTCTCTTCCTTCCTTCCTTCTTTCCTTTCTTTTCTGCCCTCTCTCTCTCCCTCTCTCCCTTCTTTTGTTCCTTCCTTCTTTCCCTTCGGCTTCATACCTTTTTTAATAGAAAGACATTATTTCAAATCCAACTTAATCCACCCCCATCCCATTCCCCTCCTGCACCCTCCAGAAGTAACAACTATCCTAAAGTTGATACTTACGTCATCCCTAAACATATTTGAATACTTTGACCATATTAACTATATATACCGTTTTGCGTTTTTAAAGTTAATAGCAATGTTATCTGATTTGCTTTTGGCACTCAGCACTGTATTTTCAAGATGTGTGCAAGTTAATCCAGGTAGATCTATTCGATCACTTAAGCAGCTCTTGGGCTTCCCCCATAGGAATCTACTCAATTTATTTATCAATGAACATCTCTGTGCCTATGTCCCTGTGCACATGTGAAGGAATCTGCATTGGTCTACAGCCTGGGCTCCACACTCGAATCACGGGGAGATGGAAAAACCATTGATGCCTGGGCTCAGCCACAGAGATTCTGATTTAATTCTGCTGGAGGGCAGCCTGGGCATCAGCATTGTTAAAACTCCCCAGATTATTCTAAGGTGTAGCCAGGGGTCAGACCATCAATTCCAGGTACTCTCCACTTAGAGTGGGGTCCTGGGACCTAGCAGCATCAGCTGGGATGCTAGGGATCCAGGGATGACCTGGGAGCTAATTAGAAATGCAGAATCTTAGGCACCACCCCAGACCTGCTGAATCAGAGTGCATTTTCACAAGATCCTCCGCTGATCTGTGTGCACACTAAGCTTGGGGAAGTGCTGGCCTAGGGGGAGTACCTAACTGTGGAGTTGCTGGGTCCTGGGGCACGTGCATCTTCCACATCACCAGTTAGTATTAGATTTCAACCAGCGTTATAACACTCACATTCCCCATCAGCAATCAGTGCATAGAATCTGAAAACTAAGGAGAACTTTGGTTCTGCTGCAAAAAGAAGAACATCTACAAAAACTCAAACGGCAGTGTTGACAGAAAGGTGTGCACATTCCTTTATAACCCAAACACATGGAAACATTTTCGTTAGTCTGTGAAAACTGAATGTGGATATGGATGGTTAACTTTGCCCAACTCATTGAAGTTCAGATGGCTCTCTGCCATTGGGTCAGGATTCTGCTTTCAGGGAGAAAAAGTATTCAAAACTCCAGACTGTTTTCGTAGAAGGTCGTTTTTCTTCTTTTTCTCGTGGCAGGTCATGATTCCACATTTTACAGGAATGGATCATATTTTGGCCTCAGGACACCCTCAATTCAGGTCCTCCTTATCCTTGGTTCTGTGCAGAGGACAGTTAAGCAGCCCACTCAGATAGAAAGCCCCCTCCTACAATCCTCCCCAAGTCATTGCCTATAAAATGGAAACTTTATATTCCATTACAGGTATTAGCCAGACCCTTTTTTTATGTTTTGTTTTGTTTTGTCTTTGACAACACGAGAGGACTACTTTTTGGTGTAACTAACTTCGTAGAAATCAGTTCATTCTGGGAAGCATCTTCTTCTCAATGGCGGAACCAGATATTCTCAAAATGATACATAAACATCTTCCTGTAAGTGACTGGGTTCTTATTAAAATGGTGAAATGACATCTTAGGAAGACAGCCAAAAAGAGAAGCCCAATCTCTCTATCGTCCCTTGATGTGCCCATTAATTGATTCCCGCCACTAAGTCCGGGGATGTCACAGCTCATTCAATTTTCCTTTAAGGGAATCATGTGCAAGACCCAGAGACCGATTCCTTGACCTGTATTGCTCTTGTTTGTAACATGCTCACTTTGGATTGGTGAAATGGCCCTTCTCTCATAATGCTGGCGCGAGTGTAAACGGCTCCAACCTGCCCAACGAACAACTCAGCAATATCTTTCAAATGTCTTTAAAAAAATGCGTGTATAGTCTCTGAACTAAAAATTCCACTTCTAGAAATTTATCCTAAGTAAACAATAGAGGATGTGCGCAATGATTTATTTTCAAGGATGTCCTTTGTAGTGTTGTTTATAATAGCAAAACATTGGAAACACCCTAAATGTCCAACAAAAAGAGAACTAGTTAAGTTGCAGTGCATTCAGGAATGTTCCCGTGATATTTAGAAACTAAAAATTACTCCGCTGAACATATCAATTGATATGAAAAAAAATGTTCAAAGTAGATTAAATTAAAACGTTTGAAAACATTACTGTGGTCTAATTATATTTTGCAAAGAAATGTAAATATATCCATGGAAAGAATTTTGGACGGATACGCAACAAAATGACAATGGTTGTCTCTGGGGAAAAGGCAATAGAGAATTTTAGATTTTTTTCTTTTTCACTGAACTATATCTTCCCATTTTTTTCTTCCAACAAACATAGTACTTGGGTTAAAAAGTTATTTACAAAAAAATTTATTCTCCTCTATGTTTCAAAATCAAAACAAGGTCTTATAAAGGATTAAAATATACATACATGTAGAGGTATATTTGTTATATATGTGTATATATATTTGTTAAAGTCTTTTTATAAAACTTCTTTCAAGGGTATACAATTTTAATTTCACTTTCTTATACAGTTCAGTAATGAGAATTGCTTCATTTGAAAAGAACAAAATTACACCAAGTCAGGTTACTCCTGTGTCCTTTGGAATTTGATCTCTACACCTCTGTCCTATAAGTTTGTAGGTAAAGAATATTAAAAAAATATGGCCACTTGATGGAGTAAGTGAGGATGCTCCCTTACAACCTTCCGTGGGGCACCATTATTCTGGACCTACTTGACAGGAGTTGTAACAGAGAACAGTTTGCAAGGGACAAGCCCAAACTCCTCAGCATGCAGCACATGGCCCTTAGTTTGCTGGGCCCCACTGTCTTCATAGGTGTCATTCCCAGCCATTCCCCCACTCCCTCATCCTGCAGCCACACACTACTACCTGCCGTCTCCTGAACCAATGGCCCATACCTGTGCCCACCCACCATCCACTGCTCGGAGGACTGGCCCCTTCTTGGACCCTCACCTACATTCACCACCTCCTTTGGGCATCTGTCCTCCATGCTCTTGAGGTGTAAGCACTTATAATGAATCTCTGAGCAGGGGAGTGATAACAAGAGTGGAGGCCCAGTCCCCACCCTGATGACAGAGCCCATGCTGAGCTCCACCCCAGCTACCTGGGCCAGCCATGGATGCTGCAGCTGTAGGTAGAATCTTTTAGGGCTCAGGTCAGTGTGTTGGGTCCCAGCTCACCCTTCAGCTCTACAGAGAGCCCAGCAGAATCTCCCAGATGTCCTCCATTGCCCATGGTATGTCAGTAAAGCTTTCTTGCTTCTGTCCCACCCTACAATCACGGAAGGGGACTCATTCACAAGATCCCACAAGATTCAACAGGCTTTACCTCCTTCCCTGACCCCCAACTATGCATGTGAAGGAGAAAGGGGAGGGGGCAACACAATGAGCCCCACCCCGAGGCACCACCTGTGCCTAATTTTTAGGTGTGGCATTCCACACCTCCTGCCTCCACATAGTGGTAGGACTTGGAACTTGTTACCCGACCTCATGACTAAGCCTGGGTTTCTTCTTCTATAAAACAATATGTAGAATTCAAGGACCTAAGGAATGACTCCAACAGGATAAGGACCAAGAGTCATTTAAGACAAGTAAGAGTTCCCGAGCACTTACTATATTACAAGTACTACATGGATTCAGAGGCAGCCAAGACGAAGAGAGATGATGAGACTCTACCGAGGGAGGCAGGCATGAAGACAACCCACAAAGCAGAATTAAATCTACGTTATCCAAGCAGGACATGGAAGCACAGAGAAGTCGCAACTGATCCCAACCAGGAAAAAAGGAAAAGGCTGCAAAAGAAGGGTTTGGCTTGAGCCTACATTAATGAAAAAGATTTGACAGTGGCAGGGTGACAGAAGCAGAGAAGCTCGTTAGTTTAGGGGGCCAGCTTGAGTCTAGTTTCATTCCCACAGAGGCAGGAAATATCTGATGTGTTGAGGGAGAAGTGAGAATTCGGTGTGGCTGGATAGGAGTGTTTAAGAGGGAGCGCAGAAACATATAAGGATGGAGATGCAAGTTGGAGTCAGATCATGGGGGAGCCTTGGGTATCTTGTTAAGAAGGCTGGACTTCTTGATCTAGGCATTTCAGAGTCATTGAAAAATGTCTAAGGTGCCAAAGAATGTCTAAAATTACATCAAGCACAGAAAACTTGGTGATCAAACAAAAGGCTTTATTGGGAACCAGAATACGCATATTTGGGTTCTGATTCAACCAGTCAGTCGATGTAAATGTTAACCTCTCTGGAATTCGTTTTCTTTTTCTGTGGGTAATTAAGCAAAATGTTAGGGGAAGAGAAAAGTAAATGAGATAATGTATGTGAAAGCACTTTGCCAACAATAACATGTTGCAGAGAAATAACGCATCCACACACTGGATTTTTCTCATCGCGAACGCTGCTAAAATGAAATCAACAATCTATTATCACAGGGCAGCCTCTTCCTTTAAACACAAAAGTCTGATTTATCACTTTATTTTAAGAAGCTTTTGGAGGTGCTTCTGTCAGATGAATCATGAGCCACTGAAGATAAGTGGTTTTGTTTTCAGCCCTCCAGTCCAACTGTTTTGAAAACATCTGTGTCACCAGTCCACATTTCACGGACATCAAAATGGTAAACCCCACGTGGTACAGAGTAAAAGGGGAAAAGCAGCCATCTCTCTCAGAAGCCTCTTATTTGTATCTTAGGTTAGATGTTTAATATCCAAAAGTTTCACGAATGCTGTTTCAGGAAATTAGAATTAAAAAAATAAAGCAAAGCAAAGCATGGAGTTCTGGAGTTGCATTGTTCAATGTGCTGTTGGTGGGAGGGCAAGAGGTGGGCGGGAGAGCTAAATTTTTTTTACATTTCCCTGAAACTGGATCCTGACCTACTAGAGCTCCACTGCTGCCAGGAAAATATTAAGTAGATATTGAAATTAGGCAAAAGGATACTGCACGGGTGGAGAAGTGCTGCACCTTCGCGAAACAAAATACCTCATGCAGGCAAACGTCCTACTTCAGAGAACCCTCCAGGGGAAGGAATAAAAGTAAGATGAAACAAGAGCCAAACTGGTGATAACAGAAGGCCTGAGTGTCATTTTTCTTGAACAATTATCAATGTGAAATACCGGCTTCCAGATCGAAAAATCGCCCTTGGTAATGAAAAAAAATACCCAAAAATAAAATGTAGCCCTAAACCATATCATAGGACTATGAGATCTTTGTTTATAAAATGAAGCCCTGGGCAAGTCTGCAGTCTGCAGTCCAAGACACTGAGAAGCCTGCAAAAATAAGATTTAACGTTTCACCTCCTTCTAGGGACGGTCTTTATGTTTATAAAGCAGGCCCAACAGAGAGAACCGGCTTGATTTTGAGCTTTACTCTCCAGATATTAAAATTTGACCTCAAATAAAGAGACTACACTCAAGGCTGTTTCTGAACCTCTTAATTTCCACTTATGGATGGGGTTCAGTTACCATTTTAGTAATCATTTATTTCTAATTTTATTGCACTTTGGCCAATGAATGAGGTCCATACGACATTGATTTTATTTTATACTGGTGGCTTCTTTTTTGGTGGCTGGATGCCCCCTGAGTGCTTAAAAAGAATGCATATTCTCTAATTGTTGGGTCCAGGTTTCCATAAATAACCACTGAATCAAAGTTGGTAATGAATATATAATTTTTATGTCATTGATCTGTCAATTACTGAGAAAGACAAATTAAAATCTCTCACTAAAGTGGATTTGTCTGATCTCCTTAAAGTTCTTTATGGATTTTGAGGCTATCTTATTAGGTATGTACGAGTTTATCATTGCTATATAATTTTCATGAATGTAAACTTTTTTTTATTATGTAATAACCCTCAGTTATCTCCAGTAATGGTTTCTGCTTTCTATTTCCATTTTTGTCAGCTTTATTTTTATTAGAATTTGACTAGTGTATCTTCTTCCATCTGTTTGCTGTTACTCTTTCTTTGTGTTAGATGTTTCTGTAAGTAGTACAAAACTGACTTTGGAGTATTTTTTTAAAAATCTAGGAGCCAGCCTGGCAGTATAGTGGTTAAGTTCATGTGCTCTGCTTCAACAGCTCAGGGTTCATGGGTTCAGATCTGGGCAGTGGACCTAAACACTGGTCATCAAGCCATGCTGTGGTGGCATCCCACATACAAAATAGAGGAAGACTGGCACAGATATTAGCTCAGGGCCAATCTTCCTCACCAATAAATAAATAAATAAATAAAATCCAATCTATCATTTTCTCTTTTTTTATTATTTTTTTATTTTTTGAGGAAGATTAGCCCTCTCTTTTTTTCTGAGGAAGACTGGCCCTGAGCTTAACATCCATATCCATCTTCCTCTACTTTATTTGTGGACACCTACCACAGCATGGCTTTTGCCAAGCGGTGCCATGTCCGCACCCAGGATCCGAACTGGCAAACCCCAGGCCGCCGAAGTGGAATGTGCGCACTTAACCACTGCGCCACCGGGCTGGCCCCTCATTTTCTCTCTTTAATGGCCAGTTTGGTTTACTTGCATTCATTGTTACTGATCTATCTGATTTCTACCACCTTATTTTGTGCTTTTTATTTACCTTGCTGTGTCTGCTCTTTATTTCTCCTTTCCAAATGTCTTATTAGATCAATATGTTTTTCTTCAGTTCTTTTTTTTTTTCCTCTACTGGTTTGGTTGTTTAATATTCTAGTTCTATTTCTTTGCTTGTTAATCTTTACACAAAATCTAAATTTAATCACCAAATATATCCTTTTCCCAAAGAACGCAAGGAATTTAGAAAGCTTAACTCTAGTCATCCATCCCTAATCTTATAGAATATTGTTGTCCAATATTTTTATTCCACCTTATTGTTCTACTCTCTATTTAGGAGACTGTGGTTGTCATTTTACAGCCATTTCTTTTTAGATCTACCCTCATATTAACCAATTTCACTGCTTCCATTTCCTTCTTACACCTCACTCTTTACTTCTAGGATCTATTCTCTTTCTTTGTTTATTAAATCTCTGTTATCTCCTGAAGGGAGGGTCAGTTAGCAACAAATTCTCACCCTTTGTTTGAAAATATGTTTATTTTGCCCTCAATTTACACAATAGATTAGAATGTACTCTTAATATAATTAGTTTCCTTTGTGTTCTTCTGAAGCTTATTTTATTCATTTTAAGGTATTATTCTAAAGGACCCACTGGCTTCTCCAAACCACTAAACGGGTTTGTGGCAGACAAAATAGGTTAAGAGCCAGAAGATAGCCAGAGTTTTCTCAGTTTCTCCCAGCTCACTGGAGATTTTCTTCTCCTGCCCTCTGTTCTGTTTTGTTGTCAAGAAGTTTGCCGTCCTTCTAACTGTATTTATTTTCAGATAGTCTGTCTATTTTGTTTAGCTGGCTTTAAAGTACTTTGTCTTTGGTGTTCCACAGTTTCACTAGAATGTGATTAGTGTGGACTTAGTTTTATTTATCCTTCTCTGATTTGTGCTTCCTGTGTTTGAAAAATGGTCTTATTCATTAATTTTGGAAAAGTTAGCTTTTATCTCTTCGAATATCTTATCTGTTCTATTCTATTTCCTCCTCTCTAGAACTTCTGTTAGATCTACATGAGTCCTTCCCAAGGCTTGACCTTTTCTCATGTTTTCCATCTCTTTGTCACCGTGCCACACTCTGAGAGCAAGCTCAAGTCTACTTTCTTTACTTCACTCTTCGGTCTTTTCAAATCAACCGTTTAACCCATCTCCTGAACTTCTGATACGTTCTGATACTGAGTTTTGAATCCTTTTCTGTGTTTCTAGGAGTATTAATGCTTCTTCAAAATTATCTATTCTTTTCCATAATGTCTTTTTCCTCTCTTTTTTGGTTCTTCTTTTATATATTTAATCTTTTAAAATCTATTTACTTTATATTCTCTATCCCTTACTTCAATTATCTAACATTCTTGAGGGCTGAATCATGGTGGTTGTTTTTTCTGCTGAATCTTGGTCTAGGTAGATTGTCTCTTCCTGCTTTTGTAATTTGGAGGTGCAGAGTCATCTTGCAGATGACTTTATCTGCAAGAATTCTGTAAACCTTGAATTGAACGTGCATCTCTCCAGGAAGATTTTGTCTTCTGCCAGTTGTCCAAGGTTATCACTAGCCCATGACCACTTTTCAATGGTTCATTTCTCATCCTGGCGTTTGCTGTAACACGTAGTCTTGTGCGTGTGTGTATCAGGGAAGGGGAGGGACTCAAGTCTAACTTCCTGCTTTGAGCAAGCCTAAGAGCTCATCTCCTGCCCCTAATTGACCTTTAAAACCCAAATCTCTGTATTATAGACACTGGTACCCCACTGCCATCCATGCCACCTAAAACAACCAGGTGACAATGTGAGGATGGGCTGCTCTGTTCTCAATTCCCTCCTTGTTTTTGGTCTCTAAGGAATTCATTGACTTTCTTCCAAGTTGATCTGTGTATTTAAAAGGATGTCAGATTCTATGGAGCATTTCCAGGTGTTTTGCAAGAGGAATGTCTTTAGGTCCTTTTAAGTTCAATATTTTACTGGAACCAAGAGTCTTCACGGCATATTTTTCATGTATTTACTTTAAAACTTTTCCATTTCCAATGTAACCATCAACCTAGTTCATGCTATGCTCTACTTCGTGCATTTATTAATTAATCAATTGTCAAAAACTTAATTGTATGTGAGAATTGTGTAATACCCTATAAAAGAGTCAAAAACTAAGAAAGAGAGCCTATCCTCAACTTGCCTGAGAATCAACAATTCCATTACATATTCTACTCAAAAAACATATACCTAAATTATTTTTGTTGAGCTCTAAACGTATCTTTGACATTCTGACATGGCAAAATATTTCATTGGATGGAAACCATTCTCAACTCTTCTTGAACTGATCATCTAGCTTTTGGATTATGCAGATCTTTTCCTCATTTTTTCCCCTGTTGCCTCCTCTTAGTTATTCCATGATGACATTGCTTATGCTCATCATGTTTTAGAAATGCAATGATTTGTTCCACTTAAAAGTTTCTCCCTGAATAGGTTTTGTTTCTTTGCCTTTCTTTAGATGTTGGTTTTGTCCTTGGTCCTCCACTCTCCTTGGTACACTGATATCCCTGAAGATTCTATCTACTCCCATGTTCTAACTGCAACATGCATGCTGTATCAGTTTCCTAGGGCTGTCATAACAAAATATTAAAACAACAGCAATTCATTGTCTCACAGATCTGGAAGGTAGAAGTCTAAACTCAAGGGGTCGGCAAGGCCGTGCTCCCTCTAGCACTCTGGGTAGAATCCTTCCTTGCCTCTTCTAGCTTCCGGTGGTGGCCAGCAATCCTTGGTGTTCCTTGGCTTGTGGCTGCACTTGTCCAATCTGTGCCTCTCTCTTTATATGATCTTCTCTTTGTGTGTCTTCACGTCATCTTCCCTCTGTGTGTGTCTGTGCCCAAATGTCCCCTTTGTATAAGGACACTAGTTATTTTATTAGCTCCACCCTCATGACCTCATCTTGACTTGATTAAATCTGAAAATACTCTATTTTTAAATAAGATCACACTCTAAGGTACTGGGAGTTAGGACTTCAACAGTTCTTTTTCTAGGGGCACAATTCAGCCCATGACACATGTTTATGTCTGCCAATGAATTTCTTGAGTCTAGGGCTCCCTTGTAAGTGCCAGACCCAACTATGAAAAGAGGAGCTGCAAGTTTTCGAGGTCTTGCTATATCCCAGACACTGTTTATGCACCTTACATGCATCGTCTTATTTAATCCACACAGCAGCGCATAAAGTAGGCATTCTTATCCTTATTTTGGTGATGAGAAAACCAAAGAACAGCAAGATCAAGTAACTTCCCAGATCCCAGAGTTAGTAAATGGCACTGTTTAGAACTCAAGTGTTGTGACCCCCGACAAAGGACTCTTGACCCTAAGTTCTACATGGGTCCACTGGGCTGTCCAGTGGGAGTTCCTACAGGTATCTCAAACACAGAATGAACTGAACCAAAATCACCGATCTTAAAAAATTTCTTTCTACATTTGTTAACAGCCACCGAGTCACACATGCTAAGTCTAAGCTATTTTCAATTCCATTTTCTTCTCTTTGGTTTTCAAGAAAGACAGGTAAATCATTACCATTGTAGAAATGTAAAGATTAAGCGCTGAGCAACACAGTAAACTGTTTTGAACATGCCCTTCCCCTTCCTTCTTTCCTTAAGTCTCCTTTGAAAAGGCCATTTCAGAATCTCTGCAACAATGTAACAAACTTATTCCATCGTTCCATTTGCTTGTGTTCTCCCCTGGGTATTTTTGACAGCGTGGCATAGGAACAAGAATGCAGACTAGTGTCAGACAGAACTGGGTTAGAATCCTAGCTCTCCTGATTATTGGCTGGGACATCTTGGGCAATTAGCTTTGCTAGTTTTAGTTTCTTTATCAGTTAAAGCAAGAATAACAAACAGTACCTACACCATAGGGTGGTTGTGGGGTTTAAATGAGATAATACCTTTTTTACAGGGTGCATGGCCAAGTGCCTGACAATAGCGTGCACTCAACAGATGGCAGCCGTCATCATTTCTGTTGTTATGATTTCAGTCACACATATAACCCAATAGCGGTTTCCTCAATCACTATTCAGCTCATAGTCTAAAAACGTAATTAACTTTGACTTTAGGATTTACGTCTTAGTTGGTTTGGTTGTTTAGTTGCCAGACTTCGCCCAGCAGGATTTAAACAGAAGCTTACAGAAACATACTCCCCAATGTGGACGTAGTGGGGGTGATCCTTGGGAGAGTTTTGTGATGCGACAAAGTAAAATGAAGAAATGTGTAGTTTTGCCAACAAGTTCTTTACGCATAAATGAGCACAGGCCTGGGAACTGGCTCTGGTCTTCCCGACCCGTGCATGTGTCCCTGGGGAAGCTGTGTCAACTCTCTAGGGCTCACTTTTCTCACGTTTAAAAGGAGAGATTTGTGACAGTTAATTTTATGCGTCAACTTGACTGGATCATGGGACACCCAGATATTTGGTCAAACCTGCTATTTCTGTGTGTGTCTGGATATTTCTGGGTGTGATGGCCTTCCCAGAAGAGACTAGCATTTGAATTGGTAAAGCAGAGTACCCCCCTCTCTGTGGGTGGGCATCATCCAATCCACTGAGGGCCCGAACAGAACAAAAACGTGGAAGAGAGAGGATTCACCCCCTCTGCCTGACTTCAGGAGCTGGGACGTTGATCTCCTGCCATCAGCTCTCTGGACCTCAGGCCTTCAGATGCAGACGAAATCTCCACCACTGGCTCTGGTGGGTCTCCAGTTCGCAGAGGGCAGACTGTGGAATTTCCCTCAGCCTCCATAATCACATGAGCCAATTCCTCATAATAAATCTATCTATCTATCTATCTATCTATACAAAGGTTGGGGGGGAGATTAATTGTTTCTGTTTCCTTGAAGAACCTAATACAAAGTTGAACTAAGATCATCAAGAAGCTTGCAGCTCCTGTGATGCTGTGATTCCTACCGACTAGATCTAGATGAGCACTCACTCTATAAACGCACAGTGGCTGGTCTCTGCACACGGGCCGTGAGCTTGATGCTTTGTCTGCTGGTTAAGACTGCAAAGACATAATCACCACCTCACGAAGCTGACACGCTAATAGAATAGACAGGCTTACAAATAACTAACTCTAATAAGATAAAAACAATACGTCGGCCATCTGGGCCTCGTCAGAGAGTATATTCTTCTATTACTTATTGTTCATCTGCTTTCAAAGCGCAGCTTAGAGATGTCATTTTTAGGGCAGATCGTGTGAAAGCTATGGAAGCCCTCTGCCTACTCTGAGAACTCAAAATCCTGACTTTACATTAAACCAGACTAGCAAAGACTCATCAGGGATATGCTCTCCACTTGCCCTGAGCTGTCCTCTAACGTAATTCACTTTGTTCATGGAGGATGTTACAAGAAACAGACTGGCGAAATATCGTGCCGCAACTGGGGCAGGAAGGTGGTCACGTCTACAGCCTCAGTGAATCCCAAATGTAAAGTCCAGGGATCCTGCTTTTAGGATTCTACACTGGGCAAAATGTTGCCTTCCCTGTGAAACTTCTCTTTAAAAATAGGAATTACTTCCCCAAATGACTCTTGTCACTTTGGCTGCCAGGAAGCTCAAAGCCATACTGGAAACTTTGTGACAGCATCTCAGCCAAGCTTGTGGTCCAAATGGCTGCATTCTTCCTTCATGTGATCTTGGTTTTCCATTAATATTTTTAATTGCCTTAGTACTGATCCCTAATTGCTACTTGATCAGTAGTCTGGGTCATGTGTTTATCAGTGGTTTAGTTGACAAGGCATCTCAAATCCGTCGTGGAATTAAACAGTATTATCCATATTTAAGCAAGTATTTGAATGTATTATAGAATATAATATGAAACAAAATAAAATGTGGTAATAAAAAATCTGATAAGATGTTGTAAGAGAGCAATTAAGTTGCCGAAAGATCAGGATGGCTTCCTAGACAGGGTGGATTTCAAAGATGCCTTGAAGAATAAGAAGGATTTCTTAGCAGAGAAAGGAGGAAGGGCATTCCATCCGAGGGAACAGCATGGATGAAGACACTGGGTTGTGACAATGAAGCGTATGAGTAGAGCCATGTGACTAAAGGGCAGCATATGGCAGAGGAAAATGGCGGAGGCTACAAAGGGATTTAGGAATCGTATCATGAGGGGAACAAAGGAAGCTTTTCTTGACCAGTCATATTTATATTCATCTTGTCCCTAAGATGTTTTGAAACACTTGTCTGAATCACTCATTTGCGCTCTTAATCACACAGCCTCCTGCCATGAACTACTTACTAAATGTGGACGGGCCTTATCTACTTCTGACAGACTTTGGTCACTTCCTCTGTGACTAGTATAAGATCAACAAGTACTCAGTGAATACTTCATGAAGTGAGTAGGAGTTACCCAGCATGTAGGGCCTCAGTAAGACACAGTACAAGTAGTTCTAGCCACGTGGGTTTGGGGGCCAAAAAGAGCGGGGTTTAGGTCACATAAGAACTTTTATTCACGGTGACTGGAACACAGTAAGTCCTCAGTGAATGAATGAAAGCATGAATGAAAGGAGACAGTGAACCAGTGATGAGATGAATGTGGCGACTCTTCATCTCTGAGACTTCTGACAACCATGAGTGTTTGTGCTCAAGGTGGATATTTAGAAAATAAAACTAGAAATGTTTGAAAAGCCTAATGCTTTAGCATTCATTTTTAGGGAATAAAAATGGAGAAAAAGAAAAATCTTTCAAAATGATGTTAGCTGCTAAAACCAGAGGCCCTGTTGCATCTCGGTCAGCATTTTGCAACTTTTAAGAAAAGTGGATGAAGACCGTGCCTTCCTCTTGGTTAGCGCTCCTGGTTAGCACATCGCTGAGGACACTAAAATATAACAGTGACTGCCAGAGGCACAGCGGGCACAGGGAGGGGCAGCATCCCTGATGGCAGGTTCTTCATGAGACATCATGAAACTGACATTCTTTAGAACACATTAGTTCCATTGTGCCATGGAAGCCATTGTTTCTAAACATTGATCCATGTCCACAGCCTTGGTGAGGCAGAATTGGAAATAGCTGGAAGTCAGCTTCCCCAGTTGTACCCAGCTTGTCTTGGGTTGTTGAAAGGAACACAGTAAAGTGGATCCAGACCTAGTTCTGTGCCTGATCCAGTTTGTCAAAATGGAGCTCAGAGCTGACGCCAACCAGTGAAGCTGAGGGGCTTCCTCAGCTCTCACACTCTATCTAGTGCCTTCAAGGTCCTGGATTTTCCTGTGGGTGCCTTGACACATGGCCTTTACAGAATATATTGTGCCAACCAACGACAGGTCCTAAAAGTACAGGTTAAGAGAGAAGCTTTAAGAAGTCCAAGTTCCTTCCTACCGAATGTGTTTCTTCATTTTTTGGAATGTCAATGTGACACTGGTAGCTATTTTTCATCCTTCTTTTTTGACCACTCCCCTCTTCTAAAAGTGACATATCATGCCTTTCTTAAAAATAATTCAAGTGTATTAAAGTAAAATTTATTTGATGTCTTTTAACTAGATTAAAGCTTCTCAAATCTATTCATTATGCATGAAAATCACCTGAGGAGCATGTTAATAACATAGAATCCTCAGACTCACACCTGGACTCAGAATATTTGGAAATGTGCATTTTTAAATCACAAGTTTCTCAGGTAATCAATGCAAGTGATTCTGACCATCCTTTGCGAAACATTTTCCAGTCAACCTTTAAAGAGCCATTTAACTAGGTCACACTTCCCGGGCCCCTCTTATTAAGATCAATTTCACTGAATGACACTTTGATCTACCAAGTGTAAGAAACAGCCCAACTCCATAAAATGTAGATCTAGATATACAGATAGGCACAGCAAATAGATAACAGACAGACAGACAGATAGATGTATAGATATAGATAGAAAGATGACAGATAGAAAATACATAGGTAGATAGATAGATAGATGAAAAGTACAGATGAGATTTATTGCGCAGCCAACACACTTTGGGATGGAGAGGCAGAGTCAACAATCTTGCCAGGACAACAGGCATATGCCGGGGTTTCCCAGAATGCCTGCTGGACCTGCTGGTTGAGTGCGTTTCTCGTGACTTCCTCTGTTCTCCTACATTTGTCTGTAGATTCAGAGTTAATAGCTGAGCCATCCTTCTCACATTAGCTTTCTTTTTATCCTATGGACACTGCATCATGTAATGGATTGAGGCATCCCCTTCATGGTGCCTGCCGACACTTTGGAGCCAAATAACACCCACCTTTGCGATTGTGCGGGATTTAAGTTTGCATTTAAAAAAGTGTATATATATGTAAACCTCACTCCTGGTTTCACAGTCTCCATTAAGTTCTTACTTTAGCCCATGCTCCTAATTCATTTTTAAAATGCTTCTACCTTGCGTCTTTGCGCATATTTGTGTGAGCTTTCTTAAATCCATTCTGAGATAAGGAGGCACTGTCAATATATTAAATGGAGATATATATTTATTCATTAGGGATATTCTATGGGTTTCTTTATAGCTGTTGAGTTAACTGAAGATAGAGAGTCTCAAAACTGAGTCCCTGGTACAAGAACCCAATCTGAACATAGACCACGCCTCCAAGTCCCATTTTCTCGCCTCGCAAGTCCACATATCAATTTTCTGGTCACTGTGCATCTGGACCATTTGCAGGTTTAGAAGAACATCAGTGTGTAGTTGATTGACGGTGCAAACACTTATAGATAATTACTGTTTTTTAAATTCAGCTATCTTTATGATTTTATGAGTGTCGATCAAAGTGTTTAACCAGCAGGAACTATATGAACCAGGCAGAACCAGGTTTGGAGAATTCTATCTATGTATGCAGAGCAGTCCAGGCCCATAACGTGCCTGAGTGAGGTGTCCGGATCCTAGCGCTAGGGCTGAAGGTACAGATGCAGTAGCTGACAGAGCTGGTCCTGCAATCTCATGGCTGTATTGAGGAATTATCTGGATTACGCAATGCAACCATATCTGTGTGTGTGTGTGTGTGTGTGTGTGCGTGTGCATGTGTGCGTGTGTTCATCTGTGTGTCTGTGTTTGAGCACAAATATATAAAGCTTGACCAATAACTGAAAGACTCACAACTTGCAAAATCAGCCACCACTAGGTCTCTTACAAACACTATTAACTGAATAACTGCCTCCTTTGGCATGAAGCAACCAGAGGAGGGAACAGCTGAAAGAGGACTTTCTTCAGGAGATGAAATCAGCCTTTTCACAAAAATTTCATATGAGCCAGTCTGCGTAACCATCCTTCCACCCATCCAACTGACATTTAGTGAGCATCTACTGTAAATCAGAAATGGTGGATGCTCCGACTTGATTCAATTGGTTCTTTGCCTCTTCCCCATGTAAACATCTCTCCTGTTTTCTAAACATTTTACTTAATGTAAAAAGCCTCAAATCTGGCCCTATTGGAAAGGGTATTGATGACGTCAAAGCATATTGATGGCATGACAGAAATATGACTTCATCAGTGAAAGGACGTAAGTGGCACCAGCCATTACCTCCCGGGTCTCTGATCCTATGAGGAACCAAGACAAGAATCTTCAATGCAGGCCCTTCCTCAGATTGATTCTCTCATCTCAGAGAACTGAAAACTTTATTTTGCTTAAACTGAAGAAATTACATGACTAAGGAGGAAGGGAAAGGGTGAGATGGGTTTGGGTGGGTGTCCTTTGGGTTTCTACCTCATCCTGTTCATATCCAGCCAGTGTCTGAGGCAACAGCATCCCAGCCCTCCCATCCCTCCCCAGGCACATCCCTGTTCTCAGGCCTGTTTTGGGTACCACACATCCAGGATAGGCACTTTGGACATCTGCATTTTCATATTTTTTCCCGTTCAACAGGAACTGCCTCCTGTTCTAAGGCACAGCAACAAGTGACAGGTCTCGAGTACGTAGCTCAGTTGCCATGTTCAAACCAAACCTATGGCTTCTGCATAAATGTCAACTGCCTTTCAATAAACATCAAGCCCAGTTTTGTCCCTCCCATAAGGCACACATGAGACTTGATCTCCGCTGTCTCCTATAAAAGTCTTACAACGTGCTTCCAGATCAGGCACGGCTCCAAAGGATGATCCTTTCATACCTAATTGCATCAAATCAGCTTCATACAGTTTGCTGAGAGGCACACAGTGACAACCATGAAGAGAGACCCGGGCCACGAATCCAAGGCAGATGTTCGCCAAGTACTCGCACTCTGAACTCTCCTGTTTGGAGGTGATCCAAGTCCACTGGACGCGATCTCATACAGAATAAGGGGCGGGGGCTGATTCATACCATGGAGGGGATTCGAACCTGTGAGCCATCACACTACCCAGAGATGAATTTAGGTGACCCCAGAGCAAGGGAGAATCAAGTTTTCACAAACTTCACCCATGCATACCTTTCATCACTTTAGCAATGAGGAGCGGCCCTCCAATGCAAGGCCTCCTTTCCTCCATTCTTCCCTTAGTTAATATTCATAATCACCTAATGCATGCCAGACACTGCACTTGGCCATGGAGGTAGGACCTTTGTGGGGCTAACACTCTACTGAGGGAGGAAGATAATAAGCAAACTTTCACAAAAATGACACTATGATGACACATGGCAGTGAATGCAATAACGAAAAATAAGGCAGGCGGGGAATCGAGAGTCCCTGGGTGGAGTGGGGCGTGACATTAGATGGGGGTGCCCAGGAAAGACCTCCCTGAGGAGGTGTTTGCCCAGAGCCCTGACAGAGGACAGCGCTATCTGGAATCAAGGGTTCCAGGCTGAGGTGGCAGCAAGTTCAAGTCCCTGAGGCAGAACCACAGAGTGACCACATGGCCGCCACGAGTGACGGGAGGGAGCCCAGAGAGGCCGCTGTAAGGAGCTAAGATTTAATCCCACACCTAAAGGAAGAGAATGGAGGAGCCAGGCAGACCTGTTTGAATTCTAACTTGGCCTCTTATTAGCTATATGCCCCTGGAAAAGGTAGCTGAGCTCCAGGACCATCATGCTCCTCATCAGGGAACTTGTGATAAGCAGACCTGTTTCCAAGATTTCATGAGATGATGTCTCCAAATTCCTTCCCAAAATACTGATATGGAGTAAGGCCTCGCTCAGCAGGGACTGTCGTGGCTGCGATATTTTGGGTTTTATGCAGCACATTTCCTCCAAGGAGCCTTACTCCCTCATATTGCCTTGAGTTTTGCTGAATAAATAAGCTCCCGGCATTGTCCTCAAATTCAGAGCTATTGCCTTGGGTGGGGTCTGAATCTCTTCTGTGGTAAAGCATTGCTCTGGTTCTCGGAATCTGTATTATAGGCCAGTCATAGCTAGAATTTCAGATTTTGAGAACAAGCAATGTATGGCCCCCAACTTTTTATTTTGCCAGATAAGAAAATTTCTTCAAAAAGCCTACCATCTGTTATAAATAGCACTTCATAAAAGAAAGAATATTTAATACCAAATAATCTCAGAGAAAGGGCAATTCCTCCCCAGAAAGCTCATTTTTCATGGATATACTCTCTCTCTCTCTCTCTCTTATACACACACACACACACACACACAGATCAGTAAACATTTCACCATAGGACGATAAACTTCTGCTGGCTTCCATTTACAGTCACTACTCTAGACAACTGAGGGCGATCAATGCCACAGGCAAGTAGAGAAAGTCGAGCAATGCCCTAGGAAGGCATGGTTGGCTGACCGAGCAGAGAGAAGCTTGCGAGCATCTGACCTGCTGGGACGATAACTCTGCGCTCATTTGTGGTCATGTTTGGGGGTGGCATGTGCTTCTCCTCCATGTAGCTGCCATAATTCATCCCGACAGTGTCTGGGCTGCCCACCATCTTCCCGCCTTTTGCCATGCTGCATTCATCGGGCGAGTTCCTGGAGGAGAAGAAGATAAATCCTTCCATTATTGCGGCAACCGAGAATCATACCAAACTGGTGTTCTTGTCATTCACAGAGAGAAGCAAGGAAGGTCAAGGTGGAGGAGACAGAGGCAGAAAGGAGGAGAGAGGAGGAGGGTGAAAAGTAAATAGAGCGCCTGTTAACGGACTGAATGTTCTGGTCCCCCCAACATTCATATGTTGAAGTGCTAATCCCCAATGTGGTGCTATTTGGAGATGGGCCTTTGGGAGATAATTAAGTTTAGATGAAGATATGAGGGTGAGGGCAACAAGATGAAATTCGTATGTTCTTATAAGAAGGAAAATAGACCAGAGAGTTCTCTCTCTCCGGCACATGAGGACACAGTGAGAACGGGGCCATCTGGACCCAAAGGGAGAGCTCTCGCCAGACACCCACCCTGCTGGCACCTTGATCTTGGACTTGCAGTCTCCAGAACTGTGAGAAATAAAGTCCTGTTGTTTAAGCACCCCCCCACCCTAGTCTATTTTGTTATGGCAACGTGAGCTGACCAAGACAGTGCCCATGCTCGGTGAAAGCACGGACCGGACACGTGGGAAACAAAGCTGCCACCTGGCTTCTATTTGTTAAGCCAGCTCCTCCTGAAACTGTCATGTCAAAACTCCATCTGTGACAAGTGATGGGAAACACTTGCCGGGAAGAGTGAAGTGCCGTTTCTTCTCGCTGTGTGACAGTAAACAGGCCGAGCACGCAGATGTTGGGAGGCGACACGGGGGGCACTCAACAAGGCTTATCCTAGAACAACGTTCCTCTTCAAAACCTCAGAATGAAATCCCCGTGTTGACTTTGAAATCCCTGCAGTCAATCTGTAGATATGGAGCATTGAAGACCCACAATGCTCCAAGCTTGGGTGCAGGCAGGCAGGGCAGAGAAGGGAGCAAGACTTGTGCCCTGGGAGGCAGCCTGAGAGGAGACTCCAGCAGCCCTCTAGAACTGGGAAAGGCGGTGTGAACCTAGCTGTGTGGACGCAGAAAGGACTCTGCGGCTGGACCCCGGGAACACTTCACAGGACTGCTGTTAATAAGGCAGCCACAGCCATTCAGATAAAGAAAAAAACTGCCTTTCTAGAAAAATAAAAGAAGTTTTTTTATTAATAAAAAATAAAAGGATAGTTTAAGTGACATTTGAAAGTTACAGGACATGATAAAATCATATCTAACAGGGAAACTCCGAGTAGAAAATCCAGCTTAACCAGGAAGCGGAAAAACATGCCGACGCCTTCTTAGATGGTTAGCCCATAGATCATTAACCCAGGATCACTGCAGCTGAGGGGGTCTTGGTAGTTGGGTACGTCTTCTAAGGTGGATTTCTCGAAATTGCCTCTCAAGCTCTACCCAATACAGGATTTTTCATACTCTTGGGAAACTACAAAGCTCCACTGGATTTTAGATTTCCACCCCAACGTCTAAGGCCCTAAGAGTTGTGGGCTCCACTCCAATGAGCCTCTCTTTGTCTCATTCACACCTCACTAGTTGGAGCTCTGCAGTCAACCTGCAGAATCATGGAACTATGGCCTGGCATTGACTTGATCGTCAAGTCAGAGAAGGTCAAAAGCACGTGAGGCGGGAGGGTACTCTCTGGGTGGGACACGGCTGAGGTGGGATGGAGAAGGTCATTCCAGACCAAAGGCGTGGCAGGGGTGTGGACAGGAAGGGCAGACCAAAGGCCCAGTGCCCTGGAAAGAGTTTGTTCAGCATCTGGAAACTCTGCAATATAGGTTTGTTCTCAGCATCACTAGCACATGCGTCTGGTGCTCATGGAGGGAGCTTAGGGTTGACAACAAGGAAGGAGCAGATTCGTCTGTGGATGGAGGTTACAGTCAGGATCACCCAGGACTAAGGCCCTACCATGGGCCTGGAAATACATAGCTCTACTTCATAGCATCTTCACAGCTGTACTAACATGAAATAAGTTTAAAAATAATAACCGTCTGAGTTCCCATGGTGCAGATGCTCTATGTTTCCAACACTGCCTCCACATGCATTATTTCCTCTTGATGCTATTTTTCCTGGCTTCAAACATTTATCTCTAAAAGACCCATCCTAATATCAAAACATGAATCTCTTTGCTTGAGACTTAGTTTCCTATTCCTTTGGAAAATTCCATCAGTTGAGTGGAGGGTGTATGTTTTGGTCTATTTGTCTCAAGAAGAGAAGTTACTAGGGAAGAGAGTTAAAGGGATTTCCTTTTTAGGAAAAAGACTTTAGATGCTACTCAGGTAATGAGCAAAAGTCAAGTAACAACCGTAAAGTCTAGGATGAGCACTGCTCAGATTCATTCATTCACTCATCCATTTAGGGTATGTTTATTGAGCACCTGCTGTGTACCATGCACCGTAAATTCTTTCTTCTCCAGCTAGGCAGTTAATCACTAAAAAGTTAAAGGTCAAAGAGATGTATAGAATTATAGATTTAGGGGACATTAGGGAATACAGACCCTTCACACCAACTCTTTCATTGTCTTTTAATTCTTAATAGTGAGCTCTAGGCGTGGATCACAACACTTTTCCTATGGCATTAAAATGGATCCTTCATCAAATCTAGAAAAAGGATGAGCTATTAAATTGCATTTTACCAGAGGGTTCCAAAAATGAGTGGAAGTATTTAAAATAGGAGTTTTCAATAAAGTTACTTTGTTTTCATCTTATAACCAGAAGACAAAAATTCACCTCAAGCTTTCCTATTCCAGCTTTCATTGCAAAAAACAGCAACATGAGACCATCAGACCCTGTTTTCAAAAGCTGTACCTTCAGAACAATGAAAAAGCAAGTCTTTTTTCCATTGTATTTTGTTTTAGCTTCAGAGGAAGATGGAGTGGAACCATGTTTTTGATCATTTCAAATAGGTTTTGTAAGAAAGGTAAGGAAATTCCAACCCTAAAGAAGAGAGAGGGTCACCTCAGAGGGTCAATCCCGATATGCGGGATTTAAAGCAGGTTTTCAACGAAAAAAGGGGCCTTTGGTTCTAGTCTCACTTTTCAGATATTTCCTCTTGTTTATTCTCTTGGAAATGTTAACTGTGAAAGAGTAACGTCTATAGGTGTGGGCCCCGTTCTGAGAGCTCACAGTGATCAGTCCTCCCAACAGCCCGGGGCAGCAGGCGCTGGCATCCTCTCCACTTTTCAGAGGTGGAAACCAAGGACCCAAGAGAAGGGACTTGCTGCAGGTCCCAGAGCCGGCACGAGGTAGAGCTGAGCCTTGAGCTGGGCAGCCTGAACTCACTGTCCAGGCTTCCAGCCCCCACACAGAACGCCTCCACAGAGCAAAGGTAAGCTGCTATCCCTTACAGGGCAAATAGACCTTCATTTCAGAAAGGCATCAGGAACTCTCCAGCCCCCAGCTTACTCTGGTTTACGGTATGCATTGCAATACATACATCATTCCTATTCTAGGACGCCATCCCAACCCCGGGGACTATTCATTCCCCAGCACCTCAGGTGTGTGACAACCCCAGGAAATGGATAAAAAGATGTAAGTGAAAAATAGAGGCAACTCCTGGAGAAGAAATTCTTTTCAGAGGCATCCATTTAGACGCTGCTTTATTTAAGAAAAAGAAACCTAACATGATTCAGAGAATTGAAAAGTGTGTATTTGAAAGCCACACAATAATACATTTTCAGCTCTTCGTCCAGGTGTGACAGGAAAAGATCCCCACGGAGGAAATCTGTCTCCTTGTTTACTGCACTGCAGCCCCCCATCCTTGCACATTGCAAGGCTTACAAGTCATCAGGGAGCCACTTTCCACAAGCTGCTTGGTGTTCCACCTGCCCAAGCACTGCCTAGAATGGAGGGTCCCGAGTTCTTTACTCTAACATGATGAGGACTGGGACATTCAATGCATTGCTTTCAAAATGCACAAAGCAAAGAGCATCCCTTTAAATACTGTATTCTTAGTATTTGCATATGCGTTTTCTACCAGTTCCTGAGAAAACTGTACAGCAATTCATTAGATGCTTGCTAAATGGATAATCATTTGGTGAATAGGAAATGTCTCTGTCTTATTATTTGGGGCATGCATTTCTTTATTGCAAATAAACACGGTTCAAGATATTTCTCTCGAAAACTCTTTCTTTTAAGGGCATACAAAAGTTATTATGCACATCAAAACCACAAGGAAATATCACCTCACACCTGTCAGGATGGCTATTATAGAAAAACAAAAGATAACAAGTGTTGGTGAGGATGTAGAGAAATTGGAACGTTTGCATACTGTTGGTGGGAATGCAAAATGGTACAGCTGCAATGGAAAACAATATGGACGTTCCTTGAAAAATTTAAAAAAGAACAACCATATGATCGAGCAATCCCACTAATGTATATTTATCCAGAAGAATTGAAACCAGGATCTCAAAGAGCTATTAGCTGTCCTGTGTTCATTACAGTACTATTCACAACAGTCAAGATGTGGAAACAACCTAAATGTCCATCGATGAATGAATGGATAAAGAAAATGTGGTACATAAATACAACAGAATGCTATTCTCCTTAAAAAGAAGGAAATTCTGCAATATATGATAACATGGATGAACCCCGAGGACATTATGCTGAGAACCCTGAGACAATTCGTCAGCCACAGAAAGACAAATCTTGCATGATTCTCCCTTACATGAGGCATCTAAAATAATCAAATTCAGAGAATCAAAGAGTGGAATGGTGATTGCCAGGAGCTGGGGAGGGAGAAATGGGGAGTGACTAATCAACACGCACAAAGTTTCAGTCAAGCAAGATAAAAAAAGCCCTAGAGATTTGCTGTACAACATGGTACCTTTGTCAACAATAATGTATTGTACACTTAAAAAGTTGTTGAAAGCGTAGATCTCATGCTGTGTTCTTACCACAATAAAATGAAATAAATAAGAAATGATTGTGTCTTAACCATATTATCAAATTCTATTTGTTACCCACAAAACACCGGTCTTGACAATTTCACATAACACGTGGCATCCCAGGGAGAGGGAAGAGGAGCTGGGGGCACGGCTGGTTACCTCTGCTCACGGCAGGGGAGCTCCACACTGGGCTGAGGGTGCCCCAGAGGGGAAGGCTGGTTCGGGAGGAAGAATTTTGCCAAGGCATCAGACAACTGCTGGGGTGCCAAAAACTTGGGCGTGTCACTCCCCAACTCCCTTGCCACACCCTTGGGGCCACACAACTCAGGAGTTTGGCCTCTGCAGCAATCTCACAGATTTCCATGGAATTTGGGCATAAGTTGTAGTCACTCCAGGGAATACAGAAATAGTACAAAAAGACCCCTCAACCTTCGTGATGAAAAAGATGGGGTGCTGGCGCCCTTCTCCTGACAACTGGAGATACATACCCAATTAAGTTGGTTTGCTGAGCATCAATTAACTAATCACTCTTAAACAGCATTTAGAGAATTAAATTCCAGTGAGTCAAGAACATGAGCACTGACTGAATTCTTAAAACATACTAATATTTTGAATTAACGGGGAAAGGAAATGGCAAAGAATATCAAAGACATTGGGAATTTTACTAAATTTACATTGAGATGAGAAGTCAGACACGTTGTCCAATCTGATTGCGTTGTCATCTGGTTACAGAATCAGAGAGCTGGAGGAAACCCAATCGCAAGTTCCTGGGCATGACTCTCCAGAAGCTTCTTGAGTGAACAAGTGTTTAGCTTATGTTACCGTCTTTCTAAGGAGGAGATTCCATCACTTTCCTCTGCAACTCCAGAGTTATATTTATGTGCATGTGGGGTGGTTTTGAATATATTTTATTCCCTTACCCTTCCTTAAATGTCGTGAAGTCTGAGGCGGATTACAAAAATGCACACAAGATAAAATGATAACATAAATAATCAAAGGAATGAAAGTGAATGGAATATAAGGGCATAAAAGTAACTAATCAAAAGATGAAATCAGCACACTGAATAAGCTTACTATTTACAGTTGCGAGAGGTAGGACATCAATTGATCTCTGAGCTTCCCACTAGCCAAAGCAAAGAAGCAAGTGCATCCTGTTACAATTCAAGGTGTCAAGAAGATAAAAATGAACCAGTTATTCAACAGAAGCAAAGCTTTTCCTGGGCTGAGACTTGAGAGCAGTTTCTCTCGTGGCCTCTCCTGAAGACAACTGGGTGACGTGGCAAGCAGTAGCCCTCCCATACACAGCATCCCATAACAGATCTAAGAACGTTCCGCTCAGCGCCAGGAGGGGCTGGCGACAAAGCAGGGGCAACAAGCACACAGTTCTCAGCTGCTTCAGCCACGGAAATCGAGAGACTGTGTCCTCAGCCAGTCCTCCATATTTGCCGTTTCTTGACACTGCTTTTGGAAAGAACTGGCCCACCAGAGACATCAGTGCAGAAATATAAAAAATAAATGCATAATTAAAAAACAAAAGATCTTGAAAGATGGAATGCTCTGTATTCCAGTTTCCACAATCTTCTAATTTCTGTGTTTTAAATTCAAATTTGAGAGCACCTAAGGCATTATGAGCAAACAATTATTTGCAGACCTTATTTGGTTCATCTTCTATCCAGTATTGGACTGTTTACTCAGGCTAGGGATGGCTCTCTACTCTTCTCATGTATTTACATTAGAGTAGATAAATGGCTAAAGCATTTAAAATGGTGCCCAGCACACGATAAACGCCACGTCTTGGCTGTTATTATTCATTTCATCCACACATCAACTCCGCGAGGTCAACACCAACAAGCAGCAGCAAGGTGACAGGTGAAGAGCACAGAGGTTGCATGGACGCCGTGCCCAAGGTTACACAGACAGCCAGCAGTGCAAGAGCTGGGATTGGAGCCTAGACAGTTGGAGTCCTGAGTCCAAGTCCTTGACCACCACACTACAGGACCTCACCGCTGACTCCACACAGGTAGCCTCTTTCACAGACATAAAACATAATGCATGGACTCTCAGAAGACTCAGTCTCATCACTACTGGGTACTTTCAGAAGAACATCCCAGGAGTGGCCCTGGGGACAGCCATGGAGAGAGCTGCAGATGTGAATGGGGTAGGAGCAGCCATGTGCAGACAAAGGCAGAGGCTCCAGGGAGCTGAAGATGGCCATGTTATTTTGCACATACGAATTTTGATGTCTGGTTAAAAAAAAATTGGTCAGTTCAATTTATAGTTGAATGTCATACACTCCTCCCCAAAACGTCCCTGAGGTGCTCAGCATGGTGCACACTCTGCATAGATGATGGGTGAACACTCACGAGTGTAAGAAGAAATCAGAAGAGACACTCTCGTGCTAAGAGTGCAGAGTGGGAATAAGTCCGACTCAGGGCGTGGGCCTGAGAAGAGAGAGAATCGAGGACGGGGACAGAAGGAGACCACTGGGAAAGTAGTCAATCTAATCTTCTAAGATTAAGTGGAAAACAACCCAAGACAAAAGCTTCATTTAGCTGCTTCCATACATAATACCTTTTTTTGCAAAGGAGTAATGTGCCTGTAAAAAGACAGCGAGAAATTAAAATTAGGGCTTTGGTTTCTGAAAAACAAAATAAACTTGGCATCTGACCTTGGTTTCTCACATCAGAGTCTACTTACAGCAGAGCAGATTCCATCATGGAAAGAGACTGCAGTGAAATGGCACAGACGTGGCCATTAGCTTGACAAGGATGGAGCCTCAGTCTGCCGCTGTCGTCTGAGCCGAGTGTGAATGGACCTCATTTATCCAAGAATGTCGCCGAATGTAGCCCCAAGAGACAGCCCTGAGCTCACCAGCCACTTTAAATGCGTGATTCACCCTCATTTCAATACAGTGAGCAGAGGCATTCGGCCTTAAAGTTCAAGGCAAGTCAAAATCGAATTTGGAGAATCAACATAACAACTTCCAGTGGGTAGGGGCAAATCCGCCAATCCTCTTGAAAATCTACCCATTCTTCAAGATCCATCCTCCTTCCTGGTCCTGAATTCCTCTGCCCTTGGAGACAACCCTCCGCCACCTCGCTCTCCATCCCACGCTGATGGAGTCTTCCCAAGCTTGACTTCCAGAGCATCCTCTCTCCTGCTACCTGCGTGATGTTCCCCAAATGCAAGTCCACATGGGCCACAGGCACCCTCTGCCCTTCTGTGGCCCCTGGCACCTTCAGGTAAATGCACACTCCTTAGGTTCTCCTTGGCCTTTTGGCCCTGAGCCTCCTCAATTCATTCATTCATTTAACAAATATTTATGGAGAAAGTGTCTCTCCCAGGCACTGTCCCAGGTTCTGGGGATATATCGGTGTCCCTAATCTCGGCATGCCTGCATGGGAGTTGCTAAGGACCCCTCCTGACTCCACATAACCTGTCCTGCCCTCGAAGACCACGCTCCACATCACCCCTCACTCTTACGTGAGTCAGCAAGCTAGTGTTTACTACCATGCCGTCTTCAGCTCGTTACTATTTACTAGAATGTTACTGTCTTCCAGAATGTTCTTTTTGGCTTATTAGGTGATATCATGTAAGGAGGAACTTGGTGATGAAGCTACATGGGAAAAATACAAAAGCTTTTCTCTGGCAACTCTATCGGAAGAACCTGAAGAGGTCGGCTCCGTGAGAGGGCACACGAGGAGGCTGGGCGGGGCACGCGTTCCACGCCTGCCTCAACCCTGAACGCAAATAAATCCCTTTTCAGGTGACTTTCTTCCTGAGAATCCTGAAAGCACATGCTTAGTCCCAATCGACCGAACAAACTCCTAATCAAGTTTCATAGCATGAATTGAGGTAAAGTCACCACAAAACGTATTTTTAGGAGCCCAGACAAGGAGGGGATTGTCTGCAGAGCTCCGGGGTAATTTGTGGGTCTGTTTTATTTCTGAATCAGAGGCAGTGGAAAAGCTGCTTCAGACCCCACGGCCGGAGCAGCGGGTGGAGCTGGGCAATGATTCATGCAGGACTCAGGGCTCAAACCGAAACTGTAGCTGTTTGTCTTCACAGCTGTGTGTTATTTTTACCCTTACTAAATATTCTCTTACACCTGGAATGTCAGTCTCTTCCCACCAGTCCTGCTGCCTTCCCCCTTCTCTCAAGCAGCTGAAGACTAAATTAATTAAAAAGTCACCACCAACTCACCAACAGTTCGTTCTTTGTCCCTAAAAGGGGTTTGAACTTTCTCTGAGAAAGTTTCATTATTTAAGTACATATTTGTCTACACAGCTGAAAATGAGTATCGGCAACACCATGTCACCATTAGATCTTGAAAACTGGGGGGAAAACGCATCCTTTTGGGATTCATCATTTGGAAATAAAATATTCTATAGAATAAGATCTCTACAGAGAATTACATGATAAAGATGAGATACGGTGTCTTTTATATCTTAGGAGTTCTTTTTTTTTTTTTCCCAGAAACACTTTTATTCCTCAGAGAAGAAAGAACTGAGTCCAATTGCCATTAGGGCACTTCAGGGTTTTATTTTCGTAACAAGCTATGTAAATTCTGGTTGACCAAAATGATTTTTCTTTCAAGATAGAAAATGCCAAAGCAGTCCCCCTGTGCCCGCTGTCAATACCCACAGGGACCCAATAGAATTCACTTGCATCATAATGAAGAGCATTAATTCCTAGACTATCTTCTCCTGCAAAATGGCGCCCATCCATCTGACAGCCCAAGAGATAGCAAAGATGGTCACAAGTGATGACTGCAAAGGAGAAAGGATGAGGAAAAGTCTGCTCCAGGCAGAGAGGCGGCAGCAGAGCTTTTGTCTCTCTTCCTAAGTTTCCCCTGAGCGAGGCTCTCTCAAACCACGTCTCACTTCTGCAGCCCAATGAACTGACATCCGTAAGGACTCAAGGCCCCTTAGAAATAGGACAAGCTATTACTAACTGACCTCACTGTCACAGTGTGGAAAAATCACTAGTTTGCAAGTCTCCAACGCCGTGCCACCCACAGCTTGGAAGGTGGCCGAGCTTAATGGGGAGACATCATTTATGCCAATCTGATGCAGAACCCTGAGGCAGAAAAGAGCAAATGCAATTACAGTTGTGAATTTCACTGTCCTAAAATAATATGCAAAGTCTCATGGAAAATGTAAGAAGATAGGCGTTAAGTCAAATCTCAGTGAGTCAAAGGAGAAAGGCACAGAGCGAGACCGGTCCCCGTGAGCCACTTTCAAATACCAAATATTGAGTGTCGTACATCAAACGAGAGATCCTGATATTAAAAGACCCTCAGCCAAAATTCTGTTTTGTAGGTAGTAATTGGGCAAAGCACCTCTTCCGACACAATGACAAATAGGGCACTTGAACAGTCACCATCCTATAACTGAGAATTTTTCATCTTTAGTTTCAGCCCAATGAGCATTTACTGAGAGCCACTTTTGTGCTCAGATTGTAGGTCTCCTCATTACACTTAGTATTTTCTTAATTTTTTTTTTTTTGAGGAAGATTAGCCATGAGCTAACATCCTCCGCCAATCCTCCTCTTTTTGCTGAGGAAGATTGGCCCTGAGCTAACATCTGTGCCCATCTTCCTCTATTTTATGTAGGACGCCTGCCACAGCATGGCTTGACAAGTAGTGTGTAGGTCCGCATTGGGGATCCAAACCAGCGAACCCCGGGCTGCCAAAGTGGAGTGCGCGAACTTAGCTGCTGTGTCACCGGGCCAGCCCCACACACTTATTATTTTTAAAATGCTATGTTGTTTGGAGATACTTCATGAAGGTAATGTAAAGGTGAGTGCAGGTAAACTGACCTGTTGTAATGAAATAAAATGAGGCGGCAGCGAAAGTTTTTTAAATGTGTAACATACAAGAAATCAAAACACATCGGTGCTTGGATTCTATGCCTCATCTGTCACCTGCAGGAAACTGTTGTCCCTGCCAACACAGAAAAGATGTGCGGCCTTAGGAAGCAGCCCCTAGGGAGCAAAGAGGAGTGCAGGCCTGGGTCAAATGGCCTTTGACCAGTGGACTTGAGCAACTTATGAAAACTTTTGGAAACTCAATGGTCTCCATCCGTAAAATGGGTATAATCAAAACGCCATCTCACAGATTTAAGGAGGAAATTGGATGACGTATTGTATCCTAAAATCGATTAATAAATCCCAGTGTGTTGTAGAAATATTGATTAATATTGTTTCTCTTGGGGTCCTTCTTTCCTGTCTAGGCAGAATAAGTCACAACCTCTTCCCTGCTGGGGCTGGACCCTGAACATCCCTCTCTACTTGTCCTTGTCGTTCAATCTCACAGAATCGTTTTCACCTTTGATGGACTGCAAACCTCTCTTTACTCATATTCGCAGCAGCAGGCGCAGTGCACGGTGCAGAGGAAACACTAAATAAATGTTGGTTTAGGGCAGGGTGTCTCAACTGTGACACTACTGACATTGAGTCCAGATCATTCTTTTTTAGGGGGGACGCTGTTCTGTGTGTTGTAGGGTGTTGAGCAGCATCCTTGACCTTGACCTGCTAGATGCCAGGAATGACCCTCAGTTGTGACAATCACAAATGTCTTCAGACATTGCCAAATGTCCCCTGGGGGCACAACCACTGTGGCTGAGGCAGGTGGTTTAAGGAATTAAGATCCCCTGCACTCAGGCAAGGAGGCAAGAGCTCCTCCCATTTTGACAGATGTCTTTAGAGCTGAGTGCATGTCCCCAGGGTCTGGGCTGACCCTAGAGGGGCCCAGGCTCTATCTCAGGTGGGTTCCCAGTTGTGGTTTGTCCACCCCCCATTTGGGATGCAGCCCCCAAACCTTGGGTTCTTCCTCGCTTCCCTTTTCCTCACTCCATGGGTCCAACCCATTAGCAAAGCGCATCATTTCAACCTTCAAAATATGTCTAGAATGCAATCACCTCTCCTCACCCTTCCATCGCCACCACCCTCAAGCAGCCCCCACCATCTCTGACCTGAATTCATTCAGGGACCTCCTAGCAGGACTTAGCTTCCACGCAGGAGCCAGGGAGATCCTGCAGAATCTGAGTAACATCACGTCCCTCCTTTGCATACAGCCCCCCAATGATCTCTAGCTCACTCAGAGTGAAGCTCAGAGTCCCTCCATGGCCCCACGATTGCTTAAACGCATTTCCTCCTCCTCTTCCCCTTGGTCACTAAACAAGAGCAATGACTGTCCTCCATCACTTCAGGCTGACCTCAGGGCCTTTGCACTTATCATTCTCTTTGCCTGGAATATTCTTCTGATGCTTAACTATGGGGCCTTCTCCCTCACTGCTTTTGGGGCTTTCCTCGAATGTCACTTTCTCATAGGTGAGGTTCTCAGGCCACCCTATCTACAACTGCAATCCCCTATTTTCCTTTGTTTTTCTCCTTAGCATTCACCATGATCTAACCTGCCATATATTTTAATTAGCGTTCTGCTTCCATGGCCATCTTCCACATTAGAAAGCGAACTTAGCGAGGCAGAATTATTTTGTACGTTTTATGACTGTACGTCAAGGACCAAGAACAGTGACTGCCCATGGTAGGCGCTCAATAAGTACTCGATGGGTGAATGAAGGATGGCGTGCACAACCAGTACGTCTGACGCCACAAAGGACCAATCAGGTAACTCTCCTTTTTGTCATCTTCATCACACTATAGGTGGCATGCTTTTAAAATATGACGTCCAAAGCACCTTGCTCTCTGACTCTAAGCAGAGTTAACCACGCCACACAGTGAGTCTTCTTCCCTGTTTCTCACGGCACAGGCTCAGCCGGACAAAATGCCACTGTGGCGGGAGGTGAGAAAGGTGTTCCCCATCCCAGGCAGACGGACTTCCTGGGAGCAAACCCTCCTCTGCACGCGGTTTTCTCTCAGCCTATTCCTTCTACGGGCCACCTTCACCCGGCTACCAGGAATTCTCGTTCTTCATCTCCCTGGATCCTGCAACCGAACAGTGGTTCTCAGACCAGTGAGCATTAGAATCTACAGAGGATGCATTAAAACAGGGCTCCATCCCAGAGGCTTGTCAGATTCAGCAGGTCTGGGGCGGGGCCTGAGAATCTGCATCTCTAACAAGCTCCCAGGTGGTGCTGAGGCTGCTGGTCCTGGGGACCCACTATGAGAACCACCACACCAGGGGGAGCCCTCACCCGACAGACTCCAACAATAAGTGAATGACTCCAGGTTTGGGGACAGGGCTAGGGGTGGCACTCACAGCGTGACACACAAATTCATTAAGTCCCAGCTGCAATGAGCCTCCAGGTGCGCCTACACGGAATTGCCATGACCTCCAGGTGGGCTACAAGGATCTGTCACGGCCTGTGGAAGGAGGAAGGAGATGCCCAAGGCAACCTGCCCGATATTTGCCTGCATCTCCAAGACAAGGATGCTTAGATAGAGTAAAGCAGCCTGCTTTGCACACGGTACTGCCTGCTAATGGGAAGGCAATTTTGCTGTGGACCATGTGTGAGTGGGTGTGTGTATTTTTTAGCCTATCCTGTCAGTCTATAGTGGTTTGAGCCTTAGGAACCTCACAGCGAATTAAGGCCATCAGCAGGGGGCTTGCTAGAGGCCAGGCAGGCACTGGAACCCCCAGCAGGGCCCTCTGTGTGCACCACGCAGGGAAACAGCTGGTTCCAGTTTGGCTGCACATTGACACTTCTCCAGTGTGCGAACACTTGGGGGTCTCTTGTGCGTGAGGCTGGAGTGAAGAAAGGAGAAAGGAGGGTGGCCTGGACCACTGAAGCTGAGAAACGATGTCCCGTGTCTACACAACGTGCCATTAGATTAGTGTCTGCAAGAAATTCGCCCTCTGATATGGCAGCAGCCAAGCCAAACCCACAATTACTTCCCCGTTGGCTCACAAGGCAGTGATTCCTTTCTCTCCTGTTTTCCTTTTCTTAGGTTTTATAGAGCTCTGCGAAAATGGCAACAGATCTCGTTTCACCACTTGTATTTCACGTCAGGAGCTTGCGAGCCCAGTAGGGCCGAGGTTTCATAGCATTCCACCGTTTGGTTGGGAACTAAGTTCCTCCATCCTCCCAAAGCCCTTGAACCTTGGTCCGAAAGGCATGGCTCCACCAACACTGACCAGCACAGGGCCCGGGAGCACCATGCGTGGTCAGTTTCTTGTGTCCACTTGGCCAGGCCATCGTACCTAGTATTGTAATCCAACACTGATGGAGGTGTTGCTGTGAGGGTCTTTCATAGATGTGGTTAACGTCTACAGCCCCTGACATTAAATAAAAGTGATTATCCTTGATAATGTGGGTGGGTTTCACCTAATCAGTGTAAGGCCTAAAAGAGCAAAATCTGAGATTTTCCTGAGGAAGAAGAAATTCCGCCTCAAGACTGTAGTGTCAACGCCTGCCTGAGTTTCCAGCCTGCGGGAATGCCCTACAGACCTCAGATTTGACAACTGCCACAATTCCATGAGCCAGTTCTTTAAAATACAGGCACACCTCAGAGATACAGCAAGTTCGGTTCCAGACCACCACAATAAGGCAAATAGCACAATGAAGTGAGTCACACGAAGTTTTTTGGTTTCCTCTCGCATGTAAAAGTTATGTTTACACTATACTGCAGTCTAATAAGTGTGCAACAGCATTATGTCTAAAAACTCAATGGGCATATCTTAATTAAAAAATACTTTATAGGGCCAGCTTGGTGGCGCACCGGTTAAGTTCGTGCACTCCCCTTCAGCAGCCTGGGGTTCACTGGTTCAGATCCCAGACACGGACCTATGCACCACTTATCAAGCCATGCTGTAGCAGGCATCCCACATATAAATTAGAGGAAGATGAGCACAGATGTTAGCTCAGGGCCGGTTTTCCTCAGCAAAAAGAGGAGGATTGGTGGCAGATGTTTGCTCAGGACTAATCTTCCTCAAAAAAAAAAAACTTTATTGCTAAAAAATGCTAACCATCATCTGAGCCTTCAGTGAGCCATAATCTTTGCTGGTGGAGAGTCCTGTAAAAAAATGCAATATCTTCAAGGTGCAATAAAGCGAGGTATGCCTGTAAATCTCTTAAATATGCATCCTGTTGGTTCTGTTTCTCTGGAGAACCTCGACTGGCACACCAGGCCGGGCCCCTCGCTCAACTCCTGCAGACACACTGAGACCTGGGAAGGATGGGCAGGAACACTGTAGTCTTCTCTTCTACAAAGAGGATCAATATATGTCACCCTCTTGTCTCCCCTGAATATTCTTGGGGGTGGGAAATGGTGACGCCCAGTGACCAGTTGACCTCTGTACCATAGCTCAATTTCACAAAACTTGGGAAGTGCCTGAAGGGATAAACTCTTTCCCTCTCTATTTCATGCCAGGCCCGCCATTTTCTACCAAGGAAGCGTGTGGACCTTGATGCCAAGTAGACGGAGTCAATAGTGTCCTCTTCATGGACAGGCCAACACCACTGCGAATCCTCGAGGAAGACGAGGAGAGTGATACGTTTGACTTCTCGGTATCCACCACTCAAACACATCTCAGTTTGCTCCAAAAGCTGGAACTGCCTTTAAAATTCTATGACAGGAGCATTCTGAGTAATCTCAGAATTCTGTGAGGGCCTGAGAGGCGAAGATAGTAAAGTGTCCATTGCTTCCTTGCAAGAAAACTGTCCAATTCCTCCAAAAACAGTTTCATTTCCCAGGGAAGAGACCCCGAGCTGAGTCCCCATCTTTGCAGCTGCCTTAGAGGGGAACCACCAAACAGCCTTCCCCAGGATGCAACTGAAGAATGTGGGAAAGGCTGCCCAGGCCACCGTGACTTTCTTGGGGACTGAAGCCCCTTGGCCAGGCTCCGGGTCACCTGAGCTTCAGCCCCTGTCCAGAATCCCTGTGGTCACCGCCTCAGCTTGGGGAGGCTGCCCAGGCCTGGCCAGGTGGGTAAGTGGACATGAGCTGGTGAAGGAAAGCACAGGCCAGCATCAAAGGAAACAGCATCTGCGCCTCCCCCGCCAGACGGCAGCCTGCTTGTTCTTTCTTTCTGTTTTTAAACTCAGGAATAGCACAGTGAGAACAAGAGAGAGTTTTGTTTCTGCAACGCCGTTCTCACCTCCTCACTCAGTCTCCTTTCTAAGGCTTGCTAAATCCGGACCGGCGCTCCTGGAGCTGGTCCTGGGCCAGAGTCCAGAAACAAGGGCCAGGGCACGGCTCACTCTGCTATTACCAGCTGGAAATCATCTCCATGCCCCTTTGCCCGAAGTGTTTTCTCCCTGTCTCTCCTTCTCTCTCTCTCTCTCACATACACACACACACACACAGTGATGTATTTCCTGCAGGTAGAAACTAGCCTTCGAAGAAGAAAGCTTTAGACATGCATCTTGCTCTTGTGTTTGCAGCCTGACTATCCTGGCGTGTAGGGGATCACATGACTCTCTCACAAATAGAATCCATTCAAGGATTCCAGGGTTAGCTCCACAATTATTCTTCTACATAAACACTGTTGCATTCTCTAGAACATGATTGTGCTGCATTCTTCTAAGACTCAGGAATATTTACAGTTAATGATCAGTGGAAACATCCTATCAGATGGATAGCACTTACCTGTAAAATTTACAGATAATGAATAACCACCCTGGACTCTGGTATCCTGGATCCTACCATCGCATTTTCTACCAAGGTCCTTTCAGAAGTCTAGGAATTAATCTCCTGAGGAGGTCCAAGATGGGCTTGCCTTGGCTTGAATTCCACTTAAGGGACCTGTGTTGTATCAATATTCCACATCAGATTTATTGTTCCCAGTTTCAAGAAGAAACTAGATGCAGAGAAATGAACTGATTGCTCAGAGTCCAGGAAAGTTCTGGCATCTCCCATCTGCCTGTTTGGCACATCCAGCCGCACTGTTGACATTCCCTCTGAGGTACTGTGACTTGGCACCTTTGTCAACGCCACACTAGAAGTTGACGCAACGGTTTCCGCAGTTATAAAACATGACACTTAGAAAAAACGTATTTAGTATTAAAGCATATCTGTAACAAAAAGGGGTCTATTATAGCTGCAACAGAGTGGAAAACGCACTGGGTGTGGAGTCAGATACACTTGGTTTGAATCCAAATTCTGAGTCGCTTTAAGTGGGGATCTTGGGTTAGCCAGAAAATGCCTGAGCATCAGCTTCCTCATCCATCAAATGGGGACAAGCATCGCTCAGAGGGCTGCTTGGAAGATTAACAGGGTCTGGGATATAAAAGGGCTTTGTACTCGAAAATGTGAGCTGTTCTTACAACTGTCAGATTATGCAACATTTAAAAGAAATTATCCTTTCTTTGTCCTGAGGTTTTATATTCTTCCTCCCTGAATACATATGGGGTATTATATCATAATTGAAATCAACTTGACTTTTCAAAACTACATCCGATGAAATGCCTTTGATTGCCAGGGATTGTTCTGCATTCAATAATACATTCTAGGTGACCGCAGCATTAGCATGACAAACTCAGGAAAGCTAATAATTAGGGGCGACGTGGGAGCCTGGTTTTAAGTGTAAGTAAAGATGAGAGCAACAGCATGCATGAAAAGATGGGCAGAGAGAGGGAAGAGGGGTGGGGTGGGGGTGGAGGACAGACAAAGTAGGTCCATTAGCAAAGTCAAATGGCTTGGACTTCTGCTACGCTGCCTGGCCACTAGCTGACACTCTCCTTCCATAAAAACATGAGACAGCATTCTTTTCCAGGCAATAAAAACCTCAGAGATGAATTCTGCCATATGCAGGCACGGCCCTCCTCCCACAGAGCCCTCACGCCTGGGAAATGGATTTGAACACCACATCTTCAAAGTGAGTTCTTGGTAAACGTGCTACCGGTTTTACAACCTCTGTCCTCAACGCAAACCACTGGAGAACACATTTTCCCAGCATTGCCCAGTGTGACTGTTCAGTGGTGTTACTTTCTGAAATAATCTTTGGAGTAGCGTGACTAACTTCTACTCTGACTTTTCAAGGGCTAGGAAAACCAGAAGTCCCAGAGAACAAGTCAGCAACCTCCTTACCTTGAGCCGTTCACCTGGTTAGGGTTACATTCCATCTTGATGGTGACCCTGGCTGGAGGTTGAGATAGCCAGTCCTGCTGAGGGACGCGTGGGCTCATCTTGGATGTCTGTCCATAGTCGCTGGAGGAGGACGCGGTCATGTCCGTCTTAGGTAGGTGCGGCGTCCCGTAGGCGCACTCAAACAACGACTGGTCCTCGCTCACGACGGATAGCGCTTCCTGAACGCCCAAAGAAACACACATTCAGGCCACTCCGAAGGACAGACATGTCTCAAAAAGCTGCTGACTTTAGGGTCTTTCTAACTGGGACCACATTTTAGGCAGTTTTTAGGGTATCCATTTCTACCTTTCAGAAGAAAAAAGTAGCTGTTTTTCTTCCCTCTAGACCGAAAAAGTTGGAACTGACCGGCCTAGAAAAACTTTTATGCAGGTCTCCAAACACCCCAGGCTTGACTGCAGCAGCACAGATAATACCCACTTTAATCTCCACTCAAGGAAGTTGAATTTCAAAGGTCTTAGAAGACATCCAATTGCATGTGTCATTATTTGACAAATGCAATCTATAATTCAAGCAGACAGGGTACAGAATGGTCACGAAGATTAAAAAAAGATATGTGACGGCTAACACCTAAGCATCTGGCAAAATTGCCACATACCCAGGAGATTTTAAAGAAGAGGTACTTAGAAGAAGAGTGAGGGAGAAATGGAGCACCAAAGGACAAACATACAAAGATACGAATTTTTCCACTTCTGAGTTATTAGCTGAAATAGAGTTTCAAGTGGTGTTTCCATGATGGCAAACATCTGGATGATAAATGAACCAAAAAAAAAATAAAAAGCTGTGAATTATCCAGATGCCTCCAAATACCAAGATGTTTAAAATATCTGGATCACTGACTAGCTCTTTTTCCCCCCTTACTTTCTATTAATATCTTTGCTCTTTTGCATGGTTTGGTGAGAAGAAATAGAAATTTGTCATTGTTGGATCGTTCTTGTGTGGTTTTAAGTCAGAAGAGTGGTTAGCCTATGGCTATGCTTATAATCTACAGCCAAATCAACAAAGGCAAATTCGATTTGGAAATGTCAACTACTTGAATGATATATTGTTATCACGCAACTACACAGAACAACTATGAGACAATCCAATTTTGGTTTCTATAACAGAAAAAAAAACCCTACATGATAGCTTGTTTTTTATTTCAGTCCTTTGACATCCTCGGTATTGCTATCAACTAGTGAGAAGCAAGTGCTGAGTGGGTCACATAATTTTTAAAAATGAAACTTTGGAGCTAGGAGGGCGGTGGAGACTTTCCAGTCCAAGCTTCTCATCTCTAAATGACCAAATCTGAGATCCAGAAAAGTCCAGACCTCACCTCAGTCAAGATCAATGAGAGAATTAGTGATGGAACGGACCTGTGTTTATCATCTGCTCCCTCCTGCCCCCACAGCCTACAATGCCTTCTTACATGTCTTGGTTTGGGATATGTGTTCACAATAGCATGCCCTCCTTATTCTTTGAGTTGATATTTACATAAATAAGGATGCTCCCCGTTAGGAATAAAGCCTTACGAAGCAGCGGTTCTAAGATGGAGACCTCTCTCCCTATGCAGAGGTAACAGAATCTTTAGGGAACACATGCAATTTAACAAAGCACTCCCCAACCCAGGGTCTACTCCGCTACACTACTCTATCTCCCACCTACCCAAGAACCAGCTTCTTTCATGGCCTCCAAGGACATGAACTCCATCGACTGGCACACTGTGCTGTGAATCAGTGAGCAGAAAGAATCACAAGGAACAAACTTAAGGCTTTGGGCCTCAGAGTGGAAGCGAGGGGTTCATGCACATATAACACCCCACCACCTCCAACTTCTTTACAATCCCAGAATCAAAGCCCCGTGACACGTCTTGAAAGAATAAGCCAGGAGTTTAAACTAACACAAAACATAACAACAGGATGGGTTGCACCAGCCAGAGAGCCAGCATCAGGCACAAGAAAGAAAAATAATAATAATAAGATATCTTGAATATGCAGCAAAACCAAACACATCAACAAAACAGACAGACAGTACGAGGCAGCGGCACAGAAGTTCAGCGTAGCAATGGGTGTGGTAAATATCGGGGGAACCTGAATTACTCAGCTCCTTCTTTTGCTCACAAATGGAGGGAAAGAATCTAAGAATCTAAACTCACAGAAGAGGGTTTAAAAGTAAAATCGGCACCGTGGACTTAGCGTAGTCGTGCTAATTAAAGAAGACAAAAATTACAGCTTCTTAAATAATTTTTGCAAAACAGAATTTCCCTTCCTGAAGCACTGAACAGAATGGTTTTATACACTCAGAAGATGAAATAGGGCTGAAGGCTGCCCCACTCTCCCGCCTGGTCCGGCAGACCCCAGCAAAGCTCGGAGGGAATACCATGCTATGTAATGTTAGCCTTGGCTCACGGATGAAGAGAAACATGAATAAATGTGTGACTTATATCAGAAATTGGCAGAAACAGGCTAGATATAAGGGACAGGCTAACTTTTAAATGACAAAGAGAAGAGAAAGTAGCTTCTGCAACCAGAAGAGTAACAATGTTAAAATATTAGTATATTCCCAAGATAAAGTAGGTATTCACTCTATGCCAATAAATGTAACGTGGGATTTAGAAAACGTTAGAACGAAGACAAGGCTTCAGTGTGCGTTTGGAGGGGGCGGAACCCACTCTCACATCTGGCAAAGCATTATTTCAGCACATGGTTTTCTCAAGAAAGAAATCAAAGTTAATTGAGATCGATTTAGGAAAAAAAAAACTTACAAAAGCTAGAGATAAGGGAGACACACATCTTTTCATCTCTTAAAATTCTCCTCCAAGTTAATATTGCATAAAAATGCGAAAGAGGGTATGATTTAGAACATCAAAAGTGCTTTTGTTCACTAGAGGAGAAACCGGCTAAAAATGAGGAAGCTTCAGGATAAACATTTCAAAAGGAGGGACACACAGTCTACATGCTGGAAAGACAGAGCAATCAGAAAACTCGCCCCAAAGTGATGCTAACTAAACCAAGGCTGCCTGCCGAACACCTAGAATTAAGTACAGTTCAGGAAAAGGAAACAAACAAAGAAATAAACAAACTCACGCACGCGTGCACACACACACACACACACACACCAATGTAGCACATCGTCACACCGGGGGAGTAAAAAGAAGCTGAAGGATGTTTTTCAGAGACCTACTTCCACAAGGATGAGCACTAAAGCTCACAGCTGTTCTTCAGAAGAAAACAAACGCTATGGACTAACAGCATCTCTTTGTTCACCATTTGACTTAGCTATATTATATGCAGGTTTCATGATCCCTTCGGTTTGAGAATGAATGACGAAGCCTGATGTCTAGGACTCTCCCTCCCCGGCAGCCCCGGACTTCAGAGCGGGGAGAATCTCTAGCCCAGTAGGATTAAAACCAGAACGGAGCACTGAACACAGGCTAGTAACCAGGAACACATGAGTCCCTCAATGGCAACCCTGAGAGCGACTTTTCCTGACCTTGACTGAGGCGGTCCCTGATTCCCTGCCTGCCGCCTGGCTCCCCTCTTCATCCCTGGCCGGCTCACTACCTACCTGCCTACCTGCCGATGCCTTAGTTAACCTGTATGGGGTATTCTCTCAGACTCTTCCGCCAGCCGCAGGCCTTGGGAAATGCTTTGGTTGCTTTATAACAGAGAATTCAAAAAAAGTCAAAACCTGGCAGAAATGTGGCATAATAATTTAATATGCCTGCCTCTATGTTACTATAAAAAGATCTGAACTTTAGATTGGTGTGTGCTAGTGTGTGGGGGTGTTTTTTCTGTAGCTCCAGGAAAGTTGGGATATTCCGATGTGGCAAGTGGCAGACTACCAATGCCATTTTTTATGAACTCATGAGAAACACATAAATTCTAAGCAAATTGCCCCCAAACAAAAGGTACCGCTGTGTTAGTACCGCAGTGTTTATTATTTCATTTGAATATAGAATACATCAATAACATATGAAGACCATTCCTTCAAATTTTGGTCATGGGATAACAATTGACCGATAGTTCCAGAATGTGGGAAGTTCTCAGCTAGATTGTATTTCACACTGTGAGACTAAAACACGATTCTATTTTTAACTAGATTTGGGTACAACAAAGGATCTAAAATGCTTAGATTAAAAACTGAGAGGAAAATTAAAAAAGCCGAATGTACTTTGTATGCATACTGACATTTCCAGCAAAAGATTTTAGGGATCCTGACACCTTTCCATAAGAGATGGATATTTTGAGAGGCTCCTATATTTCAAGTGAAAGAGTTAGAAAATAAAGGTCTGGGAATAAATTTGCTTCTAATTTGTGATCCCTCATGGTTCATAAAAATACTATATTGTTAATACAGAGAACCCAACATACTTGAATTTTCATGAAAATCTGGGTGTGGTAAAGTGTTGAAACTGAGGAAGTCTTAAAGAATGATGAGCTCTCTTTCACAGCTGGAGCAAGCGGAGCATACAGAGGGAAGTGATCCTTAAGAGGTTTTCGAAAATTCAGAAGATGGCCAGAACTGGCTGTCCAGAGAACTCAATTCACAAATCTTCCGTTTCCTCAAGTCTTACGTGCCTCAAATAGTTATGAAAAACAAATGGAAAAACTAAGTGGAACAAGCATGCTAAGATTATGGTCATGCTTTAAAAAAAAAAAAATTCTTAAGTTCTTCCTATCACAACACAGTGTCCACTTCAGGAAGCCAATGTCATCTTAAATTAACAGCCTGCCTTTTCGTTCTTATCCCAATACCAACCAACACAAAACTCCTTAAACTTCTCTCGCACATAATCAAGTAGAATTAGGTACATCACATAACTCCTTACACTGCAATGGATAAGATATCTTTTAGCCACTGTCTCTTGACTCATAAATAGCTGATCCATCATATAATAAACCAGGTTACTTTGTTAAGCACTTTGCAGGCAGTATCCTTTTAAATCCTATTTCATCAATTTTAAAATACACCATTTTTCACATTTTATCTGCTCTGCAATCTGGATGCATCTTACAGTCAATGGCATGTCACTGTTTTGTGGTAGCCTTTCTTCTCCTTTGCAGCGAGATAAGATAATGGTCCAGTTTATAACCGATGGCATCTTAAATCTTATGAAACATGGTCATTCAGTTCTGACAATATTCCCAGAAGGTGAGTTGTCATTCCTCCCCAGAGACGACAAGGCAGGATTGAGAAGAAAAGTAACAACACGAGTGAGGACGAGGCCTCTGAGTGGAGTCACTCCCCAAGGCTGTGCACTCACCACCCTCTGGGTATTAGAGAAAAAGAAGAGGTTGGGTTAAGATGGTCACACGAAGGGTTGACCCGGTGGTGCAGTGGTTAGGTTTGTGTGCTCCGCTTCAGCGGCCCAGGGTTCATGGGTTCTGATCCCGGACACAGACCTACACACAGCTCATCAAGCCATGCTGTGGTAGGTGTCCCACATACAAAATGGAGGAAGACGGACACAGATGTTAGCTCAGGGCCAATCTTCCTCACCAAAAAAAAAAGGATGGTCACATGCAGAGTGCTTCACCACCCTGTCTTGTCATGGTTGTGCAAAGAGCAGGGCTGTTATGACAGATAAGAGATGGAATCACCTTGAAAGAGAAAGTCTGGTAGAGGGAAAAGGTGAGAGAAGGGTGAGAAGATAATGCCCAGAATCCCAGGATTTAGAATGGAATTAAAGGATCAGGTGAGGAAGTGGAAACCAGTAAGAAACCTTCTAAAGTACAATATGCTTTCCCGGGAGCCTGGAAGCTATGCAACAACAGCTCCCAGATACATTTCATTACTTCTTATTTAATGATTTAAGTCAACAAACTTGCTCTTTTCTTTGGTTAATCAGATTATTCAGACCCAAACTGATGACCACATATTGGGGTGTGCTCATTGTGGGTGGATGCTTGACTTCTCTTAGTGAATAATACACAAGAAAACTGGGGCAGGTAGGAGCACCACCTATAAATATGCTACAGTCAGTGCCTCTTGGTGACCGTAAATGGATGTCTGTGGAAGTAACGATATCAGAAAACTCTTTATTAGACGGTCTCAAGCCCAATAGTTTACAGCTGCTCTTCAAGGCAGAGCACACGCAGTAGATGCTTCTGGAAAGTCTATTCCTAATCACATTTGGGAGGAGAACAAAGCAACAGAAACAAAATAAACACTGCACCCAGGGAAGACCTCCACTTTGCCACCATTCACCCAACAACAACGTGCCAATGCTTCAGGAGTTTTTATTCTAAACGTGTGTATTTTTGAATTGGATATAGCCAACATCTCATGTGTTGAGAAACTTCATCTGACTGGTACGTCTTAATCATAACCAAAAAAAAGGCAAACACTGTGAGTGACAGAGGCCTCCTCAAGCTGGGTGTACATCATCTTTGCCCCTTCTTGATATTCTCCTCTTTTTAATTCTTCAGTGGAGGAAACATTAAAATCATTTATTAAATGCAGCATCTAGCTTTGTGCTCACGTTTTTCTCATTTAATACATTGCTATTTTAGTCCTTCAAAAATATAAAAATCTTGGATTAACCTCAAAGGAAAAATGTACATAGGCAAATGAAGTCCATCTAAAGAGCGTATTTCTCCAATATGGTATCACTTCAGTATCAAGCGAGTTTACAACTCGCAATCCCAGCCCAGCGCTGAGAGAATGACACCCAGGACTGGTGTGGAGATACACACACACACATACATATACGTGCATACATTTGTTGTTAGCGCTGTGGGAGCAGCCCGGTGTCCAGCAGAGTAGAACCGTGCCTGGTCTTTTTGCGCCATCCTCTCACCTCCCGGTGCTCTATCAGACACTGCTCCCTTGCTATTCACAGGGTTTTCATGGCCAATTTTTTCAGATGTGGGTGGCCAGGTCCTTCTTCCTCGTGTGTTAGTCTGGAAGGTCTGCTGAAACCTGTCCACCAGGGGTGACCCTGCTGGTATTTGGAATCCTGGTGGCACAGCTTTCAGTGTCATAGCTACACATAGCCACTACAGTATGACAACCGCCAGGTGGGTGGTGTGGGCCTCTGACAGGGAAATGAAACCGGGTGGTGGTGGTGAGAGTGCCGAATCTTAACTCTAGCCCACCAGGGCTGGCTACATACATACACACACGCATACATACACACATACACACATACACGCATACACGCATACATACACACATACACACATACATACACGTATGCATACATACACACATACATATACATACATGTACGCATGCATACATGCATACATACACGAATACATACGCACATAAACACATACATACATACATACACGCATACACACATACACATCTATACACACATCTACAGATGCCTCTATATACACATCTACCTATCTACCTATTATCTCTCCTTTATCATCTTTATTAGTAGAGTACTTTAGAGGACAGCCACACATTCCTAATCCTTTAGCATACCCACTAGGGCAGATGTTGCACAAATGATATAGAAAACCCAAATTCTTACCTTTTTGCCTTTACGTTGTGGGGGATCAAAATTGGCCATCCCAAAATGTGTCTCTTTGGGATAAGGATTATTTGGGGCTGGTTACTTTTAAAAACTGCAGGTATGAGAGAAACTCTGAAAAGTAGGATTTGCTTACTCTTTGTAAGAGACATTTACACTTGTAAGGGAAATCTCCATCTGTATAGATGTCTTCCTCTCTGTACCAGGAAGAGGGGGATAACCTTATCTCTAGAAACTCTTATCAATGCAGATGGCAAGGACTTAAATCTGCATAATAACCTTACTCTTGTTTACTGTACTTTTCCAGTAATCTCCCATAATTGACTCCCCCTGCCCCCAACATCCCCCTTTGTCTTTAGCTGAAGATGGTATTTAAGACGAGAGCCTCTGCCATTTTGGTGAGTTACTCAGTTTTCCTGAGTCTCTCCCACGTATACATGTTATAAAGCTTTGTCTGATTTTCTCCTGTTATTCCGTCTCACATCAATTTAATTCGTAGCCCAGCCAGAAGAAGCCAGAGGGTAGAGGACACGTCTTCCTCCCCTACAACATCCTGGAAGGTGTTTCCCCTCCCTTCAGCACAGCCCTTCAGAAAAGCCTGAGCTGGAGACTAGCCACCTCATGACCTGCAACCGAAATTTCCCTGCTCTGAACTCACTGGATTTCTCCTTGGCCCCTGAGATTCTCTGGGCTCACATACTTCTCCTCCCTTCCCCCACCTTTATTAAAACAAGCATTTTCAGGGCAGGATCTTTTGTGTGTGTTGCTAGCATCAAAATAGCTTCTTAATATCACACGTTCCTTGATGCTCATATTAACCATAGAACTAACTCATGAAATTATATTAAAGACCCATCACAACACTAAAAGTGGGACCCAAAAACTTCTATCACATCAAAATGAGGGGATACATACTTGTGAGATGAATGGGTTGTGCAGCCAGTGACCAGGAATTCAGAAGCTAAGTGCCCTTGACGATATGGCTGCAGTCATACCATCATGGGGGACATTATTGCAGAGTTTTACCTTGAATCTACATAGGCTTAAATTAGGGGCTCTATATAGCTAGGGAATATTCATTACTAGAAAATCAACTTTTCCAAAGCAAAGAGAAAAAGCATCCAACTGGGAAGTGGAAATCTTAAAAAGATTGTGGAAGATTAGAATTTTGTAGAAAAATTTCAAAGAAAGAATAATTACGTTCCAAATAATGAAAACTAGAGTCAAATGAACCCTGGGAATTAGAAACACAAGCACAATTTTAAAACAACTCTTCTGCTTGCTTTCTCAGTGATATGCAGGATGCTCTTTGAAACCTTTGAAAGGAGAATGAGATGGGACTATTCAGCCTGGCAATCAAAGGGGACAAAGTTTCAGATACGCAAGAGGAATGAATCCGAGAGAGCAACTGCATGGCAAGCGCTATAATTAACCATGCTGGACTATAGACTTAAAATCTTGCTAAAAGTGTAGATCTTATGTTAAATGTTCTTATCACAAAAAATAAATAAAATAAATAAAGAGAGAGGAAGTAAACTTTCAGAGGTGATGGATATGTTTACAGCAGTGATGGTGATGATGGTTTCCTGGGTGGATACTTATCTCCAAACTCGTCAAGTTTATACATTAAATATGTACAGCTTTTTGTATGTCAATCAAGCCTCAATAAAATGTTTTTTTTTTTTTAAAAAAGAAACAATGTGTAAGTGATGTTAACAGCTTCTTTGTTCCCTTACAAAGAAGCACATTTTTTTCCCATAGGCTTCTTTCCTTCTTTAGCGATGAAGAAAAAGTGTAAAAACATCTGTGGAACATCCTGTTTGTATGTTTTAGGTCAGAGTGAGCGCAAAGAAATGCAATCGCTGCTCCTTCAGGTCGCCTCTGTGCCTTCCTGGTTTGTGCAGGCCTGATTCTACTCCAGGCAGGGAACACTTGTTTTTATTTTTCTAATCATCGTCATCACATAACACGCAGAGAATATTCATCAAAAGGCTTCATCTTATTTTTATCTAATTTTAAATAATTCATTTGAGATGAAAAGATTATGTTCTTTTCCCTTATTATAACCAAAATTAGGATAAACATGGAGATGCACCAAAGTGTAGGAGACAGCATGGTAGACCACAGCTACCCTGGAATTGGGATCAGAAGACCTGAGTTCGAAGCCAGACTCTAGCCTTGCTCTCTGTATCAACTCAGGAAATTGCGTAATCCCTGAATCCACTTTATAATGGCATCCTCTCCAGGTGAAATGGAGGTAGTCCATCCTTGCACACTCAAGTTTAAGCAGAGCTGCCTTATCCTTGTTAGTATCTCAATTTCTTCAACGATAAAGGCGCAGAACAGCGGCACCTTGATAACAGCTGCCCGGCTCCCAACCAGTGCTGTTAAATGGACCAAATGAGCTAGTGGACATAAAAGGTTTTATAAACCTTAACATTGATTTCGATTCTTATCACATTACAGGGAGTAGATGTGACTGGCCCAGATTCTCCACATGCTTCTAGGCAGTGGAACGGATTATCCATTTCTACCCATATTCTTCTAACAAGCCAGATGCCAGGAAAAGCACTTAGTCTCTTGTATGCAAGGAGCCACTTATTCTTTGCAAGCCCTGCATCTGAAAATCACATATCTTTACCTAACATGAGGAGAAGGATGCGCTAGCATCTTTTCTGTCATTGTTAAGAGCACATTTGTCACTTTAGCCCCATCCGATTTAGACTTTTTGGTCCCTGGACCAGTTCTTCTGGGGTTTTTCGGTTATAAGTCTACATTAGTTTGTTGGATGTCAATTAAATAGAAGCTTTGTGCAGGGAGGGATTGATCTCCTGCGCAAAACTGTAGCCTCAACTACAGGTACACTCCCTGGCATGCTGTTGGCGTTCTCTATATAATGAGGGAATGAATGAATGGATGGATGGATGAATGAATGAATGTATCATGTTCTTATAACAGAATCTCCATTTCTTTCCCTAGAATAGTCATGGTACAAAATTGATGTTCCTCAAACTACCAAAAAAAAGCCTTCTTTTCCAGAATGTAGGATCCAAGATGCTTTTTAACTTTCCCTAAAACCTCGTGGGTTTTTAATGAACTTGTACAAGGAAGCGTTTCTATGGCAGCCTTGCTAAGAAGCTCACGGGACTATGCAACCCTTCTGGTTCTTGAAGCTTACTCGCCCAGGTTGGGAGGTAGGTGACTCAGCTTTCAAGAGGCACAGAATATCCTCAGAACAGCACCCCCAGGCCCACAGGGTGACAAAGTCCTTTGCATTTTTCCTCTATTGGAACAGTCCTTCTCTGAATACCAGGGAGGGAAGACATCTCATTCCTCTCATTTTCAGAAGAAGCTCCACGAAAAATAAGCAGCTCTCTGCTTGGTCTTTTCAAAACACACATCCACGCGCTAAAAAGACAGCGCACCACACATCTGGAATGTGTCTCATCCATGAATCCCTGACACATGGATTCATTGTTTTCGATAAAATTCCAAGAATTTTATTCATGAGAAAATTCTGGCACAATGAAAAACCCTGGCAAGCACAAGATAGGAACAGCAGATGTGCTGGCCTCCACCCACGGTCCTGTCGCTGGCTCAGCTCATTTTTATCAGGTATCTATCTGGTGCCTTCAAACTTCCAACCCAAAATTTCCCATAAGAGGGAGGCATGACAACAGCCTTAATCTTTTTTAAAAACTGATGCAGTTCCACCTAAACGGGTGTGTCATACTAGATTCAATATGCAAACGTCAGGATGGGCACATGCAAATTTAAAAGGAACCACAGGGACACAGGGTCACTGGTTAGAGAGCCAGTCGCTCACTCAGCTCAGCCACTCAGTGTGGTCATGCCCTGGGGCTGCGACCTCCTTATCTATGAAATGAGGGTCTGGTCTACTGCTGCTTTCTAAGGGCCCTTCTTGCACCAAAATCAAATCTATTTTCTTTAACTTGTGACATTCTTTTCCTATCGTGGCCAAACTGCAAGGTTCACCCTCTCCATCCTAGAGCAGATATGTGGGTAAAGGGGAAACCTATCACCTGGAGTTGCCAAGAAGTTCCAATGAGCTCAGGAGAAAAGTTAACTGTAGGCTCTTTCCATGCCGCCCAGGATTTTAATCTCCCATGTCCTGTGGGCATCTTCCATGCTCACGGTGAGAAGGTAGTCAAGACCCTGAGAGCTCATCCCACGTCTTCCAGTCTGGTCAGGACCTAAGCTCCTCTATGGGAACTCTGGGGCTGTTCTACACATGAAACACACCAGTAATAACAAAACACGGCTCTACTAACCGAAAATCTGATAGAAACCGGGGCTCTCAGGCAGGGAGAGAAGCACATGTCTGAAACCCCCACCCTTCTCATGGTGCTCCAGTGATACTCTTCCTTTCCTTTCCATCCCCGTCCCCAAATAATTGTCAGCACGAGTCACACACTGCATAGAGCAGATACAAACATGGACATTTTGTTCTTCTTAGATGCCAACTCCCATTGTGGAAAGAGCCAAGCGCTCACCCACTGTGAGGGTCCCATTCCTGCCAAGCTCTCGTTTCGACCCGTGAGTGATGACACTTCCCTCCCAAGGGCTGGGAGGCTAAGCCTGTGCTTTGCAGAAGATTTTCCAGCACATAAATCTGCCCTGGTTGCTGCACAGGACGGGATCAAGCAGCCAGGGTGTCCTAACCTTTGTTCACGCTCTGTGCTGAGCTCATTCCTCTGCCATGATGTAGGACGGAGCGCCAGGGAGCACCCCGTCATCGGAACACTTTTCACGCACCAACAGGCTGGTTGCCAGTGAGACTTAATTTTTATGACTCTGGGAGTATTGACCTCAAAACCTAATACATTTGAATTATTAATTGTAAGCTTGTCCAACAATTTCAAACAACACGTCCATACATCATACCCTACAGGGTTCTCTGGCACGTAGCTTGAGCCCCCCTGTAAATTGGTCTACTTTGGAAGTCCAAATCACTCTAAAAATCCATAGATCCATTCATACCAAAACCACTCTAACCTGCAGAACAGTTTGGTGGCCTGAAAATCTAACTGATGCCTCGGTTTGGGGATTGCCTCCTTCTTTGGGCCTCTCTGCTTCTTGCACTGAATCCCCATGGCGGAAGCAGAGCTATGGATGTCCATGCCTACCCACCTTTCCCATGAGAAAGAGGAAGTTTCCAGGGCTCAGGGCTGCATGCACTGATGTACAGGCCATGAGCTGCACAAAGATACTTACAGGACGCATAAGGGGTGGACAGCCACCCACCAGGTCCTGCGGCCAGTGCAGAGTTACCACCTTTCAGAGGGGGTGGGTTTTCTAAGCCTCCCACCCATTGAATTTGCATAATAAGCTTTATAGGGGTGTCACATGTGGTTACATCTACTTTAAAGAGCAATTTACTAGAACAAAAGACGAGTTGCATCCCCCGTCTACCAAACTAGTATGCTTGCACTGACTGCTATTTGTAAGCACAGGTGCACTTTAAATTAATTTAAAAATTAAAACAACATGTAAAGAACTGTGCGACTGGAAGTCCGGAAACCACCTCCACCACTGTCGGATCGTAAGCCGTAAGCTCCTGATCTAAAAAACAAGCACACTGGACCACCGAACTCTCCAGACCCCTTTAAAGACCCAGTCAGTTGGAAGCCAGACAGGTTCCCATGGGTCTGACATCCGAGGCCGGATTTTTATTAAAGCAGTTGATGCTGACGCAGTATTTCTACAACTACAATGCACTTCCCCCAAATTTATCCATGCACGTAGATCCCTCTAATGTTCGTGTTATTTTTACTCATGTAAAGGTCTCTAACCTTCATACTTTGCTTCACACCAAGTTTATCTGGGTGCCAGCAGGTAGGGGTGGTAGCTAGTGATGGATGGGACAAAAAATGGCCACAGTTATTTAAATATTTTATAACTCTTTAATGAATTCTCATCTCCCTCTCACTCCTCAAACCTTGCAGTCTGGCCTGGCATTGCCCTGCCCAGATCAGCAGCGAGCTCTTGGCAGCCATCAGGAACTCCCAGCTTTCCCGTGGTCACTCACTCAAGGGCAGGCAAGAGACAAATTTTTAAAATTGAAAATAAGGAAGTGAAAATTTCTAGGGTGAATTAGAACCTTTCTTCTTAAAGTTCAATTCTTCGACCAGCAGCATCAGCATCACCTTGTCAGATCTGCAGAATCCCAGGCCCCATGCCAGAGCTACTGAGTCAAAACCCAGATTTAACAAGACTAGTAAACTGCATGCACGTGAGGTTTAGAGAACTGGGTTAGAAGGTGGAAGGGCTCTGAAAAGAAAGAAAAGGCAGAGCCGGATGAGGAGGGCCAGGAGGAGAGGGGAGGACTGCTGTTTTTAATACAGAGTGGTCAGAGAGGTCTTTGTGGAGGAGGTAAGGCCTCAGCAAATTCGAAGCAGGTGAGGGAGGGAGCCCAATGGATTCCTGAGGAGTGAGCCTTCCAGGCCACGGCGACAGCTAGAACAAGGATAGAGGTGGGCACCAGGATTTGAGAGCAGGAATTTGGGATCAGGAACAGCTAGGGAGGAAGTGTTGTCTCTGGAAAGGAGGGAGAGAAAATGTGAGCAGTGGACGAGGAGGTGACTCAGGTAAGGCTGGAGGTAGGTGGGGCCTTGCAGGCCACCAGCAGGACCTGGGTTTGACTGGGAGTGAAATGGGAATCTCTCTAGATATCTTGGCTAGAAGCTCAGGAATTGTCTTCTTTCCTGAGCTGCACTAGTACCTTCCCCCTCGTAAGGGCTCTGCAAAGAAAATTCTTTCTATCTTTTCAGTTTCACTATTTTCACAACTAAATGTAATCAGAATGCAGGTATTGTGCAGGCCACGTGTAACCCAAAGCCACACCTAATACAACATGGTAGCCATCCTTTGCCCTCCACGCGACAGGAACTTCCATTTGTCATCATATACAGAAAGTTCGAGGACTTGGAATACGTGCTTTTCATTCAGACAGACTGTAAACGGCCATGACCATTTTTAAAGGGTTTTGCACATGTACAAAATACCTCATTGAGGCTTCCCTTCCATCTTCTAAAAGGGCAGCCCTCAGGGGAACCAACCTTTGGCAATCAAAAGGTAGAATAGTTTTCCCAACACCATTGGCTGAAGAGACTTTCTTTCCTCCATTGTATGTTTTTGGCTCTTTTGTTGAAGATTAGCTGTCCATAGACGTGTGTGTTTATTTCTGGGCTTTCAATTCTGTTCCATTGATCTGTGTGTTTGTTTTTCTGCTAGTACCATATTGTTTTGATTACTATAACTTTGTGGTATATTTTGAAGTCAGGGATTGTGATGCCTCCAGCTTTGTTCTTTTTTCTCAGGATTGCTTTGTCTTTTGGGGGTCGTTTGCTGTTTCATATAAATTTTAGCATTCTTTGCTGTCTTTCCATAAAGAATGTCATTGGGATTCTGATTGGGATTGCACTGAATCTGTAGATTGCTTTAGGTAATATGGACATTTTAACTATGTTTATTCTTCCAATCCACGAGCACAGAATATCTTTCTACTTCTTTATGTCTTCTTCAGTTTCCTTCAATGATGTCTTATAGTTTTCAGTGTATAGGTCTTTCACCTTTTTGGTTACATTTATTCCCAGATATTTTATTCTTTTTGTTGCAATTGTAAATGGGATTATATTCTTGACTTCTCTTTCTGCTAGCTCATTATTAGTGGATAGAAATGCAACTGATTTTTGCATGTTGATTTTGTACCCTACAACATTGCTGTAGTTGTCGATGATTTCTAATAGTTTTCTAGTAATTAACAAGACAAAAAATAACAAATGTTGGAGACGATGTGGAGAAAAGGGAACCCTATCCACTGCTGGTGGGAAGGCAAGCTGGTGCAGTCACTATGGAAAATAGTAGGGAGATTTCTCAAAAAATTAAAAATAGAAATACCATATGATCTAGCTATCCCACTACTGGGTATTTCTCCAAAGAACATGAAATCAGCAATTCAAAGAGACTTATGCACCCCTATGTTCATCGCAGCTTTATTCACAATAGCCAAGACATGGAAGCAACCCAAGTGCCCATCAACGTATGAATAGATAAAGAAGATGTGGTATATATATATACAACGGAATACCATTCAGCCATAAAAAAAATTTGCATGTCTTTTTATGTGCCATTTGCCATCTGCAAATGTGCCATTTGCAAATGTGCATGTGCCATTTGCAACAACATGGATGGACCTTGAGGGTATTATATTAAGTGAAATAAACCAGACAGAGAAAGACAAACACCATATGATTTCACTTATATGTGGAAGATAAACAAACACATGGACAGAGAGAAGAGATTAGTGGTTACCAGAGGGGAAGGGGGTTGGGGGGAGGGGGAAAGGGGTAAAGGGGCACATACGTATGATGACAGGTAAAAACTAGACTGTTGGGGTTGAACACAATGCGGTCTATACAGAAATTGATATATAATAATGTACATCTGAAATTATACAATGTTATAAACCAATATGACCTCAATAAAATAATTAAATTTAAAAAATAAAATTAACAAAAAGAGGAACAAGAACACCAAAGCGTTCCCCTGCCCTCGAGTCCCTGCTACTGGATGCCGCCCTGGTGGGACCAGGGCGGGCAGGTTCTAAGGAGCTCTGGGTGGCAGAGCAAGGCTACCACGTCCTTTCTGCTCACCTCATGCTGGAGCGAAAGTTCCACAGCTTGAGCAGTGACGCAAATGACCAGGGACTTCCTCTTTAGACAAAATGATAAACTTGCTTTAGGAAGGAGGCATTCAGAAGGAACATTTGCTGCTGTGCTTGCCGATGGAGAACCTCCATTCTCACAGCTCCACCTGGGAGAACGTACCTCTTCATTAAGAAAGGTTGACTCCCCTTTTGCAAATGAATTTTCCCCAAGTCATCGACGTAGACCTCATAGTCACTTTTGAATCCACTGTCAACATTCAGTACGTAGTCTGTGTATTACTTTCCTCAGGCAGCGGAGCAAAATAGCACAGACTAGAGGACCTCAGCAACAGAGACTTATCGTCTCACAGTTCTGGAGACCAGAAGCCTGAAACCAAGGCGTCGGCAGAGTTGGTTCTTTCCCAGGGCTGCAAGAGAAAGATCTGTTCAAGGCCTCTCTCCTTGGCCTGTAGACGTCCATCTTCTCCCACGGTCTTCACATCATCTTCCCTCTGTGCATGTCTGTGTCTGTCTCTGAATTTCCCCTTTGTATAAGGATACCGGCCATACTGGATTAGGGCCACCCTAATGACCTCATCTTAACTTTACCTCATTAGACCCAATCTCCAAATAAGGTCACGTTCTGAGGTTCTGGGGTTTAAGACTCTAACATATGAATATAGGGGGTCCCCATTCAACCTGTAACAGTCTTCAAGTTCCTGGAGGACAGAGAACACGTCCATTGTGTTCACTGCTGTACCCCCATGACTGGCACAGTGCCAGGTACCAGACTAAGCACCACGGGTCAGTAGCTCTCAGAGTGTGTTCCGGGAACCCTCTACGGTCCCCAGACCCTTCTAGGGAGTCTGCTGCGCCACACTGTTTTCATCATAAACTAAGACGGCATTTGCCTTTTCCGCCCTCAGCCTCTCCCAGGTGTATGATGAAGTTTCCCAGAGGCTACAGGCCTCGTGATAGCACAGCAGAGTCGATGCAGCCGCCGTGACGAGAACCCAGCTGTCTTCTATTAGCCAGATGCTAAAGAGATTTGCAAAAATGTAAAACGATGCAGCTCTTCTCACTAAATATCTTTTTATTTTTCAAAGAAAATAGACTTATTTTTCATAGACATATGTTTTTTATGTTAACACATCATGGGATTGTTGCTGTTACTTTTAAATGAGTTAATAAAGGAATGTTTTAAAAATGTCTGTTTTTATTTCTAATTCAGTGAATAGCAATAGACAGAACCCACAAAAACAATTGCTTGTCAGCATTCTCAACCATTTTTAAGACTGTTAAGAGTCCTGAGACCAAAAGTCCGAGGACCACTGCTTTAGGGACTCAAACTGGCGAGGACAGTCTCTCTTCTCTCTACCCCACAGTCTTAGGGAGATAAGACGCTTTATGAAGAACATATTTTTAGTAGCCAAGTGCCAAAAAAAGGAAGCTTGTTGGCCATCCCCTTAATTTGACAACAGAGCGTTCTCATAAAAAAAAAAAAAAGCCAATCTTGAGTCTCCCAAGATAGCACTTTGTGATGTGTTAAATTCGGAACTTACGTACTTAAAAAACCAAGAGTCGGGGGATTTGCATTTGTTATGCCTTCCAACTGCTGCGTGCTGGCCCCCAGACTCTCTAACATTGGACAGAATCTACTAAAGAAGCAGGCTGCTCACCCCTCCCAGCTATAAACTACCTACAAACATCTGTTTCCAGCTGAGGCTTCTTGAAAGTGCTGTGTCTATTGGCAAAATGGAGCGAGGTGCGCCAAGGGGTCACAGACCAGCAGGAAATGAGTGGAGGATGCAGACCACCTAGCGCTGCCAGGCCGGCTGTGCTTTTGGATCAGAGCCAGCTTGAGAGAGTGGTCCCAGGGCCGGGGGGGCTGCAGAGGCCAGCCGCAGACTCCCTGCCCAGCTCTCAGTGTGTCTACCTTGCTACACTTGGGGCATCTCTGGATTGGCAGGTGGCACTCTCCAATTAATGCTAAGGACCACTCATTGCTTTTTTTTTTTTTAAACGACCAGGTTGTTTAGTTTTTAAACTCATGTCTTATCCTTGGACATTGGAAGATCCTCCCTGTTTATATCCTTTCTAGGGGCTGCACGAACCTGTCTCATTCTACAACAGTGTCTCAAAGGTATGTGATTCAAATAACAAGTAACTGGGCACCCACCATGCGCAAGCAACTACGGTGGACACGGGTGGAAGTGAAATAAAGATGGATGATGCTCGAGGTCTCTTGTTCCAGACAGACTGTAACTACTTTAATGGAGGAACAAAATACTCTGGGAGAAAAGAAGGAAAGTTTCTTCATGACTAAGGGAATGCAGGCTCCATGAGGGCAGGGATGTTTTTTCAGTGATGTTTCCCCACTGCCTGGAAAAGTGCCCACAGTGAATATTTGTTGCAAGAATTCTTAGCATCTAGGTGCTAAGTGTAATGTGAAATTTGTTAACTGCTTAGATGAAGGAGGAAGGAAGGAAGGAAGGAAGGAAAGAAGGAAGAGACTCTCTCTCTTCCTTAGAGGAATGACAATCCTACCATGTCACCTTCTACCCTAAAATAAAATCCAACTTGCCAATGTGTTCTGGCCCCTGGAAACCCTGCAGTTCTGCAAAGAGGGCACTTGAGCTTGTTATTCTCGTTAACTACTCTTGCAGTCACTAGTTAGTGACCTGAACAATGAAGATGATTTCCAATCAACTGGAAGAGGCAGGTTAACTCGGCAAGGGATAGCTTACATCATTTTGACATTTCAAGAAAATCCTCCAATTCTATTAATTCAAGAAACATTTGCATGTGCTGTTGAGAATCAGGATCCAATCTTGGGATTCAAGTCACTGAGTTAAGGACGTTGCTCTTTATCTGGATGAGGTCTCACCTTGTAGATCAGAGAAAGAGCCAACAAATGAAAGCAGAACAAACACGCCACAGCTCAAGACCATAAGCAAGAGGTGCATCACTGTAAAATCCTTGTGCTGCAAATGCTTCCAAGAAATGTGCACACTTGCAAGTGTGCACGGGAGCAAATGAGCTGGCCTTCTTGCACTGTTGCCCCAGATAAATCTCTTCCCTCCTAGCTGGCCCCAGATCTTCTCTACATTACACAGTTTCCCAAAAAGCAGTCGGACACCAAAATGGGAAGTCAGAAACACACATTTTCACAGCATAAGTGCCTTATACTAACAAGTCAGGTGGAGTGGAGGCAGGTGGGTCTGTGGGAGTGGAGGAGGAAGGGAGGAAGGCGATCAGGAGGAAGTGTATCAGGGTGCAAGACATGGAAATAAGAAAGAACCTCAACAGACACTCTAGAAAAGGGTTCTGTCACTGTACACGTGCTCTCATCAAATCACCAGCTTCAAAAGACTTCAATCCGAGGCCAGATGGAAATCTACCAATTGGCACACTGACTCTGGGGCTTCCAAGAATTAGTCAAGAGTTATATCTCAGGGCTCAAACAGCAGAAAAAGAACACATGTCCAAGGCACACATCAATTGGTCAATTCTAAGTAAAGTCCACATACCCAAAAAAATGTATACTTTTGGGCATATGCTGTAGAAATCAGCCTAGTCAACAAAATGGACACTTGCGGTATGTTTATGAGAGTATGTCATTCACATACATGGGCTACGTGTATACTCAACTCATGGTCACTCATGCCGTGGCCTGTTGCCCACTCTGGGAGTTAACTCAAGGCTTTGTCTTTCTCCTTCCAGCTTCCTGCCTTCTTACAACATTTCTCTGGCCATTAGCCAATGATCCGAAGCTGGAGGCGGAAAGGGAGCAAAGGGGAAACTCAGTCTTATTAGTGTTTCAAGGTGAAAGGTTGGTGGTGGAGAGCCAGGGAAAGCCCGCCAGTGGAGTGAGATTTGGGGTGTACAGAGATCTGCACCTTCCTCATCCCCAACATGTTGGTTAATCAACAGCGCGTATCTCCTAACTGGCCTGGCCTGCCGACTCCATCTTCTCGCCCGTTGGCCTGTTAAGCTTCTTTGAAGCTCCCTGCAACGGAAGAAATGCATGCTTCTCCGGGTATGGAGGGAGAAATTAGGGTTAACATGGAACAGATGCTGTGAAATTAACTGTTTTCTAAAAGGAAAAATTAAACTTGAGACAAGCAAAGAGTTTCAACATTCCCATAGCGCTGGCCTCAGTTCCTAAAGATTTTTTCCTTGACAAGAATCACGGAATGACCTTGAAGGCCTGGCTGCCCTGATCAGCACAGTCAACGATACTAAAACAAATGTCACAGCAGAGGCAAGCATGGAACAGTCTAACTTCCGCTTCGGCAATTGCAACCCAAAGGGTGCCTTGGAGGGTCTTCAGTTCACCCCACACCCCATCAAGCCACAAATAAACCTGCTCTCTGGGAAAAAGCGGTGAGCTCGCTATGAAGATGGAACTCAAAGACGAGGTCTCCAGCCCCCGGTCTAACCAGATGGTAGCTCCCGAGATCCTTGAGGGAACTGAAGATGCCACTGGGGGTCCTCTTGCTAGGTTCCATCATAAAAACATTTCCAAGAAGAATGGTTTCAGAGAATCCAAGAAATTTGCATGGAAGTTCAACCTCATCTTCAGATTCTGACTGTACTTGTTTTTAACATTGTATCTATCAATCGTGAACTCGTTAATTCACTTATCAAACATTTATTGACTCCCTACTCCATGCTGTGCATGGTGACACAGTTTTAATACCTCTAACAAGGAGACCCGAGGGTTCTATCCACCTGCCATTTGTACACCATTCTCTTAAGAAGACTTCCCAGCTCTCTGGATGGGGATCTCATAGAGATTCAGCCACAGAGGCTCATAAATGTCATCCGTGTGAGCTGAGCTCTAACGCTCTGGAAGATCTTGCTGTCTTAGCAAAATCAATGAGTACCTGTGGACATAAGTAACTGCATTTTGTTTTTCCCTAGAACCATTTTATTTATCTCTTTGGGCTATTCTCTTTCTTTCCTTTTAAGAAATATTATGAAATATTTCCTTTAAGGCAATATTAATTTGTAAGAAGCACATTTTATGATATAAGAAATTATTTTCCATATTTATTTTCAAATAAACTGAGAAGTAAAAATTAGAACTCATGGCAGCTTGTAAGCATGTCTTGCTATTACTTGGAAAAGGAAGTCAGTGTACTGGCTTATCGTCTTGGTTAATGAGGCGATGTCGGCATAGAAATTAGAACCCCTCATATTCCCTCTTGTTGTACAGCTCACAGAGGATGTTTACAGACACTGTCTCGTCTGGACCTAATATAATCTTTATACATTATGAATATTAATATTTGTTATTAATATCTGTTACCCTGACTTCCCCAGTAATGTCTTTTTAATTGTATCATGTGTATCTCATACAGACATTTACAATTTGCGTACAACTGTGCTGTAGCCCACGGTTTATTTGTCTGTCTCAGGCCATTAAACTATAAGCTTCTGGAGGGCAGGGATGTATCAAATTCCTTTCTGCATCTCCAGGCCGACCGCACACTCACTAAATGAATTCAGCCCTACTTGGCGACTTGCCCACTCTGTAGCTCTGCGTCTGGATATGTGAAATGCAGATAATGATGGCCCTATCTGTCTTATGTGTTCTGATCTATAAAATACTTAATACAACGTCTGGCATATAACAGGTACTCTATAAGTGTGCTCCATTATTATTCCAGCTGTTGTTGTCTATACTTGATGGAATTAAAGTTCATGAAGGTGAGCTTAGACAACAAATGTGATGGGTAGCTAGCAAGAAGGATGGAATATCAGAGATCTATATCCTGGTCCACAGCTTTGTCTAATCTACCAAAGTTGTAGGATTTTTTTAAAAAAATTATTTCCGTTAATATGGTAAGAAATAATTAACTTATAAGGATTACATGTGCTTCTCTTCCTGTTATAACTTATGAAGTACACATTGGACAGTCACACACTGGAAGACTGAGGGGATACAGAAAGAGTAAATCCTGGCCTCCCTGTGCAGGAGCATCTCTTTTCTTCCACATTTACATTTCATAATTCCACCTGTCAAACTGCTTCATAAGCGAAACCCTGTACCAGGAACCAAATCAAATGGACCAGCTTCAGGATGCAAGAGAGGAAAATTAAAAGGACAATCAAGTTTGGCACCACTGGCATCAAGTACTAACAAGAAAGGCCAAGAGGAAAGACATTTTGTAAATTGTTTCATAAGACTTGACTATGGGCTATGGAAGGGTCAAGATGACTCAGCAGCACTGGCAACCTGCAGAAATGCATGCTGGGCTGCTCTCTACTCCAGGTAGTCCACGCTGCATCGGCTCTCTGCTTTAACTATCCATTATAGCTTAGGTCATCTGAGTGGATGCCAGTGAATGATACGTAAACATTAGCGATCTTTTAAAAATATGTTACTTTGTACGAAGACTAAAATCAGAGTATGGAGTTCAGTGATGAAAGCGGATAAATACTTAAGTCACTTGATTTAAATGTTACAATAAGGAAAGACAAAGAAAACTCTTAAAGATACAACTACATTTGGTTCTCAACTAAAGGCAAATGCCTCTTACCCCCCGTACAAGAGGGTGTTTGGGAATATTTGGGGCGTTTTGTGTTGTCATGATCATGGCAGGAGGGCTCTGGCAATCAGTGGGTGGAGCCAGGAACACCTTCAAAATATGACCTAGTTCCACATAATCAGGGGAGACTGCCCAAAATTCCAACAGCGCCTCCTGTTGGGAAGCGCAAAACCTACACAGCGCATCAAGGAATGACAAATTGCTAGAACAGCTGGAGACCAGAGAGTCATTCTTTTTGGACATCTCCAATTACATTAAGCATACGTTTTATTCCATGTCTACTTCTCCAAGTAAATTCGCCTCATGTTCATAGTGAGCATCAAACCCAATCAAAGATCCTAAGCAAATAACACGATTACTCAATGACCAAACTGTAGTTAGCTTTCTGTGAGTACAAAAAACCAAGGGGCCAGCCCCGTGGCAAGTGGTTAAGTTTGCACGCTCCGCTTCAGCGGCCCAGGGCTTCACCAGTTCGGATCCTGGGCATGGACATGGCACCTCTCATCAAGCCATGCTGAGGCAGCATCCCACATGCCACAACCAAAGACACCTACAACTAGAATATACAACTATGTACTGGGGAACTTTGGAGAGAAGAAGAAGAAGAAGAAGAAGAAGAAGAAAGAAGATTGGCAACAGATGTTACCTCAGGTGCCAATCTTTAAAAAAATAAGGGGCCGGCCTGGTGGCACAGTGGTTAAGCGCGCACATTCTGCTTCTCAGCAGCCTGGAGTTCACCAGTTCGGATGCTGGGTGCGGACATGGCACCGCTTGGCAAAAGCCATGCTGTGGTAGGCATCCCACTTAAAAAGTAGAGGAAGATGGACATGGATGTTAGCTCAGGGCCAGTCTTCCTCAGCAAAAAGAGAAGGATTGGCAGTAGTTAGCTCAGGGCTAATCTTCCTCAAAAAAACAACAACAACAACAAAAAAAGAGTTTGGCATCATTGGTAAATTTTGTTTAATTCTTCTCTTTCCTAAACTTGAACATAAAGGTCAAAAGTCTGAGAATTCATTGGCCAAAAAGTGTGAACACGACTCAAACCCCATCTATTTGTTAATGATGAAAAGCAATTCCTTTTCTGATTGCACTTGGAAACACTAGCACTCAACAAACCTATTGTGGAAAATAGGGATTGAGCTAGAAAAGGGAACTCCTCGCAGATTTTTCAATGTCTAAAAATCATCTCTGCCCTCACAGGCTCATAACAGATCACTCGGTCACCCTGCCAAGCCCGGCCCCTCCCCTGTCACTCACCTTCACCTTGACTGCATGGCATGCACGGTTAACGTACGTGTTTATTTGATTATTATCCGAAACACCACGTACACCAGACTGTAAAATCCATGAGGACAGAGACTGGTTTCCCCAGAACGTGAACAACTCCAGCACATCTTGGGCCCTGAATATTGTCGAATGAATGAATGAATGAAACGATGCACTATTATACACTACCTTAAGGTGCTCAAATAATATATGATATTCCAGCACCCTATGAAATGGAGGTTAGATTAGTCATTATGCAAAGTCATTTACTGGATTATATGTGGAGCACTTTGCAGTTTAATAAACACCTTTTGATCATTACCTCATGTGATCCTCTTGACCACTTCATATAGACACAGGATAGACTTCTACGATATCCAGTTTATAGACTAAGACATGGGCTGTGTTCCAAAAGTTCACTTATGAGTCTCTAATTTTAACTTGTAATACTCTAACTCTCCCAGAGACGCATGTCATATTAGCGGTGAGTTCAGCGAGGCTCCCACGTAAGGTGTACGATGTCTGTTACCCCCGTCAGCTAAGCACACTGTGCAGGGCTCCTCAGATAGCCCGAGTCCTAAGGTGTGGGAGACGGAGCTCTGAGAGTCAGGAGGGAAAGGAAGAAAATGAATGTTTTGAAAAAGGCACTCCTAAATTGCAGTGGCAGGGGGAAGAAAGAAGTCACAGCTACTAAGTTAGTTTCCCTCTTTGATGACCTCAGAAGAAGGAAATGACTGCGCATGGGCCGACTTTGAGCTCTGACCTGCAGGACTCTCTAAGTTGGTCTGCAGTGTCTCGGTGTCACTGTGCTCACTTCTCCTGGGTTTCCAGTAGGGCCCAAAGGAAATGAGTTTTGCAGCCCCATCTCCACACTTGAACTTGGCTCCTCCGGCTGACCCTCAGCTCCCTGCCTGCAGACCCAGCCTGAGGCAGGCAGTAGCCACAGAAGGTGCGACAACAGGACCTGCAGACCTGTCTGCTTCCTTCTGTGTTGGGACTTTGAAGTGTAGCATGTTTTCAGAATACAGAACGGTCTACAAAAAGGTACTTCAAAATGAAATGGAAGAAGTGCTCAAAAAAGAAAAAAAAGAAGCATAGAGACATTTCCAAAGGATATAGAAACCAACTTGAAAGAGAGAGAGAACTTCCAATGGCCAAGCTGGGATAAGCGGAGCAACAAAATAAACACTGAGAGTATTGGGTTATAACCCAAAGGATGAGACAAACAGCCAAATGCCTATACTGATATAAATGAATTAAATAAACGGGGGAGAAGAGATAGCTCTTCTTCACAGAAGAATCTCAAATAATAAACCCAGAAGGAATGAGAGAAATAGAAAAATCATAACCCCACCATTCTAATTGCCACAGGTAAGATGTGCTGATGGGGGCTCGAATCGGTAGGCGACACTTTAAGGAGAAACGGGATATTTGAACACCCTCAAAGCATTTCCTTCAAAATATTTAATTACTGTTGTTATGTTAACATGTCCACAAAATCTCTGACATCTTCCCCCTCCAAGAGATGGAGCTTAATTCCTCTCCCCTTGAGTGTGGGCTACATGTCGTAACTCGCTTCTAAGGAACAAAGTATGGAAGGGGGAAAGCAGTAACTCTATCGCTGGGGGAGAAAACTGGCGATGCCACCTTCACCAAGTAGCCAGGTCAACATCGCCAGCAAGAAAACACAGTGATAGCACGCACCCCCGATGTGATGCAATAAGGTGGACACATCACCTCCAAGGGATTTTCTTCTTAAGAGTCTATAACCTCTGCTTAGGCGTGACGAACCCCAAATGAGGAACATTCTACAAAATGCCTGCACAGTTGCTGTTGTTGTTCATGCCATCGAGTCGATTCTGACTCCTCCTGACCCTGTGTACAGCAGAGCGGAACCCTGCCCGGTCTCTCTGCACCATACTCTCCCCTTCCAGTTACGTATCAGACAATGCTGTGCTGCTATTTACGGGGTTTTTGTGGGCAATTTTTTTGGAAGTGGGTGGCCAGGTCCTTCTTCCTAGTCTGTCTTAGTCTGGAAAGTCCGCTGAAACCTGTCTACCATGGGGGACCCTGCTGGTATGTGAAATACCAGCAGCATAGCTTTCAGCACCACAGAACACGCAGCTGCCACAGTATGACAACCACCAGACCGGTGGTGTGGTTCCCCGGCCGGAAACAAACCTGGGCTGCGGTGGTGAGAGCATCAAGTCTTAACCACTAGACCACCAGGGCTGGCTGACCACTTGAGTAGCACTATTCACAAATGTCAAGCTCATGAAAGACAAGGAAAGAACGTGAAACTGTCACAGATTGGAGGAGACTCATGCAATGTGGTATCCTGGACGAGAATAAGGACATCAGTGGAAAATTGGGGGAATTTGGATAAAGTGTGTAGTTTATTCAAAAAGAAGAGGTGGCAAATATAAAGAGCCAGAAAGTAAATATTTTTGGCTCTGTAGGCCATGTGGTCTCCTTTGAAGCTACTAAGCCCTGTCATTTCGGTACAAAAGCTGTCAAAGACAACATGGAAGTAATGGGCGTGGCTGGTACCCCAACGAGACCTGTGAGTCACACTTCCTGATCCTGGACAATAAGATTGTACCGATGTCAATTTCGTAGCTTTGATGATGGTACCCAGTCATGCAAGATGTTAAGACAAGGGGAAGTTGGGTAGAGGCCATACGGGAATTTTCTGTACTATCTTTATGAATCTTCCGTAAATTTAAAATTATTTCAAAGAAAGTTCTTTAAATGAAGTAGAAATAATTTGGGGATTGTGTGCCATTTTGGGATGATCTTTGTTATCCCTGTTCTATATCTTCTTCCCCTGGTGACTGTATTTACTCAAGAAGTGTCCATATGTGTGGATCACGTCCCACCAACATGGACAATTCCATGAACTTTTCTGTGTCTACTCTGCATGGAATGAGAGTCAGCAGGTTCGTCATATCGCATGAGCACTGGAAAAGAAAGCAGGACCTACTTCCTGAGGATGAGAAGCTCTAGCCTCCAATTGAATCCTCAAAAGGGGCTAATAGGGGTCAGCTTGGACAGTGGTAGCCCCACTCTGCCTCTGCACTTAAAAATGGCTGGACAGATCCCACTGAAACCTAGGTCATGGTGCCATTTTCAAGAACCCAGAACAGCAAAACGAAGTGTGCTCCCCGTCTTCTACTCCAAACCCCTCCTAACAGAGGTGAGAACTGCTTTGCCACAGTTCACGAGTAGAATGACCAGGACTAGAATTCCTACCTCTGGGCGCTCATCCTTCTGGAACAGTGGTATTAAAACCATCCTATAGTCATGGAAGCTTCCTCCAAGCATATTCTCAGGCAGGAGTCCAATGTAGAAAGCAAGCAGCCTCACAGAGAAGTGACATTAGGGCTGGGCCTTAGAGAACGAGTGGGGCTTTGCCAACACACACGAGCAGAGCTGAAAGAACCCTAAAGGTGGCCCAGAGCTGCAGACAGTGGGACCCAAAGGGTCCTCGGTCTGAGACTCAAATGGACCTGCCTGCCAAGCTGGGCAGTTCGGCCTCTGTTACATGGGATGGGGAGCTGGAAAAGGCTTTTCTGCAGGTGAGTGGCATGGCCATTTGTGTTTCAGAAAGACGACACCAAATGTGAAGGCGGACCCACCGAAGGGAGGGTAACACGCCTGTGAACCAGGAGGACAAGCCGGCGGGATTCCATGGGGTCCACCTCCCCAGCCTCCAGGAGCAGGCGTCTGGCCAGGAGAATGCAGCTCATTCTTTCTCAACAAGGGCAGGCGAGTGGAGGTCACGGACCTTCTCGGTGGGAAAGGTCAAGGTCCTGACCCCAGGGCGTCAACTGCAATCATTTCAGGGGGCTCTGAACCTGTGGTCGGATGCATCCAGGAAGCTGAATTTTTTCCCTTTCCTTGTACCCGTGGCTGCTCAGTCATTAGCAGGTGCTAATAACCTCTGAAATGTAAATTTATGACTCAGATTTCATAAGTCTCGGGCACAGTGAAACACTACAAGTACACTCTGTACTGAACTGAGCCACATGGAGCCATTTCCTAAATCTGATTTCCAGTCGCTTCAGCTCCATCTTGACACCATTCACTCTCTGTCTACGCACGCGAGGGTTCAAGAAATCATTCATCTTCAGCAAATCCCCTCATTTATCTTGTTCAGCTTTTCATTGTTCTTTGGGACTCTGAGTCCATTTTTTTAATATTATCATGATCCTACATTTACTTCTATATATAAAACTATTCTTTCTTTTTTTTTAAATAAGAAAATATAATTATTTGAGATACCAGGCTGGTGAAACAGTAATGATTCTAATTTAATCCTGTCTTCATGTATGGGAAATTGACTCAAATTTGGGAGTGTCAAAACTTAAGATGCATTTACAAATGCCCAGGAGGAAATGTCCTTCACTTTGTGGCCACAGAGAAAAGAGCTGACGTGGAGGAGTGGGAGGGAAGATGAAGTTTGAAGATACAATTATTTTGTGAAATGAAGTCGTATTTAAACGTATGGTAGAGATATTGTTTTAAAGTTCACTTACATTCTACCCACGTAAAGCAGGTCATTTTGAAACTAAAAGAGTCCAAATATTTTATATATATATATAACATCAAAGGAGGAAGAAAGTTGGAAAAATGAGCCAAATGACTTTTTCCTCAGATGGCATGAGAATGTGGCTAAAGAAGAATGATTAAAAGTTTACTCACTAGTAAATCTATCTTTTAAGGACTATTTCCTTCCCATAAATAGCGGTGAAATCTGGGAGGGGCAATTCTCGCCGCTGTCTGAGTCATCAATGGAGTAACCGTAAGAGGTAAGACCCATTGTCAGCCTGGAATCCACTCACAAAAATGGTCAAGCCTGAGAATTTCCTGTCAGTTCTCTCAGCCCCGCCCTCCCAAGGCTCTCCCTGCTGTGTATTCCTTAGAAGAACTCTCGAATGGGAAGTGATGAATTTCTCCATCGGGAAGCTGAGAAATGAGAAAGCATGCGCAGGCTGGAAGCCCATGCGATGCAACCTTGGCAGGTGTTCAGGGATGGCGCTGAATGCACATGTTGGACAAGCATCTTCGGTGACATGGTCTTCTTTTCGTCTCGGGAGATCTTGGGCAGCAGAGTGCTGATGTGTCCCCAGGAGGGGTCCATCCTCCACTCCGCAGTCCCACAATCCATCACAGGCACAGAAAAGACCCCACACCAAGGACTCAAACTTCCATCCTGCCTCTCTTCCCTTCCTCAGCTTTTTACCCTGAAAACCATGTGCTTCTTGTGGGTTTAAAGATCTCATTATGCCACGTGATGGTTTGTGGGACAGATAGATACTTGCTCTTACAATGACTCCAAAAAATAATGAGATTCTTGCCTGCATGGAAAGTGGTGACTGTTTATTCCTTCTTTTCAGAAGAAAGAAACAGGATGAAACCAAAAAACTTAGCTCAATCATTTTTTGGTTTTGTTTTTTTTTTTGAGAAAACATTGTGAGAAGAAGTCTCTAACCAACAAAAACGTCTCTAGTCTTAAGGATAACTTATCCTCCTTTGTCTCAGTGAAATAGGTGGCTCCATGTCAGGCAAACATTACAGACAACGCTGGATCTTCGTAATAATACCAGCTAACGTTAATGACATGATCGCAACGTGACAGGCTCTATGTAAGTGCCTTTGTGAATCCATGCATCTAACCTGCACACTAACCCTTTAAAGTAGGTTTTATGCCCATTTTAAAGATGTGGAAACTGAGGCTCAGCAAATTAAATAAGTTGTCCAGAGCATATTGCTAATGAGCACCAGAATTCCAACCCAGTTGCCTGATTTCAAACGGTGTGTGTTTAACCACTGAACACTCTGCACCGATGGCCTCAGATCAAAATGGCTGCAAACGCACTTTGAAATATAAGAAACTGGAGAAGACGGGAAACTCAGCAAGCCCATGAAAAGAGGCAATGTATAGAGATGGATGCCAGAAAAGGGAAGGTAAGCTCCATAAGTTAAGTTTTTCTCCAGGCCTCAAAATCTGGTCTCCGTAAAAAGTGCACCCCCATCTCACCAGTGCCCCACGGCCAAGGCATTTCCCAGCCTTTCATACCTAATGGACAGGGACCTAGTGCAAGACTGCACCTGGCTACACCTGAAGGGGATGCACCCCTTTGTCAGGGTAGGATGCTCTTTTTACCACTTCCTCTGAGAAATTAGGCTACAAGAAGCTGTGCCGCCCACACCTGAAGCACAGCCCCTCTCCCCTCTAGCCCCACAAATACGTTGCTATTCTCAGACACCCAAGCCTGTCGCTGCCTCAGGGCCTTTGCCCTTGCTGCTCCTCTTGGCCCACAACACTCTCCCACAGATATCCAAGCCCTGTTCTCACATTTCCTTGGGGTATCTGCCTGATGGCCTTCTCCAATGACCTTATCCACACTGGAGCCTCTGTACCCCCCACCCCACCACACTCTGTCATATTCATTCCCCACACTTCTTATGTCTATCGTCACTGTGCCACCATGTTCTCTTTCTCACAACCTCCCGTCCCCACTGGATTGAGAGCACCACGTGAGCCCGTCTGTCCTGCTTCATGTACCCCCAGAACACAGCCATGGTGGGTGCCCAATTGATCGTTAGTGAATAAATGAATGAGTGGATTCCCACACGCCAAATCTCAAACGCACAAAATGACATCGCTCTTTGGCCATGTTCTTGGAGGCATTTCTTGAGACAAACCAAAGAAAGGAGGCGACTTGCTATCAAATAAAGAAAAATCGGCCTCCTGCTTTCAGGCAAGGGACGAAGATCTCTCTGAAATCCCTGAAATTAAACAGAAGACTGAAACGTGCAGAGGAAGTAACTGAAGGAGCCCCAGCACAGGTGCCCACGGCCACAGACTTCAGCGTGGATGCAGCCAACTAAACTCCTCGCTACTTAGGCGGGACCTTTAAGAATGAAGATCTGATCACAGCACCATTTTATTTATTTTTTTTAATCTTTAAAAGTTAACAAAGCCATCAGTATCCTCCTGTGTTGTCAGAGCAGGGTCCTGCATGGAGCCGGGCAGCTGCATTCGCCTTGTGACTTTTCACAGGAGCGTGGGTTTAGGTGGCCCAATTGTCCCCTCTGTTTGTGAGCCTCAGCCTTCGTAACAGCCCTGAAATGTGCTCTCCTAAAGATGTTCCCTGAGATAGGACACCGCTGTGCATTGTTTCGCTGCATACCAGCATTAATATCCCAGAGCAATCCACCCTGCTTTTAACGGCTGATGACAGCTCCAATGGCTGGGCAAAAATCAGTTGAAGGAAAGGGAAGTCTTGTCGGAAATGAGATTAATCTTGTAACGAGTGTTCAGCCCTGATAACCCATCTGGGCACACAACTGCTTAAAGTGGAGAGCAATTAACCTTCACCCGACAAGCTCTGTCCAACCGTTATAAACATTAAAGAGACAGAATCCTGCACCCCCTCCTTGTAGACTAAACAACCAGATTTGAATTCCACGTAAACCGCCTCTTGCTGCAGATGTGCAGTGATGACAAAGTCCAGGGAGGAGGGTGGGTCCCGGCTCTGTCAATAACTCAGGTACCTTTGGGCACGGTTTGAGCCAGCTGAGGTTATTAGTCTGAAAAACCACTCGGGGTATTTTTAAACAAAATCATTAGCTTTAGGGGAGGTGAACATAGTTGCTTTCACGCAGGAACACACGTCTGCTAATAGGAACACATGTCTGCTAATAAGAACACAATTTGAGGGTTTTTTCCTTTTCTCTTTCTTTCGTCCAGCAGTGGGAATATTTGCACTGAGCTGGCCCCCTACTTTCACTCAATTCCCCTCTTCCAGCCGCTGCAGGCATTTGCATGAGGGATGCAGCCTGTGGTCACAGAAGGGAGATTTTGTTTTTTTTTTTTCATCTCTGAGAAGTTATTAGCTTTCATGGGGAGCGAACCTGTGGTCTTGCGTTATCAGTATATGCCGTAACCGCTCGAGCTAACCAAGTCGGCCCAGGTAAATACTGAGTGGTTAGGGAACCTACTGGGAACTTATAGTTAAAAGACTTTCACAACACTCAAGAGAAATCTCTGAGGCCATTAACTTATCACTGGAGCAATGGCTTTCTGTAGCATCAGTTTTTACTGAGCCATTGGGTTGTATTTACGGACATGATATTAACAACAAATAGATAAAGGATAAGGTCCCTGGACCTTAGAGGTGGCCACAAACCAATGGGGGTGCACAATATACCCCACCTGTAGCGTTTAAACCAGAAGAATATTTAAGTACGTATACAAAGTAATCTGAGGGATAGATGCTTTATGTAACTAGCCTGTCTGCCAGTATGACTGTAACTCAGATTTTTAGAAACAATGAGAGAATAATAAAAGAAAAAAAATGAAAGCATTCAGTTAGCATGTTCTAAACGAATTTCTCTCTCCCAAGATTTTAATCCAGTTTTCGTTGATGGCCAAAGATGGTTTTCCAAATAGTCCATCCCCAACATTAGATCTTATCTCGCCTTTGAACCCAGTTTTTCTTTTTCCAGTGGATAAGTCATTGCTATTCAAGGCCTCAGGGATGTGTTTGAACACAACAAGGCTGTGTTTCCATGGTATACCTCACTCACGCTGGTCTCCAGACAGTACCAGAGTGGCATGGCAGAGGGTGTGCATCGTAGGGAGAAGTGTTCCTGCAATCTGGGACAAAATATCCTGGTTGGCATTTGTATGCTTCCCAGGGCCTCTTCCTGACTTCAGTGAGTAAGAAAGTCCTTACCCTCCAGAGCAGGACGTGTGAAAGGAGAGCATGTCGGACTGACTCCCACATCACAGGGATTCATACCATCCCCGTGTTTGCAGCCAAGGTAGATGCAAGCAGAGGATTCATTGGGAGCGTTTTGGTGACTTAGCCTGAGAGGAGGTGGAGACGGGCTATGGGCACTTGAGCTGGCCAGCTTTACATCCTGGAGTGGCCATCAGGTGCGCCTGAAGGAGAAAGGACCCACAAAGAACATGACAAAGCCCCTGACTGGTTCTTGATTTAAATTTGCATTTCTTTCCCCCCAAAATCTTGCAGAGCCTTCAGTGTCAGTGGATAAGATGAAGTCCAGTGCTTTTGCTTGGAGTCAGGTCCATTGCACAAGACATAACACTAGAATGTTTAGGGGCAGTTCCTGTTCCAGAGCCCAAATCCCTATGTCTGTCACCTCAGCAGATATCAAAGACAGAAGACAAAAATGAAATCACAGGGTCTGACAAGAGCACAGTATGTGACATCATTTTAGGAGTTCAATCTTAGAAACGTGTAGGTTCAACTTGAAGACAGTAGTGAAGAAAGCCACATGAATCATCTTTTTTATATATAAGGTGTAAACAGCACACTCATCCATTCGTCTAGACTGGGGAGATAGAATTTGGGGGATGGGCTGCCCAAATAGCAAACCCCCACGTGACTCCAATGAGCTGATGTGGGCTGCACTAACCTTGCTGCACTTCTTGACATTTACCAAGTAAAATTATGAGATAAGGGAAACCACAACATCAAACTCGGTATCTTGTGAAACTGAAACAGTTGCAGAGTAAACACTCTGCCTAACAGTGATTTTTACGTTGATCATCCTACTGGATTTAAAGATGCAATGGTTGACATTCATGCTATGAAGTTGTATACTTTTTCAACAAAACGAACTTCCTTTACACACTTCAAAATGGCATTTACACAAAAGTGCCTTGTACACAAGCGTGAAGGTGAGAATGCCAGCATCAGCACCTCAGTTGGTCGGCATTATCGGTGAGTGATGCTCTGCTCTTCTAATGCGCCAGCAACATGCAGAAGAGAAGCTGCCATCCTTGAAACTACTTTGTCTCCTTCCTACCTGTAGTGGGTTGAATCGTGCCCCGCCATGTCCACTGAGAACGTCAGAATGTGACCTTGTTAGAAACAGGGTCTTTGCAGATGTAATTAAGATAAGTACTAAGAGGAGATCACACTAGATTAGGGAAGACCCTAAATCCAGTGAGAGCATCCTTATAAGAAACCAAAAAGGAGAGACAGAGACCCAGAGAAGAAGGTGATGTGAAGACAAGGGTGGAGACTGGAGTGCCATGTCTACAATCCAAGGAAAGCAAGGATTGTGGGCGACCGCCAATAGCTGGGAGAGAGGCACGGAATGGATTCTCCCTCAGCAGCTCCAGAAGGAACCAACACTGCCAACACCTTGAGGTTGGACGTCTGGCCTCCTAAACTTCGAGATAATAAAATTCAGTTGTTTGAAGCCACCCAATTGTGGTAATTCATTACGTCAGCCCAAGGAAACTAATATACTACCTGTGGATCCTGTTTTTAACCAAAATCTTGCCATTTTCGGGCATCATCTGGCTCGCTATTTGCCTTGTAGAGTTAGTGAAGCTTTAAAAGTGCTCCAGATTATGCCAAGAATTAGGTAACTCCTTGGTAACAGCAACTAGAAAGGCTGAATTTTTCGGAATAATACTAATTTTGCAAAACGTTTCATGTAGACTCTTCTGTCCAACCGCATCTTAATTCTTCTGCTTAGGAAAATATGGGGGAAAACTGTCTGGTTCACATTCTAATGAAAGTCATTATCATGTGGGAGATATTTGGACAAACATCTTTAAAACTCTCAAAGTTCTATTTGTTTGAAAATAATGTTAGAAGTTAAAAAAAACACAATGGAAATTAAAAATCTATTTCTTTTCTTTTTCTTTTTTGTTTTTTGAGGAAGATTAGCCCTGAGCTAACATCTGCTGCCAATCCTCCTCTTTTTGCTGAGGAAGACTGGCCCTGAGCTAACATCCATGCCCATCTTCCTCTACTTTATATGTGGGACGCCTGTCACAGCATGGCTGGCCAAGTGGTGCCATGTCCACACCCGGGATCTGAACCGGTGAACCCCGGGCGGCCAAAGCGAAATGTGCACACTTAACCACTGCGCCATCGGGCCGGCCCCAAAATCTAATTCTTTAGTATGCTTTTCAACCAACATTTGTGGGCAGATTAGTCAAATTATGATTTCTTCATATATATTCTCTCTCCAACAAAATTCTAGTTCTCTTAGAAGTTCCTTTTAATTATCCCAAAAGCAATTAAGAGCTGACTGACCCAGACTGTAATTGGGTTGAGAAACACTAAACTCTCAGATAACCAATCAAGTTTCTTCCAACTTTTTGACTCCTAAATAAAAGTTGTTTCCTTTTCTTCGACTCCTTAAAAACTAGATTATAGTTTTTGCTAGGAGAAGGACCAAGTCAGATTTCTTCTAATCACATACACTGCCAAGGACCCGCTTGACTCGGGGAAAGATTTCAATATGCATGTGATCATTTATTTATTTACACATATTCATCCATTCAGCAAATATTCATGGGGCAGCACTTCATATGCCAAGCATTGTGCGAGGCACCGGGGAAACAACGGGGAGCCAAGTTCTTAAATTATTAGATTGGAAAACAGTTCATAAAAACAATCTTACCAAGATAACAGAACACTTTAGGTTTTACGAAAGATCACGTTTTCCTTGGCTTCTATATAATACTTTGACCAGTGAGGCTCATTAAGTTAAATAATATGTTTGCTAAACTTAAAATTTCAGTAGGAAATCCAATTTCATTATCTGTCTTAAATAAATTGGTTGTTAATCACTATTAATCTTTATTATAAGCAGATTATCTTACAATTGAATACAAAAAACTTAGCTATTTATGGAAATGTTCTACCGCATCATAGCCATTGAAGATGCCATTTACATAATAATTACAGTCCTGTGAGAGCTGCCTGATTCACCAAGGAATACGGAGGCCCTCAGTGTGAACCAGTACGTTGGACACCAGCATACGCGTTTCAAAGATTAAGTTACAGCTTCATTGGAATTTCAAAGGAGAGATTACAGTAACAGAAGAAGAAAAACGAATAGTGCCCATCATAGTCCATTAAATACAACTATTCATTACTTTGTGCCCAGAAAGACTTTTGTATAACGGATTGTAACAATTGCATATTTAGATGATTTGATACAAACCCTGGGTCTATAAACACTGGTAGCTGTGGCCTCTCAGTAAATGCAAAAGTGTTGCTCAGTTTTGCCTCATCCAGACAACTGTCATGGAACAAAATGCAGGCTCTGAGGACTGTATTTCTGCTTTTATGTCTCAAGCGGAAAGGATCTCCAACCACGGCCCAGCAGAGACAGCAGGCACTTATCAGGCACGTGCTCACAGCTGTTCAAAACCCACTTCGGTTCTGGGCAGCCCCACGATCGGCACCTTCTCAATCACACACAGGCTCTTTAGGTCACACACACTTATGTCTAACACTAGGCATCTGAATGTGACACAGGGGCATACAAGACATCGGTCCCAAGACATAGAAATAATTCTGTCTTCTGATCAAATCACAAATTCTCTCATAACCTCTAGGGGCAACTAACACGAGCTTTGCATACAAGAAGAAGTCAGTTATTGCTCACTGAATTAAATGAATTAATTCTCTATGACAAGTTATCAGGTATGGCCTCACTAATTAATGCACGCACTCATGCATTTATCATCCAGGCAGATATTCATTCACTTATTGAATATTTATCAAATAGACATTTATGGAAGGCCTGCTTCTTACTAGGCATGGTCAGCACAGATCAAAGATCACAGGACGACAGCTGTATAACTTAAGGCACAGAGGACTGAACTTTAATAACCGGTGTTGAGAGTTTCTAGTCTTCATCGAGGTTCCCTCGGTTCCTAATCATGGACATTAACTGGCAACATGATAATTTAGTAGATGCCCCATCTCCTCTAAAGAATGTGCCAGCTATAGTTGTACAAAATAGTTCTTGACTCCTTCCATTCTAGGACCACTCCACAGACCAGAAAAGGCTAGGGAGAGCACAGCGAACAACATGTAGTCTTCTATCTTGGTTTTCCTTCAGATCCCCAAAACTATTGATTTTCAGGGGGCCAGCCAGATGGCGTAGTGGTTAGGTTCATGCGCTCTGCTTTGACAGTCTGAGGTTCACAGGTTCAGATCCTGGGTGTGGACCTACAACGCTCGTCGTCACGCTGTGGCAGCATCCCACATACAAAAAGTAGAGGAAGGTCGGCACAGATGTTAGCTCAGGATCAATCTTCCTCAAGTAAAAACAAGGAAGACTGGCAACAGATGTTAGCTCAGGGCCAGTCTTTCTTGCCAAAAACAAAAACAAAAACTATTGATTTTCTGGGCTCAGGAAAATGCAGCTGAGTGCAGCTGCTGAAAGTTTGGTTAACATGTTGCTTGAACCACTAAATAGACTCCCAATGGTGACTCTATTATGCTTTCTCTACTATTCTCAAAGGAATAGCATGAGAAAGAAGTAAATAACATACAGGGGAATACTTTCATCTCTTTAGAAGAAGCTATAAAAACCCAAAGTGGATCGGAGGATTCCTTTCAAAAGACAAACACTAGAAACAAACACAATCAAGAATTGATTACTTCAGAAAAAGCAAATAAGATATGAGAGTAAATTAAATAGTAAGAATGAGACTGGGATAAGTAACCAAAAAGAGCTCATGGCAGCTGTCATTTTTTGCACACCAAAGCACATTACTGCTCAAAGCAGGTACTTGCATTAAGTTGTTTAATCCTTGCACCATCGCCAAGAAGCAGGTGTGAGTATCATTACTGCACCCATTCCACAGACGAGGAAACCGAGGCACAATAAAGCGAAGCCACCGTGCCAGGGCGTGGTGGAACAAGGAGCTGCTCCCAGGCTGTGTGGCTCCGCTCCATAGTAAGAAACCGGGTCCTTAGGAAGGGACATAGCACCTTAATCACTAAAAGGGGTCAAAGAAAGTTCAGCCCTGGGGCTGGTCCGGTAGCTGAGTGGTTAAGTTCGCACACTCCGCTTCGGTGGCCCAGGGTTTCACCGGTTCGGATCCTGGGCGCGGACATGACACCACTCATCAGGCCACGCTGAGTGGTGTCCCACATAACACAACCGGAGGGACCTACAACTAGAATATACAACTATGTACTGGGGGGCTTTGAGGAGAAGAAGAAGAAGAAAAAACAGAAGATTGGCAACGGATGTTAGCTCAGGTGGCAATCTTTAAAAAAAAAAAAAGAAAGTTCAGCCTTTAGTCCTCTTTTCCTCACTATCCTGGAGATCAGGAAGTAAGCAGAAGAAGACTATTAAAAGTGAGTTTAATTTCTCACATTTTATTATTCTTTTTAAAGAATATGTGAATGGAAAAAAAGACCAAAACATCCAAAAAGAATCAAGTCCTAACAGACCCTTGACTACATAATGTCAATTATTTTATTTTAATCTTATTTTCTAAACTCCTACAATAATTGTTTTTGAAATGGGGGAAAAGGACAAAGCTTTTATTACCGTGGTTGCTGTTGTTTGAACAGTATGTCATTCAATGGACATATTGAAACTGTATTCACTTTAGGCTGAAGAAAACCAAACCAAACCGACCCCAGTGCTCAGCCAGGCAGCGGTGATTTTCAGAGAGGATGCCAATGGGGCTGCCACTCCGGCAGGCATCAAAGATGAGGCTATCTGCTGTACGGTCCTGCACAGCATCACGCAACCGAGATTCCGTGGCACCGGAACCGATACAGACTCAGGCGATCAGAGAAGTCATTTTGCAAAGAGGCAGAAGTGACGGGGAGAGCATCTGGAAGAAAGCATGCTGGGAGATGCCTCCCGGAGTTTCACTCTAAGGTAACAGAGCGGGACAATAAAGGTGCTGGGGTAGAAAGCAGCCTTCCTTCAAACAGGAGGATCCTGAGTTTACAGCGTCTGCCATTAGGTATAAAAGCAAAAGTATACAAACAAATGAGCCTTGAAGAAAATATCTCTTTGGGCAATTTCATGCCAGTGCAACCAAAATATGTGTGCTGAGTGACTGTGTAGATAAAACCATTGGTGTATATTCGTGTACTAGCACCTGCATGAGACGTGACTCCATCTCACCATATCTGGCAGCTTCTCAGGGTCAAATAAAGTCTCTGCCTCCCCAGCTGGCAGCCAACAAGCCCTATGATGCCATATGGGAGGAATAATCTGTATTGGACACTGTCCTCTTGTCCACGGCAATGCAAAGCACACAGGCACTTTCTGATGGCGCTTCTGATCAAAGGAGGTGCTTTACCAGGACTTAACCCAATAATTTACGGCAGCGGAGTTTTCGGATTATTTTGGGGACTCGTAGAAGATCTGGGTGGGGCCGTAGACTTCCATGTTTTGAGTATGTAAACATCACTCCTTGGAGTTCTGCCAGTGCTTGAGTTAAGCGGCTTTCAGGTGCTATTTATTTTGTTTAGTTTATTGTCCAGTGTTACTGTTTGTTGACTTGATATATTTTTCTCCCCTACAAAGGGGCCCGTCGGCAAGCACATATCCTGTAGATGGATAATTGATGACTCCCCATTGTTCAATGTTTGTGTGTTGTGGTTTTATTTGCTTTGGTTCAAAGGACCTAAACAATGCATTCACTGGATTTAATAACCGGTGTAAAACCAGCACAGGGAAAAATCTGCGCGCTGAGATTTTTGTACCCAAATCTGGTGACCTCTGCTTGAGTAAAGAAAGCAAAATCCAAAATGACCTCTAACTAAGTAACCCAGAACACACCTTCAACTGAATCTCAAAGAGGCTTATTTTCCAACAAGTACAAAAGCAGACTCACGCATCCTTTTCCATGACTCGAAGGAGACTGGGGTGCCTGCAGGGCACATGTCTTACTCGTAGACATGTCTCGTCTAGTTACACTCTTCTCTGTAAAAACCAGCAAGCAGGCAAGACCAAGAATGAGAACAAGGGACTCATACCATTACTTTAGAAACATCCTATTTTCACCTACTTCAAGACAGAGAATCCTGCCAGAAAATCTGTAGCAACAGGCTTCTTCCCCCTTGGAGAGAAGATAATGAACAACAAGCCAGGCACTTGCAGAGGAAGCTTCCCCTGCGAGCCCTTCCTGCACCAGTGCGTCGCTGGTTGGCCTGGCTATCTGGGTAGGAAGTGAACGCAGGAAGTATCTGTCTACAAACTCTTTATCCTCAAGGTAATTGCTGCAGCAGCATTTTACTGTTTACCAAAGCAGTAAACATGCGATCTAAAAAAAGATGTTTTCCATCTCTAAAGAACAAGGCTTAAAAAAATATATGTGTGCTTATTTCACAACCAGCTTCTTATCCAAACTGTCTGCAATCTGATTGTGCCTCCAGGAGGGAGTGAGTCAATGGGAACAGCTTTTTGCATAGAACAGAAGGTACTCTGTCAGGGGTGCCCAAGACGCAGAGGTGGGCTTTCTTCTCTGGGATGCTATTCTAACAGAGCAAACTGTTTTTCTCTTCCTTTAAGCTTAACACAGGCTTAACGGAGTTCGTGGTCCTTGGCTTAACAGGTGAAGTCAACAAGACCATCTATGTTAACCCAAATTAGCAGAAAAGGATAATTCAGAAAGTCACTTGTGTTTGACCTGGGACAATATTCTTATTTTATATGTGAATATAAATAAGCTTCTAGTGCTAGGAGTTCACACAAGACGAAGTTAAAGATTGAAATCAAAAGGAGTTGTGTGGCTGCTGCTTTTTGATAATTTCTACTGGAGACAGGCAGAGCCTCCTGTCAATTTTCTCTTATTCTTTTATCCCAGATTAAAGTCTTGTGAGCCCGCACTGTCCCAGATTTCCTGGGATGAGAGATGCCCCAGAATTCCTAGGGTGAGAGAAGGATGGAGTATCTGTGAGAGGCAGTGTGGAGTGAATGGAAGCAGGTCCAAGAAGAAGCCCTGAGCATTCGAGATGTCCAGGAAGATCCTCCTCGTTATTCTTCTTGCTCTTTATGTTTTTAAAACCTCCTGTTGGGTTGTTAGCTAATGTGAAGAGGGAAAAAGAGGCGAGAAGGAAGCCGAGAGGGAGAGGCATAGAGAGAAGCAGACGTAACAAGGCCTCGAATACCTTCCCAAGGACTGGCTGCACACTGGCTCCAGCAAACTCAATGGCCAGCGTTGCCCAGCACCGTTTTAAGCCATCTCCAACGCAGACAAAGTGCTGTGAATAACTGAGAACTCACTGTTCTGGAAGGGTTTTTATTTCGTAATAAAGAGAAAAGAACATGTTAGAGGAAAATTGGCTACTTGAAAAAAATTTTTAATTCACAAACTGTTGTACAGATTGAAAAAAGAAAAAAAAATACCTTTCCTGGATTTCCTGATTTTAGAAGGAAAATTTATTAGACTCGAACGAATAGTAAAATTAGCTAACGTGTATTAAGTAGCTCCTATGCGCTCAGTACAGCTCCAACTTGTTTAATCTCACCACGCCCCTGTGATGTAGAAACTTGTCACCCCCTTTTACAGATGGTGCTACCCAGGCGTCGTGAGGTAAAGTGGCTTGTCAAGGGTGAAATGCCAGGAAGACAATTTCCATTTTCCCCAAGAAGGAACGAAGGCCAGGAGAGGTGAATTCACCTGCTGAGGTCCCACAGCGTCAAAGCAAAGCTCCAGCACATCTCCCAGGCCAGCCTCTTTCCACTTCCCCTCACCAGCCCCTGCGTCTATGCCTCCCTTTCCTTGCAAGCAAGATAAGACCAATCCTTTCCCCACAGGGGCTATTTTAAGGATGTCATGAAGAAATACAGTATCAAGTCCCTCCCTGGGCGTAAGATAAATACAGGGTGTGCTTGTTCTATTTAACTCGGACACTTTTGATGTTCTCTTGAATGTCAGGTAACACACACACACAACACAGCTCCAAAGAGGACTTCGCAATGCCAAACCACACACATTTTTTTTTTTTTTTTAACTTGGAGCAATGTCTTGGGAAATCTCCCTCAAATTGAGACACAAACTAATTGTGCTGACAAATTCTAAAGTGTTGTTTCAACAGTTTCCTCTTCCTCAAAGGTGAGCATCACACGCATACGATTAACTTTAAAAAATAAAACTCAATAAGACCCAGTGGGACCTGAAGGGAACAGGATGATGAACTCGTTATTGACGGATGATCTGAATTAATAGCCTTGGGGGAATGTGAATGGGGGTGATGGGGAGCAAGGTTCTCGCTTCAGTGTTAATATTTGCTAAATGAAAAAAAAATCAGTTTGCTATACTGTAATTTTATAAAGGAAAGAGAGATGTTAAATCATCAAGGTAGATTTGAAGGCGACTATGTTAAACTCAACAGGGCAGTTTCTTCACACGATATATTATAAATGTTCTTTATTATATCCTCTAGAATTTGACACGCGTTGTCTCGAACAAAAGCGTTTGAAGTTACAGCCCTGACGTTAATGTTATGATTGGATTATGATGTGGCTTTAAAAATAAATACTTTTGCCTGGCCTTGGCATTTCTTTTCTAAATGTCTCCGCACTTATCTGTGCACAGCAGCAGATTATCATTCTTCCCAGAGCTTAATTCCATAAACACCCCTACTGAAAGACTTGGTAAGGCCTGATGGAAAACTCTGAGCTGCCTTTTCATGATTGATGCCAAGACGAGAGCGAGGAAGTTGATACTTGGGACGAGGAAAGTTAAATCAGCAGCTGATCTGGACTCTGGAACCGCTGCCCCTTGGATATTGCCAAATATGGACAGAATTCTTGTCACCAAGTAAATATAGAATTGGGTGCTAGAGTTTTAGCTTGTGCATTCTCTGGCCCTTTATCTTAAGTAGTTACCAAGAGTATTATAACTGTGGCCTATGGGGTTTTTCATAAAGAATAGTAACATAAATTAGCCAGTTATAATAATGTTCATTATTCAATTATGTAACATATTGCTATATCATTTATTTACATCATTTTTTTGGCACAGTATTTTAATATTTGGGGCTAGGGCAAATATCAGGAAAAAAGAGGTCGTCTGATGATAAATTGAGGGGAAACAAATAGATTTGTGTGACTTGAGCGAGTTTCTTAGCCTCTCTAACCCTCCTTTTTGTCCTTATCTGGACAAAAATCAACAGTAGGCAGGTTTTGGTGAGCCTCACCCGAGATAGCGTCAGAGCCCAGCACAGGGCCTGGCACTTAGGAAGGATGACGTTAATTTGGATTATGAATTCACGATAAAACAGCTACCCTTTAAAAATGTTCTTCTATGCTCTTTTAAACATCAATTTAATTAATTTTTATTTAAGTAGGAGACATCTCTCTAAAGAAATACGACTTCTAGTTAAAATCTACATAACAATTCTATTACCCTGATAACTTTCTCTTTATGACTTTAAACGATTTGAGTTAAAATTTATTTTCTTAACAAATATTTATTGAACCCCTGCATTTTGTCAGTTACTGTCAAGGACAGAAAAGAGACGGAGAGACTATACTAAAAGCAGGTTCTCTGGCTTACGTAGATATATATAAAGTATTCACAGAGTAGTCACACTCACGAACACAAGCAAAGCTGGGAGAATGTGCTGACGAGAGAAAAGGAAGCACGAGAGAGTGGACAGAATGAGGAATGATCTTAAACTTCATAAAACATGCCTCAGCCAAGGGCATTAGGAGAAATAAGTGGGAAATAAGTTTGATCGAACAGGGAATGAAATGTGAAGAAGAAAAAGATTCAAAGGTCACAGTGGCCACCAGCTAAAATACGTTCACAGCAAAAAAAAAAAAATAAGTAATGAAATACTATAATTAAGGAAAGACAAATAAAAATGAGATTCCATTTTTGCCTGTTAGAATGGCAAAGATTCAAAGAGTAAAACATTCAGAGTTGCTATGAGTGCAGTGGAACTGACCTCGTCTACAGCTAGATGAAGTGAAAACGGGGACAACCCTTCTGGGGTAAACTGGTCGTTTTTTTTAAATTGGCAAATATTTACATTTGGTAGAGACTTTAAAAATACGTATACTCATTGGTCCAATAATTCCTTTTCTAAGCACCAATACTAATAAAGTGAATTTACAAAAAATTAGACAGAGGGTGCATTGCAATGTAATTAGTGAAAAATCGAAAGCAGTATTATTTCCTACCACAGGATATTGGTCATATAAATTATAACACTTATTTTAAACAGAATCAAATTAAGCAAAAAAAATCTGCTTATCAAAACTTTTTAGTGACATGGGGAAATGTCTGTAAAACAATGTCAATGAGAAAAGATAGAGAGAAAGACAGACAGAAACGTACAATAGGAAGACACACATGAAATGTTAGTAATTCTCTCTGGCTCATTGGGATTAGGAGAAATTTACATGGACTTGATAATGATTTTTTTTCATTTTCTCTACAATGAGAATGTTTATTACTATAAATTTGTACAAGAAAACAAGATTCATTTTTCAAAATTAATGAGATTATAGAGCAGTGAAGGTATTCCAGTCTCCCCGTTCTTATGTCCTCAGGAGCAAGATGCTTTGCAGGCCCCTGCCCTCCTATGGCAACAGAGCCACCAGCCTATGCCGTCAGAACAGAACTGAACCAACCCTCCAACCAGCCTGGCCTCCAGCGACTCCCTGGCTGCTCTGTCTGCCCCTGTGTTTGGCCCCTGCCCTGCTACATCCTTATCAGGAGGAAGGGTCAGCTCCCTCCTCCTGACCTCTCTTGGCTTGTTGCCCCCAAGCGCAGGTGTGTCCTGCCCTGGTGTGGGAGGCCACAGTGCGAACCCGTAGAAGAGACCCTGTGATTCCCCCTCTCTCTTCGAAAGCATCAGAACAGAGTCCGTGTGGCCCTGGGCTTCCACTGAAGCAGAGTAACTTCAAACACAGAGAATTCAGAGCAGGGCTAGAAAGACAGTGCAATTCATTAGGAAAGGTTAAATCAATTTGGGTTGTGTGATGGCGTCTGCCATTTCTTTGAGCACAGACTAGAGGCCCTACAGAACTTAACTTGCACCATCTACAAGGATGGCCACGAGAATGCCATTTTCCAGGGGAGGAAACTGAGGTCAGACACGTTAGGTCCCTTGCCTACACTCACTTGAGGAGTAAGGATTCAAATACAGGTGTGTCTGTGGCCGATTACACAAGAAAAGAAATCTCAGGGGCAATCTGACAGCATCCCCGAGGCAGAGGACAGCTGTCCTCCATCCTGTCGGGACAAGAGGCAGCAATGGGTTCCCTGCGGCCTCGGAGGGCTTCCCTAGCCTTGAAGAGAAGATGCTGCCAGAGCAGAGTGTGCTCCCGACACTGGAAAGGCCTGGAGATCTTACACTTCTGAGCAACTCCTGGCTTTCCCATGGCTTCCTCTGCCATGATTCTCTCCTGCATCAGCCATTAATTCAACACATCTGCCAAGCAATTGGCATGCCAAAGCGGAATTTTCTACTTTGACTCTCCACCCCCACAGAGGGAAATCTTACTCTGAAGTTCTAAACAGAAAAGTAATATTTTCCTGAAGGCATCAGCAATGATTGCCTTATTTACTTTATTTTTATATATGCTTTTTTCAAGAGACATTAACAAGCATAGGTATGTGTCCTTTTGTGGATTTTTTTTAAAAAATAAAAGTCAGTTTTGCAAAAAAAGTTTTTTTAAATAAAATAGTCACTTTAAAGGAAGCTTAGATAATTAAGAAATGGTTCAGGTTTTCAGAACTTTCTCTGAGAGCATTGCAGTCCTACCTAAGTGTATTTAATAGGAAAAAATATTCACAAATTCTGTCATTGCCAATTCTCCTTTCCAGGGTCGCTGAGTCAGGGTGCCCAATGGGCAGGAGTGTGCACAAACAGAGAGAGCTAGGGAGAAGGGTGGGGCATTCTAGAAAGCAAACTGTGTCCCAGAGCCACTCACCAATACAAGCAGCAATTCATGTGAAGATAGTGCCCTGTGATTCCACTTTTAGGCAAGGACAGAAGATCAGGGCCCACTCCGGCGATGAGGTATTTACATGGCAGGACAGCAGCATTTTACATCTTATATTCCTCCCACCGTGACAGAGTCACGGAATCCCCCCACAGTAACAGGGAATCAAACAATTCTTATTCCACGTAAGCCAGTGGGTTGATGAAAAATCATACACCTGGAGCTATTAAACTCATTAACCACACCCATCACACTCTATGTTTTTAAATTAATACTTCATGTTTCAATTATCATCAAACTCTCCAACCTCTGTTCAGTCAAGGAAAGGAACTTCTTTCAATAGTTAATTGAAACAGTAACAGTGCGCTCCCTCATCAAGCCTTGTTAGTAAATTTCCAATCCTATCAGATTCTAAGATGCTTTCCACGAAGCTGCTGTCTGCAGCGTGCTCCCTCCTGGTCCTTTCAGGGTCAGATCTCTGTGATAAAGGAAAGTCCCACATCCCCATTTTAAAGACTGAAGAACTTTAAACTCTAGCATCAGGGATTGTAACCTGGGGTTCATGGACCACGGAAGGAGCCTGAGGAGAGAATTGTTATTTCACTAGAATTAGCTTTCCTTGTCAGTCTATGTGTTGCATCTTATGCATTTAAAGGCATTATTCTGAGAATGGACTGTAGGCTTCATTAGACTCCCCAAGTGGCCCATGGCCTAATAAAAGGATCAGGGAAGTCTTGGGGAGGTTGCATTAGAAGTCTTAACTACAGCACAATCAGTTTCCAGGCTCCTTGGAATCTACAAGCAAACACCGTGCTGTTTTGGGGGGAAGAAGTGGAGGGGTGTTAAGCATTGTCGGATGGCACAGAAGCAGGTGGAAGCACCAAAACTGATCTGTGAATTGCATACAGGACGTCACCCTTGATGCTCACATGTTTTTATTAGAACTCTTAATCTGATTTTAAAATCCACGGACACTTGGAGATAAACAGACACTCTCACGTAAGCTCCTAAAATTCCTTTACTTCTTCCAATGGAAACATTCTGTTCCCGATTCCAAAATACCAAGGGAAAATGATGGTGAGAATCACAAAGACAGGATAAAAACATTTAGTTTTTCATAGTGCCTCAGAGTGTCTTATAAATATTAATGCAAAAAAAAAAAGACCCTACTCTGAAGTGTAGTACCAACTTAACAAATTCAAAATCTGATACTTAATCGACTAATTGATTTATTTACTGAAACAACAACAAACAGATTGCGTTTGAGACTGGAAATTGCCTGTATGACAGGCTGTTTCCTAATTCTAACGGACAGCTGTAATTTTCCCTATGCTAATTTGAGCTTTGCACTAACATAATTAAAACTGTAGTCAACAGACTCAGGCCTCCTTCTCCACTCTATAAACAAGTCTATAAAGTCATCTCATTACTTTACCCAGGAAGCCGAACAGAACACGACTCAAAGGAAGTTACCTATAAAGAGGGGCTACTTTGTTTTAACAGAGGATTAAAAAGCATTCACGTGAAGTCATTTTAAAAGTTCACTTGCGATATATACAATATACATATGGGGCAGTGTAATAAAATGTGAAATCAAGCACAGTATCCTAGACGAGTGGAAACTATTTCCCAAAATTTATTCTGAAAGTCACAAAACATTCAAGCTCCAAAAACAGCACCCTATCTTCAGAAATGTATATTCTAAATTAAACAGTATAACACATTTGTATTTTTTGCAAAATGTATTCCACATTCTAAAATGTGACTTGTTATTTCAGTGTCCTACAATACACTGATTTCTTTTTTGAAACATACAGACACACATACATAAATTTGTACTGACGGTATTCAAAATTTACGAAGAATATTTTATTTCATTGCTATGCTAGGCAATAGGGACATAATTAAGGGTGAAAATAAGAATAAAAAGGGTAGCATTTTGAGTTATAAAATCAAATAAATTCTGCTCATATAGCTGAAAGTCAAGCATTTCAAATCCCCAATTTTAAAATTCCTTGTGACGATAGTTATATCTTAAACAATCCTTGAAGCCAAAGAAAGAAAAACCTCTATAAGGTGAAAGTCTTTGAGCCTTGAATTTTTTTTATATATATATTATTGAACATACCTTGAGAAATAAAATAAAATACCTTGGGAAATAAAAACTGAACAGAACTCCTGAAACCTCGTTTACACGGCGGGTGTTCATCAAATCCTCTAATTCAAATACTTCAAATTATATAAACACCAAACCGAGGAGGATTTTTGAAAATGCCTTAGCCCAATTCTGGGCAACTTCCATTTTCATGAGCTTCCAATGAACCAAAACCCTCGATGAGAACACAAGCAAACGCTTCCCACTTACACGCAGCAAAACTAAAGACAAGTGCCCAATAAAACTGATTTTCCTCCTTTCAGTATCTGTTCTTGCTGCTGATTTTTCTCATTTCTACAAATGTCACCAAGGCATGGTGGCCTTGAAAATATTTGAACAGACCACCACTTCACGGACTTTCCTGCGGACTTGCACTAACCATTAAATTGTCTTCACTTCCAGGAGTTAAGCCACATTTAGATTACCACCTATACAGATTTACCTCCATGTTAATCTCGATATGCAATCTACTAGAAACATTTGCAAGAAAAACACATCAGACCACACACCCCAGAGCACAGAGAACCGACAGGCCATTGCTCTCCAACTCCCACAAACCAACCACCACGAGGAAGAAAGCTTACTCACAGCGCACAGAGTAGGTATTTTATTATAGACAAATACATAACCGAACAAATCGAATTACCACCATTTGAGTTATGAGAACGCTCCGTTCTCGGCATGAAGGATCCAAGAATCAAGCCAACATTTGCATGTCCCATGACCAACAGCCGCTGCCGGGTATCTCTTCATTTCCACTGGGACTGGCTCGCATCCCTGAGGCTAAGGAGTCATTCAAGAGCCGCCGAAAGTTCCACATTTACAAGCCCATCTTTTCCTTTGACCCTACCCTCCAACCTCTCCACGTCCATTGCCTTCTAGCAGATACGCATCCAGGCACCGTTAGGGATAGTTAAAGAATATGAAAATTCAGATGCACTCCGAAAAGCCTTTGCAAAAGTCATCCACAGCACTCAACAGTGAATTTAGCAACCCCAATTTTTTTCTGAGTTTGAAGTTTTTAAGCCTTGCGGATGGTTGGAGTAGGAAAAAGGAAATTTACTAGGCAGTGCAAAGGAAATCTTGTTGTCCTCTATTGTGGCAGTGGGGGTGTTGCCCAATCCTAACTTATCTGCCTTGATAAAGGAAACCAAAGAAAAGAGTAACGAACGCAAGATTTTGTCAAATGAAAGGAATCCTTTCCTTACCTTGATAGTGCTGGCCATAATGCAATCAAGTTTATTGATCGTTAATAAATGTTAATAATAATTATTGCTTCTCTCTGACCAGAAAGTAGTTTTGATGAGGTTGTTTAGAGCGGATGAGATTGTGCGAGGTCTGGGAAATGAAGTCAGCCAATGGCAGGAAGAGCTTTCTATTGGTCCTGGCCGCCCAGCCCGAAGAAACAGGATATTTGGGAGTGGAGAGATAAGAGACCCTGAAAACAATGTTGTTTTTCTTGATGATATGCAGCCAGGAGATTTTTTTTTTTTAATTAAAAAAAAAAAGGCATCAATTGCCTGGGACTGCCACAGCAGGTGTGACCCGGTGTGCCGCCGTGTGACACGCTGCACCAAGGCAGGATACAGATGTGGCGGGACTCCGCACGGTTTCACATGGGCTGCAAGAATCTCGGGCGTTGAGGGCACCCGACAGCGGGCACTGGGCCTTCTTGGCCTTCATCTCCCTGGATCTCCCACATAACTGGGACACAAGACTTGAGCCCCCCCGATTGCGGCTCCTTTGTCCCTAAAGGAAACTTTGCAGGTGCAACTGACTTCATGTTAATAGACGACAACGTTTAATAGTAGCCATTTGCTTGCTGATTTTTCACAACCTTCGTTTATTCAACGGCTCGAGTGTTCCAGAACACTTTCATTTTTTCCTTCCAAACACATGTAATTTTTATTGGCTCTGCAATAAACCAGTTGAAAAGGCAAAGACTCTAGAACTACCGTAACCAAGAAAAGTAAAGAGAAAAATAAGCCTTGTCAGATCCTTGTTGTCAAGTATTTATTTAAAATCAAAATAACCAAAATTACTACAAACACTTTAGATGGTCAGTGAGCTGGTCCCACTCTGACAAAAATCAACGTTGCAGAAACAGCCTCTGATAGAACGCTTGGCTACACGGTGATGCCACGTGAAGATCTCATTAAGGGTTTTGAAATCCAACCTGTAAGTTCAGGGCCACACGTCTGTTTTCCACTCAAAGGAAGTACGGCTAATGTAGGCCTGAACATTCCTTAGAGGGTTTCAGGCCTTTAATTACTCATTTTCAGGAAATTACTTGCTCTCTGAAAGAAACAACAGTTTGCTTTGAATCTAGCTACACGAAAGTTGGACCAGTAAAGAGGTGTGGTCTCAACAGGGGACCCGCAGAACACAATAGAAAGAATCCTGAGTCATCTAGCAACTTCTCAACATTCAGTGAATTGATTTCAGTCAGACTCCGGAGTTTTATAAACTGGTCCAAGTGTCTATGTCTTATAGTGTCCCTGTGATTTGCCCCCTCGTGTTAGGACAGAGGAAGGGGGAGAGGAAGAGGAGAAAGATGAGGAGGAGGAAGGGGAGGTGGGAGAGGAGAAGGAAGAGAGGGATGAGGAGAAGAAGAAAAGAAAGTAGGAGGAGAAGGGAGGAAGGAAGGAAAAAAGAGAGAGGAAAAAAAAGAACAGTGAAAGAAAGGGAAAAATACCAGAAATCTTGTTCCATGTAAAACTCAGAACCTGACAGGTTCTCAGCATCTACGTTTTGAGGGGATGTTGAGTTCCGCTCTTTTCATCTCCAAACAATGAATGAGATGGCAGGCTGATTAAAATTTTGTTTCCCCTAAAGTTTCAAAGTACTGAGCTGTTTTATCTGGGCAGCTTCCACTAGGATTCAGGAGCGCTGAGAAAAACACTCCCTTGGCTCCACCAAGATTCCTTGCTTGTTGTTCTCCTGAGAAGCATCAATTTTAAATGTTAGCTGTAGTATTCCAATAAGCAGCCCCCCATTACGGATTTCCCAAAAGAAGCCTTAAATCGGATGACCCCTTTGCTAACAAAATAGCCAAGGAAGAAAGTTCTGCATGGTCCCATCTCAGCGTTGACTCCTGGATTCCAAACCAGCCCCTCACTTGTTCTCTGCAGCACGAAAGCGTCAGCATCCTTAGGGAGAGAGAATTTTTCATTGAGGGTCTGCCCTTAACTCCTTGGTTCTTGCCTAATTCAAATCAAACAGTAAACAGTGAAAGTTTTTAACTCTCTATTTGGAAATAATTTCAAACTTACCGAAAAGTTACAAGATAATACAAAGAACTCCTAATATCCTTCATCCAGTTACTCCAACTGTTGGTAATTTCCATCATTTCCCTTGCTTTCTCTCTCTCTCTCTCCAATCTCTGTCTTTCTCTCTCTTATTTATGTATGATGCATATATATGTATATACATATCTATCCTTTATTCTTTAATTAATAAAATATTATTGTATTAGAGACTAATTTCTTTCTTGGATACTTACAAACAGAACACATGATGCTATTATTTGATCTATTTCCTGAAGAGTCTACCCATAAGTTTCATTGTGTCTAATTTTGAAAATGCCTACAAATATAAAAGGTGATCCAATAAAAAGCTAATTTTGAGATAATGAGTTATAAACCCTATTACAAAACTTTAAAAATGCAAATCTTCCTCATTTCTAATGACAAAATGTTTGATTGACTCCTATTACCTTCAAAGAGAACAGTCCCTGACGTCCAGAATGGGACAACAGCTTCGAAGCCTGGGATCCCCTGTATATTTAATGCAAAGTTCTCTTTTTTAAACATTGATTGGCTATTGATAGCATATGTATTATTCAGAACATAGCCCAGAAACCACTTCCCAAACCTTACTCCAGGGGGAAATCCTCTGAAGATACAGAAATCACTTCATCCTCCCCTACCCCCACCCCAAGTGTCTGCTAGTCAACGGCCTCAGCGCCAGACCACTCAGCAGCCTAAAGACTGGGCTCCATTCCAACTAGCTACCACCCATCCTTGGGGGAAGACCCCCTTCAGATCACCGGGCAGACCCATTTTGGGGGCAATCACAGATGGCCTTGACCTGGGGGGCCATCCTTCCATGAATCCGTCAGGACAGGTTTGTTTTCCACCCTCCTTGGGACATAGGAAGCACCACGCAGGACCAGTATGGCCCTCCCAGCATCTCTGTGAATAAACTGCACAATTCCATTTTGTATTTACCCATCATGGGCTCACTACCCAGGAATTTGCCAAGCCCTTTGTAAGCCCTTTCATATCCTACTCCAAATCAAAAAGGGAAATAAAGTAAAATAAACCATACGTTTACTGTAACTATAAAAGGAACGTTGTCCTTTATTTGTTCTAAAACCATGTCTTCCTATTTTCCGAAGCGTCCACAAGTTCTCATCCTTGTTTTCTTACTAACTTCTCTATGTGGGATCTACAGAGGAAGGGCAAGCATCGAGAACACGTTAGGTGAGGGCAATATAGTGATAAAAATGACCTGTGAGCACAGAAGAGATAATGGGCCGTAATCCTAACTGGAGACACAACAGAAGATTCACGCATGCTTGCCTTATTAAATACTCATTCAGTGAAATGCTTACCATCGCTGAAAATATTGCAGGAAAATGATGCAGTGGATAAATACTTAGTGATACAGAAAACTGTTATGGTAAGATGCTTGGTAAGTTAAAAATCAGGTTACATAGGAGAATTATAGTACAGACCCATTTTGTTAAAAATCAAAATGTAAAGTAGCAATATCAGTAGGGAGTATACTACAAGAATAACGACAGAGAATCTTTTCTTTTGTGTTTGTCCCTGCTTCTCCTTTGGGTCATCTATTTTTTCAAAACATTTACAATAAATATAAATTACATTCTAAGTAAAAATTATATAAGTAACATCTAATGTGCTATGTTTTTTTAAATATCTGTACAACCTACAGCACACAATACCTCTAGTTGTCAAATTCTATGTGTGTGCAAACAAAAATGTATGTTCCTTTTTAAACATCTACAACAAGAATGAAGCAGCTCTTTTTTGACGCGTTTTAGTAAGGAAAACCAGGAGACACTCATGTGTTTTGCAATGGTCACCTATATACAGCAGTCACCCATTCAGTCAATATTAATGACTGGTCGCCACTGGGAAACAAGATGACAGGGCTCTGACCAGTCACGGGGCGTCCGAGCATTCAGGAAGTCTGCGTCCGTCAACTCAAATTCCACACCCGTAAAACGGCAGAGCCTGGGACCGACCCATGGAATGCAGACTTTTTAAGGGCCAAACAATAGGACAAAAGTGCTGTATATTGTCCCCAAGATGACACATAAATCTTAAAATGTATAAAGTTTGGATTATTCATGAGAACCCTGCACGAAGCATGTCCCAAAGGTCTTTGCCAGAGACATGCCTGAGATTGTAGATAAGGATCGAGCATCTGGAGCTGCCCCACAATGGAAAACTACCTCACCCATGGAACTTCTCCATCTATGTCAGTCGGAGGATTCGCCTGACAACATATGCGGCATAAGGCACTCCCAGCCCCAAGTCACCCATTCTACACTGGTTAAGGACCCTTTTTCTATGCAAAGCATTCTTCACGACTACAGTTCCACTCCATTGGGTAAGTGTGTGTGGTTTCTTCCAGCAGCACATTAAGAAATAATCCAATTACAATTTAAATAACTATTGTTTCAACACTTTCTCTAAGTGGTTAATATAGCCTTCAGCATCTTGGTTGATTGGAACTAATCTAAACAGAGGAAATTGTTATCACACACTAAATTCTCCACTTCTCAACACCACGGTGCAATTTCCTTAATTTTGAAGCACGTGTCAGTTCAGTTCCATAGGCTCAAATGGGGCAATGATTTCAGCGAACCCAATTTCATAAGCATCGCATATATTCTCAAATTTTGCCAACTTTGCTCTTACACAACTCTATATGCCTCTAAAACTGCAGGAGTATTAAAATCAGTACCAGAGACCCTAAATATGTCAATGTATTACTTGTGGCTAAAAAAAAGCAAACCCTAAGAGCAGAGTAATTATTTTTGGCATGATAATTTAAAGAAAGTTTTAAATTCCCTGTTTCAATGATGATGTTTCTACACACAATTTGTGAACCAGGAAGTGCATTTCAACATCTTTATCCATATAACTGGACATATATGAGCGAAAATATCGTAGTCATCAAACTGCCACTTGTCACCACAGGGCAGTCTGGCACCCATGTCACATCATCGGAGGGCACACAAAGGCATGTGGCCATCCCACTCCTCTGCCCACCTACTCAGAGCTGGAGTACAGTGTCCCAGTTACTGTCCTCCAACATCACCCTTGGCCACCCTGAGATGTTATCTGGGACTGTTGAAATTAACTTAGATTCTGATCACTAGTCAGACTTTTAATATTTTTTGTAAAACGTGTAGGTCTCTTATAAGATACTGAATATCAGCATTTATTTTTGTCTTGACCTGTAGTTATTTTATAAAGCATTTCTTAACATATATACTACTTCTTAAAGAAAGATAATAAATTGCACTGCAATGCCGCCCAATTAATGGAACTTTGCAGAGAGGCCTGCTTTAAACAATTGTCCCCGTGCTTTATATAGGCTGCTCTTAGCCTTAGATTGAAGTGGCCTTTTCTCTACGTCACTCAATGTGTTTACATATTTGCTAATTTACTTATACCACACATAGAATGGGAAATGAAGCCAAGGAACAAAATGTTTGCTATAAACAACGCTTTTGCATTTGCATGAGTGTAATGAGGGACCCTGCAGACTTAACCGAGTGGTAAGCCACACCTGAAGGCAGGTGTGTGAAACAGAGTGTGTCTGTCTCACTGTGGCAACTGCTACACTGTATCCTGTCTACACTGCAGCTCTGGCAAAGTGATGAAGAGGATCTTTCCCTCTTAGGGGTTCAGAGCACAATTCAAATCAAGGCAGGCCAGTTCTTTTCCAGTCCATCCTTACAAAAATTTGGTTAATTCTGTTTAAATGCACTGAATTGAATCAAAACTATATGATGTAAACGATCAAAAACTATGTTGTAGATTGATTGACAGTTTTAATCTGATCCCAATACAAATCTCAGCACGTATTTTGGGAAAAACTGCAATATTCAGGGACAAGTGGAAATGTTCTTTCGGAATGTATGGTCAATGAGAGGCCAGAAGACAAGCTGCGGTTTGCCTGGTGGATGCTATTTTATCCTTTATTTACAGCTACAAAAATAATCCAGCCTCAAGAATTTTAGGAAGCAACCACCTATTGGCCAAAGAACTACACTGCTTTGTTTATTTGCTAGCTAGAAACCAGAAAGAAACCTGGCAGGGAATTTCCCTTCGAACTGCTTGAACCGTGGTCACTAGAGGGCGCTAAACGTCCCTCTAAAAGGCCATTAGATCCCATATGCTTACGACATTCCTGACTTGACATTTCTTGAAGTGATACTATTATCCTACAAAGTTGTCTCATTTTTATCCATTAAAATTAAAGTCCAACACTCATAACGTAGAAAAAAGGTTTTGAAAAATTTACATTGTTCATTATGATGAAAGAGAAGGAAATACACGTGGATAAGGAGCAAAGACAAATGACACAGATCTGCACAGAAGACTAAAGGCATCATTTTTCTGGGTGAGAATTGACCACAGACACTGTATAATTGTTGTACACCATTATGAATAATTTCAAACCCTGAAAAAGATTTAATGTCACAATAATTCCACGGGTCCCATACATTCCCAGTGCAAGTTCCATCAAATTAACAGGTAAATTTTGAGTGTATTTGTTTTCTGTGTAGACAATACTGGTTTCAGTGCTAGCGCCTTGCCTAAACTCAGCTATGAGTGGATCCTTTCCAGAGATGAGAATTGCTAGAAGGATATGGATTAGACTATAAGATGTGAAAGATACCTTGTAGTACCTTCCTTTATTTAAAACAAAAAAAGAGTGTAGCATTTTGGGATATGCTTACAGTACGTCATTTATAAAAATGATACACAATGTTAAGAGATATATAAATATATATGAAATAAAATAAGCTTTAAAACTAAATAAAAAGGTTTTCTTGAAAACAATCCCATTATGTAATTATACTGACTTCTAGGCCATCAAAATGCTAAACACTTAAGCAAACGGCAGAGTCTTAGAAATGTTAGCAAAAAATTAACTGATTTTGCAATTTTCCTCTTTTTGTCCTCATTTGTAAAAAGATACCTGTAGTATTTCCTTTTTATCCCCCTCCACCTCGGTTCATATACCAAGGAACACTGAGGTCAACGGGTGATGGTTGTTTGCGCTCATGGCTGTCCGGAGGCGGGGCCGTGTGGGGGTAAGGCTCCCGTCCACGTTTGAAGAGGTACCAGTAACTGCGGTTGACGACGTATTTTCCTCTCGGTCTGCCAGGAGAGCAGAGGTTCATATTCAGTGTGCTCTACAGAAGGATAATTAAGGCAGTGTTTCATCTGTTAGTCTGCGATTTTCAAAGGGAAACAAATTTTACTTTTGCACGTAAACGGCACAGAGGAGATGCGACAAGGCGCTGAAAGCTGTAGCAACAGCGGACTCCGTGCCCAGCTTCACCACGACACCACTCTAGATAAAACACATGGGCAGAAGAGAAAAGCAACTCCAGGCTCAACAGAGCCAGCACCCATAATACTAACTGCCAGTGATAAGTTGGCTTAGGGGGAAACTGAGGAATGTGAGTACAGAGCTCACTTCTACGTCAGCAAGTGAGGTTGACACAAAGGCGCTGGAGGTGGGACCCGGGTGGCACACTCAGAGAGCAGAGCCCAGCGCAGCCCCCTGATCACAGGGCCTTGGCTCAGGGTGGCAAGGCCTATGCCTGGCTTCATCCTCACCTGCTCAGGGACCCAAGGAGTCATTTAATTCATGTGCCATTTCTCCATTTGTAAACCAACTGGTAACTTTGCAGGTTTGTTCAAAGGAGGAATTAGCAGGCACTGAGCATCTTGCTCTGTACCAACCTCCCTTTTCCCACAGTCTAAGAGCAGCAAACTCCTGGAGCCCCCAGTGCTCTGTCACAAAGCTGGCACAGTGGCATTGGCACTCAGCAAGCATTCACTGAATGAATAAAGGAAGGAATGAATGAAGCATGCCTGCAGAGCCCAGGAGCACCAGGGAAGGGCAGTCCTGGCTGTGCCAGTGGGCAGCCCAGAAGAGGTCTTCAAGGGCCCACTGTTTGACTTGAACTTGAGGCTCCACCAGGATGGGTGAGGTGCTCTTGACGGTGAGATGTCTTGTGAAAGGCCTGGCCAGGGTTCCACACAGGCCCAGGCCAACAGTGGCTCACCTGAACAGGGGTGGCCAGGGCCAGCTATGGCCAAACCATCACTTTCCTTAAATCAGAACAGAATGTGCCCAGCATCCGTGCCATTCATCTGATTTTCAACTACTAGCTGACCAATTCTTGGGAAGATTTTCACTTAAAATTAAGATGAAAGCTGATACTTAAGTTGTGAGCCACGCAACGCTCCCCCATCAAAAACACACACACACACACAAAATGATGAGGAGGAAGAAGATAGATAGACGATAGATAGATAGATAGGTAGATAGATAGACAGATAGACAGATAGACAGACACAGAGAGAGAGACAGAGAGAGGCTGGCTTTTTGCCCCACCACCATGCCCCTTCCCCCAACAGTGTGCCAACTCCTCTCCAAGTGTCCAGGCTGAATGGCCCAGGTAACTTTAGAGGTGACTTTCTTGAGCACCTCCCCCAGATCAAGGCACTGGGAAGTGAAGAAAGCAAATGGTCTCTAAAAGACCTGCCAACTCTACGTGTTACGGGATTTCCATTTCAATAACTGACCTAACAGCACCTGGCAGTGAATGGATATTCAACAACAACAAAAAACACCGTATGAATGAACAAGTGAATGAAGGCATGAATGAGTACATGCCCTTTATTTTGCCTATACCATGATGTATTTACAGCAGATTTATCTGAATTTCCAAATAGAATAATGGCTCCCATTTGCACACTACCTAGCCCTTGCAATTTTCCAAAATAACTCTGACTACAATGATTTCCAGTTAAACTATTTCAGCAACTGGGTTGGTTTCCCATGCACTTACTAGAACCGATCAGAATGACAGACTCATTGCATTTCTAGACTTTTGCCATATCATCCATGGCGACTGTATTTCCCAACATGGCCCAATAAGATTTCTTGTCACACATGCCCGCCTGTCTTACAAAGTGACATTGACATTGCTGTCATCAAAAAGTGGGATTCATGCTCGCACTCTTCAAAGCTGGGTGGGCCTGTGAGTACAGCATAAGTTCAACTCTGTGACTTCCAAGGCTGCCTGTCAAGATGATAGAGGTCCACCTGGTTTTCTTGGGAACAGCTACTCTTGCATCTCAACCACCATACTGAGAGGAAGCTCAAGCCACATGAAGAGGACATTTGTAAGTAGAGCAGTCATCACTCCCGGTCAACAGCCAGCAACAGGCCCCAGAGGGGTAAGTGAAGCAACCTTCAAGACAGCTTCAGCCCCAACTGCCTAAGACACCCTGAGTGAAAAATGCCTATCTCAGCCAGTCAACCCTGGAACCATGAGGAATAAAAAGCAATAAAATGATGATTGTAATTTTAAGTCGCTAAGTTTTAGAGTGACTTGTTATGCAGTGTAGGTAACTGGAACACCATCAGAAGTTTCCTTATTCAAAAAGAGATTTTTGCAACATTGTTACGGTGGAAAATATTCTTCCTCTGCGATTATTCATCCATTCATCAAATATCTATTGGTGTTGACTATATGCTCAGCGTTGTGTTAGGCACTGAAGACACAGGAAAGCAGAGAAGCAGTCTTCAGCCAAACAAACAAAAAACTTACATACTAGTTGGAGAGAAGAATAAGCCACAATTATAATAGCATTTTGACTCAAGAGAAAGGATATGAGCATCCACATCTCTTCCCTTTCCTCTTCTGCTTTCTTCTCTCTGCTCATTGAATGAGCATATGCCTCAGGGTCACTTGCTCCCACCAGGGTGGAACCCCCACTGCTCCCTCCTGACTTCCCTCCTCAGTCCACACCCAATGCCAGCCGCCTTCCAAGCTTCATATTGTTGGTGCCCCATTCCCATTTTATAGAAACATCTCCACTCATCAACTCCAGATTACTTTCCTAAGGAGACATGGGAAAACTTTAATTTCCCACTCTGTGACTTTGACAGAAATGGAGGCAGTAAATGAGAAGCAGAGGGAGAAGAATCATTACCCTAAGTTACTAAAAAGAAAAGTCCCAGTGTTTAGAAGGTGTTGTTATTATTTTCCCTGAAACATTAGCTCCTAGAAATCAGGGGCTCTGTCCGCAGTGTGGTCTCTAAGGCTTCCAGGGCACTCTGGGGGCTTCCATCGGTCAATTTTGACTATAATGAGAGCCACCTGGAAGACTGCAATGGTGGGCCTGGCCAACCACGGGATGAGAGCTTTACCGTGGTCAAAGGTACAATGCACAGGTACACAGTAGGTCTCTGTTTCCAAGAACCACTGTCCTGTGTGCTCCTTCCCCCAAAAAGAGCATGAGAAAAACAGCAATCCTGAGTGAAATTCTCCCCAAACAGCCATGAGACTTCTTTAAAGAAGGTAAGCATCTCGTTTTTAAACTCACATATTGAATTCTCGTGGATGAGGCATTGCCGTTCGGATCCCCGGGAGCCGGAGCACCCACACCTCACCTCCCAGACTGAGCTAGGATTTGAAATATTTGATCCCATATTACTTAAAGCTGTTCCAAGCTTTTCATCAGGAATGGAAGCCATTAATGTGTCTCACACGCCACTCTCTGTTTTATGGAATTCTTGCACTGGGGAGCTCTTTTTATTGTATTATTTCTTTAACAGCCAGAAAACTGGGAAGTTCACAAAGAAATTTTTCAATTGCCTGAAGTGACCCTTAACCTATGAGGTTTTGCCTAATCTGTAAATTGGAGTTAAAAGTATTTCAGTACCTTTGGAGCGGGGAGCTCTTTGTCTTTAAAAGCGCGGGGAGACCGTTAACAATGGGGCTATACATACCTTGTGCTTCTTTGTTAGTTACTGCAAACCAAAAACACATGTGAAATATCAGCGGCTACCTTGTACTGACCCATGGAAGTGCGCCTAATCCAGATCATTCGTAATAACTCAGAACTGCCACCCTTTAACTATCTAATTTTTTCTCACTTATAAATGCAAAAAGGAATGGACAGTATGCATTCAAATCCATCTCACTCTCAACACGGACAGATTTTCTCCGATAAGAGCCAAGAATAAAAGCTCTCTCCACTGAATTGCACTGCTGTCTTCTGACTCGGTTTTCCTTTGGGTGACCATTGCCTTGAACGAAACAAGACCTGGAAGGAGAGCGATTATCCTGAAAACTGGATATTCCCGTTGCTACCTTTTCCCAAGATTCAGGAAATGCAGAGTTCCTTGAATTATTAGACTGCTTGTAATGTAAGAAAACAGAGGTTTAGGGTGAAAACTCTAGCAACCCAAAATGTTTCCCTAACATAGAAACCACTTTAACTTCCAACCATTTGCCTGAATTTAAAAGTAATGAACATAAGCGAAGCAGAAAAATCAATAGGTACAGGAATGAGTCATAACTTCCCAAATGAAATCAATCATTCTGCAAAAATCTGAATATTCTATCAATATTATGTCTATTTACAAAATTCAAGAGGAACTATCTTAATGTAAAATCAAATATAAAGTTGTTTCAGACATTGAATATTGTTTTTTACCTTAAACTAGGCACAAGATGGATGCAAGGCTAAACGTTGACTGATTTTTAACTCCTACGAATACAGCAATTACACTCTCATGCGACACAGGACTTCCTACTCCCACGGTGAAATTAGATTGACGTGTATGTATAGATAAGAGAACGGATAAGACAGTCATATTACCATATTTCATCAGTGTGAGACCGTAGATGGTAAGACACATAGCACACCATGATTTAATATATTACCAGGAAAGAAAAAACAATTCTCCAAACAAAATTAGCTGTAATATTTTCTTACCCATCAGTAGTAAGACACATCCCAATTTTTGAGAAGAAATATGTGCCTTAGGATAGATGCAACGTGGTATACTTATGAAAGAATAAATGATGAAAACACTAAAATGTTATTTGGAATAGACTGCAGTCTCAACCTTGGCACTATCGACATTTTGGGCTGGATAATTCTCTGTTGTAGGTGCCTGTCCTGTGCATTGTAGGATGTTTGCTAGCATCCCTGGCCTCTACCCGCTAGAAGCCAGTAGCACCTCCATTACCCCCAGTTATGACAACCAAAACCGTCTTCAGAAATTGCCGAATGTCCCTGAAGGAGGAGGAAAAATTACCCGAGTTGAGAAACACTAGAACAGAGCAATTCAATTTGATAAGCTTCACAATATAATTTAGTCTACATATAAATGACAAACTGTCAACCAACTCGAAAGTGTCTTGTTGGATGAGATGTATTGACCTAAAAAACATTACGTAAACAGTTGGGGCATGTACAAGAGTGTATGTTGGCCATCCCAACCAACAGAATGTAAGAGAACTTGGAAAAGTGCTCAACATCACTAATCACTAGGGAAATGAAAATCAAAACCACAATGAGGTGTCACCTCACATCTGTTAGAATGGCGATTTTCAAAAAGAAGAAATAACAAGTGTTAGCGAGGATGTGGAAAAAAGGGAACCCTCATGCACCACTGGTGGGAATGTAAATTGGTGCAGGCACTATGGAAAACAGTATGGGGTTTCCTCAAAAAATTAAAAATAGAAATACCATATGATCCAGCAACTGCACTTCTGGGTATTTATCCCCAAGAAGGAAATAAAATCACTAACTCAAAAAGATATCTGCATCTCCATGCTCACTGCAGCATTACTTACAATGGCCAAGACATGAAAACAACCTAAGTGTCCACTGACAGATGAATGGATAAAGAAAATGTGGTATATACATACAGTGGAATATTATGCAGCCATAAAAGAGAAGGAAATCCTGCCATTTGTGACAACATGGATGGACTTGAGGGCATTATGCTAATTGAAATAAGTCAGACAGAGAAAGACAAATACTGTATGATCTCACTTATATGATTAATAAAAAAACAAAAACAAACTCATAGATACAGAGAACAGACTGGTGGTTGCCAGAAGTTGGAGGAAAGGGGTGGGCAAAATAGGTGAAGCTGATCAAAAGGTACAAACCTCCAATTAGAAGGTAAATAAGTCCTGGGAATATAATGTTCAGTATGGTGACTGTACTTAACAACACTGCATTGTATAACTGAAAGTTGCTGAGAGAGGAAATCTTAAAAGTTCTTGTCAAGAAATAAAATGTGTAACTATGTGTGGTGATAGATGTTAGCAAAACTTATTGTGGTGATCATTTCATAATGTATACACATATAAAATCATTCTATTGTACACCTAAAACTAATACAGTGTTGTATGTCAATTATATGTCAATAAAAAATTTAAAAATAAAAGACCTTGGATGAAGGCCAGTCAAAATCACAAGACTTCACTATTTATAAACCATCCAATAAATAAGAAGATAAATTAAAGAAAATCTAAACAAGGAAGCCAAAATAATATTTTGGGTTTATCCATATGACAAAAATGAAAAAGTTTTTGCAGCATTAGCAAGAATGTGGAGGAAGGCACACTCTCATTCATGTGTATTCGGAATATAGATTGATACCTTATCAGAAGGTAATTTATCCTCTGACTCAGCGATTTCTAATCTAGAAATCCACCTTTTAGAAATATTCATGAAAAACAAAAACATAGGTGCCAGAATGTCCACTATAGCACTGTTTAGTAATAGTAAAAAGTGAGAGTAAATTGAATACCTACAATCAGAGGCTGGATAAGTATACTACACAGTATCAAGAAGAATGAGATAGATAACTTCACTGCATAGAAGATGTTCAGGGTATAATAAGTTTAAACAAATTATCAGATGTATGTTAGTATAAGCAGAGAAAACATCCTGAAGCATAAACCTCAGTTTAGAGGTTGGGATCATGGGATAAATGCCTCTTTTAAAGTCAAACATTTGGGAAAAGTTGGACTATAACAAATACATGTTACTTTTGTAAGCAGAAAAAAATTTTAATTCATATTCTAATATAGAAATATTAAAATGTCACAAAATTTAACTGCATTAATAAAAACAGGTAATAGGCTGCTAACTAGCCTTTATAGAATACATAAATAACACAAACACATATTAATAGATACAAAGAGTTAGAGATTTATTCATTTATCCAAGAAACATTTGAGCATCTATTTTATTAAGTATAATGTTAGTAAAATAAGAAGTGAGACTCATTAATAAAAGACTCTGAGAAAAAACAAAATTTTAGTTTAATCCCACAAGATTAGAGTGTGTTCAGATTGTAGGAAAAAAGTGGCAAAATCTTTTAGAAATAAGAAATTTTAAAAAAACTTGGGTAAAGAATTTGTTTCAACATGAAAGGAACAAAGAAACTGCAGTAAGATTATTCTGAGAAATGTGTCAAAATGAGGAAATATCTTAACATCTACAGACAGATATTTGTTGTTGATTCATTTGGGCAATGAGGATTCACAGGAAAAATTCAAAGGACACTAGACATAAAATGCTTCTGATTAGAACCTGTTTGCATAAAGAGATGGCTGTAACATCCCACAACCAGAAGGACCTGCAACTAAGATATGCAACTATGTATGGGGTGGGGTTTGGGGAGATAAAGCAGAAAAAAAAAGAGATGGCTGCAGGGAGTATTTATATCTTAATTCTAACTTGAACTAGGCTTGCTACTGCACATAAAAAAGAAGAGTAAATATGAGATGGATTCGACAATAATATTACTGTTTCTGTGGTTAATCTCTCATGGGAAAGATGCAAAGGTATTAATCTTAAGAAGTTAGAAAAACTCAAAGAAAAAAAGGAAGAAAATGGGGCCAGCCCAGTGGTGTATTGGTTGAGTTCACACACTCCACTTCAGCAGCCCACACTTCACCAGTTCAGCTCCCAGGTGCAGATGTGTGTGCACCAATTATCAAGTCATGTTATGACAGGCGTCCCACATATAACATAGGGGGAGATGGGCACAGATGTTAGCTCAGGGCCAATCTTCCTCAGCAAAAAGAGGAGGATTGGTGGTGGACATTAGCTCAGGGCTAATCTTCCTCAAAAAAAAACAGGAGGAAAGTAGCAAAGATAAAAACAAAATTATAAAATAGAGAATGGGCCCGGCCCCATGGCTGAGTGATTAAGTTCAAGCACTCCACTTTGGCAGCCAAGGGTTTCATCGGTTTGGATCCTGGGAGCAGACATGGCACTGCTCATCAAGCCATGCTGAGGCAGCATTCCACATGCCACAACTAGAAGGACCCACAACTAGAATATACAACTATGTACTGGGGGGCTTGCGGAGAAGAAGAAGAAGAAGAAAAAGATTGGCAACAGATGTTAGCTCAGGTGCCAATCTTTAGGGGAAAAAAATAAATAAATAAATAAAATAAAATAGAGAACGAGCATGCAGTGGAGAAGACTAACAAAGACAAATCTGGTTCTTTGAAAAAATGAGTCATAAGCCCCTGATGCGTATACTTAAGAGAAAAAGAGAGAAGTTTAAAATAACTGAAGTCAAGAATGGAAAAGGGGCCATTACTACAGATCCTACAGACATTAGAAGAATTATGAGCACACTATAAACAATTTCCTATCAATAAATGTAAAAATTTAACTGAAGTAGATACAATCCTTGAAAAATATAATTTACCAAAACTGCCAAAGAAGAAACACAAAATCTAACCATAACTATTAAAGGCATTGATTAAATTATCTAAAGCCTTCTTAAAAGAAAACTCCAGAAAAATGAAGAAGGAAAATTCCAGGCCTAGATTGTTTCATCAGCAAATTCTAACTTACATTTAAAGAAGAATTTATGCCAGTCTTACACAACCTTTTCCAAATAATAGAAAAAGAGGAAAGCTTGATATCAAAATGTGACTAGGACATTATGAGAAAGGAAAATTACATGCTGCTCACACATAAATACCAATGCAAAAAAAATCTGAACAAAATCCCAGAAAACCAAATCCAACAGCATATAAAACAGAATAATATATACTATGATCAAGTTGGGTTTATTCTAAGAAGGCAAGGTTATTTCAATTGATGTAAATTATCAAAGAAGAAAAATTATATGATAATCCCAAATAAAAGAGATAAAAGCATTTGATAAAATTCAATGTCAATTCATGATAAAAATTCTTAGTAAATTAGAAATAAAAGGGAACTTTATCAATCTTATAAAGGGTGTCTACCAAACCCTACAGAAAACCACATACTTTAATGGTGAAACACTGAAATCTAATCCTTTGAAGTCGGCAAAAAAGACGTGTCACCACGTCTGTCACAAATTGCACTGGAGGTCCTCAACAGTACCTAAGGCAAGAAAATGAAATAAAATACAAAAGAATTGGGAAAAAATAGATAAAACTTAAACTATGTGCAAATGATATGGTATTTTACATAGAAAATCCAAGAAAATTTAGAAATTAATCACTAGAATTAATGAATTTGGGAAATTTGCTAACTATATCTCAATATAGAAAATTTAATTTTATTTCTATATACCAGCATCAATAGGAAACAAAATTTTAAAATAACACAATTTTCCTTAGCATCAGAAATATCTTAAAATCAAGAATAAATTTAATATAAGACGTGCAGGACCTTTACAAAGAAAACTACAAAATATTATTGAAAGAAGACCTAAATAAATGGATAGCTATACCATACTGAAAGACTTAACAGTGTAAAGATGTCTATTCTCTTCAAATTGATCAACAGATTCAATGTAGATCCAATCAACATGGCAACAAGATTTTTGTAGAACTTGGAAAATGGATTTTAAAATTTATATGGAAATGCTCAGGGTCAAAAATAGACAAGATGCTCTTAGAGAAGAGGGAAATAGGACAACTTGTCCTACCAAAAATTATTATAAAGGCACAGTGATTAGGTCAGGGCGGTATTCACGAAGGTATAAACAAACAAAACAATGGAAAAGAAAAGAGAGCCCAGAAACAGATTCACGCACATTTGGACGCACTTGATCTGTGACAAAGGCAACACAAAGAGCAGTTAGGAAAGGAAAGAATTCTGAGAAAACGGTGCTGGGGAATGGAATAGCCATATGGAAAAAAGAAACAACTAACTCACACCATCACAAAAATCAATTCCAAGTGAATTGTAGATACAAATGTGAGATGCAAAACAATAAAGTTTCTGGAACATAATAAGGAAGGATACCTTCATGACTTTGGAACGAAGAAAATTTTGTAAAAAAGGCACAAAAACAGTAACTATAAATTATAGGGAAAGAGTGATAAATTGAGCTACATTAAAAATAAGAAATTCTGTTCATCAAAAGTTACTCCTAAGAGAATAAAAAGGCAAGCCATGGAGTGAAAGATGATATTTTCTCACATCTAACCTACAATTCATGGCCAGAATATATAAAGAACCCCTATAAATCAATAAGAAGACACACACAATGCAGAGGAAAAACAGAAGAAAGTTGAAAAGGCATTCATAAAAGAAGTTAAAGTCACAATCAGATAACATAGCACATACTAAAATGAAGTAGACTGACAACACCTTATGGCAAAGCAGAGGAGCGACCAGAATTTTTACACACAGCTGGAGTTTGGAAAATATCTTTATTTACGAGTCAGGGTTCTTATAGGAAACAGCATATTCAAATAGGTAACTGAAGAGAGTTTAACGAAAGGACATGCAAAGATGAAGGCAGAATTTAGTAAAAACTAGAGGATGATGAAGTCCTGAGGGTTAGCAAGAACGGGAAGCCATTATGATCTTCAGGCTCAAAATGGCAAGGAAGAAAGTGGTAACTAGCACCCAGAAAGAGATGCAGCTGTAGCTTTAACCACAGGAGAAGACTAACAACAGGAGCTGTGGCTTTCCCCAGAGGGAAAAAGCCACTGCCAACCCGTGGCCAAAGGGAGAAAGTTGGGGAAATAAACACCTGAACGCTCTCTCTCCTCCTGACTTCCCTCTGCTTTCCTTCTCTAGTTTCTCATTAGCTGAACTAACGGAAGTCAGAGGACCAGGGAACCCATCTGATGTAGTCCACAGTTGGCAAACTCCTGGGACAAGAAGCAGGGCAGAGAAGGATGGAGAGTGGGTTGGAGAAGTGGATGGAGAAAATCCAGCACATCTACATCATTAAAGACTTTACAATTCCACTATTTACTATACAGACAATGAAATGTATGCATATGTGCACCAAAAAGTACACACAGGAAGGCTCACAGCAGCATTTTCTGTTACAGCTAGATGCCAAAATGCCCTTCAGCAGGAGAATGAGTCAATAAAGCGTGGCACATTTACACAATGGATACTCTACAGCAATGAAAATGAAGAAACTACCATTACACACAACAGTATGGCTGACTCTCACAAACTTTACGGAGAGTGAGCACACCCCAACACAAAGGAATACACTGGAGGATTACACTTGTATAAAAATCTAAAAAAGAGGCAAAGCTAAGCTACAGAGACTAGCTATGCACACTTAGAAAACTGTGAAGAACAGTAAAGAAGCAATGATGGGAAAATGAAGATAAAATTCACCTTTAGAGTGAGGAAGGGGGGAGTAAGGATAGGGAGGGACACAAATGCGGCTGTTCCCTGTATTATAATTAACGATGGTGTACAGTTTCTTTCCTCTATGTGTTATGCTTCAAAATAAAAACATTAATAAAAAGATGTGCATAACCATGAGATACTAGACGTTAAGAATGCATCCTCTTGTTCTGTCAGGTAAACACTGTCACTGGTACATGAGTAAGACGTAAATTAGGATGAGACCCTGAGCTGGAGAAAGGAGCAGTTGAGAAGCACTGTCCATCCCATTAGCTTCCGAATAAGGGAAACCCAGATCAGGTCATAGAAAGGATTTTGTGTAAAATACCTTTTGCATATCCACCCCTCAAAAAAAACACAAAAAAACAAAAAAAGAAAGAGAGAGAAATGTCCAAGGCTACATTTTCTCCTCAAGTCAGCAGATCAAAACTTTTCCCCTGAGGGGTGCTTTCGAGGGCAGCCAGATGCAACGTGGGATCTGGCAGTGGAGAAGGGCTAATGTTGCCTTGCAGCAATGCATCAATTCCACCTTTTCCAGGTGGGAGAACGTGGAGGGCAGTATTATGAAGCATCACAAATACATCTCATGACCCTCACACTCCTCGATGAGGGTCATCTCCTCAGGGAGGGCTCAGGAACAGGAAGGGGTGGACCTCACCGACGAGTGGCCCTCACTGAGGAGGCGGCATGAGGTTAAAACCTACACAAGAAATAGGAGCCATTTACAGATGCAGAGTAGCATCCCTCCAGGGGAGGGACCAGCTAGTCCAAGATTCCTGAGCCAGACAGAAGCTTGGCACATCAGAGAAGCAGACGGAACACTGGGCACCATGAGCCAGAGCCGAGTAAGTTCATCTGGTGTCCACGAGGTGGGCAAGAGCCAGATCGGATTGCGAAGTTTGGACTTACCCCCAATATGGTTGGAAGTCACCGGGGCTGGAGCTTAAATAGAGATTGTATGATGGGACTGACATGTTCTCAAGGCTCTCCAGCTGGTGCATAAAGGAAAGGTTTGTGAACATGCACAAAGGGAAACTGGGAGAACCCAGTTAAGATGCTATTGCATCCACCCAGGTGAGGGATGAGGGACAAGGCGCTACTGCAGGAAGAGCTGACAGGAGTGGGTGACACACTGGAGGTGGAGCCTAAAGAAAAGAGAATCAGAGATGATTTGTGGTCTCTGGTGGTTGTTTTGTTTTATTGTACGGCCTTAGCAAGTGGGAAGACAGTGTTTCCACTCTACAGAGATGAGGGAGACTTTGAGAATACAAGTTTGGGGAGGACACATCATGATTTTATTTAAAGGTGCTCATAGATATGCATGTTGAGATATCAATTAGAAGATGGTTGGAAACAGCCAGCCCTGCTGGTCTTATGGCTAAGATTCAGGGCTCTCACTGCTGCAGCCCGGGTTGGTTTCCAAGTTAGAGAACCACATCACTAACTGTCAGTTATCATACTGTGGTGACTGCATGTTGCTGTGATGCTGAGAACTATGTCACCGGTACATCCAATACCAGCAGGGTCTCCCACGTGGACAGGTTTCAGTGGAGCTTCCAGACTAAGACAGACTAGAAAGAAGGACCGGGCCACACACTTCCAACAAATTGGCCATGAAAACCCTGTGAATAGCAGCAGTGCATTGTCTGATAGAGTACCGGAAGGGGAGAGGATGACGCAAAAAGACTGGGCAGGGCTCCACTCTGCTGTAGTCAGGGTCACTAGGAGTCAGAATCGACTCAATGGCACTAACAACAAATAAACAGGGAGGTAAGATTGGGAATCATTCAAATATGAGTGGTTTTTAAGCCACGCAATTGGATCACATTTTTCAGTGGGGAGAGGTGAGTGTAGATAACACAGAAAAGGTGATTAAAGCTGAGCCTTGAGACTGTCCATCACTGAGAAGCTGAGCAGACAAAGAAGAGCCAGCCCGTGATGCAGCGTAGTGCAGGAGGATTTCCACGCGGTGTTGAGTGCCCATCGGAGATTTGTGGTCACAAATTTAGAGTGAGACCAGCCAGCTCAGTTCTGCTTGTTTTCTCAGGCAACTGTCAGCAGCTCAAAGTGCAGCTACTATACGTGGAGCCAAGCCCTGAGCCAATCATCACAAAACCTCACCAGGTATGTCTATTATTAGCTGAATTTTATAGCTGAAGGATCGGAGGCACAGAGAAGTTAAATAACTTGCCCACAGTCACAGCAAGTTGAGATAACAATTAGGAAACAGATATAAACAGACAAATAAGAATGGGAATCCTCGACTTTGAAGCAAAGTCTTTCTAACTGCATATTTGACATCCTTAAACTCTATTATCATGCTCCCCGCAAAGGAAAAGAAAAAGTCCTTTAGGACCAAAGAAGCTCATAGAAAGGAAACTTACAAAAAAGAGACAAAAAATGGGACTTAAATAAGAACAATATTCAGGGGTACTGGGAAAGGAACCCTCCAGATAAATACGATAGGTTCACCACAGGGTGGTGAATACAGTGAGAGAGGAAAACCATACAAACCAAGCTCATTGAACTTGTTTGCAAGAAACCAGAATTCAGACTTTGAATTTTTGAAACTAAAATAAAATAATAAACAACTTAAGAAATGTTTTAGGAATTTGCAGCCCAAATTAGACACAACAACGAGAAAGCTGCTCTGAACAGGCCAGAGTCAGAGCATTTGGACTTCCAAGCGAATGGACCTAACTTGGCAATTAGGAGCATCCTAAGTTTGATCAGATAAGCATTAAAAGGGCTCCAGGGGTACAATAACAGATCCAGACACCCTTATTTGTGGCATTCTTTGTCAAGTATTTGCAATTTGTGGCTTGAATATTTAAAAATATGATGTGAATACAATTCAGATATCTCTGGGTAAATTTGATAATTAGTCCTCTCATCAGCCAAATTTTCAGTATGAAGGGTTATAATTTGTGTTTTAAACAATAACTACAAATAGTACCATATGAAAATGGAGAGCTTTCTCCTACAGAAAGAATTGCTTAAATCTAAACCTGGAGTAGCATTAATAATTTTTCATAATATGTGGTCCCCTCTCTATAAATAAGCTGCAAAAAAAAAAAAAGTTTGCTTTTAAGAAGTGGTATAAGTGTGACCTGTTTCATACATAAATTTTGGCAAAACATAGTTAATTAAATTAAAGGTATGAAATAAGATTTGCACTTTTTCTCAAATGTAAGGAAAGATTTACTTCTGAAGTAATAGTCTTTACAAAATATGCATTTTTGGTTTCCTTTTTCTTATTGCATCTATAAATTTATTAATAAAAGGTTTTGTTTTGATTTACTAACATTTAAAAAGATGGATTATACTAGTATTGCAAGAAGAAGATATTATAAATTAAAAATCCATACATGAGCTGTATTCTCTTATTTGCAGTATGATAAATGATGGTGTAAAGTTACAATCAATAAAAGCTAGTTGAAAGTTATAAATCGGATTTGGCCATAACTGCTCCACTAGCAATGTTAAAACCCTCCAACCATTTTTAGTTATCAGTTTACAGTGCAGATGAAGCATATCAAAATATTTAATTTTAATCAAGCAATTGCCTGTATGTGGCTTCATATTACAATGCGAAAGTTCGATGAAATATTTCCAAAGTATTTACCAAAATTCAGTACAGGTCCTGTCTCATAAATCAGTTTCAGACTAGACAAAAGGAATAAGCAAATTCTTATTTATTTCAGCGCTTTCCAAGCCAATATCAAAGACAGAGCCATTATTCTCATGTGAATTTTAAGGAGAAATCTGAGCAATCTTGCTCTGACAATCTGTTTAGATACAATATGATGGAAATAAAATGACAAGAAGATAGTATAAGCTCTATTAAGCTATTTCTCTTGGACATAAAATACGTTTTGGGAAGAAGCGAGTTGTTCCATATGAGCTAGGGCAGTTATTTCTTACGTGGGAGCAACTTTGGCTGTGCAAAACAGTTTATCAAAGGAGGCTTTGTGTCCGAATGAGACCAGTTTTCCACTCAAAATCATTTCATTAAATGCCATTAGATCACACACTTCCAGGTTCCCTCTCTGAAATATGGCCGATAGTCCTTCAAAAACACACATAGGTGGCAGGGCGGGCATGCTAAAAATAACGTGGGTTAATGTTTCTGTCCTGTCCATGTTTTCTAAGGAGCTCCTGCCTGAGCAGCCGATATTTTTAAACAAGCTATCAGATAGTTGTCTATCGCCGATAAATAATCCATTACATTGTCCCTACACCTCTATACAGAATCCAGAGCAGTGTTATTGTGGATATATCTTATACAGCACCAACTCTATTTATAATAAACATTCCAGTGAGAAGCTGTTACATCTCCCCCAAAATACTCAGAAACAAATTTTGTAAGAAAACACCTTCTCTTTTCTATTTCATCTAAAGAGGGGTGTTGGTTATTATAATAATAACATACCATTGCTAATTTATCACATGCCAGGAATCACAGGAAACCCTTTACGCACATTAATCACCTGAATTCATTCCTACCATAATCCTATGAATTAGGTGCTATTCTCCCCATTTTACAGATAAAGAAACTGAGGTTTAGACAGGCTAGATCCTTTACTCGAGGTCAGAAAGGAAGAGGCAGGACCAGAGTTACAACAAAGATCTCTCTGACCACGAAACCGGTAGTCGTCCTGAACCGCTTCTCTGAGCTTCCAGCCCTGGTTAATGTTCCGTGGTCTGATTCTCTGTCCATTCAGCATTGTAATTCTCAATAAAATCTCAGTTACCCATGTGGAATACTCATCTACATCTAGCCCAATTTGCTACTGGATTTCAACGTTATTTCATATGAAAACAATAACAGAAAGGGCCTGGATCTGGTTTCAAAAACATAATTTGAGAGGAATTCACTCTGAAAGCTCCAGTGATCTCCAACCAGTGCCCTGGAAGGGCTTCTCAGGTGCCTCGACTCTCCTCTGGATGCCTCCATCCATCTAAAAATACATGTCTGGCTCCTCCTGCTCATAAACAGAAAGAGAACGTTCCAGCATCCAAACGCGCCAGGCTGCGCTTTTAAGAGGGACTTTGTTTTCGTAGGTGTGCAAGGATTTGGAATCAAAGTAGAAGAATTATTAAAATTAATCCAATTTTCTTTCATTTATTTTGTTAGTTCATACCTCTAAAAGATATATTTTGGAAGGTACCGTTCAACCCGACCATTTACAAATCAAAGCTTTCTTTGGAATCCCGGAGACCTAACCCAAGCTAGACAGTGACACGCTGCCAGCTCCTGAGCCCTCCCCACTGGAAGGAATATGGAATGCACTATTTGACTTGTGCTCACATTTAATTACAGTGTCAAAAATCTAACTGAAATGGCTTTAATCGAATGCCAAAACTATGAGTCTTTCTGGCTTGAATTTCCATAAACAGAGAATAAATTCAAATACGTCACAAAGTGGCAGCAACTCCTTGACCAGCGGACGAGGAAGAGTTGTGCAACCACTGCTCGCTGGGAAGCAGGTCAGTGTCTTCATATGCACGACTCTTTGCCGATCGTTTCAAACGGTGAAGCCACAGAAGTGGCACAAAGCTAAATAAGTTACATGCACTGAAACCCCTCACCTCAGCCATCCAAACTGGCAGAGCCTGAACAAGCGGCTGCTGGCTTTCCCTGCTCCATTTTGGAGCATTTTTAGAAACATCATTGCATGTTTAAAATATAATAAGCGAAAGGATCTTTGACAACAAAACATTCTGTTATTAGAAACTCCAAAATACAGGAAAGGTGATAAGAAGTTAGGTTTTCTTTCGTCAGGCAGAGAAGACAGGAACCGCCTGGCTGCAGAAGTCCCCAAAAGCAAGGGCTTCCCCAGAGCCGGAAACAGCGTCCTTTATTTTGGAGACATGAAAACGTCTGTAAGGAGAGATCTCTCAGTTCAACCCGAGCACTTCTGAAAATAACATCTGAAATGCTCCTGGACGAGGATTCTCCAGCCTCCTTTGTTTGAAATTCTTCCTAAAGAAAATACAGAATCAGAGGCCGGCCCCGCAGCCGAGTGGTTAAGTTCATGCGCTCCACTTTGGCGGCCTCGGGGTTCACTGGTTCGGATCCTGGGTGTGGACCCAGCACTGCTCATCAGGCCATGCTGCGGCAGCATCCCACATAGAAGAACTAGAACAACTTACAACTAGGATACGCAACCATGTACTGGGGCTTTGGGGGCAAAAAAAAAGAGAGGAAGATTGGCAACAGATGTTAGCTCAGGGCCAATCTTCCTCCCCCAAAAAAGCATACCTTAAAAATAAAAAGAAAGAAAATATAGAGTCAGTGAAAACACAAAAGCTCATGTCAATTCCAAACAATGAGAGCGACACTCACAAATTAAGACTCCATCATAGAAGGTGTGCATGCTTCTTTAGACATTAAGATACTTCTTTAGACGCTATTGGAAGGAGTGGAGGTCGATGCAGAATTAAATAGCATTTGCAATTACAGAAAGAGATCAGAAAATTAATTTTAAAACTAAAGGGAAATTTATTTCAGCTACTCCAAGGAAATGAGTGAAGACAACCTCAGGGTATTCTCAAGACCCATCTCTGCTGGTGTGACGTGGAGACCGTGGGCAGTGGAGGTGACACCACTCTCATCTCCTTCCTGGCAGCTTCCATCACGCCTCCTCTGGCATTAGTCCTCTCTCCGGTCCCTGCCCATGTTCTCTGTGAAAGGCCACATTCACGCCCACGGCTTTTCCTGCCCCTAATGACTGACGCCCTTCCACAACTGCCCGAGCTCTGACCCGCCTCCGGATTCGGATCTGTACATCCTGATGCCTGCCAGGCATCTCAACTAGATGAACACTAGCACTTCAACGAAACATGACCCAAAGCGAGCGAAAAGCTCTCCCAACCACTTTGCTGCCAATGCTCCTTCCCGTCTCCCAGCCACCAAGCCAAGACACAAGGAGCCGGGTGTGAGCCATCTCCCTACCTCACCCCTACCATCCAACCTGCCCCCAGGATCCTGCTGACCTTCCCTCCGAAATGTTATTTAACTGACTTTAGCTATGTCGGCTCTTCATGGGGGAGGAGAGGCACATTTATATCCGTGGGAAGACCGATCTCTTTACCTCTCCCTCAGCATACTAGAATTGGCAAAAGAGAGGAAGATGGCAGGCCTGAAGGCTCAGATCAGGCGATCACTCCCTGGGGTGAGGAGTGAGCTCCTTGCGTTGAGAGGTATGGGTGTGTGATATGGAAGGTAGACTGGAAGCCAAATGAGCCAGAAAGGGGTCTGAGCAAAACGTCGAGCTTGTTTCTCCTTCAGGCACTGAGAGTAACAGTGAAACATTAAGAATCCTTTTATTTATTTTTTTAACTCAATACTGTTTTGACTGTTGGGGGGGAATGGTAACTCCAGAGTAGGGGCATGAATTCAAAGACATGTGGAGTTGTAAAGTGGGTCCTGAAGAAGAGAGGGACTACGAAATAGGAGGATGTGGTCGGCTACACACACAGATGCTGCGCGTGAGAGAAGTGGTGGGGACACTCGAGGAAAGAGGATGCTCTCACCTCTGGGGTGTGGCTGAAGGACTGGGAAAGAATATCGAGGAGAGAAAAAAATCCACGGATGGACCAAACTCCTGGGAGGCCGGAACCCGGAGCCAGAGATGACTAGGAAAAAAATGTAAGTTGCACTCTACACCTCTCTCTCTCTTCTACCTGATATCAGTCCATTTCTAGAATTTTATATGAGATAAATTAGATGTATCTACTATAGTATCAATCACAGTGCTGACTGTGAAAATGTAACTACTTAAAAGAGTCAAAGGAGAACTGTTCAGACTGTGCTAGAGTGTATACCACGTCATAGGGGACGATGCCATGACAGGAGAAGATACTCATGAGTATGTTGATAAACGAATAGAGCAATCAATAAAACTCTAAGCAAAATATTTTTAATTTTAGTAACAAATTATTTTCATCTTCATTTTTAAAAGTTTATATTTACATATAAATATAGATAATTAAGTTAAATTAATTCCACAGTGACTAGAAGACTAATACCTAAAAATATCAATGGATGTTATTTCTGAGTGATGGGGCTAAGGCGGGTTTCTATTGTTCTTTTTACTAACTGTCTTTAAAATGTCTACCATGATTGATTTTATAATAAAAACTTTACTTTTTAAAAAAAGAATAAAAAGTACAGGTATACAAATATTATTAGGACAGATGAAAGCACAAAATCAAGCAGCAAAAATATTATATTAAGGGGCCGACCCGGTGGCATAGTGGTTAACTTTGTGTGCTCTGCTTCAGCAGTCCAGGGTTCACCAGTTTAGATCTTGGGTGCGGACCTAGGACTGCTCATCAAGCCATGCTGCGGCAGCATCCTACACAGAGTAGAGGAAGATTGGCACAGATGTTAGCTCAGTGACAGTCTTCCTCAAGCAAAAAGAAAAGATTGGCAACAGATGTTAGCTCAGGGCCAATCTTCCTCACCAAAAAAAAAGAATGTGAAAATTATGTTAAGAATTCTGCCCCAGCAAAGCCATGGCAAGTGAGGAAAATCCTAGTTCTGAACATCTTATTAGACAAAGTAATGAGGGAAACACAATGACTTACAGAATTTTTGCCATCTATTAGAAGTCTACCAATTTATAAGAAGAAAGTCAATTTATCTACATCCTCAGATCCAAGAGAAATTTTGCATGAGGGGCACTGAGCAAAAAATGAGAGTAGTCCTGGAGAGGACCTCTCTGAAATGGCCACAGGCACGACAAACATGGTCTGTCCCATGAGCCCTTGGTGAAATTCAAGGGCGTAACATTAGATGGAAGTTGTGAGGAGAAAATTCCACCTGGACTGGGGACAAGAACGTGAAAGATTCCTGGAAGGTCAGAGCTACTCAAAGTGTGGTCTCCACAAATGGATAAAGAAGATGTGGTGTATATACACATGGAATACTCCTTAGCCATCAGAAATGATGAAATCCAGCAATTTGTGACAACATGGATGGACCTTGAGGGTATTATGCTGAGTGAAATAAGCCAGAGGGAGAAAGTCAAATACCACATGATCTCACTCATAAGCAGAAGATAAAAACAACGACAAACACACACATAGAGACAGAGATTGGACTGCTGGTTACCAGAGGGGAAGCTGGGAAGGAGGAGGGTGAAAGGGGTGAGTAGGCACACGTGTGTGGTGATGGATGATGATTAGTCTTTGGGTGGTGGACATGATGTAATCTACACAGAAATCGAAATGTATTATGATATACACCTGAAAAACAAAGTGTGGTCTCCAGGCAAGCATCAGCATCCCTGGGGGGCCTGCTGGAAATGAAAGGCATGGCCCCCTCCTCCTCAGACCTCCTGAATCACAATTCCCAGTAGGCCAGGAAGCGGTGCTTTAACACGCCCTCCAGTTTGAAAACCCTTGTGGTAGACAACTTCCTGCTTGCTTAGCACACAGATAACGCTCTGTGAACGTTGAGGAATGACTGGTTAAATAACCCCTAATCACTCCTAGAATATCCATTTCCCAGCCGGGATGTTGGCAGCAGCTGATGACAAACAGGACTGTGGTCACAGTGAGGGTTTGACGAGGACGCCTTGTTTGTAGTTGACTGAAGGGCGGCCCACAGTGTTTTCTGCTTCTGCTCCTCATTAACGGAGCCCCACCCCCACATCTCTTAGAGGGAAGCCAAAGAAAGAGGTGGAACTTTCCACAGAGAGCAAGATCTATTAAAGACCACAGGGTGACTCAAGATTGTAGGAATGGCCTTGCCCATGAAAAGTGTTGAGGTCAGAGGTTACCAAACAACTCCCCTGCTAAAACCTTAATGTGGTAGCAATAACGTGTGTGATTTCGTAGAAGTGTCTTCAATGTGCCCATGCGTTAGGCACAATGTGGATCTCCAGATAATTAAGGGACTTCACTTCCACTATGGCAGTGTACTACTTTCCTAGGGCCGCCATAACAAAGTACAGGCCAGCTTCAACAACAAAAATGTCTTGTCTCACGGTCTGGAGGCCAGAAGTCCAAGATCAAGGCATGGGCAGGGCTGGTTCCTTCTGATGGTGATGAGGTAGAATCTGTTTTGTGCTGTCTCCCATCTACTGCGGGTTGCTGGCAATCTTTGGGTTCCTTGGCTTGCAGAAGCATCACCCCAAGCTCCGCCTCATCTTCACATGGTGTTCTGTGTGTGTGTGTGTGTGTGTGTGTGTGTGTGTGCATCTGTCTCCAAACTTCCCCCTTGATAAGGACACCCATCATATTGAATTAGGGCTCACCTTACTCCAGTATGACCTCATCTTAATTAACTAATTACATCTGCAATGACCCTATTTCTAAATAAAGTCACATTCTGATGTACTGAGGGCTACAACTTCAACCTATGAATTTTGAGAGGACACAATTCAACCCACAACTGGCTGTTTAGTATTACGTACTTGGAGGCTACAGCACACTTTACAAAAAAGACTGTCTATTGAGTTTAGTGTAATTAACATTGAAATATTTTTACTAACAAGATTTAGCTAAAATATTTAAATTCACTTAGAATATCATGATATTAGCACTAATAATAGAATGGTCTTTTAATTATAAAAAGACAGTATGTCTGCATTCCAATAATTCACAGGAAATTTTTCAGGCATAAAGGAAATAAGAAAATTATTGTCAACCATTTGAGTTGTATTCTTTCAGATGTTTTTCTAAGTATATTATATCTTTCTAAATAGCCATGTGTCAAATTTTTTGGCCAAAAATAATTGGGTTTTTGATGTATATCATTTTTAAATTGGCTTTGCTTTTTTCACTAATTATGTTATGGGTGTCTTTCCAGGTGAATACATGTAGCTCTGGGTTATTCATTTAACGGCTACCTAGGACTCCCTTGTAGGCTGGGTCAGAGGTTAGTTCTTACTGGTTTTCTTCAACATGTCAGGCCCCCACCTCTGCGCCTCTGTCCTTGTGTTTTCTGCCCAGAATGTCTCTTCCTCCATTCATCCATATGTCTTGTTCCCTCCTCTTCTTCATCTTTGCTCAAATGTCACTTCCCTGAAGGCTTGCTGACTATCAAGGATGACACACTCCAGTGCCCTCTTTCCAGTATCCCTGTTCTTGTCTGCTGGAGTCTTCTCCATCGCCTTTCTCATTTCCTACATATTTTACTCCATTACTTTGCTCCTTGTCTCCCCCACCAGAATGAAGGCTCTCAGAGGGCGGGGATTTCCTCCTTTTGGCTCACAGCTTTAACCCTGCGTCAAGAACACTGCTCAGCACACAGCACGTGCTCAATGAAAACCGCTGAAGGACTGACCCACCTGCTTATTAGTAGAAAATTAGGTCACTTCCTATATTCCAAGATTAAGAACAAAGTTCTTTTGAAAACTGTCCAATTATTTACTTAGGAACAAATCCTAGAAATTGTATTAAGTCAAAAGACACGAATGTTTTAAAAGTTTCTAATTAATGGTGCCAAGTTTGTGCCTCACACAGTACATCAAGCTTTCAATTTATAAATTGTTTTCAGATATAAACCACATTTGAATCATTCCAATAATCTAAATAGTTAATGGAATAATAATTCATCCTAAAACTGATCCATTCCTGAGGCTAGACACTTTAATCTGAAGTTCACTGAGGAGAAATCAAATGTTGAGTTGTGATCCAGCAGATCAATGGACTTGAAATTCAGTTCTCAGAAGCAAACTTTTTTAATGGCATGTTTCCAATCCATCCTACGGGGATGATTTCCAAGGAGCTAAGTTAAGCACTTTTTCCAAGATTTGGGGCTAACCAATTACAACACGGTTTAAAAATTCTGAACTGAAAAAAAATCTTTCCTGGGGTCTTTCTTGGGCTTCATACAACTATTCGCATGGCACATGAACAGAGACACGAATAGGTCACAATTAGGATCCACTGGTGAGGGGGCCTTTGTTTGTCCTCTGCTATAGACAAACAATGTCTGTGGCTGGCATCTGGATCTCAGTTTGGGGATTAGCACTAAAATCTTTAGTTGCTCAAGTGTGTGTTTCTTTGTTTAGGAAATAAGCCATTTGTAGGGAGTTACTAAAAAATTCATTATGCTTCAAATTTTTAGTGAATTTCTTAATAACCTTTTTTACTATTTATTTTATTTGTCTGTTTATTACTACAGCCATGCGCTGCATAATGATCTTTTAGTCAATGCCAGACCGCATAGATGATGGCGGTCCCACAGGATTCGTGCCATATAGCCTAGGTGGGTGGTAGGCTACACCATCTAGGTCTGTGTAAGTGCTGCAGAGGACAAAGAAATTTTTCTCTACCCTTCTAGGTTCTTCTGGCTGGTCTAAGAATTAAATTGACATGAGACAGATGCGCAAGAGAAAAACAAACAAAAGTTTAATGACACATATATATGGGAGAAACTCAGGAATATCGAGTAACTCGCCAAAATGGCCAATGCCCTCACCTTAAACACCATCCTCAGCTAAAGACAAAAAATGTTGGGGGCGCGGAGAGTCAGGGACTTCAAAGGGAAGGAAGGCAATTCACAGGGAGGTGAAAAGGAGCAAACATTTGGAAAACAAGTGCGTTCGGCCACACAGAAACAGAAGAACAGAGGGAGCCCAATGAACAGGCTTTTCTAGGTTCCTCCTTGTCTACCACCTGGTTCATGTTGTGCTAAGGAGATAGTTTCCTTCCTGGGACAGGTTTTTTTTTTTTTTTAATCTGAGTTCTTTTAGTCAGTTAAGGGGGAAGTAACAAGAAAACTTTCTGAGTCTTTTGTTTCTTAAAAATAATCAGCCTAAAATAATCCTCACGTTAAAGAGACACATTTGGGGTGGCAAATTTTCTTCCCCTTCAGTACACTCTATGATGTTCACATAGAAATGAAATTGCCTAAGGACCCATTTCTCAGAATGTGTCCTCGTGTTAAAGTGACGCATGACCGTATTACCTTTTTAAAAAGTTTTTGAGCTTAATGAATTTCTCAGGAACTTCCTGGACACAATGGAAGATTCCCAGCCCTTGCAGTTATGTGGGACCATGTGATGGAACAAAAGTGAAGGATGTCACTGAGGCTCGAGGTATCATATAGGACAGGTATGAGTTCCATGTGCTCTTCTTTCCCTTGCTAAGGTAGCCATGGAAGCCACATGTTGATACTATGGTGTCACGAGATGGCAGAACTTCTGTCAGCCTGAGTGACTATGTGGTAGCACAGGAAATAAGCCCATGCCAGATTAAGCCACTGGCATTTGGAATCAATGTGTTACCACAACATGACTTAGACGACACATTTCCCCAGATCTCCATTAATGGGGTCACCAGCTTTACCAGGTTTTCTTACATCCCTGGTGAGATGGACCAAACCAGGGAGCTGCCCGCCACTCCTTTCACTGCTCAGGACCAGAACAAGAAGTATTTCCAAATAAGGACACTGGTCATATTGGATTAAGGTCCATTAAGTCAAATGTCCTACTTTGACTACAACCTGTGGGTGCAGGTGTGCACTTCAAGAGACAAAAACAAAAAGGAAAGTTCTCATACCATAAAAAGTCACTTATGATGCCTGAGTGGCTCTTGCTCCTTCTCACACACCTTGACCTTGTCATTCACCATCCACGTTGGGTATATACTCAGACACCAAGTGAATAACACTGCCCCCAGAAGAGATTTAAGGGAGAAATGATCAATACATATAATATCAATGTCACAGATGAAGACACAACGGAGTTAAGATCAATGGATCTCCGATGTCGGATAAAAATATTTTGAAAAAATTAAAAACAGCTAGGAGATGGAAACAGCTTTTTTTGCATAGTGTGGCCAGGGCCAGGCTCCCTGGGGTGACTCTTGGGCAGAGAGCTGACAAATGTGAAGGAGAAAGCCATGACAATTTATGGGGAAGAGTGTTCCAGGCAGCAGGATCAGTGACCCCAAAAGCCCAAAGGTGGAAATGATCTTGTAGTATCCTAGAACCAGCACCAGTCAGGGTGGCTGCTGCAGAGTGAGCTGGTGGTGCTGGGAGGCAGGCTCCATCATGTAGGGCCTTAGGAACATGAGAAGCAGTTTGGATTTTATTCGCATTGCCAAGGGAGGCACAGGATCATATTTAGCAGGGCAGTGGGATCATCTGATTTGGATGTTGAGGAAAACACTCTGACTTCTGTGTGGAGAAGAGACCAGAGGGGGCCAAGAGTGGAAAGGGGGGGGGGAGTGAGGGATTATTTTAGTATCCAAGAGAATGACCTAGTCACTTGAATTAAGGTGCTAGTGGTGGAGGAGGTGAGGAGTGGGCACTTCGGGATATGTTTTGAAGGTAGAGCATAGAGAACTTGTTGATGGATTGGGTATGGGGGAAAAGGGAGTAAACAACGATGCCTAAACAACTGGATGAATGGTCACCCCATTACTAAGACGGGTAAAATCAGGGAAGGAGGACATTGGGGCCTGGCGGGGGGAGGGGTGGCTGATCAATTATTTTCTTAGACAGAAGCTACGTTAACTATATGAAGTTGAACAGAACATCATATTAGATCAAATATCTAATGTATCTTTATTCCTTCTGTCAAGATACACATCCCCACACTAAATATTTGGTCCTTTTTGATAGTCTTGATCTGGCTCTATATATAGATATACACAGGCATAGATATAGACATATCACATGCCTTTTATAATAAATCCAATCATCATTAACAGTTTGGTACCCATCCTTTCAAAACTCTCTCCAAACATAAAAATATACATACATAGAATTTTACATATATGGATTCCATATTATACATGTTGCTTTCATTTTGAGTGGCATATTCTATCATTGTTATTTCTGGAGGGTGGGATGCCAGACTGTGTTATTTAACTTTATTCTTGTATTTTTGTGAATTATTTGCAATATTTAATGAGCAAATAATTATTTATATAACCACACATACAAAGAAAGTGAAGATCTCCAGAAAAGCTCTTCTCAAATGGGAAGAAAGGATACTAAAATCAGAATAGGAGCAATGGGTCCTTGTTACACATTGTAGGTGACTCAAAACGAGCCCCTCTACAGTTTAAGAAATTCTGCACTTGCTGTTTGGATCAAATCTGAAATCTCACATTTACTTTTAGCTGTAGTCCGGCCAGCACAGAATGAAGTGACAGGATTTTAAAAAGTAATGCTGGCGTTGTGAATCTATCCTCGGGAGAACAGCCCGGATGGCATAAGAAATAAAACACCCTGGGAAAGAACAGTCCAGGAAACTAGAGAGCTGTCCTGGAAAAGAATAGAATGAGGATTAGAGGGACGCATGAGTGCGTTGTCATCAAATATTTGAAAGGTTCCATTTGGAAAATGGATTTACTTATTCTTTATGGTCCGACTAGTTCCAGAGGGTCTCTCTCAGCCCATGGGGTGAACTTTTCTCGAAAGGCCAAAGGGCTCCTCCAATGGAAGAGAGAGGCGAGGAATGTTGCATAACCGTCGGTCAGGATTCTGGAGATTCATTAACTGGGTGAGGGATGGGCAGGTATAGCTCTAAATTTCTCTCCATCTCTGATCGACACTGTTGGGTTTCTTGGAGAGGAGCAGACACCTTCCTTTCCCGAAAGCTCCACTATTTGGACAGTTACATGCTCCACCGGTGCCTGGCTGCTCCTGATGACAGTGATGGAAGGCTGGAAAGCAAGAGTTTTCTAAAGAGTGCATCTGGGGCCGGCCCGGTGGCGCAGCGGTTAAGTTCGCACCTTCTGCTTCTCGGCAGCCCGGGGTTCACCGGTTCGGATCCCGGGTGTGGACATGGCACCACTTGGCATGCCATGCTGTGGTAGGCGTCCCACATATAAAGTAGAGGAAAATGGGCATGATGTTAGCTCAGGGCCAGGCTTCCTCAGCAAAAAGAGGAGGACTGGCAGTAGTTAGCTCAGGGCTAATCTTCCTCGAAAAAAAAATAAAATAAAAAAAATAAAGAGTGCATCTGATTTCAATAGGATTCACTTTGTAGTTTTTAAGAATCTAAAAGGAAAGTTGAAAATGTAAAGATCTGCAGCAGTAGATGATCTCCAAAGTCCCTTCAAGGTTTAAAATCTGGAATTTCGTAGTTATGCAAAAAGATCAAAATTCCCATCTCAGAAGATGCTCCTAGTATTTAATATGTAGCTCAAAAAGACCAACAGAGATCGACTTGGGTAGCAGCTGAACTATAGCCCATGCTAAACCTTCATGCCCAAAGGACAATGACTGGTCCCATCAACATGAATATTAGAATTAAATCATCGCAAACTAGACCTTTCTTTAATTGGGGTGGTGGGCAGGGGGAGGGGTCTGCAGATCTGGCCTTCCTTCCACAAGGAGAAATATGGAGAGCAGGATCTGAACACTTGGGGCTCAGGGGACCGTCAGAAAGCTTGAAGCGCCTGCCCTAACACATCTGGTGACCAGGGGTGTAGATTCCCCATGGAAGGGATGTCAAGTCATCATTATTCAAAGTGACCCTCCCTCCACTGGGATAATCAGAAACAGTTCACAAATAAAATAAGCTGTAAGATTCTTCATCTTCCTTAGGTAACCTCCCTCGCCTGGTGACATCACTCGACATGTGGCGACATGGTTTCTCCAGGACTTTTTTTTCAAGATTGGAATCTGGCTGAAGGCTAAAATTACCACTTAAAACAAGGATTGACCTTTCCTTGACACTTTGAAGAAGGGTCCATGTAAATAGCTACCCTTACCCTCGGACTCGCCGGGGGAAAACCTCTGCTTTGCTTTGGTAGAACATACTCTTGCTTAACTGGGAAAACACTTCTTTAAAACCTAAATCAATGAAGAGATGCAATTTTTAATTGTTTCATAAGTCTGACTTGGACATGTGAAGGCAATTCCTATTTTATATGTAGCACAGGGGCAAACAAGTCTCAAGAGATTAAAAATCATGTTCTTGTGGTTTTCTTTTAAAAGCTGCAAATTTGAATTCAATTAAAAAAGTCATGGCACAGGGACAAAATAAGAAGGAACAAAGCTGGGAAAACGGCCGTACCATTCTTGAGAGTCAAGTGCCGCTGGAATGTGCATGTTTCCAATTACAGATTACGGCTCAGCGAGCTGCGGGAGACATATTCAGACAGAACCAACGCGGGGTGTTAAACAGAACCCAGTCCAGAAAAGCTGCACAAAGTCTTTCTTTCATTTGAAACAACTGCATAGACAATTCAGTTCATTTCAAGAAAGGAAAACTTGTGTAAAAAAGAAAAATCATGTTACGTGATTTCTCTCTTTTCCCCCTCCATATACAGCCAAGTTGTGTCAGTATAAGAACCAATATTTTGCATTTTCCTGGTTGCTTTTAGAGCAAAAATAGGTTGCAAAGAGACTAAGAGTAAGAGAGAAAGAGAGCTCAATTCTTGTGCAGACAATCTGAAATAACAGAGAGGGAGACCTTCTTCCCATGATTCACAGATACAGATGGACAAGCGAGGATAATTGGACACGTGGAAGTTTTGGCAAGATAAACTGTTAATATATGAGTCAAAGGTGCTTATTTCTGGCTTCGTTTGAGAAGCAGGTAAAAGTTATACTGATTTTTTTTTTTCATATAATAAAGACACAATAGCTAGAGTTGGAGAGTATATTTAGGAGGAAAATGTGCTTGTGGGGTTCCATTTCAAATGATGGAAAATAATTTCTGGTCACTACTAAAGGTTATTTCATAAAACTAAAATGAGCCTCCACACCTATGTCATCTCTTAATCTGAAACAATTCTAGTTTGGAAGCAGGTGATTCTTTGCGGAGGATTCCAAAGGGGGAGCTTTATGGAAAAGGCTGGAGAGTCAGAAGCTTCAGGGAACTGGACGAGGAGAGCAGCGAAAAGCAAAGATTTCTGATTTTAGTCCCACGCCTGGATGTGTTTGAGCTGAGAACAGATGGTCCCGGGCATCTCACATATTTAGAAAAGAACGAAGCTTTGATGCCATTGTCTTCACCACACTCAGCTTCCTCCCAACTCCGCTTACCTAGAACTCAGTGGTCTCTATGGATAATAGAAGTAACTACGACCCTGATGTTCTCATTGATGATTTGCACATGAAGCAGACGCAAAAGAAATCAAATAATAAAATTACAGCAATTGACCCAACACGCCTCCCAGGGCTGTATCAGTTCTCAGCTGACTTTATAGAGACTTTCTGTAAAAATGAACTACTTAGCTAGCTACAGAGCTTCCTGGGGGCATTATCTCTTTTTCATCTCTGTGTTCCCTGGAACCTGGAAGTCAGCAAAACACCTGTTGAATGAAAATGAAGTAGAGTACTTTGGGATTTCAGATTTCCAAATTAAAGGATACACACAAAAATGTACTGTTTCAGACAAAAATTATTAGAACTCAGGACCAACACCCAAGTGAGGTCACAAGACACCTTTTTCTAAAAACATTTCCAAACAAGATAAGTGGAAATCTGACTCGGTAATTGAACTCAAGTCAGCACGTGGCCAGGGCGATGGGGCAGCTGACCCGGAAGGCATAACCCTGTGTTCTTAGTCTAAAGGCATTTCTGCCATCAGTACACTGGCCATGTGCTTATGTAAATACAAAGAAGTCAACCCACTTAAAAATGCTTCTCTTCTTATTTTATCTTCTTTGTGCAAACTCAAAGAAGCTTCACATAAAGGATCAAAGACTTCTCAGTGGTTCTTCCCAATGCACGTACCAGCAAGGGCTGCCGCACTTCAATACTTTTCAATGAATCCTCTAAAATGAAGGTTTTGAAGATGCTTGCCAGTGGAACGTCCTGCCTCACAGCTATATTTTTTAAAAGGCATTCAGTTTAAATTAATATATTTGGCCAGACAACTGTATTAAAATTCTTGTTATTTTTTCTGTTATAATGGTAGCCTGTGGTATGACTAGTCTTCTTCAAAAATCTGTAGAGTTATTGCTTCTCTCTTGCCTGGGGTACATCATGTGTTTTTCATTTGAGTGTGCTACATTGCAATACCTCATTAAAACAAACACTTAGGCTAAACGAGAGTCTTCATATCATGCCACGAAGGGCGTAAACTCACTTAGAAAGTTTCAGAGCCTCGTAACTCATTGCCAACCACTCTTATACCAGCTGCTCAATTGATATTTAACTCTGCTGGATGATGTCACAGTATCCATGCTCTTAAAATTGCCTGCCTTTGGCGAGTATATATTTTTTCTCATGAAGCAAGCAAGGGGAGTTACATTAGTAAACAGAGCCATTGTTTTCCTACACAAGAAACAAACTCCTGCCCTGCCACACACACACACACACACACACACACACACACACACACACACAGAACACACACCAAACACTTCACTTCTACCTGTACGACAACAAAGAGTATTAGTACATTATGTGCAAATAAAGGCTTTATAACTCGCCTCTCCCCTGCTGGACAGCTCCCTCACTCAAGTATTTCCAAGACAGACAATACTACCATAGGGGTCTGCTCTGATCTTCACTCTCTGTGTACCGTCCTGGGATGACTTACCTATTACTCTTACCCTCGGCATGAGCCTGAAAGTCATCATTGACGGAAGACCAAAGTGTAATTTTTAAAAATAATTTCTACTATTTTTCTTTTAAGGTTTGGGAGAGGAGGTTGTTTTGAATGTTTCATCAAAGTTTCTATTGCCAAAACAACACTTGATTCAAATCATTCTCGAAAGTCACACATAAGAAGCCTCTGACTTCAAAATTTAGTCAGCTTTCAAGAACGATTTCTTAAAAGGCACCGACTGACTGAGGACAAGCAAGTGGCACTCAATAGCTTCATTCATTAATCTGAAAAAAGAGTTTTGCACCTCACACTCATAAAGATGACTACTGCAAAAACAAAAACAGAATATAACAAGTGTTGGCGAGGATGTGGAGAAATTGGAACCCGTGTGCACTGTTGGTGGGAATGTAAAATGGTGCAGCTGCTGTGGAAAACAGTATGGCAGTTCCTCAAAAAATTAAAAATAGAATTACCCTATGATCCAGTAACTTCACCTCCGGGTATAGACCCAAAAGAACTGAAAGCAAAGTTGTGAAGAGATATTTGTACACCCACGTTCGTAGCAGCATCATTCACAACAGCCAAAAGGTGGAAGCAACCCAAGCATCCATCAACAGATGAAGGAATGAACAAAATGTGGTATGTCCATACAATGGAATATTATTCAGCCTTAAAAAGGAAGAAAATTCTGACACATACTATGACACAGATGAATCTTGAGGACATCATGCTAAGTGAAATAAGCCAGGCACAAAAAGACAAATATTGTATGATTCCACTTCGATGAGGCATCTGCAGCAGTCAAAGTCCTAGGGACAGAAAGTAGAATGGTGGTTTCCAGGGACTGGAGAGGCAAGGGAATGGGAAATTGTTCATTAACGGGTACATGGTTTCAGTTTTGCAAGATAAAAAAGTTCTAGAGATTAGTTGTACCACAATGTGAATGTACTTCACATCAGCGGACTGCACACTGAAAAACGGTTAAGATGATAAATTGTATGTTATCTCTATTTCACCACAATTGAAAGTGAAAATTAAAAACTGAAGATTTTTTAGCACCTGTAACAGACAAAAAGCCTTTGATGTTTTACACTGAGTGACTATATCATGATTTTCAAAGCCCCTTTCGCATTCCTCCTTCATGCTTTCACAGAGCGGGGATTTGCAGATAACCCACGATGTGTAAATCTATGAGCTGGGGAAACTGGAAGACCCCAAATGAATCAAGGGTGTTTTTAAACCTGTATTTAAAGACCTTTCAGGGGCATAAAAACTAGTAATAAAGTAGAATGTGTTGACTATTGAAAGCTGCTATGTTTCCTAGGTTTTTCAACTCAACTGTAATTTCAAATATTCTGTCATGTTGGCCCCATAAATTCACTTGGGTTAATATGCTTGATTTTGATACAGCCTCTCTTTTATTAAGATGGATGCAGATCAAATGCTATGGGATTTCAGGGGTAGAAGGAACTTTTGGTTAAATCCACATCTTCAACCAATAAGGAAACAAATGTTTTTTATTAACACTATCTTTTTGATGCCTTTTCATATCTTATCTCTCTACTTTTCTGGCCTGCCTAAGCACGCTGTCTCTGGACCCAATCCTATTATATCTGATGGCTGATGGTAAGTCATCAGCTCCCTCTTCATCCCCAGGATGGAACTCATGTGCACACTTCCACCAGACTAGGATTAAATATCTTGCTGGTAAATTAGCCCTGAAAAGTGGACTCTCCAGGTAGATAGTGAGGTTGTCTCCAACCAAACCTAACTTACACAGAGGGGCTCTGGGAGCCCCAGAGCCATACAGCTGCATCTCCATCCAAGCCTGGAAAGCTGGTCCAACAACACCAAGGTTGAGCCATTTGGGGAAGGAGCTCACATGAAAATAATTGTGGTTTCCAGAACAGCCATTCTCTCCCAGGGCTAAAATACTCTTCCTTCTTTGATCTGCCTTGAGAACTCCTCTCCATCCTTCTACACCAGATGGAACCTCACCTCCTCAGTGAAGCTCTTCCCCTGGAATGTCACTCCTTCTTCTGTGTCCCCCAGCATTTTGTGCATTCTCTGTCAAAGCGCCTGTTTGCACAGCTGTATCCACCATTACACTTGGAGGCAACAGGCCACGCTTTTGAATGTTCAGAACATAACACAGAGCCTGAGATTTTGTGCACAGTAGATAGAAGAATGCATGAGCAGACGGGGCAATGGGGGGGTGGGTCTCATTGGTATTCATATTTCAAAATGCTACGTGAAAATTGTGCAATTAGCCATGACCAATCCGTACTTAAAAATGCCAAATTGATTTGACTGAAATTACTTCAACCCTGAAATTTTGTCTTGCAAGTGAAGTGTTTGCTTAACCAAAATTGAAAAAGAAAATTGATAAATTTAACAGACGCGCTTCCTTTTTTGGTAGATAAAATCTCAGGAGTTGGTGCTATGGGAGGAAAACAGAATTAAATGTATCCTTCAGTGTTCCTGGGTCTACTTGGCCCTTGTTCCTTCACAGCTCTTGGACCATGGGGACAGGAATGTGTCCAAAGAGACCAAGTGGTCTAATGAGAAATGGGCTCCTGTCCAGTCACTACCCAATTTACTACCCGACTGAGCTGCAAGGGGAGAGGCAGTGGCTGGGGGCAATTCCAGATTTCTGGAATTGGTGTCTGGTCAGAGCTTGTCCTCGGGCTAAGTGGGTAAGTCAGTGAACTAGTCTGTCAGCTTCCATGGTTTCAACAAAGTCGTGCAATTTCACAATGTACCACGGCCCTTTGTTTTCAATCAAATGGCCAGGCGCAACTGACACTGGCTGGGAGAGTGGGGGACAGGAGGTGCCCTGGGCTCATGGTTGTTAACTGGAAGTCAAAGGAGTTCTCAGTGTGGTTCTTGTTCAAGCTCTGCCATTGACTGACATGTGACCGCCAGCACAGCTACTTTGCTTTTCTGAGATTCATTTTCTATTCTGTACAACGAGACTGAGCTCCTTTCACAATTGCCTGAATCCTTTCCCCAGGAACAGAGACTGCCCAGCATCTACCCAGGACAACTGGTAAGCCAGAACAGCAGTTAAGCCTTTCTAGACAGGAATAAATGAGCTTACTTAAGCTCTCAGAATCTCAGGTTTCTCACCCATAAAATGGAGAAGAATAATGCTGCTTTTATCTCGCTCACAACATTGTGAGGTCAGGAGCTGACCTATTTGTAAAGGCACTTTGAGGATAATGATGCTGAGGCTCTATACCAACGTGCAGTGTGATGGCGATCATTCTCCACCTCCGTTTTAGCTCACTGAACATCTCTTGAGTCCACAGAGAACTCAACAAAAACAGTAACTTCTAGATCTGTGCCGACCCTATGGTAGCCATGAGGCAAATGTGGCTACTGAGCTCTTGAAAGGTGGCTAGTGTGAGTTGAGAGGTGCTGTAAGTGTAAAACACAGTATTTTGAAGATTTAGTACAAAAGAAGAAAGTAAAAGTTCTCATTGAGTACTTTTACACTGATTATACGTTGAAAGGATTCTATTTTGGAGATCCTGAACTCTCAAGATACTGACACAGTCTTTAAAGAAAATATATGACTAAAATTAATTTCACGTTTTTTATACATTTACTTTTTTTAACGTGGTTACTAGAAAATGTAAAATTACATACATGGCTCACATTCTATTTCTATTGGCCAGCCCAGCTCCAGACTGATGAATATAACTTTTGAGTTATTTTCAGCATGAGAGGATAGAAAGAAATCAATGAATAAAGCCAAAAAGTTAAAAATTATAGACATTTAGAAATCTCACTGTATTTTTGGAAGAGGCAATTTTAGAGCGTGTTCCTAACCACTGAAGCCTCTGACCGCCTCACTTCCCCTCACCCAACGGTTTGTTTTTGCTAATGGGTCCTGCTCCTGTTCACACTCAGGCATGTCCGTGCACACCCAGGAATGTGGGCACGTGTTCTAATCCCGGGTCAGCATCCTACGGAGCAGCAATTCCCCAGTTTTTCTTCAACTCTACGTCAGATATGCAAAACAGCACCTCGATCACGTGACCTTTTAACATCATTCAAAAAATATTTAGTTTTCTACTGCCATTTTTTTCTTGAGGTGAAATTCACATGACGTGAAATAAGCCATTTTAAAGTGAACAATTCAGTGCATTGAGTATACTCACAATGTTGTGCAACCACCATTTCTATCTAGTTCCAAAACATCCCCATCATCTCGAAAGCCCTTACGTGCTTTTAAGTACCCATTCGTCAGTCGTTTCCCATCGTCCCTCCCCCCATCCCTATGTTTTGTGCACAACTGAGTTGCCCTTAGCTGTAAGTTAACATTTAAACAAAAGTAGTGATAAACTACAAGCCCATGGTGAGTGAACTGTTTAATATCTGTCAATATCCTGACCTAGAACGATTCACCTAGATCGCAAAGGAAGACATGGGCAAGAACACATACCTGCCTCTCCCACCTCAGCAGAACAAAACCCCCTTCACACAGGGAAGCCCAACCAGGTGTCAGGTCCTGTGATCTGACCCTCAGTTAGGCTCAGCCACCCCATGATACATCAACACACGTGCGGGCCCCAGATCCTGCCTTCCGGAGCTCTCTAATGCCCCTTGTTAATCCAAATCAAATCCTTACTAGGAATTAGGCTATTCTTCTGAGTGTAAAACTTTTCAGTCTGCCTCCATAAAATATTTGCCACATGTCAGCTGACTCACTGATTTCCAAGCTGTCAGTGAGAGGACATTTTGGTGATGACAATGGTGGGTGGCACACTGGTGAGCATTAAGCTGGTAGCTGAAGAGGCCAGGCCAGGAGGCCGTGGCGTGGACCCATCTCACCCATGCAGCAGAATTCACAGGAAGGGGGCCGGCTGTGGAGGCTCTGGGCGAGAGCTGGCTTCTTAGCTCTCCCTTCAGCGCTTTGGTGGTTGTGCAGGATGCGAGTGAGGGGGTCCTTGTACACTTCAAATTCCACTTAACTGGACCACAACTGCGAATGGAATATATCTATCATGCCTTTCTATACAAGGTTTTAAAATGCTGTCAAACCCATCTGGATGAAAGATGCCATCCAATTATAAATTCTTATTACTCTTTTTATTGCCTTGTAAGAGTTCTGATGTTGGCTTTTTACACGCCCATATGTTTCTGTTTAAGGCGCTTCATTCAAATAGAATTTGAAGAAAAGTCCAGATTACCCAACCACAAGGACCTGAGTAAAAATCCCCTCAATCATTGTGGTAACCCAAATAAATTCAGAGCTTGAAGGTGGGTTGCCTGGATAGCTCTGGCTAAAAAAAAAATGTGTTATCTCCAATTTCACCTTACAGCATTATAATACATCTAATTACACTTCATTTACAACAACAGGAAGGTCTTATTTTATGCCACATATTGTCCCTTGCTGTAGTATAAAATAAGTCTGAAATGGTTGACATATCACTAATATTATCTAAAAAAGCCATCATAACATGAATTTTAAGGCAATAAGTCAGGCCTAAACAGAATCTTGAACAATTCAAAATTTACTTTTCAAATGAATGAGATTAAAACACCATCAAATTTATTGCAAAAAACAAGTTTTACTTCAAACTGATTTAAAATATAGATCAAATAAAGTATATAATTTGTAGTGTACTTAACAACAGAACTTTACCATTTCAAGTAGAATTCATGTCACTCTTCTCAAAATTTATAATCTGAAGGGGCCGGCTCTGTGGCCTAGCAGTTAAATTCGCAAACTCTGGTTTGGTGGTCTCAGTTCGCTAGTTTGGATCCCAGGCATGGACCTACACACCCCTTGTAAAGCCATGCTGTGGCAGGTGTCCCACATAAAAAGTGGAGGAAGATGGACATGGATGTTAGCTCAGGGCCAGTCTTCCTCAGCAAAAAGGAGGAGGATTGGTGGCAGATGTTAGCTCAGGGCTAATCTTCCTCAAAAAAAAAAATTGATAATCTGAAAATATCAACAGCCTCGAAGTAAAAATACTACCCATTTACAAATCCATCAAGATGCCCTGTGATTTTTTTTCAACACAAATTACTCAAATTACTGACTTTTCTTTGTACGTATTTTCCAATGACTTGTTTATGAATTCTAGAATAGGTCTGCTATGACTCTACAAAGACTAAAAGATGTTTACAGGAGAAATGACATCATCACCGGGACAGGCTTAACTGTGTTTATACCAACTGGGCTTAGAGGGTCTTCAAAACATGGCTTTAAAATCTTATTCTGTAGCTTAATGTGTTCCTGATGTTTCTGGAGCAACGTTTTTCTAAAAATAGGTAAATAGATTTGTGAAAAGAAAATTCACTTTTCTTTTAACTAGTGACTAATTCACCTTCTTCCAAGATAATATGACACGTAAACTGTGAGTACCAATGGGGTGATAAAACAGAAAAAAAAAAAAAAAAAGCACTAACTAGGTATTCCATACAAGTCATTACTACATAAGAAATAAAAAGAATATTTTATAAAAAGGGAAAATTAGGGGCTGGCCCAGTGGCGCAGCGGTTAAGTTCCCATATTCCGCTTCGGCTGCCTGGGGTTCACCAGTTCAGATCCCGGGTGTGGACATGGCACCGCTTGTCAGGCCATGCTGTGGTAGGCGTCCCACATATAAAGTAGAGGAAGATGGGCACAGACGTTAGCTCAGGGCCAGTCTTCCTCAGCAAAAAGAGGAGGATTGGCAGCAGATATTAGCTCAGGGCTAATCTTCCTCAAAAAAAAAAAAAAAAAGAGGAAAATTATCCATAGGGGTATAAGAAATTCCCTATTACTGTTAGCAAATTGACTGTTACCAGCCTAAAACTGTTAAAAGCTTTTTAAATCTGTCTTTCTACGTGAGACTCTTCGGATGAAAGTCCTCAAGTAGAACGTGCCTGACATGTGGCCGTGGAGTTTCTGTTTGAACTTTCAGTGATAGAAAGCTCTGCCCTTTAAAATTAATCCCACTGGTGTTTGGTCAACAGGAGAGAACTGATCTTTCTCTGGAGCTGAAATCACCCTTTCTGTAGCTTTCCCCATTCATGTACCTTCTGCCCTAGCTAGATTTACGTAGAATAAGTATCATTTGTCTTAGACACCATAATACCTAAAATATTCATCTTGCTCCCCAAAGCCGTCCAATCTCCAGGCCAAACATCCCTGAAAACATCCCTCAGATGATGTGATTTCAGATCTTTACCCTGCAATCACATTCTATTTACCAATATCCTTATTGATTTATCAACCATGTATGCATAGATCAAAAAAAAGAGTACGCTGAAATATGAGTGGACATATTTCTAGGTAGAATTATGGACAACTTTTCTTCTTTATGCTATTCTGTGTTTCCCAATTTTCTACAGTGGGCATATGTGAATTTTATAGCCAGATAATTCAATACATATTCCACAGCCGTTATTGAGTGCCCACTATGTGCCAGGAATTGTGGTGTGAAGTGAGGCTGCAGCCACAAACAAGCGAAATGAAAACGTCTGCCCTTGTGAACTTACCTCCTCATTGGAGGACACACGCCGTCAAAAAAAAAAAAAAGAATGAAATTAATAGCATGTTAGAAAGTGATATAAAACTGAGAAGGGGAATAGGGGTAAAGTGAGGGGAGCACTGATAAACAGGATGGACAGGGAAGCCCTTACTATGAAAGTGATAAAGACCTAACGGAAGGGAGGGAATAAGCCGCATAGATATTGGCCAGAACATTCCAGACGGAAGGAACAGAAACTGCAAAGGTGCTGGAGCAGGAACATGCCTGGAATGCTTGAGAATCACAAAGAAAGCCCGTGTGGGTGGAGTGGAAAGAACAAAGGGTTAAGCAGTAGGAGATGAGGTCAAAGAAGTAACAGGGTCAGACGGTGTCAGGCCTCAGGGGCCTCTGAAGACTGGAGCCTCAGTGAGCGGAAGGCACTGGAAGGTTTGCAGTGGTGGAGTGACATGGCCCACCTTCATGTTTTAACAGGTGTTATTGTTTTTAGTTCCCTGTGGAGAACAGACCCACGAAAGGTTGGAGAAGAAGAAAGGAGACTGGGAATGAAAGCAGCCATGATCCACACACAGGATAATGGTGTCCTGGACCAGAAAGAGAGCAGCGGAGAAGGGGTCACACGCTGGATTTCCAAGGTTCAGCCAGCAGGATTTGTGAAGAAAACATAGTTAAAAGAAATGTCTGGAACTAAACACAACTCTCCAAATGTGGTCTTACCAAAGCAGAAGAGAGAGAGGATTTTACATTCCCTTTCCCAGGGTATCCTATTCTAACAAACACAGAAACCCTAAAGACGAGCCAACTGACATGATAAAGTGATTAAAGGAGGTACACGGCCCATGTGGGAGTGACCTGATGAGGGCGGAAATATCTCTAACTAAAATTCCTCCCACTAACCACAGCCTTCTCTCCTTCCACCTTCCCTACGCCCTCGCTCTTTCTGAAACTCCCTGTATCCTTGTTAAGGCCCCTCTTCCTTGACTAGGCTCTGCTTTCCCAGATCCTTTAGCAAATCATGGTTTCACTTGCCTCCCCGAGGTCTGCTCATTATCCTCTTACTAGTACCCTGAAATCTCCCATCTAACTTACTAACCAGAAGGCTGGGCACCCCGCCTTGGTCTTCTTTCTCTACCCCAATCCCAGAGACGAAGAATTGCTGGAGAAATCACGCAACTCTATTGGTTGGATCTACCACTAATCCTGTACATTTTTTAACTCATTTGGAATTTACCTCTACTCCTTAACTTTTAAAATTCATTTCTAATTCACTTCCTACGTAATACCCAACACTGCTATTGGAAACCTTCTGTTTTTCTGCCTCTTGCCCCAAACCTATTCTTCCTTCACTCATAGAGGATGACCTGGCCTTTTATTTTGTTGACAAGAATAAAGCCACAAACTTTAAGTTGTTTCAGTGTGAGCCTCTCACTCTCAAGGTTTCTCAGTAGCTTCACCCGTATCCTCCCCCTTTTCTCTTGACTCAGAGGCACAATCTCCCTTGTGCCTTTCCAAACCTAACCCCTCCCTCGGTGCCCTGGAGACAGACCCTGCCAAGGTTTTCCAGCACGCTGTCCCATTCACATTCACGCTCTTTTCCCTTTTGCATCTCCCATCTTTCTCTCTGCAGTGGATATTTTCCCTGCAAGAGAAATTTCTTCTATCCTAAAGCAAATAATCCAAAACATCTCTTGACTCCTCTTAAGCCGACATTCAATATCTCACTTTCCTCTATTTCAACAAAAGCTAATTGTGCCAGTAAGGCACTACAATTCTCAGACAGAAAGACAAATATAACACAGTTGTCCCCACTTATCCACGGGGAATGCGTTCCAAGATCCCCAGCGGATGCCTGAAACCGTGGATAGTACTGAACCTTAGATAGACTATGTTTTTTCCTATACGAACACACCCACGATAAAGTTTAATTTATACATTAGGCACAGGAGGAGATTAACAACAATGACTAATGATAAATTAGAACAACTATAACAATATACTGTGATGAAAGTTACTGCAGATCTTAGCAACCTCAGCATATGATTTTTTTCTTTCCTTATTAAGTCCAGAACTTTCACCTTTCCACTTAAAAGAAGCACTTTAGGGCTTCTCTTTGGCATATCCGAATTGCCAGCATTGCTACTCTTGTGCTTTGGGGCCGTTATTAGGAAAATAAGAACACAGGCACTGTGATACCATGACAGTCTATCTGATAACCAAGACGGCTACTAAGTGACTAACGGGCAGGTAACGCGTACAGCGAGGATCCACAGGACAGAGGGAGGAGTCACGTCCCTGGTGACTCGAGACTTCAGCATGCTTTTCAGAACAGCGAGAAATTTAAAACTTATGAATTGTTTATTCCTGGTATTTCCCATTTAGTATTTTCAGACCGCAGTTGCCCAACAGGTAACTGAAACCATAGAAAGCAAAACCTCAGATAAGAGGGAAGTACTGTATACTCCTGTCCTTCGCCACCATATTTCTCAAAAACACAGTCAACACACTTGCCATTTGCCTGCTTTCTCTTTAATTACTTGCAAGGTGGTTGCTGTTGAACTCCACTGAAAGAGTGATCCTGATGTGGCCACACCCACTCCCAGGGGTGACACTCTCCCTGGCTCAATAATCTTCAAAACCCTCCAGCTCTACACTGCCTCATCAGCTCCAGTTCACTTCTTGCGGAACACCTGTACTCAACTCTTCAAAGCCAAAGGTCCAAAACCAAATTCTCCAAACTTCTCCTCACTTCTCTTTTCCATCCAACTCCATCCTTCTCTTCCTCATGAACCTTCTTGTTCCTAGAAACGGCATCCCCATCTACAGGCCTCCAGGTCCAGCCTTCAGTCATCTTTAACGCCTCCCTTACCCTGACCCCTAGAACCAGTCAGTTTTAAAGTTGTCTCCTCTGCCTGTAGCTCCTACAGCCATCGCCCTACCCCATCTTGTGTGCCCACATCTTGTCTCTTCATCTGTAAAGCCCTTCTTTTACCCTAGATGTGAGTGGCAACTCCCCACCTTAAAATCCCATAGAAGTTTTGACTTTTTTCTGTTACCACATTGACTCATGTTAGAACGTTTTCTGCTACGTCTGACCTTCTGCTACTCACAAGAAGAGCTCCAATTGCAGGGACCCTGTCTCTGTTCCTTCTCCGTCCACCACGAAGCCATACACACTGTGCAAGAAGAGCCGTACTACGTTTCCTTCAGTCCCACTCTAGCACGCCCTTCCTTACCCAGGTGTTTGCTCATGTGACACCACCAGGGACAGTACTTACTATGCAATATATGTCTTCCATGACCACAGTATTGTAATAGGAGCTCATTTTTCAGGCCTTGGCACAAGTGCCCATACCCCTGAGAGAATGCATTTTTCCTTTTTTTGATATACAGTTCTCAGCGGCTCTACTCTGGAGCCAAATCACTTTTACTCCTAATCACTGTGTCCACATCAAAAGAAACGCAATGAGGGGGAGCTGGAGGCCGCACCAAGAGACAACCTGGTCCAGCTCCCAGCCCGAAGCCACCATGAAGATACTCGGAAAATGCTCATGAGAGGTGTCTGCTCCTGGGCTCAGCTTCCAAAAGCAATTTCACATCTTCTGGGGAAACTTGCGGTGGACAGTACAGAATGCCAAAGCAAAGCTTCCCACTGACCTTGGTTACCTATCTCTTTGTTGAGCTCCCTCCCTCAACTGAACATTTCCTGAGAACAAGAATGGCACCCAATTAATCCAATATTTCTAGTGCCTAGCAGTACATATCAGTGATGACTTATTTCTTGTTTGTGAGTAGATGTATGAAGTGGACCTCAATCCAGCTGACAACCATTAGGAATAATATTTCCCTTTTAGGACTTGAAGGCAATTTTGCCTGTTTTTAGGCAGTCTGACTGTCTATAGAATTGCTTCTTGTAATTGCCTTTGAGCTGGAGTATGAGCTAGGGTACTGGCAGAAGGAACAGGCTGAGGGATGACTCAAAGGGAATTTCCCATCGCCACTGGTTAGTCTGCCCTGGATAACTTCTGAGTCAGTTCACAGGGTGAAATGACAAGACATGGATCTTCCGCCATCTTCTTGACCTCACATGGTCTGATTTGTCATTAATATCCAGCTTCCCATGGATGTGGCTATGGGTTTATTTTTGCCACGATATTTGGAATTGGGTTAGTGATGGAAGGGGGTGTGTTCTGCATTGCATAGCAAAAGCTGTATGGCTGACACTGAACACATGTTTGACTGTATATTATATTTACAAATCCCACTATCAAGTCACTAAGTCGAAGAGAGTATCAAATTTATTCCCACAAGAGAAGAGGAAATGCTGCCTCCCAGGGGGAATGGAGCCACTCTCTGGGGCACCTGGAAGACACTCTCCTAACAGCAAGCAAAAGAAAAGCAATGGTGAATAGTGGGATTTTCACCACTAAAGAGGGCAACTGGACCACAGGCAACGTCTGCCATTAGTGCCTGAATTCCACTTCAGATCTTAGTAGCTCACGGATGCTTTTTGTTTTGTTTTGTTTCATGTTATTTACTTTGTGGACATTGAATTGCCTTCTATAAGCAAAACAAATGCAGTTACAGCCACATTTAATTACAAAAGAAAGACAAAATGATGCCCTTAGCCCATTCAGCTACACTCTCGGCCATTAAAATATTTCCATGAATCTAACAGCCAAAAATATTCCAACACCAGAACATTTCTTACTACAGCAAGAATGTGTAAGACCGCACCATTGTTAATTTGAGGCAATTTTTAACAGATAAGGTGTACACACATGTAACAAAAACCACGAAATGCACAAAACATTACATAATCCTTTACTTCTTGTCCAATTAAACACATAGATGCTAAGCAGGAAAATATTTAAGATATCTAAAACTATGTAATCATAATTGTTCTACATCAAAACTACTTTGGTGACATATGATGATATTTTTCTCCAACAAGTTTTTCCACCATGTCACTCTCTTGGGTCTTTCTCCCACCTCTTAAAGTCTAGAAAAGTGAAATAGCTTTTCACTATTGGACATTCACTAAATGGAGATGCAAGTTGCACCAGTAGGCAGTTCATGAAAGCAAAAACTTGCAGAATATCCCCGTGGGTCTCCCTGGGCAATCTCTGATCCTTGGAAGGTGAGGACCATATCCCACCCCAAGGAAATTTGTACCTCAAGTCATCAAGAGACCTATGACAGCTAATTGTGACAGCATATATAAACTGATAGTTTTTCATTATTAGTTTAGTTTTCTAAATTATGATCTAAAAGTAAAGTCTCTTAAACCAATGTAGGTAACCATTCTAAGACTGGTCAGAATCTTAGATTCTAACATTTTTTAAACGTTAGATTCTTAAAGTTTGCTTCCCTTGAACAGAAACCATTCTCATATGATTTTTTAAAGGGAAATTAAACAATAATTTTTGGAAATTCCACATAGCATGACTTTGGAAAAGTTTTTTTTTTTCGGTCCTGAGCTAACAGCTATTGTCAATCTTCCTCTTTTTGCTTGAGGAAGACTGTCCCTGAGCTAACATCTGTGCCCATCTTCTTCTGTTTTTCTATGTGGGACACCACCACAGCATGGCTTGATGAGCAGGGTGTAGGTCTGCACTTGGGATCTGAACCCACGAAGCCCAGGTCACCAAAGCAGACCACCTGACTTCACCACCACGCCATGGGGCTGGCCACGGAAAAGTTTTTTTTAACTGTTATTATTTAGAACAGCGGTGTGTAAACCTTCAGAAGCACATTAGAATCACCTGGAGGCATTTTTAAAAACAGCCATGCCTGAGTCCACCCCTGACCAATTATATTAGCATCTCTGGGGGTGGGGCCCAGGTATAGGTATTGTTAATGCTCCCTTGATGATTCCTGTGTATCCAAGGTTGTAAACCAGTGTGTTAAAAGCATCCTCTAAAGGCTTCTTAGAGTATCGAGAAGTGCTGAATTAAGATCCGATCTGTTGCATATCCTGACACCTACCAGCTGTGCACCCAAGACAGGGACATATCCAAGCTGCTAGGTTAGCTACATTACAAAAATCTATAACTAAAAATGTCTATCCATCTATTATGACCCAGGCTTCCCTAGCCTAGAGGCTCAACATGCTTTTCTGCAATTTGCTGTTAGGAATGTAAAACACACGCGCACACAGAGTATCACACAGTGCAGTGACTGCTGGGGATTATTTGGTTTGCATTACCACTTCTTTGGTTGCATAACAGGACAGTGTCATGGGAGATGAGTCTTTTGAAATGGAAGCTTGTCTGTGTGCATATATTTTTTTCATGAAAAAAAGAAAGTACAGAGAAAAAACTCACCAGCAGTAACAGGGCCTATGAAACATCCCCATGCACTGTCCTCCACTGTCTTTCCCATCCACTGGCTGAATGGAAAGGTTCCTGGGGACACAGAGAAGGGCGGAGGCTGGGGGGAAGGAAGTTGGGTCCCTGAGTCACTGCCCACAAGAGAGCCCCCAGGAAGAGCCACCACACCAGGAACTCCTACACTAGACTGAGTGAGAAATAAACTTCTATTTCTTGGACCGCTGAAATCTGGGGGCTTCTTAGAGCTGTTAGTCTACCCTGATTAACTCTGGGTTAGCCCCTCACTCCTGCCCAGCCCCCGCAGCAGAGCCTAGTACAGTAACCTGAAGCTACAACTAGAGAACTCAGGTCTTCCACTAGAGAAGCCACCACTCAGAGTTACTGGGGCTTCCTGTACCTGCCACCCAGCCCCAGCCCACATTGGGACTCTTCACTTAAACACGCACAAAGCACATGCACTCAGCTACTCAAAGCTACAGGTGTTTGTGAAGAGAAAGTTCTAAATGTTTCCATGACCTGGGACCAGTGATAGCATGGATTACATTCCTTGGAGTGCCATGCAGAGTGTGAAATCTCCCCAAGAACTATGGAAAAATGAGAAATTTGAGACTTTCTCTATTTTTAGTGGGTAACATATGCATTTCTGAAAACTGTATGTAAAGCCAAAGGAAATATTTCCATATTGAATTTCAATAGTGCAATATGCTGTCTTAGAATAAAATGAAAAGATCTGGTACATAAAGATCTGTAAAGTTATATCATCTCCACTGGGTTTTGCTCAGACGGTGCTCCTCCAGGTTATGAGTTATAAGTGGATTGGCAAGCCTTTGTATCACATGCTACTAGGAGACATCTCCCAGGCTTCCAGGGCCACACTGGGAGTTTTAGGGCTCTGTGAGAATCAATGACCAAAGATATATTAGCTTGAAAAAAAGCTAATACGTTTTAAAAAAATAATGGTTAAATGTTTAACAACTTACAAGTCTTGGAACTTTAACAAAACAGAACAACACAGTGACAATTTAGATGTAAAGCTCTTAAAGGTGCAGAGTAAATCTTAACCACACGACAAAAACAATACACGTTGTGGACAATTTCCCTGGATTCTTCAGAAGACTCCCAGAATGCTCTAAGTATGTCTTTTGGGGTGACAGTTCCATAGAGATGTCGGCCCCAGCACCACCTGTTATTTATCTTTCTTCTTTATTCCTAAAGATACAGAATTAACTGAATCGGGGAGATGGACAAAGTTTCTTCTTGTGTGTCAATAAGTGAACAAAATTTCTTAAAATTATAGATGATTGGGAACTATTTTATTATTTGACACATGGTGTTAGCAACTGACATTTTATATTTCATTGTACCATTTTTTTCTTTTAACTGTTACAGGATATTCTAGAAAGAGATAGCTGACTATTAATAGAACATGCTTGTTAGTGCTGTGGAATGGATTCCAACGCCTAGCGCCCCTGTGTCTAGCAGAGTGGAATCCTGTCCCATCTTTTTGCACCATCGTCTCATCTTCTGGCGCTCTATCAGACAAAGCCCCACTGCTATTCACAGGTTTGCATGGCCAATGTTTTCAGATGCAGGTGGCCAGGTCCTTTTTCCTGGTCTGTCTTAGTCTGAAAGCTCCGCTGAAACCTGTCCACCACAGGTGACCCTGATGGTATTTGAAATCCTGGTAGCATAGCTTTCAGCTTCACAGCAACACGCAGCCGCCAGAGTATGCTGGGAAATGAACTGGGGCCATGGCAGTGAGAGCACCGAATCTGAACCACTAGACCACCACAGCTGGAGAAGCTATGCTTAGAGTTGCCCCAAAACTGGTCTGGTGAACTCTGCCCATCACTGATTTCAAGGGTACAGGAGGAGGTAAGGTTGCGACAAGAGGAGAAATGGCCGAGTAAGGAGAAGAAAGAGGGGATTGATCACACCCTTCCTGCACACTGAGGTGTCTCAGCCAGACCTGAGGGAGGCAAGAAACGTTAAATTGATTAGAAGACTGAAGTTTGTTTTAAGAATTAACTGGACTTTTCAATACTTGAAAATAAAGTTGTGCATGAACTATTAACAGTGACCATAACAACTATGGATGGCCCTAAGAAATCATTTGAGAGTGGGAGAGAATATTTCCTCTAAGCAGGTGGGAAGGAGCAATGGTAAGAAAATAAATTAGGTTTTATGTGCACTTTACTGAGTCCAGCCCATTCAATAAAATGCTTACAGGCATGTATGCTGGCACTCTAACAAATGAGCATGACTATTTGTAACAATCATACTGGTAACAGCTTTAAATTGCATTTTTCAAGAAGGAGTAAATCATAATTCCTTCTACCCAGGTCCTACTAGGCATTCTATTTTTCCAAAGGCATTCAAAAGCTCCTTGTGCAAAGGCAAAGAGTACTGTGAGTGTGGCTCACACAAGGCATAATTTGCCCTCACTCTCCAAACCCCTAAAGAGCATACAGTGAAAGCGTGGAAATACAAGATAGGATGGTGTTTAATGGAGCCACAGCATTCCCATGAGTCTGGAATGGGTCTTCTAGCGAATCACTTTATTTTCCAACACATATCAAAAGAGGCTCTAAGGGAGCCAAACATAAGAAAAGAAGAAACCTCCCAGATACACTTAACCACACACAGAGGTGACAAAAATCATACTGCAAAATGAGGGGAAAAATAAATGATGGCAACGAATAACCAAAATCATGAAGGCACATTTAAAAGAAATGAAGTCATGATGGCAGTACTTATAAACAGATTAACCATCCACACAGCGAAAGGTGAGACTCCCTTGGGCCCACAGGGTGAAGGATGTTGATGGGTGCCCTACAGTGGAGACAAAACTTCACTCAGCGTGGAAGCCACAGACCCTGCTCAGGAAGCCGAGAGGCAGCCTGGTGTGGAAACATCAGGACTAGAACAAGAATCCCATGTGAGTATCCTCCTTCAGTTTTGTTTTTCTGATCCAAAGATGCCAAAATCTAGTAGCAGGACGCTGGAGAGAGGAGCATGGTGGGAGAGCTGCCTCCTGGTGACCCACACATAAGGGGACCTTTCTACTTTCTAGCTCTGTACTTGGTAGGAAACAGATTCCCTCTGACTGGATCCCATTTCATTTCAAGCCCTAAAGATCACAGGGCCACAACCCAGGCCCAAGCCAGCATTAGAATAAAGTCCAAATACTGGACACAAATGCTTGGAGGCAAAGATTGACGAAATGACCAAGATGAGATGATTTGGGTGTCTAGGCATGAGATCCGACTCACCAACAACAGACTTCACCAAAAGCCCTAAGAGAAATTCAATGTCAACCTTGAAAAGAGAAGAGGCAGACAATATAATAAATAGAGTAAAAAATTGTTTACCCAGAGGTCTAAAGCAAAGAAACATCCAAACAAGAGAATTAGTAGTCTAAAAGGATTTCTTAAATAATCATCTATTTTATCAATTTTTTGGTAAGCATTCCAATTTTCCAATATGGTGGCACTTGATAATGATGGAACTGTGTGATGGCAAAGTGCCCCAATCCTGGTACTAAGGACAAGAGGCCACTCTATGTTGTGAAAATCACAGAGATTTTATGAACAAAGGGCATTTACCCCTCAGCAGAAGTTAATCCTGCAAAGAGCAAATTTGCACTCCCCCTAAAAAAGGATGAGTAATAATGTCAAGCAAAACGATGACCCCTCTGGACTTTTCAAAGAAGCTAGTTACATCCTGTTCTTGCTTCTGCAGATGCTCGTGGCAGCCCCAGAGGTGTGCCACTCTCAGATTCCCCTTCCAGAAAGAACCCAGCATCCACCTGACCAGCCTCCCGCTGTTCACAGCTCAGGCTCTGCCTCACCCCAGACACTCCAAGCCAAGAACAACACAGTGGGGCTGTGAGAACATTTCTGCCCAACACTGGACCCCTCCAAAGGCTATCTCTGCCCCGGAGCTCCCCGGTGGCTTAGTCAAACTGTCCAATCTGTATTCTGCCCAAGGCTCTCCCCGTCCAATCCAGCTCCATCTTCATTTCATCATTCATAGGCCCACCCCCTCCCTCTCTAATAAACTTCCTGCATTCCTAATTCTGTCTCAACATCTGCTTCCCAGGGAACCCAACCAACAAAATGCTCCTAAAACCAATACTGGTAAAAAGTGACTTTCCATGCCCCAGTACACAGATCGACTTTCTGGAAAATAAAATTTCATATAATTCCAATTACCTATGATGTTATTTGGCCATTTCAAAGGAAACGAGCAAGCGTTACAAATTTTAATCCTCAGTGAGTGAACTGATGATGGAAACATTGTTATTGTCATTACGACACAGAATAATTAGGATTGTATGTAAAATGTTACTTTTACAGTTTGGGGGTAAATCTACTTTTATTCATTGCAAAAATAATAGCAGATACTTAATAAATCCTTCAATTGATGTATTAACATAAATCAAGAGGTTTTCAGAGGCTCATACTTTTTATACTGTGAAATGTGTGAAAAAAAATTGTGAGGGCATGATGCTAAGTGAAATAAATGAGACAGAGAAAAACAAATACTGTATGATCTCCCTTATATGTGGAATCTAAAAGAGCTGAACTTATAGCAACAGAGAGTAGAATGGTGGTTGCTGGGGGCTGGGGGTTGGGAAATGGGGAGACGTTGGTCAAAAAGTACAAACTTCCAGTTATAAGATGACTAAGTTCTGGGATCTAATGTACGGCATGGTGACTACAGTTAACAAAACGGAACTGTATACTTGAAATTTGCTAAGAGAGTAGATCTTAAAGGTTCTCGCCACACACACACACACACACACACACACAAAGATAATTATGTGAGGTAATGGAGACATTAACTAACCCTATGGTGGGAATCACTCCACAACATCTACATGTATCAAATCATCATGTTGTACACCTTAAACTTACACAATGTTAAACGTCATTTACATCTCAATAAAACTGGAAACAAACAAAAAATCTTGTGTCATTTTTTCATAGCCACATTTCTTCACCAGATATGCCTTCTTCTATCACACACAGTTTGTTTGTTTTTTTAATTTCAGTTTTGAGATATCAAGTAATGGATCTTTTTAAGTCCTTTTATTGGATGTATGTAAATTTTCCATTCCTAAAGACTAAGGAGTGAGAACAGCTGCATATTGTTTAAATTATTCATAAGATAAAAATATCCTCTTTGGGTCTGTTTTCTTTCCTAACATCTTTGTGCACTGCTAATATTGTCCATTTTATGTATTATTTTCCCAGGACAACCTCTCCTAACTGCCAAATAGGAAATCCACCCGTCACCTCTAGTGTCACCGACTAGTTCTAGATCCCTTTTGTAACTTGTAATGAAATAGGAAATCTACAGAACCTTTTTTTTTTTCAAACAATAATGGAAAGTAAGTATTTGAATTGGAGACTTTTTCAAACAACAGGAGTCATGAAAAATTTGAGTTGTTTTTGACTACTACTTGGGGCATAACTTTTGATTAGTGATAATTAAACTTAAATATAAAGACATTTTAAACTTGGATTTTAAAACAAAGAATATAAGAATCACGTGGTTAGAGTTACATATTTTTGTCAGCCTCAAACTCAGTTGGCTCAATTATACCGCTATCGTAAAATTTTATGGGACTAATTTAGAGTTCCATATAAATTGGCATTAGTGTTTATTTTTGGATATTGATAATAGCAGTGTATTAGCGGTGAATGCGTAATGCAAATGAACAGTACCTTCCAGAAAATCCACAAAGAATCACTAAAAAATTAATAGCCATGCTTTGGTTAAATTTGTTTACTTTACTTAAAGTCCTTTCTCAGAAGTAACATGTACTCTTAATTAAGCAAAACACAACCAGGATTTTAATTTAACCCTGGAATTTGATCTTTAAAATTAAAAAAAAAAAAAAAAAAACTTTCTCTGCTATTTACGGTTCCTGCTTTGGGACAAATCCCAGCATCTGGAGACCAGAGTCAGAGCACAAAATGCACGGAGGCACATGTGCACTTTTACGCCGGTAAATCCACTATTTTTTAGGATAAGACCACTAGGGTGCTTACCCCCTCATTTCTTACCCCACAGAAATCAGGGAGTGTTTTCCAAATATATCCAAAGAAAGAAACCATATATTATATATCACAGCCCCATAGACACACACACACATAGATAATGAAAATGAAAGTTTTCCAAAATAATACTTTTCCTTTCTATACACGATGCACCCTGCTAGCTTCCGTTCTATTCCATTCCATTTCCTTTGGCTAATACCAGCCTTGACTCACTTCCACAAGTGGGTCGTGACCTGTGGTTTGGAAACCAGGGCTTCAGAGCCTTGCTGTAAAAAGGCTGGTCCTCAGGCCAGCAGCACCAGGGGCCTTGTCTGAAGCGCAGAAGCTCAAGGTCCACCCTAGTCCACAGGTGACTCTCAGGCACATTGAAGTTGGAGGAGCCTTGCTCTAGAATGCAAAACTGAGGACTGAGGATCCGTCATCTGAAGTGAATATAGATCAAGAATGTGCCTTGAAAAAATCTTTGTCAAAGGAGTGCTGTCATCCCGCTGACTTCAAAAGCAACACATTTTCTGGCAGAAGAGTTAGGTGCAAATGAGAATGGATTTTCAGTTTTATCAGCTGCATCCAGTGGGCTCTCCATCACCAGCACAGGGGTCCTACCCTAATCCTGGGCCTCCAGGGGCAGGGGTGCCGGGGTGCTGAGTCGGCTGCAATAGATCTGTGAACATGTAAGAGTGTGTGTGTGTGTGTGTGTGTGTGCGCGCGCGCGTGCGTGCTTACTCTGGGGAGAAAAGATACAGCATTCTCCAAATTTGTAAAGAGTTCCATGATTCAAAAAAGTTAAGAGGAGCTATCAAGCTGTGAAAAGACACGGAGGAAACATAAATGCACATTACTGAATGAAAGAAGCCAGTTGCAAAGGCGGCACACCATAGGATTCCAGCTATTTGACATTCTGAAACCACAAAACTATGGAAACAGTGAAAAGATCAGTGGTGGCCAGAGGTTTCTGGGGTAGGGGCTGGGGGTGAGGGGAATACATAATCAGAGCACAGAGGACTTTTAGGACAGTGACACTATGCTGTATCATACTACAGGGAGAGACCCCTGTCCTTACACATTAGTCCAAACCCATAGAATGCATGGCACAATGAGTGCACCCTAATGTAAACTGCGGACTTTGGGTGATGATGAGGAGTCAACACAGCCTCATCAATAGTAACAAACGGGCCACTCTGCTGAAGAATGTTGACCATGGGAAAGGCTGTGGATGTGTGGGCACGGAGGGCAACGGCAGCTCTGTACTTTCCGCTCAATTTTGCTGTGAAACTTGTCTAAAAAATAAACTTAAGTTTTATACATAAAAGTTAAAACACTGCCCTCGAGAACACATTCTCTCTGCTGCAAACCGGCCATGTGGTCGCCATCACACCTACAAATGAGGAGAGAGAAGCATAAAGAGTCGGTGCAAACCGAGTGGGGCCATATGTCCCAGAATAGAACAAAGTTCCTGGGCGGCTCTCACTTCATTGTGACCACTGCTTCTTTAATGCAATCAACACATATATGTTAAGTATCTACTAGGCACAAGGTACAGGGGGAGACACAAATCACTTTAAGTAACATATAATCCAACAAGCAGAGAAAACAGGCATGCAGATAATCATTATACAGTAAATAAGCCCTCCTCTTTCCAAGTGGCAAGGAGCCACATGTCAAGGTTTGGAGGACACAAAGACAAAAGCAAGAGGCCAGAGAGCGTGGAGCAAGAAACTCAGCTCACTGGCGAATGAGCACCAGGAGAGCACATGCAAACGCTTTGACAAGGATACCAGCTGTTTCCAACCATGACCTCTTCCAGTTGTTCTGTGACCCATTTTGGCGGATGTGCCCATGCTAGTCGTCAACTATCTTGATAATCTACCCTATAGGGGGGCCTGGCAGAACAAAACTGCTGCAAAGTTATGCTGGGTTCATTTTGCACGGAACGCAGAACTCCAGATGAAAGAACCTGGATTCGATGCTGTCAGCAATTCCACATGTCCTCCGAGAACACCGAATGACTTTGTTGGTGGTTTTTCAAATAAAATATATTTTCTTTTATTTCTCTTAAACAAATTAGATAGAAAACTGGGAAATACATAGAAGTAAAAACAAGGAAAAAAAAAGATAAGAAGTTTCTAGGTTTAGAAGCTAAGGAAAAGATAGCAAAGTATCAATAGATGCAAGCAAATAAAAATAATTATTTCATAGGGGTAATCATAAAAATCAAAAGGCAGAATAAATATCAAAAACAGTCTACATGGGGCCAGCCTGGTGGCATAGTGGTTAAGTTCACATGCTCTGCTTCAGCGGCCCGGGGCTCACCAGTTTGGATCCTGGGCCTGAACCTACACACCACTCATCAAGCCATGCTGTGGCAGCATCCCACATAGCAGAACTGGAAGGACTTACAAGTAGGATATACAACTATGTGCTGGGGCTTTGGGGAGAAAAAAAAGAGAGGAAGATCAAAAAAAAAAAAAAACCCAAAAACAATCTATATGATAAATACGACGTAGCTCAGGGTTGATATCATTAAAATAAAATTATACAAGATGCTGAAAAAAGTACTAAACCTTCTAAATCTTAACTGTGAAGAGTTGCCCACATGAGCTGGCTGTGCCTCTCCTCTCTGTCTTGTTTGAACCCACTCCAATGTGGCTTTTGTCTACTCCACACAAATCGCTCTTCCAAGGCCACCGATGACTTTCATGTGGTCAGAGCAGATGGTCCTCACCTCTACTGACCTGGCTGTCTCTCATACCCACTGGCTCCGCCTCTCAGCCCTCTGTGGGTCCCTCCTCATCCTCCCAGCCTCTTCATGTTAGAGGGACTCTCCTGTACCTCGGTCCCCAGGTGATCTCATATAGTCACCCAGCCTCAAATACAGGCTTATGACTCACAAATTGTAAATGACTCAACCAAAGTAAATTATACCTCAAGGAAGCTGTTAAAAAAAAATCAGAGCATGTCACCCATTCTTCTTAAAACCCTGCAACAGTCCCCCGACCCCCGACATGCAGAATGAAACTTAAAAATCCTTAGCCTTGCATATCAGAACACTGATCTATGGCCTCCCCATTACCTCTCCAACCCCAAGTCCCGCAGCTCTGCCCTCACTGCACACAAGCCCCTGCTCTCTGCTGTTCCTTGAACACACCGAACAAGCTCCCACCAATGGCCTCTGCACGTGCTGTCCCCTTGCTCCGGGACACTCTGCCCCATATGATCATACAGCTCCTCTCTCACTTCCTTCAGGTCTCTGCTTGAATTTCAGCTCCTCCCAACAACCTCCCTCGGCCAATGAGAAGCCGTTGCAGCACTGAGCTGTTACTTTTTTCCAATGGATTTTCATTTAGAACAACCCTTCCTCCTCTTTTTTCTCTATAAAAGCAGCTTCCCTCCTTTGTTTGTTGGATTTGCCTATGGTTTGCCACAGCACGCACATCCCAATTGCAATTCTTTTGGCTATTTCGGAATAACCTTATTTTGATATAAAATAACAGGGAAATTTGCTTTTTTTTTTTTTTACGTGTATGTGAAGAAGATTGGCCCTGACCTACCATCTGTGCCAATCTTCCTCTACTTTGTATGTGAGATGCCTCTACTTTGTATGTGCTTGATGATCAGTGTGTAGGTCCATGCCTGGGATATGAACCTGTGACCCCTGGGCTGCTGAAGCGGAACATGTGAACTTAACCACTACGCCACAGGGCTGGCCCCCAAATTTGGTTTTTAAGTTTAACAGAGGAATGGTGAAAACTATCTGAATATATTTCTTACTCAATTTCTATTTTATTTTAAGTATTTTCTCATTGTTTTGTTAGAAAAATTAAACCTTTGATCATGACAAAAATTGCAAAATCTTTTGCAAGATTGTCACTTGTGTTTTCAGTTTGCTTGTGGTGAAGTTTTTCCCAATTCAGGGATTTATGTAGTCAAATTGATCAATCTATGTCTTGTATAATACTTAAAGAGGAATTCTTCATTACATGTTTTCTATTAGTGTGTTTTTATGTTTATAATTTCAGCTATTGAAAATTTGTCTTCTATAATTGATTTTTTCCAAATACTATCTGGTTATCTACAATCCTTATTTAATAATTAATATTTTCCTATCTAATTTAAAATACTGTCTTTAAATTTTTGTATCTAATTGGGTCTGTAGAGAGGTGTAAAATGGCACCTCTCCCCTCCATCACTCGCTTGATTACCTCTTTCTTACTTTAACTTTTGTTCTGGAGAATACCAACCAGTATATATATATATATATATTGAGAGAGAGAGAGAGAGAGAGAGAGATGTCGTAATGCTGGTAATATATATGTATTTGAGCACACATCCTATCTCAACGCCTAGGATGGAAGCTCCACGCAGGCAAGGATCTTATCTGTTTGGTTCATGCCAAATCCCCAGCAGTCTCGAATGACTTCATTGAAATGGGTCCAAAAAATTTCAAAAAAAGATAACATAACTTGCTGAGAAGTGTATGAGATGATCATTTGCACAAGTTTCCAAATGAAATAACATCTGTAAAACTTTACTTTCCACCCAGCAAATCAGCCAAGGTTAAAAAGCACGCTAGAAAGTGGTAAAATGGCACCTTGAATACTTCTTGGAGAAGCAGAGAAGGGCACAGTCGAGTGGGCAGATGTTGGCAGCAAAAGCCCTAAAGATGGTCATACGCCTTGAATTAATCCAGGTTTCTGATGAGAGAAGTGCTGAAGGACGCGACCTTTTAGGAGGATTACCCTGGCTGCGTGAGATAGGAACTTAAGAAGGGCGGGTGGAGACAGCAGCGGCAGAACACTTAGAGAGCCCTGTGATATAGCACACAGGGCAGAGAACGCAGCCGCGCATTAGGACCGCAGAGGAAAGGTGCTGTGAATTAGACATGAAGGGAAAGGAGAAAGGGAGAACGGAGCTAAAGATATGCCTCATGTCTTATGCCTGGGTCACTGGGAGAAGTGCCCATTATGAAAAAGAAGCAAAGTGGATTAACGAAAATTTTAAAATGATGAAGCTGATGATAATAGCCAACCATTGCTATTGACCAGACACTTTTCTAAGACCTTCACGTGAATTACCTCATCTGATTTTCCTACAACCCTAGAAGGTGATACCATTATCCTCATATTACTGATGAGAGAATGGAGGCTCAGAGAGGCTCAGTAACTTGCCCATGCTCAATCAGCAAATGTTCTACCTGGGATTGTAAAGCAGGAAGTCTGGTTTCACAGCCAGGCTGATCAACCAATACCCTATAGCTGCCTTGTCCCAAAAGGAAAGGTTCTAGAAATGAAACGATGTTGTAGACACATGAACCTGGCCTCGGGGGAGGCTGGACTCTGTGACCTGAACAAATGACCTAAGCTCTGGATTCAGAGCCCTAGAGTATGTGAAGATGCTCTGAAGACTCGAAGTACCAGACAAATGGACATACAGTCCCTCTGACTGGTTGCTGAGTTGAAGGTACCTGTACCCACATCCAGAGTCTAGCAGGCACCTAGCAATGTGAGGCTGGAGCTCAGGGGAGAAATCAGAGCCAGAGAAAGCTGAGTCCTCTATACAAAGGTGATAACTGAAGCCATGGGAGTTTGAGATCAGAAGGTAAAGAAGGTATAGAAGGAAAAGAAGACATTGGAAATTAAACCATGGAGAAGCCAGTAGTAAGAGTTGTTCCCACTCATTAACAAGAGCAGGCAGAAAGTTGGGTGCACACAACAGAAAATGTGTACTTAGTGTCCTGAACTCACTGTACCCTGAGCTAGCCCCAAACTCATGCCTCCCCCACCTCAGTGGTCCCAACACTGAGTCTTGCAACAAGGGTGACAATGCTTAAACCCTAGTTGCACAAAGGGAGTTGCACATCCAACAGCGGGGCCGGCCACACTGACATCTCTGATACACTCACTTGCTGGGGGCTGGCCTGAAAAATTCTTGATTCAAATTCCCGATAAGTTAATTTCCCATCAGGCCAGAAGATGCAACGAGTGACACTCCTCGTCTGGACTCTATTACACCCAATCATGGAGCCCAAGAAACGTGCCGACATTTTGAAAACAAGTCCAAATAATGCTCTTTAAACCCTTACAGGTGTTGACTAAGCTCTCCAGCAGCTGTGCAAAATAATGCAGCCTCCAGTGTAGACAGAAAAAAATAAATCAGTTGCTTTGATAAATATTTACTTATTGATTATCTAAGGCTAGGTTAATAATTAATAACTATTCGTAATCTAAGCAAGGTCCACAGAAACACCTGAGGAGCTTGTGAAAATGCAGTCCCCTGAGTCCAGCCCAAACTTCCTGGAGAAGCGGCTCTGGGGGCAAGCCCAGGAATCTGTATTTTGACTAGCTCTCCTTTGGGATACCTCTGGGAACCAGCTCTGCAAGAACACTGCCCCAGAGGGGCTCCAGGCCAAGCATGCACAGCTTCTCACCATTCCCCGGGGAAGTGACTTCAATCTCCTCCAACCCCCGCCTACACCTGGTAAAGCTGGTGCCCTCCCTGAATGTCAGCATCACTCAATCTTAACGAGTCACAGCCAGTTTGGGGGGAACTGTGCAGCACGCCTGGGGAGCACGCCATTAAACCCCGCTGCACACACCCTGAGCACACGGCCAGCAGTAGCGGAGCGAGCTCAGCCCGCAGGAGCACAGGACGCCAGCAGGAAGGAGAGACAGAAAGGAGAGCCCCATCACAGAAAGCTCACAGAAAGCTGACCTGCAGCAGGGCCCTCAGACCTTAGAAGTCTCCGCTGTTTTGCCATATCAAATCTTTTGATATTTTTAAACACTATTATTTTTCTGATTATAAAAGTAATAGGCACTCATAGTAAAATTTTAGCAAATTTGCTCTTCTAATCTTAATTAAGTGCCACCATCCTGCAGATAAATGAAAGTGCAGCCATAAATGGCCACAAGGTCGCCAGGCTCATCGGGATGTGCTAACCCCACTGGAATCTGATCACAGCTGATTTATTGAGGAAAAAATAGGCAGCGTATCACAGGCTTACGTCATCTTCACAGTACACAGACTTCGAGGGGAAAACTCCCGTCTCTCTTCTCTCTCGAGTGTATCCTCAAAAGGGTAAACTTTCCACCTTCCTGTGAAGCACAGTGACTATAAATCAGATTCGCAAATATGTGCAAAATGCTTACAACTCAATGGGTCTTTTGTCAGGCAGGTGGGAGCTGGGTAGTGAGATCCTCCCTTCTCCGTGGCGAGGGATCAATCACCACCAGCCAGCAGTCACCTAATCCCTTCCTCGGGATGCAGCCGGGGCCGCTGTTAGCATCTGCTTCGTGTTATTTGAAGTGTCCCGTTCGTCTGCTGGGTTCTCAGGCTTCCCAGTGACCTCGTGCTTAACGCCGGCTACTTCTTAAAGCTTTCCTAGATCCTTCCTTCCACGAAACACAGAGTTTAAGTTTAGTATCTTTTACAGTCAGAAATATTTAGCGTTACTTCCAGAGCGGTGGCCCCAGATGCTGCGGGAAAGAAGTCAGTCCAGCAGTTCACTTCTTGGCAAGTACTGGTCCTGTTCTTTCCAGTTCTTTCCAGAATATTCCAACTTCTTCCTTCTCCTCTTCCACCGCTATTATGTAAGAGTATGCTAATAAATAACATTACACATCAACAATATAACTATATATTATAAAATTGCTATAACATAATGACTGTTTTATTATTAACAATATTAATATATTACTACACATAATGTTATATAATATATTAATGTTCATATTATATTATTAACAATGTGTTACTAATAACATATAATAATATACAAAATATAACAGTATATAACAGTATATGTTAATAATATACAATTAATATTACATTAGTAACATTATAATATACTGATAGTAAAATGAAATGTGATAATAACTGCCTAGGGTGTGCCAGACACTGCTCTAAATGCTTAAGCTCATTCACATTAACTAATTTAATCCGCATGATTCTATGAGGCAGGCACACTATTTCATCCTCATTTTACAAGTGAGGAAACTGAGGCAGCTAATGAGAGGTGGAGGCAAATTTCAAACCTAGACCATCTGGCCCCAAGACACTTATAAAAATGAGCAAAAAATATAAAAGCTAAAGAGAAAGGGAGCAGGAGGGAAAAAGCCATAATTAGAAACAATCGTAAGTAAGCAGCGTTCAGCCTCTCCACACGTGGAAGCAATTAGAAACCTGACCAGGGACCCCGCCAGTCCATCGTCTGTGACTGAGCTCACGCGAACCTGGAGGAGCAGGATCTAGAGGTTGCCAGCAGTGGACCGCAGAAGCGAGCCTGGGCATCCTTTGGGAACTTTGGGGCAGAGGGTCAATGCATCGATGCAGTGACAAACTCCAGGAACTTCTAGGCATGGCAGCATCTGTGAGCTGGACCTGTGAGCCACGGGGCTCATGAAGCATACTCAAAATCACCTGCATGCTTCATCTAAAATAAACAGCCAGAGGGGATCCCCAGGAAGACCCTGGAGGCCAGGCTGTCCACAGGCAGGAGCGATGCTCGCTGAGCACGGGAGCTGCGAGCAGGATGCAGCGGGATGGGTGAGCCGAGAGGAGCAGGGCAAGCAGCTTCTCTCAGATGCCTGCCCAGCGCCCAGCAGCAGCTCCCAGGGGCCTCATGGGCAATCCTCACTGCGTGCCGCTTTGGGTCCCAGGTGTTTGGGAACATGTGAGTTGTGCCCAGGATGGCAGGTGCTGTGTCTTTATGGTCTCTTATCCCCCTCCAACCCCACTGTGGGTACATGGAAGGCTTTAATAAATATTTGCTGAATGAATGAATGAATCAGACAGAGACAGGTTCCTCGTTACAAAAGGGTGCAGTGGAACCATTCACAGAGCTACAGACGGGTGGACTTACTCAACTTAGAAATGCCCAGAGCTGCCTTGCGACCCCCGTGCTCAGCTTCAGTGCTGCAGCCCGCTGCCAGGACATCAGTTGACCAGAGCCAGCACCTGCCTTCCGTAGCCACTAGACCAGCGCTGGACCAAGCGGGCTCTAACGTTCACACTTTGCTACAGTGTCGAGTGGTTTACGATTAGAAAGCAGGTTCCCAAATAGGACTTCACCTTGAGCTGCCCAACTCAATCTTCCCCTTCTCTTCTTTTAGTATTTTAAGTTTTTTACTTAAACATCACTCTTAACAAAATAGAAGTAATATATTTGTGCAATTTAAACAATAAGAAGCAAGCTTCCTTGTATGGACTCCTCAGCCCACAATGAGCAATACCAGGACCTCAGAAGCCCCCAGAGCCCCTCCCTGAAGCTCTCTCCTCCTCCACAATTCTTGTCCTGAATTATGTACTTAGTTTGCCCTTGTTTTTATTTTTGACACAGATGTATGTTTCTCTGAACAACATATGTTTTTTATTTTGCCTCTTTTTGATTTTTATATGTGGAATCATATGGTATTTCTTCTTCTGTGACATTTTTTCCACTCGACCTTGAGAATCATCCACATAGATGCACAGACACAGGCAGACACTTGTAGCTTCTTTTTCACTGCTGTATAGCATTTCACTGTAGGACTAGAACACAACATTGATTTATTCTGCTGGTGGGTGTTTGGGTGGTTCTAGTTTTTGGCTTGTGCGCATCTCCTGGTGCCCATGTGCAACAGGGTATATACTCAGGGCTGGCACTGCTGGAGCACCGTTATCTTTACAGGTAACCCCAAACTGATACCACAGGACAACTGCTATGTTACCAATTTACACCCCCACCAGTGTGGGGGAAAGGACCCTCTGTGCCACATCCAAACCTCAATGCTATGAACTTGCTTTCACGTACATTATTATTTTTCCTCTTATCCCCTAAGCACCTCTCAAAGTAACTAGCTAACATGTCCCACATATGTACCCACCTACTCCGATATGAGCCCTATATGTTTTAGATATGTACCTAACCATGAAAATTACATGATGTTGTTTGGGAAGTTTACATGTTTTCATGTATGTGAATAGTACTGTGCCACAAACCACATTCTGTTTTAGATCTTTTTTCACTCAACTCCATATTTTGTAAGACATACCCACAATGCTCGACGTATGTTAGAGACACAATGATATTGTATCTTTAAGGTGGATGTGTTACCCTCATTTTACAGACCACAGGGATCGCTCACAACAGTTCAGCACTCAGTAGGGGCTTGGGGCATTCCGTGTAATAACTCACTGAATCCTCACACCAACCCCACAAAGTAGGTGATTCCATTTGAGACAAGAGGAAACCAAGCCACAGAGAGATTAAGAAACTTGTAAAAAAAACCACCCAGTTAGTAAATGATGGAGCAGGATTTGAATCAAGTCCTATGATGTCAGAACCCTCACTCTTATCTATGACATGAAGCTCACTAAGGACGTGGGACTCAGAGAGTTTGTCACCAGCCTCTCTAGGTTCCACAGCCAGTGAACCACGGAGTAGAACAAGTTCAGACTCTTCCCCTCTCCATCCCGTCCTCATGTGGTCAGTTCCAAAATGCACAATGTTCTGTGTGAGCAGCTGGTGAAGAGCAAAGGGGGGAATTAGAAAATGTCCCAATCACATGTCTCTTTAAAGTTGCACACTTGACTGATATGTGTAATCCTCTTCATCCAACGTTAGTAAATGAAAACATTAATAAGATGGAACTCGTGAGGAAATGCAATGATGTAAACGGAAAATTCCTTTATCAGAATGAGAATTAATGACCAAAATCTGTGTCGAATCCTAATCAAATGGGTTTGCTAGCCTTAGCCGTTTTTCCCTGCTCGGGATAACAGTCCGGTCCATCTCTGGCTGCAACAGACTCTACCCCTTAGCAGGGCAGATACATGGTCACATGCACCTAACGCTACGAGCATACTTGTCTGACACATTTCTATGATTTCTATTATAAGAAAGTACTTGGAAGGGCCAGCAAAGAAAGGCAAATCAAAATGTGCTTAATGACTTATTTTTATCACTAACAGATAACATGCTAAAATTTTTTTTAAGTTCTGCTCTTTTTTTTGTAAATGAATTGCTACAATTGCTGTATTATTTCAATCAAGAATGTTTTCTATTTCATAGTTCTTTATCATCCTTCTTTTTATTATTATTATTCCCAGCTCCTTAAACACATAAAAGGATAAAAGCAATCTCTTCTGGCAGAAAAGAACTATAGTAGATTATGCAGGATAAATTTCTTAAATATGAAAGGAACATTTCTCTCCTCCAGATCAGCCTGGGGACTGAAAGTGAAGGACACATCAAGTATCTATGGCTGTCTCCCTTCACACCTTCAAGGTTAAACCACTTCTGTGAGAATTCAAGTCCTTTTCAGACAGGAAAAAAAAATTCAGTAGCAAGGAGCCAAAGACAAAATCTTTCACTATTTACATTAACACACCAAGGGGAACCGTTCAGGTGCCATTTAGAAGAACTTCTCCCAGAAACAAAAGCTGCATTCCTCGGCCCAGAACCAGAAAACTTCTCAGCATATAAAATTTTACTGAACAAATCCCTGAAATCAGGTATTTTAAGGAAACAGTGGAAGGCAATCTATTTTTCTAACTTTGTTCTCAAGGATATCAATTTCATATACCAAAGAAAAAGGAAGTTCAGGAATAATTATTCAAATTCCAGTAGGTGGAATTTGATAGATTTACAAACGAAATAAACTCTAATATAATTCTCTCGTTAATACAATTCTCTCCATCTCAGAACTGCAACTATAAGTAACTGCAACTCTAAATTGCCAGCTCATCTTCAAAGCACACGGAAGCAATCTGAGTTGAAATTTATTTTTTAAAAACTCTCAGGGTTACCATTCTCAAAATTATCCTTCACTTATATTCATGTTAACCCATATGATGATGATAAGATAAATATGAGCTGAAAATAAAGTTCATTCCTGAAATCAAATATAGAACGTCTCCACTGAACACATTTTCAGAGAGAAGATTTCTCAGATTTGTCTAAGACTGCTTGTGCTCGATAAATTAACATATAAAAATCTGCAATAATTTCTTGTTGACTTCATCTTTTCCTTCTGGCTGGTTAAGAATAAGATGCCAAGCAGAATGGATCTCAGTTGTTGACCGTCATACTTTGAACTGTAGGAGATATTTCTTGTATCACCAACCCCACGAGCTTTTATTTGCATCCTGCAGCTTCATGGTCAACAGAGACCAAAAGAAAAAGTCTTCACTGCCCCCATCTGTGTGTAGCATGGACACACTTACCAAACATGTTCCAGATATTTCTGAAGAAATCTTATCACATCCACAAGAGAGTTCCCACTTGCATTTCTGGAGACATAACTGCCATCCCCCAATAAAGTATTGCACAGAAATCAAATTATAGGGTCCCCCATGAGGACCTGCCCCTCTCTATCCTTGGATGAAATTCAGAACCCTCAACACCCCTGGGACATCCCCTATTTATGAAACCTCAGGAGGACCCACAAGGCTCAAAGAATGCATTTAAGCTCTTATTACTTCTAATTCCACTTTCAAAGAAATCGAATGTGTATAAATGTGAGTTGCACATAGGATGCAACATTCCCAAATATATTCCTTTTAAAATATGTGTGTGTGTGTGATTTTGGAGGACATTTTATATTTTAGTTGAATAAAAAGGTAAATTTTTCAATACCATAAACTTTCCTGTCAATGTTAAGCCACTTTCCATTTTCAAAAATGTTTTAGGCAAAAAATATAAATCAGCAAAACCTACTAGGCCACGCAAGGAAAATAAATGTATATGGGGAACATGAAGAACTGGCAATGTAGTGAATGATTTGGGCTAGTGTAGACAGCTGAACTAAACAGTACAGGTGTAGACAGCCTATCTGGATAACGTAGCTCAAGCCCTAATTTTTTTTCTGTAACTTTTATTTAGGTCAAGTATATTCAAACCATCACTTCATTTCCTCCCTGGGGCTATACCCTACCTGCATGTACATGTCGTATTGAAATAAAAGGGTGGCCTTCCTCTTGGGACCTTGCCTTGGCACCCATCTCACTTCCTTATTCTGTCACCTCCAGAGCCACCGGGAAGTGCTGTCAGTGAGCAGCTAGGGCAGGTGTCACATGACGAGCTGCTGAAGTGCTGGCATGCCCAGATAAAACAGCGTCCAGCATTGGAAATGTGAGCGTTCATGCTCTAGTGCCTTCCTAGGCAACCCCAGGCAAGCGTAAAGGAGACAGAACTAAAACAGAAATTAGAAGAATCTGGATGTGCTTTTATATGTTCACTCAGGGGTCAGCAATCCTCTTCTGCAAAGGACCAGATAGTAAATATTTCCAGCTCTGCAGACCATATGGTCTTTGTTGCAGCTACTCAACTCTGCCATGATAGCGTGAGAGCAGCCATAGATGGGATGTCAATGAGTGAGCATGGCCGTGTCCCAGGAAAACTTTCTTTATGGACAATGAAATCTAAATTTCATATAATTTGCACGCATTATGAAATATTTTTCTTTTGATTTTTTCCAACCACTTAAAAATGTGAAAATCATTTTCTTAGCTCACGGGCTATATAAAAACAAGTGGTGGGCCAGATTTGGTCCTCAGCTGTGGACGGCTGATCCCTGTATTAACCAATTCGTGGACAGGCGTCTGTGAAAACCCAGCCAAGGAGGAAGCCAGGGCAGCTTCCTGGCCAAGATGGCACCTACCTTGATATGAGCTGCTGGGTCCGGGACAGTCTGAATCATGTCCTTTAGTGGGCCAGCTCATTTACCATCCGTTCAGAACCCGAGACAGCTGAGAGACAAAGAGACAACACAGATAATAATAAACAACCTTGTTTCTGTGTTTGGTTTTCCATGAGGACTGAACACATCACACCAATGACAAAGGAATCACAGCTTTGCATTAAACACATGGCCCGAAGGCATCCTTTAGGTATGTGCAGTAGACGAAGCGACTAGAGAACCCACTTCTCTTCTGCTGGGAATATCATTTTCTTTTAGTCCCCCAAAACCCCCACATCACATGCAGTTCACACACGTCATTTTACACGGGCAGCATGGATGAGCGATCTTTTAAAGGAAGAAATGAGATTTTTAAAAATGAGACATTTTCTACTATATAGAGAGAACTGGAATTTTGAAGTTCCCACCAAAACTAATGCAGTCTACACATCTTTTTGTTATCGTTGTTTTTGTGAGGAAGATTGGCCCTGAGCTAACATCTGCGCCAACCTCCCACTTTTTGCTTGAGGAAGATTGTTGCTGAGCTAACAAGTGTACTAAGCTTCCTCTGTCTTATGTGGGATGCCTCTATAGCGTGGCTTGATGAGCCGTGCTAGGTCCACGCCTGGGATCTGAACCCACAAACCTCAGACCACTGAAGCGGAGCATGCGAACTTAACCACTACACCACCGGGCCAGCCCCACAGCTACACATCTTTTTAAGCTTCAGTTAAGCTCTTAGTAAAAAGCACGGCTACCATTCATTGAGTGCTTCAGTGGCAGCTCCGGAGCTAAGGGCTCCACGTGCATTTTCTCATTTAATGCTGACCACTGCTCCGAGGGATGGCCTTCCTATTGTCCATTCAGGGACATGGAGACCCAGAGAGGCCACTGATGTATCCAAGACACAAAGCCAATAGTCAAGTCTGACTGGCCTGACTCCAAGGCCTACAAGAAATTTTAGTTTAACATAATTAACAGATTTCACCCTGTATTTTGAAGATACTTGAATTCATTTTTAAATTTAGTTTAAATTTAAATGAATTAAATATAAACATGTCATACTCTAGGAATAAATACTGCATCCAATAAATTCTTTCTTTCAGATTATAAACCAGTGTGTTCTGGTTATTGTCTGTCACCTCTCCTCGTGCCCAGAGCCACTCTCCACCCTCCCCAGCTGTGCCCCATGTCCCCCAGGGCTGACCCCTACAGACTGCCTCAGCAGGACTCCCTTGCCTCTGACCCCTGGCAAATTGGGTCAATGTGACACCATCTGGAGATCGGGGGGGGCAGGAGGAGAGAAGGGTGGGGGTATTTCTTCCCCACATCTTCCCACTACCCACTTGAGGCTCCCTCTGTACATGGTCACAGTTCTGGCCATAGCTGGATTCTAGAATGACCTCTCCCATCCTCGGGACCATCCCCAGGGGCTCCAGGCTCCAGCAAGTGTTCACCACCCTGTCTTTGATTCTCTGTAGATATTAGGCACCAGTTGTGTTCTGGCACTGAAAATACCTTTTCTAATTTATATTTTTAGGTGCCATCACGTTTTTTTATCAACTATCATTTTTCTTTGTTTTCTTCTTTGTAAATCTGGCCTATGACTCTTAGCAGTAGTAAACTGCAAAATAAAAATAAATGGCTTTAGGGGCCAGCCTCGCGGCGCAGTGGTTAAGTTCACACATTCCGTTTCTCAGTGGCCCGGGGTTCACTGGTTCGGATCCCAGGTGCAGACATGGTACCGCTTGGCAAAACAGCCATGCTGTGGTAGGCATCCCATATATAAAAAAAGTAGAGGAAGATGGGCACAGATGTTAGCTTAGAGCCAGTCTTCCTCAGCAAAAAGAGGAGGATTGGCAGCAGTTAGCTCAGGGCTAATCTTCCTCAATAAATAAATAAATAAATAAATGACTTGATTACAGGACTATAGACACAAAAGCTGCCTTTCAAGCTGACTCTTGAACACAGTCCACCGGGGATATGCCAAAGCCCTCACAGGAGTCCCAACTACTCTGTATCTCGCCCTTTCCGACCTTCTCACGGTGCAAACACATCCACTTCCAACAAGATGGGCTTCTCATGGGAAGCCTTTGCCTCCAGGTGTGCGTGCCCAAGGTCTGTCCCCCAAAAGGGCTCCATGGTGTCCTCCCAAGACTGGGGGAGCTTAGCTGGCCAAGGAGATGACAAACTTGGAAACTTAGGCATTATTTCTTACTACAGCCAAATTTCTTCATCTTGGAAAGTATGGAATTTTTTCCCCTAAGTCTAAACCAAGTTCTTTTGGGGGATAATAGTTGCTCAAAAATGCAAAAGGAATGAAGCACTGTCTTAAAATTGAATTGGATGGCCGTGGAAGGTAAGCCACGCTCTTGGGGCACTAATGAGAGGCGAGGCTGGGAGAGGATGGGGGCCTGGCCGAGCGTCTCTCAGAGCTGACTCGTCTGGCACAGGGACCCTTCAACCCCCCCAGGAGCTCCTCCTCAGCAGAGCGGAGTCACCCCAGGAAAACACCACTCTGCTCCCAGAGTCCTTCCATCCACCTAAGAGACATAATCTCAAACCCTGATCCCTCAAAATGCATTTGGGAACTGAAGGGTAACAAGAATCCTCTACCAGAAGACTCCGTGAGATTCTCAGAGTCGGTCCCAGGAGCAGGTGAATTCTCGCTTCACACGAGGGGACCGTGCCAGTCTTCTGGAGGTTCCAAATGTAATGAAGTGAAACCAACATTCTGGATGTCCAAGACCATAGAAACATCATGGAAGTTACAGTGGCCATTCAGTTTGTCACCAACCAAGACACTAACTTAATAACAACTGTTTACGTCTTCTGTCTTTTATGGGGAAGTTTTGGGTACTTTCAATGCATCAAAGGTGAAACAGCAACAGATTCCAGAAGCAACAGTGCCACCATTCAAGGGATGGAGATGAGGAAACAATTCATACAGAAACCAAGAGATCGGTCCTGTGAGCAGGCAGCCAGGGGCAGTTCCAAGTAAGGGACATGGATAACACCCAGAGAGAGAGAGCTGACTCATACGGAGAGCCTGGGAGGTGCCACCAAGGAGCCTTGAAGAAGCAGAGGCACGTGGATTGGCAGAAAGGCAGGGAACAAAGGTTCCTCGCAGCTGCCCCGCATCAGGGAGCCAGGGCATAGGATCCTAACCCACCAGGACCATCATCAACCAAAGGCATTTATTAACCATTCGATGCGAATGGCACTGCCACCCTCCAAACCAGATCAGCTAAAGAGCAATGCACCCAAAAACCAGGAGAACAAACATTCTACCTTCTTCCCTAATGCCTCCTTCCTCCACAAATATCCTCGACTGTTTTTGCAATCATTTGCATGCCTGGTCTTTTGTGCTATTTGGGATCTATTTTGTGGACTCTTTTAAGAGCACTTCTAATTCACTTCTGCGTTTCTAATGATCATTTCTCAAAGACAGCAGTTGATGAATGACATGATGGTTTTATATCACTGTTGGAGCATTTTTATTTTCTATTTTACCTGCCTTTGAACCGTTGCAGAACTTGAATCTAAGTTATCTAAAATCCTTTCCCTTAATATCTGTTTCTTACGATGAAGTCATTTAGTAATATATGTTTACGATTGTGTGTTTCATGATCCAGCACTATTTTATTATTAAGTTTCTTGAGAAATAAAACACACTGACATTCAACAGAATTCTACTTGTCTCCCTCCTTCATTCTTGTTTGCAAAATGCCAATGGCTTACTAAACAGAAACAAATATTTGATTTGGGTTACTTTAGCTATAATTGCATAAAGTGTAGACTGGCACACAGTGCTAAAAGGAAAATAAGCGTTTTGTAATTAGGGAGGCAATGCTGCAAAGTGGTCAAGAGAAGACCTGAATACTTGCAGGGCTGGGGTAAGAACAGAAATGAAGGCTCCCTACTCCTCTTCTCTTCCCAACCCCAGTTCTGTCCTGTATGCAAGGGGCACGTGGACACCCCAGTCCACACGGCCATGCTCGGTCAAACAGCTGCCCTGCCGGCCACCCTTCAGGCCTAGGACAATACACACAGGATCTGCCCACAGAGATGGATGCCAGGAAAGAGGCCTGTGTAGGTCCAGAAGTTCGGGCCAGTTTGGCAGGAGCTCCGGGTTCCCAGGCGCCTCAGGTATGGCGTGGAAAGAGGATGGGTGCAGCTGGAGAGGGCAGGAGTGGGCCCGGCAGGGATGGAGGCAGGGCTCCTCTGGAGGAGTCCTAGATCCGAGCAGAGGCGCAGAGCCAGGGCTAGCTTGGAAGCCAGAGATGGTTTTCCTCCTCAGAAACCTAGAAAAGGTCACTTCACTTTCTAGGAGCCTTAGTTCCACATCTGTAAAACAGGATAATATGACCATGGTATAATAAAAAAGATATTTGGTCCCCAGTTCCTGCACAGAGCTCTTAAAAACCTTGGAATTTCCTGAGTGATAAGGATGATAGGAGCATCTTTTGTTCTAATGAAGTGACTCTTGGCAGGCCCTAGATAGCTTCAAGATGGTCTCAGAAAGACCAAGCCTTGATTAGAAGCCTGCAACTGTCAGCTCACCTCCATCCTCTGGGGAGGGGAGAGGGGCTGGAGATTGAGCTAATAATCGATCATGCTGTGTGAGGAAAGCCTCATAAAAACCTCTAAATGACAGGATTCAGAGAGCTTCCAAGTTGGTGGACACAACCAGGTGCTAAGAGAGCAGCATACCCCAGCTCCATGGGGTCAGAAGCTCCTGTGCTCAGGACCCTTCTGGACCTTGCCCTATGAACTCTTTATCTGCTCATCTATATCCTTTATAATAAACTGTAATAGTAAGTATAGCATTTTCCTGAGTTCTGTGAATCCTTCTAGCAAAGTGTTGAATCATGGCAGTGGGGGTGGTGGGAACCCCCAACTCTGTAGCCAAGTTGGACAAATTGAGTAACCTGTGGACCTGATATTTTCAACGGGTGTCTGAAGTTGGGGGCAGTCTTGTGGGGCTGAGTCCTTAACCTGTGGAGTCTGACACTAACCCTGGGTAGGGTCAGAATGGAATTAAATTGTAGGATATTCAATTGATGGTCAACAGTTGGAAAACTGGTTGATGGTGTTGGAAAAGACACCACATATCTGACGTCAGGAAGGAAAAAAACCCTCAATTGTCTACCTCCAAACTGATGTTCAGCAGTTCACACAGGTGTGAACACAAGATTCGGCCAGTAGTGACTCCAGCTGGTTAGCACCTGAGTTGACCCCCTGGCTGGCCATCTCCCCTGCCTGCTCCGTAAGGCTTTTGTGAGGAGTAAACTGAATCATGTCTAAGAAACCTCTAACAGCACTAGGCACATAGTAAGCACTTCATAGCGGTAATCACTACCATTAAGAAAGCAAAAATTTTGATAATGTATGAAATGTTGCAACTTTGAGAAAAACAATTCTCAATAAATAAGTTGCTAATTTTCATAAAGGCCCTTTGCTCATTGACTAAAAAGTTCTTCATTTAAAAGCCGAAGTTTTAATTTTAAGCTAACTAGTCATTAAGTGAAAACATTTTAGGCAAAACAGCTCTAAGCGAACTGATTACAATGAATCCTTTCACTGAGTGAGCTCGTCAAGAGGCGTACCTGTTCTAGATGAGTGGGTATTAGGCATGTCAGTCTTCTACCAGCAAAACCTACCACAAGAACTTCATAGTCTGACTCCTGCTCAGGACAGTGTCCCCTCCTGGAACAGTGGTCCGCAAAATGGAGTGGGACGAGAGGAAGGCAAGAGAGACACCCAACCCCCGGGGCCCACCATTGAAGTGCGCACTCCCTCTCAGGCTCAGGAGCGCCTCCTTAAATTTTGTGCCTCCCGTGGCTTGGCTCACTCTAGTCCGAGCCCAGATGCCTGCAGGCCAGAAGAAAGCAAGAGAGACCAGTAGGAGGCAGAAGCATGAGAAACCAAATGTGTCTTTACATTAACTGAAAAATAAGAGATTGAACTTCTTCGGTAGGATGTGGCTTATCTTTCCAAATGAGTACAAATCTCATGGCAATGGGTTGAATTGCATCATCAACCCCCAAACCCTTGATAGGTTGGAGTCCAAACCCCCAGTAGCTCCGAATGTGACCTTCTTAGGAGATAGGGTCTTTACAGAGGTAATCAAGTTAAAATGAGGTCATCAGAGTGGGCCCTAATCCAATATGACTGATGTCTCTACAAAAAAAGGGAAATTTGGACACAGAGGGAAGACGATATGAAGAGACAGGGGGAAGATGGCCATCTACAAGCCAAAGAGAGAAGCCCGGGACAGGGTCTCCCTCACAGCCTCAGAAAGAACCAACCCTGCCCACCCCTTGACCTCAGACATCGGGCCTCCAGAACCATGAGAGAGTAAATCTCCATAGTCTAAGCTTCAGTGTGTGGTCCTTCATTACAGCAGCCCTGGAAAACTAATGCATCTTTACTGAGGGACTAGCGCAATATCTTAACTGATGAACCTTAGAGGCCCTGATGGGGGCAGGGCCCCAGGAACCACATCCAATTTAGTTGCCCTGTTTCTGACTGGACTCCAATTCTGTTCAAGGAACATCCCAGGCACCACGTACTGTTGCCCCATCTCCTAATCACTCCGGGCTTAGTTTTGGCAAAGGAGAGACTCTTCCACGTTCTGTGGCCTAAGTGAGTGTTACACGGGCCCACCATAACCTCTTCCAACCCCTGGGATGCTTTTCCACGAGAAGCCCAACAGTCCTGAGGAGTAAAGGGGCATGTTTCGTAGATAAAATGCCAAAATCCTCCAGCCTTACTTTTTTTTTTTTTTTCATAATTAATGAACGCAGAGACGTATCCCCTGTGTGTCCCTCCTGAAATGAGGGTTCAATTGAATTCAGGTAAAATAACTATAAAATGACGACAAACCAAACTTAGTAATAAGACAGAAAAATATAAACATCATAAAAGCACAGGTCTGTAGACACTGCCCTTGGTCCTCTGGTTTTTCTGGAAGGAGAAGATGGTGGAGAAACGAGGAGTTGTGATGAGCACAGTCCTTCTGAAGCACTGGTTTGAAAACTCTACAGGATCAGCGGCAGGAACAGGTGGTGCAGGGTGAGGGGCATCCTGTCTGGGAGGAAGAATGAACAAAACCAACGCGGTCCCTCACAGCATACCAAAGGAGCCGAGAAAAGGCCTGTGGAGGGTTGGGACCACAGACACCAAATCTTAAAGATACAAAATATTGACATATTCACATTTTTAAAACAAATCTTGACTAGGAGGCGTAGGATTATCTGGGTTTTTGTTTTTACCTTTAATTGCCCTCGGCTCCACCGTCTTTTTTCTCTGCGAGTCATTTGTCTTGCTTTTGGTCAACACAGCTTTTCTGGGGTCTTCAAAGATCATGGAACAATCTGAAACAGAAGTGAAATATATTAAACTTTGGGTTTTTTCCAAATATTAACACCAAGGATCAACTGTATGTTTAGTGAAAAAACCTATTTCTTAAACACTATTTTAAAAAATCCTAAAAGGGGCATGAACTTGAAATCCCTCCCTTTTTAAAAAAAAAAAAAGAGGGGGCCACCTTCCTCCGAGGGAAGCTCAGCCTCACGGAGCAAAAATTAGGAATGAAATAAGGGCCGAGCCTGAATGGAAGCACACGTATACTTTTGCAAAGAAAATATTTTGAAAATGTTTTCCTTTCCTTACATGCTCCAGCTTTAATAATAATAATGATTTCCCCAGATCACTCTTTTAGCACTTTGCCCAAAACAAAGAGTAACGGGGATTTATTAAACATCCTGAGAACTGCAATTAAACAACTGTTTGAGTCCCAGGAAGAAACAATCCTTTCAATTTGTAGATGTGAAGAGAATGCGTACTTTTAAAAGATTAGAACACTACCAAACCAAAAAAAAGAAGAAAGAAAGAAGAAAGAAGTCTTTCTTAAAACACGCCTGTCGGTGGAGCTCTAAGATCCAATGTCTTTTTTTGGAGATAGAGGAATTTCTGTGCTTACGTAACTTTCCAAGTAAAATATCCAATCCCAAAATATTACATTTAATAGAATCCTCACAACATAACAAATTGCAAATGGCAATTGTTTCAGTTAAAAATATTTTCAAATTGGAAATGTCTTAAGTATTGCATCAAAATCAATATTTGTAATGGGAAATAATATTTATAAATGGTTCCACAGGCCAGCTGACCCTCCCACTCCACTCAAGAGGCCCCCAGCCAACTCCACCTAAAGGCTTTGGGCCAGCGCATACTGACATTTAAACCAAATTGCCCAACTGTCACAGCAAACTGTTTGTCACAATATGGAAAATACAAATTCTTGGGAAAAAAATTAGGATAAAAAACCACATACAGAGTATACGATTCCAAAAAAGAAGTGGATGAAAGACAAGAGAGAAGGTAGAAAGAGAAGGAGGAGACTCAAAAGAAGTGAGTGAAATTGCTAACGGAAGCGGTCTTCGGGTTTCCAATGTGAATTACGGGGGAGTCTTATTCTCTTCTTTATAGTTTTGGGTATTTTACAAATTTTCAGAGCCAAGAATATTCATCCTGATAATCAGAAAAAAAACTAAGCAATGGCCAAGACATGGAAACAACCTAAGTGTCCATTGATGGATGAATGGATAAAGAAAATGGGGTATATATACAAAGTGGAGTATTATTCAGCCATTAAGAAGAACGAAATCTTGCCATTTGTGACAACATGAATGGACCTTGAGGGTATTATGCTAAGTGAAATGTCAGACAGAGAAAGACAAATACCAAATGATCTCACTTGTATGTGGAATCTAAAAAACAAACAAACAAAAACGAGTTCATAGATACACAGAACAAATTGGTGGTTACCAAAGGCAGGAGGTGGGGGTGGGTGACATGAGTGAAGGGAGTCAAAGGTACTAATTTCCAGTTATAAAATAAATAAGCCCTGGGGATGTAACGTACAGCATGGCAATTACAGTTAATGATACTGTATTGCATATTTGAAAGTTGCTAAGAGAGCAGATCTTAAAAGTTCTCACCATAAGAAAAAAACTGGTAACTATGTATGGCGACGGATGTTAACTATACTTAACTGCAGTTACCATTTCACATTATTTGTGAATAACGAATAATTATTTTGTATACCTGAAATCAATATAATGTTATATGTCAATTACACCTCAATTAAAAAAAAGAAAAAGACTAAGTAATGATTATTTTACAATCCTAAACATATTTTCCAAGTGTTTTCTGGAAGGCGATGTATGACTTCTACCATCCAGCCTCACGGAGCAGCGTCAGCTCCCGTATTCAGTGCCTGATGTTCAGCAGAACAGAGGAGGATAACGGCCAATGAAATCAGGCTTGCGTGGTTGCACAGATCTTGAGTTAATGAGGGTATTTCCAAATTTCTTCTTCTCTAAATCCAAAAACCAATATTGATTCTTACTTGGTTAAATGCTGCCCATGGACAAGTCGTTAAAATATTATGCAATTTCCAATTGGTGCAAAGGGAATAAGAGCTTTAAAAGCATGGGCTGAGATTTCCTATTCTATGTCACCCTCTAGTATATTTTTGTGCCAAAACCTCTACTATGCCAAATGAATAACTCGATTTACGATTGAACATTGTTAGACCTGAAACAACACAAGTAAAGAAAGCGCAGAGAAGATTCTATTAAATACGTGCAATGGGTATTTTTAAATCAGCATTATAGCATTATTAATATTTCATTTATCCAGAGGGCATTTATCTGACAACGTTAAGTATCCATAACACAGCTGAGAAGCCACAAAGGATCCAAAAAGATGTCATGAAGTCCGGGGAGAGAAGCTTTGCCAGGCAAAGGCATGCTACTGGCCGCGTGAGGTAACAGCTGGCCCAATCAAAGCAAAAAAGTCAGACAATCATGCAAACCAGACTCAAGAACTCAAAAAATACAGCCGTTGGAGAACTTTGGTATGAGAGCAAATCGCTCAACCCAGCCCAGTGGTCCCTGGTCCTGCAGAAAGCACAGATCGAGAAACCACATGACCCGTGTGAGGCCCCCTAGCAGTGCCATGGCCGAGTGTGACAAACTGTGTTACCCTTCGATTCAGTGGGGCTCCACATTCTGCCTCATGAGAGGTCGAAGAATGCAGGCAATCGTCAGAAAGTTCTCTCTGGAAATGGTTGAAGCCAAACACATCTGGGTACCTGAAGGGTAAGCTTCATTTGCAAAAGCAGCCAGGGTGTGGGGTGGCAGGAAGACCCCTGGGCTCAGAGCCCCGGTCTGTGCTGACCCACCAGCAGCCAGCAGAGCCACTCTTGTCCACAGTTTGCTCATCTGTAAGCTGTGGGTAAGAGAGAGGTGGCGCAAGTCCAATGAGATGGTGCTGGTGGCAGTGTCACTGGACAGAGGCAAGGCATTGTTGTGTTCAGTTCAGAGATGTGTGACTTCCTCGTTCTTCAAACATGCTGGACAAGGAGCCACTCCCTACACAGATGTCCCTGACCACCTTGTGTCAGCAAGAGCGAATATTTCATAAACTGAGGTCGACTACTGGGAAGATGGAAAACTAGATGTCCAGGAGAGCTGCCTTCATGACAGAAAATATCCTGGTTCTTGGTGAACAACAGAAGTGTCTTGGAAGAAGGCTCCATTCCCATCAGCAACACCAGGGACAGAGGGCAGCAATCATGCCCACAGTCATGGTGAACACTGTCACAGGGATGCCAGCTTGTTCATTTATAGCCCCCCAAAGGTGGCCAAGGCAGCAGACACAAGCAGTTGCCCCCTTCACGCTTACAAAGGGAACCTCGATTTTGATTGGGCTCATCCCCTCAACATTCCCCAGGGAAGGCTGACCCTGCCACAACTTCAGGAGTAAATCCTATCACTCGGCACGCCTTCCTCTTGCCACTAATTGGTTTAGGGATGGACATGTGACATAATCCTGGCCAATTCAACAATAGGGGAAGTGAACCAAAGGACTTCTGGGAAAAGTCTCTTGGCTGATGAAGAAAGGTCATATGATATTGTCTTGTCTATGTGACACTTGGAATGGTGACAGCCAACTCAGGACCAGGAGAAGAGGTAGCCAATATGCTGTGGATAGCTGGGAATAAATATCCTGGGGAAAATTCCAGGAAACCCCCTGGGATTCTACTAAGGGTAAGGAAGAGCAGAATTAGCCAACCGAAGGCACAAAGCATCTCATAGACTATAGTGTCTATGTTCAAAAGAGTCACCTTCCACACGTTTACCTTCTCTATCCAACTTAAACGGTCACGCTGAATATGCTTTTTTGTTCTAATTTTAAAATAAAAAGATCTGCTGGAAATTAGCTCAGCTCATAAATCTCCCTACTTACAATATTATATCTAAGACTTGGGAAACAAATAGCTATCATCAAGATAAGTGATCTATCTCCTATACATGTATTGAGTGTATTGAGGTACTAGAAGTGACATAGGACATGCCCTCAATAAACAAAGGGTTTGACAAAGGGTTTGAATCATTTAATGAAATAATTGATTGGAGGCAGAATCTGGTGAGAGTCATAAAAGAGGTACAAAAGAGGCAGCAATTCCACCTAACGCCATGGAATGGCAATGCCTCTTCACAGGAGTTAGTATATAAAGGGCACTTAGTACTCAATAGGTGGGAATAGGGAGGAGAGCATGCAAGGCTGCGGAAACAGACGAGCAAAAGTAAGAAGGTGAAAGAGTGTACTCAAGAGAGGCACGCTTTAGGGAGAGTCTCTTTTACTTCTAGAACACAGCTCAGAAATGTTGAATGACTTGTCTATAATTAAGGAGAAGTTGGTATTTGTCTCCTTCCATGATCTAAACTCAACCCGCCCTTCAAATCCATTCATTCATTCAATTGTTCCTTCACTCCTTCATCCATCCATTATCCATCATACATCATCCATCCATCCATCCATTCATTATTCATCATCCATCATCCGTCCATCCATTCATCCATCCACGCATCCATCATCCATCCATAGATCTATCCAACACACACTGACTCAGTTTCCTCCATGTGCAATCACTGAGCTAAGCACTAACTAGGGGTGAGCTTTGCCATGAGTTCAGAGTCTAGTAAGAAAGACAGAGTTGTAAAGAAACAATCACAAATATCAGTTCCCCCATTGCCTTCTTTGATCTCTAGCTGCATAAGGGAGTTATTCAGGCAAAATACAATTGAGGACAGCACCTTAACTATTTTGGAGACTAAAGGAGAAAAACAAAGCAGCCAAGAACACAGGGAGGAACAGTCAAGAGAATCAGGGGAAAGCTGGAAAAGATCCAAGTCCTGGAAACCAAGAAAGGACATTCATTAAGACAGAAAGGGTTCACAGATCTGATCTGCAGAGAGATGAGTGAGCATGAGAAATTCAACCAACCAACAACGTGTATTGAGAACAGGTACTGGATTTGGCAAGTCAAAACCTCTTGGTGGCCTCTAACAGTGTTGCCAGTTTCCAAAGGTTCCAGAGTGAAAAGTGTGAAGGTTATGTGAGGGTCAATGTAAGCTATTCAGGAAAGGCGTTGAGCAACAAAGAGAACAGAGGGGAGAGCAGTCCAAGGAAACAGCACTAATGCGTTCATCCACCCAACATCTGTTGCATGCCTACCACGTTTCAGAAATTACTAGTAGCTAGGGATGCAACAGTGCACAAGATTCAGTCCTGCCCTCAAAAAGTTTACAATCCAATTAGAAGAAGATTTACCTTATTTGTCTGGTTTGCTAAGGATGAAAAAAGCTGGTAGGATAGAGAGAATGGGGGAATAGTACAGATAGAGATTCTAGAGACAGGAACCAGGGGCTGTCCAGTCTAGAAGAAGCAGAGGAAAGGCCAGGGCATAAGAGCATGCTGCTGAGGTCAGCTCTAGTAGGTGGGTGGGACCCCAGAGCATCAGAAGAAGTGGTGTGCTACTGGATGGTTAACAACTGGCTCTATAGGGGCAAGTCTCTGATTTGAAGCATTTGGCAATTTAACCATCTCTATATGGCCAATTTCAAGGAACCAAGAGGAGTCACTGAGTGCAGAGCTGGATAGAGATGCACAGAATCGCTCTAGCAAGCCCTCAGGAGCTGGCCCTAGCACACCTGTGCTCCAGAAGCCAGAGACAAAAGTGCCTATTGTGAAGGAAAGGGCTGATGGCAGAGGTGATCTGTGAAGACCAGCCAAAACAGCCTCTCTCCTAGGAGCTGAGTCCCTGTGACAAGTCACTTCTGGGGAAAGCAAAAGCCAAGGAGTCAGAGAGCCAAAACAAGAAAATACGGCAGGCCTCATGGCTCTTAAATCCCTTCCATTCCATCTCTTCTGCTTCCTGAACCTGGTCAGCAGCCCCAAACATATATTGTTTATTGTTATCTTTCTTCAAGTTGACATCGTTAGTGTGCATGCATGTGTACCTTTCCACTTGTAAATCACTTTGCTGTGTTATCCGCTATAACTTAGAGACAGTTCTTGGAATCTTAGAGAATTCCCCAAAGGGTCTCCTTTTACTCTCCATCATAGAGAAATGTTGAAAAAATAAACAAGAGCAGTTTTGCCGGAAGAAAATGGCAAGAGTCTCCATGAATCATGTCTGAGCCATTTAATGGCAATGACTGTAAGCTTCTTGTCAGTTTGGGTTGGGTTGGGTTGGGTTTCACTTTGTTTTGTTTTCTCGGGTCAATCTTTTTCCCTTTCACAGCGCTAAATCAATCTCTGTCCACAATGCTTCTTCCACATTCTTTTTTCATGGAGACGGCAAAATGAATATAAACATTAATGGGGCTATACACGCCAACTTATAAAGCCCATGATGCTCTTGGAGGAAGTAAACATTCAGGGTCTTTCTCGCCTTCTCAACCCTGTCATTTGGACGTGAAAGTATTCAAGCTGATCTCAGAGTGGAGGTGTGGCTGCCAGCTTCCACAGCACAAAACACACAGCTGCAAAACAGCTCCATGGGCCCTCGGTCTGGGGACCGTGATGTGCCTCGAGGTCCCCAGCAAAAATGAGACATTTGAAGGAAAACAGGCTGCGTTTGAAAGGCGGGTGACATCAAGAAAGGGAAAACAACTATAAATACTACTTCTCTCCCGTTTTACACTGAGCCTTCTGTTAAGGGAAACACAGTTACCAGAGGATTTTTTTTTCCTAAGTTCAACTGGAAAAACATAAATATTTAGTCATCTCATAACAGCAGACAACTGACAAGCAGGCCACAGATTAAAGGGACATTATGTATTTCTAAGAAAGTTCATCAAGCAAAATATATCTTTGAGAACAGAATCCCAAAGTCTGTTTTAGAAGCAAATTTGACTTCATAATGAATTTATGGTTAAATCTTAAAGATAGCAAAGCATTGACACCATCTTCGCAAACAGTGAGGTCGGCTTCATATTTTCAAATTAACAACACTGGACAGAAAATCATTAAAACATTGTTAATAACACATAATTGTTTTTGAGGTTGTATATAAAAATAACCAACCCCCAGTTAAATTAATCAATATTTGACTAACATCTCAATATGATAAACAAGAAATGAAAAATTCCGGAGTAGCAAGGTGATCCGTAATAGAACAAAAATGACAACAACTTACATTCATAGACTAAGGGGCCCAAAGAATATTACAGATCATCACCGTGAGATGAAATCCCTTCTTTAGGCATCACTCTGCAGCTTGCAGGAGGAAGATGTCTTTATTTTTAATATAGTATGGAGAGGCAGACAGGAAGAAGGTAGAAGCTTTCCTAAGAAAAATCAACTTGCCAAAAGAAAGGCAGAAAGGCAAAAAGAGAAGAATAAAGGCAGATAGAAAAATATACTGAGACTCGGTAATAATGTAGGTAATCCTCTACATTATGTGCCATTATTGCTCTGTCGTTCAGAAAATAAAAACAAAACTGCTAAATACTTACAGGATACCAACAAGGAAAGGTTTCCTCATCTCTTTAAGGGTAAAGAACTTCAAACAACCTTGAACTCACCATGAAAGTAGTTCTGTGCCCATTGGCTTTGCTAAAACATGTTGGCCTGCTGGTGATGAGAATTTCACCACCAGGAGCACTGAAACCAGCTTGTCCATTTCCACTGTCTTTTGCCTAGTTTAAGAGAACTGCACGAAGATTGCCTCATTTGTACTGGACAGAATTCGGAAATAAAGATTTTAAAGCCCTCCTTTACATATATATATATATATTTTTTTTTTTTTTTTTTGAGGAAGATGAGCCCTGAGCTACCATCTGCCACCAATCCTCCTCTTTTAGCTGAGGAAGACTGGCCCTGAGCTAACATCCGTGCCCATCTTCCTCTACTTTATATATGGGATGCCTGCCACAGCATGGTTTGACAAGCACTGCATGGGTCCATGCCTGGGATCCAAACCTACGAACCCCGGGCCGCTGAAGTGGAACGTATGAATTTAACAGCTTTGCCACCAGGCCAGGCCCCTTCTTATATACTTTAAGTAGAAATCATGAGCCTCACCACAAATATTCTCCACTGATACTCAGGATGTGAGGTTTATAATGTGCCTCTGGCTGCACCACTCTGCATTCCATCTATACAGAATTTTCCATGAACTCCATCATCGAGTCATTCAATAATTATTAAGTGATCCCCTTATGCAAAGAGCTGTGTGCAGGGGTTATGGAGGATGAAAAGGTTCCATGGGGTGCATCTCGCTCCCCAAGAGCCTACACACCTTGCAGGAGAGTAAGCTTGTGGCCCAAGGTTTTATGCTGTAGAATAAGGGGCACTGTGACAGCCCCAATAAGAAGACGGGGACAGTTCAGGGGAGAGGAAAAGGGAGCTTCAGCTTAGGGTGGTAGGATTTCAATGAGATCACGAAAAATCGGAAGAATATATAGACATGAGAGAGGAGGGTAATCCAGGCAGGAGGAATTTGAAAAGAGGCAACCAAGTGTGATGTGATTGCTGAAAACGAGTCTGTGAAGGGGGCACAATGCACCCATGTCTCAGGCGAGACTGAACGAGACAACATAGCAAAAGTCCTCCGTCAACAGCACAGCACTGTCATTACCAGCTTTGCCATCTCCTGAGGTGGTCAAGGGGGCCTTTTCAAAGAAGGACCATGGGTGTGGAGAAAAGCTGGGCCAGTCTCTCAGACAGATGTTCCAGAAAAGTGGACAAGTGGGAGAGCCCAAGGCTGGGGGAGACAGCGGGCACATTAGCTGGATTATGAAGGCTTGTGTGGATCCCAAAAGTCTAGACGGAGACCATCGGGAGAGCCTAGAAGTACAGGCTCCGAAGTGGGACCTTTATTCTGAAAACAGCAGCTGGAGTTTTCTGAGCATGTGTGGGACGGAGCTTCCCAAAGAGGCTTCTGGGATGATCCACAAAGCAGCTGAGTGCAGGGAAGGAAAGGTCAGTATAGAGGATGCTGTCATGGTCCTGCCAGGAGAATGAGGGTGGGGCAGCCAAGCGATGCAGGAGACAGGGCAGTGGTGAGAGGAAATGCCAGAACCTGGGAGATGATGAGGCACAGAAGGCGACAGGCAGAGAGAAGGAGAGAAGGGTGGAAAAGAGGGGAAAGAGAGATCTTGATGAAGACGGGAGCTCTGTTCCAGCCCCAAGAATGCAAAATTTCATCCTCAGGCCCCCGACCCACGAAGTTGGTGAAGGTGAAACACAGCTCGGGAGCTTTGTGTAGTCAGGGACTATGACTCGGAATTCTGCCAGGACCACCTCAGAGCAGAAACATGGCGGAAGGCTGGTTCTGAGGGGTTCTGCACTTGAAGAACACAGAGTTTCCCGAGGCAGCGGGGGCAGGGAATGAAGATGGAGACTGAGAGAGAGACTGCCAGGAGATGGGAAGGAACTCCTCAGGCAAATGGGCTGAGGGCCATGTTCCCGGAGGGCAGGACCTGAGCATCCCTGGCCTCCCACACACTTGCCTGTGGGACCAACACACTGTTAGGAGACTCTTCTCTTGCTTGAAATTTCTTTGAGTTGCCAATTTGCAGCATTCACACAGTACAATTATAAGATTTATTCAACACTTTTTTTCTCTTGCTGGGATGGGAGCTATTAACTTGACCTTGAACCTGAGCTTTTCTTTGCTGACCCAACTCTCTGAACAATCTGACCAGGTTCTGCCATCTCAAGACCAAATCTTCTGGATTGGCTCCACCTCTCTAAAGAAAAAAAAGGGAGAAGGGGCTTCTCCCTTCTCATTTTATAGTAGAAAGAACATCTTAATCTTTGTGTGAAAAATAAATGCATCATGAGCCAGTTAACGCAGCAAAGCCCCTGCTGTTCCTCCAAGTGACAGTGATGGCCTTGTTCATCGGTCCAGACCACCGAGCCTTTGGTGGCACTAATCATGGGCCTATTTATTGAGAGAGACTGGGAGGTGACTATTACTATCCCCATTTCTCTGATAAAGAAACTGAGGCTTACGAAGATCACAGCCTTGGTAAGTGGATGAGCAGAGACTGGTACTCAGGATTCAAACCAGCCTCTATTTATTCCATGAACCATGCCATCTCCTGAGTGGAGGAAAAGTCACGCCCTGGTTCAACAGCAGAGAAGACAAGTCAGAGGCAAGCTTCCCCACACGCTTTCTGGGCATCATTTCCACATGGGGCCCTCTCTGGAGATCCATGATCCTCTTTCGGTTAAAACCCATGAGGAGGGGAAAGACTTCCCTTAGAGAGCTGAACACTGTTACGCTTGGACTGATGACTTGAGAGAACTAACTCATCTGTCTCAAAGCCAAAAGCCCACATGCATGCACACACGCAAGCCAATCTTGCTTTAACGACTCCCAGTTTCTTGGAGAATCCCTTAGTTTGCTAGATGCATCTGAAATGCTAAGTTTTGGCATGATCTCTGAACGAACTTCCAAGAACCTCACCCAGCCAATGCGGCCTTCTTGAGAAGGCTCGAGAACGTCATTTCAGGCTGAGCTGGAAGCAGGTGCCCTCCCAGAAGGTGTTGCCCACACAAGTGTCTCAGATGTGGAGTGGACAAACCCCGGGAAGACTCAGACATACCCCCCGCACCCTCCACCCGATTGTGTCAGTCTGCACTACCAAAATCAAAAGGCAGCCTCCAAAACAAAAGGCTGGAGACCCTTGCTCAGGAAATCAGAGCAGACACGAGGTTATCAGGTCTCGGAGGAGAGCTCAGCTGCTCTCTTTAACATAATCGTCTTCTTTTTTCTTCCTGCTGAGGTTTCGGGGATTAGAAGTAATTCTACCTGCAGACTGTAACATAGAAATCCTATCTGAGTGTCCAGCCTGCCAGCCTGGGTTCCACAAATTTCAGGATCAAGACTAGAATATCACCTCTTGCCTGACTTTCCAACCTGGCCCACCCTATAGACTTCAGACTTGCCAGCCCCCACAATTGTATGGGCCAATTCCTTAAAATCTCACCAAAATAGATATAGATACAGATGATATAGATTAGAGATACAGATATAGCTATAGATAGATATGTACATCCATATATCTATATCCATCCTATTGGATCTGCTTCTCTGGAAAAGCTGACTGGTACCCCTGTGCTGATTAGTCACTGGCTGCCCCAGAAAGGAGGCATGACCTTGAGTAGAGTGGTCATCATCAGCTGGCACTCCCCAAAGACGGGTGACAGCTGAGGCATCTTCCAGTGACACTCCCAGAACCTGAGGGAGTAAGTTCTCCACCCCTGAGGGGATCTGGGCAGCACATCCTAGAGTCCACACCAACGGGGCAAACTCAGTAGGCACAGAGTAAATCACCAGAACTGCCAGGTAAAACCCAGAACAACAAAATTACATAATCCAGAGTTGGGAAGGAATTTAGACATCATTGATAAGCGTGAAAGAATCTGGCAAAAATGGGCAGCCTCAGATATTCATGGTCTATTAAGGTCAATCGTGGCAGACCGGGGTCCTCGGGGCTCCCCACATGAAGTGGCGGAGAGCTCTGAGAGCGGGCAATCACGATCTTCACGCACAGTAAGGACGGAGCCTGACTCTCCCCACGCGCAGGAGGTAGGGGTGCCTCTCTAAAATCTGGAGTCGGGGCAGGGAGGGGGCTGGTTTGCAGGGTTTGCTGATTTCTGAACACTCTCCCCATTTCTATCTACCAACAGGAGGAGCTGGGAAGAGAGGTGCATGGGGGGTCTCTCCACTCTCGTGAGCGACATTGCAAGGGAGACCAAGAGGTGGGTCAGGGAGATCAGAGGCCTGCCATCTCTTCAGAGAGTGTTGTCAGAGACTCTGCAGCGCCTCCTGCCACCCCAACGGGGAAGGGGAAAGGGACAGAGATGGTGATACTGCACAAGCACACACACACCATGAGCCCAAAGCAAGTGAGGGAAGCATCAGAAGAACCATTCAGGGAGCCCCAGGGGTTCCCCAGGGTTCTCAGCTGCCCAGGAGCAGGGAATGATGCCCCACTCCCACGTGAAGAATTTCTCAGATAGGCAGCCAGGAGCCACCTGAAAGCAGGTAAGTAGAAAGAGTCATGGTGGGAGCATGCTGAGCTGCCACCCATGGCCTGAGCGTCCTCTAGCACCATGGGACCCACGGAAGGCTGCTGGATTTCCGAGAGGGAGTCAACCCTGATAAAAAGAGGCTGGAGGTGTGCCAGGAGTGAAGAAGCTAGGGAGAGGGGTCATAAGCAGATAAACACAGGGGCATCACCATGCGACAGAGAGCTGTAGTGGGCTCTCCCTACAGGAGCCCTTAGGAACCCTCCAACACGCCCATGAAAGACAGCCAGTGTTTGGACCTCACAAATGGCTTCACAAATCACAACACGGCTCCTTGCTGTGCTCTCCATTCCTGCTCCAGCCCTGGAGGACCAGAGACAAAGGTCAAGGGGGAAGGAGAAGTGGGCGAGCAAGCCTGGGAGACAGGGAGACAGGGAGCCAGTCATAGACCCAGAGGAGTGTGTGATTCTGAGACGGGCTCAAGAAGCAAAGGGTCTTTAAATGGACTGAAAAACAGACTCCCACTTCTTAGACTTCTCTGGACTCCTCAATACTTGAAAATTAGACTGTTGGTTAGTATCTGGAAGTGATGGGGAAAGTCGGGTACCTGACAAGACTTGGAAAGGGGATGGGAAAGTGCCTTAGACTTGAGCAGGAGTCGGGGGAAGTCAAGTGCATCCTGCACTGCACCCTACTGAGTTCAACTCAGTCAAAACACAGACACTGATGTCTCATTTGGATGGCGGATGGCCATGGTAGGAAAACCGGTAACCAAGCCAGGCGGAAATAGATCGGCGTCAGAACCAATCAGGCCAATGGTGATCAACAGCCCACCTGATCTCTGCAAGAGATGGAGAAACAAGAAGAGGCAAAATCAGTGAGCTGTGGAGTCCAATGTCAGCGATGGGGCCAAAAAGTCTGCAAAAGTGAGAAGTGCCAGACAGACAAACACCAAGAGACAGAACACTCTAGGGAGGGTCACGGATCCAGACAGGTGACAAACCCATACTCCACCTATGGCTGGAAGAAATGTCCAGCTACATAGAGACTTGAAAGTTCACAGCTTGGTTCCCATCTTCCCTCAGGATAGAGTAGTGACACAGAAAATGTCCCTTGAAGAACATGACTTAAAACAGCCCCAATGTCACAGTGTCACAGGGTCCCTGCCTGCTCCACAGAAGGCAGCACCCCCAGAGAGCAACGAAGGGCCCCAGAGGGGACACTGGAGCAACCTACCCTATTTGGCAGCCCATCCCATGCTAGGACTGTAGGACTTCATCAATCACATCAACCACTCCTGACCATTCTGGAGAAGAGTGAAGGGCAGGTAGGAGAGGCTCCGTTTTATTCGACCAAGAAATGCAATAATATGAAATCTTAATAAGGATGAAATCACGGCACCTGTTGAAAGTAGAATTGAACAATTAGGGGACATTTCTGGCTGAAATATGCCAAGAGGTTGTTGTTCGTTTTGTTTTTTATTTATTTTTTAATGTTTTTGGACAACCAATAATTAATATTGAGTGTCTTCTATAGGTGAACCAATGAGACGTCAGTCTCATGCTTCAGATTTAGCTTAGTTTAGGAAAGGCGGGCCTGGGATTCGAACCTGTCCATGTGTCTAACCCCACCTGGAAATCCTTGGCTCCAGGATTCCCACGTTGTCACTATTAGTTTTTTCCTCTCTGGTTACTAGAATCAAGCTTACAGGGGAACAAGTGTCAACCAGAACCATCACCTTTGCCCACAGGACGTAGGGGCCACCAGCTTTTACTGTTGGGACTGATGGATGTCACATGATTCAGAGAATCAATGGATGCCAGGACTGGTTGGCAGGACCCCCATTCCCACTCCCACTCCCACCAATTCAGATGCCAGAGCCCACAGCATGACAGCCATAGCAGGCAAGAATCCAATGTAATGTATAAATAACACCAGCGATGGGAATCCTAATTGAAGTGGTCCCAGAATATCTACAGAGTTTTGTGAAGCCTAAAGGAAATTAAGGCAAAATCTTTTTGGGGACAAGAGCAATGGACCAAGCTAAGTTGTGAAGCAAGCCAATACCATATAATTGTAATAGACATGCTCAACAGGAAAAAATCAGAGAGACAGGTGATAGATAGACAGATGATCAGATAGATAAGACAGATGACTGACAGAATGTGATGATGATAACAGATAGATATAGAAGATTAGACAGATGGATAGACAGATGATTGATAGATAGATAGATAGCAGATGATTAGACAGACAGATTGATACTTATTTTGAGTTTTAATTGCCAAAGGCTAACCAGAGAAATCAGGGTAGATACAGGGTGGGGATCAGAATCACAACTAAACATTGTTCCCATACAAGAGGAACTTTCCACATTTTAATCCTTAGATGATTCGACTCCCCATGTCTCATTCCCTTGACATGCCCCCATGAGCACTTTCCTCCGAGCCCTGATCCTCATATTTCTGCATGCGAGTATTTCCAGTCACCACTTTAAGTAGAGAGAGCACAGTTTTCTCCTGCAGTAACAACAGAAGCAGCTTTAAAATAAGTTCGTAGACATAGAAAAGAAAATCAAAATGAGCAGAAGTCAAAGCCTGACAAGCACTTTCTAAAAAGGAAGTTATTCCAGGAAGAAGGTTTTGAACTTGCGGTGACTTTGAAGGCCCTCTGAGCCACGTCCATTGTATATCTGAGTCCTTTTTATATTGTTATTCCCACTTGGCATAAACCTCCAACTTCTTGATTTAATTCCAATTTTTAACTTTTAGAAGTTTGAAAACATTTATTAGAAAATAAATAGGGAAAAATGTAAAATAGTGTATACAGGACTATGGTGACCAGGGAAGAAAATACACCAATCTGATACACAATGAAAAATGAAAATAGCTGCATAAGGATAGTATAATTGGGACAAGGTAAAGTTTTTTTAAACTTCTTTTTAATATTCCTATAGGATTATCTTTTAAATTAAAAGTATGAGTAAATATATATTATTATAATGAGTAGGAGATCAAAAGACAAAAAAATAATTCCTGGGGCTGGCCCCGTGGCCCAGTGGTTAAGGTCGTGCACTCCGCTGCAGGTGGTCCAGTGTTTCATTGGTTCAAATCCTGGGGGCGGACTTGGCACTGCTCATCAAACCATGCTGAGGCAGCGTCCCACATGCCACAACTAAAAGGACCCACAACAAAGAATATACAACTATGTATCAGGGGGCTTTGGGGAGAAAAAGGAAAAAAATAAAATCTAAAATAATAATAATAATAATAAGTCCCTATCAACACATACACATTTCTCTTTATAGCCATTGGAGTGTGTCTTTCCAAAAACATTCAAATAAATGTTAGCTCTTTTATCATTTTTATAATTTACACATTATGAGTATTATTTATTGATGCTACCTAAGCACTAATCCAGTCCGCATGTCCACGTTGGGTCCTGAAGAACAGTGTAGGCCACCTTTAAAGGCCCTTCTCAGGCAGGGTCCACCTGAATAGGAGCAGTTTTAAAATCTTCATGTGATTTCGATTAGCCTCACGCCACTACAAGATGCACAACCCACATGTTCTCTGGTTGGGAGCGTGAAACGTTAACTGGACAGTGTACTTATTATAGCACATCTGCCTTCTTTTCTTTCTAACGGAAGATTCTGCTTTCATTTCCCTGAAACAATCTTTACATTGTATTTATAGTTAACAACACAGCACTGTACACTTAAAAGTTAAGAAAGTAGACCTCATGTTGTGTTCTTACAATAATAATAATAATAAAATCTGCAATGCTTAACAGATAAATCGTTTTCTCCATCTATCTTCCCTTCCTCTTTCCCATAGCTGAAATTTACTCTCTTGCCAAATTCTCAATTTTTCCCACCAGATAAGTGGTATAGTTTTTATTTTCTTCCTCCTCACTTCTGTCCACTTTTTAAACCATCAAAAAGCTGTCTATACTATCCCAATGCTTTCAACATCCACAATAGGAAATTATATAAAGAAAACCATCTTTGAGTAGTTCAGTCTCCATGGTCATCCAACGAGTTTATAAAAAAATGGTTTCTTTTATTGAATGTCCATTCTGTCCCTGGATTTAATTGGAAATATAATAAATATTCTTCCTAAAAAGCAACCCTGGCAGACTCGTCTGAGACAGTCAGGCCCTATTCCCATTATAAACATTCTGAAATGGTATAGAAAATATAACCACCAACACCCACTAAGCAGAAAAAGAACTTATATAACAGCCAAGGGCAAAAGAAAGAAAGGAAAGAAAAAGCCAGGGTCCAGAGAAATTAAAGGAATCAGAAAAATTAAAGCAAGAGTGGTAAGTGCCAGCTGAATTCACAGTAAGCCACAGGGACTGGGTCACCAACATAGGCCCTAAGGACCGTGGGTGGGGTTCTAAGGCCAAGCAGGGACAGAGACATGCTTATGGCCCAGGGGAAGCAGGAGAGCTGAAATTGGAACCCTCTCTAGCAAAAAAGTTTGAGTGTGCCTAAGACCACGTGCAGAAAAAGAAGTCATCTGCAAGAAATCAAAATCACATTTCTATTATCTATTAGCTATAGTTTGTACCAGGATGGATGGATAGGTAGATAGACAGATAGTTAGACAGATAGATGGATAGTTAGACAGATAGACGGATAACTGATCTATAACCCTCAAAACCCCTAGAACTCTGGCAGAAGCAAACAGTAACCCCACTCCGTAGGGAGTTTCACATCTTAGGTTATGGTGAACCTACAAAGAAAAACTAATCCCCACTGATGATGAGCTCACAAACAAATATCACACAGCACATAGAAAAAAACTAAAATGAATAGATTTTAGTAGCTATAGTAGACGCAAAAAGAAAAAGAATTAGCACCTCGAACATTGTGGATAAAAGATCAAGCCAAGAGAGTCTACAAAATAAATTTAAAATGACTTTTTCCAAAAGTAATTAAAACCATAATGAAAAGCAAGACTGCACTAAGCAATCACAGGCAGAACGGAATAACTGATGACAACTTCCAGAAACGAAAAATTTAACAGACAATTTGAAAAATGAATTATCCACAAATGACGGGAAAAAGCAGTGAACTATCTAGAAAGAAAGAAGGAAGGAGAGAGACGGAGAGAGAGAGAGATGTTAAGGGACATAGATTTCCATAATGACTGAATAGTGAAAACAGGGGATAAAATATATGCCAAAGAAATGCTGGGGGAGAAATAATAACCAGATTCGAGGAAAGAAATGAGACCTCAGAATGAAAAAGAAAAAGGAGTCCTGAGCAAAATAAATATAATTAAATCCACATCTAGTCATAAGATGATGAAACATCAAAGACAAAGAGGAAGTATTAAAAGTGACCAGAGGACATAAAAGAGATGATCTACAAAGGAGCCAACGTGATGGATACAAGGTTTCTCATCAGCAACCACAGATGCAAGAAGGCAATAAAACAGTATCTTCAAAGTGCTGGGAAAATCACTGGCAACCTAAAATTCTGTCAGGCAAAACAATCATTCAAAAGAGAGAGTAAACGGAAGAAAGGCTGAGGGAAAGACCGAAGGATTTTACTACTCGTAGATACGTAGATACGTGATTAAAGAACTCCCAAAGGATGTCTGTAGGAACAGGGAAATTAAGCCCAGAAGGAAAAAGTAAATAAATTCAAGAAGCAAAGTAAACAAAGACAATTAGTTAACAGTTGATGAATCCAGATAAACAGGGATACAATTAGAAATATGATAACCACAGTCAATTTTAGAAGGGTTGTAAAGGAAAGCAGAACCACAGGTATGAGGCAATAACCACACGAGAGATGGGGGGAGGGGTGGGAGTCAGAAGCCTGTGTGGAAAGAGGATGCAGATATTGTCTCACCATCGACCCTGTGAAGTGAGGAATAACTGCAAAATGGTAGGAGGAGCCCAAGCTGATTAAAATTAGAAGGCATACATTCTAAAAACAGTAGGTGGGGGGGGAGGAGGAATAAATAAATTTGATAAAGTCAGAAAAAGATTAAAAATGGAAAGCATAAATAAGTTAACAGTGATGAATACAAATATATATTGTAACTATATTATAAATATACATCATATAGATTAAACTCACTTGTCAAAACATAGATATTCTCATTTGGGGTGATTTTTAAAACCCAAGTTATATTCTGTTTACCACAGACATATCTAAAACATAAACAAACAGAAACACTTAACATGAATTTGTTGAAAATGGTATATCTGATATACCGAGAAAGCATTTCAACTACTAACAAAAAGAAAGCTGGAATGGTAATTTTAATATCAGGAAAAATAGACTTTAAGACAAAATTCATTATTGGGGTAAAGATGGGCAATGCTTAATGACAAAAAGGGATAATTCACGAAGAAGATATAAAAATCCAGAAGCTGTATGCACAAAACAGCAAAGCCTCAAAATATATAAGCAAAAATTAACAGAATTATAAAGAGAAATAGACAAATCTGCTATAGGTTATAGAGAGAAACTATCAGTTTCTCCAAAACTTCTAGATCAAGCAGACAAAAAAATTAATATGGATGGTTCCCAGAGGATGCTTGCAAGACTTTGCCCGTTGCCTGAGATTTGGTGGCTAGGACCCAAAGCTGAGAACATGGAGGAGTCTGGTACCCCACACTCTGAAGAGACAGGAATTATTGGGGGCTTAAGCTTATTAAGAGGTGGCTGAAGTGGCCCCAGACAGTTTATACAAGGAACAAAGGATGGTCCAAGGATGTGTTTCCCACGGATGCTGCGGGAGACAGCAAGGCTTGAAGCCTCTTGCTGATACAGAGATGGGCTTGGGAATCAGAAAGGGCTGCCTGTCAAGTGGGGGCCACCAGGTTAAGCTGGGAGAGCCTAGAAGCAATCAGACAAAGAGCTCCCACTCCAGGGAACCTCACAGGTCCCCCTGATACACTCACACACAGTCACCCAGACGGCCTCGGTAGGACGTATCAGACAGACAGTGACAGCCAAGCTTCTACCACAGAAGCAGCCACCCAATTCATTCCACCCTATACCCATCCCACATACTGGAGAGCCGGAACCAGGTGAGGAGAATGAATAAGGGGACTGACGGGCTCCTCCACATCCCCATGGCCCATCCCTCATGCCCTGGAGGGCACTTTAGGGAGCAAGAAGGGATAAAGTCATGTAAGAGTTTTTCATTAGACTAGACCCCTGACTTTTAAAGAAGACTGGAAAGTTCTTGAATCTACTCAACACAGCAATAAGAAATGCGAAAGAGAGATTGGTCTACATGCAGAGGAAGGCAGAGGGTGAAAAAAAATTGTTGAATTTGCCTGTTACATATAGATTTCAGAAACACAATGATCCAGCTAGCTCTAACAGGCATTAAAAGAATCCTACACCAAATAGAAGATAGACACTCTTTTCCTGCCCATGTGGAAGATTTATAAAAACTGGGGACTTTGTAGTTGTTCCCAAAGACATAATCCAGAAATGCCTGAGGATGATATCCCACACAATGCACTCTCACCACAATGAAACAGGCTTAGAAATCACAGGAAGACATCTCCAAAAAAGACTTTTAAACTAAAAAATCATCAAAATAATTAGGAGTCAAAGAAAACTATGAAATAATTAGAACTGAACCACCACAAAGATCAGTATATGAACTGGATCGACACCTACCAATATAGATAAATCTCGAAACACAATGTTGAGCGAAAAAGCAAATTGCAGAAAGGTTATGTACAGAATAGCACTGTGTAAAAATTGTAATGCATTTATAGAATATATGTATGTACACGTGTGTGTGTAAAGTGTGGCACGCACATGTAAAGAGATACTAGAAACACATGAGCAGGAAGAATACACACCCATTTCTGGACACCAAATGGAGAAGGAGGAGATGGCACTGGGAATCATCGACTCCATTTGTAAGTTATATTTCTTTCAAAAGAATCCGAAGAAAATACAGCTATGTCAGCATATGTTAAATTGGGCCTGTGAGTACATAGACTCTTTTGGTTTTATTATGACTGGGCTTTTGTGTATTTCAAACTACAGAATTAAAGAAAAGAAAAGCCACTCGAATGCTCAGAGACATCTCTACCACAGCTTCTGCATCTCTGAGCTCTGGCTCTGGCTGGCGCCTTCCATGTGAAGATAGACCAGAAGCCAGGATGAGGGATGGAGGGGTGTGCAAGTTCACAGGGTTTTTGCGATTTAGCACAAAAGCATTGTCATCAGTATTCAAACACACAGCAAATAACTGACTGCAGTTAATACTTTGGTTTCTCCCATCCACGAAAGCAAAGCTTCCCAGGAGGGAATGAGGACTGAAATACTTTCCTAAAACGATGCTGGATTCCTACAAGTCAGATTCAAGCTCAGGCCATGAAGGAGAAGGGCACATCTTCAAAGCTGCCATCACTAACTGCCACGCCTGCTTCTGTGCAACAGCAACACTCATGACCCTAAAAGCAGAGAGCCTGTGGCCTCAGTCTCCCTTCCGCACAGATCGACGTGGCCCTTGTCCATCCATTTCTCTGCCTTCCAGCCTCTCCATCAGTAAACCTGATATGAGCAGCCAGTGTGTGTATGTAGCAAGAGGGAGCTGGATTCCTCGAAGTTTCAGTGAAAACACACAGTGCAGACTGAAGCAGGAGATATTGAATTGCAATTGTACCAGCGCTTAAGGACAATGAACTTTTGATCCGAGCAATCAGTCTGCTCTGTGGTGTGAGAAAGGAAACCTCAGGAATGATACCCCGCCTCGCTGTGACCACACGGAACGTGCATCTTGGCAGCCTCTCCCCGTCCAGTGCCGGGGCCTACGCACAAGGCAAGACCTGCTTGCCCCGCTGGGGGCCCACAACCAGGAGGGGGCGGTCCAAGGAGAGATTGAAAACAAGGAAGAAAGTGCTTCACATGAAGGACGAAAGAAGCTTTAGAGGCAGGGCTCCGAAGAGAGAGCCCTCATCACTGTTCCCACTGTGCTGTCAGGCTAGCTGCCCTGGGCAGAAGCGGTCCGTCTTACCCAGCAGCCACCAGGACTAGGAGAAGATGGGATACAGATGTGAAACCTCTGCCAGCCGCCCAGGCCCCTAACTTGGGTTTGCCCTTGATTCCTCTCCTCCTCTCATGCCGCACATCCAATCCACATCCAGAATACGACAGACCCGTCCCCACCGGTCTCACCTCCAGGGCAACCACCCTGATCCAAGCACCATCGTTCCTCATCTGGATTATTCTGTGAGCTTCCTGTGTTCTCTGCTTCAAACCTTGAAACTACTGTCCACGCAGAAACCAGCGGGATCTCGTAAAAACAAACATGGTATCATGTTGCCCTCATTGCTCAAAATCCTCCAGTGCTGGGCCTCTCACCTCACACAGATTAAAACCAAAGACCCACAGCCCTATAGTGGCCTGTCAGCACCCTTCATGCCTTCACGACCGGCCCCTCTTATTTCTCTCACCTCGTCTCCACCCCTCCCCATCCCTCTTTCCAGCTGCACTGGCCTCCTCATGGCTCCTCAAACTCAGAAGGCGCTGGCTGTTCCCTCCATCTGGAATGTTCTTCCCCCAGATGGCTGATGGCTCCCCTCACCTCCTGCAGCGCTTTATTCAAATGTCACTCCTTCCATTACTGGTCTCTCTATAGAATCCTAACCTCAACTTTCTCTATTCACCGCCCCTGCTTCATTTTTCTTCTTAGCCCTTACTTCCATCCAATCAGGGCTTTTCCTGTTTCTCTTATTTTCTGACTGTCCCCTGGGAGAATGGAAGATCCCAAGGCCTGGGACGCTAGTCTGCTTGGCTCGCTGCTGCCTCCTCTGCACCCAGAACAGGCTCTGGCACGTAGTCAGCAAGTAATGAATAGCTGTTAGCTGACTTATGACAGTCTGTGACAAAACAGAAGGGAGGGGAGGGTATACTTTTGTTTTCTGGTTTATGAAATTGGTGCTAGGCAAGACAAAAAGGGTTTCGTGTGATTCTCCTTTCCTGAGTCAAAACGTTAGTGGCTTTGATTTTAAAATACACTAAATTTAGTCTGAGACATCTTGCATCACTTTTCTCAAGTAAGTTACATGTACTCTAGCTCATAAATAGGAGGAAGAATGTGGGTGACATTTCCAAGACTGTAGCAAATGCCAGCCAAGTAAAAAAACACAAAATGTCCTCAGGGTCCAGCAATGTCCTGCCCAGGAAGAACTCCATTTTGCAAAATTATAGTCATACAGTGTTTAGAAAAGTTTAAAATATCATTTAAATGGAATCTTGAAAGTTTTCTCAAAACAGTTTCCTGAAAATGCTTGATTTGGATTAATCTTCCCATTTTTTTCCTTTTTTTAAGAAATAAAATAATAGGAGCGGCTTTTTGATTAAAGCACATTAGTAAAATTTTGATATTTTACTTGGTTTCTAAGTATTTTCCAGTGTCTCTCATTATACACAGCGGCTCCTTTATAGTATGTTCATTTGTTAAAAGGCTAAAATCATGTGTAATGGGGAGATGCCACTTACATTAAGAGCCTCTGCACATACCAAGTTCAGTACGTCCCTTTTAAAAATGGTCCTTTGCCTTTCTCCATCTTCCCTTTCAACTGAAGAATTATTTAAATCTTCGTGAATAAAGAGATGAAGAAATGAAACACATCAACTAGGCACCAGTACAGTGATTTCCTTCAACATTTCTAAGCAGCAGATTATATTTGCAAACTACCTTCACTATTTATAGGAGAGGCACAAGTCTAAACAGGGAGGGTCCCTCGAAGTCCTAATCCATCTTAGTTTGTCGGCTGGTTCCCATCAGCATAAGTAAAATGTTCCTCTCATAAACTGCGTGTCAAGCACACAGTTGGATGGTGTAGCATGAACTCTGGATGTGTCCGTCCAGGGAAGCCTTACTTAAGACTGTTTAGTAAACTCACAAATCAGACCAAGCTGTTGAATTGCCATGAGTTGAAAAAAAGAAATCACTGGCCTTTAATCAGACTTAGTTTCCAAAATAAAAATTAGCACAAGCAGCTACTTTCTCGTCTATTGTTGACACGTGTTTTCTGAGAAGTGACTAGAATGTGAAGTCGATGATCTCACTGTCATCAGGGTTGTTGGATGGATTCATTAAGTGAGAGCCAATCACTAACGCATGCCACATGACCACATTTCAACGAAAATGAAAAGCTGTCCTCGTGGAAAGCACGAATTCCCTTCCTTCCCTTTTGCAGTGGCTGTTCATCACTTTCATGAGAACAGAAGAGTCGTCTCCCCATCAGACTTGTCCCCAAAGCGCAGACATCAGCGAACAGCAGCAGATAACGCACCTGCAGGCTGGTGTGCACTGTTCACTGTTGAAGACAAGCAAGCCATAGGGTCATTTTGTTTTCCTTTTTCCTCTGATCCGTTCCCACCACTAAGCACAACAGTGGACCAGCTGCTGTCCTGGTGAAACAGTGAGGGTGACAAATAGCCCTGAAGTTGCTACATTCCTTTTCAACAGGATGGGCAAAGAAAGGGCTCAATGTCCATGTGCAGTTGGCTCCCAAAAGTCAAGGAGGATTCTACCTAGAAGGGGACCCCATCCACAGCCAACAACAGGCTTGGGTTCACCTCCTCCACCAGCCCTTGCTCAGTCCTGCTGACCAGGCCGCCTCAGGACACAAGGTCAACTCGGGACGTCAGTATCTTCATTACCTGCATGCTGCCCTCTGATTTAAGGTGTTTTAGAAACACAGAACCATGCACTTTCAGAGCTACTCAAGACCTCAGAGACCATCTCAAGCTGCTTATTAGAGAGTGGAGGAAACTGAACGAACTCTCCCTGAGAAAATCCCTGAGGGATTCTTCCCTGGGATTTCGTAAGCAATGGAAGAACACCAGCTGGAAGCCAAGAGTCTGCACTCAGAGCCCAAAGCCCAGCATTCTTTCCAGCACCTTCCTCCCTCCCCAGAATAATAATAATGCACCATTCTGATGCAGGAGGAACGGTCTGTGCCCGTTCCACGGGTCCATAGAAGGGATACGATGCAAAAGTATGTGAGAGTGCTGACTGTCACTAATGCCTAGTCAACATGCATTCTCCTCTCGTCCTTACAACAGAACCCAGGGTTGCTTGGGGCAGCAATACCCTCAGGTAAAAATTACACTTCCAAGGCTCCCTAGCAAGTAGATTTGGCCATGTTAGGGACTTTTGGCCAAGAAGATGTAACCAGGCATCCACTCTGGATTTCCGGGAAAGTTTTTCCTTTCTGACATAAACTTCCTTCTTGTATCAAAAATGGACACAAGGTTGCAGGTGGGGCAGCCATCCGCAGACCATGCAGATGAAACCACCTTTGAAGGTGGCAGAGCAGGAGCTAGAACGGGTCTGGTTCCATGAACAACGTCCTTAAGCCCTGGACCAGTCCAGGATGGCTTCTGTCCAGACCTCTCCTTATATAAGACACACACAAGGAGAGAGGCAGGCTGACTTATCCGATGGGTAAGCTGGGGAGGAAGCACAAAGAGTGCTCAGATTGGCCCCAGCACGGTCTCTCGTTTGGGGGAACCAACATATCCAAAGGCGTTATTCCAGTCTACCATGTGGTAGGATTCCCAGGACAGCCTCTCTTTCGGGCGGAGGCTGGGGTTGTCCAGTTCCGCCCATCACTAACAGGTAAGTGCGTATCTGAGGTGACTGATATCAGCCAACTTATTTGTTTATTATTGTTAAGACAGGGATTACATCACTGCCCAGCAAACGGATTTTCAGAGATGAGATTACCCAGCATAACAAGAAGCAGAGAGGCACCGTGAAATCGTGGATATCCAGTTAATTCCACACTTCACTAGAGCAAATTAAGTGCTTGTAGAATTTAATTGGCAATACTAGGGCTGCCCACACAGCCACAGCTACCTCACCAACAGATGAAATGCCAGATGATGGAAATTAAATTGAGAGGTGCTGAATTATCCAACTGAATAACACGATCATCTGAACAAGATGTTATCTAGATCGACTTGCCATGGAGCCTAAAAGTCTCCCGTTCCTCTTCCCTCAGGTGACGCCATCGTGCGTGTGGAAGGCACCTGTTGAAATGCACATGTGGTCCTTTGGAAAGGTCTTCTGGAAGCAGCAGTAGAGGGTGGGATCATGGGCTCTGAAGTCAGAGTCGATTCCAGTTCCGGCTCTGACCTTTAGTCTTCGTCAACCTTAGGAAGTTAAGTTTCTAACTTCCCCAAGCCTCAGTTTCCTGATCCACAGAAACCGCCAAAGAGGTAGATGTAAAGATATGGAGACAAAGTCTGCCAAGCATCTAGCAGTAGAAAGCCAGATAATAAATAAATATTAATCTTAATATTCACAATAAATGATAGCTGATTATTAGAAGGTAAGATCGAGGCAGTGGTGGGCTGGTCAAAGTGCTGCTTGTTTCTTTGGGAAGAAAAGCCCTGATTTACAGCGATTGCCAATTTCCCTGGTGCAAATACTCCAACTGTGGCCAACTTCCAACTACCAAGGAGAAGTCACCAACTGCAGAACTGGGAAGATGTGCATGCAGGCAGCTCTCGTGAGCTGTAGGAGCCAGCAACTGCTCACCATGGGCTGGAGCACGGGGGTCCTGCCTCTGTTGTCTGTTCACTGTGGTTTCTCCCGTGTGTGGAATAACACCTGGCACATAGTGGGTGCTAAGAAATATTTAGTGAACGAATGAATGATCAATTATTATTATTATTAAGGCACTAAGCTATTTTCATCTCTTAATAATTTGGCACAAATTTGAACTAGGACTCAGGAAAAAAATATTTTGATGAATATTAGAACAAGAAAGGGAGCTGTTAGAGGACAGGCTGCTGTCCATACTCAGCTGTGAGCACAGTGGGAGCATGAGCAGCGACCCCCAGCCACACGGCACACGGTCGGTAAATGTCTGCTGAACTGCACTGAACGGAAAGACGGTCCAGAAAGAAGTGAGCTCAAGTCTGCTCAGGAAAAACCCAAACTACGGGAGATGGATTGGCCAGGCTTCTCCAGAGACAGGGAACCAACACGATGTGTGTGTGTGTTTGTGTGTGTGTGTGTGTGTGTGTGTGTGTGTGCAAGCATAAAGAGATTTACTATAAGGAATGGACTCACACAATTATGAAAGCTGAGAAGTCCCAAGATCTGAAGTCACCAAGCTGGAGACCCAGGAGAGGAGATGGTTTAGTTCCCAGCCTGAAAGCTGGCAGGCTCAAGACCCAAGAAGAAACGATGTCTCAATTCGAGTCTGAAGGCAGGAAAAGACTGATGTCCGAGCTCACAGCAGTCAGGCAGGAGGAGTTCCTGCTCACTCATGGGATAGCCAGGCATTTTGTTCTATTGAGGCCATCAACTGATAGGATGAGACCCACCCACATGAGCAGGACAATCCACCTTACTCAGTCTACTGATTCAAATGTTCATTTCATCCAGAAGCACCCTCACAGACACACTTAGAATAATGTCTGACCAAATATCTGGGTGTCCCACGGCCGAGACAAGTTGACGCATAAAATTAGCCATCACAAGAAGCAAGGGAGTCCTCCCCACCTTCATTATTATTGTGGCACTGCCTTGAGGAAATACCCTCTGTGTGCCAGGGTGGAAACACAGCCTAAGACACCGCTCAGTTAACGGAGGTGGCTGTTTATTTTAAATATAGCTCAGTTTTGATTTCTGAAATTTTCTTGGAGCCAAAGGATTCCCAAAACTCCCTGGAAATTCCCAAAGGAAACAATGTCAGGTGAAAGGAGATAGTCCTTTCACCTAAAGTCAACCTAAGCATCACAGTGTATTGAGAGAGACGGCATCTCACAAAATGACCTCCCTGGATTTCCAGCCAAGAGACCGAAGGAGTCACGTCACATTCTGTTTCTCTAAACCCAGCGTCATCATGACCTCCACCTAGGGATAACATTGTCTCATTTAATGTTGCTTCTGTGTTTTGGTAAACGTCATTTATTCCCTGATGAATTTTGGCAGAGATGACCTCAAGGTTCTTTCAATTCTAAGATTCCATGGTACCATAAATATGTCTTAAGTAAAGAGATTTCATGAAAAATTCCTCTGGAAAGAGCTGCTCATGGGGAAACACGGACCCAACACACACCTCAGGAACAGAGCACATGTTCTTTTCCAGTCTTTCCTGCAGCCCCAGAGATCTGCAAGGAACGGACTTCTAGGATGTTCCTGCAAACAGGCCCGTGTTCAGTCTCTTCCTAAAAAAACTGGAAAGGGCAGGCCGAGGATCTGCCCAGGACTGAGAATTCTCCATCTGCCATCGCCCATGGCTGACATTTAAGAGCACGTTTTGTTTAATAAATTTAGAGCTTTCTTTAAAAGTCTACCATGGCTTCGTTTTTCAATGGTCTTGATGGGTTTTTTAAAGAAGAAATAAACGAAGTAGGGCACGGCACTTAACCTTCCTTCCTCCCCAATTCACCTCGTGATAACAGTCGTTGACTAGGCGTTGGTACAAGGCCTGAACTCATTTCTAGTCCACACACTGATTCAAGTCACTGCACACGTTTCTATTTCATGCAGCTGGTAGGGACACTTCCTACAGGTTCTGTATTACTCCCTTAACTGTAAACGTTGGATATGATGTGTTCAGATTAAAAGCGAACACCATTTATTGTCTTTGTTCCCTAAACAGAGTTTGGTTTGTTGACAGTCCATTGCTGAGGGGGGACGAGGAGAAGTCCATCTCCAGAGCAGAGCGGCAAGGAAAGGAGAGCCTTATTTTACCCTGTGGGGACACTCTCACGGGTGACAGCCAGCAGAGGGGAGGAATACCTGGTGGCACTGAGTCAGCCTGGAGCAGCAGCTGGGAGGACAGGGCCACCAGGAGCAATGGCTAAAAGAAACAAAGAGAAGTGGGCACGAGGCGCCAGCCCAGTGGTGTAGTGCTTAAGTTTGCACGCTCCACCGGATTCACCAGTTTGGATCCCGAGCATGGACCTAAACACCACTTATCAAGCCATGCCGTGGCAGCATCTCACATACAAAGTAGAGGAAGATGGGCAAAGATGTTAGCTCAGGGTCAGTCTTCTTCGGCAAAAAGAGGAAGATTGGCAACAGATGTTAGCTGAGGGCTAATCTTTCTCATCAGGAAAAAAAGAAGTGGGCATGAGGCCACATATGCCATCTACAACTCCTGCTTACTTGTCATTATGGGAGGACGATGGGGATTGAGGCTTCCAGACCATCAGTAATCAGATTAGAAAGGAGAAGAACACATAAAATCAAGACAAAGCCATCTGGGGGAAGCTGGCAGAATCAAGTGCAAGAACCCAGCTTCCACCAGAAGCTGGAAGCCAAGCACAGAGTAAGACCCCATCATGTAGGATGTTGGGAGCAGTGACAGTGACCTTGTAGCCTATGCAAAAACAGGGCCAGGAGATCATCTTAGAACAAACAGATTCCTCCACGAGAAGGTCAGAATGGAAACAGCAAATATCAAGAACACAAAACAGTAGAATAACGCATGTCCCTTAAACTCACAACTGACAAGGAAAAATCACATGGAGTGGCAACCATAAAGCAACTGAGATCAGTCTGAATCTAAGAGACATTCTTTAGCCCCAAAAGCAAGAGGGTTAGTTGGTGACGTTTTAGTTTTTGGGGTTTTTTTTTCCTGAGGAAGATACACCCTGAGCTATCACCTGTTGCCAATCTTCCTCTATTTCGTACGTGAGCTGCTATCACAGCATGGCCACTAACAGACAAGTGGTGTAGCTCCATGCCCAGGAACCAAACCCCGGCTGCCAGAGCAGAGCATGCTGAACTTAACCACTAGGCCACTGGGGTTGGCCCAAGCTGACGATATTTTAAATGGCCATAGCTAGAAGGTGGGTAAGAATGAGTAAGTTCCCTCATTTGGGAAAAACAAAAAGGAAAAGAAAGGAAAATGAAAAAGACTTTAATAACATAACTTAATAAAATGGATAATACTGAGCCCTTCTAGAGAAAGGCAATGACTTACAGGCAACATAGCTATTCTGTCACTAGACACAGTAACAGTATATCTCCTCCGCAACATGACATCCAGGACCATCCAGCATTGCCTTCTGTACTGAAAACACAGGGTATCACTCTGTGATAGAAGATAGTTTGTGGAGATTAAGCACGCTGAGGTGGGTTCCCGTTCCCTTCTACCGCTCACCAGCAGCATGACACGGGCCAAGTTACAACTTTGTGCCTCAGTTTCACCAACTATCAAATAAGAACATATTAATACTTACGCCCCAGGGTTGCTGGGACAACGAAGTGAGTCACTGTGTGTTAGAGAGTGGAACCCCGTTCTGAAATTGAGCAAGTGCTTAAGAAATCAAAGTTAGTATCTGAGGAAGGAACTGAAGAGGAGCCCAAAACGTTAAGAAGATGTAATTCGACAGGGGCCATGCAAAGCTGAGTTAAGTGGGAAGACGACTGGATCCGCCAGGTATTTCAGATCAAACCAAATTCACTGTGATCTGTGGCCGCCCATTTCCCTGACTTCCCCAAGATGGCATCAGTGACAGACTATCTGTAGACTTAGCAGTCTCCTTATTCCCAGGCAGCCCAGATACTAAGCTGAAAATATTTCAAGACACCAGCTTCATAGGCCAATGGGGTCTGGAATTGTGCCCCACACACCTGGTATCCAGACAGCCAGAGAAGAGCCTTAAGCACTTCAAAATGTCTTCTCCAAGATGTGACATTCTTCCTTCTCCCCCTCCCCCTTCCTCGTCCTTCTTCTCTTCTTCCTCCCTTTCCCTCTCCCACTTAATCTCATGGCAATCGTAGCTTACTTCACTCCCCGGCCTCATAGCTCATTAAAACTGTGACCCTTACTTAATCTTTTATGTAAAGAAATATAGTGGCACATGAGATCTTCTAGCAAAGCAAAGAGCATCACTTTTCTGAGATTCTAGTTAATGGGGACAGCTCAGGAGGCCCTGCACAATGCACTAGGTGAATCTATTATACTTCAACCTACACTGCCTGACACAGTTTATAGGACCAGAATTTATTACCAGCGTTATGCCTTCATAAATTAGCTAGTCAAGCTATGGCCCCATCTAAGTGTACTTTCATATTCAAGAATTTATGGTATTCTGGCTTAAAGTAGCATCATCGCCAACACTTTCCAGTACCATGAGCATTAATTTTATCCTGGGATGTAATTCATCATGGTTATTATGAGAAACCCAACATACACAAAAGAGGGAGGAAAATATGAAGGTTACGGTCTAATTGCTAGAAGCAATCCCAAAAGGAAAGGAGATTCTTGATAAAGTTTGCAGTCTTTGAATGAGTCTTGAATGTGTTTAGTGTTATTCCAACTCAAAAAGCTTGACACACTTGAATGGGAAAATACGTGGTAAAGAGCCCATTGAAAAGCCACAGAACGCCAGCCAAGCAAAAGTGCTGTGCTCTGTCAGAATCTCTGGGCTATGTTCCCTCTGTAAATCAGCATTGTAAGTGTTAGATAAAGAGAACCCATAAATCACTATTATATTCTTCAACACGATCTGCTGTCTTTAGCAAGGATCTCCTGCTATTTGGCTGTTTGGTCTGGTCTGGTTTTTTCGTGGTCAGTTGTGAGTTGGGTTGGGTTTGGGGGTGGAGAGATTGTGTAGCATAAAAACTATGACCTGTTCTTTTGTTCTCGTTCATTACTCCAAGGACTAAAAACAATGCCGGTTCAACTCCCCCGCCCATGTGTGATAGCCAAAACCGACCTTTGGCTTCTAGCTACAAACCCCGCAGTGCGCCATGCAGCTCTGCAGCCAGCTTGTCTGCTTAGGAAGGAACAATATGGTAATTTGGAAATGACCAGGGAAAGAGAACACTAGTTTTATTTATTTTAAAATATGGGTTACATCGTCTCATAGGGAAGGAATTGATTTTTTTAATAAATTAAAAAATAGAGATTCTCAACCATTAAAATGTTCCCATAGCCCAGATTATAAGGATGCCACCAGCAGCTGGAATTATCAGGGACATCTGTGTAGTGGAAAATGCGTGGATTTTGGAGACAGAAAGATGTGGGTTCAAATGTGGACTCCACCATTCACTCTACTCCAAGGACAGGGCTTTCTGCCCGCCGGTCCAGGGCTAGGTCGAGTTTCCCATGGCAGATGTGGTCAGCGGCGGGAGGATGAGGTTGGGCACAGCAGGCTGGTAAATTTGGTCTGAAGAGCTTGGAAAGTAGAATCTGTTTGGAAGCTGCTTACACACACTGGCCTAAGCACAGGCTTGCTAAGTTAGAAGGACCTTAGACGTAGTCTAACATACTCCAACCCTGGCCTCCCAGAAAAGAGTTGAGGATGATACTGAGGGTTTTCACCATTTATTAAGAGAGCACAACCTATTGGAGGAATGATTTTAAAGATGCCCATTAGGTATCCAAGTAAGACGTCAAGTTGACAGTCGGACACAGGAATTTGAGTGTGGAGGGACGGTCAGGGATGGAGATTGTCGGAAGTCATCGGCACGTGGGTGGTATCGGAAGCCATGGGACTGGATGAGGCCACTCAGGGAGTAACAGACTAACCCTCTTCCGGGATAAACCAATTATGGCAGATTATTGTGGATTATTGTTTCAACTCTTGCTCCCTCGCTCCTATAATAGGATAATGCAGCTCCACTCACTGTCTTGTGACCTGCCCTCGCCTTCCATTGGGCAGAGTGTATTGGCCTCCCCATTAACTTTAGACTTGGCCATGTGACTTGCTTTGACGAACAAACATGGGTGAAAGTGAAAGGATGTCAGTTCTAGGTGGCAACTTTCAGAGCAATCACAGCTTTCTGCTGGCCCTTGAGCTTCTGCCTGCTGCCATGAGAAGAGAATGCCCCAGAGAGCTGCTGCCCCTTCAACCTGGAACCTAGAATGGAGCCCAGTCAAGCTCAGCTGAGCCCAGCTAAGCCACATCCGCCCTGCAGTCCTCTGAGTGAGGAATAAATGTTTGTTCTTATGAGCCACTGAGATATCTAGGGCTATTTGTTACTACAGCAAAAGCTGACTAATGCATAAATGAAACCTATCACCCCCAGTAGATGCCTCCAAAAAGCAGGGTCAGTCTACCTCAAAGATGCTAGGCCCCCAAGCCCAAGGGAGTTCCACGTTGCTGTGCAAGTTCAGACCAAGGCAAAGCTATGACATGGCCCAAGTTCACCCATGGAACTTCCAGACTTTGCTTAGGTGCTCTCCACCCGACTCCCCATGAGTGCCTCTCCCACGGCAAAAACCTGCTCTGAAGAAAGGTTCTGATGGGAGTCACTGTGGTAGCTCAGTGCAACAAACATTTGCAAGATCAACGAGTCAGGAGAGTTGCTTACAAACAAAGGTAAATACAGGCCAATCTTGGCCTTTGGTGGGTTGACATCCAGTCTACTCACTGCATACATGAGACTGGGAAGTGACAGAGGGCAGAAGCTTCCTTGAATCTCCAGGTACACAAATCAATGACTGCTCTGGAGCCTGTGGGACTGTGGCTCCTGCCAGAGTGCACAGGTGCAGCCCCAGGTGTGCTGGGCCACAGGGAAGAAAGGTGGGCACATGCCAGCAGATGCCACCTCAGGACACCCCTGTCACAGGCCTGCAGTTCAGTAGGGGTACCTGTTATACCCTCATTTTAACCAAAATCTGGGCTTTTCATTCTTCACAAGTAAACACAACTCACCAAATAGCATTTGTCTTTGCATTCTGAGCCAGATCCATGGAGGAGACAGAAGGCTGGCTTATATCTAGGGAGATGAGACTCCACCATTCCTGAGTGAAAGGTTTACTAGGTCTCTTTCCATATCATATAGCTAACACACACACACACAGTTTGCATGAAGTAAACATAAAGGAAATGAAAACTAAGATTCAATTCTCTTGCAGTGCAGATTGGATAAAACGTAGAGAAGACTCATCAAATTTAAGATCTTTGTACATTATCTCTGAAATGCTCATCACGCCCAAAACATGATTTCATTTATCTCTTCACCTGTCAGGTAGCGTTTGAGGGTTCTCTCACCTCAACAATAGTAGCATGTTCTGCAGCATTACAGTGCAGCAGAGCTCTCCTATGTGTTAGTTTGTCTTATCCATTACCATAGCAAGGAAAGTCTAGACTCACACGTGTTCTTGTGAAATAAAGCACCTATGTTGCTTTCCACTGACAGCAAACATATGACCAAGGCATAGATTTTCATCTGCCTGGAGGAATTGAACTTGAAATCAATCTATACATTGGAGTCCCTTGACTTTGACACTCAAGAAGCACCATTCCCTAAATAAACGATGCAATCCATAACATTCAGCCATTAGATTTCTTAAAGGACATCTCCACTGTATCTTTGATAAAACACAATTCAAGCAGTAACTTCTTCCTGAGCAAATTTTTTACAATAATTTTTTGAAGCTCTCAGAGTTGTAGTAATCACGTATCAAATAAAAACATTCTTGAGATGTTTTTCATTTTGAATAGTGAAACTATTTGTTAAAGCATCTCAGCTTTCTTCATCCTTAGGCTATATTTGAAGCCTTGGACAAAAGCCCTGAGGAAAGCCAACCATGCAAATTAGAGGTCCTTACTCTGACCTTTGGGTCATCTCTGGCCATTCCCCACCGCCCATCCCATGGTCCAGCCTCCGTGAACCGTCTCCAGAAGGCATCAGGCACTGTGGCTGCATCCTTTGGCACATACTTCTTGAAACGCTCCTCCATACTCATCCCAGCTGACTTATGTTTGCCCTTTAGACTCAATCATGCACCAGCTCTTCTGAGAATCCATCCCTGACCCCCGTGAAATCGTGGAGGAAACACCCTTCCAGGAGTCCTCCCAGAGCACCTGTCTACCTCCATCCTAGTGTGGGCTTGGGAGCAGGGCTCTGCAACGAGACTACCTGGGTTTGAATCTCAGCTCCATCATTCGCTAGCCATGCAGCCTTGATATGATCCCTGATTCATTGAATTCAGTTTCATAGCCAAAATTGATGGTGAAGTGCTACAAACATTTGAAAACATACATTGGCAAATGAAACTAGCAAAACTTAAGCAGCGTTTTTACACACACAACCTTTTTGTAAAAAGCTCAAAACAAAAAAAATTAGTTGCGGGAAAGAGCATTAATCGAAAGAGCGACAGAAATAGAAAAAGTACTAAAAAAAGTATAAAAAATAACATTGATAAAAAAATAATGTTGGCTTTTAAAAACAAGCAACCTACTTTTTAAATGGGCAAAGGACTTGAACAGACATTTCTCCAAAGAAGATATGCAGATGGCCAATAAGCACATGAAAAGGTTTAACTTCACCAATCATTAGGGAAATGCAAATCAAAACCACAATGAGACACACCTCACACCCATCAGGATGGCTACTATCAAAACTACAGAAAAGAAGAGGTGTTGGTGAGACTGTAGAGAGATTGGAACCCTTGGGCATTACTGGTGGGAACGCAAAGTGGTACAGTCACTGTGGGAGAGTATATGGCAGCTCCTCAAGTTAAACACAGAATTATCATATGATCTAGCAATTCCACTTTTGAGAATATACACCAAAGCACCGAAAGCAGAGAATCAGCTACTTGTACACCAGTGTTCACAGCAGCACTATTCACAATAGCCAAAGGGTGGAAACAACCCAAGTGTCCATCAACAGATGAATGGATACACAACACGTAATAGAGACAAAAAATGTCATATTAGTCAGCCATAAAAAGGAATGAGATTCTGCTGCATGCTACAACATGGAAGGGCCTTGAAGACATTATGCCAAGTAAAATAAGCCAGACACGAAGACAAGTATTGTATGATCGTACTTATATGAGGCAGCTAGAACAGTCAAATCCATAGAGACAGAAAGTACAGTAGAGGTTCCAGGGGCTGGGGGGAGGGAGGACTGGGGAGTATTATGGACTGAATGTCTGTGTCCCCCAAAATTCATATGCTGACACCTTAACGTTCACGTGATGGCATTTGGACGGAGCCTTTGGGACGGGATGAGGTCTTGAGGATGGAGCCCTCAGGATGGGATTAGTGTTGTTATAAGAGACAAGAGAGAGCTTCCTTCTCTCTCTCTCTCCCTCTCTCTCTGCCATCTGAGGACACAGCAAGAAGGCAGCTGTCTGTCAGAAGGAAGAGGGCTCTCACCAGAACCCACCATGCTGACCCCATGATCCCCTACTTCCCAGCCCCTGGAACTGTGAGAAATAAAGGTCTGTTGTTTAAGCTGCCCGGTGCACAGTATTTTATTACAGCAGCCTGAACTGACTAAGACAGCGACTTATTGTTTAATAGGTACAGAGTTTCTATGTGTGACAATGAAAAAGTTCTGGAAATAGATAGTGGTGATGGTTGCACAACATTGTGCATCAAGGTATAGTGCATACCACTGAATTGCATGTGTAAAAGGTTAAAATGATGAATTTTATGTTAGGTATATTTCAACAGAATATACAAATTATTTTTAATAATGGTCGCTTAAACCATATCAAAATAGACATTTAAGGGCTGTTAAGATTATCAGAGACCCAGGCTCCTTCTGTCTTAAGGTTCTGCCACCTCAATATGCAGCGGCTTCTCTGTGACCCAAGATGGTTGCTCCAAGTCCAGCCATCACATCAACAAGCCAGCCGGTATAAAAGGGAAAGGAAAGGAGAAGGGCACACCCTTCTCTTTAAAGATTCTGCCTGGAAGTTCAGCTGCCTAGAAGTTGCACACGGCCCCTCTGCTTACGTTCTATTGGCCAGAACATAGTCACATGGCTGCACTCAGCTGCAAAGGAAGCTGAGAAATGTGGTCTTTGTTCTAGGCACCCATCTTCTCAGCTCACATTCAGTTCTGTGCCTGAGGAACAAAGAGAAGAATGAGGACTGACACACAACAAGCCAACTCTGCACAAGTTGAAAATCACCTTGCAAATGTTTCTTGGCACAAAGCTGCAAAATCTTCAAGGTTTTCTAGGATCACATGCAGAAAGAGGGAGCTTTAAGAACCAGCTGTGACCAAGAGGGTACTTCCTTCTCCAACAGGCTCACTTGGCAAGATACAAGGAATCCAGACCCTCATAGGGATTTGCAAGGCAGAGACAGCCTTTCACCATATATGCTGAGGAAGAAGCCCAGCTAAATGGAGAAGCATTGCAAGAAAAAAGAAAGAACAAGAAGAAAATTAAAAACAAAACAGATGAAGATAAAGGGTCACTTTCTTAATGCCTCATCCCATCTGTTTTGTAGAATTTGAAACACCTGGAATAATTGAATGCATAAAAGCACTTATAATCCAGGCTGCATTCAGCCTTAGCAGCAACCAGGAAGCACCACCGGCACATCCCTACCGTTTCAGGTGGGGAACAAACACTTGTGTGATCCAGGGTCATCCACCTCCCTCCGTCTGGAAAAAGATCCAGCCCCTTCAACACGTACCATTCCTTGCACTTTGTTTCCCACTAAGGTTGTCTTTGGTTGCAAATTTCACAGACCAAGTACATGGTTTCACATATTCACACAGTTATGACAGAGAATGGGAGTTCCTATGAGTCATAGAAGATTTGGTTAAAAAAAAATGGCATCAGAAACAATCAGTAACACTAAACGCCCACATGTCTCGTCTCTTTAAAGCACATTGGGGGAATTTTTGCTTTTAGTGGTAACTTAACATTCTGTTGCTGCTATATATGTCATTTCAGCAGAGACGAAATAGCTAACAGCCTGGGAAGACTTTTATAGCCCTCCATCCTTTTTAAGGGATGGCGTGGTCCCAATTTGACCTTCCTTTTACTACTTTCCTTTCCTTTGGACAAAATCCATGTAATTTTCAGTAATACTAGAATAACCCTAGTTACTGCGTATGCACACCTGATTCCCATGTCTTTTCCACCTTCCATTTTGGCAAAGATCTGTATGTAGAGGTAAAAAGCCCCCGCACCCCTCTCCTGACCTCCCGGTAGCCACAGCCCTCATCGCAACTCAGCCGTCCTCGCATCTCCTGTCTCCTGCCAGGTCCAACACCCCAAGTCAGGAAGCACTTCAGACCTGAGGCTTGCAAACAAAACCCTGTAGACAGTTCTAGAGGGTGTCCTGGCTTGGAAAATCCAGCCTAAATGGCTTCCGCGTGAATCATCATTCCATCAGCCCCACCGCTATAGAAAGTCATCTGTCAAGTTCTAAAACACTTTAAACCTTCCTTTATTTCCAGCATTTATTATCCATCTCATATTACAGCTTTTCACGGATGTCATCTCTAAAGGGACCACATATCCTAGTTTGTCTGAGACAGTTTTAGCTGGTGTGTTGTCAATACAATTATTCATTGTGTCTTCTTTTACTCCAAGTTTGGAAGAAAAATTATATGGACACCCAACTAATCTTTCAAATTTGTCTATAATCTCTTTGGTAACAGGAAAGACCCTGTCCTGATCACCTTTCCATTCTCCAAGGACCTGCATACAACACCTGGCCCAGGTAGGTACATGGTAGATATATGTGAAAGGGAGAGAGAGAGAGAGACAAAGAAAGAGAAAAAGAGAGAAAGAGAGAAAGGAAGGAAGAGGAAGAGGAAGAGAGAAATAAAGAGAGAGAAGGGAGGGAAGGAAGGAAAGACTCTCTTCTATTCCTCCTCTTGTTCAAAATCCAGTCATAAGCCCAATATTAGGAAGGGTATTAGAAAAAACTACTTGAAGGAACAGCATTCTCCCACATGGAACATGTACTCCCATAGGGAAGGATATGAGACATGGTCACAAAGCTAGACTCCACAGCTGCATGTCCAGATTCAAATTTTGATTCTATATGACTAGCTATGCTATCTATATAGTATACTCCTATATGACTATCCACCTACCTGCATGACTTTGAACAAGCCAACCAACCTTTCTTTGCTCCATTTCCTTATCCATAAAATGGGTGTAGTAAAATGCCTCCCCATATACAAATCACCAACAAGCATATGAAAAGATGCTGAATATCACTAATCACCAGAAAAATGCAAATCGAAACCACAATGAGATGCCACCTCATCCCATTAGGATGGCTACTACAAAACAAACTTTAAAAAAAAAAAACAGAAAAGAACATGTGTTGATGAAGATGTGGAGAAACTTAAATCCTGTACACTGTTGGTGGGATTGTAAAATGGTGCAAACGCTATGGAAAACAGTATGGAGGTTCCTCAAAAAATTAAACATAGAATTACCACAGGACCCACTAAGTCCTCTTCTGGGTGTGTACCCAAAAGAACTGAAAGCAAGATCTCAAAGAGTTACTTGCACCCCCACGTTCATAGTAGCATCATTCACTAGCCAGGAGGCGGAAGCAACCCAATGTCCATCAACAGATAAATGGACAAAGAAAATGTGGTATATACATAAAATGGAATACTATTTAGCCTTAAAAAAGAAGGAAATCCTGTCACATTGTACAACATGGATGAACCTTGAGGACATGATGCTGAGTGATATAAGCCAGTCACAGAAGAACAAACACTGCGTGCCTCCACTTATATGAGGGACCTAGAGCACTCAAATTCATAGAGACAGGAAGTAGAACCGTGGGTACCAGGGGCTGGGGGAAGGGAGCAATGGGGAGATGTTTAATGAGGACAGAGTTTCAGATTTGCAAGGTGAAAAGATTCTGGAGACCTGCTTCACAACAACTTCAATATACTTACCACTACTAAACCGGACACTTTAAAATGGTTAAGAAGGGCAATTTTATATTATGTGTTTTTTACCACAATAAAAAAAAAAACATAAAAACATGCCTCCCTATAGGGATGTCATATGGATTAAATCATTTCACATGCATAAAGCCTAGAACACTGGCAAGCACAGAGTGAATGTTTCATAAACACCAGCTTTGTCAAACAATCCACAGACTCAGTTCCACGTGACATCAATGTGTGTGAATTATTTTAGGTTTGGTTTGATGTCTTTTTCTTTGGGGTTTTCTCTCCTTGTTTTTTTTTTTTTTTTTTGTCTTCTCAATTTTCTGTATCATATATTGCTTTCTAAGGTCAAACTGTTTTAAAAGCTTCACACATTCTACTTTAAATTCATTTATTATTAGGACAACAATAAAAGTATAAAATGAACTTTTAAAGAAAAATATCACCCACAACTTCTTCAGTTTTATAATATACAATTTTCAGTTTGGGATTATTTTATTTGTTTTGATTTTTTAAGGGCCCTCCTACTTACTGAGTGAAAGGGACTTGACTTGGTGGCAGTTGGTACCAAAAGAGACACAATTGTTTCCAAAGGCAGTATGATAGGCTGCTCTGAAGCCAACACAGTCAAAAGAAGCATAGAGCCCAGACCACAAAATATAGTGGTCCCATATTTCTTAGGGACTATCCTGGACATAACTTTCCAAGAAAAACATTTATTAAAAATAATATTACAACTAGGATATACAACTATGTACTGGGGCTTTGGGGAGAAAAAAAAAGAGGAAGATTGGCAACAGATGTTAGCTCAGGGCCAATCTTCCTCACCAAAAAAAAAATCATAATAATAAATCCATATAAATAAAGGCAATATATGATAACTCTAAACATACCATATGAAATAGGGTAAAAAGAACTCGTTGTGTTTTGTCTGCAAAAGAGAAGTTTAAGGAAATACTCTTTTGAAATATATGAAGGTCAGTCAAATATTCATTTATTCATTTGTTCAGTTTTGAAATTATTCAAAATATATTCGTTGTAAGATTTCTAGGAACCAGGCAACGTGCTAGAGGTTAAAAGTACCAATCGTGAGCAAAAACAGCCACTTTATTGTGTTATCCTAGAAGGTAAAAGTAGGCACGACCAAGGAGACATATTTAAGGTCAGTCTAAGGAAGGAGATGCTGACAAACGGAAGTATCCTGTGATGGAAAGGGCTATGTAGTGAGGGAGTGATTTTCCCGTCCCTGGGATTATGCAGGGAGAGCCATATGAGCATTAAGAAGGCCACGAAGAAACTTCTGCACTAGGCTTTAAATACCCCATGTACATAACAATCCACCCCTCCTCCACCCAGAAACTCTATGAAATCCAGTTTGAAAGCACACTGAGCGGAGAGAAAGCCCAGACACTCAGAGCAACTTCAGAATAGAGTGCCTAGAAAACTTCGCTACTGACTTCACATGATGACCCAAACAAAGACCTAAAATGATACAGACCTATACTGAATTGCAACATTTATTATCTCACAAACAATCAGCTCCCTTGGCAAGGATGCATATTGATGATCCATTATTAGAATCTCCATTTTGATTATAATAGCACAGCATTTTACCTGGAGATAGTTTCCTTTCCTCACAAATTTCATTCTAGCTTTGAAAAATATCATGAAGATAATCCCTAAAACTTGGAAGCAACCCAGATGTCCTTCAGTAGGTGAATGGACACACAAGCTGTGTTCCACCCATACTATGGAATATTATTCAGCAACAAAAAAAAAAAATGAGCTAGCAAACTACAAAAGATATGAAGGAATCTTAAATGCATATCACTAAGTGAAAGAAGCCAATTAAAAAAGGCTACATACTGTGTGACTCCAACTATATGAGATTCTAGAAAAGACAAAACTACAGAGACAGTAAACAGGTCACTGTTTGCCATCAGTTCAGGGGGATGGGGTGGCATTGAAATGGTGGAGCACAGGGGATTTTTAGGGCAGTGAAACTATTCAGTATGATACTGTAATGGTGCATACATGTCATTTTACATTTGTCAAAACCCATAGAGTACACAACACAAAGAGTGAATCCTAATGTAAACGATGGGCTTTAGCTAATAATGATGTATCAATATTGGCTCATCAATTATAATAAATGTGCCATACTTAAAAAAACACAAAAAAACTACACTGAGATAGCAAAAGAAAAGAAAATTAGTAGATAAATAGATAAATAGTGAGTAATTAAATGAAAAAAATCCCAGGGAAACTTCACGAGCTTGTCTTCCTTTAAGGAAAAGAAAAGTTCTCATTTCTAAAACTCAAAAATTACTACAAAAGAATTCAATGTGACATTTTTAAAGCACAATTATTGGGTATAAAATACAAGATGACGACACACAACTTTGCAGTGACCTTTCTGCACTGAGGTATGGTCAACTGTAGAGTTGAAAGCTGAGCTGTACACATTTGGCGTCACGGTGACAGAGATCCCCTCTGGCTATTGCCACATATGTTCAAATGTGGTTGACCCCAGCATGACTAAAGCTGGAATGAGATGCAGGAAATAAGATACTGGACTGGGGACCCTGCTTTGCCCATCACTAGTTCTGCAATATTGGGCAAGTGACTCTTACAGGTGTCTATTTTCTCAGACAAGAAATGAACAGAATAGACCAGATAGTGGCTTTCATACTGGCCTCCAATGGACGAGGGGGTCTGGGTACAGTGTGGGTGGTGGGACAGGGAAGGGCAAAAGGGAATTGGCTTCCACCAAAAGAGTTCCACTCTTTTGGGGGGAGGCATTACTTATTGGGCTTTTATGTACAATTTTATTTAAACAAAGGGCTCCTCAACTAAAAAATATTTTTTTTAAAGAGACATCTGGTTCCTTTTCCCTGAAGGTATTTGCTGAAGCCAAGGAATGAAGCACCTGTGGGAGAGGAGCAGATGAAAGCTGGAAATACAAAAACTCTAGCAAATCTTTTTTTCATTTCAAAGGGGATTATCGAGGGAGGAATGTACTTTGGCTCCTGTAAACCATCCAGTATCTCATCTCCCACCTTGGCCATTGCTGCAATTCTACAGGATGTTATCCAACAGGTTCCTCTCCCGTTCCAACGGCATAAAGGGAAAGAGTTCTACTTGGATGACTGGGACCTCATGTTTGGAGGGATGAGTGGGCAATTCTGGGTAATCTCCCCACTTAGAAAGAAGCAAATGTTTATTCAAAATTATTTATTAGGTAATAAGACAAACTATCAAAAAGGAAAGAGGTAAACACCCATTATAGTTTACCTACAAGAGTCACTGACTGTTAAGTTACAAGAACCTTTAAATGAGGAGGGAAATAAAGCCACAGAGAGGAAAGATGTTGTGGAACGTTATGCAATAGGAGGTAGATTGGGGGTCCAAAGCTGCTCCTGCCAGTGACAATCTATTCTAAATTAAGATCTAGATGAAGATCCTTCTGCTCAGCCACCAGCTTCTCTTTGTTTGCTAGTCAGTGCCAAAAAGGCATCTCAGATTCCTTGCCTTCCCAGACTTCACAGTGTCCTGAAGGGTGCACCTGCACATCTATGTGTTCATGTGAATGTGCTTGTCATTGTGCGTCTGTGTGCCTTTCTGTTGAAGCTCACAAAAGAAACTGACCTACCTGCCAATTGGCAAATGGGACTTGACTGAATAAAGAAATACTTCATTCAGAGCTTAAGAAACAACCATGTGGATTTCTTCCTATGATCAAAATTTGAGTGTTCAAAATGGTCTTTCCATTTATTTGGACTCAATTCTTTGAAAGATACCACATGTAATGGAAAGAACTCGCACATTGGCACAGACCCTGCACATTAATTTCTAATGACCTTAGAAAGTGACTTAACATCTCTGAGTTCAGTTTCCTCAATTTAAAATGAGGATAAAAATGTTCATTCTGTAAGGTTGTTGTGACGATGTGCTAGTGTATACAGGGACCTAAGAAGGAGCAGCTACCATTATGTTAATATTATTAATGATTTTAATTACTGGTGTAATTAACAATGATAGAAGATCTTTAAATAACTCCATTGTTTTCAACTTACTGTACTATCAAGCTCATGTGGTACCTTATTGACTTGCTTTGTGCTCAGTCTTGTATTCTCCAGGTCTTTTTTCAATGTGTGGTGTTATTTGTCCATTTTACATCGTGTCTCTTCACAGGTTTTGTGTGTGTGTGTTTGTGTGTGCATGTGTGTACACATGTGTATGTTCCAACAGGAGTTCCTACTTGCCATCAGAAGTTATCTCTTCTGGAATCTATATAAGGAAAGCAAGACATTCAGGACAGAGAAATGTTAACTGAGTGGATTCCAGACCAGGAGACTTCTCATTCTGTTCATACCCACGAACACAACTGCCTGGCTATCAGAGAAAACAAAGGTCTGAACAGTAAGGGATGGAACACGTCACACACCACTGTGGAAATGCTGGGCAGGGCAGGGGAGGGGTGATCTGGAGAAGGGGGCTTGGCTCACGGCACTCTGCAGAGAGAAGAGACCCAAGCGGAACTGGAGGCTTTCCCCAGCATTGGCAGTGGAGGTCTTAGAGGTTGCAGGGAAAAGCCCTTCCCTCCTTGAGGACAGTGCTGTGGTCCGAGTCTCAGCCTCCAGATGAGCCAGCCTGGGTCCAATGTCCAGCTCAGCCACTTCTCCCCCTGAGACCTTGGGCGAGTCACTCAGTGATCCCAAGCCTCAGGGCCCTCCTCTGTGAGTTGGGAATCACAGGTCTTCCCCCACTGGGTTGTTGTGAGGGTTGATGAGTTAACACAGGTAACGTCTGTCACCATCAGCATCCTATAAATGTTGGCTTTACGGGATCGTGTATTCAGCTTGCCTGAACCTAGCCCTTCCCACTCACAGCTATTGTAATCCATGGTGAAATGTGGCCCTTATCCATGAAGACGTGCAACCTACGTCACCTCTAAAACATAACGAGTCCCATTTTTACAATGGCAGGTTAAACCCACGAGCTTACGTCGAGAATAATATCACAAGAAGTAGAAACCCAGCAAGACAGAGGGAAAAAGAGCAGACAACAGCCTGTGAGAGAGATCCACGAAGTCTGGAAGACGAGAAGCAAATGAGTGAGGGGCAGCTGATAAAGGCATCAACAGAGGAGGGAGCCAGTGCAGGGAAAGGCAATTCTCACCAGGGAATCCCAGAGAAGTTCAGATGTCTGAGTGCCCCCAGCACCTGGAGGGGAGAGCGAGGCGCGGCACGGGCCGGAAAATGTGAGAGCATAACAGTCTGTGTAAGGAGCAATTCAAGTGCCCCTCACTCCTCCACCGCCATCGCCTTTCTGACCCAGTGCAGCCAGGTAATTACTGACCCACGCACCGGCAGGCAATTGGAGGTCCCCTCCTCAGAGACATTGGGAACCCCAGGCTCTACAGAATGTGGGAAGGAGGCACTGAATTGAATAGGAGAATTAAATGAATGGTGAGACACACTCCTCCAGGATCTTCTCTCTCCTTGACCCTCAGAACACTGCACCAGGCTCCGACAGCCCCACCCTCACTCCACTGCCCTCCCCATGGCCGAGGACTGCAGGATTCCTCTCTGAGATAACGACCAGCCCCAAAGAAAGAGCTGCAGAGATGGCCGCTGCTGCTCCCCAATGCCACAGTCAGGCCCCCAGCTCTGTCATGGCACACGCTCCAGCCAGCATCCCCACCTGGGCACACGCTCAAGACCTAGTGACTCGTTCTCAACATGAGCAAGCATCCAAGGACCACGAGACACGAGAAAAACTTCCCACGCGAGAGACTCACCCAAAACCAACAAACGGAAACAAACAAACAAACCCAAAAAAAGACGCCAGGAAGCAGAAAAGACATTTTAACTTTAAAAGAACTGTCCTTCACAGACAAAGAGAACTGATTGGTGGATACCAGGGGAAAGGGGGGCTGGAGGGGTGGGCACACAGGGTGAAGTGGTGCACCTACAACATGACTGACAATAATGTACAACTGAAATTTCACAATGTTGTAAACTATCATAATCTTAATAAAAAGTTAAAAAAAAAAAACTGTCCTTAAGATGCGGGAGATAAGAATAGATTCTGCATCCATTAAAAAAAAAGCCAAAAATAAAAAATCAGGGAAGAGATTTGACACCTAATTAATAAGAGTTCCAAGAGCAGCACACATTTGAAAAAGTAGGGGAAAGTTATCAAAGAAATAATACGGGAAAACTTGCCACAACTGAAAGGCATGAACTTCTAGAGAGAAAGGGCTCCCTGAGCGCCCAACGCAGTAAAAGAAGGCGGCCCTCCCCAGGCACATCGCCGTGAAACTCCAGGACACCAGGAATAAAGAGAAAAACCTAAAAACGTTCAGAGAGATGAAAGGCAAACCAGGAGGGTATGAAGCACTACTTTGCAAATCACAAGGGACCACGCCAGGAAGAAAGCTGACGGGATGAGGCTGAGGCGCGAGTCCAGCACACCAGCATCCCCAGCATGCCAGAGGACGAAGACGCAGGGACAACAGCGTGCCGGGAAGCAGCCAGCTCAGCTGGAGCCTGAGAACACGGGGCTCCCAAGGGTCTCCCTCTCGCCCTCCCTCCAAAAACCTGAGAGGTCACCAAATGCATCCCACCAGCCTGAGCAGAGATGCCAGTCCTGCTAAGGAATTCAGAGGGGTCTTATTAATAAATACACGGGAAAACTAAGGCAACACTCAAATCCCAGTTATTAAGTCTGGACAAAGACAAAATGTCATCACAGCTCACCACATGGCTCACCTCTAAGTAACATTTACATTCTTCTAATGTTACAGGTGAATATTAACTTAACCAATAGCGCTGTTTAACTACATGGAAGGATGGAGGAACAGGAGATGGATGGAGGGGCATGAGCTGAACTGTCTCACCTTCCTTAAGAAAATCAACAGTGACCAAATTGAAAACTCCTGATGGAGCAGCATGAGCCCAAGACTGAAAAACATGGAGGTCAACGACAGGAGAACAGCTAAGAGGAGAGGAGTTACCTCTGGGAAGGTGTAGGGCAGAGAACTACTGTTAGTCATTACACGCCCAGAAATACTATTTGACTTTTAAAACCATGTGTTTGCATTATTTTGAGAAAAAATAACAATTACATTAGAAAAGAGATAAAATATGTAAGGGACCCTCCTAGTGAATAAACTAAAGAATGGATGGACACGCAGATTCCTGAGGATGGGCTAGGAGTCTAGACAAGGCACAAAGCTTGGTCCTGCAGGACTGTCACATGCTCATCACTGGGGCTGTGGCATCCGCCCTGCGGTCTGACCAAAGCCCTATGGGGAGAAAGAGGCACTCAGTACCTCCTCTTTATTATTTTAGTAACACGCCCATTTGTTTATTTAGGCCATGTGACAATACAAAAAAAAACTAAGAAAAAGCCAAACAGCTCCGTGGTAGTTATCTGGTGTTATACAAACCTCTTCCCCAAATCCACGTGCAAATTTTTTCATTCTTCACCTTTTAAAAGCCTTAAAGCTTAAAGTGCAAATTAACTTTTTTAAAAAAGGGGAGCTAGCCCCATGTAGTGGTTAAGTTCCGCACACTCTGCTTGAGCGGACCTGGTTCATGGGTTCGGATCCTGGGCACGGACATACACCACCTGTCAGCCATGCTGTAGTGGCAACCCAGATATAAAGTGGAGGAAGACTGGCACAGATGTTAGCTCAGGGCTAATCTTCCTCAGCAAAAAATAAAAAAGTTCTGACTGGCAATTTGGTAGCATAGATCAAAAGATTAAAGACATATACCCTTGATCCCACAATTCCACTTGTAGGAATACATCCTAGGGGCCGGTCCAGTGGCATAGTTTGCATAGGTTAAGTTTGCACGCTCCACTTCGGTGGTCTGGGGTTCACTGGTTTGGATCCTGTGGGTGGACCTACACACCACTCATCAAGCCATGCTTTGGCAGCATCCCACATAGAAGAACTAGAAGGACTTACAACTAGGATACACAACTATGCACTGGTGCTTTGGGGCGGGGGGGACGAGGAAGATTGGCAACAGATGTCAGCTCAGGGCCAATCTTGCTCACCAAAAAAAAAAAAAAAAGGAATGTACTCTAGTCTTCGGTAAATTCTACAGCATGGTTTACTACAGTGATTTTTCAACCCTAAGAGTAGGTGACAATACTATTCCTGGGCCTCTCCTCCAAGACAGCCTGACCTGCTTGGTCTGTGATAGGGCCTGGGTGTCTATAATCTGCAGCCAAGATTGAGAACTCTTGGCTTATAATAAAGAAAACTGGAAACAACCTCAATACTCAGCAGAGAGGACTGGTGAATCCATCACAATAGGGCCACGTGATGGAATCCTAGACAGTCTTAAAATAATGTGGCAGAAAAAAGATATTTCATTAAGCATATTCATTGACATGGACAGGTATTTACAATGTGCTATTAAGTAAAAAAACAGGTTATAAAAGTGTGTATGTGATATGATCCACATTTGAAAAAAAGCATATATAAAATAATCACCAATATTCTGGAACCAAATGCGTCATTGTCAGCAGCTATAATGTCTGAGAGTGGAAAGATTTCATTGAAATAATTTTGTTTATCCGTATGTTCTAATATTTCCACAATGAACAAAGTGTTATAGATACTACCTTCGACAGTTCAAAATGCTTAGACACATCACTTGGACGTTCTAAATCTTTTAACACTGTTCGTATAGATTTCGGCTCACACCCCACCCCCATTACAACTAATAAATCTATACATACATACATACCCCCAATTCTCCCAGGAGTTTTTTGGGGTACACTACTCCCTGCCAAATCTCCAGAGTGAAAAATAACTTCCCCAGTCTCTTCAATAAATGGTGCTGGGAAAACTGGACAGCCACACGCAAAAGAGTGAAAGTAGACCATTCCCTTACACCATGCACAAAAATCAACTCAAAATGGATCAGAGACTTGAAGGTAAGACCTGAAACCATGAAACTTCTAGAAGAAAATATAGGCAGTGCACTCTTCAACATCAGTCTTAGAAGCATCTTTTGGACACCATGTCTACTTAGGCAAGGGAAACAAAAGAAAAAATAAACAAATAGGACTACATCAGTCTAAAGAGTTTCTGCAAGGCAAAGGAAACCAGGAACAAAACAAAAAGACAATCCACCAACTGGGAGAATATATTTGCAAATCATATATCCGACAAGGAGTTAATCTCCAAATATATAAAGAACTCATTCAACTCAACAACAAAAAAACAAACAACTCAATCAAAAAAGGGGCAGGGGATATGAACAGATATTTTTCCAAAGAAGATATACAGATGGCCAACAGGCATGTGAAAGATGTTCAACATCACTAATTATTAAGGAAATGCAAGTTAAAATTACAATGAGATATCACCTTACACCTGTTAGAATGGCCATAATTACCAAGACAAAAAACAACAAACGTTAGGGAGAAAAGGGAGCCCTCATATACTGCTGGTGGGAATGGAAACTGGTGCAGCCACTATGGAAAACAATATGGAGATTTCTCAAAAGATTAAAAATAGAAATACCATATGACCCAGCCATCCCACTACTGAGTATTTAGCCAAAGAACTTGAGATCAACAATTCAGAGACTTATGCACCCCTATGCTCATTGCAGCATTATTCACCATAGCCAAGATGTGGAAGCAATCCAGGTGCCCATCAACAGATGAATGGATAAAGAAGATGTGGTATACATATACAATGGAATACTACTCAGCCATAAGGAAAGAAAAAATCATCCCATTCGCAACAACATGGATGGGCCTTGAGGGTATTATGTTAAGTGAAATAAGCCAGACAACGGAGAAAACAAACACCACATGATTTCACTCATATGTGGAAGATAAATAAACACATGGACAAAGAGATCAGATTAGTGGTTACCAGGGCGAAGGGGGTTAGGGGTGGGCATAAGTGATAAAGGGGCACATACATATGGTGACTGACAAATAATAATGTACAAGTGAAATTTCACAATGTTGTAAACCATTATGACCACATTAAAATAATAACAAAAAATAATAATAACCTTCCCATAGGTTTCATCTTTCCTTGGTAGGTAATAAAGTTTGGCTGCCTCAAACCCAGAATATTCTTGTAACATCGTTACACCCACTGACCTTCTAAATTCTCCTTCACAAATGTCCGAGGGATGAGAAGGGAGTTGTTGTTACTGTAATAATATCAGGAAACCAGCGACTGGATTTGTGACTGTGAGAAAGACAATGAGAAAGCACACCTCCCAATGTCCCACATTCCAGCCCCGCTAAACCATTCAGCATCATTAGCGGAAGGTATCAGGGCACTGAAGAGAGGAGGGGCAGGAAAGCCTAATTCAAATAGAGATTCAGAACATGTATGTGTTTGCCTGTGAAGCTCCCAATACGAGGAAGAGGCTGAGTTACAGATCACAGTGTATGGACCACCTGGAGGACACAGCCCCTCGTGTTCTCAGCAAAGATGGCAGAGGTGCCATCACCTTCCTCCTTCATTTCACCCACTCCTTTCTCGATCTCCCCTTCCCTTATTCTTTGCATCAAAGTTGTCCACTAAAAGGAACCAAGTGAGCCACAGAGTTCTAAATAGCTATCTTCAGAAGTTTTTGAAACAAGATGAAAGCCGTCAGAGAATGAAAACCAAATCCCAAATACGTAAGAAAAAGGCTTTAACACGTGGCGCAGTACGAACCGTCTGCTCCCCAGGTCCAGCCTCTCGCCAGCTAGTAGCAACCAGGCAGGACACTGGAGCAAGCAGGAAATCTAAAATTAGGTTTTACTACCTATAATGGAGGATTTATGGGATGGTTTAATTGGTAGTCTCAGGACTAAAACCTGAAGTGGGGGAACAAAAACATCTTTCTGGACATACCCGGTGAGCCCACATGCACTCCTTGAACCTCACCTACAGCCCGTGGAGGCGCAGGTCTGCAGGGGACAGGGCGAGGACGCAATTCTTCCTTCTTCTAACCTTGACGCGTGCCGGAGCCAAGAACACGGTAGTCCTTGGTTCTTTTATTTAAGAGGCAAAATGGTTTCTTATGGTGGAATAGGTCTTCAGACCACACACAGAAATCCAGGTGTTCTGAAGAACAAAAGAACCCTTTCGATTCAGTCCTCTCCTGAAATATCCCAAACCACAAGAACACACTCAAAAGGTCGAAAGAAGATTGGACTCAAATGTGAATATATTGGTCTGCACCGGTGTCTTGCTATTTTCAGTGCAGGCAAGATCATTTGAAAATTTTCCCAGTACCATTTTTGATGAATAGAAGGGATAGTCAAATTGGGTGTTTATGTAAAGTCCACATGTTCAGAGAGATTCTAAGTAAATATGAGAAAACAACAACAAATGATGGCTTGAGCAGTGTGTTGGCTGGTGGTGTGGGGCAGGGTCACAAACCCTCCATCGGTCCCCTGCTGGGGTGACTCACAGCCAAGTGCCCACAGAAACCTCCCACTGCCAAGGATGTGGAGAGCCGGGGTCTCCAGGGACCAGCTGAACCGCACACAGTCCCTTCTGCTCACCCTTTGCCCTTTCCGTCCCACCAGCTCAACAAATGTTAGTGGAGTTTTGGTCGTCTTCCCTGAAGGGTCTTTCTTTCCATCCCCACTCTCTCCCCTCTCCGGATGGCACCCCTGGATCCACCGTGGAGTCGGAGACGCCAGCCTGAGCTAAGGCCAAAGCAGACCGAGAGGAGTGAAAAAGCTGGGACGGTGACTGGCTTTCGGACTCCAGTGAAAACTGTGGCTCCACTGATGAGGGTGGCACTCGGTCTGGAAGCCAGCGCAGCAATATTCTTACTGAGGAGACGAATCCCTTATAAAGAAGCTTCCGTTTATTACAACACACTGCAAGAAGATGGGAAGACATCCTTGCTTTTAAAAATGGTATTTTCTGGGGCCGGCCCCATGGCCGAGTGGTTAAATTCATGCGCTCCGCTTCGGCGGCCCAGGGTTTCACTGGTTCGGATCCTGGGCGCGGACCTAGCACCATTCATCAGACTATGCCGAGGTGGCATCCCACATAGCACAACCAGAATATACAACTATGTACCATGGGGCTTTGGGGAGAAGAAGAAGGAAAAAAAAAAAAGAAGATTGGCAACAGATGTTAGCTCAGGTGCCAATCTTTTAAAAAGAAAAATGATATTTTCTTAAAGAGGACTTTCAAGTTTCCAAGGATAAAAGCACTTTCCCTAGGTCCCACGGGTAGGCTGTGGTTTCTGAGCGCACCGGAGCCTTCTCAGACACTGACCACAGGAGCCTGAGTCTGCAGAAGCCCCGTGTAAGGAGATCAGCTTATAACTCAGGCATTTTCTACCTGAGCAGTTGGCAGTCCAGTGAAATTTGGTCCAACTGGGGTCCTCCTCAGATTCTTTGAACGTGGTCGAAGGAAGAGACAACTTTTCCTGAATTCTAGGCTCTGGTGACAAGGTTATCACAATATTTATAGAATTATTGTAAATATTGTAATATATGTATGTATATAATATCTGTATGTGTATAATACATGTAATATAATAATATATAGTAATAGATTATATGTATATATGTACACACATATATACACATATATATGTAATAGATGTTACAGCTTACATCTATTAAAAAATTTGTGGGGAAAATACGCCATGCAAAATTCATATTAAATAAAATGGAGCCAAGCAATGAAACAACTCTGAAATGGCCTAAGAAACTAAAAGGTATTTGACATTTACTTTTTTCGGGTACACGCACGGACTTCATGTCATCATTGACCCTGGTTGCTTAAGATCATCAATGTTTTCTCAGTTCCTGGACTGTTTTATAGTCAACAGACCCAATTATTAAGTTCAAAGGGAATACCCTAAAAAAGGCAGAGCAGAATCAGTCAGTGTCGGCAAGACCTGCAGAAGAACAAATAGATAGCTTGTAATATAAAGAAATTTAATATAAATAACTTTACAGGCACACCTCGTGGTGTGTCATCTAATCTGACACTATTACCAAAAAAAAAAAAAAGAAATGACAATGTGATTTCACTACTATGGCATCCACTGCCAGAGCAGTCATAGTTTAAGAGGTATTTTTAGTGATTTTTAAGGGCGAGCACTCGTAAATTTCCAAATCTGTGCTCCCTGTGACCATGACATAGCAGTTGGTCAATTCTCCTGCTTGGTTTCCAAAATTCTGACCGTGGGTCACCACTGACACAAACTAACGTCTATCTGTAAGAAATGAGAAAGAGGCAATTGGAAAGGAGAAAAAGAGGGGACAGATTGAGCAGAGAGGGTTCCCACAGCAAACTGTTCCTTGCTTGGAGTCAAGCAACTCTTAGAACGCAGACAGCAAAGACAAAAAGAATCCGGTGAAAATGCACCTTTTGCGTCCTCAATACACGGCACAGACGGCGACAGGGAGGGGCAGAAGATGCAGCTAAGGCTGTGCCTCACAGCTCAGAGATGCTCAGGGCTGGATACCGACTTGGATCTCCTACCTCAGATGGAAGCAAATTTCCTTGTGATGTTCCAGAAAGAAGCGTACCGCCAGAAATTATCATAACACTTCCTACACCGGGAGCTGGAGGTAAGCATTAAGAAAGAACTTAATCTTTGTGCCTTCTGCACTCATGGTAACATTATTTGCCATTGATTTTTCCTAGGAGATAATGAACTCTGTGATACCGTCACTGACTTTATGAACCAGAGGATGTGTTAGGACTGATGATGACAAGGAGAAACTAGAAAACAACATTAGATTCTTACCAAACCACTCTGATTTCACAGCACACACTTCTCTCCCTTCCTAAAAATCTGGGTTTTCCCAGTTTTCAGGATCTCTGGGTCTCTTCTAGTAACTGCGTTAGAGCCGATCCTGTCAGCTACGGGGCGTGGGCGGGTTATCCAGACTCTGCCTCACAGAACACTCACCCTCCGTCTCTGAGTCAGTTGCCTTTTAATGGAAATACTATTCAATGATCATTTTCATAAAAATTTGTGCTGGCGCGGTTTTGTTTCTCTTGACACAGGCCCAAATGTTTTTCTCTTCTGATTGATTTTTGGTTTAAACTCCGCATGTCTCTTTTGGTTGTTTATTTTTTAATATATTTCCATTTTTACTGGAGGGGAAACATTAGAGTCAATGTGATCCAGCTGCACCGAATCGGCCACGCGACCTGCAGTTTTACATCTAAGACGATGGAGCAAAGTCTGCCTGCAGAAGCCTGAGCTGCTCCTGCCCAGGGGCTTGCTTTTGCAACTTGGGCGTTTCTGCAGACCGTCTTGTCTAGTAACCCTAAGTCTGATAAGAATGTGGTCAGTGATTTTCCACGTTTCATGGAGCCCTTTCACAAACACAAAGGGGGCTATCAATTGCCAGTTGCTTTTACCACCATCAGTTTTCAGCCCACACTCTGTAAAACTGGCCGAACAGAATTCCCCAACGTAATGTCCTGACTTTTTTTATTACGTCCTCCTCTCTTTCAGTCCTTTCTAAGATCATGTACCAGCATCCACCATCTTTTCCCTTAAACAGAATCTTTTTGGAAGTTAAGTATCTGCATTGTGTATTTAAGCCATGCGTTCCTAAGGAGGCTAAAATCGGTTCTTGGAGGGTGAAAAAGAGTCTGCTCTCTTTATGTATAAAGCACAGATAGACCTAAATGTAGATATACATACATATGTGTAATGTAAAATTCCTCAAGAGACATACAGGACATCTGTGGTATTAAATTTTCATATGGGAGAGGGTTGATTAAAGAAGAAATGTCTGAAGAGGATTGGTCATGAAAAAAAGGTTGAAAAACATTAATTTAAGCCTAAGAGTGACTGCACCACAAATTATTGTTGCTTCTTGATGTGTTTCGCACCCATGCCTCAATCACATACAGATACTAAGTCTGCATTTATTCCAGTCTGTTGACGATGTGCCCACAACTATTTCCACTGGAAACTGAAGAGTTGTCTACCTTTATAAACTCTCTATCCAACAACTCACATAAGTTACCTCTTGTTTGAGAACCCAGCAGGTGTCGAGCACAAGAAACAAAACCAAAGAGATACCAAAAGATAAAAAAGGAAAGCAAAAGGAGCTAATACTCCAACGCAAATGAAGCAGACGATCGTACGTATTCTCAGGAAACAGCAACCTTGTCTTCAAATGTCTGTGAACTAAAGATTTCTCAGGACAGCTTTCCACTACACACGAAGGATTCAGCGTAGCAATCTTTGCTTGCCTTAGTGGATTACAAACCTTGCTTATTCCAAAAAAGAAGCATGTATTTAACTTTCTCAAATATATGATATGCAACTCTTATTTTCACTTGCTGGGAGAAAAGACTAAAAAATAGTGTTTCACCTTGCTTCTTTTGCCAGTGCAAACCTGACTAATTCTTACCCTCATTGCCACTTCTTCTTTAATCTTCCCTAATCTAGGTTGCGCGATAACACATTCCCAACCTTTTGGAGAGGTGGCCTGTATTTCCAACACAGCTATGCATGACCTGCATGTTTTCCTGACCTGTGCTGGCCATGCCCTAGCCAGAGAAAGGAATGGACTGGCTTTACTCATAGTCTCAGAGGTTACATACTCCAGCATCACAGACTATAGAAATAACTTTGTGATGACCTCAAGGGGTAATTTATGGAGCACGGACGGTACGTGGAGTATGTTTTCTGTCCTCAGAATCCTAGACCAGGACAGATTTATGAATAATTTTCAAAAATCAGGAAGTCTGCGAAAATCCCCACTGTCTTATAAAGATTGCATGATGCTCCTCGCATCTCCCAAGGCCTCAGCCTCCCTCCCGTCCGCAGAGGTCCCTGGACCCGACTCCCAATGGCCAGGGCCAAAGAACGCAGGCACCTGCCCCTCAGCAAATCCACTCCCATTCCCCCTCATTCCCAGACACAAATTTCCATGAAAACCAGACACAGCACAGAAAACAGGGGCAGGGGATTCCAAAATCGCTTCAGATCTGCAGCCTGATTTCATTAGACTCGCTGGCTTGTTTCTTCCAGCCCCTGTGCGTGTCCACGGCAGGAGAAACATCGCTGACACTGGCATTTTAAAGCCATGAGGTCCATACACTTAAGGATGCAAGGCCAGTGCGAGAAGGACAGGGGACACTGCTGCAGAGACGGAGAGGGGTAAATTTAGAGATGACGAGGAAGAGGGAAACGCTTAGGTTCCGTTACGAGGCGACTCTACTGGGTGTTACTTGTCAAGCGGCTGAATCCACCCACACACCCCAACAGCGTATGAAAGTTGTTCAGCCCGAAGGGAAAGAGACCCTCCACGGCTGTCATTACTAATCCAAGTTTAACTAAATTTAACAGTTTCCAAGAGCACGTTTTGGCCATTTCAGACATGCAAGCACCCACCTGAGAATTTGGGGCTGCAGCAGACAGCCCTGTCCGGTTTCTGTCACCTTCATTCTGCCACAGCGGAGAGCTGCACCCCTGAGCTGACAACCCTGCATTTACCAGTTCATCTCCAAGGTCTTCCTTGATGCTGCGGCAAATGGTAAGAACCAAGTACAGAAGCAACTCAACTGGACATTAACCTTCCCGTACAAGTCACACAGCCAGCCTGAGGATCTGGTTGCCAGCGATGACACGGTTTTTCCTCCAAGATTTTAAGCACATGTGGCTTCCATCAATGTGGGCTCAGATTCGTTCTGTGTTTAGACCACTTGCCTCGCACGTTCTCATATTTACACATATTCACCGAACGTAACCCCAAGTGAATTACTTAAGAAGTCTTAACGTGCTTCAGACTTCTCAAATATAATTTAGACTTTAAATTAAATTTGTACTCCCGTGGGAAACTGGTAGGTTGAATGCAGCGTACAGCACGGAACGGATGTTCAGTAGGCCTTAGAATAGAATTTCAGTTCCCTGGGAAAGGATCTCACCTGGTGGCCAATGCTCCATTTTAGACGAAAGAGGACCCTGCTAGAAAATTCACCTTCTTGCCTATGTTTGAAAGAAGTGGAGCCCACTATACACAAGACAGATATTCCTGCTTTTCCATTTGTCCCTGGATAGACTGACAATGAGGCAACCCCAAATCAGATATCTATAATGGTACAGACTAGGACACACAGCCCTGTTCATTAGTTTTGTTTTGGGTTTTGTGTGTGGGGTTTTTTGGTGGTTTTTTTTTTTTTTTTTTTTTTTTTGCTGAGGAAGACTGGCCCTGAGATAACATCCATGCCATCATTCTCCATTTCATATGTAGGATGCCTGCCACAGCATGGTGTGATAAGGGGTACATAGGTCCGAACCCAGGATCCAAACCCGCAAACCCCGGGCCACCAAAATCGAGGGCACGAATTTAACCACTATACCACTGGACCATTCCCCCGTTCGCTAGTTTTGAGGTTTGGGTTTTTTTTAAATAATCACGATATTCTTTGTCCCTTGATGTCTGATTGTCAAAAACTGCACTGAATTAGCAGTTAAATATGATTCGGCAATTAGACTTGAGAGAAGCCACGCATATTTTTTGTAACACAGTTTTGTTTTGTTTAGGTTTTTTTACAGTAGGCCCTGCCCACCAGGGAAAATAAACCAGAACAAGGAGAACGAAATTCCCTTCCCACACACGAGTGATAATGAAAACAAACTATCTACAAGGAAGCTCAGACAAGGAGTGTGCTACAGACCAGGCATCAACTGAAAACAAATTTCTTATTCAGGAAAATGTGAGTAAGAATCTGCAGTGAGTAAATTTTGCACTTTGCATAAAAACGAAATTAAATCTTAACTCCAAAACACGCACACGATGAAAGAGGTAAGTCATTCAAGGACACTTGACACACAGTACGTTGATAAGAAGTGGCACACAACCAATGCGACTGACTTGGTAAGACTTCGCCGTGAACTTCAGTGTTACATAAAGTGGGCGAGGCCCGTGTGGGATGCAGTGCGCCATTACCAAATTGTGTGATGACCACGTGCCCTTCGAAGTCAATTCTGTAGTGATCTATCTGACTGAACCTTTTTTCTCCGGGATGCTAGCGCCTCAAGTATGCTCTTCTTCCAACCTAGGTGCCCATCAAAGGACGAATGCATAAAGAAGACGTGGTACTTATACACAATGGAATACTACTCAGCCATAAGGAACGATGAAGTCCGGCCATTTGTGACAACGTGGATGGACCTTGAGGGTATTATGCTGAGTGAAATAAGTCAGAGGGAGAAAGTCAAATACCATATGATCTCACTCATAAGCAGAAGATAAAAACGATGACAAACAAACACATAGCAACAGAGACTGGATTGGCGGTTACCATAGGGGAAGGGGGGAGGGGGGAGGGCAAAAGGGGTGCCCAGGCTCAAATGCCAGGGGACGGACTATAATTCGTTTTTGGGTGGTGAACATGATGTAATCTACACAGAATTCGAAATATATTATGATGGACATCCAAAAGCTATATAATGTTATAACCCAACGTTACTGCAATTAAAAATAAATAAATAAAATTGAAAAATAAAAAAGAATGCTCTTCTTCAAAATGATCAATTGCATTCTTCTCAAGAAACTGTCCACATGCAAAAGCAGAAATTTGTCATCATGCCAGGATTATCTTTAAATAGGGAAAACTCAAATAAGGTTTTCAGGCATGAAGTTGTCAGAGCATGATTCCGACAAGGCGGCACTATTTGTTCCCAGGTTTACAAAGGTTGGGTCTGCAAGGAGATACTTCATTTCGCACTTTAAAAGCAGGAAATGAGTCAACAGGAAATTATATATACATTTTCCCACCAATTTGAAAGCTGCAAACTTAGTACTGAATATGTCATGCTAGCAATCCATTTTTTATTGCTATCATGTCTGGACTCAGTGATATTTTGGGGGTGACACTGCCAATGGAGACACAAAGTCATAAAAATTCTATTTCTGTGGTCAAATCATATAACGGGGTTCATCGTTACTAATTATATTAAACATGAAATTCCTATGCTCAACACTGTAGGCCTGCACTGTCCAATACAGTGGCCACCGGCCACATGCGGCTCCTGAGCACCTGCGATGTGGGCAGTCCAGAACAAGATGTGCCGCATGCGTAAACTACACATTGGATTTCGAAGATTTAATATAGGAAAAAATAATGTGAAACATCTCATCAATATTTTTGTATTGGTTACATTTGAAATGATAATATTTTGGACATGTTGTATTACATAAAACAGATTATTAAAATTAATTTCACCTGTTTCTCAATGCGGTTACCAGAAAACATAAAAGTATACATGAGACTCACATTCTATTTCTTTTACCCAGGGCTGCCTGACCTTCCAGTGACTCTGCCTCTGTGTCATCCTGCCCCCTTCTTGTCACCTCTATAAGTGGACCCTCGCTCTTACCAGGAGAGCTCCAGCCAGCAGGCTCACACACGGATCCCAGAGTCAGCCGCCTGGGTTCTGATTCTGCTCTGGCTCTCACCGTGTGACTCTGGGCACGTCGCTTAGCACTTCCGAGCCTCACTCTGTTATTCTGGAAAATGGGGGCAATAAGGGCACCATCCCTCCCAGAGCCGTGGTGAGGATGACCTGTGGCCCCACAAGACCCATGTCTGCACCGTCTGGTGAAGTCGATGTCAGTCACCATCCTCCAAACATCACATTCTCCCTTGCCTTCTGCAAGATGCCTTACTCCTGACCTTTTAACTTTGCACTTGAGTTACTGAAATAGGTGTCTAGATGGGTCCCTCCAGAACCCGGGAGGGTCGGGCAGTTCCCACACTGTGCGACCCAGCTCCCCGGTAACACATCCCACACTCCTAACAGCAGCAGTGCCTGACTCCCCCACTCCCCTGCCCATGGCTGCTCCCCCACCCCCATCCTTGCCTATCTTGAGCCAACGCACGTCACGGCTCGCCTCCAGTGCCTCATCTTTCGTCCTTCGGGAAGCATTTTCTGATCCTTCCTGTGGCATGGTTTAGCTCACTTTTTGATTGCATGATTCTTATGAGATGGACTGTTTTATTTATACTGTACTTTGTTCCAAAAAAGGATTTAAAGTGATCTACAAGGATATATGCAATATAACAAGGCTTTTTAAAATTCAGAAGTAGATGCAAAATAAATAATAAAGATGAGACTAAAGAGAAACTAGGGTAAGAACATAAACTGGAGCTAAGAGTGCAGGGGCCCATTAGACATGCCATGGGGTCTCACTACGTGCTGGAGCAAGGGCACACACCGGCCTCCGTGTGATGACATACAACTCAGAAAACTGCTCCTGATGCGGAGACTAAAAATGAAGTTTCCCCATGAGCTGGTAAGAGAGAAGGGCCTGTGTGAAAAGATACAAGCTTGCCCAAAAGCAGCCTACAGCAAGGCCAGCGTGTTGCATGGTGGCGGTCTCTGTCATGGCCTCCAACGTAGTACATCAGAGCAGTTGACGGAGACGGCCCATAGGGGCAACACCTCCGTCACTGTGCAGTCTAGGCCCTGGCTCACTGGCACACTGGCCTAATTTGAGCAGGTGGCACTGCTGAATATGCCACTTTTTTGGGCCTATGTACTTATCCCCTTTCTAGATTCCATGAAATATACATTCACCCCTTTTCTAGACTCTAGGGTATATACATTCATCCCTCTTCTAGATTCTACTGCATATGCATTCAACCTCTTTCTAGATTCCATGACATATGTATTCTCCCCCTTTCTAGATTCCATGGCATATGCATTCACCCTCTTTCTAGATTCCATGGCCTATACATTCACCCCTTTTCTAGATTCTAGGGCATATACATTCACTCCCTTTCTAGATTCCATGGCATGTGCACTCACTCCCTTTCTAGATTTCCACTCCCTGAAGGCATGACCAAGGGCTTCATACAGTGTCTCGCATGGTGTCTTGCACCAAACATAGACAGAAAGGGCAGCTTGCCAGTCCTCGATATAGTTTGCACCTCCAATCTCTCTCCAGTGCACCCGCCTTCCTGTGACTCAGAATGCCTCTCCTCTCCTGGAGCCCTGAAACTTCACAACCTGGGTCAAATCTGACCGTAGACTAGTCTCTGCCTAGCAAGCATTCCCTGCATTCTCAGGCATCCCACTAGCCCTGCATTAATTTCCCCCTGTAGATATTTATCCCAAGGACACTGCATTCAAAGAGGATGCTATTAGCTGGCTGGAGTGAAAAGGGCTGTAATTTTGTTTACAAGTTGTCAGTACAACTAGTTGGAAGAGAAGGAGTCAGACAGGCCACTAATTGCCGCAGTCACACAGGTGGATAGGCAAACTCCACAACGGAATGTTCTGGCTTTTTCCATTAAATTTGCAGTTGTTTTTCTAATCTCTCTGTGTCTAGTGTCTTACCAGTCCCTAATGAATCCATGTTCTCCATCTCTCCTTTAGGACAGTGTTCTCATTTAATAGCTGATCAATAAATTTCGATTGAGAAACGTGTTCCCAGTTTGCTTAAAATTAACGAAGAAAATTTTACATGACAATGCTTAAGTTTTGCAAAGAATAAATTCATATTGACGCTAAATGTAGTTACAAAGGCGCTCTCAATATGAACACAAATTTCACCCCTTGTCTGCCTCCTGGTAGTTTACTGTGGGTTCTAAGCACGTATGGGGTAATCTTCTTGCCTCGGGTTTCACAATTTGGGTATGGAGTACTTAGGAGAAATTGTCCTTGTGGGACGTTCAGTTTAATCACTTACATTTACAAGCCTGAGAAAACTGCAAAAATAAATCAAATGTCATCATGAGCTATACCACTTCAGAACTGGTACTATTTCAACGTCCTCTCACTTCGTGCCTCAAGCAGCAGCCCACCATCACTTTCTCTGCTTCAGTGGCAGGGGTTTCAGAACTTGGAGCGTTAAATACTGGTAATACGCTGACCTAACATCCCTTCTGCAGGAAAAAAAACTCTCACTATTCCCTGGATTTTATCTTTATTGTCATTAATTCTATTTTAGAACTATGTAGTGAAGTCAATTTTACTCTCAAGGTCAAACAGACTAGAAAGTACTTTTCGATACTGAAGAAGCAAATTTTTCCTCCACTTTTGCTTATTCCGTCATCTTGCTGCTGTATCTTGAGCTGCAAAAAGAGCGAGCCTTGCACAAGGCACGCTGAGGTTTTGTGCAGTTACAGACCCAGGTTTGTAAATCTGGCAGCAGGCTCCCTTCAGCTTTGTGAGGTTGGATAGAGTTTTAATGAGAATCCATTCAAAGCAGGAGATCTTCTTAGAACGTGCCTAAGCCAGCGGTTGGTTTCTTGTCTAAATGTTTTTACTTCGTTTCCCAATAAAAGAAATCTCAGCTTTCTGATACATTTAATTTAAGAGTTTTATGTTGAGATCGTAAGTGTTTCCAAACATTTCATTTTACTAGCACAGACTTCGCTGATCATTTTACTCAGCTTAGATCGATGGATGTCCCATGTAAGAATCCTGAAATCTACCTTTCTTCGCTCCTGGGGTCCAAAGGTTTGCCTTCCTATGTGGTGCTGTAGGGACCCCTCCCTCTCCCACCAGCCTCCTCGTAACAGCTTCTTTCAGTCTCTTCTCAGAAGCCTGAGATCCTCGTCCAGTCCAGCTTCAAGCAGAATTCCAAGCACCACATAGAGGAAGGAACAGCACTTTTCCCACTGCCAATTTCAATTAATTTATTATATTAAGACAGCGGGTGGTTAACCAACATAGTAAGACCTTGGGTTTCTCCTATTGTTCCAAAGAGCACAAAGCCTGATGCCCATCTTAGTTCAGACAGAAAGGTGAACACCACCAGCTAATTCATTTCCACGATGCAGCGTATGACTGCACACAAACTCATGCTTTCCCAAGGTGGTCACCCAAACAGCCCAGCCAGGAGCCACAAAAATGCCCACACTCCGGTTCAGTCTTTCTTTTACTTTGCGACTTTAGCTGTGCTAGTAAGCTCCACCATTTCCACGCCATCACAGAGAACACGAATCTGCCCTCCAAAAACAGAGAATCACTTAAGGAATATGACACATCACCACACAAGGTGATGCATGTGTAACACACACCACACAATGGCAATCACCACACAAGGCACAGGTCCTTCGCTCCTCTGCACTCAAACTGAGGTACAAACACACTTCTTCACTTTTAAATCAAGATCTGGGAACTTTTGCGGAACCCTGAATCGAGTGAAAATAAGGATTTTCTATTTTTTAAAAAATCGCTGTAAATGTGTCTATTTTCTCTCCTATTCATTGGAGAGAATTCATTGTCTCCCTCTGGAGTATGTTTTCCAGGGGGAATAATCATTGGAATAATATTACTCCTAAAAAGAATCCCATATGAGACACTAGCACGTATGAAAACCTCATTCCCACTAAAACAATTCAAAATTATAGGGTATGTTTTAAAAGTAGGCAGCTACAGACCTGGGTTTGAAAAATCTTTAGACATTTAACAGTTTGTCCTAGATCAGATCTCATGTCTAGGATTATAATAAAAAAGTGAGAAATTAATACAAAAGGCCTATTTTACATACTTCAAGGATATTTCAGTCTTCACACACAGCCATTTTCAAAGAGGAAAAAACCACATAACTAGAACTTCCTTTGCACACACTTCTGAACACGTATTGAGCCAAGGTAACTGAACCCCTTACTTTCAAGGTTAAATTACTGTTTCTCATACGCAATCAGGGTCTTCCAGATTATGACATGTCACAGTAAAAATAGAAGAGCTTAAAAGTTAGTTTAAATCTACAACTTAGACCCAGTGCTCCATTTTTAGATGCACCCTTCAATTTCTTGGTGTTGTCTACACTTTACTCGCACTTAAATTTAGCAAAGTAATTTTAGATCAGCTGTCTTCCCCACCTTCGCTAGATCTGCAACGTTACAACATTGACTCCTGTCTCTTTTAAATACTCAAATGTTTGAAATAATAGGTAACATTAAAGAGGAACATTTCCCCCTGGCTATTTTGAAAAACTGATTCGGAATCCAACAGCCTAGCCATTGGAAACGGCTGTTGTTGTTTATCTGCAGAATAATTGCTTTAAATCAATAAATGTGAGAAGGTGAATATTGACGATGCATAATTTGTAACTAATTCACTGACTGCTAATAAGCCCATTGAGGCTGCAAAGAAGTACCAACGAGAATGCTGTCGTGAACATCAACAATATAGAGAGGCAGCTGGTAGACTTCTGTGTCGGCATCGTCAATTACTACCATTACTTCCAAAGTCACCCGGAAACAGCTCCCACTGCTCCCACCAGGTATCAAAATTATCTGAAACTGGGTCCAAAATATTTGAATACTTCTGTTGCGTCAGCTTGTTTTTTCCAACAAATTCTACTTCGAAGGTTTTAACAGTTTCAAATTCAAGGCGTAGATCACAAACAAAAGCTGTATTTTGAAGGACTATACTCTCCCGGGAAAGCCCAAGTATCCTTACCCACTGGCGAAAGGAAACAGAACCCCTGGGGCATTCTCCTAGTCCCTGGAAAAGCTTGCCTAGGAAGCAAAGGGTGATGGAGCCAGGAGGTGACAAAGGGACCTGCATTTAGAGAGATGAACTCCCAACTTCAACTGAGAACTGACTTGCAGCATCAAAAATCTTGGATTCTGCTCATAATGACTTACTTCTGATTTGTTACCTTGACCCCATCTTATGTCCCAGGCTCCCTAAGTCTCATTAGAAACGTGTAGGTGTCTCTACGTCAACACCTCCTGAGTGGAGTTCTATGAAATCGCAGGCAGCACTGACATTTATTCAACACGACAGTGTCTCCCCACCACTCCGCATCATAGGATGGACACTGACTTGCTATCGTATTTTCATTGGGGAATAGGAAAAGATTTTAGAAATGTTAGCTCCTCTGTCCTCTGAAAAAATAAATCCTCCCTTTTATTATTTTTTGTTGTTGTTTAAGGATAGCTAACAAGAAAAAAATCAGAGCTAATCTTAATTTTAGAAAAAAAAGTTGAAAGTTTTCTATTACCCACTTACAATATGAGATATTATGTATTCCATGTATGTAAAATGTATTACACTTTAGAATAGTACATAATTTAAAAGTCAATTTTGACATGTTTTGGAGATACTTTACTTCTTACTTATATATCTGGTATTCCACTGGGATCTCAGCCTTGACCACAGATAAAATATTTGACTTTGTGAAATTAGAAATTCATAGAGAATCGACAAGATTTTTCCTTAACATCAAAACATGAGACATGGAAGGGAGAATGTTTATATACATGTCTACAGGCAGCCCCATTACATAATCCACTCAATGGTAAACACTAATTTTCAACATTTTAGCTAAAGAAAGCACATCCGATGAATCGCCAAGAACTCCTCACGAAATAATAGTTAAATGCAAAATAAGGTATCACAGTTCTACCCTGAATTTTTAAAAATAAAATGAAGTAATTATAAAGAGTTAGAAAAGGAAGAAACCGAAATTTTAAGTGCAATTGGAATTACATATTCTTAACTCAAAAGATATAATACCCATTTGCTAGTTTAGCATAATTTCCCAAAAGTCATTGACTCAAATCAAAGCTAGGATGAGCAACCCGCAAACAGCATCTGTGATGTGATGTGTGCTGTGACTCACAAAACCTTTCTTTATAAAACTTCACATATTAGCCACAAGTTTGCAGAGTTCATCCTGTCTCCATTAGAAATGCAATTGCAATGGTATGATTAGCTCATTCATAACTTGACACACAGTGAAGTAATTTATCTCGTTGGGTTTTTATATAACTTCCATTGCGTGGTCTTGCCACTGAGGAAGGAGCCAGCACAAGCTGCTGCCAGCAGAGCAAGAGTTAAGCCCAGGAATGTGACAGTTCTCTCGGTGATAAGGTGATGGGGAGCTGAGGCCGGTGAACGCTCTAAACTACTTGGAAAGAATTGAAAATACTCACAGAGTCCCAATGGCATATGAACTCTATGCCCTATGTTATGTCACCCAGGGACGAAGAAAATGTTTTTTGACTCACATTGAAAGTTTTCTGAACTACAGAAGCTACAGAAACATGGCCAGTGTGAAATCTGTGGCAAATCTGAATACACTCCTTTGAAGGATAAACGAAATTATCTTTATATCAACAGAGAGTTACATTAAATCCACATCTACCTGAAAGGTTTTTATCCATTTTATTGGGCAGTCTAGTCTGCTATTAATAATAGCACCTAAGTCTTATGCTTATAAATATTAAAAATGACTCTATGCAGTACCTTTTGTAAAAGAACCATACAATATATAATAGCGATAAATGGATGATGGGTTTCACACAGAAACCAAGGCGGCTAGCTGATTAAAAAAAACTTACAGGCTACATTTTTAAACATGCCAAGTTTTTCAACTAAGGTGGTAAACTGGAAGCATAGAAACATAACAACTGCAGGCTGAGGTGTCAAAAGGTGAAAGAGAGAAGGCGGGGAGGAAAGAGCCGGAGCTGGGTTCAGAAGCGCGCAGCGACGGAGCCGTCGGAGGGCGATTCCACGCACGGAAGGACCGACCCAGCAGTGACAGCCAAGCCCACACCTGGTGTCTACTTTCATCCAAGCGTGGGCTTTAATTCACCCCTTATTTCCATTCCAGACAAGCGCAAATAACCTCTTGCTCTGTGCCCCAGATAAGGCCAGCGCGGTTTGCTCTCCTGGCGTTCGCCGATTTCGGGGTGCCTGCTCCGCTCCATCCGCCCCCGACCGCGCGCGGCTTCCCGGGACCTGGGCACTGGCGAGCCGTCCCTCCCGGCGTCTCACGCCCCACTTGTCCTGGCGCCGTCGGAAGAGCCGGGCCACCTCGCCGCCACCGTCCCCGCGACAGCCGCAGCCGCCAGCGCGGGAGCCGTGCAGGGCGCGCAGGGCGCAGGACTTACCGGAGGCGAGCGCCGCCGTCGAGGGAGGGTGTGTCACGCACGTGTGTGTCCGCGCGTGTCCGCGCCCGCGTGTGCCCGCGCACGTGCCTGGCCGTGCGCGCCGACCCGGGCCGCACTGACTCCCCGGGCGCCAACGGGCTCAGCCCATGGTGTGGGCGCCGGCCTCGGGGAGGCTCCGGCTCCCGCCAATCGCCGAGCAGGGCGGCCACCCCGACGAGCGACTCGCGATCCCGGAGTGCGCGGGGGCGGAGCGGGGGCGCGGGGGCGCGCGTGTCCAAGTGCGCGTGGGTGTGAGCGCGCGCGTGCGTCCAAGCGCGCGTGGGGATTCTGTGCGCGCGCGTCCGTAGGCGCGGGTATTTGTGTGCGCGCGTGGGTGTTCTGTGCACTCGCGTCCGTGCGCGCGTGGGTATGCGAGCGCGCGTGTCCGTGCGCGCGCCCTCGGGCCGGGGAGCGCGGGCGGCGCGGGCAGGTCTGGACGCGGCTCAGGTTTAGCCCAGAGCTGGCGGCTGGAGGAGGAAGAGGAGGAGGGAGAGGAAGAGGAGGAGGAGCAGAGCCCGGGACGACGTGAGCAGAGTCCAGGCCCTGGCCAGCCGGCCGGAGACGAACCCAGGACGCGCCTCCAGGAGAACAGGCGAGGGGAGGGGAGGGCCGGGGAGGTGGGTACCGCCGAGATGCTTGCTCCTCGGAACTTAGTGAGAAGTATTATTTTTTCCCAAGCCTCAGCCGTTATGGACGTTAAAAACAAAAGTTAGAACTGGTTGCTGCAGAAGTTTAAAATGACCACCGACTGCCTTGGAGGCTAATCGGAATGAAGACGACGTCGCCCTCCGTCAGACTAATGAAGCGGAGACGCCGAGGTGCCCAGGAGCCGCCGGCTTTAGTCTGACCTGGAGTCAGGACCCGGCAGTCCCGAGCACCGAGCCTTGGGACAGGAAGGCGAGGGGCTTGCGAGGAGCGGGATGCGGGCTGGAGGATGCTGGCTGCCGCCGCGGAGACACCCCGCCTGACGGACGGACGGGGTGACAGCAGCCCTCGTGAGAAGAGTGTCCGAAAGAAACAGCCTCCAAAAGGGGGAGCCGCGAGGTTCGGCTCACGGCCCGGGGTCCCTGTGCTAAGCCCCTCCAGATGTTTTAGTTTATAAGTGAATTCTGACATCAAAATCGCGCTTACCTGAGTGCTGTTTCTCTTCACTCATGTCCCGCGGGGACCATCACGACCGTCCCTGCGCGATCGCTCGGAACCCATCCCAGGGCGTCCTCTTGCACACTCTCCCCTTTCCAACCGAGCGAGAACTACTCATGTCCCTCCCTCTCCCAACTTTAACAGCCAAGAATTTCAGCAAACAGCCAGAGAGAAAGCTAAGTCCCCCCACCCCAAGGGAAGGGACGGAATAAGTACTCTTTTAATTTGAAAAATAATAATTAAAACTCCCTCAACTTTTAAGGCCAGGCAACATAATCTATTAATTGGTCGCTATTAACATGCAGTTTTATTGAGCGTCGCACACAGAAGTCTGATTGTGAAGGAGGAGTGTTTTCAATGAAAGTGGAGTTATTTTAGCTGCAGACGTGTTTACATTTCTGTGGTTTAGTCTATAACTTTCTCTTTTTCTTGCTTCAGAATTCTGCTCCATGAAGCAAAGCCCTTAGCTCCCAGACATTCCAAAAAGTCTGCCAAAATAATAGAAAAAAAGAGAGGGGAAGAAAAAACATACAGAGACCCCCAAGTCTGGGTCGGCTCAGGGTTGTAAGCGGGCATCATGAGTAGCCCCCTCCCCACACACTTTCCAGTTTGAAAAAAAAAAAAAAAAAGAAGCCTTCAGGGCTCCATTTCCTGTTTGCTGGGGAAAAAATAAAATGGGTCTAAGCAGCTGAGTTTAGAAACCGCCTTCTCCAGGACCTATAGATTCTGAGAGGATCTTTAACCCCAGAGATGCCAAAATGGGCTCATTACTTTGAGAATCTACCATCACAAACTCTGCAAGGAAGTGTTTCTCTTTTAAACCGACAACCTTCAGGAGACTACAAATGCATTCCTGGGAAATTTCTTGAACAAACAGGCACGCGGCGGTAGATGGGCAACAAGCCCACCTCTCCATAGGTGGCCAAGAGAAGATACCAATAAAAATAAATATTGAAAACAGATTAAGTTTCTGACAAGCGTGAATGCTTTTCTTTCTGAGGTTACGGTACAAAAAGCGGAAGGCGTACTAAAAGGTGCATATTTAGTAATAGGGTCATGTCAGTTTATACAATCTGTGCTGGACTCATCATCTGCAGAATTGATGGATTCCTTTGAATTGTTCCGCGAATAGCGCAGAAGTCACAATAGTGCAGTTCACATGGTCTTAGAAACATTCAACCTCCGTCTCCCCTTAACTATCAATTGCATATTTTGATTCCTTTTCTAACTGTTCTCCAAATATTCTAGATCCAAGAAACCTCACTGTATTTTGAAACCTTCCTCTCAGCTGCTAATTTCCAAAACTCGCCACAGGGAGTCCTTAATGTTTAGGGGAGTGCTTTAAATAGATAGATTGTCAGCCTCTCCCGTGAGACCGCGGTCCACTGGGCACTGACCCTGCTTTATAATACGGCGTCACCCGAGCAAAGTTTCTCCACCGTCGTCACTAGTACCCAATGTTATAATAATATAGAACAGTGCTGATAATAACATTATGTGTGCTGACAAAAGAGCATGCTTTATGAATAAAGAACTGCACTTTAATAGTAGAAAGAACATGATTTCAACAATCCAAGCTACCGCTGTTGAGAACAGAAAAAATGACTTCAGAAAAACCGTAATATTTGATATTTTAACCATTTCTCCCTCCGCCTTGCTATTCTTCTCCCATTCGCCAAAAGACCCCATACACAGAGAGAGAGAGAAAGAGAAGAGAGAGACTTTCTTAAAAGGCAAAAAACCATACTGAGCCCACTCACGAAGCTAGGATCATTAACCCTGAAAAATCTTAGAACCCAGAATCCCAGAGTTTTGCATCCATCTTACATCATTTCCTCCAACTGACTGCATCTTGTAGTCATAGTAAGGAAGTTCTTCCTATCATCTAATCTAATCCCCACCTCCTACTACGGGAATTCCCTTCTGTTTGTCCATAATCAAGGTCACATAGTAGGAATTCAGTTCCAACTAGTTAAATCAATTAAGTTATTTTGAGAGGCAAAGAGAACACAAATAATGAAGATGAAACATGGTAACTAAGTTATTCCAACTAAGTTAATAAAATAGCATTTAAAAGGTAGATTTTTATAAAAACACCACTTGACACATTCTGTAAGAATTAGTATTTTTAAGTATCTCATGCTTGAAATGATCTTCTTTCTATACAAAGTTTTGTGGTCGACTTAATTCTTTTTGAAATCCCTTTTATCCAAAAGATGTTTTGGATTAATTTAAGTATTTGTTACTGGATAATGTCAAGCTCTTGTTCAATGAAATGTCCTGCATTGGGTTGTCACACCTGTTAAATATAAGCCTCCTTTTCTTTTGATATTCTGAGAAGGGCCTTAAAAGGTTTACATCCTTCAATATGGAGATTTAATTGCTTTACCTATAATAAAAATAATCCCTATAAAATTCAGACTGTGGATATTTCAAAGCCGAAAGAACTATTGGATTGGGATGTAAAGGTTGCAGTTCAAAAAGCCTTCCACATTTAATATAACGTGCATGGAGTTATGAGTTATAAACTCCTGGTTATCATTTTGTAAGGTCTGGTCTTTGTTGTCCTTGCACGCAGCGTCTTTGAGCTAACTTTACGGCTTAGCAGATCTGCGTGTGCATGTGTTAAATATGGAAAAGGTAGCATATCCCTGTGCAGTAAATGCTCACAAAGGAGGAAGTCTCTGATTTTGATTTAAACGAGGTACTGGAGTGAGGTTCCCCACGCCGACACATTCTCATCTTTGGTGAGCTCAGATCTGGCGTAAGGCCATTCTGAAGGATGGCCATGTATTAAGAAAGGAGACAGTGTACATGCGTACCTGCGTCAGTCATGGGCCATTTCCAGTTGTGCACACCGTGAGCACCCTTCAGCGTTCCTCTGGGCATCCTGAGCCCTTCCCCCCATGGCGCCCACTCAGTCCACTGAGACCTTCTTTCCATCATGGAGGTGGGTGAGACAGGAACCTTCGCATTTGAAGTTCCACCTTCCCTCAGAGTAATTCAAGACAGGGAAGGGAGGAGAATGTGTCAGAACTCTCGAGTCTCGATTCTAAATGTAGCATCCCTGGGTACCCCTCTCCCCACCACCATCCTCATCCCCTTCCCTGACTTCTGTCATTGACTGTTAGTGAACACAAAAGGACAGCAGTGCACGTTTTCTTGAGAGAGCCCTCAGCCTACGACACAAGCATCACCATTATCTTTTATCATCCACTGCTAAGAAGTCGGTTTTATGTGTCCTTTACCCTTCCAGACAAACTAATTTCATGCAATCTGAAGCGCTTTTTCAGGCTGTGTCAGACGCAGTTTAAGTCTTCAGTACGCGCAGCAGTTCTTAATAACGCGTGGTGACCACGAACTGCTCCGTAAAATTGCATAATGCATAATTCCTATCAACTTGGATAATGCACAAAATAAGTTGATATGAAACACATTGTACATCTGTCAGTGAGCTTTGGTGACAAAGGTTATACAAAACAGCTAGGGAGACTCTATTTGTGTTTTTAAAATGGAATTACGTAGAGCACATCAGGAGATTTGCTCCAGCTCTTCTAACGATTAAACATGGGCAATTTGCTTTTGAGCTCCATATATTACGATGCTAACTCTATCAATGAACAATTTTGTCATGTACATTTTCATCAGTGTAGTTACTCATAAGTGTGAAAATACTTGCACTATTAGAAAATTGAGACAATTTCTTCTCAGTGATTTTTTCCATTGAGAAAGACATTGGCATAACAGTGCATCGATGCAAATCGAATCAATATCTTTATGACTTCCTTTTGTGTCTTAGAATAGTAATTTGTTACCTTATGATTATGGATCATCTGATACAATTTTAATGAGTGAAAAGTCTATTTCAGATGTAATGCGCAGACAATTGGTGAAGAATGCATGAGAAGAGGACTCCAGCACTTGGCAGCCACATGACCTTGGGCGAGTCACAGCCTCTTGACTAAAGCCTCAATTTTCTTACCTGTTAACTGAGGCTGTTGCAGTGGAAGACCTGAAATATGCCACACACAGGACCTCTCAGGGAAGAAATTGGGGTATTCATCTTCACATTCCTACTTTGTGGCATAATGACTGATTGATTGATTAACTGGATAGCCTATTAGAAATTATTCTTCTCCTCTGTAAGCCTTAATGCACATACCTCTTGCTTCTCTCCTACATCCACGCAGCAAGAACAGCTCCCTCTGGGATGGGTCGCGTTACCTTTTGGTCCTATATCAACCTGGTGTTGGGTGGAGAACTGGCGTCTGCACAGCAGTGATCTGAGCCCTGAATCCATGGCAAAATCACCTTGGTAGCTTCCAAAACAACGCCATCGTCTGGGCCCCATCTCAGACAGGGTAAATCAGGCTCTTGGGGTACTATGGTACTGATATGAATGTTTGAAACTCCCCAGGTGGTTGGAATGGACATCCAGAGTAGAGGATGGCAGCTGTTGAAATTATAGTCATTAAACGAATAATGAAGGAAATCCAGAATCTCCATCTAATGAGATAATTCCAGAAACATGCACTTTAAAGATGGACTCTGTCACCCAAAACAGTTGTCTGGCCAGAATTTCCTCTTTTTATGGTTAGTGTCACTCTTAACTCAGTCACAAAATCCTGGAATCTTGGAATTTCTTTCCCATTTTGCCCCTTTCCTGAAATGTCCTTCCCATCTTCATGTGGTCTACCATTTACGAAGCACTCACACACACGTTCATCAGCCAGGTGCCCTTCCATCACCTTCTGCAGTAGTGACGAGGCTTGAGACTCTCCATGTTCAGAGGGCTCCAAAGGGAGGCAAGATGCAAACATGGATCCTGGGAGCTTTCTCTACACGGCCAGTTTGCCACCTTTCCTTATTCAAAGTCTCCTGCTGCGCCCCTCCCTGCCAGCCCTAAGCCGAAGTTCATTCCTGCCCTCCAGCACATCTTCCCGCCTCTCAGACAGCACTCATTTCTCGTAACTTCATCAGTCCCACGTTGGAACTGTAAGCATGTTTAGCTTCTCCGCAGACCGTGAGCTTCTCGAGGCAACCTTAGCTCCCCTCGACTTTGTACACAATAGCTACTCAATATGAACTGATCTTTAAACCCTACGCCTCACCGGCCCTTTCGCCAAACAGTCACCATGGGCCATACTGACTGTCTGCAGTTCCCAGGGACACCCCCTTCATCCATTCCCAGGGCCCAGACTTCTCGCTCAAGGTTTTATAGCCTCACATCTGGCCTCTGGGGCTGTCTCCCCTCTCCCCACGGCCCCCGGCGCTACATCAAGCCCCCTCTTGGCAAAGAGCCCCCCCCTCGTCACACCACAGCCACCCTCAGAGACCTTCAGGAGCACCTCCTGCCTGGTGGGGAGACTCCAGATGCATCGCTAGGAGTCATGGGGTGAGAATTTGAAGATCGCAATCTTGGCTTGCAGGAGCTCAAGCTCATCACCCCTTGACGGTCTTCGCTGTCCATCCACTTGCCTGGAAGGGGAAGGGAGATCAGGATTTGCTGAAGAAGAAACTCAAGCTGGAAGATTCAGACATGCAGAGTAGGATTGTGTAGCCGCACGAGAGTGCCTTTCTTTAAGATCCTCAGCACTTCCTTGGCCCCACACAAGCCTGGAGCACCCTGCTCAGGGAGTCCTCCCACGGTGTCAGAGAAGAGAGTCCTGTTGCCATCGAGGTTTTGCTGGGGAGTCTGGATTCAGGAGGAGGAGAACAGAACACAGGGGAAAGTCTCATCCTTCCGAGGCCCATGGATTGGTGGGAGAGACGGCAGGAGAAGGCGTAAAGAAGAAAGTCTGCTCCCCATTGCTTTTCCTGGCTTCTGCCCAGAGAGGCAGGGCAGGTGCAGCCAACAGCAAGGCAGAGGGGGTTCTTGCACCCAGTCTCTAGCGAGGGTCCTGGAGGCTCACCCACCCCAGAGCCTGGGGTGTCAGAAGGAGACCCAGGCGTCCTCCGCTGGTGTGGATTCTGAGTTGAGATCCCAGGAGCCTGCTGTGGTGAGGTAAGGGCACTGTCAGCATTGAGAGTCAACCTCTGGACTTGAAGGCTGGGTGGAGAGTGTGGCCACGCCTCAGAGTTTGACAGTTGGACAGTTAACCCAGGCCAGACGGGCTCTGGACAATGGGTTCCACCAGCTACAGGCTTCAGGCACAAATACCAGCAGGGTGAGTGGCAACCAGGAGGATAACCTCCCCAGAAACCTGAGGATGTTGTGTCTGAGAACTCCATCTCTTCCAGGAGACGATGCTGCTCCAAGTGTGGCCCCTGGATGGGTACCAGTCTGTGAAATTTGTTACCCATCACAGCGAGATAAGTCCAGAAATTGAGAATGAGTGTGTAAAAACTTCTGTGGCAATCTGACAGAGTAATTTTACATCCGTTCCATCTAATAATAAAAATTTGAGCTAGGATTTTGTATGTCTTTTTCATTTCATTTTTCCTAGTAACTTGTTTTTCTTACATTTTACAAAATATCCATTAACAAGATATTGGCAATTTTTTCTAAATAAAATAAAAATGGTGCTTCACTAGGGGGAGTTTGTGCCGTCGATCACACCAGTCCCGCACGCCTAGACATCGTTTTGGGACGACACACGGGAGTGCAACCGGGCATTTTATACGAGGGCCCCTGCCCTGCCTAAAGAGACTGTTTCATTCATTGGATCAGACTAAAAGTTCTAAACCAGACCTGCTCATAAAGCTAATATTTTTCCTGCTGACCAGCAGGTGGGGCGTAGGGGGAAGCTGGGAGCCCTGAAGACATCACCTTTCTCTGAACAGGTAAATTGTGGTGTGAATTCCAATTTGTGACTCATCTGCTTAAGTATTTGGGTCTCCCCCAATCTGGGTCCAGGTTTTCTGTCTAATTTAACATCCCCGACTTTCTTACACGAGTCCTTCATACCCCCGGGGTTCTCTCCTGCTGTCTTCTGACTGTGCACAGCCTACCATTTTCATTTTTGTAGAACTGAGCACAATCCGTCTTAACGACTATCTCTTGATTCATTCACCTTTAGCGTCACATCCTAAACCTCAGGTAGCACTATTTGTAACCCAACTCACCTCCTGATACCTAAATATGATCAATACGGTTGATGACGCCCTACCCTGGACCCCATTGGCCCACCTGTGAGTTCACCCCCAGTTGCAGTGGACCATTCCCTCACATACCAACAGCTCCTGTCTCGAGCATCTCTGGCTGCTCTGCACAAGGCTTTCTCAGGCGCCACCAGAGCTTGCTCAGCCCTTGTGCAAGGCAGCCCAGAAGTGCCCGGGATTGCACAAAGGTGCAACCTTAACCAATACTGGACAGCAGTTGGTCAATGAATGTCCCATCTCCCTACCTCTCAGAGAAGCAACTCTGAAGCGTATTCTACACGTTTCCTTAGAGGGTTTCCATGAAATTGAGCCCAACTGCCCCTGGAGCAGCAAGCATCTCCCAAATGTTCTCTCCATTAGATTGGGTTGCCCCTTCCCTTGTCTTTCTTCCCCACTCCTTGACTCCTGCTTCCCGAGATCACTTGCCAGATAAACCACCTGAATCCAAACACTTGCCCCAAGCCTGCCTTTGAGGGGAACCAAACAAAGCACCATCACAATGGGCCATTTGTTGTCCGTGCACAGCCCAACCCCTATCCTGCCAGTGTCGGGTGCAGACTGACCTGTGGATCTGATCTGGTGTGGGCCAAGGGCCAGGTGGGATGGCCGGCGTTAGGCTTAAAACCCAGACTGATGTAGAAGGCCACCTCTGTGAAGAGTCAGGCCTTGAGAGATGTGGGGGCCTCGCCCTCTTGTAACCTACTGATGAGGCAGCTCTGCCACTTGTCTAAAAATGCCTAAAGCTCCCCGTTACCCAAGAGGACCTCATCCTTCCAACCATCACCATGGGGCAACGGGACAGCCCTATCCCCTCACACACCATCTGATTGTTTTTCTCCTTCATAGTTCCTTAGTAGTCACTTTAACCAAGGAGGGCAGAAAAAAGTGGTAGAAACAAGTTCTGTGAGGTCAGCAAAATACACATGGCCTCCCCCGTGGATGACCATGACTACAAGGCCAGCGGTGTGGGAGGAAGCCAGCCCCCACCCACCACTGGCACGACTCTCAGGCAACATAGACCCACTGAGCACTGAGAACGTCACTGTGCCTCTGTTTGGAATGTCAGAGAGGGTGAAAGAAAGCATCCCACGGAGCGGAAGTTGATCTTTCTTGGGCCAGGCTGCGCGCTGTCCCGTCCAGGGTCACACACTCTTCCTTCATGGAACTCAGCACACGAGGCAGATTCTGTTTGTCTGTCTCCTGCCAGCCAGTGCATTTCTGGACTGTTGGTTTTGTCCTATTTATCTCGGTGCTCTCAGAGCCTGGCACATGGGAGATATTGAATAAATGTTTTTTTAAGTTGGGTTGAAAGGAATTAAATTGGGTCTGCGTTGGCTTGGATTAAAATGCACTGGAACTAAAAACAAAGCATAAGGTAGTTTATGTGAGTTGTTCTCTCAGTAGATAGATAGGTAGATAATACAGAAATATATATTTATGTGTAAACACACACGAATGCTCTCTTCCAAATGAGTGTGAGTTGAGGCCAACCAATTTGTGTTCATTCCACTAATCGATCAGGTCCAGAGTTCTGTGATTTATAATGATGTTCAACAGAGGATTCCAAGTCATCATCATGGAAAGACTATCCCAGAACCCAGGGCCTCATAGCCCAGTTCCAAAGAAAAGAAAATGTGAACCTTTTCTCCAAAGCGTTCGGTTCCAAGGAGTGGTTTTCCTCGTGCATATTGTTTCTGGCCCACAAATGAGTGCCAAATTGCTAATGAATAGGCAGACTTAGCTGTCCGTTTACTCTTGGCAATTAAGATTAAAGTTGCATATTTTTTATGCTATCTGCCCCCCAAAGAGGCCATTGCAGCTATGTCTCCCCCTGCGACCCCCCTCATTTCCCGCCACCTCCGTGGCTGCTCTGGGACTAAGCGCCCTTTCATGAGTTGCAGCAGAGCCCCGTCAACCCCCAGGTCCCACCGTGGGCCACATCGCCCCAGACCAGACCACTTCTGTTGAGCTAGCTGTCTGTTTCTACGGGGTCTATCACCAAAGCAGTTACATTCTTTCACTACCAAAGTCGCTGGGCTTTTTTTTAACAATCCTTGGAAGTGATCCCAGCTTAAGAAGGAACGAAACTCAACATTCAGCCAAATACAACTTTTGAATAATTTAAATGAGAGCTACTTAAGTCTTCTGAAAACAACTCCAACCCTGTGTTCTCTGATGTGAACAGAAAAAAAAAATTATGCACCAACGTGCAGAATATGAGCCCATGCAGACGGCATGCTCTGCGCCATGGACTGTTGTTACTGTCTTGGCAGAAGCATTCCCACGGCGGGCTCTGCAGCGGGTTTCCACGCCCGCACATTTGGCAAATTGGGCTCCGGGTTTTGCTTGCAGATAGATCTCTAAGTTCTATTACAGTTAAATCCATCATCAGATTTCCCTGAGTTTTCATTTCTCCTCATTTTAAGTAGATACATCAGAGACTGAGCTCCAACCAGGAGCCAGGTCTCTCAGCCTCAGTTTGGCCAAATTGTCCTCTCACTTCCAGAAGACTCTACGGTGGTCATTTGACGTATAAAGACGGGGTAGAGCATTCAGATATTTTCTAAAGAAAATAAAGCTTTATCAAGCCCCCACAGAGACATCTGCTTTCCCCGGGGACCATGAGCACAGCACTGCATGAAGAAACATGGAACCAGATGACTGCCTTCCACTCACTTGTGACACTCTAGAGAGGTGTCAAGGAGAGACTCGAGAATCTTACTTGGCACCCATGACACGCACTGTCCAGTGCCTGGTGCGATGAGGGGTACAAAGCTGTGGAACTAAAGGATCCCAGTGGGCCCTGAGTTTACCTCCTTCTCGGAGAGAGAGGTGTGCAGACACATCTTTCCAGAACTCTGAGATGAGTGTAATGAGAAAGAGGAACTATCTCAGATGCGATACAGATGTGGATAAGATTTGGTCCGTCAGGCAGAGCCATTTAACTTTAAGTGGATTCAAACTACATCTGTCTAGGAAGCTATATTTAGATGTCGAAACAGAATTACAGGAGGCAGATGACTCCCATTGACACAAACATCATAAATAAGGTCACTGTGCACGTGAATGAGCAGAATTAACTTCAGATAAATCCTGGAATACATATTCCATCGATCAAAGTTGAACCTCAGTTTACGGAAGTATTAATTAGTATCCTAATCATATAAAATCCAAACATACAAATTTAACTTGGGAGCAAAGGAATAAAAAGCATTTGACACCATTTTTTAGCACACGTTTGGATTTTCCTTGTTATGTTTATGGATTCAAGAGTTGAGAACTCAATCTGAGTTCTATAATATAAACGTGACTTTGCATCTCATTAGTAAAAGATTAGCAATATCTCTTAAAGAGGGTACGATGTTTTTAAGGAGAAATTAAATGTGGGGGGCTGACTAACACTATTAAGAAAATTGGATATAAATTCAATAATGAAATCATGTTGCAGGTCTTCCCAGGCCACCTTGGCCACAAAAATCTCTTACCTCCTTGAGATTATTTCAAGGCATCAGAAATCCACTCTTTCTCACATTGCTTGTCTCTTCCTGCCTCATACAACCAACATTTCCTTGGCTCTTTACGTGAAACATGTCTCAGCTCTAAAGACCTCTAGTTTTTTCACGGAGGCTGAGGACTTTTCAAAACCAGGAGTCATTTCTCCCTCTTCTCTTTTCCTGCTTCTCAAATTCCCCGGAACACCAGCAAGTGCAGGAATTCCAAGATTAGTGTCAGATCGTGTGTTTCAGCTTACCTGTGGCTAAGTCGCCTCTGACACAATTAAGATACAGCTGATTTTTCTACAGTTCGTACAGTACCAATTATAAAGTGGAGTCTCAAAAAATGTTGTGGGTGAATTAACCGCTTCTAAAGAATTGAGAATTCCACCCGAGTTCTATGAAATAAGAGTCATGTTCGTAGTTTTACTAAAAGGTTATCAACAGCCCCTGAAGAGCTTATAATATGAACGACAGCCAGGTTCTCCAGTTTTCAATCTCTGGTTAACAGGCCCACGGGTACCACTTTGTAGGATATATTTTTAAATAGAATAGAGAGGAAGAAAGAAAAAGACAAATACAGAAGAGTTGGAATTTTCTGATCATTTGCTTATTTGAAGCGTATTTTCATAATGCACAGTCACTTCTGTTTTGCTTTATTTTCAGCGGAAACTGAAACCCATCTTCAACTTTCTGAGAAAATATCATTTTATTTTTGATATTTGATAAATAGCACGATTTTATTCTTCCTTTTCTTTAAAAATCTTTTCTATATTATTATCTTTATTTGTTAATCACGTATGGAAGCAGCTTGTCAAATGGAAGAAAGTAAGCTTCGTCTCCATAGAAACTGCACAAGTTTAGGATGAGTTTAAACAAGACAGCTTTAAAAAACAAAACAAAACATCAATTCACCCCAGTGTTGGTCAAATCACGTGGGCCTTCAAGCGCCTGAATCGTCTTTCTAGCATCTCATCTTATTAAATAAATTCAGTGGTAATACTGTTTTTTTTTTAGTCTAAGTCAGACAAAAATGACTCTACCCCCCAAGAATGGGATATATAAAAATTTTTACGATTAACAAAGAAAGGGCATTTGTGTCATAAGAATTTCTCCCTCTTCTCTTACTAAGTGGCTGTATTTTAACTTGAATTATCAGCACACTCAACAAGATGTGCTCCTGGGAACAGAACGACATCATTTTTTTCACTCCCCGAAAGCCATTTTATAAGACAATGCATATTTCAGCAGCAGCATAAATAACAGCGTTGTTTGAAAACCCATGAGCCAGTTTTTCGTTTCTTCGCTTGTATCCCCGCCTCCTTTCCTACCCAACCCTCCCCCTGCCTCCAAACTGAGCCACACCTCTCTAGAAATACTTGCTTTCTTAATGAAAACCATATTTTTTTAAAAAAAAAAAAAAAAAGGCTTGCATGACCCACTAAAACGCCTGGACAATCTTTAATGTCAGCTTCAGACGACACGTGTCTTATGAAAGTCTGGGGCCCCTGTTTGTCTGGCAGAGTGAGCTCTGTCCCACATCTTTATGAGAAAGAGGGACAAAACTTCTGTTTTTGGCATTTTATATTGGAGTCTGTTTTAAGAGAGGAGGAAAAAAATAGCAACGTAGAGTCTAGACAGAAGAGATGGGGGTGAAATCTGGAAGCCATTCACCCGGGCGAGGGCAGCGCAGCCCGTCGGCAGCACGGATCGCCTTACACTGCCTAATTACACATGAAAAATGTACACATCATTTCTCTCAACTGCTTGGAAAAATAGACACTCAGATGGCGCTTTTGGACTGTGGCAGCTGAACCCACCATGTCTTCTGGACGTGGGATCTCTTACTCCTCGCATTTTGCAATGTGACTTTTCTCAGAGAATTTGATATTCCTCTCATCCCTCCAAAAATTTTTTTAGTGTATTCTAAATTTGGCAAACGGTCACGTCCTATGACGAATATTTAGATGTTAAAGTAGGTCACACGTGGGATGAAATTAGGCACATTTCTATTGTAAAGGTTCTGCTCAATATGAAGATCAAGACTCGGAGATCCACGGGCTTATTTTAGGACCTAATTTATGGTTTGAGTTGATTTGTTGTTACAATGATAAGTTCTAAATCATTAGCTGAGCCTGCTCAAGCGATCAGAGCCTTCTTGCTGGGCATGCTTCTACCTTTTATACAGGATAATGATTTTTTAAGAATCCTTTAATACAACGTCCTTTTCCAAGAGTTCAAAGCATTTTTCAGATACTGACACTCCATCACATAACATTCCCAGGACCTAAGGAGGGGATGAGGCTGTAGCCAAGAACTGAATCTGCAGAGGACGCTCCTGTGAGGGTCCGATGCTGTAGCTGGTATTCATGCAGAGAAATGAAAGGAGAGAAGAAATTTAGAACTTATCCTTAACTAACATGAGAGAGCAGAGCTAGTCATGTACGTGGGTGTGAGAGAGAAAGACACAGAGAGACAGAGAGAAGAGAGAGACAGACAGAGACAGAGAGGGACAGAGAAATAGAGACAGAACTAGAGAGAAATCTCACAGAGAGAGAGAGACTATGACTGGTTTATGAAATGAGAAATGAAATAAGCTTTCGTGACTTGCCCAAGTTCTCACAGTGGCATTTATGAGTGAAACCAAAATAAAACAATTTCTGTCCTGTCTTTTACATTCTCCACCTTCCCCCACAGACGCCAAACAGAAGAAAGAATTTCATGAGAATATAGTACACGTGATGTGCCAACGTGCATAGCTTGTTTTTACACTTTCTACAATTTTTCCCTGCCTACCCCAATCTTTCTCCCAATCCTTGCCTTGGACTTAGAAACTCATTCAACTCTACAGTTTGGTGCTTTGTTTGAACTTGATAGGAAAATGTGATTATCTGTCTTTATGAATTTAGAATTTGTCCCGAATAGGAAGGCTCTGTCTAGATGAGGGATTTCGGCGTTGGGGAGTAGCAGCTGATTTTCTAACTGCTTCCACACAGGTGTCTTCACCTTTATAGCCAGGTAAGGGAGAGGCAAATGGGCCTCCCTTTATGATAGTAGTAAATCTTCTAAGGATAAGAGTGACTTCATTACATTTAGTGGAAAGAGTCAGGGCTGGAATGGAAGGAGGATTGGAGGGAAAGGATAGAAGAGATGACACAAAGCCCTTTATAGGGGGAGGTTTTGGTTCCCTCAAGCCAAGGCCTGAGCTCACCCTTGGCCCAGGTCCCAGGCCCTCCCTGGAGCAAGGCTGAGTGGGAGGGGCCAGGGCTCCTGGTTTGTATGAGGCCTTCCCCACCCTACAGCCAAGATTCCATCTTCCTTCCCCAATGGGACCTTGAACTCCACAGACAGGGACCCCTCCCTTTTGTATGCCATGGATCCCCTTGGCTATCCGGTGATGCCTGTGGACTGCTCCCCAGAAAATGTCTCTAAATTCGTAAAACAGAATACATTAGCTTTCAAGGCAAACCAAAGATATCGATATCAGACATCAAAATGTTACAAAAATAAATTTGTGATGTATATGCTTCTTCATGAAGTCATTAAGTAAAATGATCCGTTGGTACCTCTAATAGTTATAATATCAAAGTCATGATGAGCAAAAACCATTTATCAAGATGTGTGCAATAACTGTAATGTGCCACAAAGGGATGTGTGAATTGTATGATGACAAAATCACAACTACTGCTAATAATAATGTGGACGGGGTCCCCTCACGTATAAGCCAATAAATGCTAAATATCAGGGAGGCAGTAAAGAGAATTGGGATTTTTTTTCTCATCCAAGTTCACCGACACCAGGTTACAAGCCCCATGCCTTAGGAGACTTCTTTTAAAACCCCTTGAGCAATGGCCCCACTCTTACCCCACCAGGAGGCGGCAGCAGAGAGTCACACACCTACAGCCTCCCCCAGGAGTGCCAAGAGCTGCCGGCCCTCTCAGCCTCGGGCAGGGAGGCATTCTTACCGCGCGTGCGCGCGCGGATAAAGCGACTGCTGAACAGACGCAGAAGGAAGGGAGGATGCCAGGGAGATATTTGAGGTGGGGTCATGCCTGGCAGGTTGGGGAACAGCAGGGACCCAGGAATGGTGGATGGTGGGTGGTGGTCAATGGGCCAGGTCCTACGGGCGGTGGGGCTCACCTTGTGGAAGGCTCCCTGGAGACGGCAGGGAGGAGAGACTGTGGGGCACCCACAGGAGACGCAGAAGAAGGCTGTTGCAATAGTGCTGGCAAGAGACGATGAATCTGGACCAGAAGGAGGGCGAGTCTAGAAACACCCCCTGGCTCTGATTTGGGGCTGAATCTGTCATCCTGCCAGCACCCCAGGGGCAATTGTGGTGGAGACGGCAAAGCACACAAGAGGAGCTCCTTCTGACTTTAGATTCTGTGTGCCCTTCAGTGGGGGTTAAATGAAGTGGGGTGACCCCTACTACACACCACTCACTGTGCAGCCACTGAAAACACACCATGGAGCAGGAACCACACAGTTGCGTGCACTGGTCAAAGCGCATCGCACTGTGCGCACACTTCATGGCTGACCATTTTATTCTACGTGAATCATGCTCCATTAACAAATGGTAAATTCATTAATTCAAAATTTGAGGTCTAGTCCAAGCCCTGTCCAAGCCTCTGAATTTCCCTGGTCCTCTATTTCTGATTCCCGCAACGCCATCAGTAACTGACACTTAGATCGTGTTTGCATGTGACCAGCACTAAGCAGTTTGCATGGATTAATTCCGGGAATTGTCACAAAACGCTATCAGATCCTTAGCATTAATTATCTTTGTGTCACTGGTGAGGAATTGGAGCCACCGAAAGTTTACAAGACTCAGCAAGCATCAGTTAAGATAGTAAGCGGCAAAGCCATGAGTGTCCTCTTCCTCACAGGGCGATTCCGAGAAGCAAATGACGGACAGGTACCAAAGGGCTCCAGAGAGTGCCAAGCACTGGGCCAACGTGGGGGAACCAGATCTGGCCAGAATGTCACCTATGGAGGCTCAGGGCCTGTTTCCCGTGGAGTCAGGAGCCGCCAGTCAGTGGTGCAAATCTGACCAAGAGTCTAATGATGATAGTCACCCCCCAATTTCCCTCTGGGAAACGAACAATTCCCTTAATTACCCTTTCCTAAGAGCCCTGTTTTCCATCCTCATAATCATTACTGTTGCCTTTTTCTGAATTCTATCCAGTTTTCCTATACCCCTCTAAATTTTTTTTCAACATTATTGACCTTCGAAGAAAGTTTGAAAGTATTTTACAATAAAAGACACTTGCAATAAGACCTGCTATGGACAGACCAGTTAATCAGAAGATTTTTATATCTGGGAGCTACACATGAGTTATTGAAACTCCAGCTTAGATGCCAAACTTAGATCCCAAGTGTTTGAGTCACGAGGAAGGCAATGTCGTTCCCAGACCAGAGGTCCAGAGGGCCGGGGACATGGGTCTGTGATATGGGGGTTGCTGTCCAGTATGGTTGTTGGAGGTTGTGTGTGGCCCCTTGAAGCCTCTGGAAGGGCTCGAGACCTCCCAGCCTCCTACCCCGGCCAGGAGCTCCTTTTTCTAAGTGACAGCTGGCAGGTTCAGCTCTGGCCAGACGGCTGCCTTAGGGCCACCGGCTGTGATTTCAGAGTTCACCACCTCCTTTACCGGGTTGCATGGTGCCGTGTGAAGGGCCCAGGGAGACCCCAGAGGGAATCCTGCCTCTACCATGGAGCAGTGCAACTTGGCACAAGTTCCTTAAGCTCCCTGGGCTTTATTCTCCTTGCCTGTGAAATGGAGATAGTAATACCTTCCTCACAGGGTTTCTGAAAATCAGAGGGGACAGGAGGCAAAATTCCTGGCAGGTAGTAAGCCCTTCTCAACAGCAGCCTTGGTAATGATGGTGGAAATTCCACACCCCAGGTGCCAGTCTGCCATGTGCTGTTGAAGGGCCAGACGTGGGTTTCCACGGCTGTCACTCACAGGCAGACACAGTGTGTGTGAGCCGACATTCCAAGCCTTTCCCACAAGCGGATTTTCACTTCCAAGAGTGTCAGTGACAGACCACTCAGGCTCCCGGGGGGTGGCGAGGAGAGACAGGTGGGGGTGCTGAAGGTGAGCTTGGCTGAGAAAATACCCTGTGGCAGCCTTGAGAAATTGCTTCTGGGGTTGGGGTTTTCGAGCATTTGCTGAAAAGCTCAAGCCGGCCAGGGCGAAGCTGTGGGTTTAGCCAGAAATAAGCCCCAGCCCTCTCTCTGGACCCTCAGTCCCTCGGTAAATCTTAACAGGGCTGAAGTCTTGGGACCAGATGCTTTTTTTTCCTGTATTGTGTATTATTCCAGTACACATAAGCATGCATTTTTAAAAAAATGAATGAAATAGATATTAAATACTGACATGGCAATGTATATCCACAATTTGCCAAGAGATGGCAAATAAAAAATTAGTGGGTTGCAGGGGCCGGCCTGGTGGCACAGCGGTTAAGTTCGCAGGTTCTGCTTCGGCAGCCCAGGGTTGGCCGGTTCAGATCCTGGGTGCGGACATGGCAGCGCTTGGCAAGCCATGCTGTGGCAGGCGTCCCACATATACAGTAGAGGAAGATGGGCATAGATGTTAGCTCAGGGCCAGTCTTCCTCAGCAAAAAGAGGAAGATTGGTGGCAGATGTTAGCTCAGGCCTAATCTTCCTCAAAAAAAAAATTAGTGGGTTGCATACAGAATATATTATCTATGTTTATATGTAGTATGTTTCGCTGTGCATATTTCCTTAAATGTGGAAAAGTGGATGGATTCATCCCAAATTTTGAACTACGGTTATTCCCCAGGAATGAGATTAAAGACACTATTTCCTCTGTTCTTTACACACTTCTGAATTGCTGATTTTTTTTAACTTGTTTGAATTTTGTAATTTAGAAAAGTTTTAATATCAGCTGTTGAGAGTTCTGATCTTTCTTGTTTAATCACAGAACCAGAGACTGTTAGAGTTGGACGTGACCGTGGCGATTGCCGTGTATCTGCCTTTGCTATTTCACCTTTTCTCTCCTTGCTGAAGGTCCCGCATCCCCTCCGTGGGGCAGCCTGGCCTGACTCACAGGTGGGACTGCCTCCTCCACCAGGGAGCGTGCGAGAAACAGGAGCGCCCTCTCTCAGGAAAACACTCAGAACGTGAGCCCCTCCAATTGGGGTGTCACGACTTGGGGTTCACACACCCCGGGTTAAGAACCTCTGGCGTGCTGTCTGGGGTACCTGCAGACTAACGTGTCCCCTGGCCTTCTGTCACTCTTCATTCAAACCTTAGGGGGTATTGCTCGGACCCCACTGGAGCCCCCCTTCCCACACCAGCTAAAACCATCCATTCCAGATACTACTTTGGCTTGTTTGTAGATAGAAAGCAATTGAAAACTCCCAAATGTTGGGTGACTAGTGGGTCTGCATTTCAAATAGTAGTCATACTTCTATAATTGGGTGGGGGCTGCAGGCAGAACAGGGGGACAAACTCTCCAGAATGTCCCTGGACTTTAGCTCAGTGCTTCTCCTCACCCCCCGCTTCTCTGACGTACCTGTGGGTCCCGCTGCCCTTTCTCTCACAGTCGTCCTGTCTGTACATTCGTCTTCGTTTCCACTTCCTCCACTCTCTCTCCCACCCCCATACCTCTACCTTTTTCTCTTTTATCTGCCTCTGCAGAACTCTTGACTAACCAGAACGTGGAATGAAAACACTAGTTTTTGCATATTGGATTAAAAACAATCCTTTTAAATTTTTAACTTTTTAGATTATTTTTCCAAAACATGACAAGCGATTTAAAAAATTTTCCTAAGGGCCCCTGATGGATTTTTTTTGCAACTATTGTGACTTGATTGCTCATTTCATCTGTTTCTTTATTTTTAATCCACTTTCTTCCAAAATCTTCATCAGATGATTTTCGAAAACCTATATTTACATCTTTCCAAAAAATTATTCCTCACTCAAGGCTTGCAGATTTGGTAGAATAACAATGCGTGACACCTTTGACTGAGACTAAGAATAAGAAAGGAGAACTGGTGGCTTCCAAGGGCCCAGACCCACCATGTGGGAGTTGCTCCCTCTACACCCCACCTGCTTTTAAGGTCCTGGGTAAAATCGTATTTCCCCATCTCTCGGGCTGGGGCAGGGGACCTGGGGGGTGGGCCCAGGAAGGTTCAAAGTCAGCCTGTGAGTCCTTTGAACCCTGTTCCGTTTCCCAGATATCAAATCGAATAAAGGACACCAAAGAGCCTCTAGAGGGGGTTCACATGAATGAGACCACCCCAGAGAAAATGTAGTCTCTAAAAAACCAGACAAGGCTCAAGATCATTATAATTATTCTCATCTGGGCACACCATCATCTAAGAGAAGTAGAAACAGTCTACAGGCAAGACCAGGTCGAACAGTTTGGACTGTTGTGAGGGGTTTATTGAAACTGGACTGAAGCAAACCAAGGCCCACCAATGGGAACCCTCACCCCCAACACGAGCCTCCATTGTCTCCCGGAAAGCAGAGGGGAAGGGGTCTTGATTGCAGTTAGAGCCCATTCTTACCAACTGCCCCATATACATGCTAGAGTGAAGAACTGGGATTGGGGAGTGGACGTTCAGCCTGATCCCAGACCTCACAGGCGTATGGCCCTGGTGGCAAGCAGAAACGTAACTTAGATAGGGTTAGCCACCGGCAAAAATAGGAATCAAGAGATGGTAGCAGACCCCCAGTGTCCTTTAAGCGAGCCACTATGCGCTTGGTGGCTTTTAAGCTCCTTGTCTGTCCAGTACGGTTGTCAGACCACGTGATTGCCAGGTCCAGTCCAGCGATGACCTACCACGTGCCTCCAACAGAACTTCTTCTATTATTTCTTTTTCTCAGGGCTTGGTAGGTATCAGAGGAGCTGACCAGAGGAAGTGAATCACTTCCTGTGGTCACTCCTCTGCCCACAGTTGTGCTATTTTTAACAATCTGCATAAAAATCGTAAATCCAACCCTGGGCGTGTACATTATTTGTTTAACAAGCGCCCAAAAGATGAGCTGGAGGTGGAGACAAACACGGGCAGGATTGAGTCAGTGACGAGAAGACCGTTCAAAGAACTCCCCCAAATAAAGACGATCTTTTTGTAACTTCTTTTTGGAAAACTTGTCACAAAGAACAAGAATCTTTTCAGAATCACTTCTTAGGGTAATTTTCCACTCCCTATGGAAGAAACGAATATTTGAAACAAAGCAGCTGCCCCACTTTCAGGGTCTATAGTAACTTACTCGAGAGATCTTCCAGCCACCAGCTGGGGTGACTTTTGCAAATCTCTCTGCCCTTTATCAATGCTGTTTCTTTCACTTCAAATACGTATCCTCATTTGTACAAAATCTGTGAATAATTAGAGAAGAGATGTGAAATGATTCACAAAGAAAGGTTTGCACGGGGAGCACAGTTCCACTCCAGCATTGAATGCGACCGTGTATCCGTCAGCTAGGCTGCCGTAACAAAGTATCACAGGTTGGGCGGCTTAAGACAACAGAAAACTGTTCTCTCACAGCTCTGAAGTCCACCAGGTGTGGGCAGGGTTGGCTCCTGCTGAGGGCTGTGAGGGAAGGATCTGTTCCAGGCCTCTCTCCTTGGCTTGTAGATGGCCGTCTTCTCCCTGTGTCTTCACATGGTCCTCCTCGTGTGCATGTCTGTGTCCTCATCTCCTCTTCTTTTTTGTTTTTTCTTAATTTTGTAATTCCTGCTCCCAAACAATCCCTAATGGAGCAATTAATGCTTAGATACCTAACTTTATTTTTATTATTTAAAAAAAATTTTTTAAAGGTATGCTTTTTTTTTGGTGAGGAAGATTGGCCCTGAGCTAACATCTGTTGCCAATCTTCCTGTTTCTTTTTTTTTTCCTTTCAAAGCCCAAGTACATAGTTGTATATCTTAGTTGTAAGTCATTCTAGTTCTTCTTTGTGGGATACGGCCAAAGCATGGCCTGATGAGCAGTCCATGCTTTCCTAAGTCTGCACCCAGGATCTGAACCGGTGAACCCCAGACCACCAAAGCAGAGCCCGCAAACTTGACCACTCAGCCATGGGTCAGCCCCTAATCTCCTCTTCTTATAAGGACACCAGTCCTATTGGATTAGGGCCCACCCTAATTACTTCATTTTAGCTTCGTTGCTCTGTAGAGACCCGTCTCCAAATAAGGTCACATTCTGAGGTCCTGGGGGTTAGGACTTCAACTAATGGATTTGGGGGTAGGAGGAGACACAATTCAACCCCTAACAGCAAGGAAGTCAAAGTAAGAACTAAATGTCTCTGTTACGTTGCAATTTTATTGCATCCCAGGCTTCCTTGGTCATTAAATATCTAACACCTCCAGGCTCCCTTCTTCCATCTTCATCCCCGCCATAGACGTAGCCCACCCAAACAGAGAGCTCAACACAAATGCTGGAAGGGGAGCTGCTCCCTGGTCCTGCCCACTGTGGGCACCCTTATTCAGAGACCTATGGGTTGGCATTCACCCATGGCCTAGGGGTTAAACTCAGTGTGCTCTGCTTTGGCAGCCCAGGTTCAGTTCCCAGGCGCAGACCTATACCACTCATTGGTGGTCATGCTGTGGCGGTGACCCACATACAAAATAGAGGAAGATTAGCACAGATGTTAGCTCAGGGCTAATCTTCCTCAGCAACAACAACAACAAAAAACCAACTTTCTTTATAAACACTGAAATTTGACTTTTATATATTTTGCACCTGTCACAAAATATTCTTCCTCTAATTCTTTTCCAACCATTTGAAAATGTGAAACCATTCTTAGCTCACAGGCCATTCAAAAACACAGCAGGAAGGACTGGGTGGGGCTCTTGGTGGGTTCATCTTGTCCCTTTTTCCTCCTGGTGAATCATGGTCATCTTCACCCTATGTCCATTTCTTGTTTCCAGGCCCTGATTTATCCCTTTTGATGCCTGTTGACCAGCTTCTCACAACACAGTCTTGAGTCCACTTCGACAAATTTCCGAAAGATGTTGATTTGAATACATTCCATGAGACAACCTCTGTGTGCCTAGAGGGAGCCTCCACCACCATCTTCTAGATCTTGGCTCCTCTAATCTGTGTCTCTTTCAGGATCAGGATTTTTCCCTGCTCTGACCATGGTGGGGTGGCGAGAGTTGAAACCTCTGATGGTAGGCAGGGTCATTTTCTGCTTTGAGAAGAGGCGAGAACAGCTCTCTTATTGAGCCAAAACACGAACACCATGACACTTCCTACTAAACAGCCTCCACGCCCTCCCTTCCTGCCTCCTCCTCATCTTTCAAGCAGCAGCCCTCTGGCATTCGTCTGTAGCCACTTCTTGCTCAATATCATGTCCCTGCTTTGGTGGCTTAGCAGAGCACGGGGCAGCACCCACTGAACCCTCCTTAAACATTGGCTGAATGGGCATTGAAAACCCAGGGGGTGACAATATCTCTTTATTGCAAAAACCATTTCTTGAACATCTGGTTCCCTTCTACTATCTGCTGAAGACAGTCCTTTGCGTGAAGGAGAACAATTATGGAACGATCTTAGGCGTGGAATGGGGGCTCAGATTGGCACGCTATAAACTCAAGTGATGTTATTTTTCCTCCTAGTAATTAATCAATCAAGTGCACCTCTGGGAAGTACACCTGAGAGGGTGCTCACCTTTCAGAGGAAGTGTAAGGAATCACGAAACCTACGTTCAGGGGATTCATTTCAAATTGTACTTTGACATGTACCCCTACAAGGAATTTTCAAATAGCATTAGGAAATTTGACTTGGATGCTAAAATTTGCTTTGTCCAACTCATCTTACATTGTGGTGGTAATTGTGTTTTGATCACACACATATGCTGCCCATATTTGAAAAATGAAGACATACCCATGGGATGTTTTCCTGAGCACCAAGTCCTGTGGCGAGCAGGCACTGCCTGATGATACTCAGACCCGCATGCACAGATAGTCAGATCATCGCTTCTGCTCCATCTAGGATGGTAAAATCTTTGAGGACAAGGGCTTTCTGCTGAAGAGCCTGCTCGGTGGTGCCCCTGGTGCAGATTGCAGCGATGCTGGATGACAGCACGAGAACCAAGTTTGTGACTCTCCTGGGCAGGTGCGCGCAGACAGGATCCTGCCAGCTCCAGAGGGACTTCTTGTGGCTGTGAGTCCTCAGCAAACCTCCGTATTGCTGCTGGCAGCCTTGCACCACATCTATTTGCTCGCGTGAGCTCCCCTGGATGACTTTGTAACTGGATAGTGACTTTCTTCACTAGGTCACCGGTTTAAGAGCAGCCCGGGTCCTCCGGAGTGGCCATGAAATGCTGCTTTGTTCTGCCCCTGTCCAGGGTGTACGGCATCATGCAGACTCCTGGGGACCGCCCGTCCCTTCCTCTGTCCCTTTCCCAAGCTGGGAGCCATGCTGAGCTCAGAGCTGGCTTTTCAGCATCAAGTTTCTACAGAGCTCCATGGTGCGAGGACACCATGAGAAGCCAGAGCACAGAGACAGGAGCAAAACCAAGGGGTGGCAGGAAGCTGACGCGACCTGTGGGAATCTGACACCTCCCCGTCTTCCAGGCAACGTGGGTTGTCTCCACCAGCAGCGCACCCCAAATTAGAACAGCCCTGGCAGGTCAGCATGGGTCACAGAGCCTCTCCACCAGAGGAATAGACCAAGAGGGACTTGTTAAAAAAGTGGCCAAACAAATACGAATTCACCAGGGGATAAGATATTTTTGTCTGAGAACGTAATCATGGTTCCCATCATCTTGGCAGTGCAGCCCCACCCTCACCTCTGACTTCCTTAGATTAATTTTTAAAAGATTAATAATATCCAGTTGCTCCCAGGCTTTCAAACTGCTCAAGATGTGAACTTGGGGTTCAGCCCCCAAGAGGGCTGTGTGAAACGGCATTGCTCCGATTCCAAGGACTGAAAGGGAGCTGTAGTTTTCACGAGTTATCTGACAGTTTCCTGACAAGTCATCCTGAGCGCCCTGGTCCTAAACTTGACCTCATCTAAGGGAAACGCATTGGCTCTGATGCTGCAACCCTGATACCACATTCCCGGCCCACCCAACGGCAATGCTGTTAAGAGAGAGGAGTTTCTCACCGTTTATGGATAGTAAACTGAAGTATTTTCACTGTGGGCCAACCAGCCAGCTGATAGGGACCAAGGACACGTGACTCCAGAGTCCACATTCCAAATGAATACCAGAGGATGTATTAGGCAGCTCAGGCCGCCATAGCAAAATACCATAGATGGGGGAACCTAAACAACAGAAATACATTTTCTCACTGTTCAGGAGACTGGAAAGTCCCAGATCAAGATTCTGGCAGAGTTGGGTTCCTGGTGAGCGCTCTCTTCCTGGCTTGCAGATGGCCGCCTTCTCGCTGTGTCCTCGCCCGGCCTTCTCTGGGTGTGTGCTTGGGGAGAGCCAGAGAGCCAGCTCTCTGGTGTCTCTTCTTGAAGGACACTAATCCTATCATATCAGGGCCCACTCTTTTGGGTTTTGGGTTGGGGTTTCAACACACGAATTTGGGGTGGGGGGGGCGGGGAATACAAACATTCAGTCTCTAACAAGTATGTGACCAAAGCACTTTCCTGGACCACGTTCATTCTCCATCCATTCATGGGCTTGCTCGCTTACTTAACTCTTGTTCTCGGAAGTCTCCATACACCAGGTGCTGAGATCACAGTGGTGAGCCAGAAGGTGCGTCCCAAGGAGCTGCCATCCTGGGGGAGACGTTAGAGAATAAACCCATGAAGATATCGAAAAAATCATGTGGCACATCCCATGATGAGAATAAGTTGCTTTCCATTTGTGCCCAACTTTATATGGATTTTTAAATAATCCGGCTTGTAGTTTCTGATAGAAAACCTATCCTGGTCCCTTCTTTAAACTTGGCCAAACAGGATGAGTATCTTTCAATTTTTAGAATCGATGTCCTCAAACTTTTTAGACCACACGTCCTTTCTCTGTGGGCATTTAAACAGCATCTCTTGCTGCTCTGTGTTGTTCATGATAAGTCTTAACAGCCACGGCCACAAGAGCTGGATTTAAGCAGAAGAGTGGGTGTGATTTGAAAATAAAAGAGTATGAAGCTATTTCTCCTCTGGATAACTATAAATTATCACAAAGAAGCTATTGTCTCTTTCTTCACTAATATCATTTTAATATGTGGATCTCTGCTTTTCTTCCCCCAGATTTGTTGCTCTGGAAAAAAGAAAAAAAAAAAAAGAAAAGTGCCATAAGGAGGAAGAAACACTGGTGGGTACAGTCATTACAAACTTGACATTTCTAAACTGGGCTTGACAGTGGAACTTTGAAAATATTTATCTATCAGAAAATAGTTTCAGCCGTGGGCAATTTGGTGAAAAGGTTTAGTTGATGGAAAAACCATAACTCAGTGTGACTGGCTTTAATGTAAGATGTTCTTGAAGGCCACAGGATAACCAGTATTTCCAAAAACCTGGAAAATTTAGACCAGCTCAGAAAAATAACAGGGGGCTAGGAGAGAGAGCCAAAGGACTGGACAGGATCAGATAAATTTATGTGCTTTAGAGACTCTGATTTTAATATTAAATTATAAACCAAAACAACACTGCGGCTAAGTGTTTGAGCAGGTCTCTCTGCCTATGCCCTGTTCTCCTTCGCTGCCAAAAGATTGGGATAATTTTCCAAAATAAGGTGTTCTGCTGTATCTATATGTAATTCTTTCCCATTTGCATTTCTGGACAAAAGTGTGTATTTCTATGGCTCCTTTACATAGTTAAAAAGGACTCTGCCTTAGAGGTGTTGGTCTGTGTCTTGGTATTTTTGTGTGGCTTCCAAGCCCAAGACAATGGCCGCCATGCTTGCCCTGCTCAGAACATCTGCCATCTGCCACGGCTGGCGGCTGGACAAGGTGCCCTATGCAGCTACCCCGAGAGGCAACACTGCCCATCTGAGGCCCTCCCTCCTGCAGGCCCCGGCGGGTTCATTGCTTCAGCCTCTGCACAGGAGATAGGCTGTATCACTTGGAGCCCTGAGGCCATTTCTTCTGCCTTTTTCACCTGCACCTGCCCTGGAACAACTTCCTTCCTGAATTGTCTTGTGAACGTGATTGTATTTTCTCCATCTTTTTCTCTACTTTCACACCAAATTGAAGAAAGCAATTCCCCTCAAGAATAAACAAATGGTCGTCAGAACCGAGGCAAGGTACGCGCAGGCTTTCACCCCAGTGGCCCTCCCTGGCCAGTTCTTACCCCTCCTTCTGTCCCTCAACCTGTGCACAGAGTGGTGTTAACCTGACCTGGGTTTGCAGCCCCCTCCCTGATGCTCTTAGAATAATTTCCAAAACCATAGCATAGTCTAGAAGCCCCCACTCATCTTCGCGGCCTCAGAGCTCCCCAATACCCCCATTATACTCTCTATTTCCACCATAGCCAGGGATGTTCTGTCTCCTTTTACTACCCAAGGTCTTGGAACATTCCAGAACTGGAATGTTCTTCTTACAACTCCTGTTCCCCCTTCAGCTGGCCAACTTCTGCTCACTCTGCCAGGGTCACCGCTTTCCCTAACCATCCTCCCAGCACTGGTTTAAGCTCCCCTCCATCACTCCTGGGGGACCCTACTGCGGGGCTATTTTTGCAGTCTCTGCTGTGATTGCTGTTTGTACAGCTGCCCCCTGTTAGGCTCCCGGAGGACATGGGCTGTGTCTTATTCCCTGTCATATCCTCACAGTATAGCACTATGTTGGGGACATGATGCGTGCTGGACAAATATTTGATGAATACGATTACAAGAAACAATGTTTAGGCTAAACCTCAGGAAATTGCTGATATTTGGCAATTTTTGACCTACAAAAATGGCAATTTCAAGATTCTGTGTGATAAACAAACTGTCTTGGGAATACTGTCCCCCAGCACTAAGAAGTGCTAATAGTTGCCTCCAAAAGGCCTAGGAGTCTGGACTCCATGGAAAGAAGCTTCAGATAACACAGAGGAGAACAAAGGTGCAAGGAAAAAAAGATTTTGTAAAAAAAACAAAATAAGTACTGAACTGGCATTTTCAACCAATTATATGCTAAGAATTTTTCCTGGTTTCCCAAATATGGCCTGTCAACTTTTCCAAAGCATCTGGCAAATTCTGTCTACTGGATGAAGCGTAATCATGCCAAATGTGAACTCTGCACCCTCTGACATTCGCAAGGAAGCTTGTCAAATTATGTAGCACTACAGGAAAAGAAAAATTTCTAAATCAGAAAATGATTCAATCTCGTTTAGTCTTCAGAGAGCTCTATAACAATGGATTAATATGCCAACTGTATAGCATATCATGGGTTTATAAATACTAATGTTCAGAAAAACTGGATTCTAGGAGGAAAATGAAGCTCAAAATAAGAAGTGAGAAAACATGACATGATCTAATTTGGGTAGAAGTTGAGTGCATGTCACTCTTGTCATGAGTAATCGAGAGTTTGATGGTTAAAAAGAAAAAAGACCTGACGTGTTTCTCCTCCCCTGTAAGAAAGGTAATCAAAGGCACAAATCCTCGCTCGAATCTGATCCCTCTGGCTGTGATGAGGGGATACCAAGAGTGTGAGCAGCAATTACATGGTGAGAAGGTCTCGAGTTAATCAAATGAGACAATTTTTGAAAATGCAAATAGGAAACCACCACCAAAACTGAACTGACATGATTGTGCAGTGCATAGACGTTGTAAGAGTGGTGTGCACTCAGATTGCAGATTCTGTTTTAGAAAGATGCTTCTAAGAGGCAGGATGTGTTCAAATAATGTCATCCACAACACAGAAAGCCAGAGAATATCATTCAACAATCAACCCGGAAGACTCACAATAACCATTTATGAGGCATCCATCAAAAACTTGGCTGTGGGGCCGAAGGTCACACAGATGAAAGAGCAATGACTTTGGTCCTCCAGGAGTTTCCTTCTTGTGCAAGAGCTGAGCTGACAGAAGTCCCTGAAGGCAAGCGGAATGGACAGGCACAGAACAAGGATGGGAGGAGACAGGCATGTAACGGCTAGGTGTGGGGAGTGAACCCAGTGTACCCAGAAAGTCAAGAAAAGGATGGCAACTGGTGAAGACTGGGAAGACAACACGTAGGAGACAGAAGTTGATCAGTGTTCAAAAAGGCATGACTGCAATGAACCATTTATCTGATACACCTCTTCAAGAAGCACCCTTTAAAAGGAAAATAGGGTTTGTGCGCTCTACACTTTGGGTATAAATCAGGGATAAGACTTAAACTTGGGTTGTGAAACCTAATACCCTTCGGGTCAGCATGAAGCTGCTCATAAAGTAGAGCTTTGTCTGACTTACAGACAGGATCATCTGTTTTGTTTTTTTAAGAGTATTTTCCTTTTAAATGGATAAATTTATCTCATTTACTTTTATTTGCATGTTTAGAATTAGTTCTAATATTTTATTTCTTTTTATACTTTCTGGGTTGTTTTTTGACCTTTAATTGAAGTATAACATACGTACAGAAAAATGAACAAATCAAAATGTACATTTGAAGGATTTTCATCGAGGAACCAGTATCCACATCAAGAAATGCAACATCATCATCATGTATGAATCTCTCCTGTGACCTTTACAGCCACTAACCCTCCCCAAAGGTAACCACTAGCCTGATCTCTAATGCCATAGATTCATTTTGCCTATTTTGAACTTTATATAAATGGAATCATATAGTACGTATTTTGCTCAATATCATGCTTAAGAGATTCCGTCATCTTGTTGCATATGGTTGTAGTTTATTCCTTCTTATTGCTGTATAGTATTCCATTGTATGAATATATCACAACCAATTTATCCATTCCACTGTTGGAGAGCACTTGAATAGTTTCTGGTTTGGGGCTCTATGGTTTGGGCTGCTATGAATATTCTTGTACTTGTCTTTTTGTGAATATATGTATGCATTCCTGTTTGGCATAAAACTAGGAATGGAATTGCTAGGTTATAGGGTTTGTAGATTATCAGATCTAATAGGTCCTGCCAAGTAGCTTTCCAAAGCAGTTGCACAAATTTCTATTTCCACCAGCAGCCAGAAAGTCAATGATGTTTGGTTAACAAAAAAACTCGAATGCTCCCTCAGGCGACAAGTATATACTGAAGAAACCTCTTTTATATCAAGTCAGCACAGCCTGAGAACTTAGGTATTAAACATTTTTGTTGCTTTCTTGGAACAAAAGTAAGAGTCAGCTATCCTGTTTTTCAAAGGAAGGAGATGAGAAAAAAGAGTGTTCTGATAAGTTTTAAAGACTCCTTTCCAAGATGAATGAATAACGTAAAATAAATAAAGATTGATAAAATGGCACAAAATAACAGTTCAGAGTTACTAAGATCATGCCAGATGGTGGTTGGGGAAGCAGATGTTTCCAGGAAATTAGGGTCCTTGTTTTGAACTCAGCTGGCCAAAATCTGGGTAAAATTGTACATGTCAAACTCATGGGGCTCTCTGACAACACTGCTTAACCCATTTTGCAAAGAAGAATTGCCTTGGATGCGTCAGGAAAAAAACGTTGATGAGAATTTTAAAACTCATGGGGTAAATTTTTAATAATTTTCCAGGTTTTTTTCATTTATGCATCATTTTCTAGCATTATTAGTTCTAAAAATGTTGAAAGAAATTGAAAGCGAGCATCCGAACTGGCTGGAGACTTAGAAAGGTGAAATTTCTTCTAAGCTGCAGGAAAACACAATGGAACTGGGGTTATGGGGACACACCCTCGTAATGATTTCCCATAGATTTAAAAGGACGTACAGTGTAAGCACGCAAAGCTGCATACAAGAGCATAAAATATTTCCAGAACGAGATACAAATCCCACCACATTTATTCCCTCCTTAAAATGTTTCAGTGGTTTCTTCCCATTACCTAAAATCCCAGCCTTTTGACATGGCACCCAAAGTCCTTTAGGACATGGCCCTTGCCCCTCTGCGTCTGTCTGTCGTCACTGCCTCTCCCTCCTCCCTCTTGCATGCTTCATTCCGGCAGTAGCTAACTCTCTGTAGCTTGTGCCATCTCTTCTGCTGTTTCAGAATGCCTTCTCTGTAGAGTCTACTCTGACCTGGCTTCGCTGCCCATCACTCCACTCAGATTGTTCTCATCCAGGTCACCAGTAACCTCCCTTTTGTCCAACTGGTCCAATCAACTGGTCCAGTCTCCCTCTTCCAGAAACACCTTCTCCACTATGTTCTGAGACACCTTACTGTCCAGATCGTCCTCCTACCTCACCGACCTCTCCATCTCAGCTCCGTTTGTGGGTTCTTCCTCTTCTTCCAAACCCCTGAATGTCAAGGTGCCCGAGGCCTCAGTTCTTGGGGCTCTTCTCTTCTTTATCCACGTTACCTCCTGACTTGATCTTAGCCAGTTTTGCGATGTCTGCCATTTAAGTAGCACAGTGTACACCACTGATGCCCTAATTTTATATCCCCAGCCCCACCTCTATTCTGGGCTGCAGTTGCCTGCTCCACTCGGTTGTCTACTCCACAGCGTGATGGACCTCCACCAGGCCAGGGCCGCCCTCAGGTGCTGTGGATGTTGGCTGCTAATAGCTCACAGTTTCACCCTTTCTAGAGAATTGCCTCAGCTGATGCGAGATTTCCAGGCTGACACCTCACCCAGAAATGTTGGGGAGATTATACCCTCCAAGGGGTGAATGGGTGCCCTAGCCAGCGACTGACTACTGCGGGAATACAAAAGCCCAGCGTCCGTGCATCAGGAGGGACAGCCCATGCTGCCATTCATGCCCCAGAGCTCCCTGTGGGATCGGGCTGAGACAAGACTTTGGCTGCTACCACATCTTTGCTCAGCTGACTCCTCTGCCCTAGCCGTCATCCTGCATCACTTTCTCGGGAGACCCCACCCTCTCTAAACCACTTGCACAAGAAGCTGCATCTCAGGTTCTGCTCCTAGGAAACCCGTTCTAAGAGGGGCATTTTCCACTCCACAGCCAAAACCATGCTCTTGATCAGCTCCTCCTGCGTGTCCTCCTATGATCTGTCAACCCTCTTCATTGCCATATACGGCACCATTTGCCCAGTTGCCCAGGGCAGAAACCTGGAAGTTGTCCTTTGTGTTTTTTCTTTATCTCAAGCTCCAGACCCAATTCGTCAGCAAATCCTGTTCCCCTCACCTTTAAAACACACCCTGAATCTGACCCCTTTCTCTTCCACCTGGACCACTGGAAGAGACCTTTCCTGGTCCCGACCTCCCCATTCCCCCAAAATGTAAATAGAAACAAGCCCCTCCTCTGCTTAGAACATCCCCCCACCACCTCCGTGGCTTCCTATTCTGCTTAGAATTGGCTTGTTCCGACTACGTATCTTAATACTCCAACACAATAGGGAAAACAACATCCGTAGGATGTTTCTGAATTGTTAAAGTGCAGCCATACATATTGATTTCATGTGCTTTATAAAGACACGTTATTACTTCTGTAACCATCACTGCTAAAGGCTCATCCTTAAAAAATTCAAACTGAGGGGCCGGCTCCGTGGCCGAGTGGTTAGGTTTGCGCGCTCCGCTGCGGTGGCCCAGGGTTCGGATCCTGGGCACGGACATGGCACCGCTCGTCAGGCCACGTTGAGGCGGCGTCCCACATCCCACAACTAGAAGGACCTACAACTAAGATATACAACTAGGTACGGGGGGGTGGGAGGGGGGCGGGGTGGGGGGGGTTGGGAAATAAAGCAGAAAAAAAAAAAAAGGATTGGCAACAGTTGTTAGCCCAGGTGCCAATGCTTAAAAAAAATTTAAAAAATTAAAAAAAAATAATTCAAACTAAAAAAATTTTTGAAGAGAAAAAATAAAACAGTGCATATCCTATCTAAAAAACTATTAATTAACAAATGCAACATACAGATAAGAAGTAGAAAGTGGGCGCTCAAAATAGTATTAAACTGAACATGTCCTTTTAATGTTTATCGGCCAAATGAATGGGGTGTGGGAAGTTTATGAAGTATGTTTTCTTGTGTTATTCTCTTTTCTCCGCTAAGAAGAACATCAACCACACACACTGAAAAGATTCTCAGTCAGGAATCACCTTTCAAAAAAGCCAGGTGAGGGGCCTGCCCTGTGGCCGAGTGGTTAGGTTCGCACACTCTGCTCCGGCAGCCCAGGGTTTCGCCAGTTCAGCTCCTGCATGCGGACCTGGCACCACTCATCAGGCCTTGTTGAGGCTGCATCTCACATAACGCAACCAGAAGGACCCACAACTAGAATATACAACTATGTACTGGGGGGCTTTGGAGAGAAGAAGAAAAAAGAGAAGATTGGTAACAGATATTAGCTCAGGTGCCAATATTTAAAAAGAAATCTGGGTGAGATATCTATGCAACAAACAGCCCTCAGCCCTACATCAGGTTCTGCTCTTCTTCTCTGCCTCCTTCAAGACCCAATTCAAAAATCACCACCTCTGTGAAGCCTTCCTGGCCTTGAAAAGAGTCCATTCTCTTGCCTCCAGATTTCCATGTGATTTTGCCCTGTTCACCTTCTTTTCCTTAGCAACAAGCCCAGGCCCTGTGCACAGATGGTGTTAAATAAATGTTTGGTGAATGAATAATTGATGGAAAGTAGTAATCATCTAGAAACATGACTGGAGAGTGGGCTGCCCCACCTCGGACATTTCTCCACTTCTTTATGAGGAGATAAGATGTCTAAAATCCAGGAAGTTCAGAATTTGTTCACCTTAAACCATTGTCAATGAGCGTGAAAGGAGGCCTCTCTCTGTGCTCTGCATGGTTTAAAAAATATCTAGGGGCTGGCCTGGTGGCACAGCGGCTAAGTTCTCGCACTCCTCTTCAGCGGCCTGGGGTCCACCCATTTGGATCCTGGGCGAGGACCTACACACTGCTCATCAAGCCATGCTGAGGCGGCATCCCATGCAGAAGAGCTAGAAGGATTTACAACTAGGATATACAATTAGGTACTGGGACTTTGGGCAGAAAAAAAAAAGAGGAAGATTGGCAACAGATGTTAGCTCAAGGCCAATCTTCCTCACCAAAAAGCAGACCTTAAAAACTATATATATATATATATATATATATATATATATCTAGTTCAACACTCTGTTGGGAGAAGAACATCTAAGTAAAAAGAAGTTTTGACATCTCCAGATCAGACGTGCCGTGGTCTGCCTAGAGATTAATTCAGAACACCTGAGATTTCGAGCTGCATAAAAACACCTTTCTAGAAAGGCTACTTGTCCATCTGCTTCTGTTCAGAGCACCAAATGTCCATCACGTGTGTTTTTGGAAGTCCATGAGGATGGGCAATAAACAGATGTCTTTGTTCAATTCAACGTGCCTCTGGGCTGGCACTCACGGCTCGCCCGCTTAAGTTTGCTCGGGGGATGAACAGGCTCCACCACTCACTGGGTTTCCACGCCCAGACAAAGAGGAAAGCCGGGGGGAATCCCTCCACCGTTCCCGAAATAGATTCTGGGTGTGCAAGCCATTTGGCAAAGTTAAGCATTAGACGTTTGGAGAGTCAAGTTTCGAGAGAGTCGGGCAGATTGCATTTCCATGCTCTTCCCATAATTTCAAACCAGGAAGTGCAGTGAACAATTCAAATTAGACAAAACACTGTAGTCTTGTGAAAATTTCCAAGAAAGGCATTTACAAAATTGTCCTCCTTTCTTTCTTTCTTCTTTTTTGCAAGACAGATCATTACAGATGCTGGTCCTCTTTGCAAACGCACTTTAAACAGCATGGGGTATCCCACACAGGGTTGCACATGAGCGTCCTCGAGCCGTGGTGCCTGCAAAGTGGCAGTTAGCATGTTTATAGAGCTTGGCTTTTAGGTTTAACTACAGCGTCCCTCTGGCAAGCCACAGAGGTCATTACAAGAATTGAACAATAACAGAGGAGGTTTGCGTTCACTGTTATCACAAGTAGAGAGAGCCCCTCTCTCCATGCCCTCACCCTGATGGGGGCACAGCTGTTTGCCCTCCCCACCAACGTCAGTCTCAGCCCACTCGGCTCCATCCTTATGGAAAGTGGCAGTGGGAGGTCTTGGTCCACCTTCCGAAGCTGGAGTGCTGTCAGTAAATGCCTGGATCCTCTTTGCAAAGCTCTGGCTTAACTGGTACCTAGGAATCTCCATCCAATCTGACCCCAGGAGTGGACCTTGAGATCCTCATGCCCCTGGCAAGCCCTCAAAGATTCAGGGAAACTATTCTGTCACCGAAGCCTTAGTGGCTGAAGCAGGATATCCAGTGCCAAGTGCTTTGCTCGGTGTGAGGAATGATGCTAAAAATTAGGGTGAAATAAACATTCCTCTTAACCTCCTTGGAACTTCGGTGCCCATCTCCATGCCGCCATCTTGAATTTAAGGAGCAGTAGGAGCAGTAGTCTTGAACTTTTTCAGGTGACCACATCCAGCACTGGCTGCCCCTTAGACCGCCCCCAACGCCACCCACCCATTGTCGTTGTCCCCCGGATGCTTCCTCCCTATTGACACCTATGAGGGTCTGTGGAAAAAATCCTGCTCTCTCCTCCAGAAGGGAATACCAAAAACCATGTTCCCTACCCTCAAAGAAATGAAAATTAAATAACATTAAAGTATAATTCAAGGTGATAAAGATTGAAAAAATACTCACCAAACTTAATATTGGTAACGTTTGAGAAACTACATATTCATGTGTCGGGAAACATAAATTCATTTAACCTTCCTTAGGGCTGTTTGGTTACAAATATTAAAAGTTTAAAATTTTCCATAGGCCTCTAATTTCACTTAAGGTACTTATTACAAGAGAATAACAACAATTTATACAAAGATATATTCACGAGCAAGTTTGTCTCAACCTTGTTTATAATAGTAAAATCCTGGAAACAATCTAATTTTCCCACAATAAGGAATTGGTTAAATAAATTCAGATTCATGTATACGATGGAATATCATGTGGCTATTAAAAATTATGTATAAAAATTATCATGGAACATTATAAATCAAAAATTAAAGCACTTATCAAACAAATGTGCATGATTACAGCAGTTTTTTAAGATCAAAATATGTCTATCAATTAAAATGAAGCATAAATGAACTTTAACAATGGTATGTACATCTGGAAACATCACAGAAAGTGTTTTGTTCTTTGTATTTTATATTTTCTGTATTTTAAAAATTAATGAACTTACATACCTATTAGAATAGTCAAAATCTGGACCACTGACAGCGCCGCATGCTGGTGAGGATGTGGAGCAAAGGAACTCTCATGCCTTGCTGGTGGGAATGCAAAATTCAGTAGGTGAATGGACAAACTGGGGTCCATCCAGGCAATGGCATATTTTTCAATGCCAAAAAGAAATAGCTATCAAGCCATGAAAAAACATGGAGGAACCTTAAATGCATATTACTGAGAGAAGCCACTCTGAAAAGGCTGCATACTGCATGATTCCAAATATATGACATTTTGGGAAAGGCAAAACTATGGACACAGTGAAAAGATGAGTGCCTTCCCGGGGTTAAAGGAGTGAGGGAGGGATAAATAGGCAGAGCAAAGGATACAGTGAAAACATTCCATTTGGTAACATAGTGATGGATACATATTATCACCCATTAGTCCAAATTATAGAATGTACAACACCCAGAGGGAAACCCAATGTAAACTATGGACTTGGGTGATTCTGTTGAGTCAATGCAGGTTCATCGATTGTAACAAAGGAACCAGTCTGGTGGGGATGTGGATAATTGGCGGGCTACGCATGTGTAGAGGCAGGAGGTAAATGGGAAATCTCTGTACCTTCCTTTGATTTTGCTGTGAACCCAAAGCTGCTCTAAAAAGTAAAGTCTTAAAAAAAATTCATGAGCATTTACTCCAAGTCATGAAGTAAAATGTTGAATATTTTCCAGGGTTAACAACAAATTTTCTCCCAATTTGCTCTCTGCATCAATACCCTGCGAGGAAATGCTCTGTTGCACCATCAACTGCCCTGTCAAGACACGAGACAGAGGATGCATAATTAAATAAAATGGGGAAAAATGGGAACATTTTGTCAGTGAATAATATACTCCGACACAGAACTTGTTTTAGGAAAATTGCTCAGTTTCACCTCTCAAACACATTCTTATTCCAATATATTGATTAATTCTTCCATGCATCAAAATTTTTGAGCCTGCTGTGAGCCAGGCACTCTTGTAGATGAACAGGACAAAAGCCCTCCCTTCATGGGTTTGCATCCTAGAGAGGGCAGGCAGGTAGAGGGAGAGAGAACCACAGTAAACAAGTAAGCAATGCCATGAATAAGATCATTTCCGGTTGTAAGTGCCATGAGAAATATAAGCCAGGTGATATGATGGAATAGGGAAGTGGGCTGCTTTAGGTCCAGAAAGGACTCTATGAAGAAGTGGCAATTAGGCTGAAACTAGAAGGAAGAGCAGTGGCTAACAGAGAAGAGGAGGGGAAGGGTGTTTCCTGTAGAAGAAATGACAGGTGCAAAGGTCCTGAGATGGGAAGCAGTTGGGCATGTTTGAGGACGGGTGGAGTCTAGTGAGTTGGGTGACAGTGGGATGAGGTTTTCTGGGACCACAGCCTTGTCTGGGCCACCTCAGCTTTGAGATGCCAATGACACATCACAATGGAAATGCCAATTAAGTATTCAATTCCCATGTCTGGCACTCAGGGGAGAGACTGGGCTGCAGATATGAATTTTTGGGATTGCCAGCATTGGATGGTAACTAGGGTGACCCCGTCATCCCAGTTTGCCCAGGACTTTCCCGTTTTCAGCCCTTAAAGTGCCACATTCCAGGAAACCCCTCGGTCCCCAGCAAACGGGGATGGTCTGTCACCCTAATTACATGTAAAGCCAAAAGCAATTACCTGCAAAAGGTAATTACCTGGGGAAAGAATGGATGGGGAAGAAAAGAGGCCTCAGAACGTGGTCCCACAGACGTCAATACTTAGAGGTCGAAGAGAGGAGGCCCTGAGTCCTGTTTAAGAGCCATCAGCAACCTCTCTTAAAGTCAGATCAGAGAGACTCCATATAGTAAAGTGAGGGCAGGACACAGAGCGGACATGAATTTTATTATATTAGGGGGGTAAGGCTTGAGGAGTTGGGATACAGAGCAGAAGCCCCCAACATCATCTAATGGGATCACGAAAGGGCATTCACACTGAGCTGGGGCGGTGGGGGCGTGATGGGGGGTGACGACGGGACACGGACAACATAGACAAGGCTCCCCCCGGGTGGTGTAGAAGAGTGGGGAGTGGGGGGAGGTGGTTTCCAGGCAAAGGGAGTGAGCACAGAAGTTATAGAAAGAAGTTCAGAGTGGCTGGGCTGACACATAGGGTCCAAGAGGAGGGAGTCAAGGTTGTGCAGGCCAGGAAGTCAGGACTATGGCTTTGAATTTCATCCAAAGGGCCAATGGACACAATGGGTGGCTTTTGGCCCCAAGAGTGACATAGTCAGATTTGCATTTTAAAAGGCTCAGTGGCTTAAGTGTAGAGAAGGAATTCGAGGAGGTGAGGATGGAGGCAAGGAGAGCAGTTGAGGGTCTCTTGCAACAGTCCTGGTCAGCATGGTGGAGGGGCAAAGAGACAGCGATGGAGCTGAAAAAAAGGAGGGGAGGATGTCCAGGAGGTGGCGTGGGCTGTTGATTGGTATAGGGCAGTAGGAGGCCACATAAGGATGGCGGGTGAGGCTTGAGGGGCAATTCCGTTTTGCTCATGGTGCACTGGAATGTCTCTGGGGTGTCCAAGTGGGGGCCCAGGGAGTGTCACCAGACGTGTGTCTGTGCCCCTCACCAAGAAGGTCTGCGCGGAGGCATCAGCATCATGGGAAAAGACTTGGCAAAGTAGATCCATGTTTGCTAAAATAATAATAAGTAAAAGAATAAACATTATCTGTTCAACCCGGGGAATGAGAGATAGTAAACAAAACGTTCACATGTATATGACTTTAAGATTTTCACTTTTGCTTGCCTATGCTTTCTAAAATGTCCCCCATGAACACAAATTATTTTTTAGAAAAAATCAATAAAACGCTATTTTTAAGGAGAAAATGTGTCATAAGGCAGTGAAAAGGGAGGAACGGGATTGAAAGATCCTGGTGATGTCATGGGTGTGAGAGGCTGTGGGGAGCACAGGAAGCCCCACAGCTGTCGCCCAGCCATTCCTGCCAAGGACACACTCTCCCCGCTGGACACGCAACTTCCTCTGAGGCCACCTCTGGCCACACACACCTTGGGTCTCATCAGAGGATGTTCCTTTTCTGGAAGGTTCAGTCCCATGCTGTGCTGATGGCACCCACAACCTAGAACCATGGCCCCCACCCTCACCCGGCTCATTTGTTGCTTTACCCTTTACCAAGATAAGCTAAACTTATCCGTATTTGTGGTAGAGGGGAGAGGAAGAAGGGGGGGCCCTCTTCTGCCAGCCGGCCCTTGACATCCTATTCTCTCTTTTGACCTTCACAGCCAACTAAGTATTATTACTTGCGTTTTCAGTGGAGAAACTGAGACTCAGATATCTCAAGTGATTTGCCCCAAAGCACAGAGCTTCCTGAGTGGCAGGAGGACCAGGATTCGCTTTGCCACCTCCCAGGCTGTAAAGCCACTGGGGTACAATATAGAGATTCCCAGTGTGGACGAAGGAGTAGGTTCTTCTCTTATGTTGATGTTGGAGGCTTCTCCTGGTTCAAATTCCAGCCTCACCACTTCTGAGCTGTGTGACCCGGGGAAAGATATTAAGGTCTCCAGACCTCCATCTGTGAAGTGGGTTCTTAATGAGGCTGGCTACCACATACAGATGTTGGGAGAGCCAAACAGGAATTCACGAAAGGTGATTAGAGCACACCAGGCACAACATGGGTGCTTGATGAATAGTTGTTGTTGTTGATGTTTTCTTTTCACTTCCCCAACTCTGCCTGTCCAGCCACAACAGAGCCCAAGCCTCGGGACTCTTTCCGGTAGCTTGTTAACCAGTTTCCTCAGAGAAGCTCCAAGATGGCGGCTTCTCTGTGGCGAAGATGGTGGGGAGAAGACACCAGCTTATAAATTAAAGAAGAGTTAAAATCAGGTTCTCTGCTGCAATCTGGTTTCCCTGCCCTTCCAAGAATATTTCTCAGCTATATTTCTCATGCTCAGAGCACGGGATGGAAATATTCAACTTGGTTTTTTGCAGCATGGATTGATGAGCCCCAGTAAGAGCTCTGAGCAGTTCTAGAGCCGCAGTGGGTCTGAGAAAGTGCCCCCTATATCACTGAGTCACTTAGAATCTAGTTACAGACACGAGAAAACTGTCGATGAGCAGGAACTGCTTGAGGCAAAGCAGAAGGAAATGCCCCCAGGCAAATATACGCAGGGAGACAAATTATAATTGAAAGGCAGCTTGGCCAGCTGGAAATCGCAGCCATTAGCATGAGTTGGGGGAATCACATAGCTGCGGCCATCAGCCTAGGACCCAGATGCCCTCCTCTACCCTGAGGGGCTTCCCTGTGGCCCCAGACCCCACCCATAACACTGTGGGCAGGTCACTGTCTCCTGGGATGCATTGCCAAGGTTTTGTCATCCTATGGAACATGAGATTACAGGAGACACTTTTCCTAAGGCTCCCAGGGGTGGTAGATTTCAGATTACAAGTAAATGGTAAAATGGACCTCAATGTAAATAATTTAAAACAGATGGTCAAGAACTAGCGAGGAAGAGCACATCAAGGTGTAAAGAGGTCCGGCTTGGGAGATGGAGGGTTTGTGGAAAGGATTTCCCTGGAGCAAACTATGAGACACCCTTCAGGGACGATGAGTGGAAGTGGGCATCCCCCTTCAGCTCAAGCCAAGAGACCCCTGTCAACAGGGTCAGTTGGAGACCTCTCTCCATGTGCCCTGGATTTTGGCAGGCCTGGTGAACTGATGTCTGACACCTGCTTGAAGAACCCAGTGATGAGAAGCTATGGCTGTGGGCTTGTGGCAGCAGGGAAGAGAGAGAGGGATAAGACACGGTGAGCGTGAGGTCCACTTCCACCAATGGGCACATGAGAATCAGCTGTTTTCCATGGACCAGATGTGGGCCAAGTAGGAAACAAAGTGGATCTTAAGGTCCACTCCAGGGAACGTGCTAGAAGGGTCCTGGGACCACAACAGAGTCTGGGAGAGTGGACCTCCAACAACCAAGGGCCGGCCCAGCAGCAGCGGGACACCTGCATCACCTGCCCCCTGGAAGGGCAGGGGCATGCTGGCAGCGGGCCCTGCAGAGAGCCCACGGAGAGACAGCTGCAAACGCAAAGCCAGTGGATATGACTCAGCCAAGTCCTGCTCATCCAAAGGCTTGGTGACACGGAGACATCAGAGTCATGGGCCAACGCCAACACCTGGAGAGATGGTGGTCACCACTCAGATGTTATTTAAATATCTATAAAGACAGGGAAATATGGAAAACCTGGAATTCAATCAGGCTGCAAAGAACTGAAAGAAGGAAGTAAGCTGACACCTTAATGAGATACCCTCCGTCTACACAAATCAGATGCAAGAGTCAGGCCATGGTATGACTTAAACCCAGGTGCCTGAAGAGTGGCCCTGGAGTTCCTGTTATACGAAACACTCACTACTCCCGTCTAGTGTTGCAATGGGATCATGCTGTGTCAGTCTGGGTTTGACCAGAGAAACAGAAGCCATGGGAAGTGACAGATAAAACAAGGGATTTCTTATAGGGATTTACCTGTACACAGCTGTAGGAGCTGGTTAAATAGTCTCCATGAGGCTGTTGTCGTTGTTTCTGGTGCTGGAGCTTGAAGCCTGCAAGGCAAGCAGAGGGATCCAGGGAGTTAGAAATGATCTCCTACTCCACAGCTATACAAAACTAGAAAGAAAAATAGCGGTGCCGTTGGCTAATTTTGCCTGCAGAGATAGGCACAGACAGACTCACTGTAGGGGTGCCCGGCATGGTCTCCAGATCCTCAGAAGGCCCCCAGCCCCAAAATTCATCCTGGAGGTAGAGCTTGATGAGAAAAACCATTTACGTTCTCAGCCATCATCTCCAAACCCACCCTCCATCATAGCGGAAATGAAGGATCTAATTAGGGCCAAGGGGATGAGCTGGAAGGAAAGAGGACCCAGCTCAGGAAGCGGAGAAAAGACCTTCTGAGAAACGGGACAGTTGTCAAAACCCTTTCATATTCCTGTCCTGTTTCGCTGGAGCCTTGTCACCCCACAGGGCAGGACAGTCAGGCATGATGGTCCTCCATTTATAGATGAAGAGACAGAGATGCACAGATCTCCCCAAAGTTCACACTGCTGAGAGAAGGTGCCCAGAGCTGCTCATCTGGGCTTCAGTGTCCTGACTCCCTGGGGAACCAGGGACCGTCTTCATCCTCTTCACCCGGAACGTCCCAGCCCTCTGCTCATGGAACTGGATGTAAAGTCACCAGGCAATACAGGCCTTGGTGAGTGCTTCCTCTCCCCAAGGCCCCCAACAGCCCTGCATCTCTCACTCTGAATCTAACTTAGCCGCACACACTCCCCAGCCCCTGGGCCAACCCGCACTATGGGTCACTGAGTCATTAAGGATTACAAAGAGGGATGAGCCGGACTATTTCAGGAACAGGACTGGGGCCTCTGCATCCCAGGCAGAATCAAAGAGACCGAGGTCTGCACACAAAGTGGGAGGGGTGTCATCTGCCTCCACCCTCAGCTCATAGATGACAAATCCTACAGAGACTTGGACATTCAATGCAGAAGGAACCCCCAATTTGACATCTGTCATTCTCCACACAGTCGCTTACAGAGAGGGTTCAAAACACGGATGCCCAGAGCCTCACCCAGAGCTCCTGATCCAGTAGGTTTGGGGTCTGCTTCAGACTTTGCATTTTTAATAAATACCCCTAGGAGATTCCAGGGGATTACCAGGTCAGGGGAAGCATCATTATTCCCGTTATAGGAGCAAGGAGAGGGAAGGCAGCTGGCTTAAATGACTTGCCCCAAGTCCCACAGCTCTGGAGCAGCAGAGAGGTCCCTGTTCCTGGCCCTGCCCCTCCTCCCACTCCCTCCCACTCATTCCCTCCATCATGGTCAGCACCAGATCATGGTCACCCGTAACTGGGGCAAACGGTATGAATGAATGGTTGAATGAATGAATGAATTCCTGCAGGACCACATCCGGACGTGTTGCCTGGATGTATATCCATCTGGGGACAGAGATGGTTAGCAGAAAACACATTTAGGGACAAACGTGGGTGCAGAAAACATCAGAAGTGAGTGGGTGCTCTGTGTTGCCAGCTTCCACCATGTGGCCCCTGGAGTCACTGTTTTGAAAGAAGGACTCCTGGGTCTTCCTGTGTTCATTTTGAAATAGCCACTCTTCGCTAAGACTCTGCAAGAGAACTGGCACTATTTTGTTCAATGCTGTTTCCCTTGACTGCCTTGTGCCTGCGCAGGCTCGCACGGCCGGCACATGACATTTCACAGTTAAGAGACATGATTTGACTGTGGCTTAATTGGTTCCATCTTTGCTTTTTCAATGGAGCCAAAAGAAAAACACACTTTTTAACTTTCAGCTCTCCTTCACCCAGACTGCAAATAAATGGTCCTTATTTTAATTCAGGAGAGCAGACCGCAGCCTACACATTTACCGGTATGACAGCAGGAACTGATGTTTTCCTTACGCATCCTTTCAATTCATGCCAATTCCACTGGTTAATTGCAAAACTTCTCCAGAACTTGCCAGAAGATGTCTGGAGGCTGCGATCCGGTCTCGCTGCTTCTACGGTGAGATGCCACTGCCTGCAGAACACAGCTATCAGCCGGCCAGGGGCTCCGGGACCTGCTTCCTGCCAAACCCAGCAATTACACTTGCAGTTTCTCCGATTAAAAGGTGTTTAAACATCTGCTACTTAAGGATACTTAAAAGGTAATAAATTGAAAACGAGGGCGAAAAGAACTTACAGGGAGAGAGTGAGAAGAAAACTAAAAGGTCTATGTAAATAGAACAGCCGTGTTTTTTCATTTCTGAAAAGATTCCTTGACAACTTGAAAATAAGCGCAAACTCAGGTGTCCAGGGTGTAAAATAAATCTGAGTGAGTTTAACGAAAATCAAGCAGTGGTCCACGAAGAAATGGAATATCCTCACCCTCTTACTTCTAATGGGTCTGAGTTTGCTTTGCATGGGTGTTTAGCGAGGGGAGGGCTGCCAACTAGTTAGGGCAGGAGCAATGGCCAGAAGCCAAGTGCCTTCCTCACCCACGCCCTGTCCGCGCAGGGCCGTGCTGCACAGGAAGTGGGCTGGGGCACTGAAAACTTGACACAGAAGACAATTTTATGTGCCTGGTTACTTTCAAGAGGAATTTGCCAGCTTTCTGTCATGTATAGTTCGGTTTTAAAGAACTCCACTGTTGCTCATAATTAACCATCTCTTTCATATACACAATATTATTTAAGAATATTGTAGCCCACAGTATACTCAGTTCCACCCATCTCTAAGGGAAAAGTTAATTTCCAGAATTAAATTTTGGTCGTGGCACCACGTGTCAGTGGAAAGAATGGAAACTCATGTGAACACAGCCACTTGAATAAATTCTGTCCATCATTTGTATAAACGTGATTTTGTGCATCCTATGTATCAAACGCAATTTTAATTCCCAAACGCTTCTAAGTCCCCGATGCAGACCTAAACAATATAACGTACTTGTTGTTTATTCTGTATTAACAATGATTATTTTGGCACCTGGCTCAAAAACAGATTTTCGTTTTTGCATGTTGGTTACATTACAGACGTGGGTGGAGGGTGGAGTGGAGGGGTTTGTATAAATAAGCATTTGGAATGTGTATAATTTGTGCAGCTTGCAGTTGCCTCCCTCCCCCTTTTCCGGTCTGGACATAAAACCAGCTTCTCTCCTTGCTCTCTTTTGCAATTACAGGGAATTTTAGCTGTGGCTCTAATTGGGTGTGTGTTTCTCCCGTGCGTGATAGAAATCCTGGTGTCGAAACAGGAGCTCAGGGCTTAGAATCAGTGAATCTGTGTCAGGCCCCAGCTCTGCCTCCCACAGGTAGAATGACTCTCAGGAAGACACCCAGTTCCTTTCTTTTTCTTTCCTAACAGTAAAATGGGGATAATAGCATCTTTCCTTACCTCCCAGGACCATCATCCAGTTCGAATAGCATATGAATGTGTGCAGTCACCCCCAGCGTTTCACAGGATGACTCTGGTAAATTCTGTCTCTCAGTGAGAAATTTAAAAGTAAATGAAAAGAAAGACCTGTAACCAAAGACTCTGAAGATACTTGGCTGTTATTTCCACAAAAGTAGAAAAATTCTAAGGACAGAGATGTGAGCATTCGGTGGTATTAGTCTTTTAAGTGACTTTTGTTGTGTTTTCCTAATTTCCAAATAAACATGTTCTTTCTAAAAAATTTGAAAAAGAAAAAACAAAATATCACTCAAAACAAGAGATAACAATTCCAAACGTTTTTGTGTTATTTCCTGCAGTCTACATATCTATGAAGATACCTTTTTTTTTCTTTCTTACGGAGTTTGGATCACAATGCATGTAAGTCTGTGTCCTTGTTGCTATTTCCTTTGGATAATTCCCAAGAGTGAAATTACTTGGTCAAAGGGTAGTAATATTTTGAAGGCTCTTCATAGCTTCATCCACATCTTTGGAGAAACCCCGTACCAGTTTATAATGTCACCAGCAGGAAATGAGAATACTTATCTCACAACATCCTACCAGCACGCAGTGTGATCATCATTTCAACATCTTTGCCAAATTCCATTCCTTTGTTTATCATTGAAGCTGAATTTTTTTCATATCCTATTGGCCATTTGTATTTCTTATTTTGCACATTGTCTTAGTCAGGAATGCTTTGAGCTGCCAGTAAGAGAAAAATCAGACTTACAAGGATGGAAACAGAGTTGATTCAGGAGTCTGCAGAAATTGGCTTTAAGTGTTGGTCCAGCCGCTCAATAGTGTCAATGACAGGGTTTCTGTCCATTTCAGGGCCTCACACTCATGGTGGCAGGTTGGCTGCCCCAGACTCAGCATCATATTCTTATTCAAGGCAGGAAGAAGTGAAGAACAAGGCAGCCACATCTGTCCCTTCCTAGAACCCTCCCCTTGAGATTTCGGCTTATGGCCCATTGGCCAGAACTATGACACACAGCCAACTCGGCCACAAAGGAGGCTGGGAAAGATGATTCGTTTTTCCAGCCTCTCTAACTGCAGTGGGCAAGAGCGAAGCGGGTTTGAAAATGGATATTGGGTTAGCCAACAGTCGGGCTCTTGTCTTTTGTACATATCACTACAAGCTTCTGTCTAATGATATGTAAATTATCATCCAGGCTTCCTGGGAATCCTTAGAAGAAGCATTAACTATGATTAAATAAATAAAACGGTGACAATCACCTTAGCTAACGCTGCATAGGCTGACCATGTGAGAGGCAGCTGGCTCACAAACCAAGGCCTGCATTCTAAGGCAATTCCCATGAGACCATGACTCACTGGAAACCACTATTACTTTTTCAGTCCATGAGATCTAAATGCATTTGGCACGTTTCTCCCACAAAACATGCTTCTTACAAGACACCTGATGCACTCAGTTTTCATGACCACCAAGCGTCCAGCAGGAAAAAGAAAAAGGGATAACCAGGCAGAAGGCGGGAAAAGGGAGTTCTTTTGACTTAGGGAGGACCGCCCGTCCCAAGCAGCTTCCTCTCCATGCCCAAGCTACACTCAGGGCTTCCTTGGGGGCAAGGAGCCTGGGGAAGTGATTTTTCTTTAGCTGGGTGTCATATCCCCAGACCATATGACAGCTCTGTTAGACAGAAAGAAAGGGGAAAACACGGATATTGGGTGGGCAGCTGGCATTATCTACTGCAAACGTGTACAACTACGCCCCCCCAAATCCTCCATATTGAGACATTGAATTTTTAGTCTCCGCTTTCAAATTGTTTTGCTGCGAGGGGAAAAATGAAAACAAACTCCTAGGTACTAACGAGCTTGTCACCCACTCTGCCCAGTGTCCAGCCCAGTGTTCTTCATTAGCTGTCCTTTCTGCAGCTCCTGAGGACTCCTCCCAGCTTGCTCCCAGATGATTCTGCAGAGGCGAAGACAAAGCCCCCAGGGGCCTGTGAGGTCATCGCTCAGCCCTCAGCAGCTCATCAGTGGAGAGGCAGGAAATTACCCCTTCCCACTTCTTTTTGCCTCCTCTCCTACCAGGACAATTTGTATCTACAAAGACTGCCCTTGACCCTTCCCAAGGTGAGCCATATCCCACATTGTTTGGGGTGGAGGGGGTGTGTGGGCGCATGCACCTCATGGCTCCTTAAAGAAGTCCCAAAGTGCAGGTACGTGGCCGCCCCTCTTGTCCCTATAATTTTCACTCACCTAGCAGGACCGCTCTCGATTTCTGGATGGTTTCTCCATTGTACCATGGAATTCTGCCGGATATTTCTCAAGCTGTTCCAACTTTCTTCCCTCCCTGAACATTTTAACGGCATAAAAAGCAAACAAAATATGCATAATCTTTAAATAAACTCAACAAAGCTTGCTGCATAAAAGCATTACCCTTTCCAAAAGTTCTTTCTTCCTCCGCTTCCTCTTCAACGTTATGAATTATAGATGTGGAAGAGGATTAATCATGATAAGGTGTCCATATTTCAAGCTTGCCAATGACTTCATGTCTCGGGGGTGGCCAAATCTGCAGACAAAAATGGGTGCAGATTGCTGTGTGACAATGGAACACAGGTAGGAGTGCCCATCCCCGCTCACAGGACTGGTCCTTTCCATTGCCCGGTGGAGAGCTACCTTGAAGGTATTTGTATTACTGAGGAGCATCCTCTCACCAGCCTAGCAGGCACCTGAGGCAGAAGGTGCCGAGACTCATAAAATAGGGACCTGTGCCAGAGAATTCTAAAAGGCTAAAGCTGAAAAATGTCCCTAGGGATCCCCTGACCAAATTTTTAATTTTAAAGACTAAAGCTCTAAGGACCCAAGAGCTCAAGGTCCCCAGACCTTTCCTCCCAATTTTAATTGTTAGGTTACATTAAACAGCACAATTGGCTTGTGCTGTGTCTTCCTGTGTTGGACTAGAATTGGCCTAGAAATAAATAAATACGAAAACAAAACATACTAGGATGCGTTTATGTGTTCTGTGCTCAACCAACCTAAAGATAATAAAACAGAAAGAAAATAAGATCAAAATAAAACATTCTCCCACTTTGCCATCCACATCCCTACCTGCAGCCCCACGCCTGGTAGAGCCAGGGATCAACATCTATCTCTGCACATCTTTGCTCCGCCAGCTCTTAACGCAAAGCTCTTTCGGCCCCGTGGTGGGGTTTGCCATGTGCAAGGGGAACTGGGAAAAGTTCATAGAAACTTTGACTTCCAGTCATCACTTGTAAATGTTCCTTACACACTCACACAGTCAGCCAAAGCACGTGTAGCGACAAGTTCACACTCTCCCACAGCCCTCCCCACGATCCTCAGGGTTATTTAGAAGAGGCTGAAGGGAATGCCATTTCTGGTTTTGGTTTGGTTTCTGTTTTTACTTTTGTTTTAAAGAAGACAACTCAAGGAAGCAAGTGGCTAAACTTCTCACCTAAAATTAAGATGGAGGAGCACAATGAGTGGCCTAAAGGAGCTAATCACGTAATAGAAAAACCAGAAAACAATAACCAAGTACAGCCTCACTCTCAAGGAGGAGAAAAGTCTACTTGGAAATTAAGCCCAGGAAATACTGAGTTGATTTACAGCTGATCTAATTAATATATTTCAGAAACAGGAATAACTTTACTCCCCTAAGTATGCTTCATGAATTTGCAATGCATGTTATAAATGATGCGAGGGGGAAATCGATCCCTCTTTCCTGGTGTTAATACTTAGAAAAGAATGGGTTATCAAAGAGTTCCAAAGGAGATTCTTTATCTCCACATTAATATCTAGTGTATTGTAGTTTCTGAAGTTGTAAGACATTTTTCTTGTTAAAGTCATTTATTATCATCATCACCATCATCATCGTCGTCGTCATCGGCATAATTAAAGCAGCGTTTCTTGAGTGCCTGCTCAGCTTTGAGGCAGTTTCCCTGGGCCAAGATTGTTGGGCTTCACGCCATGAACACTCTCCTGTCTGAATGCATAAACAGATCACTCAACTGTTCCACCTTCATCAAACAGGGGCCTTAATTGTGTAGTATAAACACGCATGTCTTTTGGGTTTTATTAAAGGAGTGGTGTGTTTGGAAACACATTTTCTGCAGCATCCGTTGAACAGGACACCGTAGATTAGTTGAGTACGAGAGTAGTCACTCCCTCAGGCACTCCTGTCAATGTACATTGCATGGATGGGCATTTGGACTAAACGGATCAAAAGGAAGCTTGTTCCAGTAGAATTCAGGGATGCTCTGATTGTGCCAGTCACACACCAGAGTTGTGGATTTCAACAGTGATCAGAACTTGTAAGTAACTCTAGCTGTAGCAATTGATGTAGCCTTTTATAAGCCACACATCAATCAAAGAGATGATTTATTTCTTTGGTAGCTAGCTACCTCAGGGATCCCCACCTCCAGGTGTTCACATTCAACCTGAGTAAGGCTAACTGTAAAGCCAAGAGGGTAGTATAGACATGACCATGTGTGATCCAGCAAGTCTAGATCACAAAAGAAATGGCGGATTCTATCCTGCTCTCTGTTGCATCACTTGCTCTGGCGGAAGGCAGCTGCCACGTCATGAGGACACTCAAGCAGCCTATGGAGAGGTTCATGAACACAGGAACTGAGGCCTCCTGCCCACAGTCAACAAGACTTGTGGGCCCTGGGGGTGAGCTATTCCAGCACGGGGCCTCCAACGTCATTCAAACTCTCAGGAAACTGCGGCCCCAGCCAACATGACTGAAGTCTCCTGAGAGACTGAGCCAGAACTTCCCTGCTAAGCCACTTCTGAATTTCTGGCCCACAGAAGCTTTCAGATAATAAATGTTTATAGTTTTAAGCCTTGAAATTTAGGATCATTTGTTATACATGAATAGATAAGTAATACATTGTAGTGCACGAGCAGTAGTAAAATAATGCTGTACCCTTTACACCAGTGTCACCAAGTTGGAAAGAACATGACATGGGCAGAAAATTTGAATCCCATTATGCAAAAAGACAAAACAGGCCTTGTGGAAGAATGGAGTTGATGTTTCATGGGAATTTCACTTATGACCTTGCCTGGACTGGTCCGCCTCTGACAAGCACAAACTCTAGATAAGGAAATTGGGCCCAGAGTGGCTAAGTCCCAGTGCAAAAATCTACAGAGGTAGTAAACCGCAGAGCTCCAATTCAAACCCGACTCCATCTGCCTTCAAATCCCACGTTTTTTCCCTGTATAATGACAAAATCTTCTAAAAATCAACAAGATCTGAAATGCCCATTGTTTTATCACCCTTTTTATTCCAGAGAAGGTTTCCACATCTAACACCAGAAATGCATTTTGTGCCATGAGAAATGGGCCATTACGTTCTCATGACAAGCCACACTGACCGTCTTCAGTGTGATCTGTTGAATGTACATTCCAATTTGCTTCTATACCATGTCTGCTTTGTGTGCACCCTGCAACAAAAGTGCATTTTGGGCAAGAATAAGGCAAAAACAAATAAACACAAACAAATATGCATTACTAACAGGGGAATAACTCCCACTGTCGTCTTAGATGTACCAGTTAATACAAAATTGACCTGAGCTACAAAAGGCTAGTCTGGGACACATCAGACTGTGGTGGACAGGTCCCAGGGCCTAGAATTAGGAGAAGGGTGTTCTCATTGGATGTTCCCTAAGATCCACTCAAGCAGCCTGTGTTATATAAGCACAGGCATGCACACCCATATGCAGCAGGGCTTGGAGGGGGGAGGGAGAAAAAGAGAGAAAAGATAATGTGGTTGACATTGGTTATTGCCTTCCCAGCACTCGGTGCTGCCTCTTTGGCTAGTAGTTCCTGATTGTTTTATTGCAAATCCACCCTCCTTCCACTCTTAGTCCATGAAGCCCGGGTGAGTTGCAACTTTCGGTTGAGGAGTGGAGGATGTAACTCAGGCTTGGCCAGTCAAGTGTTGCGCCTCCAGCCTTAGTGATTGGGTGAGGAATAGTCATATGACCAAAGGCGGTCCAAATCGAATGAATCTCAGAACATCAGCAGAGGTTGCTCTTTCCCAATGGAACTGAATCTGGAAGGTGGGCTTATTTGGAGCTGTCTCAGTCATTGTGCCACCAGCGGCCAAGCCAGTGAAAGGAAGAGCCAAGAGACAGAGAGAAATGAAGTCCTGATGACCCACTGGACTCCCTAGGCCTGTTCTAAGTGGTAATTCCCTCTTAGACAATATTTTGTCTTAAGTTTCTGCACAAGCAGACTATGAGATAAAACTCTTAGTGCAAGTAGTTTATTTGAGAAATGATCTCAAGAAAGACCCATAAGGAAGTGGAATAGTAAGATAGAGAAGGGAAGGAAGCCAACAAAGGATGGTACATTAAGCAGAATAATGCCCCCACCCTGAAGATGTCTGCATCCTGGAATCTGTGAATATGTCAGGTTACAAGGCAAAAGGAAATTAAGGTTAAAATGGAATTAAGTTTGTTAATCTGCTAATCTTAAAATAAAGAGAGTACCCTGGATTATCTGGGTGGGCCCAGTGTAATCACAAGGGTCTTTAAAAGTAGAAGGAGGCAGAAAAGAGACCAGAGATATGCTAGCATAACAAGGACCTAGCCCAGTGTGGCTGGCTTTGAAGCTGGAGGAAGAGGCCACATGCCAAGGAATGTGGGCAGCCTCTAAAAGATGGAAAAGGGAAGAAAAGGAACTCTCACTTAGAGCCTCCAGAAACAATGCCCCCTTCTGGAGCCTTGATCCTTAGCCCATTTCTGACTTCTAACCTTCCAAACTCTAAGATAATAAATATACGTTGTTTTAATCTCTAAGGCATGGTAATTTGTCACAGCAGCAATAGAAAACTAACACAAATGTTACAAGTCAGCTACCTTGTGGGCAGTTAGAGCTCAGTCCCACTGGGGACCTCCAGGGGACAGTGTAGGGCATGCCACCAAGTTGCCCCAACCCAGGGTAAGGAGATGGAGCGTCACCACCAACCACAGCCATCAGGGCAAGTGCTCTTACACTGCCAGTTGCCTGTGAGTGTCTGCGTGGGCTTCATACCCAGACAACAAGCCAACAGGCAGAAAGTCTCAGGTTCTCACAGTAAGCGGCCTTTTGCATCAAAGATGACGTCCAAGGACACCAACAGCATCTGCAACAAGCAACTTTTGGAGAGAAATAGTGTTGGGGGGTGGATTTTAGTTGTCACAATAATTGGGGGTTCCTACTCATATTTACTGGCTGGTTCCATGCTTGGGATGATTCTGCACCATAGGAACTGTCTCATCCAACAGGCGCAAGTGCCCCCCAGAAATACTGGCAGAGACCAAGCCGCTTCTCCTCCTAAGCCATTTGGTCAGACTAACTGATTATTTCCTTCCTGCCTGAGCTAGTTTGGAATGAGTTTGCCTTCATTTAACCCAATGACCCGCGAGTGATACACATAGATGACAGAGATATATAGAAAGATCTAGGTATTACTCTTTGTAAAAATGTCCAACAATAGCTTTCTGAAAAAAAAAGAAAGAAAGCCAATAATTCACAACAGCTGGGATGAAATTCCCATCCATTCTTCACACTTTTTAGCATAGTGTTGAAAGGAGCATAAAATAAGCCCAGCGCAGTTAGAACATTCTGTCATGAAGTAACAGAGACACATTCCAAAAGGAAGGAAAAGGGGATTGCAACGTGCTTTCATACTCCCCAAAGGCATATATACCATAAACCAGCAAATGTTTAAAGATCAAAATGAGAGCCTGGACAACTTGCTTCCTAAAGTCTGTCTAAAACTCTTGTCAACAAATAACGTGCAGGTAAGGGAGAAAGACTTTGAGAAAGTTTAAAAAGGGAAGGAAGGAAGGAAGGAGGGAAGGAAGGAAAGAAAAAAGGAAGAAAGAAGGAAGGAAGGTAGCAAGGAAATATTTCCTTTGCTTTTCTTTCTTTAAAATCCCCTGTGGCGTTTTTTCACCACACCCAACCTTTGATTGGCCTTCCATCTATACTCTGGAATGGAAAAAGCCACATTGTTAATACCTGCTTCAGACATGGGTGACTCTCAAGAAGAGGGGCAGAGAGAAGAATCTGGAAAGTAAGGGATAGGCTCAGACTACCTGCACATCTGTTCTCTCAACCACCTTGACTAGCTTTTCAAGGTACCTCCAATACTGGTTTCCTGTGGCCGTCAAAACAAAGCACCACAGACTAGGTGGCTTCAAGCAACAGAACCTTATTCTCGCACACTTCTAGAAGCCAGAAGTCCAAAATCAAGGCACCAGCAGGGCCACGCTCTCTCTGAAGGCCCTCAGGGAGGATTCTTCCTGCCTCTTCCAGCTTCTGGGGCTGCTGGCAGTCCTTGACGTTGCTTGGTTTGTAGACACATCACTCAGATCTCTGCCTCTGTCATCGCATGGCATTCTGCCTGTGTGTCTGTGTCTCTCTGTGTCCAAACTTCCCTCTTCTTGTAAGGACACCAGGTGTTGGATTTAGGGCCCACCCTCATCCATTGTGACCCCATCATAATGTGATTACATCTGCAAGACCCTATTTCCAAATAAGGTCACATGTTCACAGGTTCTGGGGTTCAGAGCTTCCACATATCTCTTTGGTGGACACGACTCAACCCACAACACCTCCTCAAACCACATTTTATAAACCGCTGCTCAGCCATACATCTCAGACAAGAAATATTTGAAATTACACTTGTGACGTCAAATGACAGAAAGATGGCAGGGGAGTAACAGAAGGCCTACACCCAACCCTATGTCCACACAGCACTAAGCTCCCCAGAGTCTTGTGGCCCCAATGGACATGCTCCACCAATACCTGCAGCCACCAGGAGTTAGAGGAGTGACTTTAGAGCAGCTGGCGGGGAATTAGGGAAGGAATCCACCTGCAGAGGCACTTTTTCCAGGGTCTTTCGGAGAAGCGCTTTTCGTGGAAGCCTACCCAGTCTTCATCTGGCTGTGATGCCCCAGACATTTCTTCTAAGTTTCCGGCCTCTGCGTGGAGCCTCAGCCCCCTGATCCGAGAGCATTTCCTTCCTTCCCCTGCTCAGCACTGCAGGCTGGGCTCCCCTGTCAGCTGCATTCCAGCAGGGTTTGGCCTTGGGAAGGCAATGGCAGGAAACAGGTGGAAATATGAGGTGAGCCATATTAGGTCACCAGTATTTGACCATTTTGTACCTGCCAAGGCAATCACAGATCAATTTCAAGACGTTTCTGTTTTCCTGATTGGACTCCCATTGATATGCTGATTGAGCTTAGCTGCAAAGCAAACAGCCTTGCTGGGGAGATTAGCTGACAGAGCAGTAAGTCACTTCCGAAGTCAGAAGAAGCAAAATCCACCGGTTTTTAGTTCGGCGTGTGCTAATTTGTTGATCACATCCTTTAATTCCCTCCTGGACAAATCAGCCTTGTTCAAACTCTGCTCGGAAAGGAAATAGTAACCGTCAGGTGCTGAAGTTTATTTCAGAAGTGAAAGAAAGATCGGTTTGATCTATGAGAATTTCCAATAATGGTTTTTAATCAATAATACTACTAATAAAAATACAATAGAATTCTCAGGCTTGCAAAAACCTGAACTGCTATTGTTTTATTGTAAATGCCAGGATTTAACCTCTAAATTAACGCATCCCTCTTCAAAGCTGTCTCTTTGAAAGGCTGCCATCTTTTTCCAGGGTTAACATCCGGAGGTCAAAACATCTCTCAAGAACCTCTTTGCCTTGGCTTCTCAGAGCCACCTTTGGATTATACAGTAATTTCACCCGCCGCGACACCTCACTTTATTCATCATATCAGTCATTCACCGATTGGCTCTTCCTCAGACGGGATGAGTGGCGACCACTTACCGTATTCCAAACGAAGCCTGAGGAAAGGTATGGAGACTGGCTTTAAGTTTTCATATGAGTCAGTGCGTAAACTCACAAGATAGCTAGCTACTTAGAAGAGGTCTGTTTTTGTTAGGAAACTTAAGCTCTAATACATTTACTTGTTTTTAAAGTATCTGGATTCATAATCTTACCTATTTGTGATGAAACTTCCCTGTTTTTCAAAGGAAAAGGAAAAGTCATTTAGGCCAAGACATCTGAGAGTGAGCATAGTCCTGCCCCCGCCCAGCTTCACAGCAACCAAAAGCCACTCGTACCACAGGGGACGCCACAAGGCCCAGCCTCCTCCCCCGCTGGCTTCCTATAAACTGTCATGGAGAGTGAAACACACACTGTCAGAGTCACTGCTCTGGGTTATCATTGACCCAAGAGGTCCTGCTGAAATGTATGAAGGCATCACGATGAAATGGCCTAGTCACCCCTTGGAATCCACCACCTTTTATTTTCTTGATGAGGTGAACTGTGGGAAGCAGAAAGCAGGATCCTATTGCAAAGGATGTGGGATGAGGATGGTCTCAGGAAATGCCTGAAGCATTGAAGAGTTAGGTGCTGAGCGGCTGGGCAGGTTAGAGGCAGAGTAAGGACACGGGCCCCATGGCTGAGTCATGATAACAGAGGGAGCATAAAGTTGTGGACAGCTTGGGGACAGTGTCAGTCAGGTCAGGCTCAGGCAGACAGGCAAGTTCACTGTGAGTGTTGTGGGATAAAGCAATTATAGGAATTAGACCTTCTGCTATTGTGAGGGGAGCGGAGGAAGCCAAAGTCTAGAAGGAGGCACCGAGGAACAGTGTGGGAGACCACACCCAACGATGCCAAAATGAGACCACAAAGGTAGCGTTTAAGAAGAGGAACACTGCCGATTCTGGGTAGCCACCACCTCTGGAGGTCTGCAGCCAAGAGCCTGAGAAAGCTCACAGTCGGGATCCAGAGCTGGGAGGGGCAGAGAAGAAAGAAGACAGGCTGAAACCCAGCAGCGACCTCTGTGTTTATCCACCATCACATCGAGACGATCTGAAGACCTTCTCCTTTGGAGAGTCACGGCCACCACTTCACTGCCTTTCAAATGCACACAAATTTCTCTTTTGGATAACTCTAACTCAGAACCAGACAGGACCATTCAACCGTAGATTCTGATGAAATAGTTTATAGAAATATAGCATCATGAGAATGATCGTCTTTAAGTTTATTAACTATCCCTATCCCTTGGTTTTAAGTTTATTCATATGCCTTGCGATAGCCAGTGGGATGAGGCCGTAAATGGTGTGCTAATTCTGAGCAAAGTCTTAAGAGTCTCCATATGTTTCCCTTCCTCTGTTTTGCCTCTGCCATTGGCGGGAGACTAGACTCCAGGCCAGACTGTTGGTTCTCGGCAGAGGATGAGAGACACATGGAGCAGTCAGCAAAATATTTTCAAACTAGGATATAGCCTGGGGACAATGACCAATTCCAGGGTGCTTCCAGGAAGACGTGGCATCAGAGTAAAGACCAAATCAAGCATATGGCTGTAAGATCCTTTGTGAAGAACTTTGTAAGAATTAAGGTGAGATCTAGTGTACTCTCTCAGTTGGAAAAAAATTTTAGGGAACCTAAGGATGGGATGCAAGACAAGGCTGCTGTGCCTATACTGCCAGCAAGTACACTGAGAGGGGAGGCTCTCAAAATGAATGATGGGTGTGGCTTTTGGTACATGGAGTGGATTAAAACCAAATATATAAAAAACACACAAAGTTTTTGAGGGAGCCATATAGGCAAAGTGCTGGCAGCCAAGGGTAAAAGAGATTGTTGAAAATATGAAAAGATACCTTGGCTCATTTATTAGCCAGGGTTCTCAGAAAAACAGAACCAATAGGAACTCTTGGTAAACAATAGATAGAAAGATAGATAGATTAGATAGGTAGATGATGATAGATAGATATAGGATAGATGGATGGATGGATGGATAGATAGATCGGTAGGTAGGTAGATAGATAGATAGATAGATAGATAGATAGATAGATAGATAGAGATATGGGATACATAGATCCATAGATCAACATATGGATGGATGGATGGATAGGTAGATAGATGGGAAGATAGAAAGATAGATAATAGAGATTTGTTTTAAGGAATTGACTCACATGATTGTTGAAGCTAGTAAGTCCAAAATCTACAGGGCCAGCAGGCAGGCTGGAGACCCAGGGAAGTGTCCGTGTTGCAGCTTGAGTCTGAAGGCCGTCTGCTGATCTCTCTGGAGGAGATCAATCTTTTTTCTGTTATGGCCTTCAACAGACTGAATGAGGCCAACCACGTCATGAAAGGCAATCTGCTTTACTCAAAGTCCACTGATTTAAATGTTAATTTCATCTAAAGAATTTCTTCACAAAAACATCTAGAATAATGTTTGACCAAACTGCTGGGTACCGTGAACTAGCCAAGTTGATATATAAATTAACCATCACAGCCTGCAACTTTCTACAGGCAGAAAGCAGACTGAGAAACTTTCTGAGTTACCAAGAACGGCACATTTTCCAAAGTCATCTTCAGAAGTGTTCCGGGAGAAAGAGAGGATAGCTCAGAAAACAGAGCCAGGAGCCATGGACAATGGAATGAAGAACCACACCCGGTAACCTCAAGCTGGGGCTAATCAGGGTGCACTCACCACCCTCAGTGTAGGAGGGCCTGGCAATATGTGCCAAGCAAGATTTTAAAATCGCTATGGACCGTGGCTGCTATGTGTCTCCCATTCTTCCCCACTTTTAGGGTGTGTTTACTGTGCTTCTGCCATCCCTGTTTCACTGTCCTATTTTTGTATATGTGTGTGAATAGAAGGAATCAACCTGTTCTTTTAGTTTAAGGCCTCCAGTCAAGAGGAGTTGCATCTGGCCCTGACGTAGATCATGAGATCTTTACCTTCAAGTTTTGACCATGACTGGATGAAACTTTGGGGATCTTTGGATGGGGATGAATATATTTTGTATGTTGAAGAGTTATTAGGATTTACTAGCAAGAGAGTGATTGTTAGATTATTTTTCACAAATATTCACTCCCTCACCACCACCAACAACACACATACACACACACACACATCAAGGCAGAGTATGTTTCGCTGCCTCTTGGCTTTAGGGATGTCCTAAATTCGCTTTGGCCAATGGAAAAATAAGGAAGTGATGATGTATCAGGTCTGAGACTAGCCTTTCTGAGGCCTCATGTGTTTCCACTTGCCTTCTTCATGAGAAGACAAGCCCAGGCCGGCTTTCTGTTCCCACAAGGATACAGTCACAGAAGCAGAGCTGAGCCTGGTGTGGATCAACTGACCTCCAGCCGATCCCTAGATGCGTGAGCAAGCCCAGCCAAGATCAGCACAGCCCAGCCAAGATCATCTGAGCCTGGACCAGACTATCTGATCCGTGGACACAAGATACAGAATAAACCCTCTTTGTGGTATGAAGCTGAGATTTTCTGATTGTTTATGACACAACGTTATGGTGACCTTAAGCCAGCTGTACAAAAATCAGCTATAAAAAGCTTTAGGAAAGTGAATATGGTAGGGAAAATAACATTTACTGAGAATTCCCAACACCATACTGATTCTTTCAATTTCTGGAGAAAACAGGATGACATAGAGTCCTAACAGATGCCTCTAATTTAATATAATGAGAGCCAAACTCCTGTTTCGCACTCCCACCCTCCCATCATCACCACCCGTCACCATCTTCACCATCTTGAAACATGGCAACTCCATTCTATAAGTTGCTCAGGTCAAAATCTTAGAATCTCCTTGATTCCTCTCTTTCTTTCACTTTTCATCCAAGTCATCAACAAATTTACTTGACTCTCCCTTTAAATATCCAGAATCCAAAAGTGGATCTCACTCCAACACCCAACTTCGAGCCGTGATCCTCCCTGACCTGAACTCTGACCGTGGTCCCGTAACTGCTTCTCCTGCTTCGCCACTTGCCCTCCAGCTCTCCATTTTCCTCACATCATGAGAGCATCCTTCTAGAACAAGTCAGATCATGCTCACAACTTTACAATGACTCCCATATCACTCAGAATAAAATTCCTTACAATGGCCCACAGGGCCCTAAGGGATCCGGACCCTGGTCCCTTACCTCTTTGAATTCCGCTTCTACCACAGGCATCCTTGCTAGTTCCACTCTAGACACACTGGCTTTTGTAGCAGATGCTGTGAGTGCCCAGTTCCCACCCGCTCAGCGCTCACGGTTCCTCAGCCTGGGTTATGCCTTCCTGCAACAGGAACCTGCAGCTCTCGGCTTGCTTTCTCGGGTGTATGGGGCCCATACTCAGGAAAAGCTACAGTGCTGGGAAGCATCCTCAGCTAACGGCAGACTGGATTTGGAGGATCAATATCCTCCTCGGGCAGGACAATACTGAAGGCTTATTTGACACACGCCCTGCGGTCCTGGGCAGGATTGAACCACAGTTGCTCACAGTGACAGCTTGCTCATTAACGTACCTCACATTTGTGTCTTCCCTTTCTCCATCTCACTTCCCCACTTCTCTACCCATGCTTCCTGGGATCACTTTCCAAGCAGTCTGCTGCACTTGAATCCTTGTCTCAGAGTCTGCTTTTGGGGTAACCCAGCCTTGTATAGTTTCCTTTTCTTGTCGTTCATGCCATGGAGTCGATTTTGACTCCTAGTGACCCTGTGTCCAGAAGAGCAGAGCCCTACCCAGTCTTTTTGCTCCATCCTCTCACCTCCCAGCAATATATCAGACAATGCTCCACTGCTATTTGTGGGGCTTTCATGGCCAATTATTTTGGGAGTGGGTGGCCAGGTCCTTCTTCCTAGCCTGGAAGCTCTGCTGAAACATGTCACCATCAGTGACCCTACTGGTATTTGGAATACTGATGGCATAGATTTCAGCATGACAGCAACATGCAGGTGCCACAGGATGACAACCAGCAGACGGGTGGTGTGGTTCCCTGACCAGGAAACAAACCAGGGCTACAGCGTGAGAGCACCAAATCTTAACCCCTAGACCACCATGGCTGGCTGTAGGTCCTTAATGTTTTTTTCCTTTCTTCCTTCTTTCCTTCCTTGCTGTCCCTTACTGTACACCAAGCATGCCTCAGGGCCTTTGCACTGACTTTCACTCTACCCCTAATGCTCTTCTTCCACATAGCTGATTGGCTCACTCCCATGTCCACTTATGTCTCTATTCAGATCTTGCTTTATTTAATGCCTCCCTGACAAGCACACATCTCCCATCCTTTCTCTCATTATTCTTCTTAATCTATTAATGTTGTGTTTATTTGTTGTTGGCTGTCTTCCCCACTAAAACACAACTCCAAGACAGCAGAAATACTGCCTGCATTGATCACTCCTGTACTGCTGTGTGCCTGGCACCGAGGACAGTGCCTGGCACAGAGTAGGTGTTCAATAAACATTTGTTGAATTAAGATCAGTCCTTCCATTTTACAGATATTAATAATAAGAGCTAACATTTATTGAGTACTTGCTATGGGTCAAGGGTTTACATATGTTGACCTTTAATTCTCTCGACAGGTGCCACTTCCATCCTCACTTCACAGTTGAAGGAACTGAGGCACAGAGAGGCTAAGGGATCACTCCAGCTACACAACCAAGATGAAGGGGAGCCAGAATTTGAACCCAAGTAGTCTGGTTCTAGAGTCCATGGTCTACAGCACTTTCCTTTTCTCCCTCTGAGTCCCAGAAATGTCCACAGTCACACTGGACAGAAAAGTGATCAGACAACAAACTCCATGCTTTGTTTTGGGTTTGGAATTTTACTTTATGTTTTTTCCAATCATTAAAAAAAATGCACATTCATCACAAAAAATTTGGAAATTCAGGAAAAAATAATGAAGAATATTAAATCACCTAGGAGTACTATTCATATGTTTTTTGTATTCTAGACTTTTCTGCTGCTTCTCTCTCTCTTTTTTTTTTTTGCTAAGGAAGATTAGCTACAAGCTAACATCTGTTGCCAATCTTCCTCTTTTTTTGCTTGAGGAAGATTAGCCCTAAGATAAAATACGTGTCAGTTTTCCTCCACTTTGCATGTGGGTCACCACTATAGCATGGCGCACGAGTGGTGTAGTCGGCTTCCAGGATCTGAACCCATGAACCTAGGCTGCCAAAGCAGAGCATGCCAAACCTAACCACTATGCCATGGGGCCGACTCCTATTCTAGACTTTTCTAACGCAAACATATGTCTCAAATATTTGAGTCAAATGTTAGTATCATGCAATTTGACGTCTTGTTTGACTTTTTACAATCTTAATACTATATCCTGAGCATTTGTTGTGCTAATATTCTTTGAAAACATAGTTTGTAATGTCTACACAATATTCCTTTGAACAAATTGCCTTAATTTATTTAGAAATGCCCTTACTCTTAAACATTTAGCTTGTCTCAAAATTTTTGGAGTAAATGAGCACGTACATAAATCTCTGTCTTCATCACTGGACTATTTCCTTAGGACCAACTCCTAGAGGCAGAACTGCTGGGTCAGGGAGCACGTGTGTGGCTAATAAAGCATGTGATTCCTGCTTCCAAATGGTGCCCCCAAAGGTTTGACTAATATTCATTCCCACCAGGGTAGATAAAGCCCCAGGGCATCATTACTAGAGATTTCTTGGCTCAATCATGCTACCCTCCCAGGCACCCAAACCCTAATTTTACAGATGTGGAAAGTAGGCCCAGATCAGCTGGGTGACTTGCTCCATATTAGTGATAAAAGCAGACAAGAACAAGAAACAGCATTTCCTCAGAAACAGGAGAAGGTAGACCAAGAACAAGTGATACCCACCCAGTGGAGACCCCAGCCTGGGATGTCACCTCTCCATCCCCAACTCCCGGCCACCCACAGGCTCTCTTGCAAAGCAAACACAACATACTACGTCTCCAGTGATTCCAGAAACTGCACGTCTTGGAAACTGTCAGAACATTTCCAACTCATGGTCTAATTATGATTTCTCTCACCCACACAGTCACCAAACAACCCATGTGATGAGGAATTTGCTATTCATTGCAGACAAGATCCAACACCAATAAAATGTTCTGGCCTCAAGCCGTTCAAAGGAAAGCCTCTGTTTTTAAATCTAAAATAAAAATAATAATAAATTCGACAACTGTCAGCAAGTCATAGGTAAAGCAAAAACAAGTCTTTGTCTTTTGCCTTCCTCTTCAAACAAGACAAAATTTCTGTCTTCTACAGTGATTTGGGTCACAGCAGTGGGACCACAACTGGTTTTAGACTTTTAGTCAAGGCTGTCACTAGAGGAGCAATTTATAGCACCACTCCAAAGCCAGGGCTGCGTATTCGAATATTCCCACTTCTCCTTTTGGAACTCGGAGTTTCTAGTTTCATTGTCCAAAGACATATCAGAAACGATCTTTAAAAACTAGCAGTTTAGCCCTTGAATCGTTCATTCTGTTTTCTCCATCCACTTTGAAAAAAAGATGTATTCAAAGATAGGTATAAAGCAGATTTATTCCACAAAGTTCCAATCTTTTTCATTGGTGAGCATAATCTACACAAAGCACAACAAATGCCTGTAAGCAAATGCAGGGTCTTAAAGAGCTTGAGAGGCCTCTGCCATTCATCTTCTTTTAGGTACTCTAGATCTTTTCCTTTTAATGTTGTTTTACTTCTATTTTGAACTTTCATATAATTTTTCAGTTCAGATGAAAGTTAGGCTTGCCTGTAAACACCTTAGGATGAGCTCAATCTCCAATTCACTTATTATCCTCAACACGTCCACCCCATCTGGCATCCAAGACTTAGTCCATTCTCTTTACTCATTTATTTAGCAAAGGAGAGAGCCTCACAGATGTAAAATGATTTCCCCAAGTTTCATAATGAGGCTGACAGAGGCAGGTCAAGAACCCCCTTCTGAGTCTAATCTCATTCTAATCTCCCCACCCAGAGGGAGAGTCTGGCTAAATTACCTCCAAGCCGGGCCCTATTCCAGCTGCCTGGATTTCTATTATCTTGCCTTGCAATGCCAGTTAGGAATGTGTTGAGAACATCCTTAAGCTTAATGCATTTTTTTTTTTTAAAGATTTTATTTTTTCCTTTTTCTCCCCAAAGCCCCCCCGGTACATAGTTGTATATTCTTCGTTGTGGGTCCTTCTAGTTGTGGCATGTGGGACGCTGCCTCAGCGTGGTCTGATGAGCAGTGTCACGTCCGCGCCCAGGATCCGAACCAACGAAACACTGGGCCGCCTGCAGCGGAGCGCGCGAACTTAACCACTCGGCCACGGGGCCAGCCCCAAGCTTAATGCATTTTTGGACTGGGGTGGGTTTTGTTTACGAACTTCTATCAGTAAAACATTTCTTTTGGGGGTGGGGTGTGTGTTTGTTTTTTGAGGAAAATCAGCCCTGAGCTAACATCTGCCAATCCTCCTCTTTTTGCTCAGGAAGACTGGCCCTCAGCTAACATCCATGCCCATCTTCCTCTACTTTATATGTGGGACGCCTACCACAGCATGGGGTGCCAAACGGTGTCATGTCCTCACCCGGGACCCGAACCTGCGAACCCCGGACCGCCCAAGGGGAACGTGCGCACTTAACCGTTGCACCACCGGGCCAGCCCCAGTAAAACATTTCTTAATCTGCACTCTTAATACCTTTTTTTCTTCAAGATTGGCGCCTGAACTAACAACTGTTGCCAATCTTTTTTTTTTTTCCCCACTTCTTCTCCCCAAATCCCCCCAGTACATAGTTGTATATTTTTAGTTGTGGGTCCTTCTAGTCATGTTAATACCTTTTAAAATACTGATTTGTAAATGACATACAACTGTTCTAACAATTTTACGTGCATTATAAAAATATAAAGGTTGAAGTTTAAGATAAAAATAAGTAAGAATAGAATTCCTAATATTGAGACAGCTCACATTAGCATGTGCACACACAACTGTACATACACATCCTGAGACGTACACACACTTTTTAAAACTTTCTAATACAGCCCATTCTCGAGCCTGTGTGTATAGAATCAGTGCTGTGACCTGGGCATCAAGGAGCTGGGAGGCCAGGTGGTTTGAGGAGCAATGGGAGGGATGAACCATTTCCACTTTATACTGATCCCACCGTAGATGAAATGCCGAGAAAATAGGTGAGAAAAGACTATATCCTGCTGGCTCCTGCTATTGGATTTTTAGTATCACCAAAACGTATCATATCCAGCCCATTTATAAAGAATATAATTTATATGATTTTTAGTTGAAGGTACAGGATGGTTTCCATTTCAGTGTCTTTAAACCCAAATTACTACAAGAGAAACATGTATAGTCCTCTCAGAGGAAAACTACCTGAATTAGTTAGCAAGAATATCCATCATAGTCACCTTACAGAAAATGCGTAAGGGTGGGGATTGTACAAAAACTAGAAATTCAGTCTGGGTCGTTTTCTAAGATGATCCTCAGCGACCAGCGGAGGTCGTTCCCGTTTCGGCCAGGCGGTGGTGCTCGAGGCAAATGGTGCCGCTAAATTGTCCTGGGATGCGCTGACCCTGAAGATGCTTTCGAAGCACGTTCGTCAGAGAATGGACTTGACACCGTGCAAAGACATCGAGTGAGTGCGTCGGGGTGAACGGGAAAAGCATTTGGAAGCCGTGCTGGGTGAGTCTGAGCTGTAGAGAAGGCAGGGCCCCACAGAAAGCCAGATAAAAGGGCCCGAAAGCAGTGGGGCGCTCCAGAGGGAGATTTGACCGTTGTGTACGAGGAACTGCTCCAACAGCCAGGACGGAGACCAGCGCCTGGTGCAGCTGCGGGTCGGCTGCAGGCAAAGAAACGGATAGCACGAAAATAATTGCTGCTCGGCCGCAGCAATGCCAGGCTCAGCCCTGGGAGAAAGAGGGCGCACTGCAGCGTCCCTTGGAGGACAGTGCAGCCACCGGCCCAGCAAGTAGTCTAGAGTTGGCTGTGCAGGTAAACACGTGGAAGACAGCCACATCCACCGGAACAAAACCAAATCTTAGAGAGCCTTGTTAGGATTCAACATTTTAGAATTAACCCCCATTTCTGCCTTTCAGATTTAGAAAGGGGCCTTTTCCAGTTACACTTGTTCTCCTTTCATGTGCAGATAAATTAAAGGTAATTAGTTTTCCCTGGTGTCTTATCACATTACAGAATTATGATTGCCTTTTGCACGTAACGAGCTCTTCTGTCCTTCGGATCACTGTTTAAATACAGGTAATTCTCCTCTCTATTTAAATAAGCCTGAAGAAGTAAAATAAGGCCACTTAGGCAAAAGTTCAATTTAAGGAAGGAAGTTCTCCTAAAAGCTAGGCTATGTACATTTTGCTTAAGTCTTCATATTTTGCCAGGAAAAACTTCTAAACTGGAATATTCCTAAAACCCCAAATTTCCTAGTCTTTTCAATAAAATGAAGCCTATTCTGCTTTCCTGCTCTTTATAAGAATAAAATTAACTAACTAGAGATGTATACATTTGGATTCATTTACAATTTCTCAAGACCCTTTCATTGGAGCCATAATTATAAAAACTTCATTCAGTTTCTTGAAAATGTGAGGAAGGACAAAGAGGCTTGGGACTCACAATGGTCCAGTACGGAAGAATAAGGAAAAGAATGAGAAAAGGCCCGCATTCTCCAAGGCAATAACCACTTTTTATGAGGCTGAGCCGTAAAACAAATTGGGCAGAATGGCATGCCCCTCATCCAGCAATGCTCAAGTTCAAGACAGATTTTGCAGTACAAGAAGAGAACCGGATGCTCTGTCCTCTCCCTTCCTATTTTTCTGTTTCATTTTGTATCAGTCCCTTGAAAATTCTCTATGACATCATTTTCTGACTCACAAGGACTCTGCTTAGGGAGCAGCCGAGTCCTATAAGAAGGAAAAAATGAAGACTCCTTTCCCCTAGGAAACACCTTTTAAATATATGTGCCTGTAGATTCTCTTCCCTCACTCAACTCTCCTAGAGTCCCCAGGAGTGTATGCAGATGTTGGATTGTTATCTATTAACTGTGCAATTTGGAGAAGGGCAAAAAAGTGCAAAGCATGATGCTCAAATGTGTCTTGGAGAGCTGATTGGTAAACACCTACACAGAAAAGACAGTCAGCACTCTATTTTTTCCAGTTGCACACATTCTTCACAACAGATGTACACTTCTGTGAATTAGCTCTGGTCTGTAAAAAAAAAAAACAGTTTATTTGAAAACAATGTAGTCATTCTCTCCAAAGTTGTACTATAATCCAATTCAAAATAAAGTTGGAAGCAACCCACTGATATTTTGATCCAGCTCTAAATTAGAGTCTAGAAAACCAAATGCCTAAATAGTTCATTATGTGAAAGCTCATCCAAGCTTTGGCCATGATAGTCAGAAAAAGTATCAGTTTACCAAAATTCATTTGACTTCTCTATTGTCTTCCCAATAAAGAATAATGGAAGGAAAGCAATGACAGAGCATTCCTGATTAAATACACAGAATAAACACTCTACATAAAAAGACAGTGGAGATTAAGTGGCTAAGAATACAGTTTCTGGAGGTAGATTTCCTGGGCTCAAATCCTATCTCTGCAAATTATTAGAGTGGTGACAGTGGGCAAGTCACTTAACCTTTCAGTGCCTTCGTTTTCTCATCTGTTAAGTGGAAATAATAATAGAATGACCTCTTGAGGTGGCTGCAAGGTGCGAGTTAATACATGCAAAGTATATGAGATAGGTTCTGTGCCGAGAACAGATAAAGTGCTCAATGCATTTTACTATGTTATTATTTCTCAGAGCTGATCACTTTTTTCCCAACACACAGACAAAAAAACTTTAGTCCCACCGTGTTTCAACGTTCCTGTGTCTGATACATTATGTTCTGTAATGTTTTTAAAAATGCATGTTACTTTACTAGGGGAGAGGGTAAAACAGCTCGATGGTTTAGAGATAGCCCCATATAATAAGGATAGAACTTTGGGGCCGGCCCCGTGGCAGAGTGGTTAGGTTCACGTGCTCCACTTTGGCAGCCCAGGGTTTCGAAGCCCCAGGATTTCACTGGTTCAGATCCTGGGTGAGGACATGGCGTCGCTCACCAGGCCATGTTGAGGCAGCGTCCCACATGCCACAACTAGGAGGACCCACAACTAAAATATGCAGCTATGTACTGGGGGGATTTGAGGAGAAAAAGCGAAAAAAAAAAAAGAATTAAGTAGGGTTGTTTTTTTTTAATGTGTTTTGATGTTTTTGGAAATGACCTAAGTGTCCAACCATAGGGAAATAGTTAAGAAAATTATGGAACGGGCACAGAGTGTTGACAAATAATTTAAATAATGTAAATAAATGCTTTCGACATGTTAAATGAAACAGAGGTATGTGCATTTTATAAACAGTGCACTCTCAAACAGGTTATAGAATGGATAGCAAAGGGCTGAAAGTAAAATGCTAAAATGCTATTAGTGGCTTCTGTGAGTGGGGGAAATGAGTGACTTTATTTTCTCCGTTATACTTTTCCAGACCTGCCAAACTGCCACAAGGTTAACTGAGCACTCACTTTGTGCAAAGCACAGCTCTAAGTGTTTAATGCGTATGAATTCACTTACTCTCGCAAAGCCGTTTTACTTAGGTGGGATTATTGTTCTCATTTTATAAATGATAAAAACAAAAGAGAATGAGAATAAGTAACATGCTCCCGGTTACACCCCTAAGACGTGGGGGAGCCAGGATTCTAAAGCGGGCTTCCGACTCCAGCGTGCCCTTAACCACCACACACACTGTCTCTTCCTGTATACATCACTTTGAAATCAGGAAAAAAGATAATTTTTAAAGAATTTAATTTTGTCAGACAAATAATTTGGCAAGATATGGTGTTTACAATAGAACACATTCTTCATATGTATTATAGATTTAGTCTTTATACAGCACAAAAGAATATCTGAAAAATACTAAATTTGTATAACTCGTTTTGGTTTTTCTAAAATATTATTTATTTCAAATATCTTTGAGAGCGCCTGGTAGAAATACAAATCCAGATTTCCCCTCTAAAGAAACAAAGGCTGTAACTACTATGTTATTAAAAGAAATATATTTTTCAAAGCATACTGGGATTGAGGATATCTTGGGATATTTTTCTGCAATTTGGATCTGGAAAAGGCTGCATGGAAAAGAGAATTACAGACTGAGCAGGGAGTGAAGACTGACTTCCACTTATTTAAGAATCAGAAACCTCCATAGAATTTCAAAGTTCGTTTCATTTTGTATCTTCTTTGAGGACCAAGATTAAGAATTTGAACATGAAAGTGGAAAAGAAATTATTTCCTCTTCATCTAAAAATACGTTCAATTTAATAGCATAAGTGACACACATCTATATCTCTTAAAAAAGAAATTGCTGGTCCAAGATCCCAGCATGAAGGCAGGTTACAATGACCAAGGGCATTCACCCCATTAACTGACATTCCAATGTTTTCATTCAACAAACATGTATTGGATATCTTCCATTGTGCCAGCCACATTTCTAAGATTTAAAAGCATTTAGCAAACTCTTTTTGAAAAGCCTACTCAGTCCAGGAGTTTGAGGTTAAAAATAAGAGTCTACAGATGTTTATATCTCAGGAACAGGACATCAGGGATATGTTGAACCGTCCAATGTCAACTCTGGACAAAGCTGCCTTACAAAGGGGTAAACAGAGAACATAAAGAATTCTCCTTGAAAGTCTTTGGCAGACGATAAAAAAAGGTGGACAAGGACATGGCTGGTGATGGGAGGTGGAGCCTAGCAACTGAGTTTATGGCAGATTCTGGGATTACTCATTCGGTGTGCCAGTAGTAAACCTGAAATAAGCCACATCGCTCAAGCAATGAACTTTTGAGAATTAAAACGTACGCAAGACTTAGAAGGCAGGACACACCCTCATTGGCTCAAACAGGACCTTGACATCAAACCATGCCCTCCTGGCTGTCCTCTTCCTATTTGCCTGTTTGTTTAATCAAATTACACTGGCCGTCCTAAAACTGAAGAAGATAGGGATTTCTAAAAGGAGACCGTCGAAGTTCGTTCCATTTGCATCAATCAAAGAAGCTTTCTTTCCCTTAAATTTGACTTTATTGTAGTTTCCAAAATTATACCAAAAGGTGGCTTTTGTCTCCCAGCCTTACCAGAAAGTGTGAAAGGAGAATAATTTCCTCCTCTCCGTTAGCAGTCTGCACATAAAGACGTGCCCAGGAAACTGTAGATGTCTGATAAAATATTCCTGTTCTGCAGATCAAAAACAGTTGTGGTGAGTTGTAAAGTCTTTTCTTTCAATTTTTTTTTAAGATATCACATTAAAACGGACCTGATGCGACAAATTAGAGCAGAATTCGTGTCTAAGAAAGAATTTTTAGGAGATGCATCTAGACCCCCAAGAAGTAGAATGATTGATGTGCTGCTGGGACCCGGAATCCCAAGGCTCCAGGAGGTGCATGGTCCTGACCCGGTTGATGAGGAGGAAGACCCTTCACCTCCCAGGCCTCTAATTCCACACCTGAAAAAGAGAGAGAGATTGAACCAGTCTTCCCAAGGCTCCTTCTTGTTCTCACACTGTGGTTCTAGAGCAGGGGAATGTCAGGAGCCCAGGGCGGCTGCCTTTCTCCACTGAGTGTGCCGGGCACTGGGGAAGACCTTCCTTCTTTCCATCCCATTGGATTGTACCAGACACTCTGGATGCCTCTGCTCAGGGCTCTCCTTGATCTCCCTTTGGCCAACCTCACCGTCCCTGAGGGATGCGGCTCTGAGATACCAGCTGCCAACAGCTCTTCCCCTTGGGTTTTCAACATCTCCTTACAGCCCCTGGCAATAGGAGAAAGAATCTAACAGTAATCCATAAATGTAGTGAGTATCAGGGAGCAAATGAACAAATATTTCATAATCACCTACTATATATCAATCATTTAACCCTCCCAGCAACCCAATAAGCCAATCAACCATTCATTCACCAAACAAACATTTCAGAGCCTTTTCTTCTGTGGCTGGCACTGTGGAGCCTGATTCTCCAGTGGGGACAAAATAGAACTGAGCCCTGCCCCAAAGGAGATGACGCTGAAGCGAGAAGTAGACAGGAGACCAGGGGGCACACAAATTAATGGATTGCTCCCACATTCTGATGGTTCCAGGGAGGAAAGGAGGCACACTGAGAGTAAGTGAAGGGGATTGCCTTAAAGGGAAGGGACCAGAAAGAGGAGGCTTGAGCCAATATTACAGGACCAAGGCCACAGAGAGCCTGGTGAGTCCCAAACTGGAAAGGTTAGTGTGGCTGGAGCCTGGTGGGACCAGACACAAGGTGACATCCCAAGGCGGGCAAGGCCAGTTCCTGCAGGGCCTCAGACTCTGGGCAGCAAGTGTGGGTTTTTATTCTGAGTGCAAAGAGCAGCAAACACCCCTAGGCTCCCAGCGCCCCTCACACCCTTCCCCTTCTCCCTCGACAAAGATCCACTCCCCGCACCACTTCTGCTATCTCTCACTCACGTGTTGTATGTATCTCAGTCACCCTCCCATCCATATCTGCCACGCGGCCTTTAAGTCTTATTTTTCATTGCAGCATAAAAGGGTTTGGCTTCTGCTATATAAATGCAAGATACCAGTCATTGGAAAGAAAAGGGGAAGGAAGGAGAAACATTATGTTTCCCAGCTGCCCTACCTCATTTATGCAAAAGACTAATGTGGTCCCACACTCTCCAGTAACAGGAGTTTCCCAGCTATTGTTTTAGGAAAGCTGGCGGTCAACTTCGACTGAATAGTTGCGTTGATTAAAGGGCAATATTTTCCCAAGTGTGGACTGTGGATGTTTTGAGAGCTGTCAAAATATGTTATGTGGAAAGGTTTGACAATATGGAGTTAATAGGAATTAAGTAGATTTCTTGACCAGAGGGCTTCTCGGAGCGCCTGATCTGCACTTGCAGGGTGTTGTGTCTCTGGGTCACGGTGAGGACTGTATTGGTCCTATCTCTACAGACTCTGCTTTCCCGTCTACATCTAGAGTGGAAGCAGCAGGAGGCAACGATTGCGTCTTCTTAAATATTTAATGTCTTGAACGCTGTCTCAAACATGGTAATAAATGTCTATTCAATAAATATTTATTAAATAAGTAAATAAAGAATGCACCAACAGATGATCATTTCCCAAACTCGTCTAACCCTGAAATCCCTTTTTTCATTGAATACATCTTGAGATGATTTTTCTAAAGAACAGACCCTCTGGGAACAATTCCAAGGAAGGCTGCTTTAGGAGAAAACAACAAAATGATAAGGTTGTCCAGGTTCTTCACCTGCTATGAAAGAGCCCAGAATCCATTATTGTATCTGGTACTTTTTTCTCTTAGGGAAGATGCTCTGTCTAAAAGTTACTCAAACTAAAAATCTCATCATGATCATCATCATCAGTCAAAATAGCCATCTAGCTATTGTATCTCTCTCTCTCACACACACACGTGCGCACACACACAACGATGCGTGGCCATCATCTTTAAAAATTATTTTAGAACTAGAAAATGCAGAGAAGAAAACAAATCACTGGTAATTCCACCACAGTTAAGATTTTTGGTATCTTTCTTTCTTTTGGTCTTTTTTCCTTTGCCATTTTTTTCCAAATCGAAGTTTTTGATACACACATTGGAAAAGCCACAGAAGGGACCCACTAGCTACCTTCCTCCCCTCTAAGAAGCCCAGTGTGCCTGCCACGCTCACAACCCCCTTCTTGGGCCAACCCAAAGTGATTCCTTATGCACGAGTATCACCAGGGTGCCACAGGTCAGTAGGGGTCATCGCCTGATCAGAAGTGTGCAGGGACCACTGAGGTGAGCTGGCATGAGCTGCCTGCCTGCCCAGGCCACAGACAGCCCTACACGATGGTCCCTGTCTCCTGGAGAGTTGAATGGGAGGCCCAGCGACAGAGTCAGCAGAGGGATAAAACAGAGACCCTCACACACAAAACAGAGAGCATGGATCTGAGAGGGAGTCGATGAGGCAGCAACAGGAGCATAGAAGCAGAGGAGGAGAGTGGCTGAGCCATCAGGAGGTAGCTGCCTCCATGGGGAGGGAGCCACAGAAAGCTCCGGGACAGCCCAGGATGCTGTGTAGCTGGTGCCACTGGTCTAGCTGCATCCAGAACTAGTGTACTGAATGTAAGTGTCCCACCCTGCTGCTCAGACAATCCACCCCTCCCCTGAGACATCCTCCAGCCCCACTTGGTCTTCAAGACCCTACTCCCAGCACGGCTCAGCATCCCTTCTGATTGATGGGAGAGCAGGGGCTGATGGGAGAGCAGGGTGGCGGGTGGGCACTGTTTCTCCATGGCACAGGCTGAGCTGGGCTTCCTGTTCTCTCCACTGACCCCCCTCCCCTCCCTGTCTCCTCACAAGGAACCCAGTCACTAAGGTGAACTGGACACTCTCTCCTCCTCCTCGCAGCATGAAACCACCTCCCAGATACACAACTGTGTCTGGAGAGCTTCAAGCAACTCAAAATAAAAATAAAAATAAAATAAAGCTAGAAAATAACACCATTACTAAGAAAGAGAAGAGGCAGTACCTTATATGTGAGACTTTGTACAATTGAAAAGAATTCCGTTCTGCAAAAGTAACTAACTATTTGGTCATCTCTTCTATTCAAGCAAGCCCTTTGTATGGCTAGGAAGGTTCCCCTTAGGGTCCCAGGGACACAGGCACGGAAGACGCTGAGGGTAGTTAAAGGTTACCCATGCCCAGTGAACAAAGCCTTTTGATTTTCCTTCTTTGAGATTTGAAGACTAAATTCTGCTGCTTGGAAAAACCAGTGTGCAAGGTCGGTTGATCTGTCTTCATTCTATGAAATCAAGAGTGTTGATTGTTGTGTGTGTTTTTTTTCTCAGTGGACTCAATATTTCATCAGGATGTGTTCCATATATACCTCCCTTGCCTCAGGCTGTTGGAACAGCAAGCCTTTAGTGGGGGAGCTAACAAATAAAGCTACTAGTTACACCATCATCATCATCCCTATGCTTTTTCTTGCATGTCACCTAAACCTGTCACAGATTCCAACGGGAACCCTGTGCTGTTAGTTTCCCAACACCTTTAAATGAGATGTTATGTCTAAAATGCTTAGCGTGGTGGCTGTTCATCGTACATTTTCAATACATGCTCATTCCCATCTATTTTATTTTATTTAAGAAACACACATTGTTTTAAACTCTTTACAAATATTAATTTGTTTAAGACTCAAGACATCCCTATGGGGTAGGTCTTATTATTAGCCCTCCTTACAGTTGAGGAACCAGAAGCACAAAAAGATGAGTCACTTTTAGACCATGGTGTTGGCTCCTCCATTCTCTTTCCCAAACATTGCTAGATATCCATGATATCGAACCTGAAGTGAATTTGCTCACCCATTGCGCAGCAAGCCAATCTCTGACACCGGGTGTAGTGGAAGAAAGTAGGAATTTTATTACTGCACAGTACTGAGCAAGGAGAGAGGGCAGCTAAAGCTGAAATCCCAAACTCCCTGAAAAGCTAAAAGGAAAGGTTTTTATTTGGGGTTTTAGGTAGGGGAGGGGGAGCATATGGCCTTGCTGGTCGGAGCTTTCCCACCAGCCTGTCTTTGGCCTTGAGACCACTTGCAGAAAGGAGGGAGCCCGTGACCTTGCTGGTCAGCAGCTTTCCCACCAGCCTGTATCTCTTTGCGGGGAGGAGATAATGAATCCAGGTGCTTGTCCTTGGTGGTGTCTGTCTCCATGGAGGATAGTGGATTCTGGAGCCAGGAAGCCAGGGAGCAAGCAGGGAATGAGTGCTTTGGTTTTAACCCCATATATGCTGGGTTTAATGTAGGGAAACTGATATCAGGGTCAGTATCATCCACAGTCCTTGGTCTGCCTGGGCTTTCCTTACAGGGTTTTCAATTCTCCTTCCTTTTAGGATCAAACTGTTGGAAGGGGCATTTAACAAGGCCCTGGACTTCCTCCCTTCCCACTCATTCCTTAAAGGGCCCAGTGGTCTATGCACTGCCCTTCCCCTCAGCCCTTGTGTTCGTGGGCCACTTCCCATCCACCACCCGCCACGGAGGGCCATTTCTACCTTGGGCACTTCGTTAGTCTGCTCAGGCTAACGTAACAAGATACCACAGACTAGGGGCCTTAAACAACAGACGTTTATTCTCGTACAGTTCAGGAGGCTAGAAGTCCAAGATGAAGGGGCAAGCAAATTCCTCACCCAGCCTTCTGTATGTGTGCAGAGAGAACGATCCTTTTCAAGTCTCTTCCTCTTCTTACAAGGACACCAGTCCTACTGGCTTAGGGCCTGCCCTTATGACCTCACTTAACCTTAATTACCTCCTTAAAGGCTCATCTCCAAATGCAGTCACATTGAGGGTTAGGTCTTCAACACATGAATTTTGTGAAGGGCCACCATTCATCCATAACACACACCATGGCCCTGGGGAAGATCAGGGCTTTGGACGCAGAATTAGTTTCAGTCCATCCTGGGTTCTGCCCTTGGTTCTGCTGTTAGGTCATTAATTACCCAATTAAAGCGGTGTGATCTACTTATCACATTTATAAATCTTCCTTTCTTCTTTCTCTTCTCCCAGCTTAGCAGATATTTTGCCAAGAAAACAAAAATAGTATCTGGGTACACTGCTCCATGCAGCTGTTCCGCGAGCCCAAGACCCATAAGGACTGTGGAGGCAGAATCTGGCAGGGGCCTAATGTCTGTCTCCTCTGTGCGGCCCTCCTCCTGTTTCCCTGTCATAGGCATTGTCCAAAGAGCCGCGGCACCCTCGTAAACACCTGCTTTGATCCTAGAGGGGTTCTGGATTCTTAAACTACTCCCGCAAGCTTTGACCAGCTTCAGCGGTTCGTTTCAAGCTCACAACTGAGGTAGAGGAACAGGGAGGGCACCCCTCCGAACCCCACTGCCCTTGGAGAGAGACAAAACTGGGAAGGGGGCACATAGACACGCAGACCCAGGGTCAGGTCAGCATCTCTCAAAGGCTGGAAGCTGCGCCCCGAGAGTGAGGTCTCTGCGGCTGAAACCTTCCTACTACACAAAGCTCCATCTTTCTCCCACTGCAGCAAAATCTGCTGCCTTTTCCTTTTGCGTCTCCCTTTATTTGGCATGTAGCATAATATCTTTCAAAGATTTTACAAAAATAACTGTTCAATGTGTCACTTGAGCACACGAATTGTTCTGTGGGACACCCATTTCCTGAATCCCCTGCAGGGTCCTAGGTCAGTAGCTTTGCTATCATTTCAGCCAAAATAACTGGGTTTTGAAGTGAAGCTGCTTCTAAGCAACGGACGACCCATCCCAGCCTGCAGAGCGGGAGGCTTTAGCTACATCCGGACTTGTCTGAGGACAGCCCTGGGGTCTTCTCCGGTCCCTGACTGGGCTGGGCCCCCTCACATTCCACAGCTTCCAAAGACCTGAATGACAGAGGCAGGCCCGCGTGGGGGCATTTTCTTGCTCACTCTTGAGAAAACGAACAAGCACGCTTTCCCCCCACCCCCAGACATTTGAATCCCAGCATTCCTAATGTGCAAGCAAGCTTTTCACAGAAAAGCATTACAATCTTATAATTAAATTAAGTGCTTGTGGGAAACAGCACAATTAAAACCAGAAAATAATTTAGGAAGATTAAGCCCGTTAGGGTAGGACATTTCTTACTTAGCGGAGAGGAAATACAATTAGGGGAACTGACTTATTAAAACCACCTACACAGGTACCCGAACATCTCCCAAATGCCCCGAAATGCCTTGCTCTGTAAGAAGCCGAGAGATTCTGCTTCCTTTTCCTCCAAATCAAATTAGAAAGCTGAATTCAATGGTTCCCCAGGAGAAATATTTACACTTCAAAGTAGATTGAGAGAAATTTAATCTGAAGCCGCCCGGAAATTATTACAGGACTAAGTTATTTCCATCGTCTTAAGGTGGTAAGCTTGTGATTTTGTGATAAGTAAATCCATTCTATCACCCAAATTTATATAAACCTTAAAGAATAAACCAGAGGGTAGAAATCTACTTCTCAAGACAGGGACAAAAAAGTTCTTGTGACTGTGATAACACCGTAAGGACAGGCGTAGATACGACCTGACTTCTTGGACACCAAACAATTTAGGTATACTATTGACCTAATGTCTGTGCATGTTTAACTGTACATATGAGAAATGTTATCAGCCTGATGTCCTCAGAGTTTGATGGTTGGAAAAACACAACAAAGTGATTAGAAGCTTTGCCTTGGGAGTTGGACAGACTTGAGTCCGACATGGCCGTGGGAACCTCTCACGTGGGAAATCTCTTTCCACACCTCAGTCTCTTTATCTGTAAAATGGGGATTACAGAAGCATCTTTGAGGACTGCCATGGGGACTAGAGAAGGCCATGCCTGTAGTTGGCTTCGCATGGCCCCAGCACTCAGGAAATGCCCAATGTGAGCTATTTTAAAGAATAAAAACAATGGTTCACATGTTCACAGCTCCTACCTCATGCCAGCTTCTGTTGCAAATGTTTTGTGTTTATTACCATATTTAACCCTCATGGTGATCATGTGACAGATGTTACTAATTCCGTCTCATGTCACAAAAGAGGAAATTGAGGCCCAGAGGGTTTGGGTAACAAAGTCATACAGCCAACAAGTAACAGAGCCTGGACTCAAAGCCCTCACTCAAAAACTGTATTATAGGAACTTGGACTATCTTCAGTAGATGGAAATGGTGGTCTCTAGAGCAAGGCCCACTAGGAGCCCCAGTTAATCACCACATTTCAAAAAGCAGTGTCATCAATGCTAGAAAGTTAGTGCATGCAGTCAGCACTTTGTTCCTATACTTACAAATTTTGGTTACCATGTTCTAGCTAAATAACACTAGTTCCTCAACAACATGATTAAAATTTCAATTACCAGGGTGCATTAACCGTGAGTAACCACATAAAGCCCAAACCCCTGGCTCTTCAGCCCACTAATCACTGCATAAATGATAATCACATTGCTGCTTTTGGTCTGCTGGCGACTGGGCCAGCACATCTGTGATTCAGCTCATGCACAGACAGCAAAGGATGTAGTTGTGTTGCTTCCTTGTATCCCACTGATGAACCCACATGACATTCTACAAAAATAGATAATCAAAAAAAGAAATTGGCCAAAAAGGTGAAAGTACAGCAAAGGAAAAATAATTGATAATGTTGGAAGTAAATTTGAATCAGATGTATGTGGAGTTACCGAAGACACAGCTGATCATGGGAATGTTGATACTGTGGCGATCCCAGAGACTTTTAGATCTGCAGCCAGAGGAACTGAGTGAAGGCCACTTATCAACATAAACAAGGAAAGTGGTTGTGCTATACAAGATGACAACATCCCAGAGGAAGTGATGCCAGCCAGACGCTCTCATTACAAGAATCTCATAGAGGGGCCAGCCCAGTTAAGTTCATGCACTCCACTTCAGCAGCCAGGGTTCGTCAGTTCAGATCATGGGCCTGGACCTACGCAACACTTATCAAGCCATGCTATGGCAAGCATCCCGCATATAAAATAGAGGAAGGTGGGCACTGATGTTAGCTCAGGGTCAGTCTTCCTCAGCAAAAAGAAGAGGATTGGTGGTGGGTGTTAGTTCAGGGCTAACCTTCCTCAAAAAAAAAAATTCTCATAGATGTTCCACAACACTGAAGCACAAAGGATAAAATGTTCAAAGCTGATCCAAACTCAGAATGGAGTCTCGCAATTTGGCAAGGCACAAGAAAGATGTTTGTTCAGTATCATAAGTTATATGATGAGAAAAAGAAGGCAGGCCTGTTCAAACTACTCTTGGTAAGTTCTTTACAAAGAAATAAAACACTGATTCTCAATGTTTCTTGTGTTTAAGTTACAGTATATGAAATAAAAATTAGTTTTACAATTTTAAAATTTCCCTACACATTTAGCACTGACACTAAGACAAAATTTAATGTTTTGACAAAATTTATTGAAGGTCACTGAACAAGAGTAATTTTTCCCATTGATTATTAAGATTGCAGGCCAGCCCCAGTGGCCTAGTGGTTAAGTTTGTTGCACTCAGCAGCCCAGATTTGGTTCCCAGGAGCAGACCTACACCACTCATCTGTCAGTGGCCATTCTGTGGTGGTGGCTCACACACAAAATAAAGGAAGTCTGGCAACAGATGGGAGCTCAGAGCGAATATTCCTCAGCAAAAAAAAAAAAAAAAAAAAAAGATTGCTTTGCACAGTTTCAGCTGGTGATCATTTTTATGGTCCCCCACTAATGTGCAAATGCTATATATACTAGACTTCTATGCATACAAAATGTGTTCATTTCCTCCCAAATGGATCACAGTGCTATATAAAGCATACCTCTCCCACACGCTTCTGGTTCTTGTTGTTTCCACTTGTCAATGTGCCTTGGGTGGCTTCCATCTCCAGAAGCCACTTCCTTCCTTACACCCACGGTAGTGTGGCTTCCCACTTCTCCATGTCCTCTTTCTGCCTCCACTTCCTTCTGAAACCCCTGACACATGGACATTCCCAGGCTGTCCTCAGCATCCCTCTGTTCCATAACAGCAAGAGCTAATATTTGTTGGGTGCATGCTTCCTTGTAATTCATTTCATCCTCATCCTCACAAGCCCCTATGAGAAAGCCATAGTACCATTCCTGTTCTGCAGAAGAAACTGAGGCACAGACAGAGTCGGTAACTTTCTCAGGTCACCAGAAAGTGGTAGAGCAGGATTCAGACCCAGGTGGTCCGGATTCAGAACCTGTGGGCTGGACCTCTGGGCCCGGCTGCCCTGGGTAGTCCCCAGTCAATTTAGCCATTGCTCCTAGACTCACAAGCATCTCACAAGACTACACAAAAAATTTTAATTTGGTTAAAGAAAAATACGTACTGTCTCCAGGATATGAAAACGTAAAAACCAAACCAGTCCATTTAATTGTGTATACAACACAATATTTATCAGCTCTAAAAATAACTGCATTTGGTGTTCAGACAAATTCCGTTGTATTTTAAAATGACGTGTAGGTTCGATTTTATGACTTGAAAGCATCCCTACGTTTTCAGGTTAATTGCCTTAACATCTTAGCCAAGCATAAAACAACTCATTGTTTAAACAAATACATAACATGTTTTTCAAATTATTATATAGCCAAATACATATGGATATGAGAAGAAATGTGGCTGAATTTAAAATGTGTGATTTGATGTAGGCAGGGGTCTCCTCTTTAAAAAAAGGAGAGTGCAGGGCCTCAGCATGGTCCTGTTTTGCCCTGGACCCTGGCTTCAAACATCGCTCCTTTGTTGATGGTCCCAAACTGGTCTCCATCACCCCCCAGACCCTGGATCTGCATCTCTAGCTCCTTGCCTCGCACCACACCCACCACACTGCTGCCTGTAACGTCAACAGGCTCAGGCACTTTTATCCAAGACCAAAATGTTTCAGGGCCAGGATGCTGGAGCCAGGCTGCCTGGGTTCAAATCCTCATTCTTCTGCCAATGCAAAATGCAACCTCAGGAGGGGACCTGACCTTTCTCCTCTCAAATGGAGATAACAAAAACACCTGCTTCTAGGAGCCGTTTGTGAGGACATGAGGCACTGTGCTAGGCGCTGGGATACAGCAGCAGACAAAATAGAAAAAGTCCTGCCCTTGGGGAGCTTGCATCCAGTGAGGGAGACAGAGGAGACAGAGGAGAAGCAGAAGGTATAGCATGTTCGGGGCAATGAGGGCCAAGGAAAGAAGTAAGGTAGGGGAAGGGATGCGGAGAGCAGGGTCTCCCACTGTTAGTTCGGCCATGGAAGGTGGCATCTGAGTGAAGACCTGAAGCAGGCAGAGAGTGAGCTAAGAGGAGTCCGGGGGAAGAGTGGTCCAGGCAGAGGGAACACTAGTGTCAAGGTCCTGAGACAGAAGCGTGTCCTTATCTCTGAGGAACAGCAAAGAAGCCATTGCAGCTGGAGCAAGATGAGGGAGGGAGCATTTGTTTGCACAGGCGGCCATAACAAAGTACCCCAGACTGGGCGGCTTACACAAGGGGAATGTATCGTCTGACAGTTCTGGAGGCTGGAAGTCGAAGATCAAGGTGAGCCAGGAGTTTCATCAATAGGCTCACCATGGCCCGAGAAAAATCCAGGCAGTAACCACAGTACTGGAGATGACAAAGAGTTGGCTCCATCTGAAACCTCTGTCCTTGGCATGGAGAGGACCATCTTCTCCCAGTGTCCTCAGGTAGTCATCCCTCTCTGTGTGTCACTGTCCTCATCTCCTCTTCTCATAAGGACACCAGTCAGATTGGAGTAGGTCCCACTTTTATGACCTCATTACCTCTTTGAAGACTCTATCTCCAGACACAGTCACCTTCGGAGGTTTTGGGGGGAAGGGCTTCAAAACGTGAATTTGGGGTGACACAATTCAGTCCATCCAGAGAGGAAAGTGTTAGATGTAGTCTGAGGCTTGAATCAGGAACCACAGTAGGGATAACATGCAGGAAGAAATTGAAAACACGGTCTCTATTGCTTACAGGCCCTCACCTGGCTTGAGTCTCGGTGGGGGCGGATTAGTGTCCAGACTCCTTTAGGGCCTTAGAGATTGTTGAAAGGACCTCAAGGCAGACTCACAGGACTGAGCCCCCAGGGGAGCCACGAGGCCACCACCGGAGCTCCAAGCCCAAGAACATGCGCCCATAGCTGCCAGCCAGGGCCAAGGGAGCTTTCACACCGGCTGACCTTACAAGCAAAGAAACTCAGCGTAGGACGAGCAGGGCTCTCTGGATAAGTAAGAATCGGACGACCACGCTGAGCTCAGAGCTTGCTTTGCTCTGCTGCGCTTTTTCAAGTGCCTGACCATTACCCTTCTCCTTGTTTCTTTCATCTCTTTCTGGACCTGTTCTTTTCCTTTCATCAAATTCTTGAAAGCCTGCTGGGTACATCTCATCTACTGCTGCCCCTTCAGCTCCAAATCTTTCAAATTACTCCCTCCATCTTCTCTCTCATCTTTTCCTGCTCTTATCACGCTGGTTATCTATCCCCTCTGAAATCCATCCAGCCCTTCACATCATTTCCAAACTCAGTTCTCCTCAGCCACATCCACTCAGCCCCTTCTCCTCCCTCCCCTCTGCAAAGAGCCATTTTCTTATCCTCTCCAAAGCCAAGATTGTGGCATCCATGGATACACGTCACTAGACCAAAGAAAACCCGTCCACTGGGACAGAAGAGCAGGTGTCTCCTGACCTGGAAGGATCCTGATAGTCCCCACTGGAAACTGGCCTGGAGCATCTCTGAGGCACTAAGAGAGACCAGACACTAACCCAGCCCCACTGAGACTCAAACCAGGTGAGGTGATTTTCACCTGCTGTAGCGGCAGATCAAAGCCACTGCCAGCTCTCTGCTCCCTTCCACTGCTCCTGCCCAACAGGGGGTGACATTTTTTCCTCCCTTAAACAAGGATGCGCCCTACAAAGAATCTCCCTCAGCCCACAGAAGCTCCCAATTGGGGGCCATATCGTTCTGCCTCCCACCTAACCTGATCTTGCATGGCAGCATCCTTCCCTGGGCCGGGCCGACACTCAGAATCAGATGACGCAAGGTGGGGTGTTGGTGGGAGCTGGTGCTGCCCTTGGCCTCCGTGGTTTCTCTCTGCTCTGTGCTTTTCCCTGCTCTCTTCTGAGCCCTGTTCCCACACTTGAGCAGAATAGCATCTCCCCATCCAGTTGAGCCACCTTTGAAAGTGATTCTTGGGGTGAAAGCCACTCTATCTGATACTGATACCCTGGAGAGAATCAAGTGGCCATGTTGTCTGCATTTATCTCCCATCTGGAGGGAAGGCTGCCCCTGATGGGGGCTACTTCAGACCCCCAAAAGCGAAAGGAGTGGTATTTAGTGATGGCAGCGAGAGTGAGAACTTGCATTTTCCAGCACCTTCCCTGTGGTGGGCCCTTTTCCATTGTTACAGGGATGGGAGAGGAGAGAGGGCCCCCACTCAGCATCTGGGACATCAGACTCATCAGTGACCTGGGGCTCTGGACCCTTCCTCCCCAGTGAGTCAGGAAGCCACTTTCTCCCTGAGAGCCTTGGCTCCCGCGTCATTGTGAGATGTCCTGAGATCCACAGACAAACCTTCCACATGGCCTGGCAGAGAGAAGCACTTCACAGGTGGCAGCTCTGCCTACCCCCAGGACCGTGTCCCTGTTGTGACCCCAGTAAGGCTGAAAGGCTATGACTCCCCAGGACGGGAGAGGTTAGGCAAGGACAAATCCCAGGAGGGGGCACACTTCATCGGAGGCCCAGGGGACAACTTCAACACCCACGCCTCCACACGCAGCAGGCCACAGGGGACTGAATAATTACCCCCGCAATCCCGCTGCTTATATCTCTGGAAAAAAATCAATTTAGTTTGTTTTCAAGTGGTTCTTAGTGAGACGAGAGCAGAGAGGCGGCTGCTTGGGGACAGGCCAGGTGGGCCCACACCACACACCTGCTTCTTCTGAAGATGGAGACTATGACCAATCTCTGCCTTTACCACAATGGACAATTTCTGAAAACTTTGGGGGAAAAAAATCAAATTGATTTTGCTAAAAATGTAATATCATCTCATCTCTTTTCCTCTCTCTCTCTCCCGTCTTTTTAATACAGTGCTTAGCTTATCATTTCCTTGTCTTAACCAGCATTGGTGAAAGACAGGGGTAAATTTGTTTAGACAAGCTCTGCAATATTAAAAAAGAGGGCGGCGAAATACGTAGCATTTTCAAGTCCACAGAACATTCCATTCCCTGGTCTTCAGTTTACAACTGAATGTGCTTTGCCTTTACAAGACGAGCTATAGCTTGTAAAAGAAATATGCAAATAATCTGAAGTATGAGACACCCATTATTTATTATGTAATTGGAGAAAAATCTGGCAAGGAGATATCTTTAGCTGAAAGCAAAGATGATCCTTCCTTAATTGTTACTAAACAAAATGAAAATGTAACTGTTTCTTCAATAATATCTTGGTGGCAGGCTGTTCCTCTTTCGGCCTGCCCTGTGAAGCTTGCCGAGTTGGGTGTCACACACACAATCATTGTGATGGGGAAGTGTGAGAGTTCCTTAGGCAAGAAAGTCAAATATTTCAAGTATTGACATTTTGTTAAGTAGTTTTTTTTTTTAAGCACACTCCAAGTCTTAAATTTAGAACTAGGACATTTTATCCCCAAAACCAGTAATCTTTAACAGTGCCCCAAATAATTTTGAGACCCGTCTATGTTTAATATTCCATAAACTGCCCCTGTTTTATGAAATGCCTATGACAACCTCTTCAAGCTAAAAAATGGTTCCAGTTCAATCAAAGAAAAGAAGTGTTTTGTGGTGACCTTCTTCATCATTTTTCATTAATTAACAAAAGCATTTCCCCAGTGACAGCTCCTTCCTGCCATCCAGGATCTGTGGGGGTCCATCTCGTGAATGGATGTTGACCTTTATAAAATGACCTTCCTGCAGCGAGGTCATCACGGTGAGGCTTTGCGGAGCGCTGGGGCATGGCAGCTCCCTGGAGGAGGTGTCTCCACCATCCTCATCTCTACCTCAATCACTCTCTCTCCCTTGAGCTGCTTTATTTTTCCTCACAACACAACCCTCTCTCCCCTACATTATTGCTTGACTCCTGTATTGCCTTTCTTTTCTAGCAAGAAAATAAACTCCAAGAGAACAAGGACTTTTTCTGTTTGGTTCACTTCTGCATCCCCAGCTTCTAGAAAAGCATCTGACACATAGTAGATACCCTACAAATATCTGTGGAGCTACTTAATTAACTAAGAAGTATAATGACAAAAGGTACTGTGAATTCATTAACAACATTAAAAAATTTTGTCTTTTATTGCATGCAATAAATCCATACATGTAAAAACGATGATATAAATGTACGAGTTATTATTTCATCACCATTACGGGTTCTTGAACGCCCAGGAGTAACTCTGAGGACCATCTACTGAGAACCACTGATATAAGGGGACAAGTCCTAAACTGGAATGTTGAAGACTGAGCCCATCACCAGCCGTGTAACCCTGAGTAAACCCACTTAACCTCCTTGAGTCTTGGTTTTCTCGTGTGGCAGATGGGAGTAACAGCAGCTGATATACCGATCTATATACCCAACTGGGTTGAAAAGAAAATGAAACTGATGTATGCAAGCAAGTCTCATAAGCTACAGAGTACCAAGAATATACAGGCTATTCTTATGAAAGTCTATTATGATGAACCGTAGGTCTTGAACCATGATCCCAGTGAGGCAGAGGGTTGTGCTGCCTGCACCTTTTGCAAACTTGGTCACCATGGTCTATCATCATCTACATGGAAATAGGAGCATTTTCTCTCCCTGGGGCCCTGAGGTTGTGTATGGGTTCATGCTGCACGGATTCAGTGACTCATAGAATGAACATCTTTGGTCTTTTAGCCTTGGCAGCCGTGACAGGCCCTCAAAACCTTCTCTCCAACTGGCTCTCTCAGCTGTTGAGGTATTGTTTGTCCCACAGTAACGCTGCTTTTTCCTGAGACAAGGTGAAATTTTAAAGTATGTTGGTAACATTTTATCTCTGACCTTCCTTTCTGTTTAGTGCCCCAAAAAAGTACGGTGCAAACATGAGGATTATCATGATTGGTTATTCTCCCCCTATTCTAACCAGTGAAATGTGCTCTTTATCACTATGGTTACATAATAACTAGCACACACAGGTGGGACCAAGCCTCCTCAAGGCACCCTGGTCTAGCTTGTCTGGTTTTCCTCACTATAGATACCCAAACATTGCCAATAATGGACACTAATAACTTTATATTTTTTTCATTGTAGAGAAGTTGTTATTTTTTTAACAGATTTTCATGTGAAATATACTATATATACAGAAACTTGTGCAAATCAGAAATGAACAGCTCAATGAATATCATAAGAAAAAAAAAAGCCACCTGTGTGACCGTGCCACAGGTCAGGAAAAAGAATGTTGAGAGCACCCAGTTGCCCCTAGAGTCCCCTCCAGGTACTACACCCTCCTTTTCTCCAAGACAATTGCTATGCTTTCCGAATTCTTGCTAAACATTTCCTTACCCTTTGTTGTAGCTTTACCACCTAAGCGTGGTTCCTTTAACACTATAGTTAATTTCTGCCTGTTTTTTAAACTCGATATCAATGAAATCCTACAATCTATTTTCTTAAGTATCTGGTTTCTTTTGCTCATCGTTACATTTGCAAGAGCCATTCATGTTCACGTAACTGTAATTTGATTATTTTCACTGCAGGCTATTAATTCATCATAGGAAAGTAACATTTTCATCAATCCAGGCTATTGTTGAGGGACAGTTGGGTTGCCTCCAGTCTAAAGATACCACAAATGATGCTGCTGTGAAGATTCTTATCCACGTCTCTTGGTAAACACAGACATGTTTTTCTTCTGGGTATCCACCTAGGAGTAGAATTACTGAGAAAGAAGGCATGCACACATTGACTTTAGCAGATAATACCACACTACTTCTTTTAGCTGTTAGAACTGCAGTGTATGGGGAGAGTTCCCATCGCTCCCCGTCTTCACCTGTTTTTAACCTGGACCCTTCCTTTAATTTTAGCTCTCTGGTGAGAGTATTGTAGAATCTCAATGGGTTTTTAATTTGCATTTTTCTGTTAATAATGAGATCGAGCATCTTTTCCTATATTTATTGGCCATTTGAGTATCCTTCTTTGTCACACATCTTCTAGTCTCATCAATTTTCCTAGTGGGTAATTTGAGTTTTGTATATACATCGCTTATCAAGGAGCCTTGCTAAACTTAATTATTGATATCACTAATTTATCTGAATCCTACTTCTTTTTTTTCTTCTCTATATACATAATAACCAGCCTTAGTGGTGTAGTGGTTAACACTGAGTTTTCTCACCACGCTGGCCCAGGTTCGTTTCTCAGTTAGGGAACCAGACCACTCCTCTCTCCATTGTCATACTGTAGCAGCTCTGCATTGCTGTGATGCTGAAAGCTGTGTCGCCAGGATTTCAAATACCAGCAGGGTCACCTATGGCGGAGAGGTTTCAGCTGAGATTTCAGGCTAAGACAGACTAGGAAGAAGGACCTAGCCACCCACTTCCAAAAAAAAGACCATGAAAACCCTATGAACTGTAGCACAGCACTGTCTGATAGGGCATGGGAAGATGAGAGGATGGTGCAGAAAGACCGGGTAGAGTTCCGCTCTGCTGTCCAGGGGGTCACTGAGAGTCGGAATCCAGTCCACGGCCCTAGGAACAAGTACACGTGAGTACATCACTTGTGAACACTGACTGTTTTATTGCTTCCTTTGCAAACTCTGTATCTTATGTTTCTTTTTCTTGCCTTGCCGCCCTGGCTGGAACCTCCAATGCAGTGGAGAATAGAAGTAGCAATAGCAGATGTTCTTGCCTTGTTGCTGATTTCAAAGGTAGAGCTTTCAACATAGCACCACTAAGGATGCGATGGGTTGTAGGTTTTCTATAGATATCAACTGACAAATCAAGAAGCTCCTATCTATTCCTGGTATGCTAAGACTTTTTCTCATGCATGGATGTCGAATTTTATAAAACGCTTTCCCTGCATCTAGTGAGATCTTATCATTATTCTCCTTTATTCTGTTCATGTGGTTAGAGTTTTTCTAGATTTGAATGATTTATTTTTGAAATGTTTACCAATCTTGTCTTCTTGGATTAAACCCAACTTGGTCACGAGGTGCTATCCTATTTCTACATGGTTGGATTTGATTAGATAAGATTTTATTTTGGATTTTTGCATCGATGTGCATTCATGAGATTGGCCTAGAATTTTCCTTTCTTGTGAGGTCTTTGTCAGGTTTTTGTATCAGGTCTATGCTTTTATGAACAGTTGAGAAGTAGTTTCTCTTTAAAGTAGACAGTTTGTGTAATTTTGGTGATATTCCTTCCTTAAATATTTGTTAGACTTGCCAGTGACGCCCTCTGACCCCAAGGATTGGGGGGGAGGTACACAGTGTTAAATTCTGGATTCAGTTATTTTAACATTTAGAGGACTATTCTGATTCTCCTTCTTTTAAATGTTATTCTGGTATGCTGTATTTTTCTAGGAATTTGTTCATTATTACATTAATTTTTAAATGTTTTGCAACAGCTTTAGCCATAAAATCTGCTTACCATAGAAATGTAGTGTTATCTTCTTTCTAATTCCTAGTATTTGTTGAATCGTTTTTTTCCTTAACCTGTCTTGCCAGAGATTTACCAATTTTATTAATCTTCTCAAAGAGCTACCTTTTGGCTTTGTTAATTTGCTCTTTTAAATGCTTGTTATGGAGACTTATGACACATCCCTTCTTTCTGCTCTTATCTTTCATATTTCCTCCTCCCTCGTGGCAAGTCCTGGGTTCCATACTTTTAGCCCCATGAGGCTCAGCCGCTCTAGCTTTAAGATGCCCTTGCAGGAATCAGAAAAAAAGCAGCCTAAGACCCAGACTTACCCAGTCTGGTAATTCTTTACTATTTTGCTGGCTTCTTGATGCCTTAGGAAGATTTTTTAAAACTATTTTCACCAGAATTTCTGGCTGCATTACCTAGGAAACTATTACACACAGAATCCTTCTCTCACACTTCATCCCTGTGTGACTGTGTGTGTGTGTGTGTATTTGCCCACACGTGTGTGTGTTTTAGTGGCAAAATAATGTGTTGATCATAGAGTCCATGTTCTGAAGTAAGAACGACGTCCATTTTCCTCTCCATCACCTTGAGGGTAAGCATGCACAGTAACAGTAAACCTGTACTTTGGATTGAAACAGACTCTTCCAGGCTCTACTTTCTAAGGAACTCGCAGGAACTCTTCACCAGTGGGATTAGAAGAATGGTCAAGTACTGCCCTGACGGAGATTCTGCTCTTTCCAGGCTATGGAGATCTTTTTTCTATCTTCTTTGGCTTTCTTTTGCTTTCCCCACATTCCTCTGGTCCCACACTCGTCCGCGTTGGCATCACTCACTTTCCTATTTCAGGATCTTTGACTATTTCCAGGTTATTTTTAGACTCTGCTAGTGCAATTGCTCACAGTTCCCTCCGAGGACGAAGTCTTCCTTGATCGATTTTCGTGGAAGTTTGTTCTTTTCCATACAGGCCGCCAGAGAGAGAAAGGGCTTGTCCTTAGATGGAGTGGCCCTGAGTGCGGCCTCTCTCAGGAACAGGCAGGGGGTAGTCCAAGTCCACCCTTGATGAAAAAAGTCACTTCTGAATTGGGAGCCAAACTGAAAATGGATTTTCCCAAATGGCTAGAAGCGTGAGCACCGGGCCACATCCCACCCCACCCTCCACACTCCCTCCGCCCAGTTTCTTGGGATGTGGTCATCTTTAACCACTTCACCCTCATTTATGGACGTTACGCTGCTCTCCCTGTGGCTGACATTACTGTTAGGTAACACTCTCATGACAGCTTTCTTGATTGTATGATAACATCTCTCTTCATGGATGTTCTGACAAGCTCATGAATAAATTTAAGAAGCACCAGTTCCAAGAGTACGTACAAAATAATGACAGATTCCACAAGCCACAGAAATCATCAATCTCATTCTTCCATTGCCATCTCCTAAACACATTTCTTTCAGGGGCTAGAAGTTGTCAAGAAATTTCCAGAAGTCTTCATGCCTCCATATTCTTTAAACCTCTTACGTTCACCCATGTGGGCAGTAGACCATTGCCCTGCCTTAGCCCCAACTGGACTTCCTATGAGGCAGTGACACGTTGTATGTGTTTGTGAATGCGTGCATGTGATATAAAACAAAAGAACTTTTAAAGGCCACACAAAGAGAAATACCGCCCATAATCCTACCATCATAATAGCCAACATTAATACTTGAGTTTCTCTCTTTTTAATATTTTGTCTACCGTGTCATTGCCAGTATGGGGGAATAGCACAACATTTTTGGTTTTTTTGTGAATTTCACAGAAAGTTTTTTCCTTAAATTTTCATTTCCTCATTGCTAGTGAGACTGACTATTTCTCATAAACTAGCTGTATTTCCTCTTTTGTTCATGTCCCATGCCCATTCGTACGTTTTTGTGTGTACCTGTTTCACTCCATCAATAAAGGCTTGGGAAATGATCTTTGGATAATACAATATTTTATCTATCATAATGTGAAATGAAGATACATGCAGTTTTACTTTTCTTTATCAGCCCAGATCTTCCACCATGTGGTGGAGCCAGGATCTCCAGTCCTCTCACTTCCAGGCATGGGACTCCTAAAGTTCTTGCCCCTCTGCCTCCAGGGGGATTCACCCTCTCCCTCTGCAGCTCTCACACTTGTGTTCATTCTTCTGTCGAGCATTTTTTCACTCAACACATATTTATGGTGCCTGAATGTGCCAGGTATAGTTCCAAGGGCTGGGAATAAAGCAAAGTCTGTACCCTGGTGGAAGGTACAGTCCACAGGGAAACAGAAACAACCAGTATGACAAACAAATGAATGCTTAATGTAACATAATGTGCAATGCTCTGGAGAAAACTAAAGCAGGACGAAGGGTAAAGAGCGACTTGGAAAGTGGGGTGTGGAGAACATTATTGCAGAATTATACGTTCCACTTCGCTTTGTGTTATCATCAGAAGAGCCATCTCTACTGTTCTTCCTGACTCTCTTCACACACACACACACACTCACACACATACACCACAGTAGCCCCATGACAAGTGACAATGTACCTGCCAGGCCTAACACAGCACTTATGCACGACTGACACAACTTGTTAAACGAAGGAAAAGCTTTTCCGGATGTCTCCCTTAATTGAATGCGACCAACCAGCAATTTCTGGAAGTTTCTTGAATTTTCTGGAGGTGCACCCTGCCCTTCGGCAGCCTCTGTCTACCTGTCAGTAGTTTCCGGGGCTTTCCCAACAGCAGTTTATGCTTCTCTGATATTTGCTGGATGCTGCTCTACAAGATGACATTCGAGGCCTTGGAAGACTTCACTCCCTTTGTCTGGTTGGGTTTCAAGTTTGCGTGTAAACACAGCTCCCATCTGTGATGCCAACAAGCGTTGACTCTGTATCATCAGAAGGAGATCTTGTACTCCCACACAGGCCCACAAATGCTTCTGACTCCAATAACTCATCGTTAAACACCGTGTTACCTGGCAGGCCCTGGAGGCCAGGCTGGGAGGGTGCTTCACTTCTAAGAAAAGTGGGCCCCTTCTGGGGTCCATGATAAAATGCCAAGTTTGGCAAAAATAAAATCAGGAGACTTTGTTTTAAAGCTGCAAAAAAGCTCAAGCTTTTACGGGTGCTTCTGTTTATATTAAATAAAAGGCCCATCTTCCTTTGGATAAAGGCGTCTTAGGATGAGCAGCGAGGAGAAGGAACTGTAGGGACGAACTTCTGCCTCTGTGCTCGGCTGAGCGGACCCAGCCACGCTCTTCAGCCAGACACGAAAGAGAAACCCTGCTGATCTCAGTGGTCTGGCTCTATCAGAGCACACCATGACACGGCATTATGGAGAAACACTTTACGGGAAAGCCCTGCCACTGTGATTTCTGACGAAAAGTGCAGAATGGTTCTAGCAACACGCGGCTTTCGTAAGATCAAACAAGCCATAGAAGGGAGCACTGAGACGAAGATCAGGTCCTGGACCAGCAGAAACAATCATCGAGGTGTGTTTGGTGCTTTCTCACTGAAGAGTATACGCTCGCATCCTTTATCCAGCTGATTCTCAAATACCTCCGAGAGCTTGGCATTATCATTTTGTACACGTTAGAGGCGAGGAAATGGAATCTCTGAGGGTCATCTGTCCTGCTTTAATGGGCTGAATAGCGTCACCCTCAAAATTCGTATGTTGAAGTCCTAACCCCCAGTACCTCAGAATGTGACCTTATTTGAAGATAGGGTCTGGAAAGATGTGATTAAGTTAAAACGAGACCGTTAGGTTGGACCCTACTCCAAGATGACTGGTGTCCTTATAAGAAGAGGAGATTAGGACACAGAGAGGCACAGAGGGAGGACCACATGAGGACACAGAGAGAAGGTGGCCATCCACGAGCCAAGGAGAGAGGCCACAGAAGAAACCAAATCACCTGACACCTTGATCTAGGACTACCCTCCAGCTCCCAGAGCTGCTGCTGGGAAAGCTAAAGCCATTCTGAGCCTCAGTTCCTCACGTGGTGCCTTTCGTTTTCACTCCCTGGGAACTTGTAGAATCTTCTTTTTGCCTTAGTTGTTCTGAATTTCACAACAACATGCCTTAGCATGGGTCTATTTGTATCCATTGTACAGGGCCCTTTCGACCTGCAAGCTGGTGTCTTTCATTTCTGGAAAAGTTTCTTAAACTGTGTTTTAAAGACTTCCCCTCATCTTTTCTGTTCTCCCCTCCTGGAACTCCTATAATCTGGACCCTGCACATCCTGGATCAGGCCTGCAGCTTCTTATATTTTCCCCCCTTGTTCTCTCTTTGTCATTTTGCTGTCTTTTTTGGTAGAGTTTTTCCACATATTTTTCAATCCTTCTATTGGGTCTTTCATTTCTGCTATCATGTTGTTATTTTCCCAAAACTTACATGGTGGTGGTTGTTTTCTAAAGGTTGCTCTTTCATAATATCCTGTTCTTGATTGATAGTTGAAAAATCTTCTCATCTCTCTAAAGATAGTAGCCATGGCCATAGTCTCTGCTTCCTCCTGGATTTTTAAAAATTTTTCATTGAGATATAATTCACATACATAAAATTCACTCTTTTAAAGTATACAGTCAGTAATTTTTTAGTGTATCCAAAGAGATATACCACCATTAACCTCCTTGTTGGGTGCACAGATTTGTCTATTGTAGACATTTCACCTGCAGGGAATCATATGTGATTGTGTTGTATCAGATTCTCAGTTGCCTTCAGGTGAAATGCCCTCTCTAATAGAATTCATAGCTAAACTGCTTCTACAGATAGTTGGTGGGGATTGAAGGTGTTCTGTTACTCCCCTTTATTAGTAGATCCAAGAGTCACGGAAGGCTAGCCCTGGAAGGAACCTTCAAGATCTTCTAGAACAATATATTCATGTTTCTCTTGGAGAAACTCTAAGAGGCCAAGGGTAGAACCAAGGGGCAAAGCTGGTGAGGGCAGTTTTGGAGTCACTTCTGTGGGGCCAAGAGGAAGGTGTGGGAGAAGATGGCTCAGGCCTGAAGGGGGGCCAGGGAAGTGCCCAGGAAATGCCAGCACTTGGGGCTGAGAGGACACTTGCAAAGGAACTCCACTCCCTCTGCAACCCCCACACCTAGGTCCAACCAGGAAGACGCAGGAATGACCAAGGTCCGAGACGCAAGGCTGGAGGTGACTTGCTTCTGAGTTGCATTATGTCTTCCAAAATGATATGTTGAAGCCCTAACCCTTGGTACCCTAGAATGTAACCTTACTTGGGTTATTTGCAGATATAATTAGTTAAATGAAGAAGCGGTCGTACCGGATTAGAGCGGGCCCTTAATCCAACGTGACTTGTGTGCCTATAAGGAGAAGAAAGGGAGGCCGGAGAGAGCGATGCAGGGAGAAGGCCGGGTGAAGATGGAGGCAGGGACTGGAGCGATGCGTCTACAAGCCGAGAGAAGCCAAGGAGTGCTGGAAACCACCAGAAGCTGGAAGAAGCAAGGAAGACTCCTTGTCTGTGGATTTCACAGGGAGCAGGGCCCTGCCAACCCCTTGGTTTCAGACTTTGGCCTCCAGAACTGCGGGAGAACAGCTTTCTGTTGGTTAAGCCCCTGGTTCGTGGAACTTTGTTCAGCAGCCCCAGGACACTCATCCTGGTCACAAGGGCAAACATCGGGTTTAGCTGCTGCCCTGCCTCCGGCCGTTTTTCCTGGTCCTTAGTTTGATTCATCCTGCTAAAAGTAGCTGATTTCAGACCCAGTTAATTGCGAGCATTGGCATGTTCTTTCTCTGTCAGCGTTCACGTCCCCAACTTGCTGAAGTCTTATTTTCCAATGATTCCTTCTCTCTGCCTGTTCTCTGCAGGGGTCTCTAACTGTGGGGATCTTAGCTCTGCAGCTCAGGGGTCTTGGGGGCTGGGGAGCAGATGGGGGGGCCTTGCCAATCCCTCTCTGCCCGACGCCCCTGCTGCCCCATAGAAGGAACGTCGGACATGTTTAGAAAATGATGTCATGTTTACCCTCGATGTGCGATAGCACCCCTGGGGCTAGGATGAGGCAAGGTGAAACCACTGATGTGTGGCTTTGCCATGCAGCCAAGGGCAAGTGACAAACGATGCTCCTATTCAGACTGAAACTGAAAGATAGTGTCATAACCAGGAGGGAAAAAGGTCAGAAGCGAAAACACGAAAGTGCCACTTGTGACAAACAGAGAGAAAGGGAAATTAGGTTTCACTTACTTAAATTACAGAGGGAGTACACGCTGATTCAAAAAACTAAAACTACATAGAAGCACATCAAGTCAACCCAGAAGCACCTCGCCTCCATCTTCAGCCCCCAAACGTGTCCCCCACATTTGGACTCCCCAGAAGCTGCTATTTTTAACATGTGCTGAATACACCTAAGGAGAACACTTTCCATTGCCCCTATAGACATGGTCTAACATGGTTTGTGTCATTTCATTTTATTTTAAAACCACAGTGTTCCCGACTCGCTTCCCACTCACTAGAACGTTATCGACATCTTTCCACCTGAGTGAATGGGGATTTATCTCAGAAAGTAATTGTGCATCAGTCTTAGAGGAGCTTGTGGGAAATATGGGGGATTATAAGTTCACAATGTGCCTTGCGGAAACATACCACGTTTCTATGGGTGTAAGCTGCAGCACACTAATTTGGCACGACACAAAGGCTGGATAGCAAACAGACTCTAAGGAGGTCGGGCCAGAAGTGGAAAAAGCCATCAGCCAGTTTTAACGCTCAGGCTTCTCACTGTAAATGTGTGAAGTCTCTCTTCCACACCTGGGAGGAAGTGAACACAAGAGAAGCCACAACAGGAGTCAATAGTTACGGTGGTTAGAAATTTTGTCAATGTAGAAATGAACAGCCAGCGGAAATCATACCTTTTCATCTTGGGTCAGATAGAAGATAGGCCTAATTTGCACAGTGCAAAGATGGCTAATGTGCAATTAATTGCTAAATCTTAAAAATTGTGGCGGTAAATCACAAAGAAAAACAAAAAGACCAAATATAGTGATTCAGAAAGTAGAAGACAATCTTCTTGAAGAGGATAAACAATCTTGAGAATCACTTATTCCTTGAATGCCTCAGAAAGACATTTGTTCAAGATATTTTAGATCTGTAGGAGGGCAGAATGAATTCTTCCCACCCTGATTGATCATGTCAGATCAGAGGTTCTCAATGGGGTGATTTTGCCCGCCACCCCCAGGGGACATTTGACAATGTCTGGAAACATCTTTGATTGTCACAGCTGGGGTGGGGAAAGGGAAGGAGTGCCGTCAGCATTAGTGGGGGAGGCCAGGGATGCTGCTAAACATCCTACCGTGTACAGGACAGCCCCTCACAACAAAACAGGATCCAGCCCAACATGTCAGTCTGCCTAGGCTGAGAAACCCAGTGGTAGAGGTTTCCTAAAGGAATTGCTTTGTTTTATAAAGGGCATGAAATCCTATTGAATCAACTTCTGATATGAATTCAGAAACACAGGTTCACATCATTTTTTTGCGAATCTAAACCAATCTAAACTCAACTGACCTACTCCCCCCGCAAAAAAAAGTAGAAGTCAAAATTTTGAATGCGATTGACTCCATATGTAAAATTAGGAAGTAAAGATAAACAGTAGTACCCAAAACACAGAACAGAATTTCTAGACGGGCAAGATGTGACTCCAGACACTGGAGGGGACTAGAGGGGTGGGCTGGTTCCCAAGCACTAAGCCAGACACCATTATGTTTCTCACAATAAACTAGCCCATAGCTGGAAAATGACACTCTGGGCCTGGAGAAAAAAATTAAAAATTATTTCCATCATAAAGGGAAAGACTAGAAACTTAGCCTCTTATGTGGTTAGTTGACTAATAGGACACACACACACACACACACACACACACACACACCACTTCTTCTTGATTTTTGTGAATAAAATCCAGCTCAACCTTAGGAAAAAAATCATGGTCAGAAAAATCTTTCCTTTTTTTCATTGGGTCCCAGCCAATAAATATTAGCCTCTGGTGCCCTGCTTGAGTTAAGCCTGTCACCTTCCCAACCCCTCTGGACCCAGGCACCAGCTGTGGATTTCGTACTCCTGGCGTCAGCTCAGGTTCTTGCACAGGTTGGCTATCTCATTGCCTCAGCCCTGCTTTGAAAGTTGCCATTGTCTTAGGAAGTCAGAAGCTCTGTAAGCCCACCAGCCAGGCAAAAGAATGTGGAGCATCTCAAACGGCGGCGTCATGCGCATCAACTGTTTCTTTAAGGGCAGGTAGTAATAGATTGCGGGCGAGCCAGGAGTTTCATCAATAGGCTCACTGTGGCCTTAGGAAAACCCAGGCAGTAACCACAGTAACAGAGATGACCAAGAATTAGTCCCACGAGGCCTCTGTCAGAATGAGGGCCACCACCTGCCGTTGTGCAGGTTATATGGAGCTCAAAGGCCCCAAGGAGACTCGGGGAGGCTGACTCCAGCCCCTACCTGGCTTGCCTTGTTCTGCCTCAGGAGGGGGCCTACCTCTAACCTTCATAGGACTTGCAGCAGCCTGACACAAACGCTTCAGAGGAAAATGAAGAACGACAGCCATTCCTGGAGGCCTAATGAGGGGTTCCCTCCAAGTAAGCTTTGCTCTGCCCTCTGTGTTTTCATTAGAAACCAGAAAACTACTGATCTCTATTTATTTTTTAAGCTACCATAAACTAAATAATCCGTTCCTATTAATGACCCTAATTACTCGGCTCCTATTTTTAAAGGCTGGTCTTTCAGCACGCTCTAAGTGGGTGGTTTTAATTAAGCCTAATTGCAGATACGTCACACGCAAATATCCACCCCACACAAATGATTAACAGGGCTTGGAATTTAGTTCACTAAACAGGGGTTTGCCATGGGATGATGGTGTCTCTCAACCTTAAACGTATGGTATAAATTACTTTTATGACTATGATGGCCGAGGGGCTTGTTCATTAAAGCAGAGTCGTTTGGACACAGTCTAGGGCCAGTATCCAGCTAAATTCTCAGAGCAGCTGTCAAGTTCATGGAACGTTTGTTTCCCTGAAGCTTTAAGTTGGAATGCACTGGTTTTGATTTTCTGGTTTGTGTGCCCAAATGTCTTCTTCCAAAGAAGTGTCTTCTAACACGGCAACATGATTTATCATTAAAAAAGTGCTAATCCTAAGTAAAAAAAAAAAAAAAAAAATCACTTTCTGTGCAAAGTGATTTTCTTCTAATTGCTCCGCATCAGCCCTTCCCTAGAAATCAGCTTTCTATTGCTGACAACCCACCGTCACATACCTTATCCAGCTAAATCTCGCCTGATTCTCGAATATCTCCGGGAGCCTGGCACTGCTATTTTTTACATGTCAGAGGTGAGGAAACCGAAGCTCAGAAAGGTGATCGGCCAGCACAAGATCTGCTCGGACTGGGCTTAGGGGCACCTGCTTGAGAACTCACCTGCAAGGGGCCGCTTTGTCCTGGAGATCTGATCTGGCTCCAAACCGAGACCTCCGCCAGCATCACTCCCCGTGGGCGGGGCAACCCAGCCCAGCAGCCAATCAGGAGCCGCCATAATAAACATGCGGTGACTCGGCTCCCCTCCACCCGCACACCTCCACCTGCCCTTTCGCGGTCCACATCGTGTGCTCAACATCCACGGAAGATTTGACATTTTTACCGGAGCCTTGCACACACACAGTAAGAGAAGGAAAAACTGTTCTCAGTGTTAGGCTGCAGACTGCCTGTTGGTTGACAACAAAGAAGCTGCAAAATATTGCTGGAAGGTTCGTCTGAAAATGGTTCTAGCTGCGATGTTCTTGCAGCGTAGATGCCAACTCGTTCAAATCCACTACAAACTGTGCCCGACTGTAGAGACAGTGGTGGCCACCTAGGGTTTCCATTGTTTTCGTAAAGTTGGTTCCCTGTAGGAATACGTTTCTGATGCTCTGAAGTACAGACTAAGATGCTCCGTGACAGTGATAGAGAATTGGAGTGGATTATAACAAGGGATTATAACAAGACAATCAAAATCGTGTCCCGTTTCAGGTGTGGCCTAAACCAGCTCCTGCACGTTGGCTGTACCTTTCAACTGAATTGAGAGGGGTTCCTTTTAGTCAAGGTCAGAGGAGGTCTGAAAAATCGAGAGCTGGTTGTTTTCCATGTAGATTTGACCTTTAGATATTGGCCACTCGGCACTGTTGACTTGGACCGAGAGTGTAGAGAGGTTAGGACCACAGGCTTTAAAATCCAACACACTTGATTACGAATCTCAGCTCTTCCATTAACCACTGTGTGACTTCAGGCACATTATTTAACCTCTCTGAGCCTCTGATTTCCACATCTGTAAAAGTGAACCGTCCTACTTAAATTATTGGGTCATTGTGAGGTTTAAATGAAGTGGTAAAGCCTTGGCCATGACAAATGCTAATACATGTCAAAAAGAGGTCTTTTTTTAATCCGAGCATTTCCCCGAACTTAGAATTTTGATCAAATTACATAGAAAAGCCAAAGTAACCATAATTCTTAAATATTCTTTAATGAACTGACCACTTAGAGAAGTAGCTGACGTGCAAACCCCTCCACACCTAACACAGTCTCGATCAAAATCCACTGGATAAGTATCCACACCAGTCTTATTAACAGACAAATAATGAAACCACCAGAAAATGTGCAAAGATAATGGAAACTGATGACAAAGTGCAACATCAAATTGTGCCTGGGATGTAAGGACTCATGAAGTTGAAGAACACGATTGAGGGACTGCTGGAACTGCTCAGTGTGCAGTGAAGGCGGATGTTGTAAATATAACCTGTTTCTTAATAAAAAACCAAAATACTTATTTTCATCATTTTAGTTTTATTTCTCAAGATGACTTTCCAGTTGTCACCCTTTCCCCGACTTGTTCCATGAGATCGTGTCCCAATCTTAAGTTCAATTTATGTTGCTTTTATTTTTAGTATAAATTATCCTCCAAGAAGAGACGTCCCTGTTTATGTAAACTTACGTATATCATTCCACAGAATGAGGAAGAAATGGTTTCACAAGTTATATTCCATCAATATGAACAAACACAAGACAAATACGAGTTGAATAGGATTAAATTTTCTGTGTGCCACTGATGACGGGGATGGACATAGGGGAAAGATAAAGAGAAGAGAAGGCAAAGCATAAAACTAAACAGACAAACATAGAACAGAGTTCTGTTCTTGACTCTGCTTCCCTGAAAGGCAGCGCAGACCTCCCGGGGCTCCTGGAAGCAGGAAGCTCTCCCACCTGCAGCCAACAGTGAATGGACCAGAGCACTTCTGACCACAGGACCCGAGTCGGCCACGTGCAAGAAACTTCACTCCCTGAGCACAACTTTCAAATGCACTGAGTGTGGTTTCACCCTTGGTCTCTCCTCCTCCAGTTTTCCATCAATGTCTGATTTGTTGGCATTGCTTTGCTCCTAATGCCACCCCCAGTCTTCCCCACTCGCTTCCAAATGGCTGGTGCCAACACAGTGGTTGTATAAACATCATTGGATATGCAGCTGCCAGCCTTCATGCCGGTCTCTGTTTGAATGAGTAATCTCATTACCAGTCTTCAAAGCAAGTCCGCTCCCCCAGAAGTAGTACAACCCTCGTAGTACAGAAATGCTTCATTCGTCCATCCATCACAATAATGTAAGTCACGTGTTCTGAAAAGCTAAAAGCATGTATTTTGCATACATAGAAATAGGAGGTTTGCAAATTTCTGGGACTTCGCTTTATTGGAGGAGGAGCAGGGTAGAAATGAATTCCACATTTTCTCAATGTGAACTTTGTTAAAAACCCACATCATGCAACATCTGGATGAATCAGTCTCCAGGACTCAATGTAAACGGTTGTTGATATAAATAGATGTGCTTTTAAACAAAGACAGATGTCCCAGACCAAAATGTTAAGAAAACACGTAAACAGTTGAATTCAAAGACGTCTTGGCTCTCGTTTCTTTCCCAATAGGTGAATGTTCGCTGGGCTATGACAGCAAAGGGAGGAGGAGGGGACGTCTTGTTTCCCAATAGAAAGCCATGTTGTGCCATAGGAAGCAGGTGTGCGAACAGCACACCATCAAGAAGAGCGTCCACTGGCCTGTCTTGTGATGCGTTCTTACTCATACATTCTCATGGTATTCATTGATTTACTTGAAGAACATTCCAGAAGACTTCTGTACTTAGTGTGCCTCAGAATATTATTTCAGGGAGTACTAAGTGGGAGGCGTTGGGAAATAAGTCACTGGAATTTGAGGGTCGGTCAGGCTGACGTCAGTTGGGAGAAGAAGCTGGGAGCCGGCCGGATTCTGGAGCGGGAGTGGGCCATGGGACCACGGTCCTCAGTGGGAACAGGCTGCATCCCACTTCCTCAGTACAAGGACCTGAGATCAGAAAGATGATGAACAACTCTGCACTTCAGTGAGGGGAATGCTCTCAGGGAGATTACCAAGAAAACTGGCACCAAGCAGAGAGGTCATTTATAAATAGGGCAATTCGCATTTTTTGCATGTCAGGCACTGCCCTAGGAGGCATTTTCACATACATTCCCTCGCTGGTTGTGAGGGATGTAATAAAGAATTTAAAATTCCAAAGGAATTAGAGACAGAAGACATGGACGTGTTTTGACCATACTTCCCTTTATATGGTAAAAAATTCTACCTACTCTGCCAAAGCAGGTCCTCCCTTCTTTCCGGGAGGGCATGGCAAAGACCATGGCCCTTGGACTGAGCTTTCCTCAGGAGGAAGCTGTCGCTGCTTTGGAGGGGGCCAAGGACCGAGTTGGGGGTGCCAGTGTTAGAAGATAAAACAGGCTGGAAAGCCGGCCCGGGGTCCTCTTCGGGAATCCCCTCCCTGTCCAACCAGGGTGCCCCAGTCTGCACGACAGGCACAGGCCAGAGGGCTGATGCCCTTGGCCGTGAGGGCGTGGCTGCCTTGCTGACCACACACAGGTATAAGCATACCTGCTGGCTGAGGTTTAAGGTAGAAAAGTCCTGCTTTAGTTTCATTTGTCATGAAGCCAAGAGATCTGGAACTTGGTTCTTTCTCAAACCAACAGAAAAGAAAATCAAAACGGAGCACCAGTCACAGGGTACTTTAGGAGGCATATCATCCTCATCTTGAACACGAATATTATTATTTATAGGAAATTACCACTCGATTGTGCACACAGGGTGCACAAGTTGTCAGGAGTTGCAAAAGCAGTCTCTGACTATACCAATACATCATTGTCATCAGTGACAGGGAAGTTTGGTCTCCATGCTGCCAGACATCTGTGAGTATTAGGATAAAATGCCGTATTCATCAAACCTTCAGATGAGGCCCCAGGCAATGCTTGGTATGTGGAGATACGCTGTAGCAGAGATGGGCAAGGCAAGATGTTCACAGTCCTGTATCCTCTGCTTGGGTACATATTTCCCAGCCTCCCTTGGAGTTAGCTTGGCCATTTCACTGGGTCCTAGGTGATGGAAAGTGGGCAGAAGTAATGGGATGCATGACCTTTGATGCACTCTCTTCCTCTTCCGTTGTGATCCTACAGATCATGCGCAAAGATCATTTCACAAGATGTAAGGAGACTGGATCCCTGAGTTACCACTTGGAGGAGAGCCCAAGAGAGCTGCCCAGCCTGCATCAGACTGTGGATGAGTGAAAAACAGTTCTTTATTACGTTAAGACACTGAGATTTGGAGATTGTTTGTTACAGCGGCTAACATTTATTAGCCTGACTCGTGCATCTAGTTTCTGGGAAGTACAGATAGATACTACCAGGCAGTTGCTTTCAAGTAACTTATTTTTCACCCTTTTCTTGATTAGGTGTGTAGTTCAAAATCAGTCCCAAAGGATTGCAGCTGGGAAGAGAAAGAGAAGCAGGGGAAGAAAGGAGAGGAGGGATGCTCACTCTGGACCTGAATCACATTAGATTCCTAGAATGAAAGGAAACCAACAGTGTTGTTCAGTCCATTCCCTGATTCTAAGCATGGCTGCACCCAAATCATCTTTGAGAGGTAGTCTGGTCCTTATTCCTGAAGGCAGCCAGGCATGAGATCCCACAGCCCACCCTAGTAAGTCAGTGACTCAAAACTTGGGGACCAGGGGGTTCTCTTTGAGTGCCAGTCCAAGCCCATTGGCAGGCCACATCTTGTTCCCATCCATTCCATTCAATGAGGAAACAAACTGTTGCTCATAATTTCCACTCTGTATGTCTTCATTTGTTTGGCTACTGACATCATCTGAATGCATTGCTCTTAGATTTATTTAATCCAACTGGCAAGGGCTGAGGCTCAGTCTCTGCCCACAAAGAGGTAAGATAGAGACATCAAAAGGCTAACAGGATCTTCTTATGTTTACAAGGAATGAGAGGGACTTGAGAAGGAAGAAGAGGTGGGCTGCAATCTTCAAGGGGCCTTCCCAGAGGAGGGGGGCTTCGAGAAGCCCTGAATGATGGTGAGGACTTGGAAGAGTCAGGAGAGGGATTAAGACATTATGAGAGAATTCTGGAGGCCAGGAAGAGCATGGGGCAAGATGGTGAGAACACTAGCTTCATTGGAGTGGAAATTTCATTGGGGAATAGGGGAAAGAGGGATCAAGGGGAAGAAGAATGAGATCTAGGCTTGGAGGGCATGGCAGGTAGAATCATGACCTCCCGAGGGTGTCCAAGTCTGAATTCCCAAAACCTGTGAATGTTACCTTATGCGGCAAAGAGGACTTTGCGGATGGGATTGGGTTAAGGACCTTGAGATGGGAGATTATCCTGGATTAGGCAGGTGGGCCCTAAATGTCATCACAAGGGTCTTTATAAGAGAGAGGCAGGAGTGTCTGACTCAGAAAGGGTGATACTACGACGGAAGCAGAGGCCAGAGAGAGAGAGATTTCAAGATGCTGTGCTACGATGCTCTGCCTTGAAGACGGAGGAGGGGCCGTGAGCCAAGGGATGCAGGTGGCCCGTAGAAGCTGGAAAAGGCAAAGAAGCAGATTCTCCACCAGAGCTTCCAGTAGAATGCAGCCCTGCTGGCACCTTGATTTTAGGACTTCTGACCTCTAGAACTGTAAATTTTGTGTCGTTTTCAGGAACGAAGTTTGTGGTAATTTGTTACAGCAGCAATAGGAAACTAATCCAGAGTACTTCAAATCTGAGGCTGGTGAGACTTTAACCCGTAAACCAATCTGAGTCTTGGACTCAGAAGGCCTTTGGGCAGAGGCATGAAGTCACTCCTCCTACATGTGTGTGTTGCATGAGCTTTGTGTAAGCTCCACAAAATAGGTCCTTGCCCATACTGGTCCCCAAGTGCCCCAGCACAGAGAACAGTGCCTGTCACACAGGTGAGACCCTATAGAGCATTTTCTGGATGAATGAGCACATCACAATAAATGCTACACTCTCTCTAGTTGAAGTTCTCATTCCCTCTCACTTGAACTATTTCAATATCCACCTCATCGCCCTCTCCATCTTTGATCTGCCCTCTCCGTCTTTGATCTTGTCTCCATTCCAACCTGCTGCCGTGTTCGTGCTCCAATATGAGCTCTGGTTATGTTATTTTCATCCAAATGAAATTTGAATTCCTTCAAATATTATGTTAAGCCCTCCATGCCATGGCTTCAGATTACCTTCAGGAGCGGAAACCGTCTGCACCCACACAGTTTCCTGTCTACGTTGACCTCAGTCCACTGTTAAGTTGCCCTCCGTAACGTGACCTTACCACCCACTGTGCTCATCAATAGCCTTCCTGTTCTGAGAAAGCCTTGCCCTGGAAAGGGAAAGTTACTAACTTATTGTTAATTTCAGGATGTGCCCAGAAAAAGTCCTTTAAATGAGCATCAAACTGTTCAACTCTTCCATAGATAGCATCAAGGATTGCTTAGTCTCCAAGACTGTTTTGAGAATCCTGCCTTAAAACCCTCATCTTGTCCACACTAACCCTAAACCTCTATATCATGATCCTTACCCAATCCTATCAAGCTTCCTCCACATTGAAAAACCCGCCAAACCCCTAAAACCTTATAAAGATCCCAGTTTGACCTTACCCATCTGAAACACGGCTCGGACTCTGTGGAGATTATTTGCAAATAATAGAACAGAAAGCAGAGGGGCACTTGCTCTCGGGCTGACTTATCCACCAGGTGGTGTGGGCTAGCACTTCCAGTCTATTAACTTTTTGAGGGGCCTATGAAAATGTTTGACTGCCTGGGTGAGAAAAGAATATTATGAACTCAAAATTGTTTCATCAAACGTCTACCAACCATCATGCTATCTCAGTTCATTAATTATTGAATTTTGAATGTGTTCAAATTTTGCTACGTTTGAAAACAATTTGTAAGGTTGATTTTCTCAATTCACCAGAGTTTAGAATCCTCGAGTAGGCACAGTAGATTAGATTAGCTACCTGGAGCCAACTAATTTTGAAAGTGAGGTTATTTTTTTTAAAAATCTGTCAAGTTATTCTATGTTCAAAAAATATTTAAGATGGGAATTTGGTGCATTTTAATATATGTGATGTAATGCATTGTGGTGTTGCCAAAAGTGAGAGAGCCTTCAAACAGGTCTGCTAGTAATGGGGCCGAAAGGAAGGACAGCATAGGGACAGAATGATAAGGACAATGGTAATAATAACCGTGGTTAATAGTCATTGCACACTTATCATGTACCACTGATTCCTTTCATCTTTTTTTTAATTGAAGTGAATTTCACATAACATACAATTCGCTCTCTTAAAGTGAACAGTTCAGGGGCATTTTGTACATCGACAGTGCTGTGCCACCATCCCTCTCTACTTTCAAGTCTTTCTCATCATCCTAGAAAAATACCCCAGATTCATCAAACAGTAACTCCGTGTTCTCCCCTCCCCCCGTCCCCTAGTAACCACTGATCTCCTTTCTATCTCTATGAATTTGCCCCTTCTAGATATGTTATATGAATGGAATTGTACAATATGTGCCCTTTTGTGTCTGGCTTCTTTTTTAGAATATTTTCATCACTTCAAACAGAAATCCCATTCCCATCAGCTATCACCCCATTATCCCTCCAGTTCTAAGCGACCACTAATCTACTTTCTCTCTCTACAGACTTGCCTATTCTGGACATTTCATCTGAATCAAATCATACGATATGTGGTCTTTTGTGACTGGCTTCATTCACTTAACCTATTTTTCAGGGTTCATCTGTGTCGCAGTACTTCACTCCTTTTTATGACGGAATGATGTTCCATTGTATGTCTGTGTCACAATTTGTCTATCCATTCATCCGTTGATGCGCATTTGGGTTGTTTCCACCTTTTGATTATTATGATTAATGCTGCTAGAAACACTATGTACAAGTCTCTATATGAACATACATTTTCATCCTCTTGGGTCTACACCTAGGAGCGGAATTTCTGGTCAATATGGTAACTCTGTGTTTAAGTTTTTGAAGAATGATTTCTTTTATCTTCACAATGGTCATATGAGGAGTCAGAAATAGGTATGATCATGTGCCCGGTAAGAGGTAGAGCCATAATTTGAACTTGGGCCAGTCTGGTTCTAGAGGCCTGTCCTTCCACTCCCCTGGAGTGCCCAAGAGATAGAGCATAGTGGGGGCACTCGTGGGCCCTGTGCAGGGCACAACAGGAAGTAAAGGCTACCAAATGCGTGATGTGCCCAGGTACATCCTGAATGGAGGACTGTGAAGGTGGGTGGAGACCAGGTCCTGAAGGGTACTCAACATCAGTATGGTAGCCAAAGTCAGATAGCCAGAAGTAGATGGGCTTTGAGGACCAGTGGGGCCAGGATGTGTCACTAGGATCCTTTAGATTCAGATAGTAATGGTGGCCAAGAATGGGCCAGAGAGCCCATCCTCAGGCACAGACCTGAGTGAAATGAGCAGCACTATGGACTGCCCATATCACTTTTCATGATTCAATTAAGAGAGTCACCACCTCTTAGCAGAGAAGAGAAATGAACAACAGTGCAAACACACAGACACACGTACAAGAAGCAACAATAACCCACATAGCCATCCACAGTGGCTACAGCAATTCAGAAAATTAAATAGAGAAGTCAGAGGAAGTTTATTTATTTTGCTGTTCATTCTCTTGCATATTAAGATGGATACTTAGGTCATTCATTTTCAGCCCTTTTTTTCCCCAATATAAGCATTTAAAGCTATGAATGTGTTTCTAAGTTCTGCTTTAGCTGCATGCCCCAAGTTTTAATATTTAGCATTTCCCTAATCATTCAGTCATAAACATTTCATAAATTCCATTATGATTTCTTCTTTGACCTTTGCATTTAGGTTTTCTATTGCTGCATTGAAAAGAAAACTTAGCTTAAAACAACAATTATTTTATTTTACCTCATGATTTTGTAGGTCATGAATTTGTGCAACTGCCAGCTGGGTGATTCTTTTGTCCTTCTGGGTTTTGACTGAGGTAACTGGTGATATTCAGCTGGAAGATGGGCTGGTCTGGGGGGTGGAAGACAGACCCCCTCGCATTTGGCATCTCGACAGGGATGGCTGAGAGGTTAGGCTCAGGTGGGACTATTGGCTGGAGTGCCTTCACATGGCGTCTGCCACACGGTGATCTCAGAATATTTGGACTTATTCAAGGCTGCTCGGGGTTCCCAGAGAGTGATCTAGGAGTAAGGAAGCTGCCAGTCTAAGGTCTGGACCTGGAAACTGGCACAGAACCACTTTCGCCGTATTCTGTTGCTCAAAGTAGTCACAGAGACCTCCCAGATTCATTGGAAGGGACAAAGAAGCAGCAAAGAATTCCTGGTCATGTGTCTGGGATGAATTATGCCCCCTCAAGATTCATATGTTGAAACCTTATCTCCTAGTACCTCAGAATGTGACTGTATTTGGAGACAGAGCCTTGAAAGAGGTAATGAAGTTAAAATGAGGTCATTAGAGTTGTCCCTAATCCAGTCTGACTAGTATCTTTATAAGAAGATGTTAGGACACACACACGCAGACAGAGAGGCAACCATGTGAGGACAGAGCAAGAAGGCGGCCATCTGCAAGCTGAAGAGAGAGGCCTCCATAGAAATCAATCCTGCTGACATCTTGATCTTGAACTTCTGCCTCCAGAACTGTAAAAAGATAAATTTTTGTTGTTTAAGCCACCCAGCCTGTGGTACTTTGTTATGGCAGCCTTAGAAAACTAAGACACTATCTTTGATCTACGCATCCACAAATTTCTTATAATAGTGTTTCTTAAACTCCAATTACATGGGTTTTCTTCTAGTTACCTTTTTGTTATTGATTTAATAGCAGTGTGACTAGAGAATGCACTCTGTAATTTACCAATCCTTTGAAATTGGTTGAGGCTGTCTTTGTTTTTTTTAAAAGATTTTATTTTTTTCCTTTTTCTCCCCAAAGCCCCCCGCTACACAGTTGTATACTCTTCGTTGTGGGTCCTTTCAGTTATGGCATGTGGGACGCCGCCTCAGCATGGCCTGATGAGCAGTGCCATGTCCGCGCCCAGGATTTGAACCAACGAAACACTGGGCCGCCTGCAGCGGAGCGCACGAACTCAACCACTCGGCCATGGGGCCAGCCCCGGTTGAGGCTGTCTTTTAGCCCAGTATACATACGACATAGGTGACTATTCCGTGTGTACCTAACAAGAAGGTGAATTCTGTAATCACGGTTCTGTGGTCCTTCTCCATCTGTTGGGTCAAGCGGGGTCCTCAAGAGAGAACTTTTCCCCATGGTAGTCTGATGGTTGTGGTGGGTGACATTTCTAGCTCACCCCGTGCACTGAGGGTGCAGTCATGTAGGGTCCCAGCTTTGTGGGGGCCTCCTGCTGGACTCCTCACTTTGAATAGCACTGGGCTCTGTCTGCTGCCATCTCCCTCACTTCCCCGCAAGAAGAGATGCTCCATTTCACCTTGCTGGGCAAATGCCCTCAAGGCAAAGACACCCCTTGCTCAGTTCACCCCTTCTAAGCTCCCATCTTCACTCAGCCTCTCATCTTTGTCTCCCAGACCTTTGGCCAGCTGCTGGATCCAAAACAAGGAGTTTTAAAAATAAGTCTTTCATTGGGGCCAGCCGAGTGGGGCAGTGGTTAAGTTCACACGTTCCGCTTCGGTGGCCCAGGGTTCACCGGTTCAGATCCTGGGCATGGACATAGGCATCGCTTGTCAAGCCATGCTGTGGCAGGCAACCCACATATAAAGAAGAGGAAGATAGGTACAGATGGTAGCTCAGGGCCAGTCTTCCTCAGCAGAAAGAGGAGGATTGGCGGCAGATGTTAGCTCAGGGCTAATCTTCCTCAAAAAAAAAAAAGTCTTTCATTCAGCATATGAGACACTGGCTGTACAAAGGGACGATGACCAAACCAAATACAAAAACAGCACTCTAACCCACAACCTGCAGCTGTCTGCCCAGGAAAACCCCCTGTGTCTACAGTAACCAGCCAAGAAGCCAGCCTTGCTATAAGTCAGCTTGCAGGAAGCCAGACTTCGCCCTCTACCAACAACCCAGGACACTAAACAACAATTTTTGTAACAATTAGCCCAAAACAGCCAGGACTTGATTAACGACTGACAGCTTCTCCAATTTTTGTCCTGGCTTCCAACTTAGGACCAACCAGAGAAAGCCAAATACGTACCTGAACCACTCACATTGGACACCCCACTTCCAGAGAGCCGCCTACAGCCTCCCCACCCCCACAGCCTCCACTCAGGGTGCACCCTGGGGCCGCCCCTTTTCCCCTCTATGAAGCTTCCCCACCGCCTGCCTGCCTCTGAGTCCCCGCCAAGATGAAGGGTGGTGGCCAACTCTCTTGCCACAGCCAGCTGGAATAAGTAGGCTTTGCTCTTTTCATTTGGGTGGTCTTCGTTTATATCCACACGTTTAGTTGTTTGGGTTATTTTAACCACCATTTTTAGTTGTTTCTTAACCCAGAATGCAGTCTGGTACTTCTCAATTGATGGGTTTTTCCACCACAAATTTCCACAGTAAAGACTGGCTCTGGACTCATGCTCCTCAATGCTGCTGTGCGTCTTCAGTTCCCCGACCCACCTTGCGGCCCTCTCCTAACTTGACCTCACACCAACAGGCTTCCCCGCTGCATGTGTTCTCCACTCAGTGGCCAAAAGGATGTTTCCAGAACTTGAATCTGCTCAGCTTGAAACCGGCAGCAAGTTAGCCATTGATGATTCAGTAGCTAGGAGCTGAAGTTGTTTTTCCTTTTTGCAATTACTGATTATAGCTTTTAGCTGGTTAACCCGCCCATTGTGAACTGTGCTGTTTGGGCAATATGCTATCTGACTCCCACTAGGTTCCTATAGATAACGTCTCCCTGGAGCCTGGGTCACCATGGCAATGGGTGTGTGAGCTGTTTTTCAGGAATTAGAACCCCTTGTCCACTTCAGGATGGTAGAGATTACCAACTCCTCAACTGGGCCAGCACAGATATCTGATAGGCGACCTTTTGAAGTCAAGAAGCTAAAAACTCCACCCTCAGATGATGCTAATGCCACCATTTTGTGAACATGCGTCCTATGAAGAGGCATGGAGTCTGACTGCGCTTGCACAGACCATCAATTCCCTCACCTCTCCTCACCTCCAATCACCTCTCTCCACATTTCAGACCACCTTGCCCCCTACCCCTAAATATCCCAGAGTCCCGATTTTCAGGGAAGTAGATTTGAGGCTCTTGCTCTCACTTCCTTGCGTGGCTGCCTTGTGAGTAAACCCTCTCTCTGCTGCAATCTCGTCATCTCAGTGTTTGGCTTTCCGGGCGACAGGCAAAACTACCGGGGTCCACCACCCCGACTTCCATACCCTCTGTTGTCTACTCAGGAACAATTGCTAAGACCCCAGCTCATTGGGTTGGATGTATAAATCTCAAATTAATTCCTCATGAGAAAATTGAGATACTCATTTATGGTGAAACCAGCAGAATCATGGCGTTGGTCTGTTCCATGAGCCCATAGGCGAGTAACATCTGGAATCAGGAATGGAGTGCTGTGTGAAGTGATGGGATTTCAGTCTGCCTTCCTGGCTTTCACCATCTGACATCATCATAACTAGAAGAAAGATGTTGCAGCGTTAACAGAAGCCAGACATTTGTGAGAAGGTGGCCTGTCAATGGGCATCCCTCACCCAAAAAAGCAAGGATGAGGAATCTGCCCGGAGGAGAAATAACTGGCATAACTGGGTCTGTGGAGAGCATGGTGCGCTTACATTGGGAGGGGAGAAGGGGGGCATAAAGGAGGGAGCAGGGTCAGCCTTGAACTCTGGAGAAGTTCTTTGCAGCTTCTGTAGCATACTGGGAGCATCTGTCCCAACATGCCACAGCCTGAGGCCAAACCTGGGTCGAGATCAAGAAGGCCGTCCCTATAAGGTGATATTTACATTGAAATCTGCTGGAAGGATCAGGTAGAAAGTAAAACCCTTGCCTAGATTTTCAGCTTCCCTAAGAAGGGCAGCAGGGATCTCATCTACCGTTTTACGTCTTTGAAATCGTAGATAGAAACCTTTTAAATGTAAGGGATTCATTTGGCTTCCTAAATTTACTGTGCATTAGTCAAATATGGTTCTGCTCAGGAAAAAGAGAGAAACTTTTCTCAGGAGGGTTGTTGTGTTGATCAAGTTTTCATCAAAGAGGAAGCCTTTCAAGACTGTAATTTATTTTCACCCAACGGTGCACTCAGGGCTTGCCGGATAAATCGCTCATTGTTAACCAAGCAGCAGGTTCTATTTAAATCAAAATAGTTTCTATTTACATAACTTAAAGAAGGTCTGGAGAAGGAAGAAACAGGCTTCGCTGAAAGTATTTGCTCTGGCTGGCTCTGAGCGAGCGCTGTCTCCTTCCTCCTCCCCACCGCCGGAGAGGCAGGTTCAGCACTTCTGAGTTCTGTTTTACAGAGGAAGAAAGGGGCTGTGCCCCAGAGGGGCTACTCACAGCCTGGGGGCCCCACGCTCTCAGTTACCTTCGTGGGTGGGTTCATTCCATTATCCGACGTAATTAAACTGAACTTTAAAAAGTCATTTCTATTCTATCACACAGCAGTGGGACAGAACAAAGACAAGAAGATAATACCATCCATTTCTTCTCAGTTTTCCATTTTCGCTATGTTCTGCTAGCTTCTCAAACTTGCGCCCATCTACTAGGTTTTCATATTGGAGAGGTAAACAAGTCTGCTTTATACAAAAGCACAAAATGGAGTCACTGGAGGAAGCACCATAGGCAGTGGCTGCATTTGCGTTTCTAGCACAGATTGTGCCAAAACGATGTGTATGGGCTGGGCTACTGTCTCTTTGATGGACAGAGAGAGAGATCAACCGATTGATATGGATGTATTGAAGCAAATAATCCATAACCAGTCTATAAACCAAAATTGGGGTGAGTTTATTATGAGCCAGATTTGGGGACCATAGTCTGGGGCCTTCTTTCCCCAAGGAAGGAAGAGCACCAAAGAAGCGGGGTGTACAGAGTGGTCATACACCTCCATGGAACAAAGAGCATACATCACACAGGACAGGAATAGCTCTTTTACTGCTATCATGAGATGCTTCGCTGGCACAGCCGGTTGGTGGTCAGCAGGTCAGGTGTCACAAGGTGAGCACAGCAGGTCGCTAATTAATCCTTAGTTCCCAGGAGGAGATGCTTATCCTTAAAGAAATGCTGATATGGGGGAAGCTACCTCCTTCTTTTTAAGGACATCACTCTTGTCTTTGGGACATTGTAAATGTTTAAAGCAGATGTGCAATGCATGCTCAACAGGCCACGTCAGGTCCTTTTAAAAAAACAAGGTCAGCCCAAATTAGTTTTAAACCAAAGGGCTTCCTCATATACTCCAATGTATCCTGTTGCTTTTCATTCATTTATCAGATGTTAGATGGGTAGAGAGACAGATAGACAGATGATAGATATAGATAGAAGCTAGAGAAATAGATAGATCTACTGATCATCAGGGTGGGTACTGACCCGCACAACACCACTGAGGTGGGTGCTGTTATCCCCATGTTACAGCTGAGGCCCAGAGAGGGTCAGCACCTAGCCTAAGGTCACACAGCTAGTGAATGGCAGAGGCAAGATGTGATCCATGCCAGGACCTAATCCACACTGTCTGGCTGCCTTTCAAAATACATCCAAAATAGAACTCGTGCTTTGCGTAGTGTGAGCATTCAGTTTCACTGGGCTGCTGCTGAACTGAATTACCCCCTAGTGGACTGCAAACTGAAATATCCAGTGACAAAAAATAAAATAAAATAGGCCTGCATACAGTAGAGTAGTTCAAAGGCGGCTGATTTCTGGCCAACTATTTCTTTGAAGGCTGTGTGTTAAAAATAAGGTTTAATTTAAAAAGTCTTTTACTGCAGTACAATATGTATCCAGAAATGTGTACATTTTACATGTAAAGTTTCGGTTTTTAAAATAAGAATTTTTAATATGCGTCGGTTTATCTTTTAACGGGCCCCAAAGATACTGTTAGAAATGATTAAAGAAGGCAATTTAGGCAATACAAACAAACTAGTTAACACTCGGTGATTCGGACAGTCTCCATTCAGAGAAACGGGCTGGAAGCCAGGAAGCTTTGAGAGGATAAAGACTAAGGAAGGAGGAAGTAAGAATGGAGCCCAGAGCTGGCCGGGCGTTTGGGGATTGGCTGACTGGATCTGCTGTGGTTCTGGTCAAGCAGAGCACTGCCAGGGACCCCAGAGTTACCTGGTTTGGTTTGCTGACGTGACACCCCAGGCAGGAGCAGCTCCATCCTGGACCCAGAAGTTTATTTCAACAATACCAAAAGCTCCAGAGTTTGGTGGTCACCTTGGGCCTCGAAAGCAGGAACAACGGGAGTTTTCAGGGGACTTACATGACCTTTTTCTGTAAGGACCACCCTAGAAAGGCTGAGAGCACTGCTGGGGACCGGCCTGCGTGTCTGCATCTTGACTGCCTAGCTTTTCTCAAGTTTCTCCCGAAATTTCTGCGTACTCTGATAAGTCTGAAACCACCATGAAGCAATCATTATAAGATGGGGATTTCCTCGTAAAATTTGTTTAATGACATCATAATAAATTTTATTTTTCCGTCTGCAGTCTGTTCCTGGTGTTTATTCAGCAAATATTTGTTGAACACCTACTACCGCTGAGTGGATTCATGTAAAGAACGAGGCATCACGGAGAAGCCTGCATCTTCTCATTCACTGTATTACACTACTGGGGGAAACACAGTGTGTCTGGTTTGGGTAGATCTAGAACGTTCTTAAGAATATAGTAAATTGAGTATGAGGTCCAAGTCCTTACGAACAATGGAAAGATGGGCAATAACTTGTCAGACAAAAACAAAAGCAAAGCTTCTCATCTTACACATACACACACACAGTACTGACTAAGTGCCGAGAACCTGAAATCAGTATATTAGATTAGTGAATGTCACTAATCGTAAGTGATACTAGCTAAGTGAATGTCACTACTTGAGTGTCCAGTTCTCACTACGAGAGAGATCAGGGTGTTTAAATGTCGTTCCAATGGAAGGAAGTCAACGGTTCTTTAAACTATTTAATATTACCCCAAAGTGTGATGTAAGTGTATTTACATATTCTAGCTTTTGTCTAGAGAATTTCTCTAGATTTTAAAGCAACGGCTTTTTTAAAGTTGGCCTTAGTGTTGAGCTCTATCAGGAGACGGTACTTAGAGGCCCCGACTTTTTCCATCTCTGCTTCCTTATAGTGCTGCTTTATGAACAAAGTCAATTAAATAGTTAAAAATTTGAAACGGGAAACACGGAAATGAATGTTTTAGAGTTTTATGGAAGATAGGACGTTAAACGTCTCCTTAAACTTACTCCAGGGTCTTAGTAAACATGGTAAATATTTAATAATTCAAATTATGATGTCTGTAAAAGCCTTATCAACCAAATTATTTTATGATATCAAAAATGTCAAAAAAGAATACGGAACTAAAATCTTATATAAGTTCTCCGTTAAAGCTGTTTGTTAAATGAACAGACTTTACACTCTGGAGCTGGCCTTCCTATTTCCAATAGGAAAACCCATTTCCTTCTCTTGCCATGTCCCTGTCCCTTTCCTCCTTTCCAGAAGCCCCTCAGTTTTTACTCCCAAGTGGCTGGTGTTATTGTAAAAAGAGGACCACCGGGAGAGATTGGCATGTGAATGGTGGAGTAACATCACACGTCTTGGGTACTGGCTTAGAGATCCCTGCCAATCCCATGGGCCCCAACAGCTGGGTGCAAGGGGTTGGGGGCTGCCGCGCCACCACCTTCCCGTGGTGAAATCTTGGCTTGCGCAATCCGGCCAGGCCCATTGGGCAAAGCGCACCATATTGATTTTTCTGCTCGTTTCTGTTTGTCTCATCAGCCTTTGATGGGGCCCAGTGACTCACTCCTAACCCCGTCAGAACTTTCTACATCTTGATAACATCCAGATGACTAATGCCTATGACACCTGGGGAGCTCGCTGAAGCCACTGTTTGTTCAGACCATGCTCCCTCCAAGGGCCTACCCTTCCTGGGGTAGAAACCAAAAGTTGATGGTGACCATTGGCGGCTGTGTCCCTGTGGTCCCCGAACCAGACGAGTTGCCCCTTTTATATCAGTTGCCTGTGATGAAGCCGACTTGGTGCCTCCCGGGACTGGAGGTCAAGGTGTGTCAAATTCACCCGTTCAGAAGGGAGGACACTCTCTCAAGTGTGACCAGCTGGCCCAGGGCAGCTCATTACCTCCCCTTCTCCTGTCAAGATTCAACTTAAATCGCCTTTGATCCACTCATCAAAGGGAATATTTACTGTTATTGTAATGACTCCTCTCACTGTACACAAGGCTACACCTAAAACACACAGGCCTCTCAGAAAGCACAAAGGGGCATTGTGCAAACCGCCGCCCAGTGAGAAAGATGGAGCCGGAAACATGCCAGAAACCGCCGTGCTTTCGGGCCTGCGCACCTTACCTTCGACCGCGGGGCCACTGAGCTTGTCCCGTATTTATTTCAAAAGTTGCGGTCCGGGGACCCTAAGGGTCCCTGAGCCTCTTTCTGGGGATCTGTGAGATCAAGACTACCTTTGTAGGCATTTGCCTTTTCCACTCTGGCTCTCTCGAAAGTGAACCATGTAGTCTTCCAGAGCCTTCGTGACATGTGACGCAACAACGAGGTGAATTCGGAGACAGAGGTGAGAATCCAACCGCCTTCTGTGAAGCCAGACATGAAGCAGATTTTCAACAATGTACAACAAGGCCGGGCTTCACACTAATTTTTTGTTGTTTTAGCACATAGTTACTTTCTACTAACAAATGTGTTCGTGTGAACAGGTGCCAAGTTTATTGTTGTTATTTTTAAATAAATAAATATTTTCAACCCTTTCAGTTTTGATTTCTAATATGGTAAAAAATTGGTAGAATCGACATAAACAAGAAATTTTGAGAATGTAAAGGAATCCTGAGACCAAAATATTTGACAACCACTGCACCAGACCGTCTTTAAGGTCCTTGGTCATTCTGTAATTGGGATGTCTTTTACCTTGTTCTCATTTTTTCTGTTTTCTCCCATCGCCCACTTGTTGACATTTTAATTACTAAATACTTAGTTGTTTTGCTTATTGTTTGTCATGTGTGTCTTGTGCTCGCTCTCATATAAACTCCATGAGGAATGAGATATTTGTCTGTTTTGTTCATTAGTGTATTCAGGCTGCCCAGAACTGGGCCTAGCACAGAGCGGACCCTCAGTAAAGATTTGTGGATGGGAGGAAGGGAGGGAGGGGGGAGGAGACAGGGCAGAGCTCTTCCAGGACTGTGCAATTGACAAGGCAGATTGCACTGTGTCTGTTTTTGGGACAAACTGAAACAGCAGAAGTAAAGGGCCCTGTGCGAGTCACACGGTAGGTGCCAAAGCCAGAACTCCCTGTCATAGTTTCTTTAGTCACATGACTCTGTTATCTGATGCCCACAAGGCAGCCCCTTCTCCAGTAGAGCCTGGGGGGTAACTGAGTCCCCTGGAATTGGCATTAGCAGGAAGCCAGTATCCAGTTGACCCTGAAAGGTGTGAAAATGCCCCTTCCCGGATGCCCAGGTTCCAGGAAATGACCTCAGAGCCCTTTGAGGAGCTTAGCAGGAGGGCTCAGATCCAGACACCGGTAGTGAGAGCCCTGGGTCTGTGAACAGACACGGGCCTTGGAATCCGTTGACAGCCTTCCAAGTCCACCCTGGTGACACAGGCCATGCACGGCTTGTGGACCTGGAGTGTTCCCAGCTATGTCACCTATGCCCTCTGAGAGCCCCCCATCGATTCCGCTTCTGGTAGGTCCATGATTAAGTAACCACAACTACAGACCAGGCCTTGCTGCCTCTTCTGGAAATCTCTGGGAATGAAAAGGTAGTTTTGCAATCAGCCAGCCGGGAACCTGGCACCCACTGAGGCTGTGGAGCCCATTTCAACGTCAGCCTCTCCACCCCAGAATTAACCACCCACCAGCTCCTCTAAAAGACCCTGGTGCTTCCATCACCCGTGGACACTCAAGGCCTAGTGAAAGGGAATCTTCCGGGCCTTAAGGAAATTAGAGTCTCTAGGGAGAAACAGTGAGGCAAAACTGACCATTACAGCCAGGAGTTACGACCCAGGAGCCGGCTCAGAGAGCCAGTGAGGTTACTGTAAGGATGACGGTGGGCAGCCAATAAATTGCAATGACGATTGTCTCAGTCCATTAGGGCTACAATGACAAATGACCACAGACTGGGGGCCTTGTAGACATCAGAAATGTATTTCTCGCAGTTCTGGAGGCTGAGAAGTCCAAGACCAAGGCACTGGCAGATTCTACGTCTCGTGAGAACTCAATTGCTGGTTCGTAGGCGACTGTCTTCTTGCTGCATCCACGTGGCAGAAGAGGGCAAGGGAGCTTTCTCGGGCTGCTTTTATAGGGGCACTAACCCCATTCCTGAGGGCTCTGCCCTCATGACTCAATCGTTTCTCAATGGCCCCGCCTCCAAATGCCGTCACATCGGGGATGAGCTTGCAACGTATGAATTTGGGGGCCACACAAACGTTACAAAAGGCCCTCAGTAAATTTCTGTTCTCTTTTCTCCTCGCTCTCTTCCCCTCCCCTTGGCTGGATCTTGAGGCTCACAGGGTAGGTGGTGAGGAGAGAGTGGGAGACAAGGCTGGCAATGCAGACGAAAGCCACGCCAAGCTGTTTAGATTTCATTCTGAGAGGAGTCCAAAGGCATTGAAGGTTTTCTCGGGGGGAACAACATAATCAGAGCAATGGCTTAGGAAGCATATCTGGTGTAGCATCAACTGAAAGGAAGAGACCAGAGGGAGGGCATCTGATTGGAAAACCACTGCCAGACACTATTGTGCCTGTCCCTGTAAGATCAGTGAGAACAGAAGGAAGAGATCGATTGTTAAAGAAATTGAGGAGCCAGAATCCACAGTCCCACTTCCAGATTGATTTGGAGTAGGTGAGAGGTAGAAGAGCCTGAGGATTTCCCCTGCTCAACTGGGAAATAACCCAGGAGGAGGGGCCTGTTTCAGGGATGGCTGTGGCTGAGCCTTCTGCTTATCCTGCTGGTACCCATTCTTAACACAGACTCCTCCAGCTAAAGACTACACTTCCCAGGCTCTCTTGAAGCTAGACAAAGTCATGTGACTAAATCCAGACCAATGGGAATGAGAAGGACTGCCATATGTAATTCTGAATAGTGTCCTTAAAGGGAAGTGCCTCTGCTTCTCTTCCCTCCTTTCCTAGGGAGGAACATGGACATGGTAGCGAGTCATCTTCAGCCAGTGGGGACAAGGGCAGAACAAGACGGGAAGAACCTAGGTTCCAACGTCACTGAGGCACCAAACCAGCCTTGGACCACCTTCCCCAAGTGTTACACCGGAAAACAATAAACCTCTTTCTCACTGAAGGCTCTGTGTGTGGTATCTTGTTACGGACAGGTTACATTCAGGTGTAGTTCTCTGTGAAGGGCAGATCCATCTGCTTTTGTTGCATTTTAAGTGGCCAGGAGGTTGAGAGACTATATCTCTTGACCAAGGGCTCTCAGAGCCACCCATCCTCTGCCCACAGGTTCTGCATTGATTTGTGGTGTGAAGAGAACCCACGAGGGGTCCACAGCACTTACCAGCCCAGGGACAGGGGCCGTTTGTGTCTGCAGCACACATCTGGGCAGTCGTGGAGCATTCACGTCTGCTCTGGCAGGACTGAGCCAGGAGACACACCCAACAGTGAGGCCTCGGGGTCACCGGGATTTCACGACAACAAGTTGTGTCAGTGTGAGCTGACGGGTTTATTGGAGAAGCAGATAAGGCCAATGTGACAGATGTCGATACTTGTTCTGCAGCAGGGGATTATGCACAATGTCTGTGTTCAAGAGTATCGAGCTATCTTCAAAGGTAGTTACACAAAGAGAGTTAATCATCCCCAGGTTACTGTCACCCAGAGGGAGAGTCCTAGTGACATACCCTGGGCTTTGCCTTAGTCACTGTTTGTTCAATGACTGGCTTATCAAGGTTATAGGTAGCCCAAAGCAATTAGTAATGGAAGATACTTTGGATAACAAAACTCAGGAGTCATAAAAATGCAAAAGACTGGAATGATGTACTGAATCTAGCCAGATTCATTCATTCATTCATTCATTCATTCACTGAATGCATATTCATTGACACCTAGAACATGCCAGAGGCTGTTGAAGGTGTGGCACAGAGCCATGAACAAGATGGACAAGGGTTCTGCTCTCATTGAGCTTGTGTTTCAGTATGTCCAAGAAAGACAACAAAATAAACAGAAAAATTAGCAGGATCATTTTTGTAGTGATAAATGCTAGAAAGAATGTTCACAGCATGATGTGATAGGGATGGAAGGTGAGGCTCCTCATCAGGGATCAGAGAGGACTGCCCTCAGCCAGTGACACTTACCCTGGATGATGAGAAGGAGCAGTCTTGCAGAGACGAGGGGAAGAACATTCCAGAGAACAGTAAGTGCAAAGGCCCTGAGGCGGGAGCAGATTTGGGGGGTTCCAGGAACAGATAGAGTCTGGTGTGCTGGAGCATAATGAGCAAGGAGAACAGTGGTAGAGGAGGTGAGGCCAGGTGTTCTAGGGCATTGTAAGAAGTTGGGATTTTATTTTATGTAGAGTGAAAAGCTTTGGGGGGATTCTGAGGAGAGAGGTGGCATCACAGGATTTATTTTTTTAAAGACTATGTTGGCTGCTATGTGGAGGGTGGATTGTAGGAGGGCTGGAGCAGAGGGGTGCTCAACAGTTAGGAGATTGATGCATGGTCAAGGTGAGTGAAACTGTGACAAAAGCACAGAAGCAGAAAGAGCCAGAAGTGGTTAGATTTGAGATGTATTAAGGAACTAGAGTCCACAGGATTTGTTGATCATTTATGGGGCTGAGGGAAGAAGAGAAATCAAGGACGACTCCTGGGGCCTTGGCTTGAACAACTGGTGGACGGTGGTGCCAGTTCTTGAGATGGGATACCCTTTTCTCCATTGCCACCACTAACTCACTGGCCCAAGCCACCACTGTCACATATCTTTACTCTCACTGCAGTTGCCTGGCTGGCCTCCTGCTCCTACCACTCCTGTCCCCACAGTCTAGGATGCATCTTGCTGAGATCAGTGTCGGAGGTTCCACATTAACACTTGCACATGCCAACAGATGAATGAAGGAAACCCTAGTAGGTTCATGCACAGAGGTCAGGCAGACAGGGGGTCGCTGTGTAAGATTGTCCTTGAGATGGCAGAACTTGGACATGCTTCCTGCCAGGGAGGGGAGAGAAGACCAGGCAGGGGAGAAGCTGGAATTAAAGAATGAGACCAAGGCAGAAGCCCTGTCTCAGGAGACCAGAGGTGAGAGAAGGAGGAAAGCGTGGTGCAGAGCAGAGCAGGGACCAGAAGGGTTCTCAGGACTTGGCAGGGACCTGCGCCAACCAGGAGATAGTCCAATCGCCACCAGCCCATGGAGCTGACTGTTGGTGTACTTTCGGTCCCTGTCCAGAAGTCCACAGGGCCAGCCCAGTTTTCTTACTAATTCAGGAACAGCAACTGGACGAGATCCAAAGTTGAGGGGCCCCAGAGAACCCAACTAGGAGAAACTAGGAAAGAACAGGAGCAGAAGAGCCTAGGGTGACCTTCTGGTTTCTCTTAATCTTCTGGTCGCGGACCACTTCACAGCATAATTAACATTAATTCATCTGAATTAGTAAGTTCTTATTCTTTTATTTTTATGACTTTTTTCACATGAATTGTAAATGGTGACTCACCCCCACGATTGCACTTAAGATTCCAACACGTAATTGCCACCATAAATGCATGTTCCCCTCCCTGGCTGGAGCGTTCCCAAAAGCAGTTTCATAAATCCCTTTTTTCCATTTTCACAGAGAACGTCAAAGACCCAAGTCACTGCCCAATTCAACTTTTTACTCTTTATCCTATTTTTTCAATTTACTCAAGACTTTCTTACCCTTGCTAAGATCCCATACTTTCTTAGAAAGCTTCCTAACCCTTGACTTCCATCCCCGCTGCCCACATTCTGGCTCTCCTTTCAAGGTCACTTCTCACAAGGAGGTTGTATTTGTTTCCTGTGGCTGCTGCAAACTCAGCAGCTTAAAACAACAGAAATGTGTTCTCTCACAGTTCTGGACGCAAGAAGTCCAAGATCATGGCATCAGCAGGGCCGTGCTCCCTCTGAAGGCTCCAGAGGAGGATCCTTCCTGCCTCCTCCGGTAGTTCCGTGGCTTGTGGCTGCATCACTCCAGTCTCCGCCTCCGTCTTCACACGGCTTCTCCTCTTCTCCCTGCATCTCTCCTGGACACATGTCATTTGATTAAGGGCCCCCAGGATAACCTTGAGATTCTGCACTAAGTAATTTTGCAAAAGACTTTTTCCCAAATAAGGTCACATTTGTAGACTCCAGGGGTGAGGACATAGACATATCTTTTGGGAGCGGCCATTCAACCCTCTTCGGGGACATAATTGTTACCCCTGTGGAGAGTTACTGCAGAGGCTAAGAGCAGGAAAATCCACCCAAGGCAAGGTTAACGCAAGCTGGGCAGTGGGTGAGGTCCCCTCACTAGCCACATGGCTGGAGCCACTGAGACAGGTGCCTCAATCAAGTTTCAAAGCATTGCACACTGTGGGTCTTCAGGCTGCTCTTGCGTGATGGAACTGACCCACACAACAGCCTGGAATGCCAAGGGTCGAGTTGCACCTCATCTGCAAAGCACAAGGAAGTCAGATGTCATTGTTCATGTGTGGTAGTCAGGTTGGTACAAACAGCAGAGGCCTGGTACCGGCCCTCAGCTTAGCCAATCGGACACGGGGCAAGACGCTGGCCAGGTTTCCTCATTGGTTGACCAGGAGAAGAGGTCGCACTGTGCTTATCACAGGGCAGGGGGCAAGGGAGCTGATGTCCGTGAAACAGTCTGTAAGCTGTGAAGGCCTCCACACATGCAGAGCACCATTCTATTCGCTTTAGCAGGAAAACACTCTTGGTGCAAAATTCCGAAAATTTTAGTCCTGAATCCCTTAGAAGTTTGCTCTGTGACCTTGGGCAAGTCACTTAAACTGGAGATGGTAATGTGATCCAAAATAAATCACATCATAGAGGGTAAGTCTAGGAACGGTATAACGTACTATATAAATACAAGTTTCTATCATTATTTTAGTTTTCACTATTTCAGCAAAGTATCACAAAAGATATGGCAGAATGCATTTACATCTTTTTGTTGGTAAAACTTTTAACATATGCGTCCGTGCTTACTAACCAACATCTACATGTGCGTTGGAAAGATGATGAAAATCTATCCCCAGAATTCATTACTGTCATTTACTCAACAAATATTTATTGAGTGCACTGTGTCAGGGATTATTCTGAGCATTGCCAAAAAGTGGTGAGTAAAATAGACACAATCCGTGCCCTAATGGAGCAGAATTCGTGCTGGAGAGACAGAGAATTAACAGGGTAAAAAGGCGACATGTAAAGAATGTGAAAGAACGAGGACTTAAGAAAAAAAGTCACGCTGGGTCAGACGGAGCGTGCTTGAAATTTTAGCTGGGTTGCGAGGGAAGGGCTCAGCAGAGGTGGCTATTTAGTAAAAGAGCTGAAGGAAGTGAGGGAAGATGCCATGTGGTGTCTAGGGAAGAGCTTTTCCAAAGAGGAAGGAGCCTGCCTGGTGTTTGGGGAAGGCCAGCAGCTGGTACCCGGAGAGGGACGGGATGGAGGAAAGACGAGACATCACAGAGATGGAGGGAGGCCAGGTCACGGGGCCTGGTGGGGACTGGGGCTTCTCCTCTGAGTCACACAGGGGCCGTTGGAGGGTTTTAGCCGAGGAAGGACAGGTCCCACAGATTTTTTAACAGGATCCCTCTGGCTGCTGTGTTGAGAACAGACCAAGTGCCTAGAAGTCTTTAGAAACAAGTGTAAGTATTCAAATTCGCAAGTCATGCTGAAGAATCATTTAAAAAATGTCAAATGATGTCAATTCTATCTCATTAAACTGGAATGAATGAATGAATAAATACGATAAATGTCAAATGGTTGCTTTTTTTCTCTAAACCAGAGCCAGTGATCCTTCCAGAGAAATAGTCCACTCATTTTTCTATGCAATCTTCAAAGTGTGCGGTGAAAATAAAGGAACTAGATGGCCACAAATGCTAAGTTTAGTCAAATAGTCTTCTGGCTACTGAGAAACACAGAGGGGGAAGGGCTTCCGTGGTGTCCCTCCCAGGAGGAAAGTTCGGCTGTTTCTGGGGTGGCCAACTGCCAGGAGGGCTGCTGTGGGAGAAGGACAGGTGGGACCTGAGTGAAGACGGGTGATGACGGGCTGCCCAGACCCCTCCGGCAGAAGCAGGTTAGTGGTTACCTGGACCTGGGAGTCGGGGGCGAGTAGGAGGAACAATGGGGTGGTAACAAATGGGAACATGGTTTCTTCTGAGGTGATGACAATGTTCTAAAATTGACTGGGGTGATGGTTGCACATATCTGTGAACATTCTGAAAACCGCTGAATTGTATACTTTAAATCGGCCAATTTTATGATAAGTGAATTATATCTCAATAAAGGTGCCCATGTATGTGTATATCTATGCACACATATACATACATACACATACACAAACATACAACACAATGGTCTTTTGTGACTTCTAAAAAATGTTAATAATCACAAGTGGAAATATTTATGCCCAGCCAGGAGAGCCTTTGAAATGCACGTTTTGAACTCCCACTGTCAAACAAGAAAGGATAGTTTGAAGAGACCAAAGGAGATTGACATAGAGCTCAGACCTGCCTCAGGAGCAGAGGGGGCTGACAGCTAACTGTCCGCCATGTGCTGTGTGACAGAAGTGCCGGGTGGCTCCCTCATGTGGGGAAGGCCCTGGGAGAAATGTCCCACCTGGGACCGACTACCTGATTTGCAGGGCCCAGCACAGACTGAAAATGGGCCTCTCTTGTTTAAACAATTATCAAGAATTTCAAGATGGCGAGTGGGACCCTGGGGCCACCATCTGTCCTTTTCTCCAGCCATGGGGGGAGGTGGAGCAGGTCCCTGCTAAGATGTTCTTAGAGCCAGGCAGCTCTGCTTTGTTCGGTTTAGAGGGCAATGAAAGAGGTGCTTCTTGGCTAGGAGAACTGGGGCGACTCCTACACCCTTCTGGGAGAATCTTCCAGAAGATGTGTATGCTAGTGTTTTTTTTCCTTGATAGCTAAAAATGGAAGCTTGGCTTTCCTACTAGTCCTCAAGCTGAACCAAAGAGGCGTTTCCAAAGGAGCAATGTTTGGCATTTGGAGGTAAAGAAAGCACCAACCTAGAGCACAGAACAATTATAAACAAGAGGCACTGACAGCTCTGCGGGTCTGAAATAGACACAGACACTGAAATTCATAAATGTAAAGAAGTGCGGAAAACAAACCTTGCAGCAATTGGAAAGCCATTCCTCCAAAGAATGGATGTAACACAAATACTTCGAAGTCTTTGTGATTAATTCTCCAGCCTGCTTAAATCTGTTGCGTTATTCAGCCTTAAAACGTTAATTGAGGTTCTATTTTGTCACCAAAAGCGGCATTCAAATTAACCTTACTTAATCATTTGCTAGGCTGACTGGCACAATCATGACTAACTCTTCATATGGGTGACATCTCGGGGTTTGGTTTTCCAGTTTGCAAGATAAATAATGAGGTTGATACTCGGAGCGTTATTCAGTTCAGTGCACACTGTGGGAATCATTCCGTGATTCAGAAGAAACACACACAGCTACAAAATCATCTATCTGTACGAGTCTGACTCACGCTTCAGACACACTTATTTAGGGATTATCAATTCTACAGCATACAACGGGTCCCTCTTAGTATTTTTGTTGTTCAGACTTGCCTAGAGCGTGTCATCATGCAGTTTAATATTATGGTGGATTTTGAGGGTGGTTTACACAGTCCAAGAATTCTGCCTTATAAGGGAAAATGACTCCGTCAGGGAGGCAGTCAGCGCAGGAGGCCTGGACGGTGGCCCCAGCCCGGCCAGGAAATAGCCATATGACCGTGGGCAAAAAAATTGATCCTCCTTGGGCCTCACTTCCCTTATAAAAACAGGAGTTGGTTTCACTTATCAACTCTCTACAGTTTTTTTCAAATTTTAAAATTCAGTGCTTCATTCCCTGATCTCTTACTACCAAAGGCAAGAGAATTATAGCGAAAGAAAGTGTGGGCTCCTCTTGATGACCTTGGCCTTGATCTTAGTGTGAACCAAAAGCCTGCTCAGAGTGTAGAATAAGGCAGTGATCAGAGATGGCTCTCCCAGGGTCAGGGGTCCGCTGCCTATTTCTCACACACTCAGACTTAATTATGTGTCCGGCATTGTTCTAAGTGCTTAAGAAACGTGAACTCATTTAACCCACAGGCCGGCCTTGGAGAAAAGCACTGCTATTATGCAAACTTGACATGGGAAGGATGGAAACCTAGAGAGGCTCAGGAACTTGCGCTGGGCCCACAGCTGGACAGCTAGAGAAAAGGCTGAGCTGCGATTTGACCCCAGGGAGTCTGACCCCACAGGCCGCCCTTCAGAGGTTAAGTTCACAGGCTCCATCTAGTTATGATGCCTTCCTGCCCACAGGGAACCCAAGGGCCAAACGAGGCTGCCAACAAGCAGAAGAAATTACACTGGGACATCAGGAATATATTTTGACCTCTAGGATAGTTCTGTGCCGGGGAATCTTAAAGAAGAAGATAGACACTGCCGGCTCTTGCAGAGTTTGGGACCACCCTGTTGGGAGGCTGGGAGGCTGCTAGATAACCCTAGGTCTGCCTGGGATTCCTGGTAGCTGTGCCAGCTGGCAAATGGGCGAGACTGGAGGGCCGGCTGGATAGGATACATGTTATATGTATATGTGGAGGTGAGGGGTCGTGGGGGGTTATAAAGCTTGACTGTATCCATGCCTTCACCCCAACGTGTATCAGTGGAATAACTGCCACTTGCCAGACACCACCTAGCGACTGCAAGGCTGAATGGTCAGCAAAGGAAACACAGGTGCAAATATGCGTGAATTAAATTATTTCTATCTCTATGTATATTTTCTCCCCCCTCGTCTCCCACCTCCAGGATTTCCAAAGTCTCACATTTGCGTGTGATTTTTACAGGACCATGCACTACATTTTTATTCCTTCAACAGCAAGGACTAAGCCTTACTCATCTTGGTCTTCTCAGCAGCTTGACGCTGTGTTTGCCGAGTGAATAAATGATATTCCTCAGATCAAATGACCTCTGTTTCACTTGCAACTAGAAACCACCTCAACTGTATGTTGTCTCTGGATTTAGACTTCAAGGTAAATGCAGACATGTTTCTAAGGAAACGCTTTTGCCGTTGTGTTTTCTTTTACAGGAATGACTTGATAAGCTAATCATTCTTAATAATTACGTCTGGGTTCTAAAAAACTCTTTATCGGCATTTTACTCTCTAGACATTGAGTATATTTAATGCACACATTCTAGTGCAATGCCCTCTTTCCTCCTCTGTGAGCTTCTCCCTTTCTTAAAGACAAAGAGACTGTTCTTAAACTCAGCTTGACACAGTGCATCCGATCACTTCCCCCCTGCATGCCTTCTGACTTTTAATTTCCTTCTAATACCTTCGACTTTTGATCTTGAAGCACAGGGCGGTACTTTTATTAGGTTTAATTTACTGTGAAGCTCCGTGTCCCTGTGAATCCAGCCATAATAGTCAATGAATAATCACAGGCTGCAGCCAGGCCAGGTTTTAGTTCTGCTGAGCAACTAGGAAACTGAGTAATAACAGGAAGACTAAAAATGTTAGGAGCCCTGACATCACCCCAGAACTGGGATAAGCCACTTTACTATGAGCATGGGACCACCCAAACACAGCAGGCCATCAGGGGGCTACGGATGCGCCCTGGTCTCTTCCGCAGTGGAAGCAGGGAGCGACAGGGGCCTGGGCAGGAGATGAGTCCAGGCTGGTGTGTGACCCCAGCTTCCTCCCCCAGCCATCTTTCAGCTCTGCCATTTGCCCTTTGGGCCAGATCATTTTCAATAGGCTTTCACACATTTCCATCTGAGAGGATAGAGATGACTCTTTTTTTTTTTTTTATGTATGTATTTTTTTCAAAGGTTTTTCATAAAATGCTTCCAGAGGGAAACTTGAAAAAAAACCTTGACCGTTCTATCATTCTGAGCCTTTCTACCACATGCTCAACACTCTGATAAATCCTCTACATTTTTATTCTGTGTTGATGCTCATCATAGCCTTATAACCTAGGTTCCATAGTCAGCTTTTCTTGTACGGAGAGAACTGGCCCAAGGTCTAAGGAGTTACAGCAGAAGAAAAACTGATTGCGAGGAATGGACCGTCTCCAAACTCCTGTGCTCCCTTCTTTTGACCTCCTTCTGCTCAGACACGTTGGAAATGGCTCAGCATGAGCAACACGCCCCTCTCAACTCCCAGCCTCCACCAGCCCCTCAAGGAGGAAAGATGCCATCCCAGTGGACCCCAATGACTCAGGGAGCCCCTGAGCATCCCACACTGCACACCCATGGGTGCTGGAGCAGGTGCTATGGACAAGGGAGTCCCACTTTGGCCAACTGAACTTGACTGAATGGCTGTGGGCACCAAGCTTCTCAGACACGATCCAGGGCTGTGTGAGTAGCGTGAGAAAAAAGACCCTCTATTAGCTGAAACTACAGGCCAGATGAGTCAGTATTTTCCAATACGGTTTAAAAAAAAAAGCAGCATACTCTTCATGTCTCCATGGTAACTTACTATGGATCTGTATTCCATTTGCGAAGCTCCTTCTTGACCTATCTGTGATTTCTGATCGGGCCTGAAGAGACACTGAGAAGCAATCAGAATCAATTCAGCCTCCAAGAAATATTGAGTCCCTCCCTGCAAGGGCACCTGATTGCTCTAGCCATGTAGACCCAGCCTCTGACCCATACAGTGGTGATACCTGGAGACCCTCTGGCACCTAGAAACAGTAAGGTGCAACATTTTCTCAATTATCCGGATAATTCCGCATTTCGGGTTGTCATGGAAACCGGGAACCTTGGTAACAAGGAAGTGAGGCGGTTCCTCTCCCTTCGCAGCTCCGCAGTCCCTGAGCGACACCAACTTTCAGCCCCATGGCCTTGCCTAAGCGGAGCTATTTTATTTTATGGCCACCTTCAGGAATCTAAATTTTCCTCCCAAATACTGAGACTCTAACCTGAATCTGACTATGAAATGCACACATTTCTAACTATGCACTCAAGTGTTTTCTGCTAAAAACGGAAACCCGCACTGTGGGTGATGGTTTTGACCGTGGTTGGGAGCCAGATAAAATCGAGTTTCAACTCTCAATTTCCCATTTACATGTTTTATGACCCAGCAAGTTATTTACCCTGAGGCTCAGTTCCCTCATATTTAAAGGGAGAATTATCACCAAGATCAGCCCAGAGTGGCTCAGTCAAGGCTGGTTACTATTCAGGCACCGCTCAACTCTAGGGGGCGCCACGCACACGGAGGCTGTAGGAACGGGGCTTCCCGGAGCAGGGCTGACTCAGTGACCCAGCAAAGGGCCCAGTTCGTACATTTATCATCTTATTTAGAGCCTTTCATGACAGAACGATCAGGAATCCTAAACCCATGAGGCAGCCCAAGAATGGGGTCAGAAAGAGCCCCTTATTACCCAAGCCCTGCGGCCACTCGGGGCCACCTGCACCACCACTCGGTTCCCGCCGAATCCGAGAGGTACGTCTGGTGTTAAAGCCTCAGGACAAGGGGCGGAAAGCGAATGCTCGCAGGAGCGACTCCGCCTGCCCTCCGGGGGCCCTCGCTCTCGCATGGGGCTCCCGGCCTCCGAGGCCCCCGCGCACCGCGCTCCTGGAACAGCAGGCCAGGGACAGAGGCGTGTGACAGCGGGTGCGGAGCTAGGTCCCGGCCGGAAGGAGCCGGCTCCGCCCCCTGCTCTCCTCCCCTCCCCTCCTCCACCCCCCTTCCCTCCCTGCGCTCCCCTCCCCTCCTCCTCTGCGCTCTGCCTCCCCTCTTCTCTCCTCCCCTCCCCTCTCTTTTTCCCCTCCCCCTCCGCCCCTCCTCCCTCCCCTCTGTCGTCTCGCCGCCCTCCTCCCTCCTCCCTCCTCCCCCAGCTCAGAAGAGCCCGCCGCGAAGGGGACCGGCCGGTTACTTCCTCCTGCGGCGGAGCGGAGCGCAGCGTAGCCCCAGCCCCGAGCGCCCGGAGCCAGCCGCCCGCCCGCCCGCCGCCCGCCCGCCGCCCGCCGCCCGCCGCCCGCCGCCCCCGGCCCGCTTCTCGGCCTCCCGGAGCGCCTGCACCCCCGGGCTCGCGCTCGCCCCCGGCTCCTCGCCCTCGCCCGGCGCGACCGGAGGAGCCTGGCCCCGGAGCAGCCGCCGGCCCTGCCCGACGCGGCGCGGTAAGAACGGGGTCCGGGGCGGGCGAGCCGGCCGGGGTGCCCGCCGGCTTCTCCCGGGGACCCAGAAACCGGGCGGGGGAGGTGGGTAGCACCGAGGTCCGGGATCGGGGTGCAGCCGGGGTCAAGGTGGGGTGGCGGCTGCTCCTCGCAATGGGGAGTCGCGCGTCCGGACTCCGTTCCGCTCGGCGCCCGCGTTCGGGTGGCCCGGGATAGGGCGCGCTGGGCCCGGCGTGACGCGCGGAGCCGACCCGGGCCCCGCGAACTTGGGCCGCGGCCCGAGGTCGCCAAGCCGGACGGGGCGGGCGGGGCGCGCCGGCTTGTTCCACTTGCTTTTGTTTTTAAAAGGAAACGCGGGCCTGGTGGGGGCTCCTGCCGGTGGTCGCCCTGCGGGCCTGATTTCGCGCGGGGGCTGGGGGACGCAGGACAGGGGTCCGAGGGCGCCCCGCGCGCCCCTGTTCGCGGGTGACTTACTGGAGCGCGCCGGGCCCGGGGGGATGCGGGGCGCCCGGCGGCTAGGACACCTGAGAGGCGGCGGCTCCCCAGACGCGCGTCGAGCGCGGGGCCTCCGGTCACCTGCTCGGCCCCGTCCTGGGCCCGGCCGGGGCGGCGGGCGGAGGGAGGCGCTGGCAGGTGGGGCCGCCGCTCGGCGAGCCCCCGCGGGGCCCCGGGACTTCTGGATCGGGGGCCCCTCGGTCCTGCGAGGCGAACATGGGGAGCCTGTCGGAAAGGGAGACGTGGGTGCGCAGGGCTGCCTTCATTTTTCCCATTCTTAAAGCATTTTGAATGAAGGGCTAACAGTGAGCGTGTGTGGGTTTTATTTTTTTAAGCACAGGAGACTTTTTTCTATTTGCCTGTATTCAATTTCAGGGTAGCCTAAAATAGTAGTTGACGGGCTATTTATTTAGAAAGTAGAGAAGTGAGCAGTCTCCTTTGGAGATGGGGGTAATTTATTTTAATTCGCCAGTAAGAGATGATGTTGGTTCCGGACAATGGAAGCGCCTGTGTGCTATCTACCTGCCCACACCACCGCCAATCAGGGAGATAAATCTCCAAGTTAAGGTTTATTAAAATTCTGAGTAATATCCCAGTAGAGTAAATGTTAGCCCCGTGCGTCCTGCGGGGAAGTATGGGAACACTCATTTCTGGGATTAGTCATTCCTCTCTTTAAATTGATAACTTTCAAAGGGAAAAGCAGACCAAGCTTCCAAAGTGCATTTCAGGTTTGTTTTTGTTTTTCAAGTTCACCTAAATATAAACCTAATCTCACATAAACGATCACTTGTTCTAATAAGGGTACAGTTGTCTGGCAAGTTCTTCTTGTTTTAAAATTTAACCCTTCTCAGCCCTTATATTTCTGGCATTTTCTCCTTTTTTTGGTTCAAAAGCAACACCAAAAGGATCCAGATTTGAAAGCGGTTTATGTGAGGAACTTGGCCTGTCTCCCACCTTGACAAGTGCTGTTGAATAGAATAAGTGAGCTAAAATTTGATGAGTTGTGTGTCTGCCTGAAACCATGGGTAGAGCACTTTGATTCTGCGTGTTTTTTACAAAACAAATTCAAAGCTGGACAATAAGAGAATTCTATTCTGTGGCTAGTAATTACAGCTCTTTGTGTGGGAGGGGTCGCCGGCCTTTACTCCTGGTGTTTGTCCAGCAAAACCAGGCGAAGCTTTTCTGTCTCCTTCCACATTCATTCTCTGACCATCCCTGGGAAGCCAGAAAGCGTAGAATAAAGTCAGCAACCGGCTGCAAAGGGGACGGAGAAAAAGAGCTGTCCTGTTGCGCCCTGGATGGGTAACTGGCAACAGTGAAGATGTTTTTTCATTTTGGTCTTTAATCAACAGGTCGCAGGACTGACTTCATGCAGATAAATGACAGGAAACTCTAAGGGGCATTTCACATTGTAAAGAGGAGCGAGCCGGGGCCTAGTCTAATGATATTTATATGCTGTCTCTGCTCTGTAGTGCTGTGGTGGGAGAAGGGCCCCTTCCTCACCACTCAGGTTGTCCTGGCACGTGGAGGAGCTCAGGATTAGGGCCATACTCAACTGGGATTTGGTCTCTCTCTGCCCCGAGGAACCCCTGCAATAGCTGTGTGATCCTAGGCAAGTTTCTGGAGATCTCTGGGCCTCCGTTGCCTCACGGTCAGATGGTACAGTATCTACCTGTGAGGGATTCAGGGAAGTGGGGATGCGTGATCCCCCAGCTTTGGGGCTTGGCTCTTAGCAAGTGGGCTTCTGTGAATGCAGCCATCAGTGGTAGTGAATATTGATTCTTGAGTGCATGTGGATGACGTGATCACCAAGTGGAGATTCTGAGCAGATGTGGCCCCTTAGGATCCAGGGCAAGCCCTTTCCTGCCCCTGCTCCCCCTCTGTTCCCCCATAGGGCTGTTATTTATTGCCTCTGCTCTCCTGCTCCACTGGCCACGTGATAATTACCCACTCGGAGGGTTTTAACAGCCGTCTCCAATGCCTCTCACCTCCCCTGTGACAGAAACTCTCCTCCCACGCCACCTTTCTAGCCAAGGTGTGTGTGTGTGTGTGAGTGTGTGTGTGTGTGTGTGTGTGTGTGTGATGTGTGTTGAGTTGTTGGGAGGTCCGGGTTAGCCATAATGTTGATCATAGAGAAAAAACAAGATAGCACGAACTCGGACTGGTTATGGGAAAATATGCTGTTTGCCGCCTCCAGGAAGTTCTGCCAATTGCACAATATTTTAATTACTCAAAGTTCTGGCTTGTAACAGGTGGGAGCATCCAGTGGAGACCACTGGGCTGGGCAGTTGGCAGCACCCACATAAAGCTCCCTTATAGCCTTCAGTTCCGAGGCCAGGAAGCCAGGAGGGTGGGGAGTCCCCCTTTTCCACTATTAATATAGAAGTTACCCGGCCAGACAATTACATTTTAGTGCCCCAGACAGGTTTTCAGTCTGTTACAGCACCATCCAATGGTAAGCCACATGCCTAACTATAAATTTTCCAATAGCCACGGTAAATATAGTAAGATAGGTGAAATTAATTTCAGTTCGCCTAATTCATTCAAAAATATTATATAAACATGCAGTAAATATAAGTTATTACTGAGGTATTTTGCTTTTTTCTATGAAGTCGTGTGTATTTTATATACAGAGCACAACTCAGTGCCCCAGCCGTGCCAGGCGCTCAGTAGCCACTCCTGTCTGGTGGCCACCACGTTGGTCAGCACAGGTCCGATATATAAGCGCAGACTATCAAAGCAAGCACGGCAGATCCGTGATGGGGATTACTTCCTCTTGGAGAAATGCACAGCTGAGCAACACACAAAGCAGATGTATTTTGAACATGTGTACTCAGCACAAGAGGATCTGGGACGAAGCGAGAGGGTTTGATCTGAAGCACTGCTTCCCTCTTGTATCTCCTTCCTGGGCGTGTTGCTTCCTCACAGCTTGGAGAGGCGAGGGGGCCTCCGTGCCTCCTGCCAACGTGCTCTCCTGGGTCTGGGTCCCCGGGAGCTGCCAGGGGTGGGGCGGGTCACCTCTGCAGCCCCATTTAGGTTCCCAGGTTGTGCTGACTGCTCCTGGGGCAGACAGGAGGTGGCCCACAGCCTGCCTGGTACCCACCCCCAGACCCGCCTCCAAGCTGACCGTGGAAATGGCACTGAAAAGCGCCTCCTCCCACTCCTGTCACGGAAGGACACTGGCCCCCTTGCTCAGCCCACCCGGCCAGGCTCCCTTGGGAGGCTCTGAGCAGCCAGCTGGAAAGGAACTGTATCTGTGTGCCTCATATCTAAATGGAATTCCGTGGGGGAATCAGCATTATTCTTTAACTACTTAAATAGCATACCCTGTGTGAGAGGGGCCTTTTCAATAAGGATTCCTGCTGTGGAACTTGACAGACCCAGCCAGACTGCAGTGTGGATGCAGCCAATGAAGACGTCCTCAAAATGCACTGGATTTATGGCCTCTCTGACTCTTCCTTTATTTCTTTTCCTTTTGCTTTTTTTTTTTTTTTTGAAGATGAATGATTTTGGAATCAAGAACATGGACCAGGTGGCCCCCGTGTCTAACATTTACAGAGGGACGCTCAAGGTACGTGAATAAGTCTTAATTAAAAATTTTAAACAGAGGATTGGAAAACTCAATGTCTGTGAGAGAAACTATACGTAGACTTGTTCTAGCCTTAGCTTTTTATTTTACTGGCTGTGTGACTGGATTGTTTCCTTCAGCTCTCTGGGCCTCAGTTTTCTAGTCTGTAAAATGGGTATCCTGATGCTTGTTCTACTTGTCCTCCAAGACTTGAAACCATGGAATTTGTAGATGGTGAGGACTTTGTAGTTTACTTCTGAGACTCCTCCCAGGGAAAAATCTTATGATTCTCAATAGATCAGAGCTGGAGAGGCTGCCTTTCTACCCACCCAGGAGTTTCCGTCCATGAGGGGAAGGCTGATTAAGAACTGAAGGAAAAGAGCCCAGGAGCAACAGCAGGCCCCGCGGCTGCTGCTCCTTCCATCACAAGGGGCAATGCCCACTGGGTTGGAGACAGCCTGTTTGTGTAAACCAAAAGCCACATTAAAGATGAAAGAGCCTTCTCTGCTGCATAATAAACAAAATTCGTGTCGCTTCTATCTTAATTCCTTTGGGGAACATTCTTCAGCAGCACAAGCTGATAATTTCCCATTTGCCTTCTCCAAATGTGAGAGCGAGAGCTCATTGTTTTGTAGCATTGTGTAGTAAACATGTCAGAAGCAGTGATTTTAGCTCGGCCTCCTCTGAGCCTACTGTTTTGTATCGTAATGTCTCTCTGGCGTGGTACATTGTCGCTCGTCTATCATTAGGGGATTATTTGTCTGATACAGCCCAAAGAGGCAAAAATCGGCAGGGGCCTTTCTTGAGTCTTAGGGAGTTCATCAGACTTCAGGCTACTGAGTTTGCTTGTTCAATTTGGTCAGTTTCTAGTGTGGCAGACGCTGTATGAGAAATTGTGAGATTAAGTTTGAAACCAACTCCTAGAAAGAAAAATTGTATAATTTGAAAGTTTGATGATGCCCGTGCGATTTCTGGATTTAGACAAGAAACGGTCGTGGCTGAAATTGGTGTGTTGAAATACGCAGCACGAATTTGTATTGTCTTTTGGCTTCCTGGTTTTAAAAAAAGAATTTAGAACAGTCAGGAAAGGAAAGACATTCCTTAGTCACCTGGGCTGTGCTGGTGGGAATCTAAAAATTGACTGAAGATTTCACCCGAATTAACCCTGCTGTAAAGTAGTTTATAAATCTGGATGAGTATTTCGCACTTGCTTGGGTTTCCCCTCGTAGGTCTTGGGACTCATTGTCTTGGGACATCATTGCCTTGGATTTTGGGGGGCTGGGCGCCAACGACATTGGGACATCATTGTCTGGAGTGTTTTGGGCTGAGCTCCAACTTCTCCCTGGCCTCTTATGTAATGCGTCACTCATTGTTCTACATTTCTAAAAAGAAGGCACACAAACCAATTTTATTTGTAAATGTGTTACACATTTTTTTTATTGATGACTCAACAGAAGGATCATTGTATTACACATACCATGGGATTTCCAGCTTATGTTGGAAAAATATAACCTTTCTTCACGTTTTTCCCTCAACAAGTTAGGCAATGATGAATCAAGACTTTATCTGTTACTTATAAAGAAGGCTTACTTTAAAGGCTCTTTCATTCATAAATGTTAGATGAGATTATCAGAGATCGGCACAGTGCGAGGTTTGTGTTTCTGTGTCTCTATCCTCTTTTTTCCCTCTCAGCCGTAGGTAGTTTAATTTTAAACCTACTTCCTTTGGAAATCTTGCCTCTTAATAGATGATGGGGGGAGGTTCTTTTTAATACGCTTTACTTTTATAAAATTAAACCTTAAAGAAGTTTCGCATATTTATTACTACTTTCTGAACCACGGGAATTGAGGGGAAAAAAAATCTAGTTTCAATTAAAGTGTTTTATACTAAACATTTAAAAATAAAGGCTCCTGCAGATAAAGTAATTTATTTCATTGTTTCGTTTTCAATTTTTGTTCAGCCACTTGCCTTTCGTTTTAACTGCTGTGAGCTAAAACTGTCTTGCCAAGGGTCATTTTTCTTTTACATGTGGCCTGACTGGATTTCTCTCCGATGTAGCACAAGGCCAGGTGTGGGGACCAGGTCGTCTCGGAGGTCCCTCCCAGCGCTGTTCTTCTAAGATTCTATTATTTTTAGGTCTGTTTATTTAATTTATTGCTTTAAATTGATTAAGCCGTTAAAAATGACTTCCCAGCCATTCTCACCGTGTGAGGTTGATGAAATGATCCAGAGGAAAATAGAATCTGGAGTAAAAGAGTAAAATAGACCATTCTCACTGTGTGAGGTTGATGAAATGATCCAGAGGAAAATAGAATCTGGAGTAAAAGAGTAAAATACACCTTTTGGTCCCTTTGACCATCTTAAGTCTGTTCGGAGGACTGACTGGTCGATCCCACATGTGGCTTTATAACTGCCAGTTTAGCCAGGGCGTATTAATAAGATGACCCGTGGACCACTTTTAAAATAGGTAATTATCGGGGGCCGGCCCCATGGCGGACTGGTTAAGATCTCGCGCTGCGCTTCAGAGGCCCAGCGTTTTGCCAGTTCGAATCCTGGGCCTGGACGTGGCACCGCTCATCAAGCCATGCTGAGGTGGCATCCCACATGCCGCAACTAGAAGGACCCACAACTAAAAACACACAACTATGTACCAGGGGGCTTTGGGAGAAAAAGGAAAAATAAAATCTTTTAAAAAAATAAAATAAAATAGGTAACTAAATAAGTTTCAGGATTACCTCTCAGTTTTCTTTTCCATCTGTTCTTGCAGCGCCAGCCAGCCTTCGACACCTTCGATGGGTCCCTGTTTGCTGTTTTCCCCTCCCTAAGCGAAGAGCAAACGCTGCAAGAAGTGCCAACAGGCTTGGATTCCATTTCTCATGGTAATTTGTTACTCAGACTTGACAAGTGGGGCACGATTCCCCCAGGGAGTTCAGTTCATAGAAAGAGAGGACGGATCAGAAGCCATGAACATTGGTATCTTGAATCTTTAGGTAGGAAAAGTCAGATGGAGGCTCTGTGCCTGAGAGAAGACAGTTGTCCTTGATTATGAGCATGATGGTTCTGGTGCTCCCCCCGCCAGATGTGCCCCAGTGAGAGCAAAGGCCAGCTGTTAGCAGGCTGCAGAGCCACTCCTGAGATCTCCATTCGGGGGTTTTCAGCTGGGCAGCAAACCCAGGCTTCATCACCCAGGGCCACTCTGCCAAGCGGACCAGTGGCCATGACGATGCACCCTAACTTTTCATTCTGGGTTCACATTGTTAGTTAGCTCATTCTCCTGCTGGAGTTTCGGAGCAACACATTATTCTTGCTTAATCTTTAGCCACCTGTATTTACTCCTGCAGTTCTTAATGTCATTGTTTGTTCTTTTTAAGGGAATAGCACGTCAGATAATGCCTGTGCAATTACTCTCATATTAGTTGGCAACATTCCAGAGGTTGCTTTGTCACATGAAGTAGGTGCTAGAAAATACAGCCCAGAAAATTAATTAAAACACACATGCTTGCGTAAGCATGCCATCATGGGGCGGTCATTTATCATTCTTGAAATTGCTGAGGGAATCCAGAGAAGATTGTTTTTCAGTAAAAATTGAAGGTGTGCAGACGTTACAGGTGCTAAGTGCGTTCTGCTCATATCAGCTGCTTAGTTTAATGGAAGTAACTCCCAAATTATGCATTTGCAGTCCCTTAAGCCTTTTGACCAAAAACCGTGCAATTTCTTTTATTGTCTAAACATTTGAAAATCGACTTCAATGGAAGTTTTACCTACGCGTAACTGCTTTAGGAACTTTTGTAAAATAAAATAAAACTTGAGTTTTACCTTAGGTGTTTTTTTATAAGTGTAGTTCTGAGATGGATAATATTTTCTCCATAGCATTCAAAAAAATTTTTTGGTTCATACGTATACTCTTTTAAGGAATTATGTGTCAAGGTTTGAGATCAAAATTGTTCTCTCCTGGAAACTAAGATTTCTCCCCTGAGTTCTCTATCTGATCTAGCCAACCTGACTTCCTGACATCCCCGTGGGCTTTCTTTCTAGACTCGACCAACTGTGAATTGCCTCTCTTAACCCCGTGCAGCAAGGCTGTAATGAGTCAAGCCTTGAAAGCTACCTTCAGTGGCTTCAAAAAGGAGCAGCGTCGCCTTGGCATCCCCAAAAGTAAGTGCTGCCTTTTAGAGCTGCTTTTCCGATTCTGCGTTTTACTAGAAAAACGAATTTGACTGCAGTTGCTCCAGATGACTTAGTTTTTAAGCTTTTGTCTAGGGCGTCTTGCAAAGAGTGGCAGGGATGTGGTAGAGCTGAGCCAGTTTTTGGTTCAGCCCAGTCAACTGAACACTTAATCCAGCTCTGTTGTCGGTGTCTTAGACTCTTCCTGGGTGTCTCGCTCATTTCGTTGGTCTTCGGTGCACACCTGGACTCTGTGGTTGAATCAGGAGTGGCTCTGGTCTCACTTCCATTTTTTTCTCCTTTTGTGTTCTGTCCTTTCTTCCCTCCCCGGTAGACCCCTGGCTGTGGACTGAGCAACAGGTGTGCCAGTGGCTTCTCTGGGCTACCAATGAATTCAGTCTGGTCAACGTCAATCTGCAGAGGTTCGGCATGAATGGCCAGGTGCTGTGCAACCTGGGCAAGGAGCGCTTTCTGGAGCTGGCACCTGATTTTGTGGGCGATATTCTCTGGGAGCATCTGGAGCAGATGATCAAAGGTACCAGCTGATGGTCGGGGTGAGCCTGGCTAGGAGCAGTGATGGGGGAGGCGGGGGTGAGCATCAGTGCCCTACGACTGTGGGGTCGGCGTTTCACATGAGGCAGGGTGGTCTGAAAACGCCCCTGGAGTGAGTCAGATATGTGGCAGTGACTACAGCTTTTGCGTCCACTGAAGTACGTGTATGTGTGTGTGTGTGTGTGTGGCATCAAGCGTAGCCACAGGGCAGTAGACTTAGTCACGGTCTCGTTCACTGTCCCCAGACAGCATTCGTCAGAGCAGTATGTGTTGGCTCAGATACGGAGGCCAAGAATTCCTATGCTTTATGGCTCACCTTCCAGAACCGAAAGAAATAAGTCGGCCTCGGGGAAAGGGAGCCTTCAGATAAACTCTGTGAACTGTTAAGTAAATTTTCCCAAATCCAAATGGAATCCAACAAAGAGGAATGTTCCTGATTTTAGGTTTTTAAACAAATGCAGACGTAATCAATGTATATATTTACACACGGACGTTTTGTCCAGAAAGTAGCCATTGAGCAGAAGAACTCTCATCATATAGAAAGTCCTGATTTTAGACGTTAAAAAAGTATTGAGATCAGTGTTAAAAATACATCGAGTTAAAAAAGAAAAAAAATATATAGTGAAGGATCCTTTAAGTTAAAAATAAAAGAAAATTAGCCCCTTTGTAGAGTTCAGGGAAATATTCCTCATTTAATTGATTTTAAACACTGAGTTTCAACCCTGTTACAGACTCAGAATCTTAAAAAGCCCTTAGGATTTATCCACCAGCTCTTTTTACTTATGGCTTCTGAGGGCCAGGGAAATTTATTTTTAAAGACTCCTATAAACAAGTCTGGACAAGTCTAATCTGACAAATTTCTGGTGAATCTGTTTGTTGGCAAGTTGGGCCTGTCTTGCCATGACTCGGGGTGTCAGTCTGAGTGGGTCTGGGTTTGGGGGTGTATGTGTGGTTGAGTGTGTTTGTAGGAAGCGGGCATTTGCAGAGAACGCTAACCTTTGCCCCTTCAAAATTCCTGGGCACGCGTGTCCCCCGTTACAGACTCCCACGCCTTGGTAGCCGTCTCTGTGTGGCGCATGCTGCACCCTGGAGAAGCTTTCAGGGTTCGACCAATGGGCCATAAGCCTCCTGGGGGCAGGAATTGTGTCTGTTTTCCTAATCTGCTGTATTCCCAGCCCCGGTGCAGTTGTTACTCATAAATATTTAACCATTTCTTGGCTACGTGGATAAATTAAATAAATCATCTGGATCTTTCAAATCATGCAATAGAAAATTTAACTTTGCCAACAACAGCAGCCTTTTTGGAAAACTTATTCTAGTTATTAGAAAAATGTGCTTCTATCTCTAGTTTAGAAAGACAGAATGACCTGGAACACTGTAGGATTAAATGTGAAGCACCGAATGCATTTAGTTATTCTAAAATAACCACGTAACCGTAATTCAGAGAGTAACTTCTTTTTTTGTGTAGTTTTAACCTCGATTTGCAGTCTTAGGTCCCTCTATCTGTTTTTCAGAAAACCAAGAAAAGACAGAAGATCAGTATGAAGAAAATTCGCACCTCAACTCAGTTCCTCCTTGGATTAATAACAACTCCTTAGGTCAGTCCAAGTGATTCTGCCCTTAAGAGCTTGGTTTTAAGTCTTTCTGCTAGATTTATGGACAGTCCGAAGGCACAGTCTAGACCTGCCCTGTCCCCTGTGGTGGCCACATGTGGCTCTTGAGCTATTAGCACTTGAAATTTGGCTGGTCCACATTGAGAGGTGTGATAAGAATATAGTGCACACCAGATCTGAAAGTCCTACTATGAAACAAAGAATATAAAATAGCTCCTTAATGATTTTTAAGATGTTGATCACATGTTGAAATGACAATTGGTATATCAGGTCAAGTAAAATATTAAAATTAATCTTACCCGTTTCTTTTTACAATGTGGCTACTAGAAAGTTGAACATGTGTCAGTGGCTCACGTTATCTGCGTTGGCTAGCGCTGGTCTAGGCAATTCGTAGAGCGAGGGGCAGAAAGAAGCGAGCTGGTGGCTGTGGTCGGTTCTAGTAAAACAGATAAGGGGTGGCAGGCCCGGGAAGTGTGCAGAAAGCAATACCTAATTTGCTCTGAACTTTGGAATCGAGAAAGGTGTCATGGAATTCGGGTCCTTCCTCTGGTCACTGACACTGGTGAGCGTAGGTTGCAGGTGGTCCCCCGAGCCAGCATGGGGAGGGGTGACAGGAGATGCTCCTTCTAAGTCACACGCTGGGTGACAAATCCCTTAGTCTGTCTGAGGTGTAGTTTCCCTGGAAGCTGAAAGAGCCCATGGCCCCTGTCATCCTGAGGCTCACAAGGGAGAACTTGATAAACTAGAGCCATAGAAATACTAACCCTGAGGTATGGCGTCCTGGGTCCAGAGCAGCAGGAATTTTGGCCCAAGGCTCATTCGTTGGCTGGGAAGACGAATGGTTGAGAAGAAGAGGACCTAGTGGAGAGCTTGCTCATTGAAGCTCACGTGCCCCCGCGGGTTTGCAGAGGGCTGCAGCGTGCAGAGCTCCTCCCGTGCCGTCTGGTTTGAGGTGCAGAGGGTCTCTCTCGCGTGCCCGTTGCTGATAGCCCTGCCGTCCGATGGTTCTGTTCCAGGTTTTGGCGTGGAGCAGGCGCCGTATGGCGTGCAGACGCAGAGTTACCCCAAAGGCGGTCTCCTGGACGGCATGTGTCCCTCGTCGTCAGCACCCCGTGCGCTCGGCTCTGAGCAGGACTTTCCGATGTTCCCCAAGTCTCGGCTCGACACCATCAGCGTCAACTACTGCTCCGTCCCTCAGGACTTCCCGGGCAGCAGCCTGAACCTGCTCGCCAGCGGTTCTGGTAAGATCAGAGCTTCCTGGTGCCCCTCTCAACAAGGCCAGTGGTCTGATTCCCAGAGCCACAGCCAGACAGTGACATGAGCTGCTTAGTCAGTACGGCCTGTGTTCAGCCATCGGAGGAGGTCATAGGACTCCTCTGTGTTCTAAGTGACTTAGAAGTGACTTAGGTCACCATCACAGACGATTAGTTCGCTCAGCGAGTGTTCTCCTAATGTGTATCAGGCTCTGATCTGGGCACAGTGGGTACTTAGTGAACAAGACAGTCCCTGCTCTCGCACTAGATTCCTCCATGCAATGGGATATTTGGGGAGACAACGTAGGAGTGTGATAGTTTGTGTGTGTGTGTGTGGAGAGGTATATATACAGTGTGCAAATCTCAGGTTGTACAACCAGTTGAATCTTTACATATATACACCTGTGTCACTGCCACCCAGATGGAGATAGAGAAATTTCCAGCACCTCGGAAGGCTCCCTCGTACCACTTGCCAGTAGTGGTGTCCCCACCTCAAGAGGAAACCATTGTCCTGACTTTGATCATCATAGATTAGTTTTTCCTGTTCTTGAAGTTGATGTAAATGGCATCATACCCTGTGTTTTCTTTTGCATTTGTCTTTGGCTCATCATTGTGTCTGAGATCCATCCATGGTGTTGGGTGTGGCAGCCATTTGTTCTTTTTCACTGCTGTGTAGTACTCCCTTCTATGAAACTACCGTTGATTTATCCCTTCCACTGTTGATGGAAGATGTGGTTGCATAGTGTATTTATCGTAAGGAACAAGCACCTCAGTTTAAGAGCATTATGAAAAGTTAGAGTGATTCTGCACCAGTGGGATATCTGTTGAATGCGGGTGCTTGGCAATCTCTTGACCACTGAGCCCAAGACAACCTGCACTTATTTATTAGCTGTGGCACCAGACGTTTCATTGTCCTGGGGAGTCAAACTGTGCCTGGTTGTGTTTGCCAGGGAAGCCCGGAGACCGCGACCCCCCCGAGAACGGCGCAGACAGCTTCGAGAGCTCCGACTCGTTGCTGCAGTCCTGGAACAGCCAGTCATCGCTGCTGGATGTGCAGCGAGTGCCTTCCTTCGAGAGCTTCGAAGACGACTGCAGCCAGTCCCTCTGCCTCAGTAAGCCGACCATGTCTTTCAAGGATTACATCCAAGAGAGGAGTGAGCCGGTGGAGCAAGGCAAACCAGTTATTCCTGCGGCCGTGCTGGCCGGCTTCACCGGTGAGTGTGGGGCCCCGGCTCTCCCGCCACCTCCCCTGCACCCTGCCTCGCCGTGGCGATCAAGGGTGGTTCTAGTTGGAGCACATTGTACTTAACACCCCACATTTTATGTGTGGGGTGTAATCCTGAATCCAGGCAGGCCGTACCCCCGAATTCTAAAAAGGCCAGCCTTGCGGGAATTCTCGTGTACCCAGAGCTCAGAGGCGTGGGTGAAAATCCCGCGGCCCCCTCGCCACCTGGGACGTGCTTGGCCATCCGGAGATGAGGAGGAGCAGGGGACCAGCCTGTGGAGGCCTCGCCTCTGACTCACCTGCTCCAGGAATTTTAAAGAATGTCACCTGGCTCGGGAGGGGCAGCAGAGGCGGCCTCGCCTAACATGGGACTGTGTTCCTTTTCTCGCTTCTAAAACCCATCTTGTTTTTACGGTGTGGGTGAGAGCTCTTCTAAGCAGAGGACAGATATTAAAGCTGTTTTTAGAACCTGATACTTCCAGTACTTTAGCAAAAATACCAGGATTCTTTCGATCGCTTCGTATTTCCTGAAATGTGTGCTTTTTTCATATTTTGACCATATGGAGCCACTGGGGGTTAAAAAAATACCTACTTAAAAAAAATCCGATACGTTAAAATAAGAGTACATGGGCATCCGTTTATTTCTGTCCTGTGAGGCAAACAGCCGTGGAAACGGACTGAAGTACGCAGAGCATGTGAAAGCCGTTGTTTTCATATCTGGAGTCAGGGCCCCATAAGAAAACGAACAGCCACGGTGCTGGCGGTTTTCCTTTCCATGTTGGTTAGCGTTTGTTGACTGCCGGCTCTGTGTGGTTCATCTGGCATATGGTGCCGGCCGCTAGTCTCTAGGACAGCCTGGCACGGGAGGTGGAGTGAACCCATTTTACAGATGGGGAAATTGGCTCCGAGGAAAACAGCTCTCCGTGGTCACACAGGTAGCTCGGTTCTGTCTGGTTCCAGAACTCCTGACCTGTGTTGATGGGAGCTGTGCGTCTTGGGGAACAGCTCTGATGGGCTTGTGATCCGGGGCAAGGCACCTGGCCTCTGAGCCACATCCTATTCCTCATCTTTAAAACAGCACTACACTTCGCAAGGTGGCGATTGTAAATATTAATCCAGAAGACGGTATATGAAAAGCACTTTGCAAAGCATATACCTCCCCCAGCAGAGGCCTCGGAAGGCCGTGGGTGTGACCTCAGGTGCCCAAGTGGCTGTTGAGTAAACCAGGGCTTGGATTAAGCAATTGACCCACCTCCATTTGGCAGGAAAGTTACCCTGTGGGATTCCATGAATGATACGCCTCGTTCTGTGGTGAAATGCCCCTTCACCCCGTCCCACGGGGTGTTTCTAGAAATGAACCTTGAAAGTTATTACAGAAGGAGCAGCTAAAGAGGATGAGGAATTTTAATGCCAAGAGTTGGTGGCCCTGAATTTTTTTCCAGAAAGACCAAACCCAGCAGTCAAGGGCCGAGTGACCTCTTTTCCGGGAGCCGGAGGTGTGGAGAGAGACTCGGTGTTTGGTGGCTAACCTTATCGCATGAAAGCATTTCCCGCCGTCCCCAGCACCTGGGGTGCACCTTCTCGCCGGCATCCGGTCCAGAGTTGACTCTCTCATCTCTCAATCCATTTGCTTCCTCAGGGTAACTAAAGTCTTGCCGTCTTTTAAATCTATAAAAACGTATAACCCGCCCCTCTCCCCAGGCAGTGGACCTATCCAGCTGTGGCAGTTTCTCCTGGAATTGCTCTCCGACAAGTCCTGCCAGTCGTTCATCAGCTGGACTGGGGACGGATGGGAATTCAAGCTGGCTGACCCCGACGAGGTACGACCAGGGCCGGGAAATCAGCCCCTGGGCTCTAGACACTGAGTCCATCCCTTGGGGTTCCCAAATTCCCTCCACAAGAAAGGCCTCGCGAGTGCCAATGAGAACACGTCTACACGAGGTGTTCCTGACTTCAGGAAACTTGAGGTGGCATCCTTGCTTGGCTGAGAATCATTTGGTACCCCCTGGGGGTGCACGTGGGCCTTGGGCAGGCTTCACCGTCTTCTCTGTCATGGAATGAAAAGGCACAGGAGGTAAACTGAGGCTCTCTCCTGAGCCTCTGAAAATGCCTTAGGAAATTGACCGCTGGGGATTGAACCCTCGATAGCCCCACGCCGGCCCTCAGGCTGGGCTTCCATGCTCCTGGGCTGAGCTTGGCAGAGCTGCACCAGCCCCGGCTGGAGGGAAAGGCCAAGGGTAGGTCCAGTAGCTGCCCTCCAGGACAGCATCAGGGAGGCCCTTGATCTCTGGTGCCCGTAGAGTGCAAGCTGTCACCTGCCCAGTTCCCTTGGGAAGCAGACACATTGAGGAATGTGTGATGTCACGTGGCTCAGAATCCCAGTTGGCAGCTTTTGACTGCAGGGGTCCGAATAAGCACCCAGGGGGTTGGGGGAGACATGGTTTCCCGTGTCTCAGGACCCCCCACTTCCGAACCCTTGGCCCCCAGGAGTTTGTGCTGAGTGAGGCCTCGAGAGCCCTGTCACAGACAGAGCTGTGGGTGTGGCACCTCGCCCTCCCACCGGTGCCTCCCTCGGTCCTCAGAGAAGCATCCGAGGGAGACAGGGCCCTGGCGTCTGGATGACAGCGGCTGGTACCTCTGCGATCCTGTGGTTTGTCAGGTTCTCTGGATGCTCAGGCATCAGACTCGTAATCGGGGGGATGTCGTTCACTTTTTCTTCATTCCCAAATTGAATCCAACTCTTTTTCCATTTGTGTCCACCCCAGGTGGCCCGCCGGTGGGGAAAGAGGAAAAATAAGCCCAAGATGAACTACGAGAAGCTGAGCCGGGGTTTACGCTATTACTACGACAAGAACATCATCCACAAGACGTCGGGGAAGCGATACGTGTACCGCTTCGTGTGCGACCTCCAGAACTTGCTGGGGTTCACACCCGAGGAGCTGCACGCCATCCTGGGCGTCCAGCCGGACACGGAGGACTGAGGCCACGTGAGGCTGTGTGTGAGTGGGGCCATCCTGACCCACTGGGCTCCCAGGACCCTGAGAGGCGGGATTGAACACATCCAGGAAAGTCCCCAAGAAGCAGTGGCCTTATTTCATCTGAAACTGTGGCTCTTCACCCCGAGCAGCGTGGCTGCTCACTTCTGGAGCCCGCTGATGGCAAAACGCTGTGTATGATGCTATTACATTAAAATGGCCGAGAAGGAAGCGCGGGGCAGCCGTCCTGGCTCCGGCGGGCTCTTGAGACAGGATCGTTCAGGCTGTTAGGTCTTCTCCGGGGTTTGAGCGTGTCGCGGACACGCACCTGTTTTATTTTCTTTTGCCTTTTGCAACATGGAACCGAAGGTGCAGAAGGGGTCTCTTTGTTTCAGAAGGGTAGGAGGGGGCGAGGAAACAATCATGCCATTTCAGAAGGTCATCTGTATATATGATTGTAATCTTATAATTGTTATCAAAATCCTCTAACAGTCCTATTTAACAGAAATTGTATATTGTAATTTAAAATAATTATATAACTATATGTGAAATAAGAATGCAGACATCCAATGGTTATTTCATTTTCCAAGAGCACATAAGGCATTTTGCAAACATTGAATCTGCCCAGGGCAGACTAGGAGAAGTTGTAAAATGTGTATTATTTACATTTAATATGCCTACAGGAATATGTCGGAGAGGGTTAATCCCTGTTTCTGTTGTTTTGTTTTGTTTTGTCTGGGTTATTATCTGGCAAAGACTTTGTACATTTGGGAATTTTTATAAGAAACTTAATGTTATTATCTGGGGGCACATTGGCCCCTGTGCTTTCTCCTTTAATTGTAATGTAAAAGCTATAAAGCGGTATTTTTCTTGACAAATGGCATATGTTTTCCATTTCTATGCATGCATTTAAATCAGTTTATACAAAAAACTTATTTTATTTTTTAGTTCGACCCTGTTTCCCCAACAACCTACCTCCCGCACCCGCCATTTCCTCCCTGTGCCCCACCTCCACACCCCACATCATTCTGTATGATGAAAATAAGAATACTATTTTTGGAAATATGCGACTCCTTTTCAGAGACCAGGAGGGATTTATGTAGCAGCTATTTTTACTGCAAAAGTAATTCACTGGAAAAAAATGTAATTTGTAAGAAAGCTTTATTTTTATCTCAGCTGCGTGTAAAGTGAAATATATGGTGCAGCGCTGAAGGCTCGGGGGGAGGCGCAGTCTTTCTTAAATGCCTTGGACACGAGTGAAGCATGCTTCGTCCCCTCCGTGTTCACCTGTGAAGTCCTCGGCCGTCTGGAGCCCACGCTGTTCCTCTCTCCTCAGCGTCCACAGCAAAAGAGTTTTTGTTTTTTTGGTTTTTTTATTGGATGCAGAATGCCCAGAGGCATAGAGAGTAAACAAGATGAGAAAGAATGCATTGGAATAGCTCCTCTGAAGAAAAGGTTTTGATTGTGATCGAGACTTTTGTAGTGGTTTCGAAGGAGCACGCTGGCCCCAGTGTATTCCTGGCCTTTATACGCCATCAAGTCAAGTTGGTGTCAAAGTCAGACACGCTTCACTAGCAGTGTGAGAGGACACTCGGACCGGTGGCTGCCATCTGTACAGAAGAATCGTCCGTGGAGTGAGATCAAGGGATTGGGGGTAGGACCAGCTGGGAGAGCAAAGCCGAACTGAGACAATTTGTCTCAATACCCACACGAGACGATTTCCAGTATCTCAGCACAGGATGTTTTTCTCAAGCAGGCCCTGTTTATCTCTCGGACATCTGTTTATAACATCAACAGACATGCGACTGGGAACATCTTGTTGCTGAAAGAAGTCATGAACCATTGGCTCATTTTATATGGGCTCGAGCCACATGAAATTGCCAATATTTGACTTTTTTATCTACGAAGTTGGCAGTTTTGTGTGGTCCAACCTAATAGTTATGGAATCTGAAGTCCAGTATAAACCTCTGGCGTGGTAATGAACAGGACTTAAGTATAAAAATTTTGTAATTGGGCCTCTTCTTTCTCAAATAATAAAGTATTTTGTTTATATAAACTCCTCCTTCTAAGAGTTCTCATTCTTCCTCCCACCCACCGTGGAGGAGGTGGGGTGAGGATGTTGAGCTCAGATCTATTGTCCGCTCAGTAGCTTTCAGTCACTGAGAGTCACATCTCCATTTAACTGATTTTACACGAAAGTCACTTAGGAAATCATGACCAAACTGGAACCACCTGTGAACGCTTCCTGACGGAACCCCCAGAAAGGGTTCCTTCAGGCGAAAAATTCTTTTAAGAAAGAAGGGATTAGAATAGAGTCAGGTGGCCTCTCGGCCAGGGGTTTGGCAGAGATAACTGAGAAGAGATGTTTGGATATTTACATTAAGAACATTAGGATTTGGGGTTCAAGGACTTTTCTAATTGAGGCCATGACCCTCCTGGACTCCTGCCGTTGCTGAGATGACTTAACCAGAGATGAGGGTGGTGGTCCTGGGCCACGTGTTCTCAAACTCATTCTCAGGACTCCTTTCTACTCTTCAAAATGAGTGAGAATGCAAAAAACCTTACAAGGATTATATCCGTGGTGTGCTGGAGCCAGCTCACCGAGGGCTACCAAGCCGATGGTGCGTGTCTATTCCCAACTCTGCAACAGTGACCTGTTGGGAGTTTGAACTTGGTCGTGATGAGGGTTTGTACACCACGGAAATCAGCAAACAATACAAACGAATGCTTCCCCCTCCCCCATCCTTCTCAAGGAGCTGGTTGGTAAACATTCCCCAGCACACCACTGGTCATCAATGTTTACCAGATCAGAAAATAAATTTTAAAATATGATTCGTTTTTACAATAACCTATTACATTTTAACAAACATTTTTATGAAAAATAAACTGTTCAAAAAAAGTGAGAATGGCATTGCTTTACGTGTTTTCAAATCTCTTTGATTTCTGCTTTAACAGACGAGAGCTAGGTTCTTACACCTGCTTCTGCGCTTAGTCCATTGTGATGTATTTTGATTGAGTCTATGAAGACTACCTGGCCTCATAGATACATGCTTGGAACAGGGAAGACTACTTTATAGCTGTTCAGATAATTGTGGATATTGTTTTATACTACACCAAAACTGACAAATGGTAGTTTCTTAAAGGTTAATTGCAGTTGGAATATGAAACCCTATCAATAAACTTTCGTATGGTTATAATAAGTTCCATTGGTCTATCCTGCACTTTGAATGGATCTTGTACCCATGGTGACTGTGTAACCTCATGTATTAGTCACTCGGAAAATATTGCTTCAAAGTGGTGACACATTTCAACGTGCAATATTGAATGATCACTTTAGTGATCACCACCCATTTCATCAGAAAAGTACTGACTGGTAAGGCATCAGGGCCACAGTGGCAGATAGAAATTTTCAAAAATTCAGATTGTCACTTGAAAGCTCAAATTTTATCACTGGCAACAACTACTCTTAAGTTGTTTTCTTTGAAATGACAGACATGTTTCATTTGCTTTTGAGGAAATACCTGCCGAATCCCCAAGTCTGAATAAACATAATTTGCCGGTTGTTCTTTCAAGTAAAAATGATGTTCATAAATAAAGTGGTTAGTTTAGCCGGCAACGCAAACAAACACACAGCAGTGCTTTCCAGGACAATCAGTCTACCCCAGTGTGCAGAAGTTCTGTATGGGTACTTTCCATCGTATTACCCAGAAATTAAAAAGACGTATTCACTTAATACGATTAATTTTTACTGCAGCACGAAGGACACTTTTAAATGAAACTGGTATTTTTTTCCTGCAAGTACACAGTGGTGAAGAATGCAGTGACCCCTAGCACAGGTTGGGGCTGAGGCCCCATTTTACCCACCTTCGCTTTTGCACCATCAGTAAAACATCAACACAGTAAAAAAGGTAAACATGTTAGTATTATTATAAAAATAATTTTGACCTTGAGGATCCCCCTGAAAGAGCGTCAGATGCAGTGGTTATCTGTGGGCCTGACTTGCAGAGCTGTTCTGGAAAACAGAGAGGTTCACCCAGAACAAAAGGGGTGGAACTGGGGCCAGGGCAGGGTGGGGGGAGGAGGCCGGTGGGGAAAATTCTCCTTTTGCCTCTCTTATCCAGTGGCCGTACTTCCAATCTTACCCATTCATAGCCATGAAGCATTTTTTTATTGAAAGAAAAAGAATTGTCTAATGTTCCACATGAAAAAACTTCATTTGTATAGGGTGGAATGGAAACTCTCAAAGTCTTTCTACCATCCTTTCCTCTGTCCTTTCCAGGGCCTACTCCAATTTCCAAACCTTTTTTTTAAAAAAAAAAAGAAAAAAAATAGAAAATTGTGTATTTTACCACAATCTTTGCAAAAAAATCATTCTTCTTAACATACTCAAAGCTGAGGTCATGAAGAGATGAGGTGTATGTGGCCTGTCTTTCAGATTTTCCACACGGTGGGGAAGAAGTGAAATGCAGTTGCCTTTAGCCCATCCCACACTCCGGTTCTTCCTCATGTGGGGCTGAGAACTGCAGACGGTGGACACTCACACAGATAATGATTTGAAGCCCAATGGGCTGCTCAGTTGGGTGTGTGAGGCACAGGATGTGGGGGCCAGAGGAAGTGGAGAGGGAACAGGGGCAGGGTGGGGTGGCAAACTATTTCATCACCTCTTTGGAAACATCAACCAAGTTGGCAGTAGAGTTTACTGTGCTTTGGGGCCAGACCTGGTGTGTGACCTTGAGCATGTGACAATCTCTCTGTGCCTCAGTTTCCTCTCCATCAAGTGGGATCGTTGGGTGGCAATGGGTGGATGAATCTGTTCTTGGTGTAAGACGGTGGGAGTCAGTAACCTAGGGGGCTCCACTTAAGTCATGAACAAGCATTCCAGGAGGGGTCTGGAAAGAAAACACGACTCCTGACACTTACAGAAACTGTCTCCGTTTCATAAGAAGAAACCCAGGACGGGAGTGGGAGGATAGGTGAAATAGGTGAAAGGAATCAAAAGGTATCAACTTCAAGTTTAAAATAAATGTCATGGGAAGGTAATAGACAGCATAGGGAATATACTCAATAATATAGCAATAAGTTTGTATGATGACAGATGGTTATCAGACTTATTGTGGTGATCATTTCACAATGTATGTAAGTGTCCAATCACTATGGTGTACACCAGAGTGTACTATGGAACTAACACAATATTGTATAGCAACTATACTTCAGTGAAAAAAAAAGAGAAGAAGAAATCCAGGCACAGAGTTTAGCAATCAAGTTGGCACTTAACTGAACCAGAGCCCAAACCCAGATCTTCTGCTTCCTGATAATACTCTCTCCGCATGAGAACCACACCGCATTTTGTTTAAATCATTGTAAATGCTACCCAGGGGCTCCCCCAAGCTTCCAGTTCCTCCTTCTGTTCTATTTTGAACAGAGTGCACAGCGCTTGGTTTGAATTTTAAATTATCTATGAATCTCCCACCCAAAGAACACGCGGTCCTCATATATGCAGCAGCTGGTGGCAGCTAGTTTAGTATGAGAAGATGGGAAAATCCCTTAATCTGGGCCAGATGTTAATCTGTCTTTTCAGGAAGAGCAAAACAGAAGGGTGGGTCTCGGGGCCGTGGAGGGGGAAACCCCCTGTTATGTAATCCTTTTGTAACTCCTGGACAGAGTCTGAACATGTGGTGGTGCCTGAAATCTAACATCGGGGAAAGACCATCTTTGGTCACAGCTGTTTTGATGACACCTTCACAACTGGAATTGACACGGCCTTTGTTCACATGCTATGTCATGTTCAGATGGCCAAACAGCCCAGGATTGCCAAATCTGACCCCTGCCAGCAGTGTCCGTGTCTATGGCTTCAGGCTCTGCACATGCATCACCAGGGCTCAGCACCCACATGTGTGTATGCATGGCATGGGGCTAGAAATGCTGATCCTGAGATCCCGGGCCTGAGTTGGCTGGAGGATAGATTGTGGGGTCAAGAGAAACAGCAATCAGTTAAAAGAAAATGAGCTCTCAAGCAAAAAATATTGTGTGCCAGCCATGGTCCATCTCCGTGTAAAGCCCATGAGGAACGCCTTTACCATTTGCTAGTAAACTCCACTAAATTGGCTACAGAAGAGGTTATTTTTCATTACAATGCAAATACATAGTCAATAATTGTGAAATATGCTACCGTTTGCAAGACTCATTTTCATCTGTCATCTCCCTATGACCTTGGGAAGTTGATTTTATGGCTGTTTTACAGATGCGGGAACTGAGGTCTGAAGAGGTTAAAACTCTAGACTGAAACTAGAGGGGTTATCTGGATCTGTCAGTGGCCCTGATCCACTGCGCCTGAGGACTCTGGCTTGGGGGTAGTGGAGGGCTCAGGGGGCTGGAGCCCAGCCTCTCAAAGGCTGCCACCCTCCTCTTGCCCCATCTGTCTCAGGTAATTATCAACAGTGCTGTGGGCGCTCTATGCCTTCCCACCCTGTGGATGAAGCCAGTCTTCCATCATCCTAGGGACTTAACATCTTGTTTATAATTCTCAGGTCCTGAGCAATCAGAACAGTATTTTTGACCAAATTTGCATGACGCTGGGGCTTCTGTCTTGGCAAGCTATGTATGGACCCCAGAACACATCCCGATGGTGACTCTAACAGTTTGGTTAACTTTCATTTATTTATTTTGTGTTCCTCCATCAGTGGTTCATCAGCCATTCATTTCAAAGCAGTTATTAAATGTCAGCCACTGGGAATAGACAAATCACTGAGAGCCAGATCCTCCATGCTTTCTAGGAGCCAACTTCTAGTGAAGGAGCCCAAGAGTAAAGATGGTGAGAGCATGTGAGTTCCACCTACAGTGGGTCCCAGAGCTTCAACTGCATCTGTGTCTGGAGTTTATAAAATGCACATTAGCGCGGCATCAGCCTTGCTGGGTGCTGTGATAGGTGTTGGGGGGGGGGTCCACAGGTGTGCTGAAATGTCTCAATAGTCATCCCTATAGTTGGGATTAAGGTGAACCTGGGTCCTCAGAACACAGGTGCATGCCCATACTCATGCACACATGCACACGTGCACAAATGCACTCACACACATGCGCACACAAACACACACATCACATCCTCTGCTTGCCTCACCTTGGCCATCTCTGCTTCTCCTTTTTTGGTCACCACGTCTCTTACCTTCTCTTCTGTATCAGTTTCCTGGGGCGGCTCTAGCAAACAACACAGACTAGAGGCTTACACAACATACATTGATTGTCTCAAGTCCCACATCAAGGTGTTGGCAAGACTGGTTTCTTCTGAGGACGATGCGTGAGAATCTGTTTCAGGCATCTCTCCCTGGCTTGTAGATGGTCATCTTCTTTCTGTGTCTCTTCATATTGTCTTCCCTCTATGTGTGTCTGGGTCCAAATTTCCCCTTTTAGAAGAACACAGTCATATTGGATTAGGGGTCATCTAAATGACCTCATTTTAATTCAGTTACCTCCATAAAGACTCTATTTGCAAACAAGGTTACATTCTGAGGTACTGGGGGTTAAGACTCCAATATTTGAATTCTGGGAGAACATAGCGCAACCCATAACATCTCCCACTCTAGATAAGTTAAAATCAGCAAAAGAGGACCCTGGGGATACCAGTCATCTGAGTGGGCTTGGATCAGTTGTAAATGTCTACTGCAAACTCAAGGGCAACTACTTAAAATTTTAAAAAAGAAGTGTGATTGATACACTAAGAGAGAAGATAAAACAGAAACATATCAATTGCTCAACTAAAATCATAGAAGGCAGAAAAAGAGTTAAAGATAAAAAGCAGAGCAAGGTCAGCAAAGAGAAAACAGTACTAACTATGGTTGGTATTAATCCACATGTATCAGTAATTATATTAAATGTCAATGGTCTAAATACATGAATTAAAAGACAGAGACCGTCTGAGTGGATTAAAAACCAAGACCCAACTCTAAGTTGTCTACAAGAAACCCACTTTACCTCTAAAGACACAGTTAGGTTAAGAGTATAAGGATAGAGACAGATATGCCATGCTGACACTAATTTTTAAAAACTGGAATCACTGTATTAATATCAGACAAAGCAGGCTACAGAGCAAGGAAAATTATCAGGGGCTTATGGGAAAGCAGGAGGGATGGACTGGGGGAGCACTGGGGGATTTTTAGGGAACTGAAACTATTCTGTTTGACACCATAATGGTGCATATATGAGAGTGAACCCTAATGTGAACTATGGACTTAAGTTGGTAATAATGTTCCTATGTTGGTTCATCAGTGGTAATAGATGTACCACACTAGTGTTAGATATCAAGAGTAGGGTGTACTTCACAGAAGAGGCAAGGGGGTATATGTAAACTCTCTGTACCTTCCACTCAATTTTTCTTTAAGCCTAAAATTGCTCTAAAATAATAAAGTCTAATTAAAAAGAAAAAGGAAACAACTCTTACTTCAGACCATGAGCCATCTCCTCCCCTCACCACTAAGCCTCTCTTCTTTCCATCCCTGGAGCCCCTGCAGCCTGAACCCTGGTCCCCCTCAGGACCCCCAGACTGGTTTCAACTGACTGCTGTCTTCTCTCCCTCTTGGATAAAGAGACTGGGGACCAGCCTCTCATGGCCAAGTCCCAGGGGATGGATAAGGATGCTCTGAGCCTGTCTGCCAGTGAGGAGCTAGGAGAGTGAGATGTGGTTAAATGAAATAAAAGGTGGACAATTGAGCTAGAAGAGGACCCATCCCCTCCCAGAGGCCCACTTCTGAAGATGACTCAGTGGACCCGAGACTGTCCCTGGTGCCACCTTGGGAAGCATGGACCAAAGACAGAGGGACACACAAGGGAATTAGCCGGGGTCACCGTGTCCTCCCCAGAGCAGAGTGACCCCCTTCCAGGAACACCTGAACAGAGACAATCTGGATCCACAGAAAATCCATGAAATTCTAAGACTCTGCCAGTACCAGTCAATTTCTCTGGAGTTGTTAGGATTGGAATCCTGGTCTCTTAGTTAACATCTTTGGGGGCACCGTTCAGTCCTGGGGCCCTGCCTGCCCACAGTGACCAAACACAAGGAAAGAGGGAGCCTCAGAGGAAGGGGACTCCTGGGACTTTTGTGGGCAACTCCAGGCATCCATGTAGCAGAAAGAGACTTTAGATCAGGAGAATGGGCCTCACCAGGCACAGCCCCCACCGTCTGCCCTGACTTGCTCTGTGCAAGAAAGGGACATGGCCTGGCCCTGCTTTGCCACCTGCGGGGTGCAGTAGGGCCAAGTGGGCCTGCGCTGGCAGAGCTCCAGGCTGCCATCAGCCATGTCCACCTCCTCCAGTGTCTGGATAAGTGAGGTCACTTTCTACTTTCAGGGCAAAGTTAGGGATCTGTTTTCTAGAACCTGCTGGCCTCCCCTCCCCCAGCTCAACTGACCAGCCCTGGTTGCCGGGCACCTGTTTACCTTAGAGACGGAACACTCTGCAGGGTTCTGAGCAGTCAGTTGTGGCCACAGGACACTGGTACTCAGAGGCAGAGCAGTGGAGCCCTCCCCAGCCATGGGGGGCCTGCTGCCTGCCACAGCATCTGCTGTCCAGCTGATCCTGGGGTGCCTGTGGGGGGCTCTGCTGGGGATTTCTGGAAGCATGAGATACGTCCCAGCTCTCCCTGCGTTCCCCTGGGAGACCCTGGTGTGTGCTGTGGTGCTGGTGCTGATGGTAAAGAGACGACACACTTTACGAAGTGTGAAGGCGCTGGGCAAAAGATGTTGTGCCCAGGAGGAAGTCTGTGGAAAAGATACTGAGAATGCCGGACCAACGACAGAAGCTAATGACACACTCAGGCCGCCTGGGATGGAGGGCAGTGCTCTCTCGTTACAAGTCTTGTGCTCATTAGCAATAAATACAGACCCAGCAGGTGGTCACTTCAGGCCACTGTCCACCTTCTGGAAGAACTACAGAAGAGCCAGCCTCCTAAACCTTCCCAAGGGGCTGACGAAAGACCCACCTTAACAGGCTCAGAGAAGGATGCAGAACAACTTCAGAAGAAAACAACAGATGATTTGAATGAAAACACTCATTTTCTAGAAAGAGTAGAACGGCATGAACAAGGAATTGAGAGATGGAAGCAGAGAGTCCAGGAAAAGGAGGAGGAGAAAGAAAGGTGGGAAAGGTCGAACGCACGAAGGAAGCAGGCCCTGAAAGACCAACTCAGCCGACTACAGGCCGTGGCTGAAAGCCTGCGGGAGAGCATCCTCTCGCCGGATCTCCTGGGAGACCGTGTGGATGGCAGGAACTCGGATATGGAGCAGAAGAGGGAAGCGGAACCTGGCGATCAATCCATCCATGCGTTAGCAGTTGGTGTGAAGGGAACCACTGATGATGCTGACTTCGATGTGCCCCTTCAGAGTCCTGAAGAGCAACGTCAAGGAACAGCCAGACAACTGAGGGAAGAGGAGCAAATGAATGAAGAGCTTGTGGAAGGAACAGCGAGTCTTGAAACCGAGGAAGCATCTTTGCAGCATGAAAATTCAAAGCATGAAAGTGAGATTCAGCTGCTGAAGCTGAAGCTTCAAAATCTGCCTAAATTCCATGAAGATCATTCAAAGCAACTTCAGAAAAAATTACGGTGAAAACGCGCTACTTAGAAAACAAGAAACTTCCTCGAATGTATAGAAACATGACCTCCACCTGTCAGACCCACAACCTCTACAAGCAGATGGAGGAAGACACGCACAGAGAAGTGGAGAGAAACACTGCCTCCACCCGCAAGGAGATCCTCTTCTGATGGAAAAGAGCTCAGGAAAGCTGGATGGCAGCCGTGTTGACCTAGAGAGCTCAAGGAGCTAAGAAGAGAAAATGACCACACCAGGCAAATGCTGCCCAAGGTCGAGTCCACGTCCCGGGCTTTCCCAAGTGGCTCTTTGTCTCCAGCTGCTCCACCTGCAGCCCCCAGAGGCCTGGAGGGGTGGGGGGATCCCCGGGGTCATGGGGGCCCCCATCAAGGAGAAGGGTCCCACCGTGAGCACAGAGAGATCTGGGGTCACCTGCGGCTTTGACTCCGCTCACCGCAGCTGGGTCCTGAACCTCCGCGACCCCGCAGACCGCCTGCACGGGTTTCTGTTAGAGTTCTGATGGCTGATCTCTCGCTCGTTAAGCTGCTGTTGCTAGACTGATGCCACAATTCTTCTCGTCAGCAGAGCATTGCGACTTTATGGGAGTGTTATTTAAATACAGATTTGTTAATATAACTCTCATGAATACGTCATTTCCCCCTCAGACTTTTTAGAATTATAGACTGTATGTATCACATTTTGATTTAAATTAAATGTCTGCTATTACTTAAACCATCCTCTAAGTCCGACGTGGATAAAGACATTTAAAACAATACAGACCATTTCTGTATGCTATGGCTATTAATGCAAGTCTGTAGAAGTAGCTTAATATTTACCTGAATTAATTTTGGTTGGTTTTAAAAACAACACACACAAAAAAAACCCAAACAAAGCAACGCCCTATTCAAACTACACAAGATTTTTATTAGTTTGATCCTAAATTCATAGTTTAGAAAACTTAAGATTTTGCAACCACTTCTTTCTTGCTTTGTATTTTTTCTTAATCTTTGTTCTTTTGTTTAAGATACTGTTTGTTGTATAATATTTCTAAATTTTATGCAGTCAAAATAAAAAAGTTTTCTCTTGATGGCAAACACACACACACACACACACACACATATACTCTCACACACACCTCAATGCAGATTAAAGCCACCTTTAGCTGTGTTGGGAGTACCTGAGGAAAATGTAAAAATAGGGTCGCAAATCTTAAAAGATATTTTTAAATAAATAAGTAAATGAAAAGAAAACTTGTGTGCATATAACTGATACACAGAAAAAGCTTCCTAAATCACAGGCGCAGGGGAGGAGAGCTGCCTGGCGTCTCAGAAGGATTCCAACGAGACGCGCTTCCCTTCCGGAGATGAAGCGCTTCCCCAGCCATGACAGGGGGGAGGGAAGGACCAAGGGTGGGCGCTCCCAGTGCTACCCACAGGGGGAGTTGTTCCCAGCCCGGGGCTGGAGGGAGGAGGGGAAGTGGTGCCATCCGTCCGGGTCCAGCGAGGGGCTGTCCCGGGAACAGGGGAAACTGCCCGCGCCCGCTGTCCTGTCCTCCCGTTTCCTGCAGGAGCATGGGCAGCCCCCCAGAGGCCTGGGTGGTGCAGGCGGGGCAGCGCGACCCCGGCACAGAGCAGGCGGGAAAAGGGCCCAGAAGGACTGCGGGAAAGGACCAGCGGACTTGACTCTGTCTGAGCCGAAGTGCGTGGGCGCTCCATTGTCTTCATTCACGTCCATTATGTAGCGACGACCTGTGGAGCTTCTCCGAGGTCTGCGCACTGTTCCAGGGTTTGGGATGCAGGATGGACAAACCCCCGCTGCAGCCGCAGACCCCAGAGCTTACAGCCAGTGAGGGCAAGGTCAGAGCACAGGAAACAAAGAGACAAGGAGGGCAATACCTGCTCTGCGGACAGTTCCAATAGGGCGATGGGTAACCGGTGACGGGGCAACACCCAGGAGGGGACATTGACGCCGAGATTAAAGTAAGAGGCGTTACCTGGGAGGTCAGGGGGCAGAATGTTCCAGGAGAGGGAACAGGAAGCATAAAGGCCTGGGATCCGGGCGCTGGGGCAGGGAACCGGGCAGAGATGACCAGGGGAGGGAGGGGCAGGGCGCAGCGCCTGCACAGCTGTGTGTCCAGTGCGGTGACCCCAGCGGAGGGTGCAGACCTGGAGGGGGAGGGCTGGTGGCCAGGGACGTGCTGTGACGTGTATTCCACACAGATCTGCGGCGGTAGGGGGGTGGAGTGTGGGGAGAGGGCAGGATTTGGGGAGGGTCTCACGGGTCTGCATGGAGCAGGGGGGCTGGCGCTGGTTGTCACTGAGATGAAGGAGGACACATGCGGCTGGATGGGGGGTCTGAGAAGAGGAATGAAGACGACTCAGGCCTTTTCCGATAAGTGTGTATTGTCTGCACTAGTTTAGGTAAACCTTGGTAAAATCTCTGCAGAGAACAGAAAATGTCAGCAAGGTATGGATGTATTACACCTGGTGACAGCCCGCTTTGCTGAGGAGCAGAACGTGAATCGCGCGTGTCCACTTGCACTCCCATGTGGTTCCTGCCACACCTGCAGGCGCTCGTGATGGGTGGTCCCGCCTCTCAGGTGCTCCCACCATGAGGACTCCAGGGCAGGTCCAGGAGGGGCCGAGTGCAGGGCAAGGATTCCCCAGAGTGGTCCACTCACCACTGAGCTGATATGATGATCTGTGGGGAATATCAAGATGGACAATGAGTTGACTCCAGCAGCATGCACGGCCAGTGGAAGACAAAGACCCACAGAGCAGAAGTGCTAGTGAACGTGGCGCATACACCCATTGCTCATGCCATGCCCCCTCTGACTGTCCCTGCAGCAGGCTGGGGTGGCTGGGAGGTCAGGAAGGGCTCTCTGGAGGAGGCGGCCCCTGAGCTGAGTCCTGAAGGATGAGTAGGAGTTGTCTACAGTGCTTCACACTTTCAGAGGCCTATGAATCACCTAGAGATGTTACGAAGCACATTCTGATTCATCAGGTCTTGGGTGGGCCTGTGTCCCTGTGCCACCCCCAGTGATGGCTGTGCTGGAACCAGAGATGGAATAGCAAGGACCTCTGGATGATTGAGGATAGGAGTGGGGGAGTTGAGGCGGGCAGGGGCATTTCTGGCAGAAGGCACAGCGCAGGCCAGAACACAAGGGCACAAACAGTCTGGTTGGGTGAGGAGACAGCTCTCTGGAGCCCAGAAACTCACAGCTGGGAGGCAGGACCCGAAGGCAGAACAGATGTACAACTTGCACGCACTGTTCCCACGTATCCTGTCCACTGCCCCTAACGACCACGGGCGAATCTTGTCCCTAGGACAACACTCGTTTAAGAAGAACACGATGAGCCACAGATTTGACGTCACCCTTGGGGAGGCCAGCCATGGAGGACCCACTCTGCCCAGACAGAGACACAGCTTTGCAAGGAACAACGCTCTTTAGCCTGAAGATAAAGCTATTGTTATTTTCTGGGTTTTCCTTTTTTGATAACAGCCATCCCAATGGGTGGGAAGTAGGGTACCCTCTCAGATTTTGTGCCCCCAGCAAATGCCTCCCTCACGTCACCCAGCCAAGGCATCCCCGGGTCCCGTGAGTGGTCCAGGAAGGAGCCCCATCCCTGTTGATGGATCAGGCGGCTCCCCAAAGGGAATTTCCTGTGCCCCCGCCTGGACCTGCTGGCTTGGCGCGGCGCGGCGCGGCACATTGGCTGAGACCACGGCCAGTGTCCCTGGGCCCAGTGGGTAATTCCTGCAGCCGTGGGGACATCACTGGAAAGGTGGGCAGGATCGGGTCCTTCTGGGCAGACCCCAATCACCTAGAAGCCAGACATCCTCAGTTTGGTGACCAGAGGGCCATCTAACTAACAAACACAAACTGCCAGAAACCACTTCACAGTTTAGCCAACACTGTGAATAACATCACCATGTTCGTATTCTTATTTTTACACACCGTCATCTGTATTGAAGGTTTGTTCACATGACAGATGCAGCTCTAGACCACTGATTTGAGGCTGAAGGGCGCCGAGCGCAGGACGGTCCGATTTGTCCACCCCCTGCGGGCCAGGCGGGTGTTCCCAGGGCTGCTTGCGCCGACCCACCCTGCCCCCCAGGGAGGAATGTGAGAGCAGATTTCCCCTGGGGACGCGGCGAGTCCCCGCATGCAGGCATGGGTGGCCTCGGCTGGGCAGGACAGACAGACGACCCGAGGCTCCCTTCGACCTTGGTCCACGGGATTTGAGGGGGGCACACAGGAGCGCATGCGCGGAAACCGCACCCTGGAAACGCGGGTGCCGAGGGATCAGGACAAAGAGAACAAAGACAGAAAGACCGGAGAGGAGGAGGTCGGGAGGCACTGTGTGGGTTAATTCAAGAATTCACAACGCTGGGTCCCAAATTTACCCCCGAGCTTCCTGGGCCAGGCAGAAAGGGAAGCAAGATCAGGAGGAGACCTCCTTCCAGAAGCAGCACAGACTGGCTCAGGGCTCGGCTGTCAACCCACTTTCCCGTGGGGTCCACACGGGAGACCCTGAGGAACGACATGGCTGCATCTTCCTATGATTCTTCCCTACGCCCTGTCTGAAGGCCACCGGCACCCAGGGCCCCTCGGGGACAGCCCTCCCCAGGAGGATTTCAGCTTTGGTCCCCCCAGCACGTTGGGCCGGCCTCCCAGGGCTCAGCTCTCTGTCTTATGTCCTGAGTGTCTGTCTGCTTGGCCTTTTCCCCCACCCGGCTCCCGGGGCCAGAGCCTGGGTCTCATCGGCCCCTGGACCAGGATGCGAAGCCAGCGCACAGCAGGCCGGCAGGTACCCCTGTTGGTGGGACCGGACTCTTTCTTGGCGGGGCAGGGTGGGGGGCATGACACCCCCGTGCTACTCCTTCTCTCTGCCTATGTGGAGATGATGGGTCCATGGAGAAGCTGCGGTGTGATAGAGATCAGCTCTTCTGTGGGAACATGAATGACCTCCTCTCTCCAGCTCCCGCTTCTTGGCTAATCTAGAGTCATAACGCATCATAATATGGGGCCACATGCAGCCTGCTGTCACAGGTAGGTCTGTTTTTGAAGACAGCCTCTGCCAGCCTTCCAACCCAGTCCCTGCAGCCTGGGTTGCGATTTCAGCATCCATCCTCAGCCATGCACATGTGCAAACCCTGCCTCCTGTGTTGGCCTCCAGGTCCCAGCTGGTGTCCAGTTACTGCTGGAACCCTGGGCAGTCTGGGTGAGTTACCCAGACTGGGCAAAGACCTTCTGTCCAGTTGCCCGCTGGTCTGGGGAACCACATGCCTTCCCTCCTAAGCTTGTGGCAATGACATTCTGTTCACCCCCAACCCCTACCCGCAGCCAGCACAGAAATCAGAGGAGGAGCCACACATCCAGGTCAGGGAATCTGTACCCAGGCCCGGAAGCTGGTTATTAAGATCAGGGGACAGAGGCGGTAATTTTCCCGGCCACTCCTGGAAGATGGTGGCCTTGTTTTCGGGGCCACGCATAGTTTAGCAAAGGATGTTTGGAAAAGGGACGTTATCTCTCGTTTCTAAGCTGTGCAGTGAGGATGCTGGGAAGTGATGGGCAGGGGTGGAGCGGGTGGGCTTTTTGGTAAGAACACTGCTGCCAGTGAACATGAAACCCAAGTCATCGCTTCAGCCCCGGATAGGAAGACAGTGTAGAAAGTCTGGACACTCTCTGCGATTTTCGGGTTCCTCTGAAGATGCTGAGAACGTGCTTGGAGTGAGCTGAAATGACGGGGCCCTGACCACCGACACCCCCCGAGTCAGAGGCCATGGGGCCAACAGAGGACCAAGGGGCACGGACTCCCTGGGTCGAAAACTTCAGGAGGAAAGTGCTGGCTGGCAGCTGGGTTGTCCTGGGTGTCCCCGGGACTCCCCACCAGCCCTGCTGCTGCAGCCCCTTGCTGGTGGCGGCTGCAAGCATCTGGTCCAGAAGGACGGTGATGGTCTCAGCATGGGGAGCAGGTGGAGAGCAGGGAGCGGTTTCCAATGGCACACAGCACTGAGGCAGGACAGTGAAGAAGGTGCCGTCCTCGAAACCCGGTGGGCAGCCCTCACGGTGACGACGATGTCAGGGCCACATCATCTGCGTTTTCATTGGCCGGGCGCCTACTGAGGCTGGGCCCTGCTCCGTATCTACACACAAAGGTGACAGCCCTCCCGCTGATTCCCTGGGGTCTGTGTGAGGTCTCCAGTCTCTAGCTGAGACACAGAAGGTGGGGTTCCCAGAGCGGTGAGGCCAGAGCGGAACGCGACCCATGTCTTGGAAGGGCCCTGTCTGCACCCCATCCCTCAGATTCCACGTGTCCCCTTACCTCTGGTTGTCTCCTCTTCCCGCTACCTCCTGTTCCTGCCTCTTTCTTTCCCCTTCCTTCCCTCCTCCATTCCTCCTGTCTCTTCCTCACCTCCTCTTCCCTTCTCAATCCAGTCTGTGTGCCCAGCATCATCCCAGTCCCGCCCAGACTGAGCGCTTTGCGGGCCTTGGGCACCTGGGGAGATGGGAGCATCCTGCCTGACCCCAGGGTACTTGGAGGCATGCCTCCTAAGTCACAGGAGAAAGGGCCAGGCTCAGGCCTTCAGGAAGCATTCCGGGGAGGTGACTCCTTCACGATTCCTTCACTCGTCTCTCTTTGGTTGGTTTCCGCTGCTATGTGACGGCTCAATTAATTATTTCAAGTCACCCCTGCTACTTTGTAATCCAGAGAGAGAAGCTTCCAAGGGGAAAGGGACCTGCGGGGTGGCTGAGGATGTGCCAGGGGGTGGGAATGGTAAGGAGGAGAAGGCAGGGCAGGGGAGAAGAGGGGAAAGGAGGAAAGGAAGAGGGGACAGGGAGGAGATGGGGAGAAAGCAGGGAGGAGAGGAGAGGGGGAGAGGAGAGAAGAAAATTTAGCTTGAACTCAGGCTTTCTGGAAGTTTCTGTCATCTTTCAGGAAAGCAGAGCCTTCTTCAGTGGGAAATCTCTCCCTAATTTTTGGGTCCGTTTTGGATTCAATTCTCTCTGAGTCATCAATTATTTATTTACTGCTTGTCCCTACGACCTTGAACTCTGAGCTGGGATTTTCCAGTTTAAGAACTAAGACAAGAAAGCCTCTGCATGGGTCAGGTTCTTTGTCTTTGTAGGGGAGAGCAGACTTTTCCTCTGCCTAATGTGGGTTCGTCTGGCTGGAGAACAAATTAAATTCACATGAGACAGAATAGCAAGAGAAAATTAAACAAAGCTTTATAAGGAATCATGGCCCGGAGCCTCTCTTCCTGAAGGAAGAAAGGGCACCGAAGAAGTGGGGTGCACAGAGTTGTTATATACCCCCAAACAGGATATTTCACATAGGATTGAAATGTCCCTCCCACAATAGTCACAAGATTGCCCTGTCCGCACCGCACTTGATGGACACAGCAGGTAGTGGTCTGCTATCTCGGTGGGAGTAGCAGGAGGCAAGTCTATTGTCTCGAGCTGGGTGGTCACAGGTGAGCACAGCAATCAGTTCCTAGCCTAAGGAAGGATGCTTAATCCTTAAAGAAATGCCAATGTTGGGAGGGGGAGGGAAGTCAGTTACAGGAGGTTACCAGAGAAGCACAATAAAATGCAGATTTAAGTCCTTGCCTTTGGCATTGATTAAGAGTTTCTAGAGAGAAGGTCATCGCCTTTCTTCTTCCTGGTACAGAGAAGGAGGCACCTTTACAGATAGAGATTTACCTTACAAATGTAACTGTCTCCTAACATAGGCAAGTTTCATTCCTCAGAGCCTCCTTCCTTGTCCCAGTTTATCAAAAGCAATCAGCCTCAAATACTCCTCATGCCAAAGAGACATATCTTGGGGTGGCTAATTCCAGTCCCCACATCTTCGACACGGATGGAGAGATCCTGGTGCAGGAGTGAAAATATCACTTCTCTCGCTGATCAGAAACTGATACTGTTATCACCAGCCTAGAACATTGCACTCCTCCTTATTGTTTTAAAATTTAGGATGATTCCTTCAAAAGAAAATTAAAATTTACATAAAATTGGTTATCTAAGGGTAAGACAAATATCTATTAAGTGATCATAGATACTAAAAGTTTGGGCAAAATTGAAAGGAGAGTTTGGAAAACCGAATGGTCTCTGAGCACAGCCCAAAGCAGACTCTTGTTCCTGCCTGTCCCGCCCTCTCCAGGTTCTGGGGTCCAGTCCTGTGTTGTTAATCATTTGTCATGTTGTGGAAATTGGGAGACATTATGGTTATCGTATGGGGCCATTGCTATAGCTTCGCCCTCGACGTTTCTACCGCAGGCCCCTAAGAGATGAGATTCTGTTGTCTTCCTCCGACACATGGAACAGGAGAGCTGTCCTCCGCCACATTCGCACCGGCAGGCAGACAGTGCCGCCCCGCAGCCCAGAGCCCTGTGTCCCTCTGCTCTCCTGCGGAGTGTCGCCTGCCAGGACAGGCTACGTGAAAAGTGGCCCTGACTTGTTAAGATGTACACATTCTCCAAAACGAATGTAAAGTTAATGTGGACAATGAACGTATATACCACCAGGAATGTTTTCATTTGAAGGGAATTCTCCAGTCCTTGAGACCAAAGATGGTCAACATGGGGGGAACTGGGAAGGAGGCCTCTTCCATTGTTAGCCAAACGCGGTCTAAGTTGGGCATGGGTTGACAGTGCAAGGGAAAGGATATCTACTTCCTGGTTGGTTTCCTAGCAAAATGGTTATTATCTTTGCATTACCAAACCTCTTTTCATACGTAAGCTCCCTGAGGGAGCAAAAGCGAGATATGATGACTCTCCAGGAACGGTGGTGGTTGCTTTGCTCTGTGTCTCATTTGAGTGAACATCATTATCTCATTTTGCAGCAAGGGGTATGAAGCTCAGAGTGGTTAAACCATTTGACCACGATCAGAGACTCAGTAATTGACCAACCCAAATGCTCTCTCTGACACACACACTCTGCCCCACTGGACTGCCCTCAGCTCTCTCCTTACGAAGATCAGGCTGGTACTGGAAATCTGGTCAAGACCCCACCCACAATGGATGAGACCTCACGGTCTAGAAAGGGGTCTTCACACAGAGTTCCCCAACAAGCTAACTGCAAAGCTGGTGTGAAAACCCAAAGTCTGAACCCAAAATCCTCCCCATATCTTCTTTTCTTTAAATAATTTTGATTTTACTGTATCAACCATAATGTAAGTTGCATAACAAACACAATTTATTTTGTCTTTTTTCTCCACTATACTTAGTGTCTGTAATAGCTTTGGGTGACTGAGATGTTCCATTTGGTGAGCCAATGGATCATAAGAAAATAAGTAGTAAGGGCTTTGATTACGTCCTGCAGAGAAGTTCCTACCTGTCACCCCCACTCAAGTCTGCTCAAGACAGAGAGGCTGGCTGGATGCTCAAACATCAGCCAAGACCTAAGGCCAAGAGGGAACTCACGTGGTCAGGCCGCTTTTCCTGGGACATTACTAAAATCATAAACATACAAGGGTTTATTTCCTTTACAGATACTCTAATCACAAAGAGATACATCAAAATACGGGACATTCTGCTGCTCTCCTCCAACTTGGCTTTAGATGGCCAATTGCTCTTACTTTCAGTTTTACTCATTATCAAATATACAGCTCCCTAGGAATGTGGGAAGCTGTTCTCAGCCCCTGAATGTGGGATTTGTCAGCCCCTGTATTGTTTACTCTTGTGCAATTAGCAACATCACTTCTGAAAAAAAAAAAAGATTTTCAGGATTGAATAAATCTATTTGTGTCATTTTCCCAGCTGCAGCTCTGCTTCTTTCTGTATGTTCTCATTTTATACTGAAGTTGGTTTATGGGAAGTTTGGGTAAACAAAGCTCTTAGGAGTAATTACTGTTCAATTAGGCCACGGTTTCACGTCTGTGAGTCAAGGCCTCTTTTCCAACCTCTGGGAGTCATTAAGTAGGTCAGGCCTCTGTTTACAAAGCAAGGCACAACGCTGGCTGCCCCAGGCATTTTATAGGTTGATGTTAATACTGGACGTCTAGAAAAAGCTGCTCAGTATTCCGTGTTGGCCTTGCTGCTGATGAAAGGGCGAGACTGCCTACCCAGTGATCCAGGAGCTTCTTCTCCATGTTCATCCTGTAGGAGGTTCCACAGCCCACCAGCCTCACCAAGAAGCTTCATCCTGACACAGAGGGAAGGTCACGACATCACCCTCTGGGTCAAAAGGTCATGACACTGTCCTTCCCATCATCAGCCTATTTCAAATCACCTGAAGTGAGAGCCTCTCCACTGACAAGAGGTTGTGCCTGATTTATTTTCCCAATTATTATTATGAAAATGTTCAAACATATAAAAGAGGTTAAGAAAGAATACGATGAACATTCAGAGACCCACCACTTAGGTTCAACAATTGTTAACGTTTTGCTGAACCATTTAAAAGTGAGTTGCACTTTAAATATTTCTGCATGTAACTCCTAAGAATAAGGAAATTCTCTAATATAACCAAAGTAACATTATGACAGAGAATTTATCTATTTCATTGAAGTTATCAAAGCAATTGGAGTCAAATTGCTCATAATATTTCCCTATTGTCTTTTTAAAGTCTATAGGACCTGTAGTGATGCTCCTGTTTCATTCCTGATGTGATAACTTGTGTCTTCTCTCATTTTTTTCTGAATGAAGTCTAGTTAGAGGTTTACCAATGTCATTGAATTTTTTTTTTAAACAACTGATTGTGGGTTTCAGTCATGTTATTTTTATTATTTTTTAGTTTTTTTATTTCATTGACTTCTACTTTTATATTTATTGTTTCCTTCTTCTAATTTTGGGTTTCATTTGCTTTCTTTTCTTTCCTAGCATCTTAAGTTGGAAGTTTAGATCTTTTTTTTAGCTGTGTCCCACAAATTTTGCTCTCACATCATCCATGAGCACCATTTCTCTGAAAAATGCCTGCAGGTAGAAAGTTGGAGCAATTATAAGGCTTACTTCTTTTGTGTTTCTATTATTAGGAATCATAGTACTATGCTCTCTTGTATTCAATATCTGAAAACAGTGGTCTAATCTCTGTTGTCCAGTTTTCATGTTGTTTACAGTGAGAGGGGAAGTCTGAGCCTTGTCTTCCCTCATGGCTGGAGGTAGAAGTTCTCAGTATTTTTTAAAGCTTCCTTTGTTTCAATCATTATTTCCTCCTGTCATTTATGGGTTTATATTTGTGTTTCTCCCTTTTCTTTTCTTAAATAGTGTTGTCTACTTTGCTGTATTTTTTCCTGTGAACTAGATTTGAATTTATTATGCCTACTATTTTTTTATTTCTAACTCCTTAGTTATTTCTTTTATCTTTATTATTTCCTTTCTTTTGCTTTTTTTTTGGTTTGCTTTTTAAAAACTTTTTAATTTGGAGGTTCCATTTTTTTTTGTTAATTAAAATAATCTTTTACTAAAGCTAGAATAATACTTCATGCAATGAGCTGATCATGAATAAATCTGTGCTAAGTGAACAATGCTTTCTGGGAAATTCAAATAATAATGTCGTGCTTTACTTTTTTAAAAGAATTGCTTTATTGAGATAGAATTCACATACTACAAAATTCACCTTTTCAAAGTATATAATTCAGTGTTTTTATTATTTTAATCACAGATTTGTGCAGCCATCACCATTATCTCATTTGGGAACATTTTCACCATCCCAAAAAGAAACTTTATACCCATTAACAGTCTCTCCCCTTCTCCCCTCCTCAAAGCCCCTGGAAACCACTAATCTGTCTTCTGTCTTGATGAATTTGCCTATTATGGACATTTAATATGAATGATGCCATACAGTATGTGGTGTTTTGTGACTGGCTCCTTTCGCATAGCACAATGTTTGCAAGATTCGTCCATATTCAGCATATATCAGTACCTCATTCCTTTTTACTGCTGAATAATAATTCAATGAATGGTATATTTTGTTTTTCCATTGATCAACTGATGGATATTTGGGCTTTTCCACTCTGTTACGAACTATTATGAATAATGTTTATATGAACATTTGTGTATAGATTTTTGTGATGACATACGTTTTCAATACTCATGGAGTGGAATTGCTGTATCATATGGTAACTTTGTGTTTAAATTTTTGAGGAATTGCCAAACTGTTTTCTAAAGCCACTGCACTATTTTTAAATACTACCAGCTGTGAATGAGTGTTCCAGTTTCTCCACATCCTTGCCAAAACTTGTCATTTTCTGTCTTTTTTTTAATTTTAGGATTCCTAGTAGGTGTGAAGTGTATCAAATTGTAATTTCAATTTACATTTCTTTCTTTTTTTAATTGGCACCTGAACTAACATCTGTTGCCACTCTTTTTTTTCCCTTCTCCTTCTCTCCAAAGCCCCCCAGTACAAAGTTGTATATTCTAGTTGTAGGTCCTTCTGGTTGTGCTATGTGGGACGCCGCCTCAGCATGGCCTGATGAGTGGTGCCACGTCCGCACCCAGGATCCAAACCAGCGAAACCCCGGGCCACCAAAGCGGAGCACATGAACTTAACCATTAGGCCACGGGGGCAGCCCCAAATTTGCATTTCTTGAGTGACTAATGACGTTGAGAATCTTTTTGTGTGCTTTTAACTATTTGTATATTTTCTTTGCAGAAACGTGTACTTAAATGCTTTGCCTATTTTTTAATTGGGTTATTTGTCTTTCTATTGTTGAGTTGCTAGTGTTTTTTATATATTCTGGATACAAGTCCATTATTAGATATATGATTTGCAAGCATTTTCTTTCCCTCTGTGTGTTGTCTTTTCAGTTTCTTCATGACATCTTTTGGAGCCCAAAAGTCTTTGATGTAAAAGAAGCCCAATTTATATATTTATTCTTTTGTCACTTGTGCTTTTGGTATTGTATCTAAAACACTATTACCTAATTTGAGGCCACTAAGATTTATTCCTTTGTTTTCTTCTAAGAGTTTTTATAGTATTAGCCCTTACCTCTGGTCTGTGATCCATTTTGAGTTAATTTGTGTGTATGTTGTGAGATGCGGTTCCAATTTCATTCTTTTGCATCTAGATATCCAGTTGTTCTGGCAGCATTTGTTGAAAAGTCATGCATCAAATTTGTTAAGAAAAGAACTCTTCTAATATGTTAATGAATAACTTTTAATTTCATAAAATCACAGGACATTATCTCTGGAAATATGCTGAGAGGTAGCTTAGTTCACCTGCCTTTGAACAGGTCAGTTGATTTCCCCAAGGCCATCCTGCACCAAGTCTGTTCCCACCTCGCATATTCAGGGTCTATGCCAACCCAGAAACTGTGCAGTGGTCCTCTACTGTGTCGGCAGTCAGAATTAATTTCTCCTTTTTTAATCCCCACATATTTATATTTCCACCCAGAGACTGCAACTCTCAAAAGACAGGTGAGTATGGGGAGTTGTAGCACGGAGGGTCTGGAGAGAGATTGCCAGTAAAACATTTTATTTGAGAAAATAAAGTTCTTTGGAGGAAGATTTAGGTCAAGAAGCCCTAGAGTTAGTTCAGGAAGGAATTGTGATTTTTTTTTTAATATCCGTTTTTTGATATAGTCTCAGAAAATCTGTCGTGTGATGGAAGGCCACTTCTATACAGCAAAGCTGCCGTAGAGGAAGCCCTTCTAGACCTGGGATTGTGGACAGAGGTGTTCCATCTATCGCCAAACTTATTTAGTGCAGTCTGTTTCCATTGGCTCGCTCAGCTGCCATTCCTACTCTCTTAATGAGCCTTCCAAGGTCACAGATGCTGGGAAACTGAAAACCCCGCTTCCAAGAGCCGGGATGTTGAATGTGGCTTAGATTCTGCCAAGCAGATGCCTGCATGAAACTAATGAGACCAGGAGGATGTAATTAATGTGAGGCAGTGGCCACGCTCACAGAGACTGGAGGTCTTTGCAAGCGAAGTGATAGGTGCCTTGCTTCTCCTGGGGCAGCTCTGCCTGAAGTCTGGCTCTTAGTAATTAGGTACCAAGCAGCAGATGATGACAACAGTGGGGTTGTTTCTGATGTGTGGGAGTCAAACCTTATATCCTGGGTCTCACTGACACTCTGTAATCTTGTTAGTGCTGTCGAGTCGACTCCTAGTGACCCTGTGGACAGCAGAGCAGAACACTGCCTGGTCTTTTTGCACCATCTTCTTACCTTCTGGTGCTCTGATGCTATTCAAAGGGTTTTTATAGCCAGTTTTTTCGGAAGTGGGTGGCCAGGTCCTTCTTCCTACTCTGTCTTAGTCTGGAAGCTCCCCTGAAACCTGTCCACCATGGGTGACCCTGGTGGTATCTGAAATCCTGGTGGCATAGCTTTCAGCAACACAGCAATGCACAGCCGCCACAGTATGACAACAGACAGATGGGTAGTGTGGTTCCCTTACTGGAAACGAACCCAGGCAGGCCATGGGAGGGAGAGCACCAAGTCTTAGCCACTAGACCACCAGGGCTGATTTAATAGTACCATCTGATAAATCGCTTTCTTCTCAAACTAAGTAGAGTGCAATCTATTATCTGCCACTACGAACCTTGCCCAATATAACCAGTGATCTCATTAACAATGAAAGAGCAGATAATACCTTTTCCTGTACACTGTCCTTGAGTCTAGATAAATATTTCTTCTTGGAAGAGTGAATCTAGAAGGAAAAAATCGAATGGTACCAAGTGGAATAAAAAATTCAAAAAAATTGAAGGAAACACCAACCCTACAGACTCAGAGGAGGATAAAGAGACGTCTGAAGATGATTTACTGCAGAGACCAGACACAAATTATTTTGGAAACAGTCTGCCATCCTGAATAGAAAACAAGAGGCAGTACTTCCGTGAAACAAGGTTAGAAAACCGAAATCTAGAAACAGGCTGTGGTGAGAGAAAAGAAGATGAGCATTTAGAACAGAAAGATAGCAGGCATCTATCTTATATCCTACGCTATAGGAGGGGCAAGTTTTTCACTAACCCCATGAGTCTCTGGCCCAAAGAGTCGAGGTTGATCATGATTTTAATGTATGAGAGCTTTGAGGAACGATTAAAATGTGTGACAATGGCCAGGAGCTTGCTCAGTGGTCTGATATGGTAGACGCTGGCCCAGGAGGTTCTGCACACATGTGGCGCCATCTCCTAGGAGCACCCATGGGAGGCCATGCCTGATCTACTTCTGAGACGGAGGAGAGGTTGAAAGGGCAAAGGAGGAAATGCTGTGACTAGGCGGGAACTGCATGGTGGGTGGGTTGCTCAGCTCACAAGCTTCTGGCTGCTCTGCCCAAGGTCGCCGGCTGGTCTGAAGTCAGATGGGGACTGTCTGTCCCACCTGGCAGTTCCCTGTTTAAGACTGGAGCACCCAGTCTGCTCCTGAAGACGGACTGTAGCCCCCACCGCCCAGGCCACTGAAAGGGTGGGAGTGACCCCTGCGTGGTCTTAGCTGCTCTTCCACAGACAACCAAAGTAAAGTTGGAAAGATGGAAAAGATGGAAAATAAACATCAGCTTCCTAAGAAAAAAATATAAGATGAGCCAAGACTACATGAGGAGGAGATAAACAGATTCAGTGAGATAAGGAACGATTCCAAGGAAACTGAAATTACAGTAACATGAATGTTTTGGAGAAAGCAAAGAGTACAGTGTTAGATTTGATGTAATGAAATACCGGATTCTTTTAAAAATGTAATAAACTCAAGGCAAATATAATCAAAAAAAAGAGGGAAAATGAACAATATAGAAGTGAGAAAGGAATAAAATAGATAAATTTCTGATAAATATAATCAAGAAAAGAATAAGCTAATAAAAAATTAGAGATGAGCAATTTCAAGAAAAAAAGAGCTGGAGGGAGAAATATATAATCAAAGAAATGTAGGAGACATGTCAACTGATTGTAATGTATGGACTCAAGCCAGAAACAAGTAGAAGAAAATTGCAGAAATGTGAACACTGAATGGATATTTGGTGATATTAGAAATTATTGTTAATAGTTTAGGTAAGCAGTGACATTTTCATTATTTCTTAGAGTCCTTGTATTTTAAAGATATATGCTGAAATATTTATAGGTGAAATTATGTTGATGGGATTTGTTCAAAATAATGTGGGAGGCGAAGCAGTGAGTGAGCAAGCCAATGAGGATGCAGATAGAATGAAGTTGCCCATGGGTTGATCAATACTGGAGCCAGAGGGTGGGAACACCAGTACGTTGTACTTTCCTGTCAAATTTTGTATAATAGAAAGTTTTAAAAATTAAACTGAGGTGAGAACAAATGTGATAGGAAATTGCGATGTTCTATTGTATGCAAAATATAATTGGAAGCCTTTTTAAAAGAGGAAGAGGATGTAATTTTCTGGGCTTGTTACCAAAATTAACATAAGATTTAAAATGTCAATAGTTTACCTACCACAGGAGAAATTTAAAGTACAATTAATGTATCTCAAAAGTTTCTTTCAAACTTTTAAGGAATAGGGTTATATCAAGTATTCCAAAGCATAGAAAAAGATGGAAACCTACACAATCTATTTCATGAAGCTGCTTTAACCCTGACCCAGCACCTGACAAAGATAGCACAAAAAAAAGAAAACTATAAACCAGCCTCACATAGGAGTAATTTAAAAATTCTAAATAAAGTAGCTGCAAAATAAATTGTATCTTAAAAGACTTTTCTATCACGATCTAGGAAAGCCTGTCATAGCTTGAGATTGCAAAAGGGTTCGATATTGGGAAATCTGACATTATAATGCTTTATGTCAGTAGCACCCACTTTTAATAGTGGCATAAAGGGCATTAAATAACACCTAAAACACATTCTCGAATTTTAAAAAATCCCGAGGGAAAACTAGAATTGAAAGATACTTCTTTCACGTCATAATAATTATATAAATGAATGGCTGATGTCTTACTCAACAGGGAAACACTGAAGACATTCCTATTAACAGCAGAATCAGGGCAGGTGTGTCGGCTTCAAGCATTGCTATTTCACGTTGCTTAAGAAGATCTGACTCATGTAATAAGATCTGAAAGAGAAATAAGAACTACAACTGTTGGAAAGGAGAAAACAAAATTTTTTTATATCCCAACGATGTGATTAGCTAACCTAAACATCTAGGGAGGTCAACTCCTGGAATTTAAAAGAAAGCTTAGTAAAGAGATCAGATTAAAAAAATAATACATGTACAACAGTCATTAGCTTTTCCATGGACCAACATGAGGTGAACAGAAAATATACTCTCATTGGTGGAAAAGGTTTAATTCTTGTTACCAACATCGAGAAAATGACACAACTTGACTGGGACACCACACAAACGTAGTGGACAAACAGCACATAATGAAATGTTACGCAGCCATTAAAAATCGGTAACGATGCATGAAAATCGTTCTGGAAAAAATGAAACAGGATAAACGAAACCCAGAATCCATGAGTATATTCACTATGATTCCTTTTTGTAGAACAGAGATTATATATAGTCCTAGAAAAATAAAAATAAAAAAGATTGCAAGTAAACCTAAGAGATATTAATAATAATTATTCTTATGTGATGGATTTTCAGATCATTTTAATTTTCTCTGAAAGTATTTTCAAGCTGTATTATCTACAACAAGCAAATATTCTTTTTGAAGTCAGAAAAAAATTTTAATTTGTTGATTTGCCTTAAGTTTAAAACAAGTCAACTGAAAAATAATAATTTTGCTGACTACTTATAATTTTCAAGATTCAAGGTTATGCTTCTCTGAATCAACCTGGGCATGACAGCTTCTCTAAAACGTGAATACCCAGGAGCAAAGAGTCTGGGACAAAGTTCATGGATGAGAGTGGAAATATTTCTCTGGCTTTCCCAAGCTGGCCAGCCCACCTAGAAACTAATTTAAGGATATGAAGGTGACATCACTGCAGGTGTTCTTTCAAAGTAGAGCATAAATTTATAATGCTCTGGCTGACAAAATTAGAAAGGAGACCAGATTTTAAAAGCCTTAGATATTCTTTGTCAATGTTCATCATCTTTATCTTCAAATAAAAGTATTTATATTTCTTCTTTCTGCCCCTTGGGCTCTAGTCCTTGGTTAAGAAATGTCCCATAAACTTCAGAAGAGGAGAAAAACACAAGATGATAGCACATACCGTTCTATTTTTTTAAGACTATAAATATTTTAACTTCTAGAAGAGACCACCTATCGTGAAACTTCAGATCTTCCTAAGGCTTATAAAAATTAACTATAAAGTTTGTTATAGTTTCCAGACTCAAGTAGTGTGTGCCAATTGGCTTAAAACATTTGGAAATAAACATCCTGAATGTTTGCAAAAGGTCAACATACTGGAAAAGAGTAATGTCAAATTCAGAAGCTGAAAAGTAAGAGATGCTGTCAATCAAAAAAATTAACACTTAAACTTGGCTGAATTATTTTAGTAAAACCAACAGTTTATGCCACTGTACAGACAAAGCCTAATACTTTTCTGCTGTAACCCAGTAAATATTTTTGAAGTACCTGCCATTTACAGAGAATTGTGGTAAGTGCTAAGAGAATTGTAAAATATCTCAAGGAATTTAGAGGGAAAGAGAAGTACAGAAATACATAGTAGAACTCCTGCAAAGTAACATGAAAAACCAAATAACTTAATTTGAAACACGGCAAAAGACTTGAACAGAATCTTCACAAAAGAAAATATATAAAAGGCCAGTAAGCATGTGAAAAGTTGCTCAACAGTATTAGTCATCAGAGAAATGAAAATTAAAACTACAGCGAGATGCCATTTCACACCCACCAGAATAGCTAAAATAAAAAATGATTGACAACACCAAATGTTGGCCAGGATATAGAGCAACTGGAACCATCAGACATTGCGAGGAGAGAGTGAAATGGTACAACCATGTTAGAAATCTGCTTGGCAGTTCCTTTAAAGTTAAACATCCATCTACTCTGTGAGCAGCAATTCCATTTATAGGTCCTTACCCAAGAGAAATGGAAACGTGTCTACAGAAAGACATATGCAAGAACATTTATTTATAATAACCAAAAGAAATGGCCATCAACTGGAGGATGGATAAACAAATTGTGGTATATTCATACAATGGAATACTACTCAGCAATAAAAAGGAACAGATTACTGACAGGTACAACAACACAGATGCACCTCAAAAACATGGCATTGAGTGACAGAAGTCACACACACCAAGAATGTGTATTGGAAGAGTCCATTTATGCAGAACTCTAGAATAGGCAAAGCTAATCTATGGTGACAGAAGTCAGAGAGCAGTTGCCTCCTAGGTTGTGAGGGTGGGCCCATAATTAACTGGAAAGGAGCAGAAGGAAATATTCCATGGTGGTGGATATGCTTCAGATCTTGATGAGGTGATGGTTACACAGGTGTATAACAGTCCAAACTTATCAAACTAAACACTTAAGAGTCGTGCATTTTATTGTAATTAATTATATTTATAGTTCAATTATATATATATTATATATATTATATTCAATTATAGCTTAATTTTTTAAAAAATGCTCAGAAAATGTAAAAATAGAAATAGTAGACATTTGACATTTGTGAGTTTGTATTGAAAGGACTACAAAAAACCTTGCATTTGTTGTCTTGGCTCGGGCTACTATGACAAAATGCCTTAGACTGGGCAGCTTAAACAGCAGATACTTCTTTCTCAGAGTTCTGAAAGCTGGAAGTCCAAGATCAAGGTGCGGGCAGATCTGGTTCTCGGTGAGGGTCCTTTCCCTGGATTACTGATGGCCACCTTCCTGCTGAATCCTCACGTGGAGGAGAGAAGAAGCTCTGGGGTCTCTCTTCCTCTTCTTATAAGGACACTAATCCTGTTATGGGGGCCCCACCCTCATGACCTCATCTAACCCTAATCACCGTCCAAAGGCCCCACCTCCTAATACCATCACACTAGGGGTTAGGGCTTCACCACGTGAATGGGAGGAGCACAAACATTCAGTCCATAACATTTGTTAATATCACCATAGAACACGGCTTCACCAACAAAAAGCTCACGGTGTCATACGAGAAGGACAGGAGCCAGCACAGGACGATGAAGCCACAATGAGGCCAGAGGTTGGATGGGAGCAGGACTCACCTCTGGGGACCATCCTGCAGGGTCTGAGCCTCAAACTGGGGCCTCAGAAAAGTTATAATTCACCACATGTCATGAGTCTCTACAGTAGCTTGCAAATATTCAAAAGAGGGGAATTTTAAATCCAAAAACATAATTTCTGTGTGAGATAGAATATTAGAAACACCAGATGAAGCCATAGAGAATGTTTCAAATGAGGTTTAAAACGACAGAGAAATCCTTCCTCCTGAGGAATAAACCCCCATTAACTAAGACGTTTACCCATCATATTGATCATATTGTCACCACTCCTCAGAGTCTGGCTCCATCCAAAATGGAGGAAGTTCACATTGGTTCTCTGATCTGAAGTGAACACTTGGAACGCTTTACTGGAATACTTAGTTGCTTCATTAAGAAATACCCCTTAACAGCCATTAACAAATTTTACCACGTTGTCTAGTGTGTTTCTGGTGAGGAGACCTTGTTGGAATATAAATTATGAAAATAAAGAATTGCCTTAGAAGAGAGTTTGTCCACATTAGGCAGTAATAGACGTTAGTTAATTTCAGGGTTTACAACACTGGTCTTCAACACTTCCCCTGCCCTAATGTGTGTGAGGAGCGAGACACATCATTGCCCATCAGGACTGATGCTTCCATAAGACAGTGGTGTTCTGAAGAGGGGAGCTGGGTGAAGAGCCTCTGGAGTTGGCGGGTGGGGGGCTAGGGGGAGAGTTGGGGGAGTTATAATATACAGCTCCCCTCCCCCACCAGGAGAATCCCATCAGGGAGTGACTAACAGACACCAATGTGATTTTTGCTCAGGCCCAAGGCCATCCCTGATCCTTTTCTTTCTCACCAACACCCTACGTGGTCTGGCCCCATTCCTCCTCTGCCTCAGCCTCTCATTTCTCTCTCCTCCCTCCACGTCCAGCCACATGGCCTTCTTGTTATTCTCAAACATGTCCAATGCTCCTGCCTTAGGACGTTTGCGGTGGCTGTTCCATCTGCCTGAATACTCTTCCCCAGATGCCCCAATGACTAACTCCTTTACCTCTTGCAAGTCATTTCATAAAGGTCATCCTTTTTGTGGGGCTGACCTTGACCATCCCTGCTTAAAACTGTGATCTGTCCTCCCATTGACCAGTTCTAGGCGCCCCCCCGCCCCGCTCTGTTTCCTGTCTTTCCAGTGCTCTCAGCACCTTCAACACACTCTGATAATTGCCTATCTTAGTATATGTATTATTTATTGTATTATACTTATCATTTATTATACTATTATCTTATTATATTTATTGTTTAGTGACTGCTCCACCTGCTACATTGGGGTGCCCCATGGCAGGGGTCTTTGTTTTATTCACTGACATCTCCTAAGCGCTTAGGACCCTACCTGTCCCATAGCAGGTGCTCCAAAATGATTTACCAAATGAATTACTGTCCATTTTTCTATGCTCCTCTAGCTAACATAAATAATGACTATAATATCGCCATTGTAAACATTTCTCTCTTCATCTCTTCCCTACACCTACCCAACCCTCCACTCAGGGGAGATTTGTAAGTAATGTGTTACAGTAATATATTAGTAATGAACATCAAAGATTAGATTAGCGAGTTGAGTGCGCTGGAAAGCCTGAGAGGGAGAACAACTTGGGAGGCAGCCTTGACCCCCCGTTTCCTTATCCTATGAAATCTGTGCACAGCGTGTCTAGACAAGGACAAGGTCTCCAGCTCTGTCCTGTGATCTTCTCCTTCTGCTTCTCTTACTCGCGTGTAGTTCCTACCCAGCCAACAAAGTCAGGAAATGGAGCAGAAAGCATTTGAGTGAGTCTCTTCTTGAACTTGGTCTCCAATCAATCTGAAAAGTCAAGTAGAATAATGTCATTGACATTGGTTTGTCATGTGTGGTAGATAAATTGGTTCATCTCATTTGATGGTAAGGAAAAGACTCATTCGGGTCACCTCTAAGAACCGGGGTTTTATAATTTATTGAGGAATCATTTGGTAATAAGGAATATAGGGGAGGATAGAATCGAATGTACTGCGGGCCCCGCAGAGGATGAACCCGGGAGGTGGGTCAGGACTGAAGGTGGCTCCAGGTTCCACATTGTCTTGTTGCCCCAATAGCATCAGGCATTCTTGGATCTTCATTATGGCACTCCCATTAGCATGAATTCCCTCCTGTCAATTGGTCCCCACTTCTCTCTAGGTGTCTCCTTGCTTCTCCTTTTGGTACCAACTGGCCGCTTCCATCCATGTCTCCAGGAGAAGTAACATGACCATCCTTGCCAACCGCCGTGCTCCTTGCTTAGGGCTTTCATCCTACAGCCCCTCAGAGGTCATCGCTCATCACAAAGTGGCTGCCCTTTATTTGGGCAGGACCCCTAAGCAACTCCATCTCTCCAAGGATGGGAATTATGGTATGGGACATTGCGATGATTAATTTTATGTGTCAACTTGACTGGGCCACAGAGTGCCCAGATATTTGGTAACACATTATTCTGGGTGTTCCTGTGAGGGTGTTTCTGCATGAGATTAACACTTACATCAGTAGACTGAGTAAAGCCGACTGCCTTCCCTAATGTGGATGGGCCTCACCCAATCAGTTGAAGCCCTGACTAGAACAAAAGAGCTGAATAAGAGGGAATGCCTCTTGCCTGTGTGAGCTAGGACGTCGGACTCAGACTGAAGCACTGGCTCTGCTGGGTCTCCAGCTTGCCAACTACGGATCTTCAGACTTCTCAGCCTCCACAATTGTGGGAGCCAATTACTTATAATATATCTCCTATTGTTCTGTTCTTCTGGAAAATCTTGACTAATATAGACATGGTCACCCATGAATAAGGAACAGTTTAGAGGTACTCCCCTCGGCTTAGCTGTGGGCTGAGCAGTTGCCTTCAGAAGGGGCAGCCAGGGCAGGTGTGTGAGTCATGGCCTCAGCACAATCCAATGGCTGCGTGATCCAGGCAGAGTAACGAGTGGGCTTCTGTATTTCACCACAGATGTGGTCAACTTCTCTTTTGAGACCATTCTCCTCAGGACCTCTGGGGCTGTGGCAAGCTCCCTGCACTGCCCCAAATGCCCAGGGCCCCAGGCTCTGAGTCTTCATCTGCACTTGGAACACATTTTTCCTGCTCCCCCTGCCCAACAGCCTAACTTGCCAGGCTTCAGTTTGGGGAGGATGTTTAGAGCTCAACAGCTTCACTACAAAACAATCCTGCTGGTTTCCATCAGCTCCCAGACTATGGCATCCAGAACAACCTAAATCCCATTCTACAAGGTCCAGAAAGGATTTTGATAAGCACCAAGAAGAATGCAGAAAAGACCCATTGATTCAACAGAACACCCACATTCCGTGGGCTTCCCCTTAGAGAGAGTGTGGAGGGTAAAGGCAGTGACCACGTGTAGGGAAGGAAAACAAAGATTCTCAAGCCTGCATGAAGCCTAGAAAGTTCCACCGCATGTAGCCACATCCACAAATATTTTGCTTTGGGAAAATTACAGGCATCGGGTGCATCAATTCAGAAAACAACCTGCTGGCTGCCACCCCCTTGCATTCCACACGCTGTGCAGTGGGGACAGAAAGTTGCTTGGAATTAATTGGATCCCTTGATGTTTGTTCTCAACAAATATTTGCTGAATGCCTACTATGCACCAAACTGCCCGGGCAGAGCAGGCCCCATCCTGTTGGTGTTTGCGTTTCAGTCTCACAAGTTAAGATGTCCTTAACTTAAGGAATTTAGTGCACGAGGACAGGCCTCCACAAGTCCGGTGGAGTCGGCCGTGTCTCTGATTCACTTCTCCATCCAAGAATAAAAATAGGGGCTGATCCATTAAAACGATCCTGGGAGATTAAAGAATTTCTGAGCCAAAACAAGACCTGAGATAAGCTGCCTACGTGTGAGCGGGGGAGGCACGTGGGTTCTGGGATGCCAGCAGCGTCCGGGAAGGCCTCCTGCAGCTTGATGAGACTTGCCCTGGCGGCTCTTCCCTTCCAGTGTCCTGTCGCATCTACGCGAGAGGGAGTGGCGGTACGCTTGGGAGAAGGCCCTCCACACTGCCAGCGTCCCTCTCACGTGGTTCCTGTCCTCGTCCCATTTTGCTCGGCGATTTCCAGTTAAAACTCGCTCTCGGCGTTGTGGAGGTCTGCTCCACGCATCACGAGCGCCTTTAATAAGCGAATCATTCTCCTCCATTTGCTGCGCTTTGATGTCTCGCCTAGGAGAACTGGTTTGGATCATTCCTCGGCTTCAACACAAATGTCTTGTCTTTTCAAGAGCTCACCCAGTGCGGCCCAAACGGAGGGAAATATTGAAGCATGAAGTAGGACCCCTGTACACGGGGTGGCAGCTGGGGGAGGTCTTCCTGGAGGAGGGCACATGTAAAGAGCTGCCCACCCTGAAGCCTGTCCCCCGCCTGGGGTGTCAGGCACACACTCCAAGACAGCGCATCTAGACTCTTTGGGTCCACCACCTCTCAAGCAAACAACCACGTACAAAGAGGGTAAGATAAATCGTGAACCTCTTTGCGGTTTTTTTTCAAGTTTGGAAAGCTAACTATGACACTGTTTGGCTTTAGAAAGACCCCAGGTGTGGAACCAGAGGACGTGATTTCTAGTCCTACCTCCAGCCCTCATCATCCACGTTTCCTTGGACAATCTCTGAGCCTCAGTTTCTCCACCTAAAACCCATAGATAATTGTTCCCCTCACCTCCCAGGGCTGTGCGGAGGATCCAAATGAGATAAGAGACCTGAAAATGCCTTGTCAAGTCTACAGACCCTAGGAAAAAGGAATTTATTGCTGTGGCTATTATTATTAACTTTCACCCCAAGGGACATCTTGACATTTGCCTTAGGGAAATGGTTTTATTCATTTATTTATATTTTATCCAGTGGGCAGTCCCCCACTGCCACACATTATGCAACCGAGTTTCCCACATTTGAGGAAATCCCAGAGGTTGGCACACCCAGAATGCAACGGGTGAGCCTTGCTCCTCAAAACCCACCTTTGTGATCGTAGTCATCCCCCAAGGTGACTGACTGTGTTTTAGGAATCTTAGTGAAATGGAAATGAAAGTTTTGGTAACTTCCATCAGAAGGGAGGAAGAGAGCCAGTGGCCTTTTATTTGATCACAGATACCCCGAATGTTCTGGCTGAAAGGAGCCTGGGACCTCCCAGCCCCGCTATGGCACTCACGGGACGCAGAGCCCTCCACACACGCTCAGAAATGGTGCTGAGGTTGGGAAGAGCTCCCGTGTGTGGAGGACTCACCAGGCACCTGCCACTCGGCTAAGAGCTCTGTGCGCTTTATCACGCAAACCTTCCAAACAGCACTGAGAGGGCACGGGTCCACAAATGTCTGCAGGCGACACATGAGAAGAGTGCGTCTTCGCAAGGTAAGGCCCTTCCCACAGGCCCATGGCCAGGAGGAGCAAGGACTGGAAGCCAGGAGTCCCCGTGCCTGACACTGGGCTGTGCTGCTGCCCACTGAGGAAGCAAAGAATGAACACTCTTCCTGCACAGGCAGGGGATCTGAGTCTCGAAGAGGAGAAATGATGTGCTCATGCCACTCCGAAGTCAGCGACTTGAGACCAGTTCCTATTCACAGTCCAAGACCCCTTGGCTGCTTGAACCTTCTCAAGAAGAAATTCTGCTCAGATTAACTTCCCAAAGTGCAGCCTACCTACACCGTGTTCCTGGGCGGCGCTGAGGCGGCCATCTGGTCTACCCCAGGCTCGCCCGTCAAGTCAGGTGATTTACCCGACTGCCAGCTAATCTCACCTTTCCTGGACTCTCCCTTTCTTGGCCCACATGCTGCTGAGTGACACGCTCAGTGCTGTAAATGAGGGTGTCGTGGCGTGTTCTCAGGTCTTACTGGAAGCGCAGCTGTTAAAAAACAATCTAGTAAACAGCCAGCGCAGTCGGTCGTCAGCAGCCCTGCTCCAGGGCACCGACGTCAGCAAAGGTGGGGCCCAGGCCTCCAGCCAGAGCCCTTTCCAGCTGCCATCCTGCCTTCGGAACAGCCTCGCCTGACAGCCTCGTTTGCAGGACGAAGTTGGCCAGCGCCTCACAGCACGGCCGCCTCCACTGCTGGCTTCTGGAGCTTCCAGATTTCCTGGGGAAAATGGATCCGTGCTCAAAATAGGGACCTGGGAATTGTTCCCCTGGGGCAACTACATTCGTCAGAGCAGGAAAAAGTGAACCAGAGTATGGATGATGATCGGATCATTGAGACGCTAAACTGAAATTGCATGGACTGGTGGGTTGGCAGCTAGAGCATTTATTTTATGGCTCAGTGACTCAAGTCTGCTGTCTACACTGGTCCTGTTTGAGGTCTCCTTGTCAATTCTTGATGAATCAGAACTGTTTGCTCATAAAATCGCAGTTCAAGTGTGGGCTAAAGAACCTACTAGAAGAAAGAAGTGACAACTCCCCTTTAGAAATGTGAAGATGGGGGCTCAAATTGGCTTCTGTAAAACATCAGTAAGAAAGAAAATTAGGATGCCGAAACAGTAAGGCTATTAGTGTTTTCATAAAGGTCGACGGGGGCTTTTCCCTCTGTCCAGAAGCTCCCCATCCTTCACCCCTGCACAGGACAACGCTGGTGGGTACCAGCCATAGGTAGACATAGAAGTGGGTGTCGTGGAAAGTTCTGAATCCAACTGTTAATAATAACAGAAGTAATCAAAACACCTATTATTTATTAAACCTTAACCCACTAAAACGTAAGGTCTCGGAGGCAAGGACTTTGTCTTGTTCTCTGCGGTATCTCCAGCCCAGAACAGTCCTTGGCACGTCGCCACTCAGTATGTCTGTTTTGGACAGACTCGTAATGCGTGAATCAATACGTGCCAGACACTGTATTTTGCACTGTTCTTGTATAATTAACAGTCTCTTCCACCCATAGGAAGCAGATTAGTTTCCTTGTTACAGGTGCAGAAAAGGAGGCTGGGCCAGGTGAGGATGCTTGAAAGTGGCAGAGCTTGGCGAGGCCCCATGGTCAGCCCACCGCCAGAGTGTATACAGTTAACCATCACGCCCAACCCCCTCCCTGTGTGCTGCCATCTTTACCCTAGGTCTCTGGACAGGTCCATGGGTCCCCAAATTCCCCCTTGAATTGTTGAGAGGATCCCAGCATCCTTGAAATTGTACATAAAGTGTTGTCTATGGGCCTGTCTATGCTACACCGAAGAGAAAGCCCATGGCCTTTAGATTTCCAGAAAGACCCAGGGTCAAAAAAAGTTTCAGAATCACTTTGTAGACTCTGAGGAAGTAACCAGTAAGGAGGGTGACCGGCATTCCCGTCTGCCCGGGGCTGTCTCGGCTTTAGCACTGAAAATCTCGCAAGCTGGGAGAGCATCCTGTTGGGAACAAGCCATGTGGAGCCCCCAGGAGAAGGAGCGGCAACACGTGCCTGAGTCCAAATTCCTGGCTTCTGTCCTCTCTCAGCAGGAGAGAAGAGGTCAAGGAGACGCAGGGAGGTGGGAAGCAGGTGCAGAGCTCAGGACTCCAGGGGAAGGCCTGGGAGGGGGCAAGGCAGGTAGAAGGAGGTGTTGGGAGCGCAGCCCTTGAACGCTGGCAGCAGATGTCCAGACGCTATCTCCCCCGGGGCCTGGGACCTGCCTTCTTGCTTTCCCTTCAGTTGGCCCTGTCTCTGGGGCAAGTTGAGGGAAGAGGGCTAAGCGGTAGAGGTTTCTGAGGAGTGAACGGAGGGGTCGTCGCAAAGATACTCCTCGCACACAAATTTCTGTGGCTGATGTCTGTTTAGATGTGAACCTTGGGCATACTAGGCAATGGTGGTTGGCATCGTTCACATTTCAGAGAGCAATTCTCCCCTCCTGGGATTCACTGGGATATCCCCAGAGTCGGGGGTTCTCCAGGAACCCCAGGAATAAGCCATAGGCCCCCTGTGGGCCAGCGGTTCTAAGACTCAAGCCCACAGTGAGTGGGAACACCCCGGGTGTTTGGGATGTGTCCCAAAGCCAATACGGTGCCAGGAATAGGAGCCGTGTGTCCACAGCTAGTGGGAACTGCAACCTTGAGCAGGATGCCCTGGTGTGTGCTCCAGCCTGAGGTCTCCCCATCACAGGTGATGGCGCTGGGGTCCGAATCACTCAGGCCTCAGCCACATTCCCAGCAGGGCCTGCAGCTGCCATTTGATGACACCAGCATTTCTAGTTCAGGGCACATGTTTCCTCCACATGCTTGTTCTCAATGACCGGAGCTCCCGGGAAAGCCTGGGCTCCCGGGTATCCACCCTCCTAGTGTCCTGCGCCAGTACAGCAGTGAAGCAGGTTTTAGGAGCACATGGCATTTGCTGAATGATTCCTTTTGCGCCTGTCCTCTTGTTTCCCAAGGTCAGGATGTCCTTGCCCACTAAGCACCTTGGATCATGTGTGATTCTGGTCTCCTAGTGGCTAAGCTCCAGCTCCTCCCAGTGCCTCCCACCCTGAGGATGGCGGCAGCCCTAGGCCCTACAGAACGCACGGTGGCGAATCCTGTGTGAGTCCTGTGAGGTGCAGGTTTCCCAAAGCAAGCCTTCCCTCCTGAGGAAAACCAGTAACACTTGTCACCCAGGCCCACGCAGGCATCGAGCATGGCAGGGAGGAGTCAGGATCCAAATGATGATTAGTTGTCACCTCGCCTGGCCTGTCTGTGGCTTTCCTTACTTAATGACTTCTATAGCAGAAGGCACTCCCTATTGAACACTTGTCTCTACAGAGCTGGACCCTGGCCTCAGGATCCCCGAGTCTACTGGGTCAGTAAGAAGCAGTCCTTGACGTTGAGAATGCCATGGACCATCTCCAGCGTGAACAAGGCCCTCCACCTCAGCGGCCACATGCTTCGTCTGTGGAAGGAAATCCAGGGCAACTTTGGTGGAGAAATGACCAACCATGTTCAGTTGGGGGGTTCCCAGACCCGGGATCAGTGAGCAGCCGTAAAGTTCTTAGGGTACAAAAAGCAATCCCGTCAACTGGCCTCACCAGTCCCAGGCAGAGCCCGGCCCTGTGCCTGACGGGTCATCAAGGGCACCAGCCTAGTGTTTCGGGAAGAACCCAGCTTTCAAAGTTGACTTCCAATTGCTGTGAATCACTGTCTGATTCAAATGAGGGCCTGGGTGGACTTACAGATAGCAGATTGCCTCAGATTAATCCCCAACTGCCTCAGCAGATAATTCACCTCCGGGAGTTGCAGGCACAGAAGACAACAAAGCATTTGCATCTAAGGTTCGAGAGCCGGCTCCAAGCGGGGAGGACTCCCGTGTTCAGCGCCTTCCCCATCCTTCCCCTACGGTATCTAACCACAATCCATCCCCTCACATAGATGAAAAGGATCCCTGAAGTCATCAGTTGGTGTCCCCAGCCACTGCCCTGAATAACTGGGTGCTCCTTACCAGGTGGTCTCTCCATTTCCAGGGGACTTTTGCTGCCACAAAGTGCTCCCGTGGCGTGAGTAATGAACGACCACCTCACGACTCCAGCCACCCTCCAGGTCCACACAGCAGAAGTCAGCTCCCTTTGTCACGGGATGTTCCCTCCTGTTGTGAACACCCCTCTGTCTTCGCTCTGCAGAGCAAACCCTAGGCTCTCTGAGCTTCCTAATACATCACGGCCTAGCCATCCTCCTCCAGGCTTTCTCCTCTTGGAGGCCTCCATTGCAGAACGTGGCAGCCACACCTAGGTGGGCTCACCAGAATCACCTCCTTTGTTTCAGCCACTATACTCCTATATAATCTAAAATCACATTAACTGTGTTGGCGGTTCAATCCAATAGCGGCTTATAATGAGATTTATTTAGAGTCAACCAAAACCCTTTTATAAAGGGGCACTGCCTGGCTTTCTCTCTCCAAGCCGGGAGTTGTTCTGTTGGGTTTTGGAACTAAATGCCAGACTTTACATATGTTCCTGTTATATTTCTTCTTTTTAATTTGGCCCCTCATTCCTTCCCTGTCATTCACAGTAATTTTCTGTCATTTGGAAACCTGCTACAAACTCCTTCTGGGGATTGACCCAGATTATTATTTAAAAAGCATTTTCAGGATATTACAGATGCACCAAACCGTGTCAGTCCACAGCTTGCTTTTCTCACTTTCTTCAAAAGGCAACATGAGGCTACTTGTTCATTGCTTGGCTAAGCAGTCTTAAAATGGTGGAGCCAGAAGAGAGGTTAGAGAAGGTATGGTTCAAGTCCTTCTTTTACAGATGGAGAAACAGGCCAGGCGAGGTGAAGGGGTGCCAAGAGACCCTGCAGTCACTTGATCTGTGACAGAACCAAGCATAGTGACTCAGATATTCCAACCCAGGTACACTTCGGTTATTTGCTCAGCCGGGACCTGATGGACTCATTGAACCAAGTCTACCGGAAAATTCCAACAGTGGACAACAGAACCCCTGCCTTTGGGGAGGAGAGGCTAGGTGGGTCCGTGGAGCAAGGACACTTAAAAGCCACAAGAGTCCACCAACCGATGAATAAATAAACATGCTCTCTGGCCATACAATGGGATATTATTCAGTCGTGGAAGGGACTGAAGCACTGATCCGTGCTGCAGCGTGGATGAGCCAGGACACCTTTATGGTAAGTGGAAGAAGCCACTCACAAAAGCCCACACATTCTACGATTCCATTTATGTGAAATGTCCAAAATCATCTAACCGGGAAAGAGAGAAAGTAGCAGGTGGTTGCCAGTGGTTGCCAGGGGCTGTGGGGGGTTGTGGAGCTAGGGAGAGACTGCTAATGGGTACAGGATTTCTTTGGAGGGGGAATGAAAATGTTCTGGAATTAGATAGTGGTGATGGCTGCACAACTTGGTGAATACACTCAAAAGCCCTGAACTGTACACCTTAAAATGGTTTAAATGGTGCATTTTATGGTATGTGAATTATATCTTAATTTTTTTAAGAAAAAGCCACAGGGATCTTTGCACTGGTGGACAGCGAGGAAGAAAGCAAATGAGGAGGAAATGATGTTGTCAAGAGCCACATCCTGCTCCCCCTGCTCCTGACCAAGTCCGCTTTCCGGGGGAGGGGGGGATGCCCTGTGGGTGAGTTCTGCCCAGAAGGAGCCTCTCCCAGCGTCCGGGCTCCTGTGACGGCTCTGCCATAGGAGGGAATGGGGACACTCCATGCTGCTCTGCAACGCCAGCTCCGTGTTTGCGGGAAGGGCAAAGGATGCAGCCATCCGCTGTCCTCTGCCCTCCGCTTGCCCGCTCTGCAGAGCACATAGCCCTGCTAGCGCCCAGGCTTCCTTCGGGAGAATTCCGGGCGCGGCCCTGCAGAGCCGCGGGGGAGCGACAGCAGCGAACGGGAGTGGAGGGGAGCGACCCACCCCTGCGCCACCTGCCCTCAGCAGGGTGGGCACAAACAAGGAGGGAGAAAGCGGAGCGTGGTCAGCACTTGTGCAAACCAAGCCTTTTCTGGGGGCGGGAGGGGGATTCTGATCAAGGTTTGCAGAGATGAGGCCGCAGCAGCAGAGCAGCAGCAATGTGGGCTGGTTTTAAGAAGCACTAAATCTCTGTGTCAGCTGGAAGCCCGCTCCTCTGCCGCGGGCTGGACGGCCCCGCGTGGGCGGCGCGGCTCCTGGCGGCGGCCCCAGCGTGGGCGGTGTTCTCCCAACAGAGTTCAGGGCCCTGCCGGGTCACCCACCCGGACTCTGTCCCTCCTCCCCCGGACGGCTGCGCCCCGTGCCTGGGAGGACACACGCCGCGCACACAGACACCACACATCCCACACCACACAGTACAACACACACCACACATACCACATCACCCACACACATACCACACACACACCAGACACACACACACTACACACAACACACACACCCCAGACACACAAAGACACACTACACAGACACACAACACACACCCCCCCACACCACACAACACACATACCACACACACACCAGACACACTACACACAACACACACACCCCAAACACACACAGACACACTACACACACACCCCACACCACACAACACACACACCACGCATACCACATCACATGCACACACTCTACACACACCCCCACACAATACACATGCACAACACACACACCCCCACCACACACACACATACACCACACATACCACATCACCCACACACACCACACATACCACACACACCCCAGACACACACAGACACAATACACATGCACAACACACACACCCCACACCACACACACACATACACCACACATAGACACACCACACAGACAGATACCACACACACCACACCACATCACACAACACAACACACACACCACACATACCACACTGCATACATATATACCCCCCCAAACACACCACACACACAGGCACACATAGACACACCACACAGACACACACAACACTCAGACACTGCACACACACCATACCACACGACACAATACAATACACACCACACGCACCGCACCACACACACCCCACAGCCTCCCTCTCTCTCCCCCACCCCACCGGGTGTCATCCCGCTTGAATGAGAGGAGCCTCTAAGGCTTCCCCGGAAAAGAAGGGACTGGAAAACACGGAGGCCACGCTCCCCCAGGGAGACCAGCGCCATGAGGACAACTTTTTGGAGCTCTCGGTGTCTCCCAAGAACTTCCAGAACGTTCCCTAATGGAGTCGCCCCTGCGGTGAGGCCGCTGTAAAGCGTCGTGGCTGGTGGTACAGAAGGAGGAAGAGAGGGGACAGCTCGCCGAGGCACAGGGCAAATCCGAGATGGACAGCACCCCTGGCTCAGACCCGGGGTGGACCCGCCGACGCCCCCGTGTCTCTGGGGGAAGGAGGTCAAATGAGGTCAGAAGGCGGGGCCCAGCTCTCCAGGTGCCAAAGGGTTAAGGAAGGAGGGCAAGAGAGTGGCTGGCGGTTGGTGTGGTGAAGTAACCTCTAGATGACATCCTGCCCTCACGTGGGCACAGGCTGCTGGCTGCTTGCCTGTCACCAGGAGAGCCCAGTTGAACGGGTAGGCAGCTGGGGGTGGGGGGCCGCCTCTGCCCTCTTCTCCCTGTGCTGGCCAAGGGAGGCCTCCGGGAGGCTCCTGGGCTCGGTTCCTTCCTTTCTAGTCCACAGGACGGATTCATCGTTAGGGTATCAGCACACCTCACTCCCAGGAGAGCGCTCCCGGCGCGCCACACTGTGTCTGAGGGCATGGTGGCAGGCTGTCGGCGCTCACCGGTGGGCGTTGTTATCGTGCTAGTGGGGCGGAAGAGAGAAAACTCGTCTCGAGTGAAAGAACCTTGAAGACCTGTATTTCCACATGGGGGGTTTCCTATGAGGCTGAGCCTGGGGAGACTCTCTCCCCCATCAAACCCCCATTTAGAAGCAGCCACCCTTCGTCTCTCCAAAGGAATCATGTGCAGCGGGACCTGACTTCAGAAGGCCCGGCCTTGGGAGGGAGAGACGTCTTCAGTTCATTGTCTCGCCATGGAAAAGATCATTACTTCGCGGAGGTGGCTTCCTCTGACCCCATCCCTCCTCTAGGAAGAAGTTAAAAGAGGAGCTGTCCCCTGAAAGCCGAGGGCCACACACACTGAACTGGCCTCTTTATGCATGGCCTGGGCCAGCTGCTCGTCTTGGTGTCAGTGACTACTTCAGCACATAATACGAAGCACAGAGAAATACTCGCCCCCCCTTTTTGAAAGGCATTAAAGAGAAGATATGTCTGAAGCCAAAAAGAGACACAGAAACAGAAGAAACGAGACACATTCTATAGAACAACTTCAGAAGACGGGATCAGGATGACCTGGGGGTTTGTTCCGAGCCCTTCGTTGGAAATTTTATTCATTTTCACTTTGTTTAAACTGGGCTTTTTAACTAAAGCCATTGTCTAAACGCCGCTGTGGACATTTTCGGTACTAGGCATGAACTCAGGGCAGATGTGTCATCTCAAGGACACAGTTTAACCAGGTGAATTGTATTTGGGCTGAAGTGACTTGAAATTCCAGGTTGGATGACTTAGATGGACCCTTAATGGGCACAATGTGAATGCACATCTGTACAACCAGGTTGATTTGTGTATTCTTGTTAGAAGGTGTGTGTTGCGTGTTCCTAATCAGTGGGACCTGAGTATAGTATCAAGAGTTCAAATTCAACTTTACCATTTACTCGCTGAATGACCTCAGGCTAATTAGCCCCTTCTAGACTTGGTGTCCCCATCTCTAAAGAAATGGTAGTCCGAATACTGCCTTCGTAGGCTGTTGTAAGAGTGAAATGAGATGTTGCCTGCAGAGGCTGGCTCCGAGTAAGCATTTCTCTTTGCCCCTGGAGGTTTTTTTCCATAATAAATTTTATGCACCTTGGAAAAATCAAATGATGACGAATTCATTCTGAAGTTTGTATGGGGAGGCGAAAGACCCAGAATAGCCAAGGCAATACAGAAGGAGAAGAGCAAAGTTGGAGGACGGACCCTACCTGACTTCAAGACTCACTATAAAGATACAGCAATCAAGACAGTGTGGTATTAGCAAAAGAAAAGACAAATAGACTAATGGAACAGAACAGAGAGCCCAGAAATATAATCCACTGATGTTTGACAAAGGAGCAAAGGCAATACAATGGAGCAAAGATGGTCTTCTCAACAAACGGTTCTGGAACAACTGGACATCCACATGCAAAACATGAAGCTAGACACAGACCTTATACTCTTCACAAAAATTAACTCGAAATGGATCATGGACTTAAAGCTAAGACACAAAACTAGGAAACTCCTAGAAGATAACATAGGAGAAAATCTGATGACCTTGGTATGGTGGTGCCTTTTTAGATACAACACCAAAGCATGATCCCTGAAAGAAATAATTGATTTTTAAAAACCTTCTGTTATGTGAAGGATAATATTAAGAGAATGAGAAGACCAGCCAAAACTGGGAGAAAATATTTGCAAAAGACACATCTGATAAAGGACTGTTATCCAAAATACACAAAGACCTCAAAAAACTCAACAATAAGAAGACAGACAACCCAATTAAAAAATTGAGGGGCCAGCCAGGTGGCTCAGTGGTTGGGTTTGCGCACTCCGCTTTGGTGGCCTGGTATTGGGGGATTTACATCCTGGGCATGGACCTATACTCCTTTCATCGAGCCATGCTATGGTGGCATCCCACATGCAAAAAGTAGAGGGAGATTAGCACAGATGTTTGCTCAGCGACAATCTTCCTCAAGCAAAAAGAGGAGGATTGGCACTAGATGTTAGCTCAGGGCCAGTCTTCCTCACCAAAAAAAAATTGGCCAAACACCTTAATAGACAAGTCATCAAAGAAGATATATGGACAGCAAATAAGCATATGAAAACATGCTCCACATCCTATGTCATCAGGGAAATGCAAAAGAAGGCAATGAGATACCAGTGCACACCTATTAGAATGGCCAAAATCTGGAACACCAAATGTTGGTGAGGATGAGGAACAGTGACTCTCATTCATTGCTGGGAGGAATGCAAAATGGTGCAGCCACTTTGGAAGACAGTTGGGCAATTTCTTACAAAATTGAACATACTCTTACCACACAATCCAACCATCGAGCTCCTTGGTATTGACCCAAAGGGGTTGAAAACTTCTCCTCTCCACAGAAAAATCTGCACATAGATGTTTCTAGCAGCTTTCTGCATAATTGCCACAAGTTGGAAGCAACCAAGATGGCCTTCAGTAGGTGATGGAAAAAGGCACTGTGGTCCATCCAGACAATGGAATATTATTCAGTGCTGAAAAGAAATGAGCTATCAAGCCCTGAAAAGACATGGAGGGACCTTAAATGGATATTACCAAGTGAAAGAAGCCAGTCTGACAAGCCCTTCATACTGTTTGATTCCAACTATATAATATTCTGGAAAAGGCAAAACTACGGAGACAGCACAGAGCTCAGTGGTTGGCAGGGGTTGAGCGTGAGGGAGAGATGAGCAGGCAGAACAGAGAGGCTGTTTAGGGCAGTGACAGTAGTCTGCATGACAGTATACTGATGGATATATATCATTATACATTTGTCCAAACCCATAGAATGCACCACGCCAAGAGTGACCCCTAACGTCAACTATGGACTTTGGGTGATTATGTCAACATAGGTCTATCAGTTGTAACAAATGTACCGCAATGCTGAGGGATGTTTATAATGGGGGCAGCTGTGCATGTGTGGGGACAGGGGGTAGACGGGAAATCTCTGGACCTTCTCCTCAATTTTGCTGTAGAATCTCAATTAAAAAAAGTCAGGGCCCACCCAGTGGCGTAGTGGTTAAGTTCACGCATTTTGCTTCAGCGGCCCTGGGTTCTCCAGTTCGGATCCCGGGCATGAGCCCATGCGCTGCTTGTCAAGCCATGCTGTGGCAGGCATCCCATATGCAAAGTAGAGGAGGATGGGCATGGATGTTAGCTCAGGGCCAGTCTTCCTCAGCAAAAAGAGGAGGATTGGTGGCGGATGTTAGCTCAGGGCTAATCTTCCTCAAAAAAAAAAACCCTCAAATGATGATTTGGTTATTTTATTCACTGGAGCTAATCAAAGGGATGCCTATAAGGTTACTGAAATTTGTGTTTTGGTTTCCTAGATTTTTTTGTGAGAAATAAGGATTGAAGAAAGAAAAAAAGAGGGAAGAGGGAGGGAGGAAAGAACGAAGAAAGGAGGGAGGGACGGAGAGAGGAATGGAAGGAGGGCGGGAGGGAGAGAAGGAGATAGATGAGCCTATGTTAAGAAAACAAACTCGCCTCCTGAAAATAGAGCTAACTCTTATCTCGTCCTCGCCTATTTATCTCTATATAAATCAGAGAAAGAAAAGGCCTTCCCGGCTTTTCCTTCCTCACCTGGGGTGCCTGCAGGCTCTCCCCTGGACAGGCAGGGGCCTGTCGCACCCATTTATGAAGACCTTCTTTTTCTTGAAACAGTACCTTGAATAAATACTCCTGGAATTAGAAATATGTAAAAGCATCTGAAAAGTAAACACACACACACACACGCACACAATACAAAAGGAAATGCGTTATTCACAGTCAGACCTAGCGCAGTAAATATTTGAGGAAAGAAGGAATTCTAGCCCCCAATGCTATCTTTGAATATAATACATTATACTTTGCCGTAGGGTTGGCTGCAAACTATAATCCCATTTAGTTTTGTCATTGCACAGATTAGAACTGCTATTTCATGTCACCTGTTTTATAAGATTCAGACTGCCTTTTGCAGATCACTTGCATCACAGCCATCTGCTAAAAAGGTATATTCCAGACCTTTCCAAATGTCCAAAGCTAGGAATACTGAAGAGAAGTAGTGCTATGTAACTGACTTCTTCGGGAAGGGGAGGGAGAAACATCTGGCTTCAAGAGAAGGGAGCAAGTGAGAGCTGATGTGGGTTCCAAAGACAGCTGGATACCTGGGGCAGGGGGTGGGAGAGGGGGCAGGGAGGGTGGGGGGAGGTCCAGCTCTGTTGGAAGGGGTGCAAGGAGGTGGGGAGAGGGCGGGGCAGAGGTGGAGGCTAGCGAGGGGGGCGGTGGCCAGGGCACTAACATCTTTCTCTTTCAAAGTGAGCGCCTAAGACACGCTGTTGAAGACGCAACAAACCTATTATTCTGACTTACAGAGTCAACCAGTCCAGGGACCAAAATAGTGTAATGACTATATTGGCAGGAGGGCAGAAGAGGAGATGAGCTGCCTCATTTCTCATGACAGAAAGCCTATAGATATTGCCAAAAACGGGTATTTTTTAAGCAGTATGCATACATTACTTAGCAACCTGGCAGTGGTTACCGTAAGGACTAGAAACAGAAATAGTTAGAAATCTCATTTAAAAGGGTTACTTCCGTGGAGCTAGACAGTGATGGGGAGTGTTGGGCAGGCACTCTTGTTTTCCGAGATAAATCCTTCTACGCTGTTTGGTTGGTTTCCCCAGCCATGTCTTACTTACAAAAGAAACTTATGATTTGTGTTTGAGGAGCTCTCGGCCTACCCCGTGCTGGTTGTGTCAGCCTCTTTGGGTCGAGGGGCCCAAGATAGACATCGGGAAAAGCTTCCATGTGGGCCCCCGGACCGCTGCTGGACCCTCATCAGCACCAGGGAACATGGTGATGGAACGAACAAATGAATGAATAATGAAAGAAGAACCTGTCCGATAACAGCTGTTGTTCGCGTAGAGTCAACGCTGGCTGTTTGATAAGTGTGTGAATGTGCCCGTCTTGCCCAGGACCCACAGCCCAACGGAACATGAAGGCAAAACTGGCTGTTCGGGGCTTACCCAGTCAAGCTGCCTCTCTCCCATACTCCTCCTCCCGGATCCCCTCCCATTTCTTTTAATCTCTTCCAATTTTAAAAATAAGAAATTAAAATATTGAAAGATACATCATAGCCAAATCATTTCCAAAAGTGTCCTTGGCTGGTCGGGTGACCGTTTCATTTAGACCCCTCGGCAATTAACACCAAGGACAGATGCCCCAACTGACAGAACCTTCCCGCAAACCTCAGTGCTTTCAAGACTTGAATCCAGGTCCCCCACAGAAAAGGCTGAGACAAACAACAACAGAAAAAGAGATTCTGGTTTTCCACCAAGCTCAAAGGGCCTTTGTCGGAGCAAGTCAGAGCTCTCCCGGTGGCCAGCTCGTTCTGTTTAATCATCAACTGTGCTTATCAAATCCTTGATTTGGAAGTCCCCTGAAGAAAAAAAGTGCAAAAAGAATCCTTTTGTGCTTTGGAGATTGATTTCAAAGCAGGCCTTGAGGTCACCTGCGGACACGCCTTAGGCGGAAATTACCAGCAGGAAACAAAATGTTCCCATTTGATTTCATAAAGTTGGGCGGAACCCCTGGATGGGGACTCACCATTGGGATCTGAGCAGGGCCGAAGCACTAGTCCACCCGTCCATTTTCTTTGGGGGCAGAGGGGATGGCAGTGATGCAGGTGGGGGCCTGCTCTGACTCCCCTGGAAGTGCTCCCGCATCCTGATACCTGGGCAGAGGCTGGAGGAGACCTGTCAGGTCTACCCACTAGAAACCAATGCTCACCTTGCTGTCTGAGACGCTGGAAAAGGGAGTCCCTTGAATTGTCCGGGTTTTGCTTTCCTTGGCCAGGTCTTCCCCATAATTTAGAGATTTGGGGTTTTAGGTGGCATTTGACTCAATCAAGGTGATCAGCCGTCAGGGGAACCTGATAAAGCTGAGGGTCAGTTCCCAGATCCACGGTTCCAGTTCCAATATCCTCTCCTGGGGAGAGCAAGCGAGAAGACCTTCAGGAGCAGGATGACAAGAAGCACAGCAAACAGTTGATGTTATTATCAGTGAAGCCCACAGTGAGTCGGGTCGATGTCCCGGGACCCTGAAGCCAGCCGTGGATGGCGTCTGATTGAAAAACCCAACAACCCAGCAAGGAAAGCATAAAGCCAAGAACAAATGAAGTCACTCAAAAAGGCCAGAGGAAGGTTCTGTCACAACACACAGTAAAACTTCTTCCTACCTTCTTTCTCCATCTTTCTCTCTGTATCCCACATTTCAGTTCTTTGAGACTTTCTCTCTCTCTCTCTCTCTCTCTCTCTCTCTCTCTCTCCTCCGCAAACAAACGCAGCCACCCTCTCCCAGGACACTCTCCTTGTTTTCCCTGTGCCTTTTTTGTGCAACAGTGGTTCCCAAAGCTTTCTGTTGAAAACCCCACCATTTTCTCCCTTTCCAAGACCCCGTCTCTTTTCTCGCACCTAAACCAAAAGATCAAGATCAAGCTGGCATTACAGAATGGGGGGCCCTTGGGCGTGGGTCGGGAAAGAGAGGCTGCGATTATTGGTGGATTTAATATGTGGTGCCTGAAGCACGATTGAGACATTGTTGATTCTCTACCGTGCGTTGGACACCATATTAAATTACTGCATTTAACAGATGTCTAAATTGGGGTTTTCTTCAGTGTATTCTGACTCTATTCCAGGGAAATATTCCTTGATAAGAGGGTTTGATAATTAGCCACATTTGGAAAGTGTGTCGTCCCCTATCTGTCCCCTGGAGGTTCCCAATGCACATTAAATTTCTGATAATTCTTGCGGTAAATATGCATATTTATCATCGGTGAACCTGGCATTTCCCTAACTTATTTGATCACTGAACTAACTTGATCATAAGAAGGAGTTAATGTCAGCAGCACACCTGGCCCACCCAGACCTAGAAAATGGGAGTCGCCAAAGCACACCTGTTCCGTGTTGGTAGGTTCTGGAGAGCCTGGTGGGCATCCACCCTGATTCACTGGGGTATTTATGGTGGTGTACACATGGGCTTGATTAGTCTTGACAGAGAGGTTTGTCCCCAAGACATAGGGGATGATGAGCCAATAAATAAGAGATGAGCCAATAAAACAATCTAGTGATGACTTTAAAACAAGAGAGGAGCTGGTGATGAACCCAGCAGTCCTGGTGGGAGAAAGCGCCCTGTGAATGAGATGGGGAAGGCCAAGAGGCGTGGATGCCTCAGAGACCAGGAAGTCAGATCCTAGCCCAGCAGCTCACGCTGGCCCACACAGTGGCAGAAATGATGTAATTCTGCAGCAAGCCACGGAAGCCCTAAATTCAAGCTTGCTCTAGACGTCGGCTGATAACTAGAAACAGAAAAATCAGTAAATCAACTTGGTGCTACTGGATGGCATTTATTTTCGAAAATGGTTATGGTTCTTCAAAAACCCCCAGATCGCTTTGTTTCCTCTCTCACACTCCGCTTCTCTACCAACCGCCCCCACAGCATCATGGTCTCTTAACCGAATTGAGACCTAGCATGATCCATGAGCCCCGGGAAAGGATTGGCAAGCCTGTCCCGCCTGAGCAGGGGCGTCCCCCCAGCCCAGAGCCAGCCCCCGACTTCTGGCATCAGGGCTGCTGTTTTGAAGGGCTGCTTTGAGATCTGTGGCTCCAGGCATTTTGTTATTTTGCTGTTTACTTTGGAACTTCTTAAAACAAACCTCAAAGAAGAGAGAACTCCTGTCTGAAGCTGATTCCTTTTAGAATCCAAGAGATGACTCACGGAGGCTGTTTTGGCATTTATGTACCCTGTTGAGTTAATATGATTAGACTCATAAATTCTATTTTTGAAACGTAGACTTTGTACCCTGAATATTCTTCCAGAACAACAAAAAAAAGCGGGGGGAAATGACATCCTTGTTTACATATTTGGTATTATCTAAATATGTGCTATTTGCCCTCTTACTTTTGTCTTTCATCGTCTGTTTTTTTCCGTTGGATTAAAAAGACGGGGCAAATTCTTCAGTAAACTTGAGGAATGCTCTTTAGAATAAGTCTTGTCCATGTACAAGCTAATAATATGAAAAGTTCTGTTTTCACCAAATGTCCATTGACAGATGAATGGATAAGCAAAATGCATAGACACTCAATGCAATATTCTTTAGCCTTAAAAAGGAGTGAAATTCTGACATTTTGCTACATGGATGAATCTTGAAGACATTATTTTAAGTGAAATAAGCCAGTCACAAAAGCACAAATACAGCATGACTCCACTTTATGAGGTCCCTATAGAGCGGTCAGATGCATAGAGACAGAAAGTGGAATGGTGGTTCCTAGGGGCTGAAGGCAGGGGAGAATGGGGAGTCATTTAATGGGTACCAAGTCTGAATTTGGGAAGATGAAAATTTTTTGGAGATGGATGTGGTCTGATTGTACAACAGTATAATGTACTTAATGCCATTGAACTCTACACTTGAAAATGATTAAAATGGTAAATTTTATGTTATGTGTGTTTTAACACACACACACACCAAGTTCCGTTTTCTCTGGGAACACACATGGAGCAATACCCAGAGCCTGAGGCTTCCCCCTGATTGTTTTTGATCTTACCAACCCACTACTCCATAAGTAACCAAGTTACTTGTTCTTCAAAGTGAATGCATGGCCAGAGCTAAGTCCCCCTTCATCGCAGAAGTGGCACCTTCCAACCGAGGGAGGTGGTTTTCTCACACTACGCGATGGATGGTCTGGGCAGGGGCCGGGTGCAGCCTTCCTTCCTGGGAAAAACGTCTCAACTGTAGAAATTTGATGGCTCCTGAGATTTGTTTCAAGTCACTGTAGTTGGTACATAAGTTAAGGCGCCTGCCCCTTTGTTCTTGTGTAATAAATGGTCGACTCCGGAATGTTCAAAGACACAGGGCCCTCCACTTGGCCATAAAACGCACCCTAATCTAAAGACCGCTCTGTTTCATTTTTAACTGTGCGGCAAATCCAAGTTTTAAGTGTTTTGTTTGTTAGATAATTTTCGATAACTCCTATAAAGCAAGGTTGCTCATAATAAAAGACTTCATGTGTGCCCATTAAGAACAATGAATTGCACTAACCACAAACCTCAAAAGAAGTATTCTGTTGTTTGAGGTTTAAATGAAAAAAGAAAGATCTTTTTTCTTGCCACTAGAATAAAGGTCTTTTGAGAACTTCATTTTTGAAAATCTCGGGCATGACCACAGAAGTAATAAATGCCCAGATCATATGTATTTTCATGCTTTTTCTTTAAGGCATGTCACATATTTCAGAATTATACGTTAAAAGATACATACAGCCAGGTGAGTGATAGGTCATAACATTTCAAAAATAATCCTTGTCAAAATATGATATTCTTTTTAACTAGGTTTGTCCTGAGCATCTTAGTCTCCCTTCTGTCTTTTCAATGCCCCTGGACGGATTCTAGAAAAGTAAGCAACATGGAGGATGGATTGCATCAAACAGAACAAATTGTCAGATAAATTTTACAAGTAAAAAGTCTGCCACGTGTTTTTCACATGCAGGCCATTCCCAGTTTCTTAATTGGGGCTAATTTGGAGTGAGGTCAACACACTCCATTGGCTTTACTCTCCCACCTTCACACTTCTAGACCAGTTGATGTACCCTCAGGGCAAAGGAGGTTGGGAAGATGGATAAGAACTCAATTACCACCTGTTTCCAGGAGCCTAATTAGGAAGGTCTCTTTCTGGCCAGGGCTTGGGGAGCTACCATTTAACACAGCACGAAGGGCCTGGGGCTCAGCTGGGTGTGATTATTGCCACTTGAGATGCACTGCCGGGCGCCATATTGCATCAGCTGTGACAAAAATTTCTTATTAGGGCAGCAAAATGACTTAGGCGTGGCTATCTTCAACTCAACTCCGTTGGCCTTCCTCCCCCTTTTCTGTGCCCTCCTTTAAAGTCTGGGCAGAAAGCAGGTTGAGATTCCTTCTGGAGGTCTGAAAATGAGCCACAGGAGGGCCCATTCCAATGAGGTATACATTTTGTGCTCATGGAAGGCAGGCATGGTTGGAGCCCTGCCCAAAAATAAAAAAGCCCAGTGCAGAGCCCACAGAAGGCTGGGAAAGACCTCCCTGGTGCTCAGAATGAGGGTGGGGATGGGCGTGAAGGGGCAGCCCATGCTTGGCAGTGGAGGGCAGCCAGCACAGGCGTGTCTTGGACTTTTGGAAACTCCCGTGGCCGTGAGGAACCACATGAGAGGATGCAGGCAAGGGCAGCCCCTGACAAAGCTGCAAGCTAGGGCCTCCGTAGCCCTGTCTACAAATAATGACTCATGCTACGAAGAAAATAAGGCAAAGTGATATACTGAAGAGAACTGGGGTGATTTTAGATGGATGAGCAAGCCACAGCCAAGCTAAGACCTCAATGATGAAAAGGAGCCAGGAAAGCAAAAACACAGGAGGAAAGCTTCAGGTGTGGGCAAAGCACCAAGTGTGAAGGCCCTGAGGTAGGAAGGTCTGGGGCGTTCAAAGGGCAATCGAGTGTTCGTGTGGCTGGAAAGGAAGGAAGGAGGGGGGAAGGTGCAGGGAGCTGAGTTTACGAACGTGGGCAGGGTCCCCTACTCAGAACATCACTGGGGAGGAGTGAAGATGGACTCCAAGGCTCCTCAGATGATATTCTGTTCTCACCTGCAGCCCTGGACCACCCAGGAGGCCAGCGGAGGAACCGTCTGACTCAACAGCCAGTGAGGCTGGCCTCCTGTCACCCTTACACACTGCTGACACAGGCGCATTCCTTCCCTGGTATTCCCTCCATCCACTGTAAACATTTTAAGCCATTATCCGCATACAGCTTATTGCCGTCTCAATACAGAAGGCAAAGCCAGGACACCAGGCCATCCTTTCCACCCATTCTTTTTTTCTCTGTGGTTTAGGTAGATCAGTCTGTCTCAACTGGATACATTTTGGGTTGGCACAAATGGGGCAGGAGTGCTACTGGCATCCAATGGGTCGGGGCAGGGATGCTGCTCAACATCCTGCAGTGCACAGGACGGCCCCCCAACAAGAGAGAATTCTCCCATCCAAAATAGCAATAGATGGGTGAGAAGGTCATCCTAGGAGATTACTAGGGAGGATTTTGCTCCAGAAAAAATGACCCATAAAAAGCCGGCTCAGCTCCTTTCATAATTAAATACCTCCCTCCTTTGTCACACATTGGAAAACAAGTGAGTTTCTATTTCAGTCCGCAGGGTGGGTTTTCCATCTGTTTGGCCGGCTTTCTGGCAGAGGCCCGATGCATCATGGACAGCTAAGCATGGTTTGCCGTGTGTCGGGAGGAGAAGTCCTAGAATGGGCCCAAGCCGTAAACAGGGGCAGGCAGACCACCCTGAGCTCTGGGGCTGCTCGGAGCTTCGGAGGCTGGAGCATGCCCACAGGGTCCTCTCCGTGAGAAGTGGCTCAAAGCAAGACTTCAAGCTGTAGGGAGTTCCCAGCATCATGAGTCTTCACTTTGGAACTTTTCCCTCCTTTTATACACAGCCATAAGAGCCCCCAAAAGGAAAGCAGACGTGTGTCTAAGAAAATACCCTTAGGGGCCAGTCCGGTGGTACAGCGGTTGGGTTCGTACGTTCTGCTTTGGTGGCCAGGGGTTCACTGGTTCAGATCCTGGGTGCGGACCTGCACACTGCTCATCAAGCCATGCTGAGGCAGGTGTCCCACATATAAAGTAGAGGAGGATGGGCACAGATGTTAGCTCGAGGCCAGTCTTCCTCAGCAAAAAGGGGAGGATTGGTGGCAGATGTTTGCTCAGGGCTAATCTTCCTTAAAAAAAAAAAAAAAGAAAGAAAATATCCTTAAATAGATATGTCAGGGATGTCATCACACATCACAGTTGCCATGGGCTGAATTGTGTCCCCATCAAAATTGATAAGCTGAAGTCCTATCCCAGGGTCTCAGAATGTGACTGTATTTGGAGGCAGGGTCTTTAAAGAAGTGATTGAAGTAAAATGAAGTCATTAGAATGGGCCCTAATCCAGTGTGACTGGTGTCCTTATGAGAAGAGATCAGGACACAGACACACACAGAAGGGGACCAGCTGAGGACACAGGGAGAAGACGCCGTCTACAAGCCAAGGAGAGAGGCCTCAGGAGAAACCAGCCCTGAGGACACCTTGATCTTGGACTTCCAGCCTCCAGATGGTGAGACAATAATCTGTAGATTAAGTCCCCCACGCTGTGGTACTTTCTGATGGCAGCCCCAGTAAACTAACACAACAGTCTTAGAGCTGTAAGGGGTTCTGAAATTCTCCCGCATGACCTGCCACCCAGAGCCAGCATCTCCTTTGTGGACACACCCTGAGAAGCAGTCCCGTCTCTGTTCACTGTCAGGGATGGGGGCCTCACTCCTTCACAAAGAAATTGTTTAGCATGGTGTATTAGTTTCCTCTTGCTGCTGTAACAAATTAGCACCAACTGGGGAGTTGAAAACAACAGCGATTTATTCTCTCACAGTTCTAGAGGCCAGAAGTCCAAATTAGTTCCCCTGGGCTGTGCTCTGTCCGAGGCTGCAGGGAAGACCCTGTTCCCTGCCTTTCCCAGCACCTGGAGCTGCCTTCCTTGCACTCCTTAGCTCATGGTGGTCCCTTCCTCCATCTTCGAAACCAGCAGCGTAGCGTCTTGCTTCTGTCATCCCATTGCCTTCTTCTCTTCTGTCTGTGTCAAATCTCTCTCTATCTCACATAACACTTGTCACGGCATTTAGGGCCCAGTGGACCATCCAGGGTCATCTCCCATCTCACGAGCCTTCACTTTGTCCCATCTGCAAAGTCCCTTTTGCCGTATAAAGTAACATATTCGCAGGTCGCAGGGGTTAGGACATCCTTGGAGGGAAGGGCATTGTTCAGCCTACCACATGCCTAAGGCTGAGTTCTCAAGTCAGGCCACTTGCCACTTTGTGGTCCACCAGCCACCCTAGAGGGCAGGCCCCATCAGTGGTGACTAGAGTGGTTAAACCATGACACACAACCTACCTTGGCAACCTGTGGATCACGAGCCCCTCCGAGAGAAGCTGGGGCGTTGTAGACCCTCTGTTGAGACATGCTTGCAAGGCCTGCCTGGAATATTTTCCTGGGGATATTCGTATTTTTGAAGATAGTTTTGGACCAAAGGGATGAAGGTCAAATGACAAGGGCAGTATTAAGGATGAGGCCCTCGCCCTGAGCCAGCAGTCACCCACTCTGTCAAAGGAGATAAACAAGCAGGGTTCAGACAGACAGAGATCTGAAAAGTTCTGGAAGGGGCAACACCCCTGAGACCAGACCTCCTCCTTCCTTTTGAGGTCGTGCTATAGATTGCTTATGGGAAGTGGGGTCACCCGCTTCTCTGTCACTTTAGCCAAAACAGAGCAGGGTGGATTTACAAAGCGTTTGTGGAGGTTTGGCTCAGCTCATTTTCTTCTCCCAACCCAGCAGTGTTTTTTTTTTTTTTCCCCTAAAAGCATGCCTTTAAAGAAATGCCCCCAAACAGTCACAGGGAACTTGAATACTAACAAACACATCATTAAACATATACGACTTCCTTCCAGAACATTCTGTCCAGATGGGGAGGACGGTTAAGGCACTTATTTTCAGACCACCCTCGTTATGGTTCCCGCCCACCCCTCATTTTATTAAATTGCCTTCAGGCAAAAAAAGAAAGAAAAAGTCGTAAAGATCTAAGGTGCTGCTTCTCCTTTTTCTTTTTTCGATTAAATGAGGCTAAATAGGCCATCACTGGTTCCAGAAAATGGCCTCAGTCGCATGCTCATTTTCTCTATTTTGCAGATCCTGAGAAGCTGCTACTGCTTGGTAAGGGGCTGAGAGTCCAGCCGATCGCTCCCCAGGGAAGTCCCCTTCCTCGGAGGAACAATGCTTTTCGAGAAACCCCACGGCTGACCAGAGCCTGTGCCACTGCCTGCTGCTGCAGAGCGAAGTGGGCTCCAAGGGGCGCTGTCACTCACGGCTCTGCTGCGTCAGCGCCCAGCGTGCTGGGCAGCATTGGGTTCCCCAAAAACACATGCTGAGCTCCTAACCCCTGGTACCTGTGAATGTGACCTTATATGGAAAGAGGGTCTTTGCAGATGTCATCAAGTTCAGGTGAGATCAGGCTGAGTCAGGGTGAGCCCGACATCCAAGGACTGGGATCCTCATAAGAGGAGAATTGGGACACAGACGCAGAGGGAGGGATGGGAAGACACAGGGAGAGCGCCCCATGATGCGAGTGATGCTCCACACGCCCAGGAGAACCAAGGATCCTTGGCAACCACCAGAGACCAGGGCAGACAGGGAGGGGTTCTTCCTCCGAGCCCGCGAGGGGGAACCAACCCTGCCGACACCTTCACTGCAGACTTGTGTCCTCCAGGCTGTGAGGCAATTAACTACCATTGTGTTAAGCCACCAAGCCCGTGGTACATTGTTACAGCAGCCCCGGCAAATGAACACACTGAGTTGGGCCCTAAAACGCCTATTTTGGTCACTTGAATGCAAAAGCTGCTGTCTGGCTCCCATCTGCTACTCACGGCTCCTCTGGAGCTTTCCTAGGCCTGTTTGGGGCTTCAAATCTGTGTAGGAACCGCCAAGGCCGTCTTGGGATTTGACGAGCTCCTAAGAGGAAAAGTTGGAATGTCTCGGGGGCCGGCCTGGTGGTGCAGCGGTTAAGTTTGCACGTTCCGCTTCGGCGGCCCGGGGTTCACTGGTTCAGATCCCGGGTGCAGACATGGCACCGCTTGGCAAGCCATGCTGTGGTAGGCGTCCCACATATAAAGTAGAGGAAGATGGGCACGATGTTAGCTCAGGGCCAGTCTTCCTTGGCGAAAGGAGGGGGATTGGCAGCAGACGTTAGCTCAGGGCTAATCTTCCTCAAAATTAATAAATTAATTAATTTTTTAAAGAATTGAGCCGTCTCCTCCCCAGCCTTCCCTCCCCACAAGTTCTCTTAAGGCAGATGCAGCAAAACAGAACTCAGTAATACCATACACCTCACCTACGAGGGGCTCGGCTGGGGGGAAGATGAACTCCCACTGGGTATCGAGTGCATGGCTGACCCCTACTGAGAGCGTCCATAGGAAATCTCGTTCTTACCCTATGAGGTGAAGGCCAAGTTTCCCTTTCCGGAGGTGCAGTGTGTGCGGCCAGGATCCCAGCCGGCCTTCTTGTTCCAAAGGTCACACAAGGATTTGCCTCACAGCTGGGGTCATGGCTGCCTCGTTCTCCATCCAGGGTCTGTGCGGGACCACCCAGTTGAAATCCAGCTCAGCATCATCATATAACTGTAGCAGTGTTCTCAAACTTTCAAGGAGCATCAGAATCACCTGGGGGGAGCAGGGGGGCTGTAAAATCACCCACAGCCCCCCCTTCCACCCTCACCCTAGAGTTTCTGATTCCGTGGGTCCGGGTGGACCCGAGATTCTGCGTTGCTGACGCGCCTCCAGGCAATGGTGAGAAGTGGGTCCAGGCTCCAGGGGTTGAAACCCATCGGTTTATGTGAACATGGGCTGGCATCAGGAATGGGCCCAGTCGTGGTGCCCCTGCCCTTGTGTGACGGAAGGCAAAGGAGAGGAAACTGAGACTTGTCCTTCCTCCCTGCCCTCCCCTCCTCACCCTCTCCTGACCTATCCTTCTTTGCCAGCTGCCTACACTGGCAGGAGCTCAGTGCTCTGACCCGCATCCTCCATGACCCTCCCTTCATTTCCCGGTTTGTGCTCAGTTGCTGGTCACTCATGTGCTGAAGGGTCACTGAACTGTTGTCCACAGGAGGAGATGTGCCCCCAAGGAGATGCCACTCCTTTTTCCACCTTTCCCTGTCCACATCGTCCTTGCCTTTCAGAATTATTTTGCTATTCATTGTGCTATGGGCTGAATCGTGTGCGCCTAATGTTCACATGTTGAAGTCCTAACCTCAAACTGTGACTGTATTTGGAAAAACAGCCTTTATCAAGGTGACTAAGGTAAACTGAGGTCACTGGGGCAGGCCCTACTCCCATATCACTGTGACCTTACAGGAAGAGGTGGTAGGACACAGGCACACCCAGAGGGACAACCACCACATGAGGACACAGGGAGAAGACGGCTGTCCACACGCCAACAAGAGGGTTCTCAGGAGGGACCAACCCTGCCAACACCTTGACCGTGGACGTCCAGCCTCCAGAGTGTGAGAAATAAATCTCTGTTGTTTAATTCCCCCGGGGTGGTATTTTCTTACAGCAGCCTGAGCAAACTCATACACACTGTTTGCATTGGTGCATCTCCACTGGATTATAAACTCCTTGAGGACAGGAGCTGTATCTTTTCATCCTTGGATCCCCAACACTTAGCATGTGCCTGGCACAATTAAAGGGCACAACGATGACAATGATCATAAAAGAATCATAATAACTATCATTTATTGAGCATCTACTGTGTGCCCAGCCCTCTGCTCAGCACTCTATACTTAATCTTCACAGCTTATAATGTAGGTACTAAAATATGTCTTTGCTGAAAATGAGGAAACTGAGGCACAGAGAGGTGAGGGAATTTGCCCAAGACACACAGCTAGTAAGTGGTGCATGTGGTGGGCTGAATACAGACCCCCAAAGATATCCACATCTTCATCCCTGGACCTGTGAATGTTACTAAAGAGACTCTGCACATGTGATTAATGGAAGGATCTTGTTGTGTTGGATTATCCGGATGCACCCCAAACACAGTCACAAGTGTCCTTGTCAGAGGAAGGCAGTGGGGGACTTGACACAGAGAGGAGAGAAGAGGAGATGGCTACGTGATCACTGAGGCGAGATGCTACGTGCTGGCTGTGAAGATGGAGGAAGGGGCCACGAGCCAAGGAACGCAGGCAACCTCGAGCAGCTGGACGAAGCAAGGAACGGATTCCCCCCCCCGAGGGCCTCTGGAGGGAGCTCAGCCCTGCCGACGCCTTGATTTCAGCTCAGTGGTACCAATTTCAGACTTCTCGCTTTTGGAACTGTGAGAGAGTAAATGCGTGTTGTTTTAAGCCACTAAGTTTGTGGACGTTTGTTGCCACAGCCACAGAAAACTCATATGGTAGAGACAGGATTTAAACCCAGCAGTCTATCTTCAGAACCTGCACTGTTGTTTGTTTTTCTAAGATTTTTTAAACCTTTCTCCTTTAACATTTAAAACTTGTTTTTTAATTACATTTATTTTGATGGCTGTGGGGGTGGGTGGGGTAACACAACGATGTTTCACCCTGAGCTAACATCTATTGCCAGTTTTCCTCTCTCTCTTTTTTTCTCCCTAAAGCCCCAGTACATAGTTGTATATTCTAGTTGTAGGTCCTTCTAGATCTGTGTGAGCCGCCACCACATCGCGGCTGCTGACAGACGCATGGTGTGGTTCCGCGACTGGGAACTGAACCTGGGCCCCCGAAGCAGAGCATGCCAAACTCTAACCACTAGGCCATCAGGGCTGGCTCTAAAACATTTTTTTAAAGAGGTAAAATTTCATATAGTGAAATGCACAATACATTGTGACAAGTCTAAACACCTGTGTAGCCCCCACCCCAACTGAGATATGGAGCAGCCCATCCCCCTTCCCAGTCAAGCCCTTCCCTGTCCGATCAGCCATGTGCTGATTTCTATCACGGTAGATTTATTTTGCCTGTTCTTGAACTTCCTATAAATAAATGTGCATAGTACGTTGTTGTGTATATCCATAGTTGTTACTTTTCATCCATCCTCAGTTGGAATTATCATTTGTTTCATGTCCCCAAGAGGGAATTTTGAACAAGTCCTGCACAATACAAGTCAAACTAGAGACCAGGAGGGCGACGTGTTGGGTTGCCATGAGGCTGAATTGGGACAACCTGCAAAAAGTCATAGCATAGGGCCTGGCAGGCCCACAGTTAGTGCAGAAATACTTGTTTTCATTCCCTTCACTAAACAAGAGTTCATTTGTCTGAAAAGTAAGCAGCTTTTGGCCATATGACCACGAATAATATTTTATGAGCTGTAGGAGAGAAAAGACTCTCCCTCTACCCTCCTGGGTTCATGAAATAACTGGGTCCACAAAATAAACTGACGACAGGCAGATTAACAGCAGAAAATGCATGCAAATATATTCGTTTTTAGTATTATGCGCACAGGGCACCATAGGAAAAAAACAAGTGGACACTCCCTAAAGGGGTGAGATCTGAGAGCTGATGTATCGTCTTCACAGGGGGAAGGGAGGGGGGAGGGGGCAACTTAGGGGAGAGCAAGTGACTTTCAGGAAAACTGCAGGAGCCCCTAGAAGACTAGATGGGAAGTGTGATAGCCTGTGACAAAGTTTGCTGGCGGTGGTACCGACTTCTAGTTTCCTCTCCCGTGATAAGAGTCCATCGTCCCTGCTGATGACACTCCTGGGGAGGGGATTGGTGACAGCTGAGTCTCTTTGGAAGGACCTGTCTTCAGGCTGCTAAGCGGGCTTAGAGAAAGCACTCCCCGCATTTGCTGTTTTTCTAGTGCCTGCAGCTCAAAATAATCAATGAACCAAAGTGGCCTACTTTGGGGCAGCCATTCCAGGAGTCCCGGACTCCTTCAAAACTGTATTTCTTCTACTCTTGGAGCTGTTTCCGTCCTCCTGCTGCCCAGTTACCGTGCACGGTCTCAGAGCCTAGTCCTCCAGACTCTGCTCAGGGCACATTCGCTTTCTTTTATGTTTGTCAGTGACAACTGTGAACGCTGACAGCACTCCCTTCCACGGGTGACAGGCTAGATGTGGGCCAATCGTGAAAGGCCACTTGGGGAAAACAGCCCCAAACGTTCCTCTCTCCCTCTCTTTCTCTCTCTCTCTCCAACCTCAGGTTCTCGGAAACGGGTTCTCAGTCTCTCCTCGTTGCAAACTCATGTGTGCATGTGCAGTGTTACTATAAACCCCAGCAAGTCCCCAGGCAGCACGAGAGCCAGTGCATGGACGATAATTCATATCCTCTTCTGCATCCTTTCCCCTGCACAGACACCACTTATCCAGAAACTTGTGTTTCACTTTGTTTTTTTTAAGTGTAGTTTTATCAGATATATATATGTATTCCTAGCAGTGTACTTTTTAGTTTTAACTGTCTTTTACTCCTGCCAAAGATTATCATGCCGAATGCAATTTTCTGGGACTCATTTTTTTCACTCCATGTTAGGGTGACGAGACTTATTCACGTGGGGTCGATAGCTTCGAGTCCTTTCTCACACCTCTGTGATATCCCATTCTATGAATACCCCACGAGGTGTTGGTCCGCTGTCCAGGGGGCGGGCAGTGCGCTATTTGCTGGTTCTTGCTATTCCTGACAGTGCTGACTCTAAAGATTCTTCTGCACGCTTCCTGACAGACGTGGGCAGGAGTGTGTCCTCGGCCTGTGCCTGGCGGGAATGTCCAACTTTAAGAGATAACTTCAGGCTTCTCCAAAGGGGCTGCACCCATTCTGGACTCCCACCGAGCAACCTCTCCTTCCCTTACCTCTGAAGAAAACAGGGATAACTCAGCAAACGGTGCTGGAGAAAAATGCTTTTCCACGTGGCAGAAATGAAATTGGGCCCCCACCTCACACCATGCACACAACTCCAGCTCCAAGACCTACATTCCCAAAGCAAAGCTTGTAGGAGAAGAGAGAGATGAAGATTTATCCTTATGGGGGCAGGCAAGCATCTTAAGACACAAAAGGCATAAACCATAAACTAAAAGATTGAAGATTCTGACTCTTTTAAAATTAAGAACTGTTGTTCATCATAAAAAGACCTTAAGGGGGGGCCGCCCCTTGGCGGAGCGGTTAAGTTCGCACGCTCCGCCGCAGCAGCCCAGGATTTCGCTGGTTCGGTCCTGGGCCTGGACATGGCACCGCTCATCAGGCCACGCTGAGGTGGCGTCCCACATCCCACAACTAGAAGGACCCACAACTAGGATATACAACTATGTACTGGGGGCTTCAGGGAGAAGAAGAAGAAAAAAAAAAGGGAAGATTGGCAACAGATGTTAGCTCAGGTGCCAATCTTTTGGGGAAAAAAAAAAGACAAGGAAAGTGAAAAGACAAGATGCTTTAATATACATAACAAAAAAGGCGTTAGAATCAAGAATTTATAAAAAGCTCCCATGAAAGAAGAAAGTCTGAACAAATATATATATGCCATTGATAATATGCATATTATATATATACACTGACATTTCAGAGAAGATGAAACATACAGGCAATAAATAAAGAGATATTAGATCTCATTTGTGACCAAGAAACTTCAAATCCAGACCATAATGAGGCATTGTTTTACGCCCATTTCATTGTCGAAACTGGCGAGGCCCGGCGGCATTACCAGGCGCTGGAGGGGTCCCCGGAGGTCCCCGCGCACTGCTCGCTTCTGGCTCTCCTGTCTGACCCCGCCCCCCCCTTCCCCCCCGCCCCGTCCCCCTCCAAGCCACGGCCATCTGTCCGTCTCCCCGCAGACCCCCAGGAGCCCCCGCGGTGGTTTTCTGTAATATTCTGACCCTCACACAATCCACTCCCCACACAGTAGCAGCCAGTGGTCTTCTCGAAAACTTGCATCAGACCATGGTGACCCCCTCTTTAGGCCCCCACCCCGACTTTCCATTGCTGGAGGCAGATGTCAGCTGTCACCGGGCCTGCAGCCCAAAGCCCTCCCGCCACCTTATTGCGACCCCTAACGGGGGCATGCAGACCTTACCCCGCACAGACTCCTGGCCACCTCGGGGCCTTGGCAATTGTCACATGCAGAGCCCGGAAGGGCGGCCCCCGTTCCTTCTGGGGCTGGATCTAGAAAAAGTGCGTCGACCACCCGCTCCAAGCACCTCCGCCGCCCCCATGGCCCAGCGCACACGTGTTTCCTGGGTGGCTGTGTTGTTCTCCGCATCCCCAGGAGGAAGGAAGGGGCGGCCCCTCCTGGAGCCGGGGCAGGTGGCCTGGGGGGCGGGCGTTCTAGCGATCTAGCGAGCCGAGCTTTTCTCAGGTGTCTGGACAGCCCACCGCAGCGCCCGCTGAGACCAGGACTCGCCCTGAAGGCAGCCCCGCCATGTCTGGACTCCACGCCCACCACGGTCTCAGGCGTGCACACGCACGTGCACACACAAGTGCACACACACACACACAGAGCCCTGAGCCGCAGGGGTGACCGGCCCTGGGAGGCCAGGCTCTGCGCACACACGCGCACAGATAGACCCGCTGCGGATTAAGCTCTTCACATACTTTCTCTCTGAATCCTCATAATAACCCCCATTATGAAGTCGGTATTATTCCCACCTCTCCACTGTACAGACGAGTAAACTGAGGTTCTGAGGGGCGGAGTCTGAGGAGTCAGCTCAGGAGTGGCAGAGCTGAGCTTCTAACGCAGAGCTGACCTTCTTGTCACCTTGAGGAAACCACTGGCTCCCCCATCGACCCCGAGAAGGGGCGGCAGGACACACCTCATGCCCCCCAGAGCCCACGGTCGGGCTTCCCATCGCCACCGTTTTTGCGTACCCGGTGGGGACTCGGTCTGTATTGCCTGCTCAAACGTAGGAGGTGGAGGATGGGAAGTCACTGTCGCATAGGAATATATCTTTAAGAGCCTCCCCATTCTCCTTATTGCAAATAGAAAATGCACGAGGGAACCGGCTGCCTAGCCCATCTGGTGCCTTTGTCCTCATTAGAAAAGGCTCCCGTTTATGCAGGTAGACCCAAATGCTCATCAGGGCTGACACATCTGTGCAAGGAGCGCAGGCGGGCTTAGCCCAGTGGAACCCTCCTTTGGGTAACTGGTGCAGGCTGCAACCTGTGCAACTGTACATGGCAGCCCTGTGACAGAACAAGAGACCAGTGTTAAGTGCAGTGGGCTGGAGGTAGCTTATACTCTGGCTGGTTTTACCAAACCTTCTGGTGCCACGATCGCAGCAGAGGAGGAGCAAAGAGAGGGACGAGCCAGCCAACTCCCAGCGGGGGCAGCAAATCTCTCCACAGAGAGATATGCCTTTTCCTAACACCATCAACAGTGCCAGAAGTGCTTCTCCCAGTCTGGCTATCTCTCTGCTGTTCTTCTTTCTCTCTATTAGCACCTCTCTCTGCGTCCTTGTCTCTCGCTGATAGATTCTACTTAAATTCATTGCAACAAATAGATGCTATGCTCCTGTGGAAGGCATTTCAAAACCACAGAGGACTTGAGAGAAGGCACTTCTTTCAGAGGCAAGCGTGGACCACACCCGGGATTGGCCAGGCACATCGTTGCCATGGCAATGTGACTCACAGCTCCCTGCCCGACCCCCTGCCCGACCCAGAGATTATTAAAGCACTTTAATTAACTCAGCTCTGTGTAGGGTCTTGGTCATCGTTCCAGAGACAAGGAACTGCCACCCTCTGTGCAGCGACCTGTGCCGCCTCTCAGAGGGCAGCCCGTGAATCAGTCCTGGCCTTTCCCACATTTGGAGCTATAAGAAAGTCATATCCAAATAGTGCTCGGTGAGATTCTAAAGAAACAGCGACAGTCGCCTCTGCCTTGCCCAGGGCGCCAGCTTCCCTTTATCTCTCTGAGGCACATTCACGCCGTGGAGATACCGATGTTTTAGAGAAGAAAATCCGTCTATTGTTAGACATGTCAGGAAGACTCTAATCTGTGTTTCTTTTGGACCCTGGGGCTCCAGTGCTGGGGAGACAGCGAGGACCAGAGCAGAGGCGGCCCCTGCCTTCCTGGGCCCTACCTGGAAGGAGGGGGGAAGGAGTAGAGAAGGAGGGGAGGGACAGAGGGGGTGACACGGACCCCAATCAAGCAGTGGGGTCTCCTAACCTGCACCCAGGAACTTGAGTGGTAAAAAATTACATTTTCATTTTCACTAACCTCTAACTGAAACCCATCATTTCCTCCCAGTATGCAGGTAAGCAACAACACAGTGTGTCAGCACGCCGTGTGACCTTGACGATGATAAAGGTCACAGATGATTTTGTACTGTGTTACACTTGGCACAGATATCTGCACACATCATTCGTGCCCATCACTACTGCAAAATGACCACAGGTGTTAGTCCCACGCATGGTTACGACATGGCATATATGTCGCTCTGTAATCCATTTGTCTTACAATTGTGTCTTGGTAGAATTGATTTCCTTTATAAACTACGTGTTTTATTTCACACGCATAAATACCTCATTCTGAAAAGTGGTCCACAGGTTTCACAGACTGCCAGTGAGGTCCGTGGGCATAAATGGTTAAGGAGCCCAGGAAGGAAAAGATACTGGCACTAATGTTGTCCATTCTTATCAGCGTTTTTCCTCTCGTGGTGTCAGTCACGGCACCTCATTAAGGAGGATATATGTCTATATCATTCAATCGCTTGATTGACCAATAGAGCTAAAATTCTGGGTATATATACATGTATAAATATGGAAAGGGGAGGTTATTTGCAAAGGAAATGAAGGATGTTATTTATTTATCTCTAATTTTTACCATTCTAGTCCTCGAAAGCCATGCCGAAATGAACTGGTGAAGTTGACCTCATCTTTCCTGTGGGGAAAATATACTTAAAAAACTAAAATCCAAGGCATGGAAGATAATAACATGAAGCTCACTACAGATCGCAGAAGCTATTCTGAAGCTATTCTGCTTGTTATTTAAAATCTAATCCTGTTTCAGTTAGTTCTGCCCCAGTATAGACTCTGAAGCAAGATACTCTTCAACGTCAGTTGAGCACACGCTGAGTCCCAGAATTAGGGGTAAGACATTTGTATACATTACCTTCTATTATTTGTTTATTTGTTTAACGAATACTCGTGCAGTACTTGCCATGTACCAAGCAATATTCTAGGTGCTTCGAAGAGCATTATCTCGTCTAACATTCGCAACAGTACCAAGAGGGAGGTGCGTGACAGTCCTCAGTTTTCAGATGAAGAACTGAGGCTCAGCCGTGCAGTAACTCCTGCTGAGCTCCCACAGCCAGCGTTTGCAGCCACACCTCTGCCTCCACAGTCCCTAAGCCCCCCCGCACAAGGGCGCTCAGGGCTCCCTCCGAGGCTGCCTTCTTCCTACGGGCTACTCTTAGTCTTCTCACAGCCGTTACACGGTGGGACTCAAACCCCGGTCTGTCTGCATGGGGGTCCACGCTCTAACCATCGTGCATTTCCAAGCCATGGCTCAGGGAGGGAAATGGGCATCAAAGAGTTAAAGGACTTTGGTCAGATCATGCCTTGGGCGTCTTAGGAAATCCTCAGCGTGCTCACCACCCCATCCATTAATGGGAGGACACGCACTGGTGGAGTCCAAAAAGGAACAGAGATTCCCCTGACGTGGCTTGCTTATTTTTCATCCTTCAAAGGACAGCTGTGGTGCAGATACCAACCAGTATCAGATAAAAGTGCAGGAGCTGCATCTAATCAGCCATCTCTACCCATGTGGCTGCTTAATAGCCACCTGCCCTACGAGTCCATCATTACAAGCAAGTCTGCTGCTCAGCACCGACCCCGCCCTTGGTCGTTAGTTCCAAGAGTCACATGATGACCAGCGAGTCCATCTGCACAGCCCCGTGGATCTTGGTCTGGGACATCCCTTCCTCCTGATGATGGAGAGGCAGGACCGCGGAGGCTCGGTGACCTGCCTCCACTCAACATGATCATCAGCAGGGAGACCTGAATTCCACTCAGTCTTGCAATGCACCCTTCTCCCAACATGGCGATGGCACTCCTTTTTTTCCTAAATCAACGTTATTGATACATAATCTCCAAACAATAAAGCACATCCATTATGTTTGCACAGTTCGATGAGCTTTGACAAATGTAAACACTCACGTCATCAACACTACAATAAATACATCGAAGGGTCGCATCACCCCAAAAAGTTTCTCATAATCCTTTGCAGTCAATTCCACTCCCAGCCCTAGGCAACCACTGAACGGCTCTCTGACCCTGTCGATTTGACTTCCCTTTTCTAGAACTGCATATAAATGGAATCAAATACCAAGTTCATATAAATGGAAGTTAGATGCAATGTTGGTTGCACATTTCCAACTTGCCGTGCTCCGGAGAGGCTGGGAGGATGTTGACATCACTGCTGTTTGATCACTTCTCCATGCTAAAGAGGCCCACGTGTCCCAGCGCCTACAGGTGGAAGAGTCTGGCTGAAACAGGAATGAAATCCTCCGTGCACTTAGGCTCAGCACAGCCCGTGCGCTCAGCTCCCCACCTACGGACACCTGTCCCTGTCTCAGTCTGGTTGCTATGGAACGCTCGCTCTGTTGCATCTTCAGAGATGACACAGCGTATTGCCTGGAGTCTCAGGAGGGCCTCTTGTCACCTCGGCTTCACTGCTTCCTTCTCAGCTCACACCCCTTGGGGGGCCTCAAGCTTCCCATCCCTCTCCGTCTTGAATCCCCCGTCTCTGACTTGTAGCTTCCCTCTTTGGTTAGATCCTTTCTGTCACCGGCTGCTCCACGTGCCTTGGCACTCGCCTCATTGTTTAAATTCTTTGCTTGCCCTTGACTCACAAGCAGAACAGGTGCATTTCGAGAATGAGAAAATGTTGGCACTGGGGCTTCCCACATTTTCTCTTTCCTGAATTGGCCTCATGGGCTTCAGTGGGCTCTGCCTAAAGCACATTTTCACTAGAGAAGCACAAGCTGCTGGTCCTTCTTGTTTCCCTTTTGGTGGACGTGAATGGAAAGGATGGATGACGTGTGGGGGCTGCCCTGGGAGAGAAGAATCTCACGGAAGAACACGTGATTTAGAGCATGGCCGGGAGGAGAGCGAGGCCTGGCTTGCTTACTCTCAGATGAGCAAGGCTCATGTGTCTGAGCCTCAGTTTCCTCATTAGACTCCTGGGCTGGGAGGGAGGGGAGCCCTCAGCACCAGGCCTTGCGTGGAGCATGAGCGCTCAGTAATTGTTCACTGCTGTTCATACACACCTTGCTGTGGTCACAGCAGGGAACGAAAGTCATTGTGAAAAAACTGGCTGGGGGCCTGGCCCTGTGGCCGAGTGGTTAAGTTTGTACACTCCACTTCCGTGACCTGGGGTTTCACAGGTTCGGATCCTGGGTGTGGACCTAGCACCGCTCATCAGGCCATGCTGAGGCGGTGTCCCACATAGAAGAACTAGAAGGACCTTCAACTAGGATATACAAGTATGCACTGGGGGGCGTTAGGGAGAAGAAGAACTGAAAAAAGGAGATTGGCAACAGATGTTAGCGCAGGTGCCAATCTTTAAAAAAACACTGGCAGAGAGTCATGCCCTGGGCAAGCCCACCTCAAGCCTCCCTTTATAAAAGCTTCACATTCAGATAAGTAAAACCGCGTTCTTTGTTTCGGAACTGTGGGAGGCAGAGTGGTCCACAAAGATGTCCACGTCTTAATCCCAGGAACCCATGAATATGTTGTGTGATGTGGCAAAGGGGGCTTTTCAGATGTCATTAAGGGTTACACTTTAAAATGGATTGTCCTGGATTGTCCAGGCAGGCCCAGTCTAATCGCATGAGCCCTTGAAAGCAGAGAACTTTCTCCAACTGGAAGCAGAGGAGAGCGACAGCAGATGGAGTCAGAGAGGTTCCAAGAACGAGAAGGATTCGCTGTGCCTTTCCCATCTCTAAGATGCACAGACTGTGTGCAAGGACCAGAGAGAGGCCTCCTGGAGCTCAGGGAGGCCCCAGCTGACAGCCACAAGGAAACGGGGACCTCAGCCTTACAACCACGGGGAACTGGGTGCTGCAAATGGCCTGGAAGAGCTTGACAGGGAATTTTCCCCTGAGCCTCCCAGTGAGAGCCCAGCTGGTCGACATCTTGATTTCAGCCCTTGAGACCAGAGACAGAGAAATCAATGGAGCCGACCCAGCCTTCTGACCACAGACCTGTGAGATGATCACTGGTGGGCCCATCTCTCCTTCTGCTGATCTCTCAAAGGCCCCAGGGCATCACTCAAGTCCAGCCTCTATGGCGCTCTGGGCCCCGTTACCTGTGTCTCTTCACCAAGACCTCCCCTGCCGCCTTCTCCTCCAGCTCGATGGTCTTCTCTGTTTGTGGCGCTCACTGGGCATGCCCCTCTCCCAGGGCCCCTTCCCCGGAATGCTCTTATCTGGCATCACTTCTTCCTTCATCTCTTCAGGGACATTGTTCAAAAGTCACTTCTCAGTAAGACTTGCCAAGGCACCCCCACCGCCCCTGCCTTATCTCTGGGTAATTTATCACATTTCGTTTTACCTATTTATTTTGTTGATTGTCTGGCTTTTCTATTAGACCAATTGTTCTCAGATGGGTGTGCTGTTCCCCAGCCCCAGGGGACAGTTGGCATTGTCTGCAGACATTTTTGATTGTCACGCACAACTGGGGATGTTATTAGCGCCTAGCGGGTCGAGGGCAAGGATGCTGCTAAACATCCTACAATGCACAGGACAGCACCCACCACAAAGAATGACCCAGCCCCAAATGCCATCAGGGCTGAGGTTGAGAACCCCAGTCCTAAACTCTGAACTCCGTGAGCACTGCAATTTCCTTCCCGCGACTGTGTCCCAGTGCCTCGAACAGAGCCTGGCACATAGGAGGTGCTCCGTGCATACGTTTGACTGAGGGAACATGGAGAGGATTGTTCTTTAGGACTCAGGAAGTGCTTGCCCATCCCTAATTGCTGGTCACTAGTCAACCAGCATTATCTCCTCCCTTCCCAAAGTCAGAAAACAAGGAACTGCTTCCAACTCTCCCATTAATTCTTCCTTTCCGGTCCACAGGGACATCTCGCCTCTGTGCATGGGCTCCCACCGGGTCTCCATTCTCCTCCACCCACTTCCGTCTTCCCAACCAGGAATCCATGGAAGATGGTGGGATCCCATGGTCCCAGCTACAGGATGTGGGGCAAAGAAATGAAAGCAGGCCCTTCCTCTCCCTTCCAGAATGAACCGCTCGCTCCCTTTCCTTCCTGGCTTACTGACTTTCACAAACATTCAGGAATTCGGGAATGGAAGGAATCAGATGTAAGTCCGTCTGGAGGTGGGAGACCAGTGCTACCGTGTTATTCTCTGGGGGTTCGGAATGACCAAGGCCAGTGCAGGCTGACTCATGAAAGCTACTTTAACAAAGTCAGCGATCAGAGCAGCTGTGGAGAACCTGCAAATAAATCAAGGCTCAGGGAAGCCTGCTGCACTGAAAACCGCAGGAAGAAAGAGCAGAGATTTGAGCGATGGTTATCCATAAGACTTTCTCCCAGAACCTAATGTTCCGGAAAAATCTTCCTAATTAGTCATTAATTGGTCCATTATCAGCACCACGTGCCAAGGATTAAGTGGGTGATTCCCACCGTTTCTAGAGAGCAAGGTGCTGCATCTGATCCGCCAGGCAGGGCGCTCCTTTGCTCGTGTAACGGCTGCAGCCAGCTCCCGCCAGCTCTGCAGAAACAACGCTGGTCCCCATCTTTGAAGCAGAGTCCTGAGCCCTTCCCCCACCACGCGGAGCAACATTTCTATCCTTCAGGCTGACTTTCATTTCCCGCTTGTTGGGTAGACAGTTTTTTGAGAATGGATTTTTCCTCCCAAAGAACGCTTTGTTGTGTAAGTCTCATTCTCCTGCTCAAGGCCTTCCTGTTTCCGACCTCTTGGTCATTCAAGGAGACGGCAGGTAATTTTAGCATCGCTAATGGGCTCTGCTAAAGAAGCTTATTTTAAATGACTATGATTCAGCTCTTAATCATAGCATTTTATTATACTGTCATTACCTGAAAAAAACACCCTAGACTTTATTCTCCATTCAAAAAAAATAAATAAGTCATCTTAAAGTTTGACCGTTCTATAGTGGTTAAAATTTTCTCTGCTACCCAGATGTTTTAGAGCCGAGGGAATGGTGGTACATGGAAAGAGAGAGAGAGATGGCTCTGGCAATCGGAAGTCTGAGGTCTGAAGCCCAGTTTTCCACCTTGGACATATTGGCTTCATCTGTAGCAGTGTCCTCACCCGCCCTTGATCTCCTGGGATCCAGCAGGTCTGGGGCAGCCATAGTTCTGCTTTTCCTTTTTATTGAAGGGTCTGGATATCCATGCACCCCCTGCAGCATCTCCAGGGTGTTCTTGGGTCTGAGTTCCAGTTCTTTACCTTGCACCTATTGACTCTGTCTGTAGAGGTGTCCTCATCCACCCACTCTGGATCAACTGGAACCACAGGTAGTGGGCAGCCTGCCTCCGGGACAAGAAAAGGATGACTTCTCAGAAGGAGAAGAGAAGGGGAGCTGAGATGAGGGAGGGGCAATGAACGGGTACACGGAGCTCTCCTGCAGGGCAGGGGCACAAGGAAGAGGTAGTACCTGGCCACTAGAGTCTCAGGTGGCAGACTAGAGACAGTGCACTGCCAAAGCCTCTGCATCTGGCCGTGTCCACCGGTGCGGGGAGGGCCAGAGAGTGGTGGAATGTGCTGAGGCTGGGGATTAGAGAGCGCCCAAGGCCCCTGTGGACTGGAAAAGATAAACCCTCCTCCTCTCTCTTCTCCTCACTGGCTTTACAGAAATAGAGACACTGAGGGCAGGGAGAGATGCTCGGCACTGGCTCCATGCCTCTCTGCCTCCTCCTCCCGAGCTCAGCCGCTCCCTGGGAGAAGAGCAGGATGCGAGCATGACAGGACCGCGATGCAGATGCACGTGGCGTCAGATGATGCTGCAGGGTCAGCAAAAGACTCAGCCCATCAAATGCTTGAGCCTGCCAGGAAGGGAGTATCTTGGGACTCTCCTGGACACGGTCCCTCGCTCGCTTTTGTTTTTTTCCAGATCCTCTAACTTGGGTTGTCACTTACATAGGAGGAACTGCCCCATCATCCGCTGTGAGCCAGGTTTATGGCCAATGTTCTGCTTTTCCTTTTGATTGAAGGGTCTGGACAGCCGTGCACCCCTTTGCAGCATCTCTGGGGTGTTCTGCACGTGAGAGATGTTCCATGAATGTCAGCAATGTTCTCTTGAGCGACCAGGAGATTGTTCTTTCCAGATTGCAACAAAAGGTCCAACAGTCTGCAGGGAACACGTGGATGACAAAGGACGCCGGTCTAGGCGAGGCCACCCTCCTTCCTCGATGGCCACACCCTGGGCACCTTGCAGGGGGGCCACCAGGTTGCACACACTATTCAGCCAGCCCTCCATTTTAGCCCAAAAATATTTAAACATTAAAAGTCTGAAAGTCAAAGAGCGGATTTACATGCTCTACCAGTTAGGATCAGGTTGGTGCCAGAGACACCAAATAACCGTGGGGTAAATGGCAAGATAGGGGCTTCCTTCTCCTGTAAAGTCTGGCGGAAGCAATCTGGCTTCGCTCTGTCAAGCCCTAGGGCCTGGCTCCTTCTGTCCTTCCACTTGTCCACTCCCACTGTAAGGTCCTTATCTCATGGTCCATGATGGTGCCCCAACCATCACATCTGCGTTCCAAGCAGCAGGAAAGCTCCAGGCATTACGCAGGACTCCCTGGGCAGAACCAGTCACACATCTTCACCTTGTGGTGAGGGTTGCAGGGTCACGGAGTCCTTCTAGGCAGCCATGTGTCCAGCGAAAAATTCTATTCTTTGGAAAGAGATTTTGGGGAAACACAGCAAACTTGGTCTCAGGTATGATGCGGGCAAGTGGTGGTTCCGTTTCCAGAAAACAAAAACACCTCCCATTGTTGTTTCTCTGGACATTTCCCCGAGTGGGTGCAGGCAGTGCAGGAGGAAGGTGAGAACCAGCGCAACAGCAGGTCCAGGTGGAGGCATAGCTGCTGGCGCCACATCTGAGCATCTCCCTCCATGGAGGCCAGTGCTTCTCCCCAAATCTCAGGCGAGGCTGAGACAGGTGATGAGCAGCCACACCTCTCTTCAGGGACCCACTGGATGCCTCCAGCCTGGCTCAACCAGACGGGTCTTCCTCCTGCCAGCCCCCCAGCACAAGCCCTGTGGGGCCTCTTCACCAGTCCCTCCACTCAACAAGGCCACTGCTGGCCCCTACCCTAATGCAGAGTTTCCCATCAACACTAGGGGCTGGATACATCTTTGCTCTGGGGGGGTGTCCTGGGCATCGTGGGATATTTAGCACATCCCTCCACCTACTGGACGTCTGTGGCACCCTCAGCTGTGACAACCAAAAATGTCTCCAAATAGTGTCAAACATCCCTTAGGGGCAAAATCACACACATCCCTCCCCCGTTGAGACCACTCCCCTAAACCCGGTACCAACCACTTCCACACCTGCAGCTGGAGCACCCACATTTCTGAGACCCAGAAAGGGAGGCAGGGGTGGGCCCTCCTCCATCTGCAGGCATGGGAGGTGTTTATTGAAAAAGGGGCATACGATTTTAAATGACGAGATGGGAAACTGAGAAGAAAGAGAAGCAGGATGAAACGAAAGAATGTCACCAGGGATGCAATCATTTGAAAGCCTGAAGCTAGAGGTGGCCCAGTCAGAGTGCTATGGAGGAATTGAAATGGAGTTTAGGGTAGGAAGTCACTCTTTGTCTGTAGGTCCAGGAGGTATTAGGGACCATTTTGCAACCATATGGAGAAAATCTGAGACTGAAGTTAAGCAGAGGCAGGTAGAGCTGAAAGATGCTAAGGGACAGCCCTGTTATCATCTGAGACCCTGGATCCAGCTGGACCTGAAGCTTCCTTTTTAAATTTTATTTATTTATTTTTTTGCTTAAGCCAATCTGAACTCAGTTTTTGTCACTTGTACCTGAAGAAGTCCTCATCGTTTCAACAAGTACTCAGGTAATATTAGTCTGCTCTATGAAGCCCTAGTATCTCTGGACCTAAATGGTCTTAATTTTATTTAATTTCTATTAATCAAGTAAAATGCTTTCTAATCCAATATTTGCATGTCCTCAGCATGAAAGTGAAGAGCAGAACCAAATGCAGGCCTTGTTTCCTTTTTGCTCCCCATGTCCCCAGTGCATGGTTGTGTATCCTAGTTATAAGTCCTTCTAGTTCTTCTACATGAACCGCTGCCACAGCATGGCAACTGACAGTCAGGTGGTGTGGTTCCACCACCAGGAAGCAAACCCGGGCCACCGAAGCAGTGAGTGCCAAACTTTAACCACTAGGCCATCAGGCCTGGCTCATGCAAACCTTCTTTCTAACTGGAATCTTGAGGTGTATTTTGGCTTCTGAAACAAAAAAAGCTTTATTGATTTCAGCATGGAGGATGGGCTGGGGGTGCATCTTCATCACAGCATCTGTGCCCCGTGCTGGCTCTGAACCCCTCTGATTTTCTTTGCTTCAGAGAAAGTGTCTAGATTGTAAGATTCCTGAAGCTCTCGATGACATTTATGTTTTCAGCTCCTTCGCAAGACTTGACTCAAGGCCTGGGCTAGCATACGTGCTCAATAAGCAGTGTTTATTGATTGAAAGAACAGAGGTAACAGGAATCAGATATGTGAGATTGTTCATTGATTTTAACAACACATTGTTAATCACGATTACTCATTGAAAAACTTCCAAGGAGAAGGCATTGTCCTTATAAGTTTCACACACCACGGAATTATTTTTAAGCTACAGAATTATAGTATCACATTTATAATGAAAATTTGCTGAATACGGAACAATTCAAGTCAGGGCAGAGAAAACTCAAAAAAGTGCAAATGATCAAAAGCTTAGAGATCACTGAAGAAAAAACTTCTAACTTGTAATCCAAATAACGGCAGCGATTTTCAATCAGCCAATTGTGTCCCAGAAACAGTGCGTGAGTCAGAAGATTATCACGCCGCAGATCTCAGGAACGTTTCTCTTAACCTCTGGTTTTCTTTTAAACACACAAGTACAATTTCAGAAATGTCACCCCAGAGTGTTTTCGCTTTTCTGTTTGTGTTAAAAAGTGGGATGTTTGGTGGAGACACAACTGCCCATTTCTGAGTCAGATAACAGCAGCAATGGATCAACAAAAATAAAAGGCTTGGTTAATGACAATCTTCATTCGGAGGAAAAGAATCTTCTAAGTACAGCGAGTTTCCATATGTTTACCCGAAAGTCAGCTAGACCCCACCTTAGAGTGTATCAAGATACAGACGGTTCGTTGTATACCTTGGCATTGGTTTTTTGCAAAAAGCTTTTGTAAACATAGCCTATTAAAACTTAAATGCTACTTTTATTGTTTACTCAAGTAACATGCGAAAAGACTGGGACGCACTCGTCAAGGAAGCAGTCACTTTATGATGGCTCAGGGACGGGGTGACGCCTTGTGCAGTGTGCCCTGACGTCTCGGTTTATGGGACAGACTACATTGCTAGCGTGTTATCTACACACGCTGGAAAGGGTCCTTTAAAGACTATCCAGAAACATCAACTCGTTAAATCTCTCTCTGTAAGTCTGTGTGCATATGTTTTTCAATTCCCTGGGTCTTGTTTGTTTAAGAAAAACCCAACTGAGTGTCTTGAGGTCCAAAAGTTGGGTTGCAGCTCTCAATACCGGGTGAAATGGGAACTTTGATGAGCACTGAAACTTCGACCCAGTGCAACTCCTAAAAATCTTATTCGATCCTAAGAATCTCAGGTGGCAGGCGGAGACTCAACAGATTGTCATGGAGCGAGTCTGATGGGCTCGGGGCTGCGCTAGGTTCAGCATCTATTGCTAAATTCAGCTCAGTTGTACAAGTTGGTTATTTTTGTCTCCTTTGTACCATGAGGACGTCTGGAGTGTTGCCTGGGAATGGAGTCAGGAGACTGACCTTCAGGCCTTTGAACTATCTTTGCTAGCAGGGTGACAATCACCTGAGGATCATGTGACAATGCAGATTCTGATTCAGCTTGGGGGTGGAGGGCGGGGCTGAGATTGTCATTTCCAACAAGCCCACAGGCAAAACTGATCTGCTGGTGCTGGGCCCGCACTTTGAGAGAAAAATCATGTCTGTCCCTACCCTTCCACCTTCAGACCTCAGCTCTCCACCTGCCTTCCCCGGGGGGCCTTCGCTGACCGATTGCAGCCCCTCTGGTCCTCTTTCCTCTCATTTCCACAATTTTATAGTAATCTAACCCTTACCCCACCTGGAGTGCAAGGTAGTCCCACACAGTAAGTTGTTTCCTGGTATCTTGCCAACCCACGTTGACTGTAAGATCTTGGAGAGCAGGAGCTCAATGAATCTTTGTGACAGATTCAGCCTGGGCTGGAAGCCTGCAGGGCTAGCCTGGTGACATCCGGTCTGTGGGCGGTGTCCACTCTGGGCCAACACAGCCCGCGATGTCATGGTTGCTGAAAGTGGATATTGTTACTGTGCACCTCGTCAATCAACATCACCAACGGGCAGCCACTCTTGTTTCTGGAACTCTCTAAACAGTGCTTTGTATCATCTGCTGGAAATGGCCAGGGCAGCCGAGTCCCTGTGAATATGCAGAGACAACAAGCCTTGTCAACCCCTGCTAGAAACCCCCAAGACCCTGCTTTTCCCACCACACTTGAATTAATAGACATGAACAGTCTTGCAGAAGAATCAGCAAGGCAGCCACCAGTTCTGCTGTGGCAGCGTCTTTGTGTCTGCCGTCTGCACGTGCCTCACGTCGGCCCGGTCCGGGAGGGGCACCAGGCTCTCGACCTCTTCACCTGCCGAGCAAGCCCTGTCATGGAAGGACCAGGTGCCCGCAGCTGCTGTGTACACAAGGCTCCAATAAGAGAGCACCTGTGTGTATCCAGTTTCCTACCAGCACCAGCTCACCCACAGGGCATGGAGGGAAGGAACTGCTAAGCCACTCATTGAGTAAATAGTCATTGTTTATCCTCATGCTAAAAAAACACCCCTCTGCAGGAACAAGAGGAAGTATGGGAAGGCGGAGAGGGGAGGGGGCGCTGCGGACAGTCCCGGGTTTGGAGCCTGCTTCTCCACTGGTGTGGACAAGGGACTCTCTTAGCCTCAGTGTTCCTCTCTGTGAATGGGTGACAATCAAACCACGCTGTTATAAAAGTAATTTGTTTACCAAAAGGTGGAAGCACCCCAAGTGTCCATGGACGATGAATGCTTGAATCATCCAAGCAAAACGTGGTCTATACATACAGTGGAATTGTAACTAAAAAAATCTAAAATAAGAAAAATAATAAAAAGGAAGAAAGTGCTGACATATGGATGAGGCTTGAGGACAGTGTGCTGAGTGAAATAAGCCAGACACAAAAGGACAAATATTGTGTGTCCACTTCTATGAGGTCCCTAGAGTGGTCAAATTCATAGAGACGGAAAGTAGAAGGGTGGGTGCCGGGGCTGCGTGACGAGGATGGGGAGTCAGCGTTTCATGGGGACAGAGTTTCAGTTTTGCAAAATGAAGAGTTCTGAGATGCGTGATGGTGACGCTTGCACAAAAATGTGAATGGACTTAATGCCGCTTGAACTGTGCACTTAAAAAGAGTTAAGATGATAAATTTCATGTTATGTGCATTTTACCATAATAAAATAAGAACAATAATGTGTTTACCCTAACTCACATTTTCCTAGAAGTTCTGTCGTGTGCCTGGGCTGAGCATCACCAAGGTAGATGAGACCTCTCAGCTCAAATCAGCAACTTGAGACCTAACATTTGTTAATTATCCTGCAGTGAAACACCAAGACACAGTGGAGACACATGGGCATCCACGTGCATCGAATTAAATTTTTTATTTAATTCAACTCAAGATACATTTGTTGCCTAAAAACAGGGTTGGCATCCTTCGGGAATGTAACCTGGGCAGCAGCACAGGGCTCCACGGCCAGAACGGGCCCACTCTTGGTTTAACACTCTGTGGTTGTCATCTTGAAATTCTTTAAAATATTAATAGTCTTTAAAAATGGAGCCCCCATTTTCCTTTTGCTCTGGGTCCTGCAAAGCAAGATCCTGATCTCAGCCCAGAGAAGACAGAGCTGAAAGATGAGGCACCCACCCTTGGGGAGGTCACAGTCTGCAAGATGCTGAGAGCAAGGCAAGGTCAGCCTGGCTGGGACCTTTTAGTCCACCAACAGCGAGTGACATGTGAATCAGGAAACTAGGCGTGGAGTTGCCTGCAGAGGAGGGGAGAGAAGCCCTGGCCGTGGAATCATCCTGAACAAGCTCGTGATTGCTAATAAGTAACAAATACAATATTAATTATACAATACTAATAATAGATAACAAACACAAGGAATAATGACACAAAATCATGGATGCATGTTGAGCTGTAGAACAGGGCAATCTATACACAGAGCCAGCATCTAAGAAGCTGAGGATCCCAGAGTCCTGGGCTCCAGGATGACCTGTGCTAACGTACTTACCAGCATTCATTGGACACCCACCAGGTGAAGCATTGTGTCCGCCAGCCCCTGCAGCTTCCATGCTAAAGAACACGTGGTGGGGATGACAACCAGAAACAGCTGCCATTCACTGAAGGCTTCCTTCATGCCAGCCACTGTGCCCAGTGCTCTATGTAAATCATTGTGATTAGCTCCCACCATGGTTCCATGAGCCAGCTATTAATTGACCCATTTCACAGATAAGGAAAGGGAGGATCAGAGAAGCTAAGGAACTTTCCCAAGGTAATGTAGCCAGTCAGCAGGCAATCGAACATGAACTTGGCTTTGAAGTCTGTAACTTTGTCGTTCACTATAACACGCTCCTCGGTGAACCACGCAATTGCCACTTGACGACATTGTTGATGTCCTGGGGCAGCACGTGATGGAGGGCAGACTGAGCCAGGCCATCAGCCCTGTAGGAGGTCAGCGAACCCACAGATAAATCCAGCTCATTCCCCATTCAGTAAATCCCGGTGCTAGGAAAACAGCTCTCCTAAGGAGAGAAATGAGAAGAAAAAGGCACAAACGAGTGGAAACTCGGTCAGAACAATACACTGCGGGCATGTTGAATAAAAGCATTTGCCTTTTTCCCTCAGTCCAAGCCGGATTGCTTAATGGGTCAGGTGGCCAGTTTATTAGAAGCACCTTTTAAAAAGGTGAGCGTGGACAGCTGCATTCCAGATAACGAAACTAAGCAGGGCTGTTTAAGCCACCCTTGAGATAACGCCGCTTTTCTCAGGAATAAATCTGGGGGCAGGGTAAACTGAAATGTGTAATCTCAGATAATAGGTAATAACCATTCTGTTTGGGAGCTTCTAAATGAAGGCTCTGCACCTGGTCGCTGGGTGGCTGTGGTGTTGTCACTGAGCCTACAAATGGCTTTGCGCACAGCCATCTCTGGTTTCCCCCAGTAAAATACCACGCTCCACTTCGCCACCAGCTTCTTCCTCTTTCTTGGTGGAAATCTACCGCCTCCTTCCCCGGGTGCATGGAAAATTACACGGTCAGTGCCACTCCCAGGGCCAGAAAAGCACACATCCTACGGCGATTTCTAATGATCCAGCCTTTCATCATTAGAAAAAGGCTGTGGGCGAAAAGGGAGGAAGAATCAGGAGGCCACGCAGGCGATGACTCATTTCAGATAGAAATGACAAAGCCATTTCTGAACAGACAGGTTGACAGGGCACCCGGCTCTTCATTCATTCATGCAGGCATGCATTTCCCCATTCAACAAATATCACCCGGTGCTCACCAAGCACCGGGCTCTGTTAGGTGTTGGAAGCAGCAGCAACACACGAAGGAAAACCACAAGACTGGTCTTTCCTGGGAGCTTCCACTCAATAAGGGACAGAGAGGGAATGTTAGGAAAACCATACCACGTGATGATAAGTTATGGGGGTTGGGGAGCAGGGCCGCCACAAGAAGGTGCAGACGGAGCCCTGAGGTTATCCAGGGAGAGGGGTCCCTCGGAGGAGAATGTTGCCTGATGATGATCTGGGTGCGGGATGGTGGAGCTGAGGACGCAGCGGAGGCGGGGAGCGGAGTCTAGCTGTGTGTTGACGGGGATGTGGTTGATAGACCATAGAGATTCCTCCAGATTGTGCATACCTCTTCCTCCCCCCATGAATGGACCTTCCCGACCCCGACAGTCTCACCAGGAAGTCTCACTGGGACAGCCCGTGGGTGGGAGAGTTCCCCATCTGTGTCTGTGGCTGGTGCTGACAGGCGCCTGGAGCCGTGGCAATTGTCTTTCCCAGCAGCCCCAGGATTAGGTCATGATCTCTGTTTACGAACAGGAAAGAACATTTGGGTGGAGGATTCAAATAGCTGGAAAGGGGAGCCGTGGGTCACACGTTTGCCTCGTGTGGCCATGCCAGTGCGCACCTGTCCCGAGCCTGCTGACCGAGCGAGAAGGCCACTCCCCCTCGCTTCCAGGCAGAAGAGCAAGGCGTGCAGGAATCGCATCTTGTAACCTGATTCTTGTTTGCTCTAAAGACGCTCTGTATTGTAGATCAGGATTAGAAGTGAGTAAATGATACGTTTCAAGGTCTTTGGGAGTTTATTGTGCAGGGTTTATCAGAACAAAACAGAAAGCAAAATAGTTCCACGTGGAGAAAAGGTTTGCTTCCTCATCCTCAGTCTTCGAGGTGGGGGGGCGTCTTTCTTTTAAAGAAGCAACGTACTGATCGTACTGATCGCCTGAGGTGAAGGAGCAATTGCGCTCAGACCTCAGATGCAAAGCTTCCCAAAGTAAACATCCTTGCAGGTGCTGCTGGACTCAACCTGGGTTCACCTGGGTTTGCACCGCAACCTGCAACCATTTGGCAATTAAAGTGTGATCGTATGTCGTGTTTCTGACGATGCTGCTCTTCTGCACGGAGAGTCTTTCAGGCATGACTCATGTCAAAATGAGCTGAGGAGTTTCCTTAATAAACCACCCAGGAGGCACTGAATGGGGAGTTTTTAACCATAGGTGCCCCAAGCAAGGCAGCTGGCGTGGATTGAACGGTGGCCCCCAAAAGGATACACCCATGTCCTAACCGTCCAGCGCCGTGAATGTGACCTTATTTGGAAGAAGGGTCTTCGCAAATGTAATGAAGTTAAGGATCTCAAGATGAGACCATTTTATATTTAGGGTCGGCCCGAAATCCAACAAGTGTCCTTTTAAGAGACAGAGGAGGAGAAGACACAGGCACACAGAGGAGAAGGCAGTGTCACTCCAGTCTTCAGGAGTCCACAAGCCAAGGAACGCCTGGGGCCACCAGAAGCTGGAACGGACAAGAAAGGACCCCCCGCCAGAGCCTTCAGAGGGGGCGTGGCCCTGCGACACCTCGATCTAGGTCTTCTGGCCTCCAGCCCCGTGAAAGAGTAAATTTCTATCATTTTCAGCCACCCAGCTTGAGAGCTTGCCACAGCAGCCCCGGGAGCGCATCCAGCCTCCCAAAGGAACGCAGCCCTTCCTTGACTGTGAGCCCCAAGCAGGGAACCAGCTGGGCCGCACCGTGCCTCAACTTCTACCTGCAGGACCATGAGACCATAATGGGTGTTGTTTCAAGCCACTAAAATTATGGTCATTTGTTATGGCAGCAATAGGACATTAGCATAGTGGATGTCACATGAGTGACCGATGTGGGCATTGGCCTCACTGGAGGGTCAGGGAAGGCCTCCTGGAATGGATGGTTTTAGCCAGGAGTGAGGCAGTGGGTGGTGGAGAAAGTACCAGTTTGAGGTCTCAGGGACTCATGGGCTTTGAATATGGGACTGATGCCCTCAGTTTTCATTTAGTCACAACCCCAGGGCAGGAGAAGCTCCTAAACCGCAGACAATAGAAAACCCAAATGTCTGGGGACAGATGGCTGCCTCGACGCACGCTGAAGGCAGCTGTTTCTGAGAGGCTCTGCAAACGCTCTGGCCAGCCCGGAGGTCCAAGGCGCTTGGTCCATGGTGTTTTACTTGTTTATGGTGACAGCCCAGGAAGCCCCATGACTGACATCTCCTGACGTCACCCAACAGTTATGGGGTGAAAGGAAGTCAACCGAGAGCAGACAGCACTTGACTGTGGGGTCCTGCCTCCCTGGAGACTTTCCAGTAGAGGGTAAGCCATGACGCCTGCTTGAAAATTTCTCAACAACAGCAGCAAATCCCCCAGAAAACCATGTTACTCCGGCTTCTTTCCAAATGAAATTCAAGTCTGCCCAATGTCTGTTCCAAAACATGTTATTCAGACTCCAGTGACATTCAGCAAACTGGCAGCTCTCAAAATACTTTGGGTGACTGGATTGAGCTGTGTGTGTTTTGTGTGTGATGATCACACCTAATCCAGAGGATTTGCATAACACCTAAACAGGCTTCGAGAGGCTTCGCCCAGAGCCCCTAGTCCACAGACCACCAAGGGACACAGCCCCATCTCTCATGGTCAGTGAGGTCTTGTAAACATTCTCGACACATTGGGTTTTTTTTTTTAACTGTTAAATATGTTTGAATAACATCTTTCTCTAAAACTAAACAGATCAGTAGATAAATTGCAAAGTCTTCATTACATCTTTCTAGCCACACCCAACGAGACGTTCTTGGTGAAGAAATCAAATATTAGAAATGTTATTCCGTCCCAAGGAACCGATCCAAGAGAAGGGTCAGGTCCAAGCGGAGGCTTCCTCCTGTCTTGACAACAAGAACTTTTTCCATCATCTCTGACCCCCCTCTTCTCATGCTCCATCTCTAGCTCTCCGTCCACGCAGGTTGGAGTTTGGCTGAAAACACCGCATCTGAGACGCGAAGGCCTCGTGGGTGTTTGTCAGCTCAGTACAATTTGGAGAGAACTTTTTAAGGGGGGGCAGCAATAGAATTTGCAAGCCAAAGGAAACATAACTTGTCTGTGATTGACAGAAACCAGCAAAATACAGGCCGCTCCTTCTAGAGTTATATTCTGTTTGTCTAGAGAAGAACCCCAACAAGTCAAGCAGCTGTGTGCCTGGCGTAGTCCTCTGACTCTCTCCGCCTGGGAACCTGCAGCGGAGTTACTCCAGACAGAGGTGTCCCCCACACGCTCTTCTCCCCAACTCCTGCCATTGGCAAACCCAACTGGCATTTGTAAGAGACACGTGGGCCCCTGAAGACGCCCTTCCATTCCTTTGGTATTTCTTAGTGTGATTTAGTTACATGCTCTCCCTTCTCTCTCCCTTTATTAGTTTCCTATAGCTTTTGTAACAAATCACTACAAATTTAGTGGCTTAAAACAATTAAAGACAATTTTATTATCTTATAGGTCTGGAGGTCAGAAGCTCAAAAATCATTCTCACTGGGTTCACGTCAAGATGCTGGCAAAACTGGTTCCTTCTCGAGGCTTTACGATGAATCTGTTTCCTGCTTTTCCTGTTTCAAGAAGCTGTCTGCAGTCCTTGGCTTGTGGCCCCTTCCTCCATCTTTAAAGCCAGCTGCAAAACCAGAGGGTCCTCCAATCTCTCTCTTTGCTTCCATGGTCACATCACCTTTTTCTTCTTCTTACCTGTCTGCCTCCCTCTTATAAGGACCCTTGTGATCACATTGGGACTGCATGGATAATCCACGATCATCTCCCCATCTCAACATCCCTATCTTAATCACATCTGCAAAATCGCTTTTTTTCATGAAAGGTGACATATTCAGAGCTTTTGGGGTTTGTGATGTGGACATCCCAGGATGGCATTATTCTGTCTACCTTGCCATCCACAGCATTTTGGCCAGTGCTAAGGTGAGCTGTCTCACAGGAGCAAATCCTCTCCCAGCTGCCAGCAGGGACCCCAGTCATGTCACACGGGGCGTGCATGTCAGTGTGGCAGGAGGAGGGCGGGAGTGGCTGTGGTCCCCTGGCCTGGCATCCCCTGTGATGGCATTTATGGCCCAGTTCTCCAGAAAGCCCTGCTGCCCCACAAGGGCTCTTTCTCCTGCCCAGCTCTGTGTCCTGATCTGGCGTTTAGAAAATACGGTCACTAGAAATGAAATGGGCACCCACCCACCCAGCCCTGTGGATGTCATCCTAGGACATAAACACCCCCTAAAAAGCTCTAAGCTGTCTGCAGATGCCAACAACCACATCTGGCATTCGCTAGCCTACATCCAAGTGGGCTGTATGCCAATCTTCTGCATGTCCTGGCAGCTCTCATCACAACTTGTCCCAAATTCATCCCCTCTCTGCCCACTGCTCCCTCTGGTCCAAGCCGCTATAGTCTCTCCCAGGACGACAGCAGCAGTCAATGGAACAATCCTCCTGCTTCCCGACGTGGCCCCGACCCTCTTGCTCCACGCAGCAGCCAGAGTGTGTTCCCAAAATGCACACCCATTGTGTCATTCCTTGCTTACAACCCTCCAGTGGCTTCTTATCCCACGTAGAGTGAAATTCAACAGGTTCAGGTGCGCAAAGCCTCCTGACATGGCCCTAGCTCCCTCTCCAATGCTGTCTCATACTGTCCCCTTTGCTCACCCCCTTCCACCCTGAGGTTCCCTTCTGTTCCTCAAGTGACACTCATTCCTGTGTTAGGCCTTTGGCCCCGGCTGTTCCCTCTGAGCTCAGCTCCCCCTCAACCGCCTGCCCCTTCTGTCCTGTGGTACGGAGTGTGCTGACCTTTGGCATCATCCATTCTGTCCTCCTACTGCAGAGGGTGGGTGTTGAGGGTTGAACTATGTCCCCCCCAAATTCCTGTGTTGTAGTCCTAACCCCCAAGACCTCAGAATGTGACTTTGTCTGGGAACACTGTCCTTGCAGATGTAATTAGTTAAGATGAGGTCATGAGGGTGGGCCCTAATCCGATATGACAAATGTCTTTATCAAGAGGGAAAATTTTGGACACAGAGACAGACACACACACAGACACGCAGAGAACCCTACGTGACGATGGTGGCAGAGATGCATCTACAAGACAAGGAACACCAAAGATTGCCAGCAACAACCAGAAGCTAAGAGGGAGACACTCAGCGTGTGCTACTTCGTTACAGCAGCCCTGGCAAACGGACATGCTGGGATGCCAATGACCACTTTCCCGAGACCCTGTGGCTGGGACTCTGGGGGAGGCAGGTGCCACCAACTAGATGCACTTGCACAACATGGGGATGGTGATGAGCGGCAGCTGGCTCCACCGGCTGCTTCCTGGACTGCTCAGCGGTGGCAGTGTGGGGTGTTCCCACAGCAGCTTCTGGAGCCCTCGCAGTGAGAGCCACACGAGGCAGTGGCTGTGGCAGCAGCAGCTGAACTCAGCTTTGTGGGGGTCCAGAGGCATCTCCAGGGCCTTCCAGTTACCTGGATCTAGCCTCTGACACGTTCCTGAGCCAGGCTGCCATCACGGATTGCTGGTTCCCCACTTCCCTGATAGTGGCAATGGGTAGCTCCCGGCAGCCCATTTGGGTGGTCCAGGCCTGCAAAGGTCTGAAAGCCCCTAATCCGCTGTATAAATCCCTTTCTACTTAACACAGCCGGAGCGGCTGCCTTTCTGCACCTGAGCCCCGACTGACAGCGTCCACTGAAGACACTTTCTTTTTCGTTGCGCTCACTGCCATCCAAATGACTCACGTTTGCGTGGTTCTTGTCTGAATGGTGACCACCGCGGGAACACGGCCTTGTCCCTCTCACTCCCCAACACCCCGTGCCCAGCACAGGCTGGGCATGCAGCAGGCGCTGGCTGGACATTTCTGGAAGAAGCAAATGCAGGTGGCAGAAGATGCCACCCCAGAACAGGCCTCTTTGGCAGAAGGATTATTTTGAGCTCACTATTTTTGAGAAACTGAAGGTACAGGAGATCTGAAAATAGAGCGGAAGTTATCCTTTTGTCAGGAAAATTTACGTTTATAAAGGAAATCATCCTTTTGAGGGTGTCTCCCTCTCGGTCCCCGGAGGAAGGAGGACTCCACACCACAAGAAACTCTATCGGTGGAGAAGGCCCGACTTAAATCCGCATAAACTGCTGACCCTTGTTTGCTGGGCTCCTCCTGGTCACCTCCCCTCACTGGCCGCCCTCTCCCCACCTTCCTCTTCTTTCCTCTTCATCTGGAGACGGCCTTTAAGATGGTGGCTCGGGCCATCTCACCTTCCCCGGGTCTCTCCCCTGAGAGGAGAGGATACAGGAGGTAGACGTGTTAACGCACTTCTGTTCCTTTTTCTCTTGTTCATCTCTCTTTTATTACAGGGGAGGGTCTCAGCCAAGAACTCAGGAGGGTAGAGGGAAAATTATTTTTCCTCTCCTCCAGGAAGGAAAGAAGGAATTGCTAAGTTTGGCTTCTCCTTTAAGAAGCTCCAAAGGCATTTTTAGAATGCTTGAAATATTGGAAAATAAGGCTATGTAGGTTATAGGTTAAATGAATTATGCTTACGATGACTCTGCAGCTGCCCTCTTTCCTCCTCTGCTTTAAATATCATGTTTTGCCATTTCAGATGAGAAACTAGCAGCTCCAGAACAATGAGACGGTTTGCTTCTCTTTAAAAAGTTGTGGGAAGAACAGAGGTCCTTTAAGCATCTTTGGGTCAAGGGTAGAAACTGGACGTCTTGGTTCCTGCAATCCTGAGTGTGGTCATTTCCGGCACATGTTCATACCCCCTTCACATTGTCACTCCTCACAGCAGCCCGATTCATCTGGCAAACTAAGCGACTTCACTTGGAATGTTATGTTTTAATTAAAAACACAGTTCTGGCTCTCTAAGAGATGCTGTAGGCCACTCTAAACCAGGGTCGGCAAACCAGGCCCCACCTGGTTTTGTAAATAAAGTTTTATTGGCACACAGCCATGCAATTTGTTTACACATTGTCCATGGCTGCTTTCCAGAGCTGAGCAGCTGGGACAGAGGCCCTATGGCCGCAAAAGCTAAAATATTAACTGTCTGGCCCTTTATTTTTTTTTAATTTTTTAATTTTTATTTTTTGGTGAGGAAGATTGGCCCTGAGCTAACATCTGTACATCTATTTTGTATATGGGATGCTGCCACAGCATGGCTTGATGAGTACTATATACGTCCGTGCCCGGGATCTGAACCTGTAAACTCCAGGCCACCAAAGCAGGGCATGCGAACTTAGTTACTACACCACCAGGCCTGTCCCCTGGCTGGCCCTTTAGAAGATGTTTGTTGACTCCTGCTGTCAACAAACCCCACTGGCCAAATGGCCTCTGGCCCTGCATACAGTCTCTGTGGGCCTGGGGAGGTCAACTGTGCTCACTGGCACCCTGTTCCCCTCCCCTTCCTGGGTATGGGAGCCTGCCCTTCTCAGCCCCATGTGGCCCATTCTGGCCAATGAAACGCAAGCAGAAGTGAGGCTGAGGCAGTGACAAACCCCTGAGCAATTCTCCATTCTCCCTCTCCTTCTGGGCCAACCAGCAAAATTCCAGAGAGTGGAGCCAGGGCCCCTGAGTGATAACACAGAGCAGAGTCCCATCGCTGCTGACCTAAGGTGGGCTTGTAGTGAGCAAGAAACAAACTTTGACATATTGTGCCGCTGAGATTTTAGGGTTATTTGTTACAGCAGCATACGCCTAGATTGTCCTGACTATTACAGTGGTCTTTTAGGAAAATAATTAATTTGCATTTCTTAAAGCTTCAAAGGGGTGCACTTGCCCAAAATCTCAATGGGAATTTATGAACTTAACTAGAGGAAAAAAACACAACTAAGATCCAAAGTCTTTTTTTCCCAGGTAGGATAGCAATTCATTCGTACCTCTAAGTATATTAAAGACGCCCCAGTATTGCTAATAGTAACAATTATGCAGTGAGAACATTTTTAAAATGCTGATGTAAGGGAAGAGGGAGAATTCGGCCCCACGTCCTTTTCCCTAAGATTCTTATGGCTGGTCAATTAATTAAAAAGGCAGGTGAGCAGGAGAAAATCAAACAAAGTTTAATAACGTGTATTCACAGGAAAAACCCAAGAAAACTGAGCAACTCACCAGAATGGCCAAAGCTGCCGCCTTAAATACCATCTTCAGCTAAAGACAAAGGAAGATGTTGAGTGGACCTGTTTGGGGTTTCAGAGGGGAGGAAGGCAGTTTACATGGAGATGGAAATGCAAATGTTTGTTAAACGAATAGGACAAAAAATGGGCTTGTCGGTGCCTTTCTATCACCCCTATTTTACAGTATACTATGGCTGTCTTATGGTATTAGCGCCTTCCCGGGACAGGCCTTCTCTGCTAAATTCTTTTAGGCAGCTTAGGGGAAGGTCAAGTGTTCTTCCTGAGTCTTCTGAGCCTTTATTGTCTTCAGCTTGAACTAATCCACATACAGAGTGGTGCGTCTTGGGGTGGCCTGCCCTGAACCCCATCACCAGGCACTGGGGCAACGGCTTTCCCAGAGTGATCTTATTCGATCTGAACACTATCCTATGAGGTAGGGGTTATTCTGATCCCAATTTTACGCAGGAGGAACCTGAGGCTTAGAGGGTAAGTGACTTGTTCAAGGTAACCCATGGCCATCAAGTGACAGCACTTGGATACACATCCAGGCTCCTTTTGCAGAGCACAGAGAGAAAGCAGAAAAATCAGGACGTAAGGGACACTAATTCACACTGTGTCCTTGCAAAGGGGCAGGTTGAGAAGCACCAAGGCAGCTGTCTGGGCAAGCCTTTCACAGGCTGCTGGAGGAGGAGGCTGGCTCGTGACTGTCCAGCCAGCAAGGACTGGGGACAGACATGTTAGCCCCTGCCTTACGTTCCATCAGCAACCCCATTGCATGCCCTGAGATCATGAAAATATTATTTGATTTACAGCTGGTTTTCTTAATCTTACAAAAATGTAGATAAAATCATCTTGGTCACTTTATTAATTCAAAACGTGCAATCTAAGCAAGAATTTGCCAACTTGATGTGCAAACTTAACCTTTTCCTCCAACCAGATCACATCCGCAAGCCTCTCCTTTGGGGAAATTCTGGAACAATCTCCACTGCTTTCCAGCCCACCTGTGACCACACTCATGGCCCAGGCATTGGGGGATGGGCAGGGCTGAGGGGTTCATTGCCCTAGTAACAAGGAACCCAGTGATCTTCCTAATTTCTTGGGTAGAAATCTCCTCTCTGGCGTTTGACTTCCTGACAACTTTCCTATGGTATACACTTGTTTTTCAGTGACTTTGGTTTGGTTTTGAGATTTTGCAGGGAAGTTTCATGACATTGTTAAATAACCGGGGATGTCCTGTTACCTGATCCGGTCCTCTACAGAAAATCATCGACCTCTGAGAGAAGGAATAAAGGCAGCTAAGACACATTTCCTAGTAGCCTGGAATGGCAGTACCACCTCCACGCCAAGATGACCAAGAATCAATGGATGGTTCTTATTATACCTCAAAGCATTGTAACTCAGATGTGGTCACTTTGGGGTCCACAGTTCTTTATTTCTTTTTTTAAGGTTGGCACCTGAGCTAACATCTGTTGCCAGTCTTTTTTTTTTCTTCTCCTTCTTCTCCCCAAAGCCCCCCAATACATAGTTGTATACTCTAGTTATAGGTACTTCTGGCCCTGCTATGTGGGATCCCACCTCAGCATGGCTGGACGAGCGGCGCTAGGTCCACACCCAGGATCCCAACCAGTGGGCCTCCAAAGTGGAATGCGCGAAGGTAACCACTCGGCCACGGGTCCGGCCCCTGGACCACAGTTCTTAGCACTCTGGTTTGCGTTTTGAGATTATTGAAACATCTCCTGGAGTTCTGCATGGGTCACGATGCCCTTAGGCCTCCAGGCCCCATGTCCTGAAGCCACACGAAAGTAGTTCTGGCACAGAGCAGAGAACCGGAGAGGCACTGAGTTGTCGGAGAGGTCTGTGGGCCCCAGAAGGTCCACAGCTGCCTCTTTCTTGACAGCCCACAGGGAGAAAGCCCCCAGCTCAGCGGCTCTAATCAGGGTAATTTTGCCCCCTGGGGCCGTTTGGCCACATCTGGAACCGGGTGAGGCAAGTGAGGAACAGGAGGAACTCTCTCTCAAGTCCTGCAAGTGCCAGGTGCCTCACTGGCCCGCCTTTGTCCCAGTCCTGGCCTGGAGACACTCTCAGTTGTCACGCCTGGGGTAGGGGAAGCTCTCGGCTCCCTCCACTGGGCAGAGGCCAGGGACGTTACTCAACATCCTGCAACACACAGGACGGCGCCCACGACAAAGAATGATCCGGCCCAGAATGTCAGCAGTGCCCAGGTTGACAACCCTTGGGCTAGCTTAGTATATTTAATAAAGAAATGAGAGCCAGCGTTGATTCTGGAATTCTAAGCTCTCACACCAGCCAACCGCCAGCTTCCACCACGTTATAATTACCCGAGCACAGTGAGTTAGCAATCTGAACCTTTCCACAAAACTAGCCCTCTAATTGTTGTGGTTAAACAGGCTCAGACCTCAGGCTGAGCAGGATAGGAAGAGGGCAGCCCCACAGAAGCCAGACGGGGCCACCTCCACAGGGAGCGAGGCGACAGAGCCGGGCAAGAGCAGCCGGACTCAGCCATGCAGTTCCTGTTTGGTTTACGGAGAATACACTCTCCAAGGCCATCCATAAGCAGGACATCATGTTAGGGAGAAAACAAGTAAAAGGAGCTGGTGATTTCAATGTCCGCAACCAGCCACTCAAATCATAAGCCCAGCATTATTTTATTCCAACCATAATCCAGTGACGTGTCACTATATTACTACCCTCAGTTACAATCCCCTTTGGTTGATGCGCAGACTGAGGTTTAGGAAGGTCCAGTGACCCGTGGGAGGTCGTACAGCCAACAGGGACAGTCCTGGGCAGCCCGAGGTCTGCCTTCTGGACCATCAGTCAGTCCACATACCTACTTCAAAACCAGGGGGGACGAGAACAGCACCTACTCGTCTGTTCTAAACGCTTTCATTTCCTGGAAGGCCAGAGGAAGCTCTCTTACCGGCTTAACACTGGGCATCTTCACAGAGCGGGCTTCACATGGGGTCAGCCTTGACCTCAACTCACGTAGACGGGAATGGCAGGACAGAGCCTTTGAACAGCTCCTAGCAAACAGGCCTTGTTTCCAGACCTGGAGGTTCCCGGTCAGGGCCAGTGATGGAGGAAGACACCAAGGGGTCCTTTTCATTTGAACAAAAGAGGCCGTGTCAGTTTCAGAACCATCACACTCACATCCTCCTGTGTCTCTCTCAGAGGATCGTCCAAGTGGGAAATGGGATCCAAGCTTTGATCTTGGATTGTTGTGTCATTTATTCTCCCATTCCTAATTCGTTCCTCTCAATGGTTTTGCCATAGTCTCTTCCTGGGTCTTGTAAGACAGGACCTAGATTATCCCAAGACTGTTTTCAAACACAAATGAAGAAACAGTATTAAATGTTAAAGATTCCGTCTTGCCCAAGGAGTGTCCTGGCTTACCATGTAAATGGCACCAATGGCTCCTATGCCCGTTTCATGGACCCAGAAACCGAAAGCTGCTCCCTAGAGAATGTCATGGGCTCTCTACCTGCGACGCCCACACAGTGGGTGCACCTCACAGCACCGATGTTAACCACCCTTTGCAGAACCTACTTTGCATCAGGGTCTGGGCTAGAGAAGGTCTCCATACATACGCTGAGAAAATGAACTAACAGATGTCAGCTCCATACCAGCTACCGCTCACCTGGCACGGACCTTGGTGGAGCTCACCTTCCAAACAGGGGCGTGGCAAAGAGATGAGTGCTTCCACCCCATGTTGGATTGCCGGGATAAAACCCAGTTCCACCGTTAGAACTGTGTAAACTTGGGCAAGCTTCTCAGCTGGAATGTGCCTCAGCTTCTGCTTCTGTCACAAAAGGATAACAAGGAAGCCTGTCCTAGGGTTGGCCTGGGGATTAAAAGGGTCAGCAGGTATGAAAGGCTCAGCTCAGCGCTGGCCAAGGGGATCCTCAGAAACAGTGGCTGTTACCATTGACCTTCACACTAACCTGGAAGTGGTATTTTGGGATCTCTTATCACAGATGAGGAAGCTGAAGCTCAGAAAATAGATGTGACTCGCTGAAGGTCACACAGGTAGTAAGTGGCAGATGCACGTAACCCCAAAGCCAAGCTCACTTCCTGAATTCAGCCCTCGAGGGGCTCAGTGGGTGACAAGCTGGGAGGAGGGGGCTCGCCTTGCTTTTGGTGGCTGTGTGACCTTCGCACGTGTGTTTCTGTTTTGACTCTAACTTGCTTCTAACAGAAACCTAACTTTTGAGTCTAATGGAGATGATGGCACTGCCAGGCAGCATGTTCGCTTTTTTGCTGATGGCGGAAGCCTATAGCGTAAGGCCCCAGCACCGCCTTGCAAGGGGGTTGCAAGAGCATTTGTGGGCTTGATTTGACGAACTCTCACTTCAAGGGTCGGGATACCATTTAGTTCCCCACTGCAATGCTGGAGTAGAGGATTTGACGAGAGCGAACCAAGGGGAGAGGGCCTGTTGGCTGCTGACTGCTGGGCGTTACGTCTGGTGAGGTTGCTGCCTCTGAATCCGCCATCACGGACAAGTGGCCAGCTGGGTACAAGCCCACCCCTGCTGTGGTCAGGGATGGGTCTGTCATCAGGAGAGGGGAAGGGATATCAGAGGGCACAACCGACAGCCCCTCCGAGAGCAGACAACTGGCTCTTCCACTCTACCCAAGACTTGCCCGACCTCTCCTCTCTCTGAATCTCCCTGCGGCAACCTGTCCACACCCCGCAGTGGCCCCAGTGACTATCTTCCTAATATTGCCTTTTTTGGTGGGCAGTTCTCACCATGACTAAGAGTAAGCGACTCGTTGGCTCAGCCTGGCGATAAATGTTGAATGATTGAAAGAAGGAAGGAAGATGATCTGTTCTGACATCTGTCTGCTCAAACAATAAAAGTCATTGCTTTTGTCATGCTTCAGTGGCCAAGCCCCCTTTCCTGCCCTGAACTCCGGGAAGGCAGACTTCAGCTGAATCCCGAGCTCACACAAAGGCCAGGCCAGCAGACCTTTTCATGTTGTTGCTCCCCTTGCTAACATGGGCACTGGGGCCACTGGACAAGGAATCCAGAGGGAATCAGTGGTTTAGAAGGGCCCAGACCTGGTGGATTTCAGGCGGCATGTGAGGATGGAGCATAAGATGGTGACTTCCAGGAACAGGGAGAGCAGCATCCCCAGAGAGGTGTGTCCCCACACCCCCGCCCCCAGGCTCCTCCACAGCCCAGCCTGCGTGCCAGGACCCCATCTCCTGGGCTCCCACTCCTTCCACTTTGTGCATTAGAGCCCTTAGCATATTAATCTAGGTGTTTTAAACTCCTGCTCTCATAAATCCAACATCTCTGTCATGTCTGAGTCAAGTTCTGATACTTGTTCAGTCTCTTCAAACTCCTCTTTGTGCCTTTTAGTACGCCTGGTAATTTTCTACTGAAAGCTAGACAAGTTGTACTGGATAAAAGGAACCCAATACTGGTTTCCAGGGAGGTTTCTGCTCATGGATTTCTGCTCCCAAGTCGGGATTTTCTGCAGCTGCCTGTCCACCTCTCACATTCTGGAGGCAGTGGTTTGTTCTGTGACCTCAATCCTCCAATGGTTATTGGTTTTCAGTCTGTTGGGCTTTTGTTCTTGTTGTTGTGTGGATGACAGCAACAACTACCAAGCTCCCCATGTGCTGGACCAGAAACTGAAAGTCTACCCCTTCCTCTCATTCCCATCACGCTGCTGGTATCTGTCCATGTCACTGCCTCTGAGCCTCGATGAATGGTGAACTCCACCTGGGGGTCCTCTGCCCTCCCCTCCCACAATTTCTGCATTTCCCACATCTTTGAAGTCTAGCTAAAGGCTATTTCTCTAGTGAAGTCTCCCCTGACGCCCCAGTTGGAACTTTCGATGCTCTTGCTCCATCTCTTTTGGTACAACAGATGCTCCATGGCGTACCACTGCTCCCTGAGTAGTGTCTCTCTTATGAGACTAAAAGCTCCTTGAGCACAGAGAGTGTGGGCCTGGTCATCTTTCTATCCCCAAGAGTGGATGCTGAATGAATATTGATCAGACAGATAAACATGACTTTAGATTCCCATCCAACAGCCAACCCATATCATATGCATTTCCAAAAATGTATCATCTTGATGTTACCAGAATGTCTTTCAGGGAAGCAGGTGTCTCTATTTAACAAAATATCTCAATAGAGCTGCTTGGGGTAGAAATGAAGACCTCGAGGACATGGGTCAGTGTAAAAGGAGGAGCTTGGAATTAGCTTAGGAACCTGGGAAAAGAAAAAGACCCAAGAAGGGCAGGGGAGATGAGTGGGAGGGAACCGAAAATCACAAAGGGAGCTGCGAGCTGGAGCTGAGCGAACGGCCCGCAGGCGCTGTTTTAGGCACAGAAATATTTCTTCCCAAAGTTGTTATCATGGCTGCAGCATATCTGTTCCAGCTCCCCAAGCCACTGGCCAAATCACACAATGCTTTGTGTGAGTGTATTTATAATGGAAAGATCTGGAACTCCATGTCTGGGTGGACACAGTGAGAAAAGAAGATTGCAGAAAAAGGTGATGAGTTGTTCCCTTTAGGGAACAACTCAGCAGAAGCAGAAATTCAGAAAATTTGGACATCCCACGACCTGCAGAACAGGTTTGGAGCAGACTAGAACTTAAGAGGCCCAGTTATCATGGTCGACATGTGCACGAACCAACAATGAACAGATGCAACACCGTGTATTGCTCTTCAGAGAGAACCTGATGGCGTGGGCTCCATTCGTGGTGTGAGGGTCAGGACTGGCCACGGGATAGAGCACGAAAGAGAGCCCACTCACAGCACAGAAGGGTCAAGTGGAGGAAAGAGGCCTCTGTGGCTTTGCTTGGTTCTGTTGTATTTTGCAAAGCAGACGCAACAATGACTTCATCTGCCCCAAACGGAGAGAATTGGGGGGACTTGCAGCCATAGTCTGTCAGCCAAGAGCGGCAGCCATGCAGGTGGAGAGCAAAGATACTCAAAGCCACTGGGCCTCCTGGTGCCTTTGTGGTCAGGCGACTCAGAGCGACGGGTCCTCCCTGAGGGGCGGAGCCTGGGCTCAGGGCTGACCCTGCAGTGGGTGCTGCCCAAGCATGGTTGGCCTGGAGGTATACTCTCCCCCTCATTTCTGTTCTTTCTGTCCGGAGCCCAGGTTCTTAGAAGCCTGCGCCCTCAGGTGCCATCTTAGCCAGACTCCCTGCAGCAATCTCATCATCCAAGACAAGGGCCAACCCAAGAGGATCCCCGAACTCATAATATGACATTGATTAATTGTCGGCAGACATCCCTAGAGAGCGCATGGAAACTCTACAAAAGCAAAACAAATCCAAATGAAAGGCCCCTCTAGCAGAGGCCAGGGCGCTGAAGTCAGTTGTAACACCCCGTCCGCAATTTGGCTCCGGAAAACAAAGAGTCATGTGATGCCTGGCTTTGAAAGAAAGTTATTGAATGCTTTCAAACAGTTCAACAACAGCGCTTGGCAGATTAAAAGCCGTCACTGTACCTGCAGGTGTAGATCAAGTTCAGACATCTGATTCCAGTTACCAGGCTCTGGCGAGGCCAGCAGGCTCCATATTAGACATAATCACTCTGCTTAATGCTTTTTTCAAAGCCCGTGTAATTCACTGCTGGGCTTGCATTCCATGTCCAGGTAGTCTGGCTGTCTTTGTTCTTAAGAAAACAAGCAGCAAGACCAGCAGGCCGAACATTCTTAAGAATCATGAAATCATAGAACGTCAACCCTGGGAGGCAGCTCAGAAATCCAGACTCCAGTCCTTCTGGTTTTCAGAAAAGGTAAGTGGCGGAGGGAAGCCGGTGGTCTCTAGGGCCAGAGGAGACAGGTCTGAAGGACAAAAGGGATAACCCTTGTCGAAGAGCCTGATTCCAGAGCTTACGCGAAATGCTGCCTCCCAGTTTCACATCACTTAGATTCAACCATAATAACACCCACTATTTCTGTGACTTTTTTCCAGCTTATAAAGGGCTCCCAATTGGAATCTCTTTCAATGTTCACAAAACACATCTAAATGCATGGATTATGATCCCCATTTTACTTTTTTTTCTTCTCCCCAAAGCCCCCCAGTACATAGTTGTATATTCTAGTTGTAAGTCCTTCCAGCTCTGCTATGTGGGACGCCACCTCAGCATGGCCTGATGAGTGGTGCTAGGTCCACATCCAGACCCCTTGGCCCAGTGGTTAAGTTCTCACGCTCCACTTCGGTGGCCCAGGGTTTTGCTGGTTCGGATCACGATCCCCATTTTAGAACAGGAAACTAAGACAGAGAGATTCAGCGATTTGCACAAGATCCCAAGCCTTGGGGCTTATGTTGAGGTTAACCATATCTTTAACGAGTTTTGAGAGTTGAAATGTCACTAGTGTGAACCACGGCTGCCCCAGGCAAACCAGAGGGTGGGGTCACCCCACCTGTGACCTCAAGCCATGCCATTCCCATTCAGCTACACTGCCCCCAATCCCACTGTCCGTCACATTAGGCCTCATATTTTTCAAAGGACTTTTATGGTTCTCTGGTACTAAGGGACCCTGTGAGTCAGGCAGACCGGGCGTGGGCGGCATGTACACAAGAGGAAATGCGACATTCAGAATCGGCTTTATTGAGGCCATGTGGAATAAGGATTTGAGCCGGGTGCAAAGCCAGAGTCCCTTACTCCTGCTCGGGAATTCTCCCTCCCACGTGCATTTCCCCAACCACAAAAGGGGGGAGTAAGGATGTATTATTAATAGACCGCTAACACGTGAACCAAAAACAATTTTTTGAAGAAAGAGAGAGAAGTGATGGGAAGAGAAGAGGCACTTCCTGGGAGTCAGGCCTCCAGGCAAATTCCTAGAAGGCCAGCCCGTGGGGATGGGCTCTGGGACAGCAGTCCCCACGCTGAACCTGGGTGGAGATGAATCTTCATGCTCCACAGACCGTGGAGCACACGTCAGCAGTCCCCTGAAAAGAGAGTGTCAGCCTGGTTGTGTTGGCTTTTGGGACCAAATCACACTCTGAATCAGGACCCAAAATCTGGCGGCCCACAGGAATCGCCCGGAAGCTGAGGCCCCCCCAAGATCCAAGACTCGGAGTCTGGTTTGAACCAGATCTCCACGAGATTCCAGGGGGCAGGCTCGTGGAGGCCAGGGATCCCAACAAGGTCCCATTGGTGTCACAACGTGTGTAAAAAGAACTTCTCAAATCTCCCTTTTATTTCTAATGAGATAATAAGTGGAAAACCATTTGCCAAAGTAAAAAATAAATTAGATAATTACTATTTTCACCAAGCGCTTTTAGGAAGCAGTTCTAGGGTATTTGGGTAAAGTGTGGATTTGAGCAGCAGAAGACCTGAGTTGAGATGCTGGTTCTGACTCTAAAGAGCTGAGGACCTGAGGCAAGTCGTTGATCTTCCCAAGCCTTGGTTATCCCGACTGTAAAATGATCGTAATGATGATGACCACCGAATGGGCACTGCAGGGCTGTTGAGAGAGTCCAATTATGTTATGTGTATAGATCGCCTCGTGCACTGGGGGCATTGGAAAAGTGGTAGCTTTAGAAAGATTGTTTTGCTCTCATTAGCTTTGGTAACTGGGGCACCTCGCGCTGTGAGTGCACGATTTTACTCAATCACCATCTTAGCAGCTCAGTGAAGCCAATGCAGTTGCCATACTTTGTCTTGCCCTTTGCGCCCGGCCCTGCGGACTAAGACAGCAGCTGGCTGTCCTGGGTCTAAGGCAATTGAAGGAACACAGGGTGGTCCTTCTGTTGAGTGTTTTCCCAGGTCAAGCTCAGATCCAGACCCTCTGCGGAAGGCAAGGGAGTTCGGTGAAATCTCTTCTGGTGAGTGAGGTAGGAGAATCACCATGGCAACACAAATCTAAACATAAGGGAGGCATTGGAACAGCGCGAGAGGACTTCAGAGGTGTGGTCAGGAAAGTTTGGTGAAGGTGTAAGTGTCTCAGCTAGATTCTGAGGCGCAGGAGACATTTGTGCATGTAGAGATGGCTGGAAGGGCTCTCTGGGTGAAGGGAACAGCACAGATAAAGGCTCAGAGGGAGGTCACAGTGGCCCTACATCTGGGCAGTCAGGAGAGTTTCCTGGCCTGGTTGACGGTGTGCCCTCACTCAGGGAGAGGGGACAACACGAGGCCAGCCCTGCCAACCCCACCGGGTGTCCCCAGCAGATGGGGTTGCCAGGGAGCTAAGCTGGGCCCTGCTCCTAAGCCCTGTGGGGCATTTCGTCCCCCAGGGAGGGGCTGACCCTAAACCAACAGGGCCGCCCCACCTGGGTCAGCTCTAGGAACATCCTTTGCACAGTGGGCTGGGAGTGACAAGGGGGCATCGGCCCTGTCCGTTCTTCTTCTGGTCTCTACACCTACTGCTCACATTCAGAGCCGAGGATGCCCCGAGGACCACGGCTTTGGCTTTACGATTAAACTACAATGAGCCCCAACCCTGAACACCCGGAGATGTTTACGACAAGAGTTATCAAGTTTAGACTGGAGGGTGTCTGGACGCTAGAAGGTGCTTGGAGGTGCTGGACGGGATTGGCCCAGATGAGAAGCCACCACGAGGTCAAGGTGACATCTCAGCCCTGGTCTTTCTGGAGTTATGTTTGGATTGGCCACAGAAGAGGGTTGGTTTTAAGAGCAACAGGACACAGCCTTCCTAACCTCCTGGAAGACACGTTCCACTTTGGTTTAGGGCTCAGGGCGGGCTGAGGGGGGCCAGTTTTCTTCCTTCAGCATTCCAGGTTGTGCAGCCTCACGCCTCCTCCCACTAGACCGTATGAGCGCTGAGTTCCTGAGCTCTTAGGTGTTGAACACATGGTCTTGCAATCACAGGCTTTGGATTCTAAGACCATGAACTTCAAGAGTCATATTAAGTGTTGACTGTTCCTGTCTCTGCAAGACAATGGCTGCCTGGGTTGAAGAGAGAGATGAGATGCGTGGAAAAGAAAGTAAAGCAATCAGTGTTCCAGGGCTGATCCTATTCCACTGAATGTAGGCTCCACGGAGGAGGCACGGGGCCAGGGCTTGCTCACCTCTTGGTCATCCGAGCCTGGCCCTTGAAGGTGCTCGGTGAATAGTGGTTTAAAGAGCAACGTGAAGAGAACTCTAGATCCAAGTGATGGCGTATGTTTACGCAGAGCTTCAGCAGATCGTAGCAGAGGTTCTGGATTCCTAGTCAGCCCTCGGTATTTCTTTCAGCCCTTAACTTATCTCCAGGTAGAACATTCATCAGGATAGAGACTCTGTTTTTACATAAATCATAATATTGCCATTTGGAGTCGAAAGCATAGGAGAGCTATTGCGCCCTGTCTCAGGGAACAATAGGGTTGCCACCAGGGTGCCTCACCAGGATTCCTCAATCAGGTTCTAGGACACTCATAAGAAACCAGGTTCCTAGGCTGCTGAACCAAACTCTCTGGTCTTGGTCCAGGGATCTGCATTTTTCCGGGCTTCTCAGATGAATCTAGTGGACATTGACATTTGAGAACCAGCCTTGACTTCATCCAGCAGCATGGCCATTCCCCCGCTGGGGCTCCCTCTGGGGGACATGGTACTCAGGGGTCACAGTCACCTTTCCCAGGGCCATCCTGTCATTCCTTTGACCTCTTTTAGTGTTGGAAGCATTCCAGCTACCAACAAATCCACTGCCCCCAAAACCAAGTAAACCAGGAAGAGGGACACAGGTAAGACCAAGCATATGATTGATGGCAACATTTCCTGTAAAAAAAGAAAAAACAAACCTTTCATTTATGTATCCAGTGAGCAGAGCCAACCCCACAGCCTCCATCACAGTGAGCGAGCAGGTTTACAAGCTCTTGAAATAAATTTAAGCGGCATTATGGTGTAATTATCTTTTCAAAACTGCATTTCATAGCCCGAAGGTTAGCCTCCATCAAGGCCATTCCCAGGGCACCATCCACCCACCCCGCAGGGCAGCCAGCCAGTGGGCTCAGATAATCCCTCAGCAACCTTTGCAACCAGCTCTTTATTCTTTCCCATGTGTTCCTACATGCCACATTCCTCCAGCTAATTGTGGCCGTGTGTCCTTAACCTCAGCAATTAGCCTTTATAAAGAGACATATTTTACCTCCTGAAAGAAGCTTTCTTAGGTGACAAGAGAACTCACCCCTCCAGTTGCCCCACCACCGCCCCCACCTCCCCAGCAAACCTGGAGAACGTGCAGATCACTAAATTTCTGAAACCATGCTGGAAGCATAGAAAGACAATTAAAGAAGAATCTGGAATCAGACACCAAATTCAGTCCCATTGGTTCTGGTGAGCTATGCAGAATCTCTCTGTAAATGCATAGACACAAGGTGTCTCTTCCTGCAGGATTAAATAGATGGGCAGGTCCCAGGGCCAGCTATGGACTCAGCACAGGGAACCCATACTGTCATTGATTAATTGCCTCAAAGGAGGTTTCAGAAGCACGTAACTGTTTTTCCAAATTCTTTTTCAGTTATGTTAAGAGATGCAATCACCAACCGCCCTGAACGGGTCGAAACCCCACCACAAGAGCCACACCTGCACAGACCAGCCAAGAAGTGCCCAAGAGACGACCTTTGCTTCATTTTAATGTTAAGATCTCCACCCCAGGAGGAGCTTAGGCCTTACTATCATAACATGCGATGTATGTGGAAGCACGTTTTCCAATTGCCCCTGCGTAAGCAAATACCTAGCTCTACACATGATAACGAAAACTCCCTCTTGAGTATTCATTCCCCATCTGAAATAAAAGGATCCTGCTTTCCCTTGCTTGGAGAGCCACAGCTTTGGGAAATAATACCCCATGGGCTCCTTAGTTGCTGCAAATAAATCTTGCTTTGTGTAACAACTACTCCTGGTGAAGGCTTTGATTTCAACTCACCAAGAAGCAGGCCCACTTTGGTTCAGTAACAATACTGTGCACAGGACATAGATGGGAAAGAATACTCAGGCCTTGTCCAAGGGCATGGAGAGCCAGCTCTGCCCATTGTCCATGTGTCTGCGCGTCTGGATGACAGAAGGTGGCCGGTATCTGGGGCCACACTGCTGGATGCATTCTGCCCCTACAGGGCCACAGAAAGCACTTCTTCTCACCCTCACCAGGCTCTGCTTGTGGATTTGGGCAGGTGACCCCAGAGGGCCTGCTGATCTGGGGAGCTTGTGTAGGTTCAGGGCTCCCACCCCACTTGTCTGTGCATCCACTCCACAGGGCTCTTGGCATCTTGGCAAAGCCCAGTTTGGTTTGTTGCTCACTGCCCTTCCCTGGAACCTTCCTTCCCACGGCTACTTGGGCTGGGAGGGGCTGTTCACAGGGAGGAATCTGAGAGACCCCAGGCCTCGACATCTCCACCACATCTGGGTTAGGGGAACGAGACACGTGCACAGTGGCCCCAGGAGCATCCCCATGTTTTCAGGAAAACGATGCAACTTGACAAACAGGCATTCAAGCTGCCTGTTCATAAATTCATTGGGATGACAAGGGGGAAGGATGTTCCCAGAGACCCAAAGCCCAGCCCTTTGCAGAGAGGTGGGAACTCAGACCGTCCTCCCCTTAAGAAAGGGCCACTAGCTGTTGTTTGGCTTAAAGGCAACAGAAATTCAGAAGCAGCAGCTTCTCTGCAAGGAAGCCAGGCAGGGGCTCAAGAAAGAGCCCAGGCATTAAGAGCATGAGGAAAGCACCCACAGTCACCCCCAGGCCCGCAGCTGCTTAGTGACTCTGGATCCCCCAGGGCATGACTTCCAGCTGGACACCAGCAGCCCTTCCATCCTGTGATTCACACGCTCACCTGTGGCACAGTTCTGGGCCTTGATTGCATCCTTCCTCAGTTTCCCCAGCTGTTTTCCATTCTTTTCTGGATCAAGGATGCATGAAGGTGATTACCATGGCCTCTAAGACCTGCCTACAGCTTGAACCTGCCCCGCCTGTGAAGGGCAAAGGTGATGAAAGCCCCATCCCCAGCCCAAAGCACTAAGCCACACTGGGGCAGAGCTGACCACAGGATTTCGGGGCCCTGGTGTCCCCTGCAGCCCCTCCCGGCTCCTCATCTCTTCCAGCACCAGCTGTCGCCTCCCTGCCAGCAAGCCCTGTTCAAGTGTCCGCCTCCATTTTGAATCGTTTTCACTAGCGCCATTATGAGAAACAGATCAACGGTAAAGAAATCCCCCGACTGCAAGAAAATGGCAGGAGTGGGTGATCCCACGGCCAGCGAGCCCTCTTCTCTCCAACCTGTGAACGTGACTGAAGCTCAGTTAAGTGGAATGCTCAAAAAATGAGGCGTTTAAGTTCATTTTACTGTCTAGTTCAAGGAGATCATTGCAAACTCTGGGCTTCTGTGGAGAAAACCCCAGTCGCTCTGCTTCCCTTAGTCTGTGTGGTGGAGTCAATATAATTTACTCTTGTTTTTCCACATGAGAAGCTCTGTGCCCTGAGGTCACCATTCCATGATGATCCCACAGGACCCGGATGTGGGGCCCCACTCGCCTCTCTCTGACATCACTTGGAATGTGGTTGACATTTTTAAATCTCTCTTCCGCTTTTCCGCCTCTCGTCTGCTTCTTTCTCCATAGTACTTACTTGTCGAGAAAACGTCCTGAAAATGCTAACTGAGGATTCTGGCTAGTTGTTGTACCTTTTAATATAGGTATTATTATAAGAGAAACAGTGGTCTGGAGCAGCCCTGCCCCCTAGAACTTTCTGTCCCGATGGAAGTATTCTCTGCGTTGTCCAATATGGTAGCCGCTCGCCACCGCTACGATGGAGGAACTGGACTCTCAATTACATTTAATTATTTTGAATTTAAATAGCCACACAGGTGAGTGGCTAGCGCCCTGGACGGCACAGGAAGGCCATGAGGGGCAGGATGACAGCATCTGGAATGAGGCGATCCAGACTCGAGCCCTCACTTCAGCACTGATTTGTGGATGGGAACAAGTTAATTTAACATCTCATCCTTAAAATGGGAATACAACAGCCCTAACTCACCATGTGGTTGTGAGGATTTAGTGAGACAACTGATGGGAGCCCCATGCTCGCAGTCTGGCCTGGTGTAGGTTCTCCAGAAAGCCTGGCTGTGGGTTCCCCTGCAACCCAGGGCAGGTGGCGGGGTGGAGGGGAGGTTAGATCAGGGGAACTTCGGCTTCTCCACTCTCCTGGTTTCTACGCTCCGTCACTCCTTTAGACTCTTTCTGACTCAGGTGTTTCAGTGGGTTGAATGGTGTCCTCAAAAAGATACACAGGAGAAGTCCACGTGAAGACGGAGGAAGAGACTGGAGTGATGCAGCCCCAAGCCCAGGACCACCTAGAGCCACCAGAAGCTGGAAGGGGCAGGAAGAATCCTCCGGTGGAGCCTCCAGAGGGAGATGGCTCGGTGACACCTTGATCTCGGTCTTCTGGCCTCCAGAACTGCAGGAGATTAGATTTCTGTTGTTTGAAGCCATTAATTCATGGTACTGGGTCCCAGCAGCCACAGGCAGCTGATACAGGTGCTATTAGTTTGCCTTGCTGAAAACCAGGTTTCGTTCTTTGGTGTCTTGCTTCTTGGGAAAAACTATTTAGAATGAGTGGACCCGCCATATGGGTTTAGGGCCATTAAACAGAACTGACGCGTTCAATTTGGTTTGACTCCTTGAAAGGGGTCAAATGGCTTAGCCTTGTCATGAGGATGCAGTTCAAACAGGAGACCTTAGGGAAGATACAGCAGGACTCAGAGATGGCAGAAGGCCAAGGGTCATCGGACCTGCCAGGGGATGCCCGGGACAGGGCAGCGTCACCGTGGGGGACAGAATATGGGGACTTTAACAGGGGTGGAAGTCCCACAGTCTATGCACTTGGAGGGGAAAGAAATTCTGTTTTCATTTTCATGGACCTCAAACAGAACATCAGTGCTTCCTTGCATCAGGACCACAGGCATGAAAGCATGTGGCATTAGCCACACTTGTGATTGTCGAAGTCACAGATATTTTTATGTTGCATTTCAGTTGTTGCAAGTATCATCAATACCTTCCATGCTTATCTCTACTTTGAAATTATAATACTTTTTAGACTGCTCAATTTGTTTTTAATATGTTAACACAGAAGCACATGGGTTACCATATCACAGTTCTGAGGTTTTGTAGTATTTTGTTAGTATTTGTTAATTATTTCAATATAATGGTTTCCTTTGTAATCCCATGTAATTTCCTTCACGCATTTAAAGTCCTTATTCTGAGAAGGAATCCTGACAGTCACCGGGCTGCCAAAGGAGTCCTAGGCACAGAGCAGGTTAAGAACTCCTGATCCGGACATGAGAAACCTACGCAAATGTTGTTACGTCTCTTTCAAGACAAGCTCTGGGCAGCTGGCCTTCCTTAAAGATGCATCATCACATGAAGAAGATGGTGACCCTCCCACGCACCCACAGAAGCAAATAGATTTCTCTCCATCTTTGTGGAACAACGCAATTGACCAAGAGCTGCTAATTTCCACCACTTCGGCACAGGTCCACTGCCCAAAGGGAACAGGCATATTCATCTTTGTGAATTGTTTTACTGTGACGCTGCCTCATTTCCAGGAATCAGACAGTAAAAACGATGTATTTCTGTGGTTTGGCATTTGGAGCTTGCTCTGGCTTTGCTGGTTACTGCCAACATCTGCAAATTATTATGTGCTTAAAAAAAAACCAACCACCACCACAGGCTGCACCCACAGTCCCCGGCCGGGCCAGACCTCCTGTGGGGCCACAGGCAAGTCCTGGGGCCAGGAGGCAGCTGGGTCAGGACCTCGGGTTTCCTAGTAAACCTTAAAGACTTTTGGGACTCGAGCTAGATGCGCCATACTTGTGTGACGGTCTCTCAGCTCGCAGGGCCTGGTTCTCACGTCATTCGTTCATCAATTTGAGGAAAGGAAAAAATGCTGTGGATGCCCAAAATAAAAATTACTCAGCGTGTACATGTCCATGTCAAGAGACGTTTGGTTCCTAAACCCGTTTAGCCTAAGGCCACCAGAACAAGGGAACACAGTCTGTGGATGCTGGTTTCTAAATGCAGAAACAGAGGCTTTGCCAATCATGGAAAACAGCTCTAACAGTTGAGAGGCCCAGGCCCGGTGCTCAGAAACTTGGCAGTACGCACGCCTCGCCCAGGAATGCATCCCTTGCTAGTCTGAGCCGGCTGGCTCTCGTGACCGACTGGGAACAACAGAGCAGATGTTCATGTGGGAAGCAAGCCGCGCCCGACATCTGTCCTGCGGTGGGGAGGCCTGTGTGCTCACTCATGGGGCTGGAGTTCCCTGGTGGGCGGGGCAGACAATTAACTGGCTGCGTCACAGCGAATCTAATTACAGGGAGATGGGGTAAAGCCCTGTGTGATAAGCAGCTCCACGGCCCCGGGGGGCTCTGTCATTTTTCCTCCGTTAATCTTCTCCATAACTCACGTGAATGTCATAGTGGTTATTTAACAAGAGTGTGGGTGGATTCGTGTCACTTGTAACTGGACAGAAAAGCCGAGCCCCTGCTCATGCGTGGAAGGGGAGGGGGCTGGAGCAAACCTTTGAGCGGAGGGTGAAATGAGGACCTGGAAACAGAGACTGTAAAGGGTTTTGGTGAAATCAGATGCACATCGCAAAGCAGTACATCACTAACCCGAGGATGGTAGACTCAGATAGATCACATAAATGATGAACAGGGCAAAGGAGTGATTCCAGGAAGACTTCCCGGAAGAGGCAAGCTCTTAAAAGAGATGATGGGCACAGTTTGGGGAGAGAAATAGGAAAAAGAAAGCGAACTGAAGCCAAAGAAAGGGCAAGAGCAGAGTGAAAGGGGCAAGAATCCAAAACCACACAGTGGAAACCGCCAGACAAGGAACCTGACTCAAGGAAAGAGTCTCCTTCAGAGATGACGCCTGATGGGGAAAGACGTGCAAAGGGGTAGAAGTCCACTCCAGGCTGTAAACAAAGGTCTGATGACAGACACCCAACCCATGTTTGCAACCCAAGTCAAAGCAACCAAGCCCTCCATTAATGTCACCCAAAGTCCCTAAGACATTGAATGTACGGACACCTGTCTCCCTGGTACACCTAAACCTGATGACACCTAGGATTTGCACACAGTAGGCACTGAGTCAACACGTGCTGTCTGACTTCGGAACTTTGACCTCAAACTCACCACCTCTGTTGCTGTGGATGAGCTGGATGAAGGAGAGTTTAGTGAATGTTCAGGATGGAGATAGTGCATTATCCTAAGCAACAGACAGCATACCTGGTTTCTTAAATATGTGTGCATATTAGATCACATTGAAAATACTTGGTATTTTCAGACGTACAACTGATGGAGTGGGGGGGTGGCGCGGAACACATGTCCCCTCCGAGCGGGAGGAGTGTATGTGAAAGCCACAGTTCTAAGAGGGTGGAGGCTTCCTCTTACCTGCATATTAGACTGACATTGGCAGCTCGAGGCCCCTGATCTAGTCACCTTGCTGACAGTATCTCAAGCAATTATTTTAATTTGAGACTTCATAATGACAATCAAAAGATTACTTGAGTATGACCCCACCAGGGAAGGCATTACACAGAGTGCAGTAAGTAGAAAACGCAATGTGGGCTTATCTGCACACACACTCACACCCACAAATACACGTGCATAAGTTAGGAATATCTGACGACGTGTTTTTTGGTGTCACCAAGCCTGCCCCTGGGTCTGGCCCCGGGTCTCCCTGTTTTTGTGCCTGGATTCACTGATCATGGCAGACCTTCTGTCTGCACCCTTTTTGTGTATCCAGCTCTGCTGGATGTTGGAAAAGCCCCTTCCTTGAATTCAGGACCTGAAATTCATTGCAGAGAACTCTCAGTCTTTCTGTCTGCAGTCAAGTGAAGGTCCTTCTGTTACTTTCTGGGTCTGCTGTAACAAACCGCCATAAACTGGGCAACTGTAACAAACCGCCATAAACTGGGCAACTGAAACAATAGAAATGTATCGTCTCACAATTTGGAGACGGGAAATCCAAGACGGAGGTGTCCGCAGGGTTGCTTCCTTCTAAGGGCGGTGAGCGAGAAGCTGTCCCCTGCCTCTCTCCCCGCAGTCCTTGGTGCTCCTCTGCTTGTAGACGCGTCACTCCCATCTCTGCCTCTGTGTTCACATTAAAAGGGTGTCCTATATTTCTTGCAGCAACCCTACCCCCTGCCACTGGCAAATCGTTGATAGGTGTCGGTTGGTCATTCTTCCCCATCTCTGTCCTCTTCCTTGAAGGCCAAAGGGCTTCTGGTTGAATCCTCGTGGGGGCGGGGACCCTGTAAGATATGGGAAGTGGCAAAGGAACCCATATGGACTTTAAAGTTTCTAGCAGATAATTCCCAAAGTAAAGAGCTCACGTGGACATTTCCAGTTTTACATAAAATTGTTTCAGCATTGTACATGTCACGGTTTTCAAAGCTGATTTCCATTTCCAAACTGCTCTGACAACTCTCTGCGAGGACTCGCCACGATAATCCTCTTTCTTCGCAGCCAAACCTGATTGGGGAGGATGTTCTTGGGCTGGGGGTCCTTTCCCGTCTCCGGTCCTGTGCAGTTAATGCAGTTGGAGATGGTTTCTCCGCGGTTCCGTGACCACCTCCAGCCAGCAGCTGGCAAACGCATTCCTCGTCTCTCGGCCCATGAAGAGAGCTGGCCTTCTCGCTCGTTGCCCTCCATCCCTGCCCTCCCCACCTCTGTGGTCACCGATGGCTCCTCTGGAGACGTTTGGGATCCGGACGTCAACCCACCTGAGCAGCCATCAGGGACTCTGAGGTCCACTTCTGCCCACAGCCCTGCTCTGGAGTTCTGATCTTTCACATGCACAGTGTCTGCCCCACTGTTGCTCCATCTTAAAAATGAGAATAGAAATGGCCCTTTAAAAATACAGCTTTTTTAGCGACGAGAATGCATATAATTTCCTAAAACCAAAGACCTAAAATCTGCTGGCTAATTTCCAGAGCAGTTGCATCTATTCCTGACTTTCCTGTCTGCCCGTCCCTTCTTTGGGCCACCTCCCACTGCCACTGCACAGCTGTCTCTCTCCACATAGAGAACTGACCCTGAACCGTCCTGGATGGAGCCACCGCTCCCTGCAGGGCTGCCAGCCGCCGTTTTGTTTGCTGCAATTGTCGTTGGCAGTTCGGAATCCCATGACTCTCCCTTCCCCACCCCTGGGCACGAGGAAGCTTTGTATCGTTCTGACTTTTTGCAGGAATGTCTCAAAGCACAAAGAAAATTGTAGGTGCCCAAGACCACGGATGCAGAAAACAGGTGCCGTACCGGAGACCGAAGCTTTGTCCCCGTGGAAGAGGCAGCGGGTGGGGGTCAGGTGGGCACTTGGAGATCAGTAAAATGTGAGCAAGCTAGGCGGCAGATACACGCAGAAATCTGTCCACCGGGTGAGTGAGTTTGTCTCGTTATCAGTCAGATGGATGTCCCTGGAGATGGGAAAACAGCACGTTACCTAGATCTATGCTGAGCCTGCAAGCAGAGTGCTGGGTCTCCACCCCAGCAGAATTGGAGGGGACCTCATCTGAGCCCCCAGCTGTGACCCCTGACACCTCCTCTGGCCATCACCTCCCTCTCAGGATCATGGTCCCTCTGTTAAAAGAAAAAAGTGATTAAAGTGATAAGAATAAGGGAAAGACTTTTTTTTTCTCAACTGGAAAATGCATGTCACATCGTGCCCTGCGAGCCTGGGCAGACGAGACTATGGAACGACGCAGTTGATTACCCCTCTGAACAGAACCGCGTGCTGGCGTGGCGGTCACTGCGGTCTGAACAGCAGGCTGGTGTCAGGCTGCTGATGTCGCAAAAATGAAAACTCCAAGAAAAGGAGCCTAAGATTGGAGTCTGCAGAGGATTTGTTTTTGACATCAGGATCACATGCCCCTTTCATGTTCTGCTCCAAAAAATCCCACGCTGAGGCTCAGAGGGACGGGCACATCCAACAGCGTTTAGGTGCCCGTTCATCGGCTCCAGAACCTTCCTCCTGTGCTTCCCCATCAATGCCATGGGAGTTTGGCCCTGCCTCGGGAGTATTTTTATGGAGCAAAAATGCACAAAGAGTGATCACTGGGGCACTTACCACCTACGCATTTTCTGGGGAGTAGTTGCACCAGGCTGCTCCTAAAAAGGGCTTTTGCTGTTTATTCTTCTTCCTAACTTCTTTCCTCAACATTAGATCCAAATCCACGGAAAAAGCTTAAAACCACCATTTCATTGACCTTTCCTGATCCATCAGGGAGAGGTGCTTTTGGCAAGAGCCCCATGAGTGCAAGCCATGTTGAAATCAAGGAGCTGGACAGCTGCTCCGCGCAGGGCAGAGAGAAGCTGTTCACACACCTGCAAAGACAGAATGTGGCCACAGACTCCCGGGTTCCCCCGAGAAGGAAGGAACGAACTTACAAAAATGCTGCTGGGAGGTGCACTTTTGGAAACTGGATGTATAGGGCTAGCTAAACATCACCCGGTTCTGGGCACACCAGACCTCAATGGGCATCAGAGCCGGCCTTTCCAGGAAACGGGGCTCCAGGCCAATTCCTTCCAGTGTTTTCTGCCAGGTGAACACGCTCTTAAGCGAGTAGCCAGTAAACACCCTGAACCCCTGAAATGAGGCTCTTCAGAGAATTCCACCTCCATTCCCAACGCCTCACCCAGAAACCCTTCAGCCAGTTTGAGAGAGGGTGGGCCCCCATAGAGCGTGCATGTGTGTGCACGTGTGTGCACGCACGTGCGGGTGTGTGCATGCGTGTTAACGAGAAGCACCTTGTTCGGAGTTAGTCAAAGGCTTTAGGAATCAAACGTGGCTTTGAGCTTCTCCGCGGCAGAGCACACACTTGGAGAGAGGCCTCGAACGGTCAGGACGGGGGACCAGACGGCTGGAACATCGCCCATGCAAACCACCCCAGCTCTGACGTCAGGGGCCATGCTGGGTACTTCATTCTCTGTGTTTGTTTTTCCTTCCATCTACAAAAACGGAGAAGCAGAAGGGAAAAGAATATGAGACCAAAAAGGCTTATTATTCCCTGAACAAGAGGGTCATTGGGATTGACTAAAGTCAGTGAAACGCTTTGAAGATTAATGGGCCCATATAAATGTTAATGTGCTCCGAGGTTTCTCCTAGGACATGAAACAGCACAGAAGACATGCATATAAAATGCAGTGTGGAGTTGCTGGCTGAAATTAATGTCTGTAAGGGTCTCTTTATCAGACTCAGTTGACGCCCCAGCAGAGGGGTGCAGAGGACCAGTCTGGCGCTGTTCCTTTTAGACATGAAAGTGGGCCTGTGGGTTGACGCGTTCTTCTGAAACCATCGTTGCACGGCAGGCACAAACACCAAGGTCAGGAGGTAACGACAGTCCCTGTGAGTGGGGGGACCAAATGGAGCCTTCTGGGGGTCTTGGAGAGTCCCTTGAGGGGACTGAGACAACAAAACCCCTTTTGTTCACCACCAGTGACAGCGTGCGTGGTCTGCCCATCTGTTCCTCACGAGATGACAAGACCCAAGGTGGCTCAGTAACCGCAGCCCTTTCGAGGGAACCCTAATTAAGGAGCCAAGAGCTGGAAAATCCCACCTCCCCACAAAGTCAGGGTGCTTCTGTGGGAGCACCCTTCCCCTGACCGCCAGCGTAAGAGCCCAGCCGGCCTCAGCAATCCTCACAGAAAAATAAACATGAACCCAGAGTAAGAAGACATTACATGCAGCCACGGTTTCACCAACCAGGAAACAGCACGGCCTCCCTGTGGCACAAGGGTGCCCAGCGACCTTGAAGTGACGGATGTCACATCATCTTCACGCGCCTCCTGCACGCCTCCTTCTGTGCAGGAACGCGGCCGTGGAGGAGGCTGGGGTTAGGAAACCCGAGGCAGACCAAGGAGAAAAATCAAGAAGGAGTGAATAAAGTGTTAGAGCATTTTAGGCGAAGTTTACATACTCTGTGGAGGTGTGTGAACATGACACAAATGGTGCAAATAGTGTGTGTCTTAGCTACGGTCGTGGGCTGCACTGTGTGCCTCCCAAATCCGTGTGTTGAGGCCCTGACCCCCAGTACCTCAGAATGTGACCATATTTGGAGGTGGGGTCTTCGCAGAGGGGACTGGGGTGAAATTAGCCATTAGGGTGGGTGCTACTCCAACCCCGCTGGCATTCTTACAAGAAGAGGACATTTGGACACACAGAGAGGCACAGGAGCGTGCGCACAGAGGGAGGACCAGGGGATAACACGGGGAGGAGACAGCCGTCCACAAGCCAAGGAGAGAGGCCAAGGAGGAGCCAGCCCTGCCCACACCTTGACGTCGGACTCCCAGCCTCCAGAACTGTGAGCAAATGAATTTCTGTTGTGCAAGCCACCCAGTTTGTGGTATTTTGTTATGGCAGCCTTAGCTGACTAATACAGCTGCCATCAGAGAGCCAGAGGCCATGGGGGTCCCACCAGCCTGGACACCTTGGGCACCGCACGCCCACTTGGGGTCCACTCCTGGTTCCCCAACACCAGCTCAGGGCCACAACTCCGTGGTTCCAGGAGCCTCGTTGGCAGCAAGAGGCAACGAGGAGAATAATCACCTGAGGTGTCACCTCCTCCAGGCAGCCTTCCCTGACTGCCACCCCCTCCTCTGGACTGGACATCCCATGCCCCTCCTCCAGCCTCTCAAAGAACCCCAGAACCCCATGGATTAGACCACTCTCGGCAACGTGTGGTAATCCCCAATTCCCTCAGCCCAGCTCCAGGAAGCCCCAGTCCTGTGTTCTTAGTTCTTCCCTGTGTCCCTGCACCTAGCTCAGCGCCCGGCACTGGCTGTGCAGGGTTCTTTCATCCAACAGCTGCCAGCTGATGGTGATGTGCAGGCCCTGGGGAGAGAGGAGCAGCCCACAGGCCTGGTCCCCGCAGAGCTGCCACACCAGCGGAGGAGGTGGCAAGCCCAGAGCCTGGCCCACATAGTCCTGCCTGTGCCATCGGAGGAACGTGTGAGGCACGTGGGAACACAAGGTCGGGCCCCTCATCCTTTTAGCATGATCAAGGATGACCACCCCTGGGACAGTCCCGTGGAAGCTGAGACCTGCTAGGGGATGAGGACATGGCCAGAAGGAGGAGGGAAGAGTGTTTGAACAGAGGGAACAGCACGTGTGATGGCCCAGAGGTGGACAAGGGCAGTTCCGGAGCTGGAAGGAGTTCCGGATGGCTGTGGGGCAAAGCTCCAGGAGCTGGAGCAGAGTTTGGACAAGGCTGGAGAAGTTAGTCAGGGCGAGACATGAAGCGCCTTTGGCAGCCAGGGTCAGGGCTGGGAGAACCTACTGAGATGTGAACGGTCAGGGGGGTGCAGTTCCTGGGGGCTTTCTGTTGGTTCCAAGCCCTCTGGGCCAGTGGCCTTCAAATACCATGACCCCAATCTGTGGCATTCTGCCCCTGAGGACATCCAGGGGTGGGAGAGGACTGGCATGCCCGGGCTCTCCCTCACTCACTGGGTGAGGCTTCAGCAGCACGGAGACTAGCAGAGCCTCCTACCGGCTCTTCCAGGGATGGGGCCCGAGGCGGGGGCCACAGGCTGACGTGACCCTCCGTGCATGCCGGGCAGCTGGACAGGGAGGCAGCCCAGGTGATCCCTGGTACTGTGCCCATCCTCTCTTCCTTGGGGCCTCATTCTACTTCTCCCTCTCCACCTGCCCCAAAGGAGAGGGTGAGATGGAAACACCAGGCACTTCAGGAGTCAGGCGCCAGCCCTGCGCTCCAAACGGTGGAAGACCCCCGGGCACTTGTCAGAAGATGACCAGTCTGGTCTCTGCTCTGGGAAGACTCCAGCCTGCGGCCCCAGGGGATGCAGACAAGCCTCTGCTCAAGAGGCAAGTAACAGCGCAATCTGGTCCACCAGGCAGGAAAAGTCACGATGGCTGTTGGAGAGGGAAAAAAACATCACGTTGTGCTAGGGTGTCGTTGGCGGCGATGAATAGCATAGTCACAGGGGGCAATTCATTCCAGAGTCTGGCGGAACTGGGGAAGCTGACAAGGATAACATGAAACTTCCCAAACAAAAGGAGGAAAAGGCCAGGATAAGGGTTGGGGACATTTGGCCCAAAAGTAGCGGAAACGATCATTTCCAACTACTCTTGAATGTGCATTTCCCAGTATTTGCAACAACTCGAGCCTGTCCCACGATCTGTGCGCCCCGATCAGGGCCAGGGACGTAGTTTACAGACTCATGTTTGGGGATGTCATCCTGCATATAGTTACATCGACTGCGGTATATTTTGCAGATATTCTGACATAAAAACACAGCGGTTGGCTTTAAAGATTTTTTTAAATCACGCGATGTAAAAATATTGAAATAAAAAGTTAAGGATTATTTGGAGTTCTTCTAGGATGCTGAAAAGATAGAAAAAAATCTAGAATAAAATTATTCAGCAAAAGTGTGGAACGTTCTAGCAAAATTAGCACAGCACTGTGCATGTATTGAGAGGATGTGTCCGTTGATTGACTGAATCAATGCATCAGTCAATCATAGGCACTCGGTAAATATTTGTTAAGTGATTAAATAAATGCACGAATGAAGTCAGAGGCTGGGATTGCTATATTCAAACTCACATCACACTGAACCCTCATAATCAGCTTCAGGAGCCGCACACTTTATTGTTGACCCCCTAAATTCTGAAAGGCAGTACATTCTACATTTTCTTCTCCTTGTTTCCTTTTCTGAAGTTTCTAGCAAATAAGACAAGACATTCTTGGGCGCTAATAATAGCCGGCAACCCGCGTTTGCACGCACTCCTTCTCTTTGCCATTCTCTGTAATCATCGGTTTTTGGCCTCCACTTGGCCCCAGATCACATCCAGACGCCTACAGGCTCAAACGGCCTGGGAGTCCATTCCTCAGGCCCTCCACACGCGCCTCGGATCTGGGGAGACCTGTTCCCTTTCTCAAAGAGCCTCTTCATTCTAGTTCACCGACCGCGTGTTAGTGCAGGCACACTCTCCCTTTCACACACATACACGCTCATGCATGCACAAGCATATACACACATGCACGCTCCCCCAAGCGCATGCACACATGTGTGTGCTCACACACATGGCCCCCATGAGGAACCTGCGGCCCTCACCTCCCAGCGCGCCAGAGGCGAGCCTGAGGACCCCCGAGGAGTGCCAACACCTGACCCGCTGGAGCTTCCCACCCAGGCCCGAGCGCTCCCTCTTCCCAGGCAGGGCAGCGCCTCGTACGTCCTGAGGAAACGGGCTCCCCCTCTGTCCTTCCTGTTCCCTGACCCCGGGTCAGTCCTGATCCTCTCCGGGATGGAGTGTGAACATTTGGAAAACAGCTAACAGTGGCGCAGGCTCTGTCCTGAGGCCTGCAGCTCAGATGACAAGAAAATACCAGAGAGGCTTCCTAGGAAATGCGGTGGGTAAAGACAAGGGGTCTGACTCACATTCTGGATGACTCTGGGCATTTCTCTTTTCTTACAGAAAAAAACCCAGATGATTTATTGATCACAGATGTCAATATCCTGATGACTGACAGGGTCAGATCATGCTACATGAAGAGGAAGGAACCCTGCCAAATTTTATACACACGTGTGCGCACACTCTCTCTCTGTCTCTCTCCTTCTCTGTCTCTTTGTCTCTCTGTATCTCTCTCTGTCTCTCTGTTTCTATGTGTGTGCATGTCTATCTCTCTATCTCTCTATCTCTCTGTCTGTCTTTCTCGCTCTCTCTTACACATACACAAGCCCCACTATACGTCTGACTCAACCCAACCCTTTAGTCTCCCAGGTCACTCAAACACCAGTCCCTCCTCACGCTTCCTGCAGGCCACCCTTAGAATGCCCCCCCCCCCCAAGGCCATGACAGCACTGAGGGAGAGAAGGCCAGGAAAAGCAGGGGTCAGATGGTTCCAGAGTCCCTCTTTCCAGACACTTCGGGCTGCGGTCCGCTCATCAAAGCAAGGAGGGAGAAGAGGAGCTGGTCTGCAGAGGCCAAGAGCAGGAGTGGGGTTTGGGGCATTAGGGTTAGGATGTGAGCAGAGGAGAAGAAATCAGCAAAGACTGTTAAAAGGAGGGATTCAGAAAACCTTTATTAGACAAATGCTCGCCCCAACAGAGCCCCGCCTGTGTGTCCGGTGCTGATGCAGTCACAGGGGCTTCAGCAGAGGAGAAACAGACAGAAATGTCACCTTTATGGGGTTGACGTGGGGAGGGAGGGGACTTAGGGACAGACAGAGGACAAGATAAATAAAATGTTTGATACACCAGATGGTAATAGATGCTAAAGAGGAAACCCAAGCCAGGAAGGGGAAGGAAGGCTTGGGGTGGCTGCAAATTTCGGTACTCTTGCAGTCAGCAAAGTGCCGCAGACCAGCGGGCTTAAACCGCAGACTGAGTGGCTCGTAGTCTGGAGGCTGGAAGTCCAAGATCAAGGTGCAGGCCGGGCTGGCTTCTCCTGGGACCTCTTGGCTTGTAGGCAGTGGTCGTCTCCCTATGTCCTCACGCGGTCCTCCCTCTGTGCATGCCTGTGTCCTCTTCTCATAAGGACCCCAGCCATCCTGGATAGGGACCCACCCTAGTGACCTCATTTTAACTTGATCCCCCTCTTTAAGCTCCTCTTTCCAAATAAAGTCACATTCTGAGATACTGGGGGTTAGGACTTCAATGTATGAATTTTGGGGGGACACAGTTCAGCCGGTAACAGGTCTGGTGGTGGCTGGAAGCCTTCTTCAGCCAGCTGCTCTACAGGACTTTGTCACGGCAGCCCTAGCTGACTTCTGTTTGTCCCTGCAGAGTCGCTCTCCGTGCTTTTCCATTCTGCTCTTTGCCCCAGGACACTGGTGGGTGAAATGCATCAGTGGCCCCTGCCTGCCAGCCTCTACTGGGCCCCGTGGGGGAGGAGCACATGGGGAGATCCCTGGAGAAGGATGTTATGCTAATTACTCCCCCGGTCCCTCCCTGCGAGGTTGCTTGGAGATGTGCTTCCTTGAGCTCTCTCTCCAGGTTCTGCCCATGGCACTGCTCCCTCTCTTTCATTCTTCAGACGGAGAGTCAGCAAGGGCCCCCCACTCTTGCTAGTCCTGGGGTGCCGCACCATCCTAAGTCTTGCCCCCAGTTTGGTATATGGTCCCTTTATTAAGTTCAAATTACCCCCATTTCAGTGGGGCTTCTAATCAATAGAGGGGGCCAGGGCAGGAGACGTAAAAAGGAAATCAAGAAAAAATGGTGTTCCGGAAGCCAAGAGAATCGTCTCAAGAAGGCAGCTGTGACCTATGGTAAGAGCTGCAGAGAGTAAGAACTTGACGAGAGGCCATGAATGTAGACAGACCTGGAGCCCGAGCGGCCGCAGTGGTGGGGGCAGGGGGAAACAGGATGCCCACTGAAGCTGAAGGAGCTCTTCGGTTACGGAGAAGGGAGTGAATTTCACAGCAGGAAAGCACACCGGAAACCTCATCTATTCCGCAATCCACATTCAGTGGACGAGTTCTTGGTGACTTGAAGTACTCAGGGCTCCCCAGGTCTGCACACAGTACCACCTGTGGGTGTGCATGGATGTGTGCGTGCGTACAAATACACACAAGCGAATTAATGACCTGTCATGTGGGGCCTGCGATGGCAGAGTTTATTCAACTAGGAAAGATGTATATCTCCCACTTAAAGCAGAACAACAAATATTAATCTAGCTTTGAAGATAAAGCCTGTTTATTAAAGCTACACCTCTCTAAAGATATGTTTTATATTACTATTTAATCGATGACACAATCTCTTGTTATTTTCGGTGCTGAAGTGGTGGGAGATCTCCTTTTTAAGTGTCCTTTCTTTTTTAATGGACTCTATTCTTTAGAGCAAAATTGAGTGGAAAGTATAGAGTCCCATAAGCCCTCTGCCCCGACAGGAGCACGGCCTCCCCCACTATCAACGTCCTGAACCGTAATGTCCATTTTTAAAACATGTTTTAATTCATTTAAACAACCATAGAGTTTTTCCAAAATCTTCCTGACAACAAACAGCTGTAAGACGTGCCTACTGACGAAGAGTTAGAACCAAAAGATTTAAAACTTTCTTACAAATAATTCTAAGCCAAGAGAGAGGCCTGTGATAAACCCAACGGCCTCGCCATGCTTCCTCAGCCATTCTGCCCTGACACCACAGCCACGAGCTTCAGGGGATCCAGCCACCCGCTTTCCAGGCCTGACAAAGTCTCGCCTTTGGCTCCAGTCCCAAGGGGGAACCTCACTAATCATTAGGAAAATGCAAAGCAAAACCACAATGCGATACCACTTTACACTCGTGAGGAAAGTTACTATTAAAAAATACCAGAGAATAACAAGTGTTGGCAAGGCTATGGAGAAATTGGAACCCTTGTGTGTTACTAATGGGAATGTACCGTGGTGCAGCCACTGTGGAAAATAGTATGGCAGTTCCTAAAAAATAAACCTAGAATTGCCATATGACCCAGCGACTCCACTTTTGGGCAACACACAATAGAATGGAAAGCCAGGATTTAAGCAGATATTTGTACAACAAATATTATTCACAATAGCCAAAAGGTGGAAACAACCCCAATGTCCACGGATGGAGGAATGGATAAACAAAACGTGGCCCATCCTTACAAAGAATATTATTGTCTTAAAAAGGAAGGAAATTCTGACACAGGCCACAATGCGAATGAGCCTTGAGGACATTATGCTGAGTGAAATAAGTCAGTCACTAAAAGACAAACTCAATGCTTCCACTTACATGAGTTACCCAGACTAGTCAATTCATAGAGACCGAAAGTAGAATGGAGCTTACCAGGGGCTAGGGGAAGAAGAGAGGTGTTAGTGTTTAATGGGGACAGTTTTAGTTGGTAATGATAGAAAGTTCTGGAGATGGATGGTGGTGATGGTTATACAATAACGTGAATGTACTTAGTGACACTAATTTGTTAAAATGGGTTAAAATGGTGAATTTTATGGTATGTGTGTTTTACCACAATAAAAGTACAATTCAATTCATTTTTTTTGTGTGTATGAGGAAGATTGGCCCTGAGCTAACATCAGTGCCCATCTTCCTCTATTTTGTATGTGGGACGCTGCCACAGCATGGCTGACAAGTGGTGTGTAGGTCCGCACTGGCGATCCAAACCCATGAACCCCAAGCCACCAAAGTGGAGTGTGCAAATTTAACCACTACCCCACCGGGCCACCCCCTAATTCAACTCGTTTTTTTTTTTTGAGGAAGACTGGCCCTGAGCTAATATGTGTTGCCAATTGTCCTTTTTTTCCCTCCCTGAAGCCCCAGTAGACAGTTGTGTATCCCAGTTGTAAGTCATTCTACTTCTTCTATGTGGGATGCCGCTGCAGCATGGCTTGATGAGTGGTGTGTAGGTCCACACCCAGGATCTGAACCGATGAACCCGGGGTGGTGTGAACTTAACCACTCACCTATGGGGCTGGCCCTAATTCAACTCTTAAAAAAATAAATAACTAAAACCCAGAGGTCAGCAGCCTTTTTTACACGAAGTCTTCCCCTTAGCAGGTCCCATCAGAGCAGGGCCAGCCAGGGGCAGAGGTCTCAGGTGGGGTGGCGCAGGGAGGGGGTGCACCCACCCCCACTCCTGTCCTTTCCTCGCCTGTGCTCACACACAGGTAGTGGTGGAGCCAGCACCCAACCCAGAGCCCCTCGTCCTCACTCTACCCCACACTGTCCCCACCCACGGCCCCGGCTCCACTCCTCTCCAACCCTGTGCCGAGGAGCAGACGCCCAGACCTGGCACAGATCAGGCACAGTTCCTACCCCATGTTTTCTTAGGTTCGAATCTTTGTTTCGGGTGTCTTGGATTTTCCTGATCTAGAAAAAGGAGTAGCTAAGAAATATATTGACCACCGACTACAGGAAAACTAAGAGGTGTCTTTTTCAAATTGGAAAACAAAGTGAGAGACCTCGCAGGTGATGCACATTTTATGAAACCCCCCCCAACGTCACATCATTACTGTGTTCTCATCCTGGATCTCTGTGGCACTGAGCAGCACAGCACACTATAGCCACTGTCCACACTCAAGTGGAGCTGTATGTGACTTGGAAGAACAGAGGGGCAATGGGGTCCCCAGAGCCCCCAGTTATATTTGGCATCATCGTAGCTTCCCACTGCAGCCCTGATGGAGGTTGCATTCATAAGAAAAGCCTCATTTTCAACCCCGTAAGGTCCTCCTTGGACCTTATATTCTAGACAGGAGTGGAGACGAGGGTAAGATCCCAGATGCTTAGAATGGTGCAGGACCACACCAGGTTGCGCGGTCCAGTTTCCCACCCTGAGGCAGGGATGATGTTCACCCTGCTTCCAGAGGCACCTAGAGGGGGAGTCTACCATCACCCTTCACACAGCGCATCCCTGAAGAGAGTCCTGTTTCTGTCTCACCTGAATCAGGCATGCCGCAGGGACAGTGTGATCTTTGCGCTGTGCATGACGAAGACGGGTACCTGGCCACCAGCCTCCACCTAACAGCCCCTCCTGCGGTTGAGGGGGACGCTCACTCTCTGGCCCCAGTTCTCCTACAGGACAGACGACTTACCCTTGATCATCTGAAGGGCTCCTCTCTGAGGCCTCAGCCCCAGTAGGGTCTGTCATAACGGGAAGATGGCCGAGTGTCAGACACATGAAGACATGGTGTCGACCAAGGGGCAGGATGAGATGGGAGAGGGAAGGAGATGAGTGACGGAGGGGGAGAAGAATGGGACAGGACGCTGAGCGGCATCAAAATCCCCTGGAGGGAGGGCTTGGTAAACCCAGATGTCTGGGCCCCAGCCCAGCGTTTCTGATCCAGAAGGGCTGGAGGGGGCCCAAGAATCTGCATATCCAATGACTCTGTGATGCTGCTAACACGGTGACGGGGTAAGGACGCCCTGTTAGGAGACACGTGAACAACCGAAGATAGGGACACAGCATCACTAACTACTCCCTCACATGCCAGGTCCCTGAAATAAAGGCCACTAATCATGGCTGAAGCCACAGGCATCACGCATGGCTCTCAAGGAACGTGTGCCAGGAGGGGTCGGGGAACCCCGACGTCCATCATCCGGCATCATGTGAGAACCTGGTATCGCCACACTCAGGAACGGACGCTTAATAAACCAAAACCCGTCCCACAGCACAGGTTTCTCTGCTGGCAGAGGCGCCCAGCACTCCAGCCCACACTGATGGAGGCCAGCCGTGCTCTCTGGACGTGACCACGGCTCTTCGGGGTAAAACTGCATGTGGCTGGGGCATCTGAACAGAGCGCCCTAAAATCCATTCGTCAGATCCGTGCACTGACCCTGATTTCCTCCCAGGAGTACTTCCAAGGCATCCACTCAAGGCCCAGCCCCCAGGACCTGACAGCTCTGCCGGCTCCTTTCTTCTGCAGAAGGGTGGCCTGCCCCTGCCCCACGGCAATGCCTGCTAAAGGAGCAGCTCTCGGCCTCCCCCAGAGACTCTGATTCGGCAGATCTGGTGTCTGGGCTGGGCACTGAGGGCCCATGTGTAGCCAGGTTGAGTGCCCTCCTGGAGCACTGGGAGCCTGTGGCCCATCACTAAAGTCACCAGGTGAGCCAGGGATGGGTGTCCTGTTATCAGAGAAGGGATGCAAGGTTTCAGCTGAGCTGGCTGCACATGATCTGGAGCATTTTATGTCCATGTGAAGTGAAGCAATGAGGGAGGTGAGCGGAGAGGTGGGGGGATGAGGAGAGAGACCACAAGTATTTCGCCACCATTCCGAGCATGCCTGGCTGTCCATTGCTAGGTAATCGCCATCTGGGGAGAAATGACCTGACTCATGTTCCTCTAACCCTGAGAGCCAGTCCTGAATTTCCAGCTGTACTGGGACTCCCAACCTGCGCCTCTGGAGGGGCCGAGCATTCCCCACTGGGCGTTTCCAAAGGGGACCCAGCTGCCCCCAGCAGACTCACCCCTCTGCTGCCTCAGGGCCAGCCCCTGTGCCTCCCAACCCTGCCTGAGAGCCCACTGGTGGATCAGGTCCTCCCCACCTCCACCTGTCAGCCCACCTGACTCCCACTGCTGGCCTCTGCTCCTCAGGTGCCTCTGGGCACTGTCCTGCTCCGAATCTGGAAAGCTACCCAGGGCCTGCGCCCTTGGGGGGGGTCTCACCTCCCTAATTTACCGTTTATTGTCCCCTTGTGAAACCCTCTCCTACAGCCCAGGTGATGGAGTCAGGGCTCCCGTTATCTGCCCGTGATGCCTTCCCTCTTGCCCCTTATCTCCTGATCTTTCATCTCCACGGGTCCAAAACTCTCCTGTCTTCCAAGGCCCAACTTTCAGTCCTTCAAGCACACCTCCTCCTTGAAGACTTTCCAGCCAAGCATAAAAAATACCACCCCCCCAACTCTAGTGCCGATAAAGAAGCAGTGACCATTCCCTAGCTATGACTTCTTGTCAGCAACATTTAAAATGAGATAGGTGATGGATAGATAGATAGATTGATTAAAGATTGCTTGAGATAGAAGGATGAATGGATGATGCAGATGACAGATAGATGATAAATGATAGATAGCTTGATATATAGATGATGGATGGATGGATTGATGGATGGATGATGGAGATGACAGATAGACAATAGATGGATGGATAGCTTGATAGATAGATGATGGATGGATGGATGGATGATGGAGATGACAGATAGACAGACAGACAGATAGATAGATAGATAATATATAGATATGTGCCATCCTTTATAGTTAATTGCATGTCTGCTTTTCCAAACTAACCTTCCCTCCCATCCGCTGCCCCTACTTCCTCAACCCAGTTCTCGAATATCTATCTCCCCCCAGGCAAGCATTCTGAGCAACTCCGAATCACTAATCTATACTATATTATAGTTATTGTTCATAAGTGTATAAACGTAACTGTATATCGTATTGTAGTTACTACTTACATGTATGTATTTGTGGCAGGCAAAACAATGGCCCCCACATCATGCCCACGTCCTGAGCCCTGGTACCTGTGAACATGTTACCTTACAAGGCAAAAGGGGCTTTGCTGACGTGATTAAGGTTGAGATGGGGAGGTATCCTGCATGATCCAGGTGGGCCCAATCTAATCACATGAGTCCTTGAAAGCAGAGACCCTTTCCCAGCCGTGGTCACAGAGAGACATAATGGGAGAGAAGGATCAGAGATGGAGGGAGGGACCACCAGCCAAGGGGCCACTAGAAGCTAGAAAGCAGATTCTCCAGAAAGGAACACAGCCCTGCTGACAGCTCGATTTTAAACTGGTGAGGCCTGTATTGGACTGCCAGAGCCGATAATAAGTTCATGTGGTTTGAAGCCACTAAGATCGTGGTAAATTGTTACAGCCACAGAACTAACACAATATCATATTGTGCATATGTGTATGTATACGCACGTGTGTGCACACGAACGCACTGGGATCCCTGCGATACACCTTGTTGAGGACAAGATGATGCTTCATTTGCCTTTATATCCATTATAGAACCTAGAAAGTGCCATCACAGAGCACACATTTCATGCACATCTGTGTAATTCCATCTGTATATCAGTAATTTTTAAATAACACAGAATACACAGTGATTGATGCCAACGTTCTTTTCTAGGCCCAGAAACATGGGAATGGGATGCAAAGAGGAAATCTGACGCCCTCGGTGCTGCCAACCAGGAAGAGGCTTTCTGGGAGGAGCCGTGGCCCAAATCAGGCCATCGCAACGGCCTCTGTGGCCTGTAATTATTTCATTTGATAATCACGACGTGAAACTCAGGCTGCTACCAGGGAGCGCCCCAGGTCTGCTGTGTCTTGGTCAACGGCCTTCACCTCCCGCTGACCCTACTCACAGGAGGATAAGCAGCTGCAGAGGCTGAGTGGCTGCAGGCCATCGGAAGACTGAGGGAGGGTCCTACCCCACCCCCAGCAGGCTGAGTCTGTGGTCAGACGGGTGAGGAAGCCCCAGGCAGGTGCTAGGGGCCAGGATGCTGGAAAGGAGACCCAGGAAGGAGGGAACGGTGTCCCTAGGGAGGAGACGCCCACTGGGAAACCCTGATCCCAATCCAGTGGCCAGGACGCCAGGGTTCCCTGCTGACTCTAAGAGCCTGGTCACAGACACAGCACCTGATGGCCCAGATCAAACCAGCAGGACCGGGTGGATGACGACACTGCAGCTCTAATGATCCCCACAGCTGACCGAAATTGACCTCAGGTCAGGGACGGAGAAACACTAAAACAATAAATACAGAGAAAAGCTCTTATGCTGATTAAGCCAAGGTGATAAACTGTGTGGGCAGCTTCATCAAAGAATTCCTGAAATGTCGTCCAAGATAAGCTCCCTCTGATTAACAAACATGGGTGGCAGAGTTAGTATGGTCCAGGCAGCAAGGATGCAGATGTGACATTTCCAGTCCAGAAGGAGGAAGAATCACTAAGTTTTCTCGGGAATAAAATCTGAGAGGCACTTCGCACATAGCATGCAATTAATCCTCACAGCAGCGGGTGAGGTATCTGCCAGCACGCCCATTTTAGGGAAGAATACACTGAGCCTTGGGGAGGTCAGGCAATTTACCCAGGGTCAGGAGTCAAGTACTTGGCCCTGGGCCATTCAGCGGTAAGCTGCAGGAGCATGTCAGCCCCACTCTAAGCCTGCATTCTTCCTTCCATTCCCTTCTGCCACGACCCTCACCCAGGGCGCTTGATCTCAGGTGTGAGAGGCAGTAGGGTGTTGGATTAAGAACTGGGGCTTTGGAACCCCACCGCCTGACTCCCAATTATGTTTCCTCTCTCTGCCTCAGTTCCTTGCGCTGTAAAATGGGGGTAATACCTGGATTATAGGATATTGTGAGAGTCACCGAATTAGTGCACGTGGAGCCCCGAGCGTAGTGTCAGCTCAGAGTTTGTGCTCAGTAAACGTTAGCTCTTCTATTGACATTCTTGCTGTCACAGCCTCGTTGTGAGTAGCTTTGTGACCCGAGCAACTTACTTTCTTTGTAACCCGACATAAAAGAAGGTGGCCATCCTCCAGGGACCCAATTATGCGGTTAGCCAGGATCCACCTTCTGAGGAAGGGGATCCCCGGAGGAAGAGAGAACTTCTGCGCCCTCCCGACCCGTGGGTCTTACACCGTGGAACCCAAATTCCCCGTCTTTGGTTTCTCAGTCATTCTTTAGGGCCGATACTGCGAAAATATGCTGTCGCTCCACCCCATGGCTCAGAAGCTTCTTGTCAGGAGATAATATCTTATAAAGGAAGAGGTTATTTTCTAAAAGCTCTAAGCTCAAAAAGCACTGGAAGCCTTCTTAGAAGCAGGGCTGGGAGGTCAGCGTGACTCGCCCTGGGATGGTCTCACACCCTCGCCTCCCTATTGACGTCACCGCAGCATGGGGCACGATGGGCGTGTTTCAGGGTGTGCGTGCGTGTGCGTGCATGTGTGCACGATTCCCTGGGAGCAGCCTCCTGCCTGGGGACGCAAATCCGCCCGTTTTGAAAACAACTCCTCGAAAGATGAGAACCGACTCAGCGACACCAGCGTCAAGTACCACTGCTGGGCTGCTGGCCGTGGTAATTTGCCAAACAGCCACATGTGTTACCAAGGAAACCACAGTGTCACTACAAGACACCGGGAGCTACCACTTGAAAGCACCTGACAATGTCCCCGCACCTGCGTCACTCACTCCACCCTCCGGGGCCTTGACCCATGCACAGTTGTGCATGTCATTAGCCCATTTCTCAGCAAAGATCACTGAGGCAGCTCAGAGCCCAGTCCTGCTCGAGGACATGGGAAGAGAAGCTGAGCCGTGACATCACAGGTCTCCAACTCCAGCCCTGGCGTGGGGCACTCTGGGAGACACCCGCCCCAATATCCACTGGGTGGCCATTTCTGGAGTGACCCGCCACTCTCCTCTGCGCTGACCCCCAGCCCCTCCCCTGCCTCCCTCGCCCTTATCTCTTGAGCACACACCTGCTGGTTGCAAAGGGAAAGAAGCACACAACACAAGATTGACATCCAGCTCAAAGGCAGGTGACACCAGGCCTCCTCTTGAGGGCACCCACAGAGGCCCTGCCAGGGAGGAAGCCAGCCAGGAGGGAGATAAGGGAGCGCTGAGGCCTGGGCCACCTCCTACCGTCGCTGGAATGTGTTTCCTTTTATGCTTCAGACACAAGAGCTCCTGAAAAAGCGCTTCCCCGCTGTATTCCTTTCCTGGGGCTGCGGTAACAGAGGACCACCAGCTGGAAGGCTTAGAAAGTTCTGGAGGCTGGAAGTCCCAGATCAAGGTGTCAGGAGGCCCATGCTCCCTCGGAAGGCTGTAGGGGAGGGTCGTTCCCGGCCTCTTCCACTCTTCCTGCTTCTGGTGTTCTTGGGCTTGTGGCTGCTTCACTCCAATCTCTGCCTCTGTCCTTGCATGGCCCTTTCCCATCTCTGTGTGTCCTCTCCTCTGTCTATAAGGGCACCAGTCATTGGACTCAGGGAGCACCCTAATCTAGCGTGACCTCATCTTGACTTGACTAGTTACATCTGCAAAGATCCTATTTCCAAATTCACAATCCGAAGGCCTGGGTGGACATGAGTTTGGAGGTGGGACGCTAGTCAACTTGCTACACCAGCTTGTCAATGCCCTACACCCACTCCCTCCGCAGCTTAAAACAAGCGGCTGGAGAAGACCACGCAGAGGCGCATCAGATCAGCATGTCAGCACCCGGCAGAGACGAGCCGCACCATCATCAGGGAGGCTGGAGAAGGGGCGCGTGGGTCCCAGCACCCCGTGTCTTGCCCCCACCCCTCGGCTCTCTCACCTAGTGCAAACATTTCATTCTTGCCTAAGTACTCACGCAAATAGCCTAGAACCTTCCATTTGTGTAACATCCCATCTCCTTCCACAGCTAAAAAACTCTTGGTCTGGTAGAATATGAAGGACTTAAAACTTTTTCCATTTGCTCAGCTGTGACGGCTCTGAAACCCCAAAGGATTTGGATTGGGGGGTGGAGGAGCGCGAGCTACAGGGACATCAAGTTTGACCTGGTCCATCCTTGAGGCATGACTGCAGCATTTCCTGGGGTCTATGCAAGCTGGAAAAGACTCATTTCCGCAGCGCCCATGGACCTCATTCTCAGAGATCCAGCGTGGAACAGCGTGTTAAGCAACTAGCTTTCCGACTTTGAGTTTCTAAGTAGATTGTCTCCCAAGATAGACGAATCTGCCTACGGGACAGACCCACAGTTCGGGTCCCAAATCCTGGCTGGACTCCTGCGCTTTACAACACTGGGCAAGTCCTCTGCCAGAGGACTCTGGGCAGAGTACCTCTGCCCACTGGTAATACAGAGAGAGATGAGGGTAGAAACACCCTCGCTGGGGCCAGCCTGTGACAGCCGACGGCGAAGACAGGAGTGGGAACTCCACAGGAGCTAGACACGTGGTACCACCATTAGTGTCATCACTTCTCAGAGTGTATCACGTGGCAGTGGAGATGGCACAGGAGTCAGAAAGGAAAGGGGAGAGTTAGCTAACAGCAACCCACCGACAGCGTTCTTTAGAAGGACAGTCCCGCAGAACAGGACGGGCGGCACACCACGTGGAAGAGACTCAAGGCTTAGCTCGGCAGACCTGTTGAAGGCGTGAAGGTGCTCCTGGTTTTCCTCTCGGTCTAGTCAAACAGGCAGGTCCCTCCCCCTGCTCTCCCGGGGTGATGGAAAGATGTCACCTGTCACGTACTTTGTGTCCTCTCTCCTGTCAGCCTCCCCCAGGGGAGCTCTCAACTATGTGCTTGAACCATTGCTCTTTTCTTCACCTATACTAAATGTGGGAGCTGGCCACCGACATAGGACCCCGGGAGCGCTCACCCCAGGGCCGGGCCCCTCCCACCCTGTCCCAGTCCAGCTTCCCACCCGCTCCTTCCTCAGCCAGCAACCCTGCCAGCCTGCCCTGGCCCACAGAAGGTTCTGCATTGCCGGATAGGAGACCAGACGGCAAGATTCAGGACCTCATGCAAATGCACGCTGTGCACAGTGCTTCACACCTGGGGAACAAGGGCCAGGGGTGCACAGCCACGGACACTCAGTGAAGAAAGGACTCAAATTCAGATCCAGCCCCTCCCACCCCCTTCCCACTTTTACTCCCTCATTACCCCTAAGGGTACTAAAGAATTAGATATTCTGTACCCCTGAAATTTACACAGTATTATAAACCAGTATGACCTCGACAGAGTAATTTTTTAAAAAAAGAATGAGAAATGTTTCCTTTTTAGAATAATGTCTCTTAGGTTGAATTCCATGGGTTGCATCTTTTCGGGAAAAAATATTTCTTTTAATTTTGCACTTCGGTGATCATATAAATATAAAAAATTATTCTACTTTCATAAATTCACAGTCGAAAGATACTTTCGGAGAATAAGACTAACTCAGTATTTTACAGATGAGAGAATCCATGATTTTCTTTCCCTTTTAAGTGGGGTCTAAGCATACTCAAATTTGGAGGGAAAAACAGAACAGCGTTAGGATGTAATCTGTAATCCAGTGTTCTCAAGGTGCTTCCCCGGCCAGCGGCTCAGCATCCGAGGGAGCTTGTTACCAGTGCAGACTCATGGGCCTCGCTCCGGACCTTCTGAACCACAAACCCTGAAGTCTACATTTTAACAAGCCTTCCCCGGGGGTTGTGACACTGGCTGAGGCCTGAGTGCCGCCACTGCAATCTAACGAACATTCGCACCGTTACACTGGAACCTGGAATCCGAGCGTATCCAGCCGGATTTAATTGAACCCTGGGTATTTCTGTCCATACTCTCACCTATTTCACTCTGGGATGGGTCCCCTTTGGCCAATCATATAATACCTCAGATCCCAAGAGAGGCTTCCACCCAACTCCTGGTGCTGCGTTGTGCTGGGTAACTCTTTGTCCCAGGGCTTATATCAGTCACTGAGCGCTTAACCCTCCCAACAGCCTTTGAGATTTTTTAAAAAACGATTATTATTAACCTCATTTCACAGATGAGAAAACTGAGGCTCAGGGAGGTTAAGCAAATTGCCCAAGGTCACCCAGCTGATTGGGACTGAGTTAGAGCTGGTGCCCGCATTGGCTGATCCCCATGCCCACAAGCTGTTGACGCTACAGGAAAGAACCGTCATTCAGAGACGCTTTCTAGAATAGGATAGACACCCAGCCTGCAAGGGACTTCAGAGGCAATCAAGCCCAACCAAGGGCCCCAGGGTGGGGGCAATGGCACAAGGTCCCCAAGCAGAGCCAGGACAGATCTTGAGGTTTGCGACTTTTGGCTGGTGTCGTCCCCCTGCACCAGAGTGTCCTTTTCACTCAGAAAAGTGGTAGACCCTGCACGGCTGGTGGAAGGGATGGCTCTGAGGTCAGGGCCTATGAGCACCCCATTGTACTCCCAAATCTTTCACGGTTCCCCAAGTTAAGAACTAGAGACCCAACCTAACGTGAACAATGGAACTTTTGAATTCCTATTAATATGAGGGATAATTACGAGCCAAATAATTATCTTCTTTGGAGAAGGGTATTTTCACAAGAATAGTGCTAGTTGCAATAATCCAGTCTTTTCTAAGGAAGTCGTTACTCTGCCCCACACGTCACATCAAAGGGGAGTTTTAATTACCATTGTTTTAACCTGTTTCTGGTTTCTGTCAAGCCTGGGTGTTGGGCTGTCCCCATGAAAACCTTCTCTTTTTTTTTTCCTTTTTTCTTCCCCCATCACACGGTCGTTTTGGTTTTCACATGCTATCTGCCCCCACCTCACTCCCTTAACCTACTCCAGTCCCTGCACATCTTCTTCACTACAAAGGGGGAGCTCCCAGCTTTTTCATTCTGGAATGTTCTAATGCAGTTGGCCTACACCTCCATCCCTGTATTCCAGGACGAGATTTTGAGCTCCGACTATTTTCATGGCCCTGCTTGTTTTTCCCCAACAAAACATGCTTCAGACGGCCTTACTTACGCCCGACTTCTGCCTCCTGAATGACTGTGTCTCCTTGTGTAACCACAATGGAGATTTTCATCAGAGACTTGTTTTTCCCAAAACACTTGCTCTCGGGGATCCAGCCCTTCTGGCCCTGCTACGATGTCATCTTAACAATAAGCCTGCATTTTACACCCTCCTTGCACAGGGCACCTGCCACCAGGCATCGTCCCAGCCCCCCAAGAGGCCTGACAAACTCCCCCGGGAGACAAGGCCTTTATTCGTCTGACGTGAAATCCAGGAACACCGTGTGCTCGCTGAGTAGCTTACATAATTCTATCCTGGGTGAGCCACACGACCCGGGCTTAGAAAGCACAGAATTATGACAAAGGATCTACTCATCCAGATGGCAATCAAGCATTGTCTAAAAACTCAACAAGTATGCTTAACTGTGTTTCAATAATATGTAAGTGCTGTTAGGATTGACAAAACCCAAATTCTTTAAAAGGGTTAGGAGGGGCCGGCCCGGTGGCGCAGCGGTTAAGTTCGCCCGTTCTGCTTCTCGGCGGCCTGGGGTTCACCAGTTCTGATCCTGGGTGCGGACATGGCACCACTTGGCACTCTATGCTGTGGCAGGTGTCCCATGTATAAAGTAGAGGAAGATGGGCACGGATGTTAGCTCAGGGCCAGTCTTCCTCAGCAAAAAGAGGAGTACTGGCAGTAGTTAGCTCAGGGCTAATCTTCCTCAAAAAAAAAAAAAGAGTTAGGAGTTTATAACACCTTTTTGACAATCAACACCTTTTCTCAGTCAACAAATTTCTAACACCTTTTCTCAATCAACAAATCCCCAAATCCAGTGGATCTTCAAGATGTGTTGACATCACACGGGACCCTTGTTTTCCAAGGCCCTGGGAGCCCCTGGTCCAGGCAGTAGGTGTCTTGGGAGGTTAAGGTACGAATGGGTGGGGACAGTCTCTATAGGGGAAGAAGGGGCTTCTGGTCTGGGCATTGTGCAGGCAGTGGAGGTTGGGGGGAGTCAGAGCTTGGATAAATGAGCGATAAGTGGGAAAGGACTGGTTCTTAGCAGGGGAAGACCTGAAGAAAGGTGAGAAGGAGGAAACAGATCTGCCCTGGGCTTTTGCCCCCACACACATTTGCATCTAAAGATCAGAAAACACCTTGTTCAGGGCAGCCATGCCCCTCTGGGAACACAGCCCCCTGCCCACATTCTCCAGCACCTCCAGGCCTTGCTCGCTCCCCACCTGGCCAGCCCAAGCTGCATCGTGTCAGTTGGAAATGTGGCCCCTGGAGCCAGAAGCTTCACTTAAAGACACAGCCAGACTGGAGGGATGTCCTACCCCCGGGTCCATGAGGCCATCTGCGCGCTCTGTCCCCATCCTGTCAAGCCCGCTCTCCCACTGAGGAAGACAGACTTGCTCTTTGGAGCTTCCGCTGTGTTTTGGGGTGGGAGGCAGAGGTTTGGAGAGGAAGTTGAATCACCTAAAATGCCAACAGACTTATTTGCACAAAGGATGACTTGCTCGAAGGATTGAAGTCGTTCCTGTTGCCGTGGGAGCACGTTCATTCCATAAATAAAATAGCACAGTCCTGATTGCCAGTTCCGAGATGAGGAAAGGGACCTGAGGGGCCAACCCCACAGCCTCCCCAGATAAAAATATTCATTTTGAATATTAAGACCTGGAGGCTCACCATCAGTGGTCCCCAGGGGCCTATGCTAGGATGGAAACCACCCCAAGCTGGCTCCTGTCCCTTATTCATGAGGCACATCCTCTTCCTGCACAATTGACAAACCTGATACCATGTCAGCTCTGACCTTTGTCCCAGTCTGTGCCCCAGGAGCCAGCCTCCACCCTGAGCTCAGAGGTCACGTTGCGTTAGTGTCCACATCACCGTCTGGCCTCCTGCTCAGCATCCCTGGGCAGGGTCCTTACTCCCCCCCACTTCCGGGATGGGTCCAGGTTCAGAGAGGGAAGCACAGAGCCCTCCAGGCTGCAGCCCCGCCACCATCGCCAGCACCTCCTCCACCCTCCCACCGTATCCCAGCTGTCACACTTTCCCACACATGCCAAGGCCACGTCCTCTGCACTCCTCCTGTCCCAGGAATTCTCTTACCCCTCGTGCTCCTGGAGATCCATCACTCACTCCATAACTCTCACAGAGCCCGCCCTGGAGTAGGCCGGAGTCTGGGAGGGTAACAGGATAGAGGCACAGTGATCTGGAGCTCACAACCTAGTCTTTGAGAGAGAAGTGAAACAGCTACATGTGTGGCTATTTAACTGCAATGGATCAAAGTGCTATGGAGGAAAAGAACACTGTGCTACCAGAAGAGGACCCATGGGCTGGGAACTGGGGCGGAGCCGGGGGGAGGCTGGGAGTACGGGGAGTCCTGGTCAGGTAGCATGCAGGCTTCCGGGAGACGTGGAATGAGAAGCAGACGTTCTGATGAGAAGGCCAGATGCTCTTCCAGGTTGCTCTGACAGCCACTCGAGAATGGGTCAGAAGGAGCTGAGCACGGGCCCAGGTTGGTCATCCAGGCATTTTTTTGCAGCCGTCCAGGTGGGAGAGAGTGAAGTGGGGGAAGTCATGGAAGCTGAGCCAAACGCAGAAGACAACTCACGATGTGGGAGCGAAGGGGGAGTGTGCAGGTCAGGGTTCTCCAGAGAAACTGAACCAAGAGGAGATACACACATATATTATCATAAGGAATTGGCCCATGCAGTTACAGAGGCTGAGAAGTCCCTGGATCTGCAGTCGACAAGCTGGAGACCCAGGAGAGCCGACGGTGTAGCTCTATTCCAGGTCTCAGTCCTAAGGCAGGTGGTCGATGTGCCAGCTCAAAGAGTCAGGCAGAGAGAGCAAATTCTCCCTCCCTCTGCCTTTTGCTCTACGTGGACCCTCAGTGGACTGGATCAGGCCCATCCGCACTGGGGAGAGCAGTCTGCTTTACTGAGTCTGCAGATTGAGACGCTCATCTCACCCAGAAACGCCCTCACAGACGTGCCCAGAATAACACTTCACCAAATATCCAGGCACCCCGTGGCCCAGACAAGTCAACACATAAAATTAACCACCACAAGGAGCCACAGAGGACTCCGGGTGACAGGGGCCACCTACCCAGGGCAGGAACGCAGGCAGGGGAGCCGAGGGGAGGACTGTGTGTGTGGTCCCACCTACGTGCGGCCCCTCCTTCAGCCACTGCTCACCCCACACTGAGGTTCTAGCGGACAGCAAAGATCTATTATTTATTTACAGTGGTTTTGATATTATTTTTTTAAGTCTCCTCCGCTAGTTTCCCCAATAAAAGGATGAATGAGCGAATGCTTTCTTGCTGTCTGCGCCTTCCCTCTGCAGCTGCACGAATAGCCCGGGCACTGCTGGGAGCCCGCCCTGCTCCAGTGCATCAACTCAGCCCACTGAGTGGTCCCTCCACTTCCCCTGACGGAGCCTTCTCTCTCAGTGAGGATGCAAGATTTCCTCCTGACAGTTCCGTGGGCTTTTCCTGGGTCGTGTTCTACAGACAGACTCCCTCGGGCCCCTGGGTAGAGGTGTGGAAATTCGCGCTGTGGCTGACGTGGAAATGCCCCTCTCCAGGTGCCTGTCACCTCCCCTCTTCCCAAGACATGGGTTCAGGCGAGGCAAACCCACTCCCTTTATAAGATGTGCCTCTGAAGCAACAACACACGGCTTAGAACAAATCTACCAGCAGAATTGGTTCATCCCCGTGAACGGGTGTCCACCACAGGGCTCTAACTGGAGAAGCCGAGCTTATGGCAATGATGCTCGTCAGAACATTCTGGAAATGTCTGTTCTGGGAGTTGCCTTCAGGGTTGGGTTTATGAGTTTATGCTACAACCATACCACACACACACATGCACATGCACGTACATACTCCCAAACACACAGGCTCACACTTACACACATACACACACTCATATACACACACTCACAAAAGCTCCCACACTCATGCTCACACACGCTCACACCCTCACTTGTACACGCACCCACACACTCATGCACACATCGCTATCCTTCCTAGTGGCCCCTTCCACTTCTAACCCGTTCCCTTAGCCTAAGAATGTGTCTGCGGGAGACGAGGGCCCTCCTGGCACACGCGTGGGGATGGAGGGGCTCAAAGGGCGGAGCCCTCAGAAGACAATTTCTGAAGACGCTGATCCTTCAGAAGAAGCCATTCGCCACTGAAAGCGGTAATCAAGAGCAGGATGGGGTGGGGGGAGGGTGGGCAGCTTCAAGGCCTCACATCAACACATCAGTGAAGGGCTCAGGTGCTGCTTCAGAGCACTGCTTCCGGACATGGGAGTCCAGTACCATCTTCTGCCCTGACCTTGTCCCTGGACATACACAGCAGGCAAATTCAGGGGGTAAGAAAGAGCATGGCTTTTGTGCCACTAGTTCCAGAAAGACCCGATTATTTCACTCATTTTGAGGTGGTCCCCATGCAAATAAAGCATGAGTGCACCATCACTGAGAGTGTTCTAGAACTTACGTAAGTGAATATTCCGAAATAAAAATAGTCATTACATTAGGGTAGTGGATTTGGAGTTTTTTGCTTTTTTTCTTTAATATTGTTATTGTTTACACTTTTACAATACTTTTAATAAAAAGAGAAATACTGCCCATTTGCTTTGACCATTCCAAGTGGTCACGGTGTCATGCCTGTCTCCAGAGCCGGGGGCCAGGGCTCTCAGTCCCACGCCTCCGCTGAGCACATCATCGCCCAAGCATCCAGGAGACCCGGCTTCAGGGGGCAGAGGTGGCTGGTCCTCGAGTCCCCCCAGTGGGTCACCACGGCATGGTTCCCAAGAAAGCCGAAACCTCCAACACAGTCACTAACATGCAGAGACCTGCGTTTCTTGAATACGCGTGGAGGGCAACACCAGCCTTCCCAGAAATCACGTGAACAGTCCCCAACATGCGAGCGAAGGAAGTGAGCGCTCTGCCCACTGTTGTGGTTTTTGCTTTTCTGGAAAGTGTACTTCGTACTCCCTTAAGCTGAAGTCATTCCATAATATTAGTAAGCAAAGTTTACTCAGAGCTACCCAGGGTTTCTGGGCTGGTGACATCCAGCGAATGTCACTAAGCACATTCTTCCTCCCAGAATGAAATTTTCCATCTTCTCTGAGTCAGGGTTGCCCAATCAGAACCGTTTCCTTTCTCACTAAGCACTCGGAGGTTTTCCGCTTCTTCTCCGACTGGAGCGTCCATCAGGAAATTACACGGACTCAGAAACCATCAGCCGCTTTGGTTTCCTTCCAACATTGGGAATAAGCCGCTTCCTTGCCGGGCCTGTGTTCTCGCTCAGGCTGACTGGATCCCGTTTTTGGAGACCAGTTTTCCACACCCACACGCGCTCCCTCACCTGAGTCCTTCAGAGCTGCTTTTTCAGACATCCACCAACCTGTGTGCTCATCAAACCTTTGAGATCACCAGGGCTCCTGGAACCTAAGTCTTCCTACTCAAGGTGGCAGACCGGCTGACCAAAGAGAGAGTCCGACAAAGTTCCATTTTTGGATCAGTTGAGGTGCTGGGGCTAGATCCAATCATTCACCTCCATTCCTCAGTTTTAAAAAACACGGAAGGAGAAATACTTGTGAAGAACCACTTGGGCTTTGCTGGAAGTACCCCGCCCCCCGATCCCCACTAATGACGAGGGTTTGTCTGTTTTTGTTTCATGTTCCTAAAGAGAAGTGAACCGATCACAAGAGATCTTATCCAATGGAAACACCACTCCCAGGAATGTTGTGGCAAAAGTAAACGTGTGTGAAGTGCTGTGGGCTCCGCGGGGAAGGGAGCTTGGTGAGTACAGGACACTGCAGCCTTATTATTAAGGTGACGATGGTGATGAGTCTAACCACAGGATGACTCCAGCATTAACCCTCCAACAAAGATAATGGCGAGTTGAAGGGGATAAGACAGCTTGCTCTTGAACACATGACTGTCTATCAAGTCAACTCTGCACAGGTTCTTGACTTCTCACCGTCCAACTTCAAGGTGTTTCTCAGCGTTTCCTTCCCCTCCTCCACCAGCTCCCTCCTGACCCCAGGCAAATTCTTAGCAGAGGTCATCCAAGATACATGTGGTAAGTTCTTTAAGGAAGTTAAGTTTATGGAGCTTAAAAATACTGTCTTTCCACAAAGGTGAGTTGGTACAAAGATATCGTCCCAGGAGCGGAAGCCGATGGTCTAAGGACAGGGGTTGGCCAACTTTTTCTATGAGGACCTGATGGTAAATATTTTTGGCTTTGCGGACCATTCCATCTTTTTGCAGCTCCTCAGCTCTGCCATTGGGGTGTGCAAAAGCAGTCATGGATAACGTAAATGAACGGGCATGAAAGTGTTCCAATAAAACTTTATTTATGGACGCTAATGTTTCAATTTCATACAATTCTCATGTGTCACAAAATAGTGTTCTTCTGTTGATTTTTCCCCCAACCTTTTAAAAATGTAAAAACCAGTCTTAGCTTGTGGACCAGGCAATAACAGGGGGTGGGCTGGATTTGGGCTGTGGGCTGTACTTTACTGACCCCTGCTCTATGGCATCTCTATCAGTGACAAAAATGTTGTGCTTACCTCTAATAATGCTCATGTACTGTGTATATTATAAAACATGCTCAAAAAAATCAACAAGGTGAAATTGAAAACCATGCAAATTGACATTCTAGAATTTTCTTCCTGAACACCTCCACTAGATCATCTTATAAAATCATGGAAGTTCATGTACCCACTTTGGAGACAACTGATCTAGAAAATGAGAAGAGAAAACACCCAAGAGATTTATGTTTTCTATTAGCCAGCATTTCAAGAATTAGAGAACCATGGGGCACTCAACATCTCATCTGAGATAGTTTGGTAAAACCAAGACATTCTGGTTTACATGCACAAAGCCTTGGGAAGGCTTTGGGAAATGAAATGGAAATGAAAAAGAACTCAATATTTCAATAACTGAGTAGGGCCATGCTAGAATCACTCAGCACAAAAATCTACAGAAGCCCTTTGGTTTGCTCAGAACCAGTTAAACTTGAGCTATGGGGATAACAGATCTACTATTTTATCTCGATTGGAAAAGGAAGATGTGGCGGGCACCCCATGCATCCCCTCCTTTGCTTTCTGGAGGCCTTGAAACCATCCCAATTTCTTTTTCAAAGTCTGACAGTAAATCTAAGGGTCAGCCTAGCCATGTAATGAGCCACTACTGGATGCCCATAGAAACAGTCTACATGGGGTGTACCCTTGTCTATCTTCTGCAGCCCGTGGGTCCTAGCCTAAATCTGGATCAGTCAACAGCCTGAATCCCCCAGTTACCTCAGATTTAAATCTGTTCCCCAGACAACTCAGAACTAGAGGTTGACTCAAGAATGGTCTAAACAACCCTTCCCCACCACCGCTGCTCCCCATTCACACACACACACAGCCCCCTAAGGTCAAGCCATTGAAGCCAGACCCAATGGGAAAAGAGTATTAGGAATGTCAAATCTTCATTACTGCTCCTACGGGTCTCCAGTACTTCTGAAACCGCCATCAGGCAATCTGCAAGATACAGAATATTCTGGAAAACAGGCTAGGGCATTGAGATTTTCCACCGAGGACTGTAGACATTGCTCCCATGTGTAAGGTGTCCACATGGCCTGGGTTTTCCAGGTTAGCACCCATTGCAAACCTTTGCTCTCCTTGTCTTACATAACTCTACTCACAGATGAAGAAACAGACCTTGCTCAGACCATTTGCCCGGCTTTGAGGTCAGAAAATATGATCATAATCCCTCTGCAGACAGACTTTATAAACATCTCCGCAAATTGTGGCAAATGTGTGCTCAATTCATTGGTCTCCAACTGCTCTCCTTGACCTCTTCCTCTCATTTTATGGGGATGCTGAGAGCCCTAATTAATCTCATCTGAGAACTTCTGAAGAGTCTAAGGAGAGATGACACAGCCTGTGGGCCATTATGAGCATTTGCAGAAACTCTAAATGAACCAATATTCTTTCGGCCTCGAAGAGGCTTAAGATGAAAACCCTGGTGACTTATCTCTGTATGCTTGGAGATTAAAATCAGGAAAGCCAAGGGAAATCTCGAACTGCCACGTTGCACCAGTCACCCTCCCGCCCGGGTGGCATTCCACCTTCATCAGTGATTACCTGGCCCGTTTAAGACTGGCTGCGCTCTGGCCGATCCTTGTCTCTCTAGCCAGGAAGAAAATCATGGGCCTTCTGAACCTCCCTGGCCAGCTCTAGCAAGACAAAGACGCAGATGGACTCCCAAATAAATTCTTCTCTGTTGTCCTCCAGCGCGCTAATTGCCCGTAATGAGCAAATTATAATAATTACAAACAATTACACAAAACCTTTGACTTAAACAGCAATCCTTAACTCGTGAATCGCAAGGCTGGTCTTAAATATTAATTAAAGGCCACACCAGCCACCTGAGCCAAGGCAGTGTTACCCCACTTGAGAGATGGGGAAACTGAGGCACACATGGCACATTTCTCATTCTATTTCATAAGACAAACTTGTACATTTTGATTTGTTTCAACTAAATTTGGACATCATCTGTAAGGGGTTAGTTAAATAAATTGCTCAGCCTTTCCATGGAATGGTAAGTAGCTGTTAAAATTCATGTTTTCAAAGATGTGCTGATAATGGAATTTGAATGAAAAGAAAAAGACGTATCCTTTATTTGTAGCATGGCCTCAATTGCCTGTGAAGGTGTGAGAGTCTGTGTGTCTGTCTGTTTATCAAGACCAGACCATAAAGTTAGTAAGGGTTGTCAGTTTCTGGTGGAATTCAGGGTGATTTTCAGCTTTTCCCTTATACTTTTACTTCTAGATTTCCTACAATAAACATTTAATCTTCTATAATAAGAAAATAAATGTTATTTTAAAGATATTTTTAATTTTTAAAAAATTAAGATATGTTTAAAGACTTTCCTATTCCCTGTTTTAAATCAGGCTCCTAACTCTTTAAATGCGTCTGGGACATTTCTTTTTCAACCCTCTCCCCACAGTAACACAATCGCCCAGGTCCTCTGCGGTGAATTGTGGTAAGTTAAGAAGCATGACCCCAGCACCAGGACCCAGGGGTGGGACTTACATTGCCACCTGGCTGGAATCTGCCTAGAGAGGCTGGAAATGCCCACCGAGGTCTGGAAATGACACATGGGGCCAAATCCCGGGCTCGGAGCAGGTGCCCCTCGAAGGGGCTCCAGAGGCCCCAGGTCCCTGCCCAGAGTCCTTGGAGTGACCTTTGCTGGCCGCTGCTTTCCCGGAAACGGATGTAAGCCTGCACCTCCCTCTAAGTCCACCCGGCTGTCCGGTGGTCAGAGAGAGAGGACAGGACAGCCAACATCAAAGGCATAGCAACTGCCGGGAGAAGCCGTCCCCTGCCAGCCCGGAGGTGTCGCTTCCTGCCCCAGGGCAGCTGCTCTCTCTCCTTGCCCTCCAACCAAAATCCAAAGGGTTCACACCACCGCGTAAATACACCCTCCTGCCTTTCACATCCTCGCCCTAAACAAAACCGCAACCAGACATCAGGGGCCAAACCTGGTGCCCCCCGGGATGGGCAGTATGGACAAGCTCGTGCTTACCACCAAAATCAGCCCACTGCACCCCAAAAGGAAAGAGCTGACACCCCCCACCATTGCCTTCGAATCTGCCCTCGGATGCTCCGGCCACTCAGCCCCTGCCAGGAGCACAGGGACAGGCACCACCCCACTGAGCAGGCTCTCTGCGTGATGGTGGGGACTCTGGCTGCACTGGGGTGGAGCCGGGACACCGTGCACGGCAGGCCAGGCAGCAGCCTCGACTTGTCTCTGGGTTGTGACACTGCAGAGCAGCCCAGGTGTCTTTGATTTGCCGCTGTAGATAAGGGAATCTCAGAGCCGGGTGTGCTCTGTGTCCCGTTCTGCAGAGCTGTGGCGGTTTTGAAAGGAAATTTGCACAAAAATCTTGTCTTCATTAAGTTGCATGTTAAAGTTTCTGGCAAGAAAGTCAGTTCTCCCAAGACCTGCCAGGAAGGCTGGACGGTTCTGGTTCTTTCTTCCTGCCTCTTTCCCAACACGGCACCTGGCCACGAATGCCTTTGCCCAGGGTCCACCTGAGCCCCCGCCTCCAATCCCACGTGTAGCAGGTCTGGGTCAGCGCAATGGAAGCAGTGGCCGGGGAGAGCCCCCGCCTCCCTCAGGAGGCCACACCAGGTAGCCCATGGGCATCACGATCCACATGAATGGACCCCAGGGAAAGCACTGTGGGCCACCCCAGCTGACACACGGCCAGTTACCGGGGGAGACGTCACTAATAACATCTATTATCGATAATCCCATAGACAGGTGTTTTTTTGTCCCAAATACGTGGCGGAAACAGTGCGGAGTTGAGAACTCCCGAGACTTCGATTCCCACCCTGTCTGTCCAGCTGGCACCGCTGGGCAGTGTAACAGGCGACCCTGACTGTTTCCTCCTTCGGAAAGGTGCTGACGAGGTACCTCGGAAATTCCTTCCAACCCGGAAAATCAGAAAGTGCCGCTGGGCGCTCACCCTGGCCTCACCCACTTCTCCCCTCCCCTACTCGGGGAGGGGGCTGGGCGAGCGTCAGGCTACAGTGAGCCTGGGTCACCAAGCAGGGAGTAGGGGAGCCGGGAGCCCACCCAGTGCCCCCAGGCCCACATCCCGTCTGTCACGCATATGAGATAAGCCCCTAGATGCCACTTTCACGGTGGTTGAGCGGAGACTAAAATCCTGAGCCAAGAGCACAGACAGGTCTTTTCTAGGGAGAGACACCCATGGTTCTGCAGGCACTTCCACTGGGCCTCCTTATTCCTGCCTCTCCAGCAACCGGTGCTGTTAGAGGATTTCCTCTCTCTAAAGGCACAGCTCATACCCTCAGCTGAGCTCAAAAGTTAGTCCAGGGAGAGAAACTGACCAAAACGGGGAGCAAAGGAATCACGTGGGTTTTCGTTTTTTGTTTTTTGTTTTTTTGGTGAGGAAGATTAGCTCTGAGCCAATATCTGTACCAATCTTCCCCCATTTTCAGTATGTGGGTCCCACAGCATGGCTTGATGAGTGGTGTAGGTCTGCACCCAGGATCCAAATCTGCTAACCTGGGCCTGTGAAGCAGAGCACGCCAGACTTAACCTCTATGCCATGGGGCCGCCTCCAGGAATCATCTTTTCATGCCAAGAGAACACTTGCCAACACAGCAAAGCTGCAAACTGGCAGATGAAGATGCACCATCACCGCTGACATTAACTCAGGCCTGGCACTATCAGCCGCACTGAAATAATGATATAAATGCTGCCTGGTCACAGGCAAGCCTGATCCAGAGGGAGGACCTTCCAGATCAGAGCTTCTCAGAAGGCTAACTTCTATGCGAAGTGCACACTCGCTGGCTCCTGGGGCTACAATGTCAGGAATGAAATGACATCCCAGGGTTAATGAGGTGCAGGCAGGTTCCCAGGCCCAGCGGGGGGTGAACCAAGGCCTCGCTGAGCTGCATACCTGTGTCTCAACACAGGGGCCAACTGCAAACCTGCGGGGTGAGGACGCATGGCTGAATGCTGAGGAGGAATGCGAAGCTGGCCCGCGCAGCCGCCCCTGGCTGGCTGCACTGCTGACCTTGAGGGGGCGAAGTCCTTGGATTCCATCCCTGCATGGAAGACTGTGCCAGCCCAGCCTGGAGGAATGCCGAGGCCTCTGCCCAGTGTAGCCACGGAGGCTAAACAACAAGGACGGCCGCTCCCCAAGGTGGCTGGACCTGCACTGGCTTGCTTGGGGCTCACAGTCATCCACGGTCAGCGGGACACAGTGAGATGTGGGTTTGCATTGTATCCTGGAGGGAATCCCAGAATTGGCGTCTGTGTCAGCTCCCTGGGGCTGCCACAACAAAGCGCCACAAAGTGGGAGGCCTGAAACAACAGAAATTTATTCTCTCGCAGTTCTGGAGGCCAGAAGGCTGGGATCCAGGTGTCGGCAGGGTCAGGCTCTCTCCGAAGGCTCTCGAGGAGTATCCTTTCTTGTGTCTCCCTGTTGCTGGTGGTGGCCGGCAGTCCTTGGGGTCCCTTGGCTTGTAGACACATTGCTCCCATCTCTGCCTCTGTCATCATATGGCTTCTCCCTATGTCTCTGTCTTCACCTAGGGTTTTTCTCTTCTTCTAAGGACACCATCCTATCGGATTGATACCCACCCTAATGACCTCGTCTTAACCAATTACATCTGCAAAGACCTTATTTCCCAATCAGGTCCCCTTCAGAGGTCCTGAGGGTCAGGACTTCAGCATATACTGGGGGGACATCAACCCATAACAGAGTCCTCAAACCTAGGCTCAAAAGAAAGAAAGTAATACAACTCAGAATTTCTCACTGCAACATTATAGTTTCAAAATATGTAAAAATAACCTAAAGACACGCTATTTGGAATTTTTATTTGTTGGACTACTATGCAGTCATTAAAAATGATCATTGAGGGGCCGGCCTGGTGGCGTAGTGGTTAGATGTGTGCACTCCGCCTCGGTGGCCTGGGGTTGGCAGGTTCGGATCCTGGGCGTGGACCTACATGCCGCTCGTCAAGCCATGCTGTGGCAGTGTCCCACATAAAGTAGAGGAAGACCAGCACAGATGTTAGCTCAGCAACAGTCTTCCTCAAGCAAAAAGAGGAAGATTGGCAACAGATGTTGGCTCAGGGCCAATCCTCCTCACACGCACACACACAAAAATGTTAATTGGAGACTGTATTGCAAAATGACAAATATTTCTAACGATGCTGAGTCACGCCTCTGACAGCAGTTCTGTGACATGTCTGTCGTGTGAACAAGGAGGGTGGGGAAACGAAAACAGCTGTGTTGGAGACGAGGGATTATGGACAATTTTTATCTTAAATTTCTCTTTATTTAATGTCTTCTTTAAATTAAAAACAAAGGAGAACCAACTGGTTTGCGTCATCTCTAACATTCAACATCTGTAAGATTAGGGGAAGCCATTTAACTCTGCAAACTCCGGTTTTCTAGCTGCAAGTAGACAGAATATGTGTCCCCTTGACCTCCAAGAATGGCTGAGGGGCTCACATGGGCTGAAATGAGCTGAGGACAGGGGAGCCCCTTGGAGGCCAGGGTCATGGAGCAAAACTTTTCATCATTCTTCTTATTGGAGGGCAAGGCTCGGTTTTATGTCCTTTTAAATGCCTGAGAGGTGCTCTGTGATGAACAGATATTTCTGGCAATAAAGTAAAGGAAGAGGAGGCATTAGCAGACACAACGAGCACAGAATCAAAGTGAGCTCCACCAGCAGACATGAGGGGCTTGGACGGAAACTTCCGGAAGTTTGGTTCACTGTCATGTGAGTTTGCTGCCACAGACAGAGCTTTCCATCTCCCAGCCGCTCCCAGGACTGGCCACGTGTTTTGCGGGCACAGTTTCACTCCCTGTTGGAGCCCAGAGGGCTGGCCATCCTCCCACCTCTTCACCAGAGCGCGATTCGTGGATTCCACGCCTACCTGCCGAGTATTCACGGTACGAAAGCATTCTTCTGGGATGAGGGTGGGGCAGCGGACAACACACGGTCCCTGGGGGCGACAGTGAGCAAACCGTACGCACACCGGGCATCTGGAGGCGATGGGCGGCAAGAGGGAAAAAGAAGGCAAGGTGTGAGGAGAGCCCTCTTGCATGAGGGGACGGACAGGCAAAGACGTCATGAAATGAGGGAGGGAGCATCCATTTGTGTACTTGGGGGAAAGAACATTTCATCCAGGAGGACCAGCAAGTAGACAGCCAGAGATGGGGCAAGCTGGGTACATTCCAGGGGCAGCAAGGAGACCAGTGTGTCTGAAGCCGAGTGAGCAAGAGACAGGTAGGAAAGATGGGGATACAGATACCTGGACGGCTGGACCACCTGGGGCCTTAAAAACAAAGGTCCGGACTCGTAGATTTTATTCTGCACAGAAAGGGGGGATGCTGGAGGGATTTGAGCAAACGAGTGACCTTCTTTAAAAGGGTCTCTCTTGCGGGCGCATAGGGGATGGTTGGGGACAGCAGTGGAGAGACGGTGATGCTGGGACAAGGTTGGAAGTGGCGGGAAGGATGAACAATTGTTAGATTCGGGCAATTGTTAAGGGATTTCCCAATGGGTCAGATGTGAGAGAAAGAGAAGAGTCCAGGAGAACTCGAAAGTTTTGGTCTGAGGAACTGGAGTAATGGATTTTCCATTTGCTGAAATTGGAAGACCCCAAGAGGAGCAGGTTGGGAAAAGGGAGGGGGATGGAGAGGTGACATTTGCTTAAGATTATGGTGAATGAAGCCTTACAGAGTGAATGCAACCAGCGCAGACCCTCCGAGCCGCAGGTGAACAGAGGGAGCCAGCCCTGCTCCTAGAATTGCTGGCAGCCTACGCTGCAACGTGACGGAACCGTGAGTAATTGGAGATGCCCTCCTGTTCGGGTTTTGTGCAAATATATGAAAATGCTGTTGAAAGGAGGGAGTGTTTTAAGCACCCGGAGAGAACGATCTTTGAAAGGGCTGCTCTTTGCATTGAGAGGAGGGGCGGTGGTTGTCGCCACTTCTCCTGAACGAAACCTGTGACTGAGTTTGTTTTCTGCCCCCAGGAAAGGGATCCCGAAGGTGAGAGAAGAGGAACAAGCAGTGTAATAACAGATGTCACCGGGCCTGCCACAATCAGGGCCTGGTCGGGTCTGTGGGTGGGCCTGGCGGGGCTCAGAACCAATAGGAATGCGGTGGGAATGTGGGGTTTAGTAAGAAGTCGCCCTTACACACTGTGGGAGGGGCTGGGGAAGCCAAGGACCCCGGGAGGAGTTGGAGGGTCAAAGGGTCACTGAGTAAACCTGAAGCTTGGGCAAGGACAAGCAAGCACAGCCAGCTGCCGAGGTGGGGCCACCAAGGGCGAGTCACGGCAAGGCTGATGGGATGCTGTCAGCAGGACCAGCAACCAGGCGACAGCGGGATGCGGAGCAGAGGAGAGAAGAAGCTGGGACCCCCGGGCACCTCTGCTCTGTCCCCCACTGACGAGGCCGCTTACTATTCTGACCACGATTACCTTCTGTGCCTCCCACAAACTCCTCTTGTAGGATTGTCATATAAAATTCAGGATGTCCCATTAAATTTGAATTACAGATCAACAGTGGATAATCTTGTAGCATAGTAAGTCCCAAGCAATATCGGAGACATACTGAGAAACTGTTTGCTATTGATGTGAAATTCAAATTTAACTGGGAGTCCTATTACTTTATTTGCTAAATCTTTGGCCAGCTCCTGCCAGAACTTTCCAAGGAAAGGGGAATCCAGACAGGGTCCTGCCCCCAGGAGTTGACAGTAGCAATGGCTACCACGATGGAGGGCCTCCCGCACACCAAGTCCTGCACACACAGCACCTCATCTATCCCCCACAGCCCAGGAGGACAGCTTTTACTCCCACTGCACTGCAGATAAGGAAACTGAGGTTCAGGAAGAACACACAATTGACTAAACATTTTATGGGTGGGGATAACAGTAATAGCTAGCACTTAAGCAGCACTTACAACGTCAGGCTCAGCTCTAAGAGGTCTGTGCATAAGGTCCCACTTAACCCTTTTTAACAAGTCTGTGAGGAACTGTTGTTGGACCCATTTCACAGGTAAGGAAATAAAGTCACGTTAATAGTAGGTGGCCTGGTCAGGATTCGAACCACTGCGACTCCAGTCCGTGCTCTTCCCCATCATCGTAAACCACCGCTGAGCCACTACCTACACCACCTCCTGCTCTTGGCGAAGCAGTATTCACCCACAGGAAGCTCACAGGGCCCAGGTGGCAGGTGTCGTCCAGAGCTCACTGGGGTGCAGTGAAGTGGACTGAGCTGACAACGTTGGAGGTAGAAATCACTGTGATCGAGGGGTTCTGAGGGAGGGTTCAGGAGGCAGATAGGTGCGAGACCTGAACACTTGGGACAGCAAAGGGCAAGTCCACAGCCGTGTCAGGAACTGTGAACATGTGAAGTAAGTATCACCGAGCACTGAGCACTTCACAGGGGCCAGGTGCTGCCCTAGCATTGAAATGACCATCCTCGGTCCTCCCAGTCACCCCCCAGAGGACTGTCCCCATCTTACAAACTAGAAATCAGGGGTTCAGAAGGGCCACGCAGCTTGCTGAGGTCACCCCACCAGGAAGAGGCAGGATGGGAACTGTACAGGTGACCCCCATGCCAGCTGGCGCAGCTTCCAGGCCACCTTCCTTCCACTTGCTTGCAAGGATTCACATCCTTAGATTCAAGGCAGGGAGGCAGGTGCACTACAGCCGGATCAGATGAAATGGATGTCATCGCTGCTTCCAGAGGTGACAGAGAGACGGGGTTTGCTCTGAGCAAGGCAGGCTTCATCTCAGATCCTGCAAACACTCTCCCTGGCCGCTGAGCAGCCTTCTGCTCAAGGAGGCGGAGGACAGCTGAGCCGCCCGCCCTGGGCAGGGAGAGCTGCCGTCCCGTCCTCAGGCAGAGAGCTCATCTGATGGAGAAAACTCCGGCTGAGGCTTCCATCCGGGGAGAATGGAGGAGGATAGCAGAAATGGACTCCTCCTCCCGGGGACCACCTTGACACCGTGCCTGCTGTGCACAACTTCATCCGTCCTTTTCCTGTGAATCTACAGGTTTTCCAAGAATTCTCCAGTGGGTGCTTCAGAGTTTCCGCCGCAGGGGTGGAGAGCCTGAGGTTCTCATCCAGATTTGCCAGCGGGGCAATTTGATGAATCTCTCTTTCAGCTTCTGAAAACGTTCTAGGGGGGAGACGCAGAAAAGATTACAGGAAAAGTGAATGAGGGGAGTCTGGACAGGACCTGCCACCAGGAACAGAGGATGGACGGGCCTGCTGGGCAAGGCCACCCAAACCCATGATGACGAGGGTCACTCTACATTATGCATTAGAATTAGGACAGGGTTGGCATTCAATTGTGACTCGGAAGGGTTATTGGGGTCACCATGAAGCTGGGTTTCTGGGAAGGAATCACACCGGGAAGATACAGACCTGCTGTCCAGGACCCACTGAGGACCCTCCCTGTGTGGCTGTATCTTTTGGCTCCTTTGCGTCCATCAGCCCTCGGCTCAAGGCGACTGGAGAGGTCCTGTATGAAGAGCTCAGACTGGCCAGTGCACTACCCAGTTACGTTATCGACTAGAAGCCTGTCACTTCCGTCACAGGCCTTCTCTGTGCTCTTTCCAGAAGGGAAATCACAGTCAAGGCCAGCCCAGAGTGGAAAGTCAGACAGACACGCAGACGGAGTCAAACCAGCTCTCAGATCCCGGAGTCACTGATAGAAACTAACACAGCAACAAGAACGTTAGCGCGTATACAAGGACAGCCTTGGCCCCTTGGTGTCCGCACTGTGACAGATTTTAACCTTTCGCTGGATGAGTTTGGAATTTTTGAATTTTGATTAAGTTTGTATTCCATTTGAAATAAGAAAAAAGATCTTTTTTAATGTAAAAAAAAAAAAGGAAAGAAAAAGATACTGAGGGCAGCAATTGCCGAAGCTTACCAGTGAGGTACATACTTAATGTCATTTCGCCTAAAAAGCACACAACACTCTCTTTTTTACTAAATTATGACTCCCTTAGTGAAAAAACACGGAAGCACGTCGCAGGCGGGACACTGAGCTGGAGTCCTTTCAGGGCCGTGGGAACGTGGCATCGAATCCATTTCTCCCTGTTGAAGGAGGTTTTTCTCGTTCTCTGGTTTAAAATAACTCGGTGGATGGTACTTAATTTCGGGAATTGTTCTAGGCATGTGTTTTCCCAGCAGGACACAGAAAGCGATGCCCCCAGAGGTGGGCGGGGGGCCTTGAGAACTTGGCTCTGCCCCAGCGTGCAGTCACTTCTGGAAGGTTTCTCGGCTGGGGCCCATTGTCCTGACTTACTGGTTCTACACCCCGCAGAGGAAAATCGCTGTTAATACCGTCTTCAGGTCGATGCAGGACGAGCAGCCCCCTCCAGACGCCACTTACAGGCAATCCTCGTTCAAAAGAAAGATCGCGGAGGGTGGACGTGCCCCAGGCAGAGGAGCATGGGGAAGGGACTTCCCTCGGTGAGCGAGGGCAGCTCATTCAGTCATCACTACCCAGTTCCTGAAGCCGACAACTAAAGCCGACACGCAGACGACCGAGAAAGAGCAGGTGGGGGGACCCTGATAGAAAGCAAGTCTCATCAACGGGCTCGCCCTGGCCCTACACCTCGCTAGCTGCCCTTCCTCCCTCTGCCGTCTGTCACCTGCACGGCCACCACCTTCATCCCTGGCCTGCATCACTAGAGAGAGGGCAGCCGCCTCCCGCCTGGCCTCCTGCTCCACTCTGGGCCCAGAGAGATTGTTTTACTGTTGGTCAGGTGCAAACAGCCCAAATGTCCATAACCGGCTGACTGGATAGACAAAATGTGGTCTGTGCACACGATGGAGTATTATTCAGTCGTAAAAAGGGAAGAGGTTCTGACATGCGACACGATGGATAAACCTTGAAAACATTGTGCTAAATAAAAGAAGCCAGTCACGAAGGACCCCATATTGTACGATTCCGTTTATGTGAAATGTCTGGAATAGGCAAATCCACAGGGACAGAAAGTAGCGTAGTGGTTACCAGGGGCTGGGGGAGGGAGGAATGGGAGGGACTGCTCAATGGGTTAGGGGCTTCTTTTGGGGGTGATGAAAACATTCTGGAATTAGACGGTGGAGACGGCTACACAACATTGTGAACTGTACACTTGAAAAAGATTAAAACAGTGAATCTTATTTACGGGTCCTTTACCTCAATTTGAAAACAAAAGTCAGACCATGACATTCCTTGGCTCAAAGTCCTTCCATCCAGAGGCTCCCCACCCCCCTCTGAGCACAATGCAAAACCCCCCTATGAGGCCCTCCCTGGGTGTTCCCACCCCCACCACCTCCCTGCCCACGTCTCCTATCATTTCCCCAGCCCCACGGCTCTCCAGCCATGCTGGCCTCCCTCCTGGCCCTGGAACCGCCCAGTATGCCCCTGCCTCAGGGCCTTGGCACATGCCATTCCCTTTGCTGGAAGGAACTTCCCCAGGTTTTCCCATAGCTGGCTCCCTCCCTCCATTTAAGTCTCATCTCAGATGCTGCCTTCTCTCACATCTTGAGCTGACATGTCTCCCACGCCCCCCCATGACCCATTGCTCGCTTGCTTTGCCTCTTCGTTTTCTCTGGCGTCACCCCCACTGAAACCATGCATTTCCTCTTTTACGTATTTGGTGGTTTAGCAGCCATCTCCCCACCCGGCTCTGTGACATGGACACCAGGTCTGTTCTGTCCACTGCAGCCTCCCCAGCACCCAGATCCGTGCCGAGTGCCCATCGTGGACGCACGATAGATGCTTGTTGAACAGATTTGATAACAAAATGCTCTTTATTTCTAAACCATAAAAAACCCTAGCTATTGTTAGTATCAATATTATCAAGTAAAAGAGTTCATACTACCTGCGGTAAGAGAGTCATAAATACAGGATGACGGGGGTTTAGATGAGGGAAAAGTTGTTTCTGCCTGGGCGTTGGAGGAGGGAGAAAGGCAGAACGGAAGTGAAGGCACTCAGCCAGGGAGTCACCGGGCCTGGGGAGGAAACAAGGACCGACCCATTTCACTCACAGCAGGGACATGAGGGAGGGCATCTCAATTCTTGTTTGACAGTGATGCCCTTGCTAGGCCTGGCCATTAGTATTTTTAAAATTCTTTGCCAATATGTTAGATGAGAAGGGCATTTTGCGTTAATTAACGTTGCTTTGGTTGCTGGTGGGGTTGACTGCTTTTCATATGTGTATTACTCATTTCTGTCTCTTCTTGTGATTTTCTGTTTGTGGTGGTTGCCATTTTCCCGTTGGGTAGTGTTGGCTTAACGTCTGTTGAAAGGGCTCTGGAGGAAAGAGATCAAATCTCTGTCTACACATATAATATCTCATATACATCTATGATGGATACATACAGCAGGTAGAGACTTCTAGTTTATTATCTACCTTTCAATTTTGTTAATGTCATTTTCAGATATAGAATCAGATCCTGATTTTTTTTTTTTTAGTGAGGAAGATTGTCCCTGAGCTAACATCTGTGCCAATCTTCCTCTATTTCATATGTGGGGCACCACCACAGCATGGTTTGATAAGCAGTGTGTAGGTCCACGCCTGGTATCCGAATTGATGAACCCCAGGTGGCCGAAGCAGAGCGCGCAAACTTGACCGCTATGCTACCGGGCCAGCCCCTCATTTTTTTTTTTCGTTATGCTGTTCCTTTGCTTCCATATCTAGAAATTCCTTTACCCTAAAAACAGATTAGTATTCATCCCTATTTTCTAATTCTTCCATGACTTCATTTCCTGTACTTCACTTTTATCCATGTGGAATTTGTTATGCCTGATGACAATATGTATCAACCACCTCTAAAAACATCCTGCCCCTCAGCCCTGTGATTCCATTTCTGCATGGCTCTGCCAAGGCCTGGTTCTCAGCCTGGTGTGTGTTCATCCCATGAGGGGTGTGACCTGTACCAGGTGAGACTCAGGCCTCAGGGTCCCCAGGGCACGTCTTCCTGGGACATTGTCACACAGAAAGGCTCTAGGGGTAGGCCTAGAATTGAGCCATTTAAATGATTGAAAGCATTATCTAAACAATAAAATAGGCCAGTCTGCTGTGGAGGAGAAGGTAAAATTCTCATAACACTTTAAGAAAAAAGTGGAGACCTGAAAGTTGCTATTAAACTAAGGAAACTTGGAGAACCCACCATCTGAAGCAACACATCTGAGCTATGGCCAAGGTTCATTGGCCAGATGTTCATTGCAACATATTTGATTAGGCAAAAAATTGGAAACAACCTAAAAATCCAACAGTAGTAAGTTGGTAATATCAATTGTGATATGACAAAATAGAATATGATGAACAATTAAAATTCTTTTCATAAAGATGATTTTAATTACAATCACTTGTTTCTTTTTCTTTTTTTTTTTTTGTTTGGTGAGGAAGATTAGCCCTGAGCTAGCATCTGTGCCGGTCTTCCTCCACCTTATATGTGGATTGCCACCACAGCATGGCTGACGAGTGATATAGGTCCGCACCTGGGATCCAAACCCTCGAACTCGGGCCGCTGAAGTGCAGAGCACTGGACTTAACCACTACACCACAGGGCCAGCCCCACAATCACTTTTTTCAAAGTTGAATGTGATCACGAGATAATATTAAGTTAAAAATGCAGGAAACCGCAGGATGGATCAAAGAACAAGATCCAACAATATGCTGCCTCCAGGAAACACACCTCAGCCCCAAAGACAAACACAGACTCAGAGTGAAGGGATGGAGAACAATACTCCAAGCTAACAATGAACAAAAGAAAGCAGGTGTCGCTATACTAATATCAGACAAGGTAGACTTCAAAGCAAAACAGATAAAGAAAGACAAAAAGGGACAGTATATAATGATAAAAGGGACTCTCCACCAAGAAGACGTAACACTTATAAATATATACACACCCAACACAGGAGCACCAAAATTTGTAAAGCAACTCTTAATAGAACTAAAAGAAGACATCAACAACAATACAATAATAGTAGGGGACCTCAACACACCATTAACACCAATGGACAGAACATCCAGACAGAAAATCAACAAGGAAATAATAGAATTAAATGAAAAATTAGACCAGATGGACTTAATAGATATATATAGAACACTTCATCCAAAAACAGCAGGTTACACATTCTTCTCAAGTGCACATGGAACATTCTCAAGGATTGACCATATTTTGGGAAACAAAGCAAACATCAATAAATACAAGAGAGTTGAAATTATATCAAGCATCTTTTCTGATCATAATGCTATGAAACTAGAAATCAACTACAAGAAAAAAGCAGAGAAAGGTGCAAAAATGTGGAGACTAAACAACACGCTTCTGAACAAACAATGGATCATTGAAGAAATTAAAGAAGAAATCAAATATTATCTGGAGACAAATGAAAATGAGAACACGACATACCAAATCATCTGGGATGCAGCAAAAGCAGTCCTAAGAGGGAAATTCATTGCAATACAGGCTCACCTCACTAAACAAGAAAAAGCTCACATAAGCAACCTCAAACGACACCTAACAGAACTAGAAAAAGAAGAACAAACAAAGCCCAGAGTCAGTAGAAGGAGGGAAATAATAAAAATAAGAGCAGAAATAAACGATATTGAAACAAAAAAGACAATAGAAAGGATCAATGAAACAAAGAGTTGGTTCTTCGAAAAAATTAACATAATCGACAAACCTTTAGCCAGACTCACCAAGAAAAGAAGAGAGAAATTGCAAATAAATAAAATTAGGAATGAGAGAGGAGAAATCACAACAGATACCAATGAAATACAAGGGATCATAAGAGAATACTATGAAAAACTATATGCCAACAAATTGAACAACCTGGAAGAAATGGACAACTTCCTAGACTCCTACAACCTCCCCAAACTGAATCAGGAAGAAATGGAGAATCTGAATAGGCCAATCACAAGTAAGGAAATAGAAACGGTAATCAAAAACCTCCCCAAAAATAAGAGTCCAGGACCAGACGGCTTCTCTGGAGAATTCTACCAAACATTCAAAGAAGACTTAATACCTATTCTTCTCAAACTATTCCAGAAAATTGAGAAAGATGGAGTACTCCCTAACACATTCTATGAAGCCAGCATCACTCTGATCCCCAAACCTGACAAGGACAACACAAAGAAGGAGAACTACAGGCCGATATCACTGATGAACATAGATGCAAAAATCCTCAACAAAATTCTGGCAAACCGAATACAGCAATACATCAAAAAGATTATACACCACGATCAAGTGGGATTTATACCAGGGACACAGGGATGGTTCAACATCCACAAGTCAATCAACGTGATACACTACATCAACAAAATGAAAAACAAAAACCACATGATCATCTCAATAGATGCAGAGAAAGCATTCGACAAGATCCAACACCCATTTATGATAAAAACCCTCAATAAAATGGGTATAGAAGGAAAGTACCTCAACATAATAAAGGCCATATATGACAGACCCACAGCCAACATCATACTCAATGGACAAAAACTGAAAGCCACCCCTCTGAGGACAGGAACAAGACAAGGGTGCCCAGTCTCACCACTCCTATTCAACATAGTACTGGAGGTGTTGGCCAGAGCAATTCGGCAGGAAAAAGAAATAAAAGGAATCCAAATAGTCAATGAAGAAGTAAAACTCTCGCTGTTTGTAGACGACATGATCTTATATATAGAAAACCCCAAAGAATCCATAGAAAAACTATTAGAAATAATCAACAACTACAGCAAAGTAGCAGGGTATAAAATCAACATACATAAATCAGTAGCATTTCTATACACTAACAATGAACTAACAGAAAAAGAACTCAAGAACTCAATCCCATTCACAATCGCAACGAAAAGAATAAAATACCTTGGGATAAACTTAACCAAGGAAGTGAAGGATCTATACAATGAAAACTACAAGACTTTCTTGAAAGAAATTGACGACGACATAAAGAGATGGAAAGACATTCCATGCACATGGATTGGAAGAATAAACATAGTTAAAATGTCCATACTACCTAAAGCAATCTACAGATTCAATGCTATCCCAATCAGAATCCCAAGATCATTCTTCACAGAAATTGAACAAAGAATCCTAAAATTCATATGGGGCAACAAAAGACCGCGAATTGCTAAAGCAATCCTGAGCAAGAAAAACGAAGCCGGCGGAATCACAATCCCTGATTTCAAAACATACTACAAAGCTACAGTGATCAAAACAGCATGGTACTGGTACAAAAACAGGTCCACAGATCAATGGAACAGAATTGAAAGCCCAGAGATAAAACCACACATCTATGGACAGCTAATCTTCGACAAAGGAGCAGAGGGCCTACAATGGAGAGAAGAAAGTCTCTTCAACAAATGGTGCTGGGAAAACTGGACAGCCACATGCAAAAGATTGAAAATTGACCATTCTTTTTCACCACACACCAAAATAAACTCAAAATGGATCAAAGACCTAAAGATTAGGCCTGAAACAATAAGTCTTCTGGAAGAGAACATAGGCAGTACACTCTTTGACATCAGTTTCAAAAGAATCTTTTCGGACACTATAACTCCTCAGTTGAGGGAAACAATAGAAAGAATAAACAAATGGGACTTCATCAGACTAAAGAGCTTCTTTAAGGCAAGGGAAAACAGGATTGAAACAATAAAACAGCTCACTAATTGGGAAAAAATATTTACAAGCCACTTATCTGACAAAGGGTTAATCTCCATAATATACAAAGAACTCACACGGCTTAACAACAAAAAAACAAACAACCCGATCAAAAAATGGGCAGAGGACATGAACAGACATTTCTCAAAAGAAGATATGAACATGGCCAATAGACACATGAAAAGATGTTCATCATCGCTAATCATCAGGGAAATGCAAATCAAAACTACACTAAGATATCACCTTACACCCGTTAGATTGGCAAAAACATCCAAAACCAAGAATGACAAATGTTGGAGAGGTTGTGGAGAAAAAGGAACCCTCATACACTGTTGGTGGGAATGCAAACTGGTACAGCCACTATGGAAAACAGTATGGAGATTTCTCAAAAAGTTAAAAATAGAAATACCCTATGACCCAGCCATCCCATTACTGGGTATCTAACCTAAGAACCTGAAATCAGAAATCCCAAGAGTCCCTTGCACCCCTATGTTCATCGCAGCATTATTTACAATAGCCAAGACGTGGAACCAACCTACATGCCCAGAAACTGATGATTGGATAAAGAAGATATGGTATATATACACAATGGAATACTACTCAGCCATAAAAAAAGACAAAATTGGCCCATTCACAGCAACGTGGATGGACCTCGACGGTATTATGTTAAGCGAAATAAGCCAGTCAGAGAAAGACGAACTCTATATGACTCCACTCATAGGTGGAAGTTAATATATTGACAAGGAGATCTGATCGGTGGTTACCAGGGAAAAGGGGGGTGGGGGGAGGGCACAAAGGGGCAAGTGGTGTACCCATAACATGACTAACAATAATGTACAACTGAAATCTCACAAGGTTGTAATCTATCATAACATTAATAAAAAAATAAATTAAAAAAATAATAAATAAATAAATAAATATGTGAAAAAAATGCAGGAAACAAATAAGTGTCATCTGCATTATTGCAACTTTGTAAGACCCTGAAAACACATGCACGTGGGAAAAACGCTGGGAAGGAAATACGCCAAATGTTAGGTGGTGGAACAGCTGGCGATCTTTGTTCCTTCCTTACACCTCTCTGAACATTTGCTTTGCAACGATTTTGTGATTTTCCCCTCAGAAAAGTAAACTGGGGTTAGTGGTCGATGCTGCTTGCTTTGGCAGTCAGTTAGTCAAAAGCGAAGTGCAAGGGGGCGTTTCCATAAGCGGCCCTGGGGTGCTCCTGGGAGTGGGGTCCCTCGGACGTTAGGAATAGAGGCATTTTAATATTTTCCCATCGATTTTAGCCTCACCCTTCGCCAGCCCCGAGATCTGGAAAGAGCCCAACCCAGCATCGTGTGTTCTAGCAGGAGGCACAGCCCTCTCCCCACGACCTTCGCGAGGGGACCTGGGGTCACGTTTGTCCCTTAGGAGCCTTTGATCAGCTTCGTTTCCAAAACAGATGACTCCCCAGGGCGGTTAGTGATTGTCAGCGTGAGATGGGGCTTCAAAGCCACTCTTTGCTTGGGAAGCCTGAGGGGGCACCCCGGTCACAACAGCTGTCTGTTGGGGACCGGGTGGGCTGGGGACAACGCCTCTCTCACATAACGTGTGCGCGCTCTCCAGGCTCTGGGGTGCGACAGCCCAGGGCAGCTGCTGCCCCCGCACCCCAGACCTGGGAGCAGACGCCCTGGGCCAGGAGGGAACGCCACCCCCAGCCCTGCTCCCCCCGGGCCGCCGGGCTGAAAGGACACGCTTCCGGTTTGTGGAGTCACTTAATAAATATTAGATGATTCTATCCTCCGAAAGAAAAGGTCAAAATACAGAGGGAGACGGGCAATTCAGGGAAACAGAAATAAAGGAAATTATAGTCCAAAGGTAACAGGATATGAAGAAAAGTGCCCCCAGGCAGATCCACTAAGACGTCTTAAGACAGAACAGACGAGTCCTCCCTAATCCCCAGCTGACAGTCACCTTCATTTGCTCCCGGCTAGTACAGAACACGGGGGAGTGAGGAAAGCAGTGAGAGTCGTTCCCTCGGCCTGACTGTCCCAGGACCAGCAGTAGAACATGACCCTCTTATTTATAATTCCCAATACTCGCGATCCTATGCCCCTGATTTTATTTATGAATACTTTTTGAGTATTTAGTCTGTGCCAAGCATACATGCAGAGAAGCCGTCTAGGTGAACATCGTAGGCACTGCAGACAGACGGCCTGAGCAAAGCCGGCACCGCCTCTTATCAGCTGTGTGACCTTGAGAAAGGTATGTAACCTCTCTGTGCCTCAGACGGCTCAACTCCCAAAGAGAAAGAATAATCAGCCTGCCTCATAGCTACTGCGAGGGCTCAGTGAGTTAACACGTAAAGTGCTCAGAACTGGCGCCTGGTAAGAACCGTGAAGCCTTAGCTGCTGTTATGGTCCTGTTGGGTGTTCTGCCTGTGCTGGGTCATTCACACCATGGTCCTTGGTGGGTGGAGGATGGCTATGATTGTCCTCGTTTCACAGCAGTGGAAACAGAGGCTCAGGGCTGTCTGATTCCAAAGCCCTTTCTTCTCCCCTTCGCACCACTTCTGCCAACAATCCCACGTGGTGCCCCGCGTGAAGTGTCTGACCCCACTTACTTTCCCCATATCTCCCCTCTCTCCTTCCTTTCTCTATCCTCTCCCCACCCTCTTTTCCATCTGTAAGCCCAAGTACTAACATCTAGGAAAAGCCAATCATGAAAAAAGCCACCCACCCACCAATGTGTGTCTCCAGCCCAGAGCTCTCTCCCAGATCCCAGACGTGCATATTCAACGGCCAACGCAACACCTCAACCCCAACGTCTCACGCTCAACGTGCCCCAAGCTGAGCTCCTGCTCTTTCCACCCAAACTTGCTGCCCCACAAAACCTCCCCATCTCCACTGACTTGGCTCCATGCTTCGGGTTGCTCGGGCCAAGGGCCTTGGAGCCATTCTCAAGTCTTCCTTCTCTCGCTCTCTCCGGCCACCCCCTCACCTCCAATTAGCCAGGAGCTCCTGTTGGCCCTTCCTTAAACTGAATCCAGGATCCAGCCATCCTCAGCTCACTCCTGGTCTCGATCCAGCCTCCTAACCCTCTCCCTGCTCCTCTTCTCATCACCCAAGTTAGATGGTGTCATTCTTCTGCTCCGTGCCCTGCACGGCCCCCAGTTGTCACAGAGCTAAATGCAGAGTCCCTGTGATAGTCTCTAAGCCCCTCCATGATGCCTCTCCCACGGCAGGATCTCTTCTACCCACCGCCTCTGCCGCAGCCACACGGCCTCTTCGCTGCCTTCAACTCCACCAGGCCAGCTCCATCCCAGGGAGCGTGTTCCAGCTGACCCCTCCTCCTGGAACACGCTTACCCCAGAGAGCTGTCTGCTCACTCCCTCACCTCCTGTAAGCTTTTCTCCATCTATTTTTCTCATTGAGACCTACCCTGATCCTGTAGTGGGTCAGATAGCACCCCCGGAAAATTGATGCCCACCTGGAACTCGTAAATGTGATCTCCTTAGGTAATACGGTCTTTGCAAATGTAACTAGTTACGAACCTCAAGCTGAAATCATCCTGGATTTAGGGTGGGGCCTAAATCCAATGACTGACGTCTGTATAAGAAAAGGAAAAGGAGATTTGTCACACAGAGATACGTAGGGGAGGAGGCCACGTGAAGACAGAGGCAGAGATTGTAGCGATGCCGCCACAAGCCAAGGACTGTCTGGAGCCACCAGAAGCTGGAAGAGGCCAGGAAGCACCCTTCCCCAGAGCCTTCAGAGAGAACATGGCCCTGTGGACACCAGTGGACTTTCTGACTTCTGCCTCCAGAACTGTGACAGAATAAATCGCTGTCGTGATAAGCCAGTTTGTGGTGCTTTTTGCGGCCACCCCAGGACACTAATCCATCACCCTGTTGACTTTTGCCTCCTGCCCATCCCTCCCATCCCCTCCCATCCCTTTCCATCTCCAACAGCCCTGCTCCCTCCTACCCTGCTTTTTCTTTTTTTAATATATACATACCTACGTATACACAAATGCTTATATACACACATATTACTATTTATTTTTTTCTGAACCACTTGAGAGTAGGTTATGCACATCATGGCCCTTTACACCTTAATACAGAAGTAGTAATGTCGTAGGAACACAGACCCACAGGAGGGCTATCAAAGTCAGAAAATCTAGCTTCGATACAATACTTTTACCTAATCTGTAGTCCACGTTCCACTTTCATCACTTCTTCCAATAGTGTCGTTTGTGGCACTTTTTTTAAAGATTGGCCCTGAGCTGACATCTGTTGCCAATCTTCTTTTTTTCTTCTTCTTCTTCTCCCCCAAAGCCCCCCAGGACATAGTCGTATATTCTAGCTGTGAGTGCCTCTGGCTGTGCTATGTGGGACGCCACCTCAGCATGGCCTGACGAGCAGTGCCACGTCCACACCCAGGATCTGAACAGGCAAGACCCTGGGCTGCTGAAGCAGAGCCTGCAAACTTAACCACTTGGTCATGGGGCCCGCCCCCCCCCTTTTTTTTTCACTAAATTCACTTTTAACTTACATTCCTAACACACAACATAGTTCACATGCGATCCAGGGTTCATACTCTGAAATAATATATGATCTTTTTCTCTTTCATAAACTATAATTTATAAATATATATATATTCATCTACTCAGACGAGTTGGAAATCTATGTCCACACAAAAACCTGCATACAGATGTCTATAGCAGCTTTATTCATAATTACCAAACCTTAGAAGCAACCAAGACGTCCTTCCGTGGGTGAATGGATAAACAAACTGTGGTACGTGCAAACAATGGAATATTATTTTAAAAGGAGTCATCAGGGGTCGGCCCTGTGGCCGAGTGGTTAAGTTCGCACACTCCGCTTTGGCGGCCCAGGGTTCGCTGGTTCGGATCCCAGGCATGGACCTACACACCACTCATCAGGCCATGCTGTGGTGGCATCCCACATAGAAGAACAAGAATGACCTGCAACTAGGATATGCCACTATGCACTGGGGCTCTGGGGAGAAAGAAAAAGAGGAAGATTGGCAACAGATGTTAGCTCAGAGCCAATCTTCCTCATTGAAAAAAAAAAGAAAGGCGTTATTAAGACAGGAAAAGACACGAAGGAAACTTACATGCACATTACTAAATGAAAGAAGCCAATCTGAAAATACTATATTATTTCAGCTGTGTGACATCTGGAAAAAGCAAAACTCTAGAGACAGTAAGAAGATCGGTGGTTGCCAGTGTTCGGGGGGGTGGCAGGGGAGGGATAAATAGATGGGGCACAGAGGATTTTTAGGGCAGTGAACTGCTCTGGATGATGCTGTAATGATGGTGCACGTCATTATACATGTGCCAAAACTCACAGGATGCACAACACAAAGAGTGAGCCCTCACGTAAACTAGGGACTTCAGTTAACAAAATGATACATATTGGCTCATCGTTTGTAATAAATGACATAAGATGTTCCTAACAGGGAAAACTCGGGGGGCGGGGGGAGCAAGAGGATACATGGGAACTCTCTGTACTGTCCACTTAATTTTTCTGTAAACGTAAAACTGCTGAAAGACAAATAGCCTATTGATTATTTATATATATAATCTAATATAAAATGCACCCTTAAAGTTATACAGGATTCGTATGACATTGTTGTATATGTTAAAATTAACAGGCTAAATATGGCAATATCATCTGCCCATTTGGATCCCACAGCATGCACGAGAAAGTGCACTGAGAATGAGTGCTGAGAAACTTACGCTGAGGGCTTCCAGACTGAGATTCGCGGCACAGATTAGGGGAATTTATTCATCTTCAAACGTGCACACGGAGGTTAAGGGAAAATATTTAGTAGAATAGAACAAAACATAAATCTTAAAATTTCTACAGAAAAAATTCAATTGGATGTTTAAGTCTTTCTTAAATGATTAAGTTAAAACCAAAACTCTCTGCACAATTGTTCCCAACACGTCGTGATGAAACAGAAAGTCTACACAGGGATGCTGCCAGGCAGGGTCCCGGCATTCCTTTCACACAGCCGTGAGCCGCGTAACGACGTTTCAGTCAACAAGGGACCGCAAATATGACAGTGCTCCCCTAAGGTTAGTACCACAGAGCCCAGGTGTATAGCGGGCTGTCCCACCTAGGTTTGTGTAGACACACTCTATGATGCTCGCACAATGACAAAGTCCCCTAATGACGCATTTCCCAGAACGTAGCCTCGTCTTAAGCGATACGCAACTACATTCCTGCTTAGATAGAAGCGCTTGTTTTTAACACATCCTCCATTAAACTGAGAGACAATCCTCCTGGAGAACGCAGCATCACATTTTCAAAACTACAAACAAACGACTTTCGGGCGAAAGAGCAAATGCTTGCCTAACATGCTCTTTGAAATTAAAACTCTTCCCACGTTCCAAAAAAATAGAAGGTTATTTTTCCTGGTAGCTCTACAGATCACACTCAAAGTTCCACCTCAATTCAAACCTCAACACACATCCACCTATGACAACAAAGCTGTTAACCGCTCAGCGCATATAATAAAATCACTCAATGGTGCCAAGTTTCATTGCCTTAAATGGGGCTCTGTTTCTCCAGCTCCCGGCCCCTCCTATTCTAACAACAAACGGCCCATTCCAGGAAAGATTATGAGCCAATTATCAGGAATTATTTTACGAAACTTCTCCTGAGCAGACAGAATGACTTTACTGAAAACCAAGCTATAGAGGGTTTTTAAAATGAAATAAAATTCAAGAATAGCAGACTTCTGTTTTAAAATAAGTTCAACCTGATAAGTTTAATTAATTTAAAAAAAAAAACTATAGATGAATTCTGGTTCCAGAAGCAATGAGTTCAGAACAGGACGCCTGCATAATTTGGGTGCCCATTGCAAAATGAAAATACAGGGCCACTTGTTCAAAAATTGAGAAATTCAAGATGGCAAGAGCAGAGCATTAAACCAAGGAGCAGCCCTTCTGAGTGTGGGCACACAGGTGGGACACCACACAGGTGGGACACCATACAGGTGGGACACCACACAGGTGGGACACCATACAGGTGGGACACCACACAGGTGGGACACCACACAGGTGGGACAGCAAGGAGGCTAGGGCAGGCTGGGCTGCCTTAGACTTCTCCTAATGTTTTAATTTGCGGTTTGCAGGCACTGGACAGCCACTGATGCACAGCAGGAATGTTCTAGAAAAGGAAAGTGCATGAGGGAATGCTTCAAGCCGTTGTCTCTTCATTAATCAAACTAAAACTTTGACACATGTTGACTATGTAATAGGATGGGAACCATGTGCTTTATTAAACATTTTAAAAATGATGCTTTTTGTCAAGACTCAAACCTTCTCTTTCCTGCTGTGTTTGAGACGTCCCCGGAACCCACATCTGCCTTTAAAAAGCCACTACCTTCTTTACCTTTAGTTTGCTGAGAGCTTCCCCAGAGACACACGGCCAATCCCACCACCACTCCAGTAGGCTAAGTGCCTCCCGCCTTGGCGGCACCTCCTTCCTGTGGAAGGGCTCCATGAGGCGGCCTTGGGGTCCCACCTAACGGTTTTGCACACTTAGGCACCCTCTCAAAGAATGTGCACCCTGAAACCCGTCCAAAGAAAACTGTTAAAATTCCACCCTCGATCCAACATTTCTGAACAGTCTCTATATTACCCTCCTCAAAACCAAGCCGACGAGACGCGACGGGGATCAATAAAGGTCTGCTTGGCTGAGCCAAACAGTGGTGATTTGGGTACAAGCCTTTTTGCATTTCTCACAGTTACACAGTCAGTAAGTCTGACGTCCGTTAACACTGAAAAGTCATTGAGCTCAGCAATGGGACTGCCTCGGTTTGCAGAGGGGCTATTCCTTGTCTAGAAAAACCAAGAGGCTTTAGTGAGAAGGATTGGGATTGCTTTCCATCTGGATTTTACTATTTTTTATTATTTTTAAACATAGCTAATGTTTGAATAGATAATACATTCACTTGGTATCAAAAAGCATAAGAAGGTATCCGGTACAAGGAGCTTGCTCCCCACCCCGTCCCGTAGGGCTCCACTCTTAGAGATGGTTTCATATATTCTTCAAAGATTGTTATGCAAATATATATTCCTCCGTCCCCTTTACACAAAGGGGACCATGCTGTATACCCTATTCTGCACTTTCTTTTTGAATTTAATGCTCTTTCTCGAACTGTCTGCATCAGCACATAAAGAGCACACCCTTCTTGCCTTCCACAGCATAGCTGTCCTGTGATGTTCTTAACCAGTCATCTCTTAGGGGACCATTATGTTGTTGTTGACATTCTGCTGCTACAAAGTTACCCAGCTCTATTTTTCAAACACAATCTGTTCCCTGGCTCCTAGAACAGCCTGAGGAGGCCAGCACCATGACGAGTGAATCGTGACAATCCCACAGAGCCCTCAAGGCACTGTGTCTCCCTTGTGACAAGCAGCTTTCCAACAGGTAGCACCCATTCTTACCCCGCAGAAGTTTGGAGCCAAAGATTCCTTCCTTTCCACCTACATTTTTCCAGAAGTCGTTCTGAGAATTTGTCTCCACTCTAAGGATGTGTGCCCGCCTTGTTCCCCATATACAGTGGGATCTATGAGTAGCACAGATTCAGACAAGTCAAAGCCACCACACAATTAAAGGGCCCACAAGCACCGTTCAATTGCCACTAACATTTGACTCTTTTGACTCAAATCCTTTGTTATGTCGAGAGGAACGCAAAGGATAAACTCATTTTAGCAAGAGAAAGCACTCCCTCAGCAAAATGATCATCCCATAGGAAGTGCTCAGTAAACAATGGCCAAAAATCAATGAGCGACCCGTATCCCACTTCCTATAGTCAATAAATGAGCACTAACGTAACGCTCAAAAGACACGAGTAAACGCTAAGAAGAAAGTTCGGTGCCTGCAGCTCACGTCACTTCCCCTCCAGCGCCAGTTTCTAGGTTATTGCCTGATGATCCCAGCCAGACTTCGACCCTAGATCTCACATAGGACCGTCGTGTGGCTTCTAGGACGAAGGCACTACACTCGACTTCAGAGAGGCCGATCCTGGTGGTTCTCAAAGTGTGGTCTAGCCAGGGACCCCTGGGAGTCTCAGGCCCTTTCAGGGACCCCGTAGGGCCAAAGCCATTTTTATAACAACACTGAGACATTATTTGTCTTTTTCACTCTTGCTCTCTCAGTGTGTGGTGGAGTTTTCCAGAAGCTTTGGAACATGTGATGTTGCATCAGATGGAATACAGAGGCAGCTCTGAGAATCCAGCTGTCTTCCACGAAGCCATCCAATAAAGAGACTTGAAAAACATGAGAAATAATGCTGCTCTTCCTAATAGGCTATTTTGTTTCAGAAAATACAGATTTTTAAAAAAATACGCTACTTATGTCAACCTGCGTTTATTATTATTTTTAGATCAATTAATGAATAAATATTTTTTTAAATTTCTGTTTTACTTTCTAATACAGTAAAAATGCTCTGTTTAGCACAATCCACAAAAAGAAAAGCTCTTCGAGGGCTTCAGGAATTTTTAAGAGTGGAAAGGGGCCCCAAAACCAAAAAGTTTGAGAACCCCTGGCCTGTACAACAAATAAATGTATGTAGAGTATCAGTTGGTTAACATGACATTCTAGGAGGTCTACCCTGTGACTTAGTTCCCTCTCATATTCCTAGCACAGGGCACGTGCATGTGGAGGGTGTCCAGTACATGAATGAGGGAGGAAGGCAGGGAGCAAGGAAGATAGGAAGACCTTACCATTAATTACTATTAAATAGTGCCACTAAGTCAAATGTAGGAAAACCTTCCAAGAATAAGTGGCAAAATTATTGGGAGTGAATTACACACCAGGGAAGAAAATAGACAAGTGGAAGAAAACTTGGGTATCTCTGTTGAAAGGGAGGGAGGGAAACACGGAGAGTATTCACATCCCAGCAAGGATGGCCCAGCACATCTGGTCCAGCATCTCTAACCACTGCCGGGGCTCCGGGAAGAGCTCCCTGCACATTAGCCACCCCTGCGGCCCAGGGGCGGGCAGCCAAGTGTGCCCAGCTTCCTGGGACACCCTCAACAGTGCAACACACATCCTCGCCCGCAGCTGCCATGATTCTGTGAGAATGCCTTTGGGACCCATGCCCAGGAGCACCATGGCTGGCTGCTCCTGTCCTGGGTGCTCCCGAGTGCTCATCGCTGAGCGTGCCCATGCTTACTTAGATGAAGTACCGCCACTTTGCTCTCCCAAGTACTGCATCTGTCTACACCCCACCAGCAAGGCCTGAGGGTCCCACTATCCACTCACCTGCCAACACTCAGCATTGGAAGGCTTCCTAATTGTGCCTGGGAGATTTAAAGTGGTCTCTTATTCTTTTGCTTTGCATTTCTTCCCTTCATCATGAGGGTCTCCTCATATGCTTGAGCACATTTGGGGGGTCTCTTCTCCTGTAAATCAGCTATTTATACCCTTCACCCTTTTTTCCATTAGAGTTGCTTCTTTCCCTTTTGGCTGGTAGGTGTTCCTTGTATCTTCCTTATTGGTTTGAGCTCTGAACAGGTCTTCCTGCAGCCTGACACCTTCTCCAAATCCGCCATCTTTCTCTAACTTTGTTCATAGGGTTCTCATGGGTAACAACATTTTAGCAACTTGTTTTGCTTATGATACAAGCATTTAAAATTTTGCTTTCTGAGGAAGACAAGGAGCGAAGCTTATCTTTAATTTTAAAGTAGGTTTGTCATGGATTGTCCAAACTTTTTGACGGATCAAATATCAGTCGTTTATTCTGTAGCTTAAAAGGGTAACATAAACTCTTCAGTTTCACATTTTGCCCACTTCAGAATCCGAACTATCAGTATCATGAAGGAATGTCTGGACTCTTCTCACACGTCCATCCTTGGTTAAATCAAAGATTAGGACATCGCACTATGGTACCGTGCTTGGAATCCTAGAACGCAGTAACTCTACAAAGCACACAGAAATCTAGGCTCAACACAAGCTCTAAACCCAAGGTTTGGGGGAACGTTGAATGACTGCCACTCAGACATTTACAGAAGCCACTCTAAGACTGCCTTTAAGACTTGTCATCAATAAGATCAACTTCAGCAAAGATCTCTCCACACACCGCCCCCCCCCCCCGATCAACACAAAAATCTACACCTAGTCTAATTGCAGGAACTAGGTATCGTCACAACCTAAGTGTTTAATTCTCAACGTTCTTAACAGCTCCTCAAAAATTCACCTTAGAATTAGGAATTCAGTGTCTAGTTAAATACTGGTTGTGTGTGGCCGGAATAAAGGCATTCGCCACATTTAAGTAAACACTCAGGCCCTTTTATGAGCATTTTCCCTTGGAGCAAAAATGCGTTTCTCTTGGCTGGGCCCAAGGGAAGAGGTTGGGTTCTATTTGTAAGCTTCCTGTTCCTCGGAAGGCTTGCTGGGGAGTTCAGAACTGTAATGACTACCTGGGCATGCCTATTAATAGTGGTGTGAACTGGTTTCCTCCCAAGAGGAGTCTGTGCTGAAGCCTTACAATGAAAAGAATAAATATAGAAATACTAATTGAATTTGGAAAAGGGTCCCCTTTGCCTTGTCCATTCCAATGACACATATCCTCCAAGTTACCACCTATTCATTGTTTCACAATTCAAGGCCCGGGCGAGGATCGGCTCTTGGGAAAGAAGATCGTCACAGGGCATACTCTAGAACTCAGTGAGACCCTATTGAAGGTCTATTTGGTGCCAAAAGTCATCTCTAACCCTAACAACAAAACTACCAACAAGCTACCTTAATCCTACGTTACTTATCAAGCTCAGAAAGATTGAATAACTTGTCCAAGGTCAATCAGCAAGCAGAAGAACCAGAATTTCAACCCAATTTTGTCTAATCCAAAACTACTGGTCTGTGTTAGTCAGCTCAGGCTGCCACAGCACCGTATCACAGACTGGGTGGCCTGAGCCACAGAAATTTATTTGCTCACGATTTTGGAGGCTGAGAAGAAGTCCGTGATCAAGCCTATGATCAAGGTGGGTTTCCAAGGAGAGCCCTCTTCCTGGCTTGCGGACAGTGGAGCTCTCTGGTGTCTCTCTTACAAGGACACTAATCCTATCAGGGGCCCAGCCTTATGACCTCATTTAACCTTAATTAACTTCCTTAGGGCCCCGGCTCCAATGCAGCTGCACTGGGGGTCAGGCCTGCAGCAAATGAATCTAGGGAGGGAGGGAGACACAAACATTTGGTCTCTAACACAATCTATCACATCACGCTGCCTCTATCAACATATCAGTTAGCGAAAATAACTTTAAAATTTTAGATGTTTCAGACACAACATCACAAACTGAGACTCAAGTCTTCCTTGACCTAAATATTTCTACCATTAAACTGTTTTCTTCCTTATTTTTGAAAGACAGATGTTAGAAACAATCAAGAAGCAAGAAAACAAGGTAGAAAGACAGTCCATCTTTTCCTTGATGAATTCCAAGGAGGTTTGTGTATCATTGAACCTCTATTTTAATCCTCTGTCAGTATTAGATATTACAAATACTTTCTCCCTGTGGGACACCTGCATGATCTCCTTTGTCGAACAGACAGTGTTCACTTTAGTGTGATCAGTAGAATAGTATCTGCACAGACACGTTTGGAAGGACATGGGACAACTCAGAATTCTCCTCCACTGGGCTCGGAGATGCTTTCCTATTCAGTGATCCTCAGGGGCTCGTCTACCCTATGATGCCAGCCATGCTGAATAAACCCATTCCTCACGCAGAACACTGTAGAATTAAGATATTCCCCAAAGCACACTGAGCCACGAATCAGCGAAAGACAGGAACCAGAGAAGAAGAAGATTTGCTCCCAGCTGTGAAAGACGTCCTCTCTCTTTAATATTTTGATTCTCTTGAAGAGCGGAAGTCATTTTTCTCAGTGCATCACACCCAGAGGGCGTTCTCACCACGGGAGGGCCTTGGAAATATACAGGGTGGGATTGCATGTGGCAACGTATTCTGTTGCCTAAATCTCCAGGGATTCACAGATAGGCGGGCCTGATCCTTACGGACTGTGGGGAGGATCCAGGAGGCAGCCGCTGGTCTCCACGGCGCTCAGTCCATGGAGATACACACAGCACGGGCTGCCTTTGAGGGCCCCTCGGTCTGATGGGGGAGGCTGTGGGCAAACAAGCACATGAAAGCCAGCAGACTTGGTCCCACGGGAGCACAAGGACCGCAGGGCCACACAAAAGGGAGCAGCTCCCAGCCCAGAGAGCTCGAGATGCTTTCCGAGACAAGGGGGATCTGAGCTGAGTTTTGAAGAACCAGTGGCCGCAAAGAAGAGCTGTTAAGACCATGGGCCTTGGAATAGACTGACAAGAGTTCGATTTTGGTGTCTAGCACTTTCTAGCCATGTGACATTATGCAAGTGACTTAACTGACGCGGGACTAGTGTGAGAGGTGGCAGAGAGACGTGTATACTGGCTTGAGTCAGCCCCTGCTACCTGGTTCCCACCTCAGGACAAAGTTGCTGGTGGGAGAAAATTTACTCTTGAAGGCAGAGGTTCCACCGCAGATGAAGCATCTCGCCCTCCGGACAAAGGGAAGATTTGCTCCAGCTTGCAGGCTCAGAGGGGAGGGGAGAGCAGGGCTGAGGAGCTGCGTGCGGGGAGAAACCTGCCTCATTATGGCACATCCAGTGCTTTAGAAGGACCATCTCCAGGCCCTCCCAATGCGGGTGGGGAGGTCGCTCCTCACAGTGTCTTTTCTTTCTTTACCCATTTTTTTTATTGTGGTAAAATATACATAACTCAAAAATTTACCATGTTAATGATTTTTAAGTGTACAGTTTGGTGTCATTAAGCACATTCACGTTGTTGTGCAGCCATCACTGCCATCCATCCACAGGACTTTTTCATCCTCCCAAACTGAAACTCTGTCCCCACTAAACACTAACTCCCCACCCCCCCTCCCCCTCCCCTGGCACCCACCATCCTGCTTTCCCTCTCAAGGAATTTGACTCCTCCAGGAAGCGCGCATCAAGTAGATTCACAGAGAATTTGTCTTGTGACTGGCTTCTTTCACTTAACATAATGTCCTCAAAATTCTAGCACATGTCAGAATTCCATTCCTTTTTAAGGATGAATAATATGTCATCATATGGCTGGACCACGTTGTGCTTATCCATTCATCCGTTTATGGACCCTTGGGTTGCTTCCACTTGTTGGCTACTGTAAATGATGCTGCCAGAACAATGATGGACAAGCACCCATCCACATCCCCGCCCTCCCCTGGCCCGGGCCCTAGCGGTTTCCCTGTGTTCGTGGGGGGTTCTCGGAGGGTGCTGGTGCCTGCACCTCTCACCCTCGGGTCTCAGGAAAAGTGACGCTGACCTCCTGCCTCTTTTTCCCAGCCCTGTGCATTCGTCTGAGGAGATGACTGTTCCAGGAAAAAATTCCAGAACAATTCTCTGGGGAATGCCTTGCATTCAGCTGAGAACAATGCAATAACTAGCCCAGACAACACAATATCAACCCACCACCTGAATGTCCCAGAGAAGCCATTGCAAGACAACATTTGGGGACCTGCATTAGTGGGACACAATATTTTTCCCTGGTGGTTATTAGCAGGCACAGTGCAATGCAGACATGAAATAATTGCATCACACCCTATAAATTATTTGTGTGTATGTTTGTGTTTCGGTAATGTGGACCAGTACCCAACAGCACTGAGTAGAGAGAATGAACTAGAGTTTCCTGGACACAAAGTCTTATGACCTCCAAACAGAGGGCCTCCATGTAAGCCTAGGCCACCAGGCCACAAGGACAACCCACCCCAGGATGGGTGTGCCACGTGTCCCTGGAGCAGAGATTTAATTGGAAGCTCTGAGGGCAGGAGTAGAAACGTGGAGGAAGAGATCAAAAAGTCAAGTGTTTAATTAGTCATCAATACACACACCTTAAGAATAAAGCAAACAGGGGCAAGCCCAGTGGCGTAGTGATTAAGTTTGGCATGCTCCACTTCAGGGGCCTGGGTTTGTGGGTTCAGATCCTGGGCTTGGACCTACACCACTCATCAGCCATGTTGTGGCAGCGTCCCACATATAAAGTGGAAGAGGATTGACACAGATCTTAGTTCAAAGCTAATCTTCCTCAGCAAAAAAAAAAAAAAAAGAATAAAAAGCAAACAGCTACATTATAAGGTAGAATCCAAAACTTCTCATGAATTTGTGCATGAACAATGAGAAAGAGTCTGTTTAAAGCCCCTCCAAGACCAGCTCTGTAATGGTAACAGAAAAGTGAAACTATCCTGCCCCTCCCCCTCCCTGGAGAGGTCAGAACTGCCGTAGGGGAGGGGGAGGTTAAGAAGGAGCTGGCAGAGTAAAGAAAGAAGAACCAGCCCCCTTCCTTGCTTCCCCTTCCCGGGTCTGGGGGAGGAGAGAAGCCCCGACTTTGAGTGAAGTGAGGGGTTTTGATGAGTCTGGGGAGCTGCACATGCTAACTACCGGGCCGAGACTTGAGGGGAATAAGGTGCCCAGAGGATTTGGCATGATCTGAAAGTAACCAAAGAGCCATGGCCTGGGGTCTGCCCTGGTTCCAAAGAAAGTAGCCGGGAAGAGGGGCCTGTCTCACAGGACGATATGCACAGATGAATCCAGTTATTTCCTATACAACCTGTAGGTCCTGCTCATGCAGCTCCGAGGGCTTCAGGCAAACCCTCCCTGGCTGAGGGATGGATGACACGTTGTTTGGAGGGAACCAAGGAGACCGCTCCAGGAGGGACGTTCAGAGACCTGGAACCACCTCCGGGCTGACTGCATCTCTGATTCCAGGTAGCCTAGAGGTTTAAAAAAAAGAGTGACCCGCTTTAATGATTCTCCAAGTTATCCTCTGGTCACCGAAGTGCACTCAGATGTGAGGTTGCCAGATAAAATGCGGGACGCCCAGTTAAACTTGCATTTCAGATAAACAATGACTGATTTTTTAGTCTAAGTGCGTCCCAAATATTGCAAAAGACATACTTAGACTGAAAACTTAGTCCTGATTTATTTGAAATTCAAATTTAACTAGGCATTCTGTATTTTTAACAGCTTTATGGAGCGAGAATTTATAAAGCATACAATTCGCCCATTTAAAGTGTAAAATTCAGTGGGTTTTGGCATAGTCATAGAGTCGTGCCACGATCACCTTGATCAATTTCCGAACATTTTCATCACCCAGAAAAGGAACCTGGTGCCCATTAGCAGTCACTCTCCATCCGCTTTGCCCAGCGCCATTCCCTAGCCGAAGATGTCCACTCATCTACTTTTCATCTCTAGAGATTTGCCTGTTCTGGGCATTTTATATAAATGGAATCATGCAATATGTAGTGTTTTAGGACTGGCATATTCTACTTACCATAATTTTTTCAGGGTTCATCCATGTTATAATATGTGGCAACATCTCATTCCTTTTATTGCCGAGTAACATTCCATCGTATGGACATAACAGATTTCGTTTATCCAGGCATCAGTTGATGGACATTTGGATTGTTTCCACTTTGAGCTATTGTTAATAACGTTGCAGTGAATGCACAAGTTCTTGTGTGGATACACAGTTTCATTTCTCTCGGGTATATACCCAGGGGTGGAATTACTGATCATATTGTAACTCTATGCTTAACATTTAGAGAAAGCGCCAAACCATCTTCCACAGCAGCTAAACTATTTTTTTATATTCCCAACAGCAGTGTACAGGGTTCCAATTCCTCCACATCCTTACTGGACTTCTTAGTTTCTGGTGTTTTTTTATCATAGCCATCCTGGTAGGTGTAAAGTGGTATCTCCTTGTGGTTTTGATTTACATTTCCCTGACGGCTAATGAGCATCTTTTCACCTGCTTACTGGCCATATGTGTATCTATCTTCCTTGAAAAAAATAGCCATTCAGATTTCTCTCCCATTTTCTTAATTGGGATGTTTATCTTTCCATTATTGAGTTGTAAGAGTTCTTTATATATTCTGAATACTAAACTCTTATCAGATATATGACTTGAAAATATTTCCTCCCATTCTGTGGGTTGTCTGTTCACTTTCTTGATTGTGTCCTTTGAAATACAAAACTTTACAATTTTGGTGATGTCGAATTTATCTATTTTTGTTCTTGTTGTTGCTTGTGTTTTTGTGGATATCACACCTAAGATGGCTTTGCTTAACCCAAGGTCACAAAGATTCACCCCTATGTTTTCTTCTCAGAGTTTTACAGTTCCCGCTCTGAGCTTTAGGTCTGTGATCAGTTGGGTACGTGGTATAAAGAAGGGCTCCCACTCCATTCTTTCGCATGTGGATATTCAGTTGTCCCAATGCTATTTTCCAGGCATCTTGTATTTTCATTTGCTAAATCTGACAAACCCGGTCAGAGTTTTAGCAACTGGAACAAAGTGTGGAGCTCCTGCAATCCTTGGTGGTTTAGGGTTAATCTTTCCTGGGGCGGTGCTTGTCCTCTTCTTTCCTCTCAGCATGAATTCACGTCATCCTCCTACCCTTGGCCTTAAACACCAGGTGGGGGCTGCAGAGGAGAGACCCCAAGCCCAGGCTCTGGTGGCATGTGCTGACAGTGGTGCCCTTGGCAACTTCCTGAAGTTTGACGTGGTCTGGTTGAAGCCAGCTTCACGGCTAGGGTTCAGTTACCTGCTCTAACCTCCCGTCTGCCTCAAGGTTGGCGCTCTAAATCCTGAAACAGCGAGTGACACTCACAAATGTTCCTTTCTCCCCATAAGTCAGCTCCCGCCCCAGGCCTCTGACATTTCCTTCATTTTAATGTGTGTACTTTTCCAGGATGGTGGGCACCAGAAGGACTTTCCCCTCTGCCCAGGTCCCCTGAGCCTGGCCAGCAGTGCCCTTTGGGCTCTCTGCCCACTGCCTCCTCGGTTCCCAGAAACACCCCTGTGGTCCGTGGGCCATTGGGCAGATTGCACAAAGGATTCTGCCTGTGAGAACTGAGAGAAACACTCGTACGTAGGACTGTATTCCTATGAGCTGGCATTGAGGCTGCTCAACACAGCCGCTTTCCGTGAGAAGACCCAGCCCAGGAGCCTGTACCCACTGCCTAGCACTTAGCCTGCAAGCCACTGGGTAATTTACTTTAAGGTTCCGACTCAACATGGCTCATAACTTTCTTCTGAGCCCATGAAATCACTTCCCCGGAACCACTCTGTTGTCTATGCAAGATGACCTATTCATTAGCAAGAGTGAATAACACCTTTATGGATTTTCCCACAAAGCCCCGCTGGGGGATGCATGACGGGGAGTAACCTCACCTGCAGAGGGGGATTAGGCAAGAGCCTACGACGCCTTCGAGTGCCTTGATTCATACCTGGGAATCATGACTGAACATCTCTTCTGAGCCTCATCTAGCCAACCCGGGGGGAGGGGGCGGGGGCATCAACACCATTCTGGGTTGACAGAAGACTCCGTGTCTCTTGATGGCCCCCTGGGATGAAGGCAGAAGAACCAAAAATATGTCCTTCTCTGTTCAAGACAGATTATGTTTTTCTATCTTCACCGTGGAAAACAAACCATTAAACTTTCACCTCACTAATTAAATTTATCATCACAATTAGACCTCAGCCTTGCCCTTCCCATGTGTATCAGTGAGGGCTCTACAAGGGAAACAGAACCAGGAGTGTGTGCGTGCGTGTGTGTGTGTGAGTGTGTGTGTGTATAGGGACAGACAGACAGATTGACTGATTTCAAGGAATTGGCACGTGCAATTGTGGGTCTGGCTGGGCATGTCTGAAGGCTGCAGGGCAGGCTGGAAACTTTGGGGCAGGAATGGAAGTTTCAGTCCACAGGTGGAATTTCTTCTTCCTCAAGGAAGCCACAGATATGCCCTTATGGCCTTTTGACTGACTGCACGGGGCCCACCCAGATTATGGATGATAATCTCCTTTACTTAAAGTGTCAACTCAAAGTCACATCTACAGACACCTCCACAGCAACACCCAGAGGAGCGTTTAATTAAATAACTGGATGCTGTTGCCAGGCCAAGGTGACACATGAAACCGACCTACGTCGAACTGTGAAATGCTTTTCTGTCACTGGGGGAGGTACACTGGCACTGCTATTTTCCAGATGAAGAAACTGAGACATACACACGCAGGGTGAGGAATCTGATAGCCGATCCAAGGCCACACAGATACAAGTGACTGAACTTGGGGGACACTAAAGAGTTATGAACCCAGGCCCTGGACCAACCCTGCAGAGGGCTCAAAACTCATGCAAGGGTCCTCGGGCCAGGGCCAAGTGCGGCCATCGAAACCTCACCAGAGACCCCACCCACCTCCCATCTCCCCTTCTCGGCACCCTCCCGGTTCTGATCATGTGTGTCCCCTGCTTAAAAGTCTTCAGTGGCTCCACAGCTCCTATAGGAGAAAGCCCAAATTCCTTTGCAGGAGACAAGAGACCGTTCACGACTTGGTCATGGCCTGCCTTTCCAGCCTCCTCTGCCGCTGAAGTTGGCCCTCTGACTTAGGCAGTGACACACCAGTGTATGTGCAGCCCCCACACAGTCCAGCTCTGCTGTGTCTCAGTACCTTTGCACATGCCATTGGTTTTCCCTGACTCCCCTTCCAACTTTGACCTCCTGAAACTCCTATTTCATCCTCAAAACCTATCGTAGTACCACTGCACCTAAGAAGCTCCCGGACCCTCACCGCTCTCCAAGTCTTTTCACCCGACCTTAGTCCCCACCTGGGGTGGATTCGGGGCCCCTGCTCCGTGCTCCACCCTCACTTTCTGCATTCCTCTATCTGTTCTGTTCTTATCAGAGTGTGACACAGTCAGGCTTTTATAGTCAATAAGCTGAGAAATTGAGAAACTATTTCACGACCTCTGTTTTTATGGGAAGAATGAGTCACTATAGACCAGAAATTGGCCACTTGCAGCCCACAGGGCAAAGCCGGCCCACTGCCTGGCTTTGTAAATAAAGTTTTGTTGGAACACAGCTGCGACCGTTCATTTCAGTATTGCCCGGAGCTGCTCCCATGCCAGAATGGCAGAGTTGAGTAGTTGTCCGGATGACCAGCAAAGCTTAAAATGCCTCCTATTTGGCCCTTTACATGAAAAATGTGCTGATCACTTCTACAGACTCATCAGCAAGAAGACACTTTTCCTCCTGTCCCCTCAGGAACACAGGCACACTCTTTAGTTCCACAACTCCTTACACCTAAAGGGTTAGCAACTGTTATGGGGTTTCAAGGACTGCCCGTGAAGACCTCCCCAGTCCTGATTTTTGTTAAGAGGAAGCTACCCAAGAAAGGCCAAGGCTTCATGGAGAAGACTCTGGAGAAGGAGTCTCAGATTGGGGGGCATTCCCTAAGTTTCTTTTCTTTTTTTTTTTTCCTGAAGAAGATTGGCCCTGAGCTAACATCTGTGCCAGTCTTCCTCTATTCTGTATGTGGGTCACCACCACAGCATAGCCGCCGTCAAGTGGTGTAGGTCCACGCCCTGGAACCAAACCCCAGCTGCTGAAGCGGAGTGTGCTGAAGTTAACCACTAGGCCATGGGGCCGCACCCCCACACCAAGTTTCTTAAAGTCTATGCAAATATGGTTTAACCGCTGGCTCAGGCCTTATTGACTTGTCACTCTCAATAAAATTCCAGGGAAAAGACCGCATAGAATTAAAGGATGTCTTCCATGGACTTTGAGATCCTCAGAAATCTGACACGTGAACTAGAACACATGACTATTTCACGATGGTCGAGCTCTGAATGGGGACATCAGGCATCCACTCCTCAAGAGAGAGATCAGCCCACAGAAGACAGAGGGAGACAGGGACAAATTCCTTCTTTCCCTCCCCTCCTCAGCTACCCAAGTCTCTGGAGTCGGGGTCCCAGGCCCTGAAATTAGCTGTGTCTTTGTAGCCAGAGGCCCCACCAGCAGGCTGGCTTCCCACAACAAACCACAAATCCACAGCGACAGTAGCCAGGATCTGAACAAAGAGCCATTCAGATGTCATTTCCCCCATCGGAAGATGCTCTGCTTCCCAGACAAGATCACTCGAGTAATTTCAGGTCAAAACAAGAGCCCCGGGGAAACCCTCATTTGGACGCTACCCTGACATAATTGCAGCTGTCTGCCAATTTTCTGAAGTCCTAGTTTTGGGTCAGAGCCACATTCACTCCAGGAAGGTCTTCGGCAAGTTCAACCACCTCAGGGTCTGAGAGATTGGTCAATATCCCCACTGAGAGACGACCAATGTCCACTTTGGTTTGCCCTTTCTAGGTGGGCAACCGGCATGACATATTTGCGTACTATGGTGGAGATCCCATTCATCTCAAATATACACTTCCGTGGGAGATGGCACAGCCCCCACCTTCTGGCCAACCCAGGAGAATTTCCCCAGGATCTCAAATCATTTGCAGAGCCGTGTGGCCATTTATCACATTGCTATCATCTGCTCTGAAGCTCCACACAAGGGAATCTGAAAAAAATACCATGTTCCAGAAAAGGAAAAAATATTCCATCCTCCCCCTCCCCAAGGGAAGCCAGAAACTACATTTGTTTTTCCAAAACACTCATACCAGAGGCGGTACAAGGGGCTGGAGAGATTTCTCATCAAAGGGATTCAAGACAATGACAATTTCCAACATGATTGGAATTGCAACAACAGAAATGACTGCTCTGCTACTCAAAAACTTTTTAATTGCCTTGGCTGATCTCAATCCTTGCTTCCAGTAATTTTATTACCATTATTGGGTTTTTTCCTTTTTTTTTTTTTTTTTTTAGAAAATGTCTCAGTGTGTTTCCAATAGTTGTCATGGAGAGTTGGCAGCACAAAGACAAAATTACTTCAAAGACTCATGTCCTCAAGACAAACACCAAAAAAAAAAATGTTTTGCAGGAGAAAAAGAAAGGAACTTTGACGACCAAAATATTGTGATATGGTCTATAAATTCATTTCTCCCTCTGGCACCCATTTGGATCCTCACCATCTGCCATCACCTACAAATTATTGGCTTTTATTACAATGTTATGATTATACATGACAGCAAATACAAAACTTTAACAAATTAACAAAGCATAATTAACGCCAACTGATAAGTGATTGAAAAGCAGCTGCGAATAGAAGGACTAACGGGCGCGAAAGGCCCCAGGGAGCGCGTCCACAGGCAAATGTTTGCAAACATCTTCGTAAGGAGACTATTTGTCAGTTTGAAGGCACAGGCCAATTACCAATATCAAGAGACATTTCATAACTTCTGAGCAATTGTAGAAGCAATGACTGCTGAATAATTCACAAAGTCACCCAACAAGTACATACAAGTTCCGTGATGCTGGGTGTGAAGACGAAGCATTCTACATTTTTCACAAACATATCCATGCAAAAGACCTCAAAGCATCAGGACCAAATATATATATATATTTGGAGTCAGGTGAAAATTGTGGGGTAGACACATGTACAGTGAACCAGAGAGCACCATGAGGCTACGCTATGGAAACGGATAGAGTTGTGCTCCAAGACTCAGCAAGCTAAATTACTGGAATTACACTTCAGGTAGTACGAGAAAGAAAGCACATAATTCCAAGACCATGTGCTCTTTCTAACGTGATGGAGCTTTGAGAACAGACAGCTAACAGAAGACAAAAGATAGAAAAATCAGTCATGTTTCTGATCATGCATGCCTCCCTTCTTAGGTCTTTCTAATGATTGTGGGAAATACTCAGCCTTCCTTTTCTCATATTTCCACCCTTCCCCTCTTTGGGAGACAAGGGTCCCCAGTAGATTGTACGCCCTTTTGAGGCCCGTCACTGTCTTCTCCTTACTGCCCAGTTCAGCCCTGGTGATCATTCATGCCTATTGTACAATCCCATTTATACCTTTGCTTTCTCTCTTTTCTCTTCCCTCCCTTTTAGATGCTACTGGAACATTTTTCCTTTTCAATATTCTCCTTTTAGAAATTTAGAAGCTTCACCTTTTAAGTCTCATCTGTAATTCTTTTCCTCCTCATTAAGCGCCAAGTTCCACTGGAAAATCGTGAGGGACAAGCAATCAGGAGAAAGAAAGAATATTTAAAAGAAATTTAAAAAAAATAAAGCTACTATCTTGGCAGCCAGAACGTAGCCAAGAAAATCAACCTCATGCAAGCTTACGAGATCTTAATCACATTGATGTGAGGCAATTTGGGAAGTCAGAGACACCCTGCAAAGGAAAGAAATCTTTTCCTCACAACAACACAGGGAGGGTTTGGTTTTACTGAACCGAAACACAACTGCGTGATAATTTTAACCTCTCCCTTGCACGCCTGTCCTCACACCTTTTGGTACACATTGAAGACTCTCAATAACACGAATGGAGGAGCCAGCACACTCCCTTCTGGTTCCTTCCAGCCTAGCTTGGAAATCTCTCTAGAGAATCTGTAATCCCGCCCCATGGCCACCCACTCAACACTCCTTTCCCTCTGTGTTCACCCTACAAAGGGAACTTTTCAGGCGTGGGGTCCTATCAGCAGCCTTGACGAGTTCTCCCCGGGAGGGATGGGTTTCTGGTGAGCCCCCCTCTCTCCTTACCAAGTATATTGGTTTCCTATCGCTGTTGGAATAAATGACCGAAAACACTGTGGCTTAAAACAGCAAAAACTTATTCTCCTACAGTTCTAGAGGTCAGAAATCTGAAATGGGTAACACTGGGCCAAAATCGAGGTGTGAGCAGGGCCGGTTCCTTCTGAAAACTCTAGGGGACAATATATTTCTTTGCCTTCTCCAGCATTCTAGCAGCTGCCTGCATTCCACCGCACCTCCCTCCACCTTCAAAGCCAGCAACGGCAGAATCAAGTCAACATGAGTTGGCACATAGAGGAACCATTTTTGGGTGGTAGGTGTTTTCATGCATGTGATGGTTTCCATTATGATAGAGAGAGTTGAGAGTGAATAATAAATTCATAATAAATGAATATTCACTTATTCATAAATATTACTTAAGGCTTCCATGTGCCAGGCAGTGTGCTCTAGACACTGAGTGGACAGTAGTGAACTGGATAGATAGCATCTCTGACCCAGGAGTCTCGAGTTTTCCGCCAGTATCCGTGAACCTGGCAGGCTGACTCGTTCGGTTGCCAGTAGAGTAAAACCTAGGCCTCTTCACAATTCTTGACAATGTTTTCAAAAAGTATATGTCTTAAGACCTTTATACACAAAATTTTAATTTGGCCTACAGAGTGTGATCAAATGCTGAGAATAACTTTATTAACAAGATATTAATTTTAGAAGCCTTCTCACTGAGTCGAAAAGCAACTGAATCCCAAAGAAATGTAGTAGATACTAATTTACTATCCTTTGATTCAATAAAAAGATTGTTTTCCTATTCCTAGGATGGTTCACCAGTTTGTAGGTTGTCCAGGGTGACAGAGAATGCCTTGTGCCCACATGGGTCCCTCTGCTGGCTAGCACACAGCTGGACCAACTTTCCCATTTTCTCTTGCAGACAGGTGGACGTGTGACTGTTCTGGCCGATGGAACACGGGCAGGAGGAACATGCGCCACTTCCTGATCTGACCCATAAAAATCCCTGTGCAATCCTCCGTACACTCTATTCCCACATCTGCTGGCTGAATGGAGAGGATGCTAACGACCTGGAGAATGGTACGGCCATAAGACAGAAGGAGCCCAGGTCCTTGAATGATGTTGTAGAGCAGACTTCCTCCCCATCAAATTTCCACCCACCACCAACCGGACTTTACATGAGTGAGGAATCGATTCTATTGTACTAAGCCACTAAAATTTTGGGGTTGTTTGTCGCAGAGATTAGCCTATGGTGACTAATCCAAACAGTTTCTGTATCTGAATCTCAGAATTGCCACACACACACACACACACACACACACATGCGTGCGCGCGTACATATGGATAAGTGACTCTGCAGAGCTATGTGGAGAGAAATACCAGAACACGGCTACCATCTATTATCACACTTAATCTTCTCTCTCCCAATCTTGCAGGAGCCTCTAACACAGAGAAATGTCCCAGATTATGTATTATAACTGCTGTTATTTTTAGCAGGTTTACAATGTTTTATAAATTATATATGACCGCTCTTGCTTATGGAAAAATACCATAAAATGCTGCTTATTTCAGAAGGAGGCTCAGATTATCAACAAAGGAGCTAATTCAGCCCTCCTTGTGGATACTGAGAATTCAGTGTCTGTGAGCTTTGTCGGGCTGTGTACGCAACAGAGCAGCCCCTGGCACTTTCTTTATTGATCAAATGGTCTCTTTTACGGAAGCCTCAGTGAGCACATGGCTAAGGAAAGAACACAGCCAGCTCCTCAGTCCCGATGGAAGATCTCGAGCTGCTTTGGTCTTTATTTAAACACCAGTCGAAATTCTCTGAACCAAGACGCCCTCTGTGGCAGGGGAAGAGACTGACCAATGAAATGCATGGTGTCCAGTCCAGCCTCCGCTTTCTCCTTTTCTGACCTGTAGCTATCCAGGGAACACTTCTAAAATGGGATTAATAAAGACGTGATGTGGCAAGTGCTTACGGGAGACACACTACATGGAAAGTGCTGTGCTCGGCACCTAGGAAGACACTGGGTGGGAAGGGCACAGCTCGCTCAGCTGGCCTGCCTCGTAGGGCGACTGTGTTTTGCATTTCTCAAATTCGCAAAGCGTTTCTCAAACATCCCGCCTCGTCCACTCCCAACAGTACTGTGAGGTAGGCAAGGGCTGCTGCCCCATTTTGTGGGTGAAGACACTAAGGTTTGGAAAGCCCAAGGGATCTGCTGAAGGTCAGGCTGCTGGTCGGTGGCAGAGCTGAGACCGAAACGCAGATCTGTTCCACATTCAGTTCAATGTCTCTCCCACGTCACTACACAAATGTGACACTGAATTACAACGGATCCAAGTTACGATCAGTAACAGAAAATGTTCAGAATTTGAGAACCCAATGATTCATAGCTCAACCAACAAAGTCCAACCTCGAGATGAAGTTATCTGTATTGTACACACAGACACACACAGACACACACACAGAGGCACAAGCAATCCTCTCCCCTCACCCCTTGAATTTTCTAGAAAGTTCCCTCCTCTCTTTCCTTTGTGCAGCTCGCGTTTACAGCTGCTCCTGGAGGGAAACCACAGGGTTAAGTCACCAAGTGGCCGTTTCCTCAGGGACGAGGTCACCTACAGGATGACCCTCAGCTGGAATCACTTGTTAATGCACCCCCAGCTCGGTCCTGCTGTGACACCCCTTCTTAGGATTCTGATTCTCCCTTGGAGCACATTACGGCTTGCACACTTGCTGAAAGACACCGATGATGACCATGACGGAGCATTTACAGGGCCCAACACCTTTCTTCCACTGCCCCTCCAGTGCCCCAGAGCAGACTGGAGCCGGCCTGCACTGACCGAGGCAAGCAATAAGTCCATACATGGATGGACCTCAGCTTCCTAATGACGCATGCCCCATGAGGACCAGGACAATGTGGTCCACAGCCTAGAACCTCCAAGAACACTGCACCTCCTAGCACACTGTCTCGGGCAGGATGGAGTTAATGAGGCCCCAGCAAAGGGCCTCACTCTCCTTCTCCTCCCGCCCCACCTCTTCCCAGAGCCTGGGGAAGCCCACCAGGCTGTAGCCCTCCTCCAAGGGAGTTGTCACCACGGCTCTCTATGCCTGATCCCCCATGACCCTACCCGGCCACCCCAACGCTGACAGGCACCTAGGAGTTGGCCTGGCATGAGCCCTCTGACCAGGCACACTGATATGAAGACCCCCAGAAAGACTCCAGCTCTAGGGTGGATGAAGCTGACAGGGCCTGGGGCCCATGGTCTCCCGTCCGTCCCTGTGGCCCCTTCCATCTGCACAGGCATCCCGATGAGTCTCCAGTTCTTCCTGCCCATGGCCCCAAGGAGGGAAGCTCTGGACAGCAGCAGCGATGGAGGCGAGGTGGGCCGGGGACACAGTGACAGCCAAAACGAACGCTCAGCCCTCCAAGGAGTCACCAGATTCCAGAGGAAAAAGACGACTGGGCGTGTGGGAGGCCTCCTGTTCGACACGATAGCCCTGCTCTCTCTGAGGCCTCATTGTCTTTCTTGTCCCCCGTGTTCCTGATCATCAGCCCCGGCAGCAGGGGTAATCTGAGCACGCTCCCTGAGATCCCAGACTGAATGCCCCTCAGCGCCTCTCACAGTCCCTGGGCCACAACCCTTTGCAGCTCGCTCGCCTCATTCTTCATCTATCTCAACCCTCCCTGGCTCACCTTCCATGTGTCTTATTACATCTGCAAAATCTTCGGGCCTCCACCCACCACACAACATGCTTAGAGGGCAGCTTTGTTGCCCTGTGGCATAGCGCTCTGATCCCGCACGCCCACCTCTCCATGCTAGCTCAAGGTGCTCCACTCCCACGCCTCCCCAGCCCCACGTGTGTGGTGCAGAGACAGGAGGAGCTGGTGTACAGGCACCAGGGCTGCAGGATGAAACGTCATGAGCACACAAGGTGGCATTCAGCTTCCATCCTCTGTGCGGGTCAACATTAACCAAGAGCCACCGGCGTAATGTCCAGAGATGGAAGAGAACCGTGGGGGCAACAAGATGAAAGTCAGCACTGAAAATATCGCGGAGGGATTGCGAGTCTTCTGAGAGTGAATGCCTGCTTCTCATTTCTGTCTCACACCAACTACCTTAAAATATTGCACAGCCGTATCCAGAAAGAGCAGAGAGGCATGGACTTAAGAACTGCTGTTGAGCAAGAAATACTTACCTGTAGAACTAAGGATAAGTTAGTTAAAAGAATAAATAAATATATCCACTCCATAATGGACAGAGTGAGGTATGCAATGGCTTTAGCTCTGATAATGAAATGTGGTAAAACTGTAACAAATGGTGCATGATGGGCAGTGTATATGAAAAGCAGAGTAAGCTTTCTGATCGTTACTTGAAAACCGGTGCTGGGAAATAAGAAGAGGAGGAGAAAGAAGAGGTTAATAGTTATTTCAATATTGCTCATGGTAGGGAACCAAAAGACCAGGAGCAAAAGTAAAAGACGACACCATGGGTGTTATATACAGCTATGAGTAAAAGGTAACCATTAGAACAGAAACATAAGCCTTTGGTGGTGGATTAAAGATAGCCTTTTGGTCTTTGCTCCTCCTTCTATTGAGAGGTGGAAAGGAATTGTTTAAATCTCCTTAAATCTGGGCCAGCCTGGGATACCGGTTTAACCAACAGAATGTGGTGAAAGTGACATCCTGAGACTTCTGAGGTTGGGTCCTAAGAAGCCATGTGGTTTCTCCCTTGGCTTCCTTGAGCATGAGGAGCCCTGAGCTACCATGTAAGAAGTCTAACCACCCTGGCAGTGCTTTGCTCAAGAGTCCCAGTTGAGCCCAATCTTCCAGCATCCACTTCAAGTCACCAGACTTGGGAATGAAGCCACCATGAGCCCTCCAGACCAACCCATCCACCAGCTGAATACCACTGAGGGACCTCTGTACCTGCCTCCTGGAAGAGAAGAACCACCCAGCCAAGCCCTGCCCAACCACATGACACAAAATCATGGATTGATGTGAGTTCATGATGTATGTTATCTTTAAGAAATTACACACTGCCTACTGACAAGGCCTAGAAATAATGATGGACCCAGGAGCACTGAGCATCCATAGTGCCATATTGTGGTCTCTAAATCCCATTTTCCACCAAAAAGAACCAGGGCTGCTTGGAGGAATGGCAGATCCCAGGTCTGAGCAGGAAATACACAAGGTAAATCTAAAATTTTGTCATCCAGAAAATAAGGAAGCTACCAAAAATTACCATAGACGTGTCAGAAGAAATCAGGAGTCAATCTGAATAAGCTCCTACTCACCAAAAATGGTACCATTAGAGCATCAGTAAGACTAGTAACTGCAGTAGATTAAATCCGTGAGTTCATAATAGTATTTAAAAGCTCATTGGTCACAGTTGGAAGATGGTATTGAACACATCACTACTTTGAAAATGGATAAAGAAAAAAGATCTGGCATTTATCGTGCCTTGCCTCCACAATACAAATTGTGGGGTGATAAAAGAATTGATGAGAAAAAGGATGCCAATTAATAAACAAAGAATGACCTCATGTCAGCATCGTGAAACTCCTAATGAATTAATCGCTGTAGGCAATGCTAGCCAGCCCTGGCAGTCTAGTGGTTAAGATTCGGTGCTCTCACCCCTGGGGCTCCAGTTCATTTCCTGGTCAGGGAATCACATCACTATCTGTCGGTCATCATACTGTGGCGGCTGTGTGTTGCTGTGATGCTGAAAGCTATGCCACCAGGATGTCAAATACCTGCAGGGTCACCCTTTGTGGACAGGATTCCGTGGAGCTTCCAGACTATACAGACTAGGAAGAAGGGCCTGGCCACCCACATTTGAAAAAAACGGCCACGAACACTCTGTGGACAGCAGCAGAGCGTTGTCTGATAGAGCGCTGGAAGGGGAGAGGATGGCACAAAAAGCCCGGGCAGATTCCGCTCTGCTAGACACAGGCTCCCTACGAGTCGGAATTCACCCATGGCACTAACAACAACGAGGTAACACTAATCACAAGAAAAGAGAGACCCTCAGGTACTTCCCATGCAAGGACTCAAAGACATCGACAAAGTGGTCTTAACACTCCCCAAAACTAGAATCTGATCAAACTTCTAGATCCAACTACAATGAAGAAGGAGACGGAAGGATAGACACACAGGTGAAACAAATCACGGGGACCCCATCAAATTACAGGGCAAATGTGTTGGTTTCTTCGATAAATAAATTACAAGAAAATAAGAGAGACATGGACCAATCCAAACCAACCAACCTTGTTTGGATCCCAATTCAAATTCAAATGAACTGTCAAAAACGAAATAAAATCCACAAGACAATCAAGGAAATGTAAACACACATGTAAATGTCAATATATGGTGATATTAAAAAATTATCACTGGTTTTAGATGGGATAACGGTATTGTGTTTTATTGGTATTATTTTTTTTAAGTTGTTCTTCTTTTCTTATCTTTCAGATACACACTGAAATATTTAGAGGTAAAATTATAGAATTTCTGGAAAATGCTTCAAAATAATTTGGGGTGGGGGGATTAGAAGGTTAGAAGAGACAAGATCGGCCACGTATTGATCATTGTCAGCGCTTCAGGCTCATGACAAACTGCTCTCTGATTTGGTATATGTTTTTAAATTTCCATAATAAAAAGTGTTTAAATCATGCTTCCGAAAAATTTTCAGGGATACAGAAAAATGCTTATGATGCAGTATTACGTAGAAAAAGGCAGGAAAACAAGTCAATACAGCAAGACCCAAGCCATCCAAATCAATATGTTCTGTTCCAAAATGTTCACAGTGGCTATCTTGGCTGGTCAGGTTAGACATAAATTTCATTCCTTACTCGACACTCTAATTTTCCAACGTTCTACAATGGGCACGTACAACTAGGATAATTAGGAAAAACAGATATTTATTTTCTTTCTTTTCCTAAAGATTGGCACCTGAGCTAACAACTTGCCAATCTCTTTTTTTTTTTTTTTTTTTTTTGCTTTTTCTCTCCAAATCCCCCCCAGTAAATAGTTGTATACTTTTTAGTTGTGGGTCCTTCTAGTTGTGGCATGTAGGATGCCGCCTCAACATGGCCTGATGAGTGCTGCCATGTCTGTGCCCAGGATCCGAACCAGCGAAACCCTGGGCCGCCAAGGCAGAGCGCATGAACTTAACCACTCGGCCATGGGGCTGGCTCCTTTATTTTCATTTTTAAAAGTAGAAGAACTATGAGCCATTTGAAGTAATACTCTTGAGTCTTCAGCCATGTGTTTGAGTAACATCCTCTCCAGGAGGGCTCATACCCTCCCACGGTGCATCTCAGAGCTTAACATCCACGTCTGGGGTGAGGTGGTGAGGGGCCGCTCAGTTTTTAACATGAACCGCCATATCATGGAATGAAGGATTTATTTGTGCTTCCAGAATTCCACTCAGTGTTACCAAAGGAATGAAAAAGAAGTCCCATCATTTCATATATTTGACTACCTGAGTGTCCTTGAAGAAACAGAGCCTGTTAAAAAAATTATTAGTAGGTAATCCTTTTTCTAGAAACTTCTGTGCCAGAACTTGGGCATTTTACCTTTTTTGTTTTGGTGAACGATATGGTCCAGAGGATTCCACGCAGTCTTCTAATGCTTTTCTCCAGGCGAAATCAGACTGTCAGTCCTCGCAGCATGGGTGGAACGTGGCTGGCCGTATTGCTCCCGGCGGCCACTCCCTCAGAGACCCTGAGCTGTGCCACCGCCTACAAGCAGGGGATTCATTTTCCAGCGGAGTGTTTGTGTGAAAGGAATTTGTACACCAGTGCCTTCTTAGGAAGCTTTCTTTAAAATCATGTAAAAGGAATGCTGATAGAGATCTGAGCGAGGCTTATGTTACCCACCAGCTTAGAAAGTTCCGGAAAGGTTCGAAATGTCAGCACAGCTATCAGCAGACCTTTTCCACTCCCATGGAGTCACTTATACCCTGGGAGAATCTGGCTGGATATTTTTCTCCATAATCTCTTGGATTTCTTCATGGTTTTGTTTTCTTTTGTTTTTTCTTTTTTTTTTTTTTTTTTCTTTCTCTATCTTGCCTGTGGAAAATTTGACCTTTCTGGTAAAAATCTGAACTTGGGGATTTCTTGGATTTCCTGCTCGGAGATCATCATCCCAACATCTCCACATGGTGTCTGCACATGAGCACCATTCCCGGCGCCTGCACTTCATTCCTTCTCTCTCGGGTGGGTCCCACGTGTCTTCTCCACTCGCAAGGAACCACCGCAGGGTTGTAAGTTCTGTTTCTTTGATGGCAAACTAGAGACACCAAGAGGCTAAAGGACTTGCCGCCGAGGAACTTGGCTCCAAATTTGCTTGCCTTCAGAGCCCCGGCTGGCTCTCCTTTGCGAGGAGCACGGTGCTGAAATGTGCATCCACACTCTCGTGCTCCGACATCCAAGGAGGCCTCCCATTTACCCGCTACATCTTCCCAAACAAGAGGCCGTGGCATCTCCCTGCAGGGCTTCATTTCCCGACCACAGGCACATCTGCTGCGACCACGTCTACCCCGGGAGCGACAGGGGAATGAGTCAAAGTCACAGTACTTGGACCGGCTTTCCAATAAATTTCACAAGATGGAATTGCAATTTACAGAGGTCCCGTATACCGGAATCTAAACTTACCCATGTAGGGGGCAAAGCTAACTGTGAAGTTAGAGGAAAGAAGAGCACTGTTCTTCAGCAAAGTAGAAGAAAAGCTCCAATGACTCACCCACCTCCCTGACTTCACCCAGATACAGAGAAAGAGATGATTCCGGGGACCTAGGACAGAAGCATGGGTTTTTGCACTCCAGCACATGCTATCCTGCCCGCCTCAGGGCTAACAGCAGACAACAGTCCATTCGCTGTTAAGGTCCGGAAGCAAAGTCCGGCCTTCTGAAGCCCCCATTTGAAGAGGAGGGAGTTGAACCTTTCTTTTCTCTTTTGCTGTTTGCAAACCATCTTTCATCACCAGCCATCAGATGTGAGGGGGCAACCACTCAGGCCCCTCCCCCAGAGAGCCTGGAGCAGTGGGCATTCAACACGGAGGGGCAGCTGGGTGGAGGGGGGAGCCCAGAGTCCAGGGCAACGAGGAGCTGGGCACAGGAGAGCAGCTGCTGGGCTGCGGCCAGGCGGCAGTGAGAGAGAGCTCCTTCTCCTTTCTCTTTGCACAGAAGCATTCTGCCTCACTGCGAAAGGTCTGAATAGGTGAAGTCTCCCACAGAGCATCTCAGACTGCAACGTGCACGGGGGTCATCTGGTTCAAATGCAGATGCTGCTTCAGCAGGTGGTGGCGGGGGGGAGGCAGGGGTGGTGGTGGGGGTTGTGCTGAGAATCTGCATGTTAACGACTCAGGGTTGGTATAGACACCACTGGTCCACGAGGAGGACACTTTGAGTAGCAAAGGTTTAGAGCTGGACTGTCCAATATGGTAACACTAGCTACTGTGGCTTTTGAGCCCTTGATATGCTGGCCGGAAATGAGAACTGAAACGTGCTACAAGTGTAAAAAATACTGAGGCCAGCCTGGTGGCCCAGCGGTTAAAGTTTGCCCGTTCCACTTCAGTGGCCCAGGGTTCCCAGGTTCGGATCCCTGGTGCGGACATGGCACTGCTCATCAAGCCATGCTGTGGTAGGCGTCCCACATATAAAGTAGAGGAAGATGGGCACGGATGTTAGCTCAGGGCTAATCTTCCTCAGCAAGAAGAGGAGGATTGGCAGCAGATGTTAGCTCAGGGCTAATCCTCAATAAAAAAATAACACTGGATTTTGATTTAGAATGAAACGATGAATGTCAACATCTCAGTAATTTTTATATTGACTATATGGTGAGATGATAATATTTTGGATGTATTGGGTTAAATAAGCTATATTATTAAAATGAACTTCACTCCTTACTTTTTTTAATGTGGCTATGAGAAAATTTTAGATTACATGAGGGCCCACATTACATTTACATAGGGCAGCACTGATCCACTGGACTCCCAAAGCTTTAAAGCTATAACTCTTGTAAGTATTCTCAAAGACCGTTTTATATCTGCCTCTTTCTTGAGAATTTACACAATTTGTGAGCTTGCCAAAATGGTCTCGTCAACCTACCTCTTCCATCTAGGAAGCAAAAGAAAAGGAGCTAATGGAAGCCACATATTTATCTGCCACAAAATTTCCCCTCACCCCAGCCAAGGCTTCCATTGAATATTATCATGGTGGCCTCTGATGTATCCAATTCCAGGGATCAGAAGCCTGTCCTTGTTAAAATGGCGGTTAAGTCTATTCAACAAAATATTCTCTGAAGCCCAGCTACCATCCTCCTTTCCCATAAAACAACAAAGGTGATTAGAGCCCCAGGCCACATCTCTGCTTGACCAGCACAAGCCAGTCAACCCTTCCTGTCTAATGATAACTTCCCCCCTCCCTTTCTCATTAATGTCTTTCCGCAAAGGTCTTTCTCATTAGCCAACGCTTCTGAAAGAAAAGGGTTGTTTGTGTGAAGCCTCATTAGTTGTAAGACTCCAAAGGATTTTGCAAACAGTTTCCACCAGTGACTTCCAAAGCTTGTGTAACATTTTGTGCAGAATGCGTGGGCCCCTTCCGCGAAGCAGGCGTTTCCAGAAGTGTTTACTTTGCAGAAGTAAGTGTGCACGCTCGCCCTTCCTTTTGAAAGCTTCCGCACGTCCACACGACCGCTGGAGTGTTGAACAGACGGACAGTCCCCTCTCCATGGCTGGCCTGGCCCTCTCCACGCCTGTCCTCTGACGAGCTGCCTTTCTGTGACTTGACACATCTGGATTGACCGTGGCTGTGGTTACGACTGGGTTATTCACAGTCAAGGTACGGACCGGGGCCCAGCCCTCTGAATGGAAGCCATCCAACCAAGTCAACCAAGTTTAAGAACGGAAAGGCCCTAGACGGTCGTGTTATGGGTTGAATTGTGTTCCCAAAAAACACATGTTGCAAACGCCATGCTATAGACTGAATATTTGAGTCCCCCCCCCAAATTCACATATTGACATCCTAACCCCCAGTGTGATGGTAACAGGAGGTAGAACTTTTGGGAGGTGATCAGGTCACGAGGGATGACCCTGAGGAATGGGATCAGTGCCCTTGCAAAAGAGACTCCAGAGAGCTCCTTGCCTCTTCCGCCACATGAGGACACAGCGAGAAGGCGCTGTCTGAGAACCAGAAAGCAGGTCCCACCAGACAAGGAATCTGCCCACGCCTTGATCTTGAACTTCCCAGCCTCCAGAACGGTGAGAAAGAAATTTCTGTTGTTTACGAGCCACCCGGTCTATGGGATTCTGTGATGGCAGCCCAAACAGGCCAAGATGCTCTACTCCTCGGAATGTGACCTCACTGGAGGAGGGTCTTCACGGAGGTCATCAAGTTGAGATGAGGTCATGAGGGAGGACCCTAATCCAATTTGACGGGTGTCCTTATAAAAAGGGGAAATGTGGACACACATCGTGCAGTGATGGGAGCCCTTTTGCCCCGGCATCTCTTCTCAGGTGCACCCTGGGGTTTCCAGCACTGCACGATGTCATGACTGTGTCACTGGCTCAGGGATCACGGTTGATTCTGTGTGTGCCCTCCTCCTTCTTGGTGCTGGGAATGCCCAGGGCAGAGTCTGCTGTCTTTGGCTCTAGGGGGCCGCCGTTCTTTGAAGACAGTTGTTGCTCGTGGTGACTTGAAGGCTGGGTGGGGGTTCTCCTCCAGTCCCTTGAACCAGCAGATTAGAGGTTATCTGATTCCCCACAAGGAGCTGATTCCCAGGCCGGGTTCATGTGGGTCCGAGCCTCTGCCGTCAGCTACGTTTATTTTCCAGTCTCTGTTTTTCCCTCCCTTCCCACACAGGTTTCAGTTTCCTTGCCTTCTGCCTGGTCTTTCTGTCTAAATGTCCCTTGCTTGTGTCCCACACACACCCTTCCTTGTCCTGTCCTCTTAGTAACCCTTCTGTTATTCCGCCATGCCCAGGGCAGACCTATGTATTGCTCCGGTCTCTCACAAACAAAGATCCAAAAGATGTAATTCGAATTCATTCTGCCCCTTTTAAAGGTCTTGTCAAGGGCACTGAGGCCAAGGATGAAGGGGAGAAATTCTGAAAGTTGGTTTTCCAGTTCATTCCATTTCTACACCCACATCTTTTGTGATGACAATGCATGAGAAGCATCAGAAGAGAAGAAAAGAATTCTGGCTCGGAGTCTCTGCTGTGTGACTTGGGGTAAGTCACTTACCACCACAGGATCTCCGTCTCCTTGTCTCTAAAATGAGTGTTAGATTGGATAATGATCTCAGATGTCTCACATTTGAACATCAAAGTTATCATCTTGAATTATTTCACAAGTAGAGCAGGGATTACATAAATCTGAGGTTTGCGATCGACTGTATTAGTCAGCAATTGCCATGATAACACTACCTAATGAACAATCCCAAATCTTCGTGGCTTAGAACAGCAGACATCCACCTCTTGCTCACAGTTCTGCAGGTGAGCTGGGGCAGCTTTGCTCCGAGCTGCAGACAGGGCTCAGTCGACTCCATATATCTCTCCACCTGGGACGCAGGCTAACCTGGCAGCCCCCACAGGGGTTAGGTTCGTCTCATGGTAAATGGCAGGGGCACAGAAGCCAGCCAACCCCCTGAGCACTGCCTGTGTCACATCAGCTCACATTCCGTCAGCCAAAGCAAGTCACGTGGTCCAGGCTAACATCCACATGGGAGGGAAACACCTCACCAGGGACGCTGTGCAAAGGCCGGAGGGAACGAAGAATGGAGAAGAAACCTATTGTCTACCACAGCCAGGCTCTCTGACCCTCTGAATTCCAGGCAAACTTACATGGCCAGGTGTTATGGGTTGAATTGTGTCCCCCCTCAAAAAGATAAATTCGAGCCCTAACACTCCCCAGGAGCTCAGAAGGCGTCCCTATATGAGATAGGGTCTTTACAGAGGTAATCGAGTAAAAGTGAAGTCATTGGGTGTCCCTAATCGTCATCATTGTGAAAAGGGGAAATTTGGACACGGAGGAATATAGAGGGGAGACGACGTGAGGACACAGGGAGAAGACAGCCGCTTACAAGCCAAGGAGAGAGCCTGCGACAGACCCTTCCCGACAGCCTCAGACAGGCCCTGCCCACACCTCTATCTCGGACTCGCAGCCTCCAGGCTGTGACACTGTCCATTTCTAATTATTCAGGCCACTCAGTCTGTGGCACTTTATGACAGCACCCTAGACAACCAATACACCATAGACGCACATTTGTCTGGGGAGAGGGTTCGTAATTTTTATTAGATTCTTGAAAAGGATTCATGATCCACCAACGCAACGCAGCGAACGCTACTGTGAGGGACAGTGACATTGGCTACAGCGAGAAGGCAGGGGCAGCACACTGGCTCCGGGTCCGTCCCCGCTGCCCGGAGGCCTGACGTGGTCCAGGCCCCTCCTAGGACATCTCCAGACACTCGCCCGCCCCAAAGAGGCCCACAGCCCTGGAAGACAGGCTGCCTGGCTCCTCCTCAGTCCTCTTACTTCCAGGGCGGGCCAGGTCTGTTTGTTTCCTTGGGGTTTCGTTTGTCCTTGATCAGGAAGGACCAGGTTAGGGCAAACTAGGGGACAGCTAGAATCTCAGTGGTCGGCACTCACCAACCAGCATATTTTCCGGGGCCCCAGGCCACTGGCCAAAAATCAGTTCAATTAATATCAATTGACCGAATAACCAAGAGGCTAAATTTGCCATATTAACTGACTTTGATGATTTATAGGTTTGAACTTAAGAACTTCAAGAGAAATGTATTAAAAGAGTTAACAAGAGTTCAGCTTCTGGTAATTGAATATATAGAAAAACATATTTCACAATCGCCAACAAAAATTTAGCATTTAGTAGTGAAATTTTTCATATCATGCTGTCATCTAAAAGAAATAAGATTTAGGGGCCAGACCCGTGGCCTAGTGGTTAAGTTTGGCACATTCTGCTTTGGCAGCCTGGGTTCAGTTCCTAGGCAAGGCCCTACACCATTCATCAGTGGCCATGCTGTTGATCACCCATGGGGACCTGCTCTCTGATCTCAGCTCTCTCATTTCCCAGTGCCATCACCGTCCTCTCCTTTTCAGAATCTGCAACAAGACCCTCTTTGTTAATGCATTTCTATCCCATTCTCTGCCTTGCCTACCTGCCTGCCACCTCCAAGAATTGTACTTATGTCCTAATGCGGACGCACTGTGGAAACAAACCCGTTACCTAAGCAACGATGGCTTGGTGGGAAACTTCGAGCACAGTAAAGGTGGGGATGGGGAAGTTTACTAGCAGCAGAGGGACCCACGCGATGGAGAAATTCTGAAGAGGGATCGTAAGACTCTGCCTGCCTGCTTAACAGAAATACGCCCAGAGAAAAAAGCGTGTACAGTGTCGTATAGAGAGGGACTCAGGGTCGGCATAGACACGCCATGCACGGATGCAGCCTCGACGCAGGGAGGCTGGCCCATCGAGGATGCTCAAGGCTGCAGATGTCCCTCTGGGACGTGTCGCACTGGTTAGCCTCCTCATCATTTGTTTTAATTGAGCTGAAATTTGCATAATGCAAGAGTAGCCATTTGCAAGTGAACAATGCAGGGGCATTTAGCACATTCACCATGTCGTGCAACCACCGCCTCTGTCGAGCTCCAAACATTTTCATCACCCCAAATAAAACTCTGTAGCGGTCAAACATGCTCCGCGTTCCCCCTTCCCCCAGCCCCTGGCCAGCACTAATCTGATTTGTCTCTTTGGATTTACATATTCTGCATATTGCACACAAATGGAAATGCACAATAGGTGACCCTTAGCATCTGACTTCTTTGACTAAGCATGACGTTTTCGAGGTTCATCCACATTGTGGCATACATCAGGGCTTGATTCTTTTTTGTGGCTGAATAATATTCCATTGTATGAATAGACCACATTGTGTTTATCCGTTCATCCATTGGACATGTGGGTTCTTTCCACCTTCTGGCTGTTGTGAATAATGCTGCTGTGAGCATTCGTGTACAAGAGTCTGTTAAGTACTGGTTTTCAATTCTTCGGAGTGTATACCCAGGAGCAGAATTGCCCTGCGTGCCCATCATTTTGATTGTACGGCAAACCTTGCTGAGACCTTCTATTGCAGGGTATTCTGGTCATATCTGCTCACATTTTCAGCATTGATCCTGAATCTTTACGGTCAATCAAAGGCCAGCAGACTTGTCCCGTGAGGGCTGGGGAAGTAAATATTTTAGATTTGGGGGGCCTTACGGTCTCTGTTGCAGCTGCTCAGCTCTGCCTCTGCAGCGTGAAGCAACCACAAACAATACATAAAAAGCTTATTGCGCACCAGTAAAACTTCATTCACAGAAGCAGGCGGCAGGCTGGAGTTGGCCCTCAGGCTGCGGTTTGCCAGCCCCGGCTCTAGGACAAGCACAGGGGGACGTGGCCTGCCCCACGCGCTCGGCTCCCCAGGGGACGGACCTCCTTCAGCCGGGAGGGGGTAGGAGAGGTCAGAACACGCGCTCTTTACCGACACGGTTACAGGCACCCTCTCATTTCTATTGCCAGGGAGAGTGACAAGGGAAAGGCACCAGCTCGTGGCAGAAGTGAGTTGAGGCAGCCCCTTAAGAACTTGCTGATCACGGAACATGCGGAATCCTGGGATGTGCCCCTGATCGGAGCAGCCGAGCTGAGCTTCCGGAAAGTTGACTTTCAGGATGAAAGGCTGATGAATACATTGACCACTCGCTGAATGTCTTTCCCAGCATTCATCTTGTCTGAGCTTTATCAAGGGAGGAAGGGTCACCCGAGCTGAGAAACTCATTCATCCAACAAGCATTTATTGAGCCCTTGCTGTATGCAGGCACCATGCTAAGTCTTGAGTATTCAAAATGATGCCTTCCAGGAGGTTTACTTGGGCAATTTGGCTTGGATACTTCCAGTAGCGGGGAGCTCATTACCTGTACAGAGCAGCCTATCCCATGGCTGGACAGTGCTTTGCTTCCTCAGAAATACCGAAACCTCACCAGCATGATTGTACATCTCCCTCCAACAGGCCTAATGTCAACAGGCACCCCCACCACATACAGATTCAAGGAGAACAGACAAAGAACCCTGACTGCAGCCTTTATCCTTTCCGGTGGTTTTAAAAACAAAATCAATTTCATGTTCAACGACTTCCTGAAAAGCTCCATAACTCGGGCAAGGTTGACAATCAAATTCTAAGGAACCGGTTCCCATTAAGAAGAGTGTATATTGGGGCCGGCCTGGTGGCACAGCGGTTAAGTGCCCGCATTCCACTTCGGGAGCCCGGGGTTCATCTGTTCAGATCCCAGGTGCAGACATGGCACCGCTTGGCAAGCCATGCTGTGGCAGGCGTCCCACATAGAAAGTAAAGGAAGATGGGCACGATGTTAGCTCAGGGCCAGTCTTCCTCAGCAAAACGAGGATTGGCAGCAGATGTTAGCTCAGGGCTAATCTTCCTCAAAAAAAAAAAAAAGAAGAAGAGTGTATTTCCCTTCGAGCTCTTCCCATAAACCGCAGCCTCCAAAAATGGCAAACGAGAGTCTGGACAGCACGGAGATGAGAACCGCGGCCCGGGGCAGGCAGGTCTGGCTTTGTCGGGTTGCCCTTGGCCCTCCTTGCTTCAGGAGCCAGGCCGGCATCTCTCGGAGGGGCAAAGCTCCTCTTCGGGTGAGGAGAGCAGTGACTTCGCAGGGCTGCTGCGTGACTGAAGGAGACACACTGTCTGCAGGGCCGCTGGGCTGTGAGCTCCAGCAAGTCAGGGCGCTTCCCCACCCAGCCCTCGCGCTGCACAGACTAGAGTGCAGGCTGGGCGGAGGACACCCCACGGCGACCCGCTCCGAGGAGCCACGGGGGCCAGGAAAAAATTAGAATCTGGGGGAACAGGCAGACCTAGGTCAGAGGCAGGAGAAGAGGGGAGGCCCGCGAATGCAGAAGCCGCTAGAAGCAGGCCGACCGCCCCACCTCTGCAAGAGCGTCCAAGGAAATGCCTGGCTGCGTGGCAGGCTCAGCTCCTCTGCCCGCACGCCCGTGGAGGCTGCGCTCCAGCTGCAGTCGCGTGGGGCTGCAGCCCACCAGTGAGTTACGACCTCAGCGCAGGGGCTGGTGGCCAGCAACCAAGCAAAATGAAACCAGAATAGAGTGTGTCGAAAGGCGTCGCATACGGAGAGGGGTGTTGTGTTAAACTTCTTCAGCAATGTGTGCACATGTCAACATGCGTATGGCATGTATGGACATGGACATAGGCTCGCTCACCTGGACTGGAATCAAAACCATCAACATGCATAGTGCACGTTAAGGGTAAATGCTGTTTGGAGAAACTCTCCCAATTATACACACACATCTGTACATATGTATACATATGTTTTACTAAACTTTTTGAGTTACGCTCAGAAAGGATTAGAAGCCTCTGTTTAATGCATCCTTCAGGAGCTCGCGGAGCCCGAGAGGGGGAAAGCCCGTGGTTCCATTTGGGGACATCGTGCTGTATGGGGAGGGTGAACTAGGCAGGAGAAGCAGAAGGTGGAGCCCACAGCAGGTACTTTACATACAGAGAGTCATGGGATGTCTGTTTATTTCCTAAAGAGACAGGTGCATGAAATTAATCCTAAATGCAGCAATTAAATTCCATGATCAGGGACTGGCCCCATGGCCAAGTCGTTCAAGTTTGGCGCACTCTGCTTCAGCGGTCTGGGTTCACGGGTTTGGATCCCAGTAGCAGATCTACACCGCTCATCAGCCAAGCTGTGGCAGTGACCCACATACAAAATAGAGGAAGATTGGCAGAGACGGTCGCTCAGGGTGAATCTTCCTCAGCAAAAAAAAAAAAAAAAAAATTCCACAATCAATTGACAAATGTGCAAAGGGCTCTAATAGTTACCAAGACTTTCCCAGTTCCACATGCACAAGTTACAAGCAACACTTGTCCTGGAGAAAGATCTGAACTTCCATGAACCCGGCTGTCAGACGCTCGGGAAGTGAAGATGAAAATATCGACCTTTCCAGTTTTCAGCACGAGCTAACAGCACCTGTGGAGGATTATAAACTGCAACAAATCCACTGAAATAGCCCAGAGAATAGAATCCTGATTTTACAACACTTACAAAGGAATCCCAAAGCATATGGGTTTGTGAAAAAAATTTCGAATCTCCAAACAGCCTATCATTGCAGCAAAATATCCCAACCCCAAAACCCCAGGCGGGACCAGCCGTCCCTGGGGGGGACTGGGAGTCCATGGTGAGTGGGGTCCCGGGAGGAGGGCACCAAGGCCCCCCTTTCAACACCAGCCCTTTCATGACGCTGGGCGCTGAGGTTTGGGGCTTTATGTTGCCCCTTTTTGAGACGCTTGATTTTAAATAGGGTCACAAAGCGTGGGCATCCTTTTAAGTTAACTGTTAAGGAAATCAGAATTCCACAGGGGTCCCCCCGTTGAAGGTCAGGCTCAGAACCTCCCGTCGCTCAACACCAACTCCCCTCCTTTCCTCCTCCACACGCTCTGACACTGCCACCCCAGATGGTGATGGTGGCTATGCATCTAGTAGGGTGACCGACTTATCCCCATTTGCTTCGGACTTTTGGGGTTTTAACACTAAAGTCCCCTCTCAAAACCCAGGGCAAATGAGGCAGCTGGTCCCCCTGACCACATGCCAGGACCGTTCAAAGCCCTCCCAACACTTCAGCTCGTGTGACCTAACCACCCATGGGGCAGGGACTCCATCGTCCCCTCTGTTTCAGTTGAACTGAGGGGATGGGACTTGCCTGGGTCTCCCAAGTGGAGTGCAGGGAGCCGGGATTCCGACCCCCGCCTTCCACCCCTCAGTTCGGCTGCCTCCCACCCCGCCCAGCACGGACCCCGCCCCAGCCACAGAGGTCCACACTGGAGGAGCGACAAAGACGGAAGTGGAGGACGACGAAGTGATGGGGCCACAAGCCAAGGGATGCAGGCGGCCTCTAGAAGCTAGAAAAGGCAGGAAGCAGATTCTCCCCGGAGCCCCCAAAAGGAGCCAGTCTGGTGGTGACACCTTGATTTCAGCCCGTGAGCCCCATCTCGGACTTCTGACCTCCAGACTGTAAGGCTGGATGTTTGTGTTAAGACACTAAATTTACGGTAATTTGTTTCAGCAGCCACAGGAAACTGTCCGCAATAGGTTCAACCCTCAAGGATCTTATAATTTAGTAAGAAAAAAGTGTAAGAAACGTTCATGGCAAACATCAAATAATTATTCAAGCCTGCAGCCAGGTGTCCAGCGACCAGCTCCTGTCCACCAGGCACCCTGTGGACAGACAGTGTGAGATAGCGCGCGTTTACAAAGCACTTTCTCCTCTTTAAAACCTCTTTAACATTTGGTAGCTGCTAATTCTCCAAACTGGCACCAACATTCCCATTTTGTTGAGTGAGTTCCAAGGTCGGAGAACTCTCAGGCCAGGTCCAGCCTGTAGATATATTTTGTCTAGCCCACTGAAAAACACAAAATAAAAAAGTTTCAAATTTTAGGGGCCAGCCCCATGGTGGGCGTAGTGGTTAAATTTGTGCACTCTGCTTTAGCAGCCCAGGGTTCGCAGGTTCGGATCCACGGCACAGACCTAGCACTGCTGGTTGAGCCACGCAGTGGCAGCATCCTACATAAAGTAGAGGAAGACTGGCACAGATGTTAGCTCAGGGACAATGTTCCTCAAGCAAAAAGAGAAAGATTGGCAACAGATGTTAGCTCAGGGCCAATCTTCCTCACCAAAAAGAAAAAAGTTTCAAATTTTGAATTAGTTGTCAACACTTAGAATTCTGGAGATTTGATATAAAATAAAGATATTCTGCTTTCCTTAAAATCTTCGGGAGACCTGGCCACACCAAGTTTTCCAGAGTCCTGCCTGCAGCCATCAGTCTGGCTGTGGCCACTCCATCAGCATGGCCAGGCTTTCCGCCCCTGCTCCTCAGGCCTGGCTGCAGGCCCAGCTCCGGGGAAATGGACGAGAGGCTTTCCAGAGAAACGACCTCTTAACTTGGGTATTTTTCTCTCTCCTTCACTGTGTAAGTCCCTTGAAGTGAGGCCTGTATTTGCTCTTAAAATATCATCCAAGGTCCCAGAAGGGCCACTCGGGACCGGAACCGCCTCTGCAGTGACCAGTCTGGCCTTGAGCAGCCCCACAGAGGGATCCCACAGGGGGATCACCCTGTCCACCAGCAGTACCAGCGCATCAGAGCCCTCCTGGCCTGGGGACGCCTTTGCGAAACCGAGGGCCACCCAAGACACAGTGGAAAGTCCCAGAGTTTCCTGAGAAGGAGAGAGGACTGAGCTGTGACGAGATCCTGACTCAGAAAAATTCCTTTCAGGGTGTGTAAGCTTTTATGGAAATGAGACTTCGAGGATACGCTTCAAAGTCCCGGGTGGAAACCCGGGAGCTCTGCGGCTTTGTCCTGGAAGCTGGGAGGGTGCCATTTCACACTTCAATCCAAGCGTAAAAACAAACCCTCGTTCTTCTGTATTCTCGGACCCGGGAGAAGAAAGTGGAAACACCAGCACACCGTGAGGACGAGGGATGGGGACTGGGCCATGGGAGGGAAAGGGGCCCAATACCAGGTGCAGCCTGTCGGGACAGCAGCTGGCCACCCCCGGGCACAGAGTCCCGGCAGCCTTCAGGGGGCTTCCCTTCCTGGCCACGTTGAGGGGGAAGCTGCAAGGGACACCCAGAGTCCTTTGGGCCGCACCACTCACCTGGCAACAGCACAGACACATTCACACAGTGCCACATCCCCGCCGCCAAGGTGAGGTTTCTAGACGGCAGGGACCTCACGGAAGTTCTTTTTATTTTTTATTTTTTCCCTGCTAAGGAAGATTGGCCCTGAGCTAACATCTGTTGCCAATCTTCCTCTTTTTGCTTGAGGATGATTGTTGCTGAGCCAACACCTGTGGCCAATCTTCCTCTATTTTGTATGTGGGATGCCACCACAGCATGGCTGATGACGGGTGTAGGTCCACACCCAGGAACTGAACCTATGAACCCAGACCACTGACATGCAGCATGCCAAACTTAACCACCAGACCACGAGGCTTGCTTTTTTATCAACATCTTACACGGGACTGGGCTCATCATAGAAGCTCCCCCCAGGCCTATAACTGAAGGATTCACTCCTTCCAGAAATATTTATCAAGGGCTGTTGTGTACCAGGCTGGGCATCCAGTGGTGAAGAAGGAGGGAAGGAGGGTGGGAAGGGAGGAGAGAGAGACACAGATGGTGAGAAGAAAGGAGGAGAGGGAAGGAAACGCACAGCACAGTGTGGGCAGCCAGGCAGATGTTCCCGGTAAACAAGCTCTAATTCAAGGGCTCTTAATCGGGAGCCCACAAGACGCCCAATGTGTCTGTGGTCAGAATTCAGGGGCTCCTTAAAAATGCACAGCAAAACAATGATGTTTTGATTCTCACAAATCTCCAACTGAACATTCGTATTTCCTTCCATCGTGAGTGGACACAACAAAGAGCCGAGACAGAACCCAGGACCCCGTCACCGACCAGACACCGCAGAACTTTGACACAACATTACACATCCCAGAAATCTCAGAATAATAGCATTTATCGCAGTCACTACTTTGAAATTAGAGTGGTTATCAGAACTGCTGACAGGTCTTGTAACAAAATGCATTCAAAAGAAGGGCACAAATTGTTTTAATTCGATAACTATGTGTCGATGTAACTGATTTTCTTTGCAAACCAGAATGTTTTATTTTATAGGTTTAAAAACATTATCCTAACGAGGGGTCCGTAGGCTTCACCCAAGGGGTCACGGCACCCGGAGAGGAGAGAACCCCGGCCCTAATCAGAACCCCAGCTCACAGAGCAGAGGACACCCACGGGGACCGCAACCCAGACTGCCCACCCGCAGGTGAGCAAGGTGGACAGAGACTCCAGGAGGGGCTGGAGCAACAGCTGCTTCTTGGGCATCCATCAAAATCTTGGCCATACTCATACTTTATAACAACTAAACTGACTCGAAGCCTTTCTGTGGAGCGGAAATGGCTGGTTACAACACGTTTTATTCTCATATAACAGTTTACAGACAGTATGCAAGCCGTTGCACTAGAACCGCGTAACTGCAAGCCTGGCAGTTTGGATATTTTGCCATTTTTTAAATAAAGCTGAAACTCCAAGAACTGTGCCGTCTTGACCAGCATCACTCAATCCACCCGCCGCGGGTGGAGCAAAGCCTCACAGCCCGGCTGCGGGCATCCTCCGCGCCTGCGTGGGTCGCGCGTGCGCTCTGCGCGGCCCCGCCTTGCAGCGCCGCCGCCTCCTGAGAAGGTAGGCGGATGGGGTACCATGGGACGAGGATGTTTAGCACAAGTGTGCACGTACTTATTGGCCTGGGGGGGGCCGGTCCCTTGGTTTCTCAAAGCACACACCGGGTGCCATTGTTGAGGATGCCATGGAAGCCACGCAAGCACAAATAGCATCAACGAAGGTAACGCTGAGGGAGCTACCCCGCCAGCCACCCACTTCCTCCAGGATACCTGCAAAAATACATGTAAAAGGTCAGAAAGCATTTTCATTTCCTGCCCCATGGCTGCCCTCGGAGTCCTCCTGCTTCTCCAGGTGGGTTCCCCACTAAAACTCGACGCCTGGGTCGGGGGGCCCGCTCCCAGCCCCTGTCACTGGAGAAGACCGGGCTGGCAGCCTGGCGATGGTATCTCCCCGGAAGCCAGCTTCATGTCCGCGCGTCTCTCGGATCTCCCTCTGTAGGGAGTCAGAAAGACATTTTCCTCCCATTTTACAGGTGCAGGAACCGAGAGACTCCACCTTGTGTGGGGGAGCCTGGTTGGCGCCTGCTCCCCATCCTTAGCTCTCACGCCACCCTCACCCGCCCTTGGCTCTGTGTGGGAGAGAGAGCACAGGCTCCTAGGTTTCTGGATGAGTCTGGATTAGCCTTCCTCTGTGCTCCACAGGTGGGATTGTCTGGACATTGAGCCTCAAAGCAGCAAAAACTGCCCTTGGCCCTTTTCCTCTGCTCTCTGACCTCTTAAATCTGCCTCCTATCGCTGGGACTTTCTCGGGGCAATCTCCCCGAATTACTAGTCACAGGATTGCATGGGGTGGAGCTGGAAGGCTTTTGCTTAGGACACCAGGTCCTGTATACGCTGCACACTGTTTTGCAAGCTCGCCTATTTAGCATCTGTCAGTCTCCTGATTGTGTGGGGTAGTACTAGTGGGGCATGACTCAAGGCATCAGGTTGCACAAGCCTTGCTCAGGCAAGATGAGTGAGAATTCCGGAGCACATATTTGCATAAGCGTCTGCATATCATTAGCCATTGGATCAAATCTCTGCTTTCTTGGGAGATTGGACTCGCTGAGCCTCCTAGCGAGGAAATAGTCGACAGCAGCTAAAGTTTCGGGGCGAGGGGCACTGTGAGGTCCCCGACCCAGCCCTGAGGAGCTTGAGCAAGGTCAAAATTTTCCTCAGGACTGCTGGGTGTCTCCGCGTTGAGAATATCGAATGATGTTCTCAGGTGCCAAGCGTAACACGATGGACTATCGGGCACCTACTGGACCCACAGTAGTGGCTGCATTGTTGCCATGGAGCGCCTGGCAGTGGTAGGTGGGAGACAAGCAGGGCTTGACAAAGGGACAACAGACGCTCCCTCCCTGGTGAAGTAGGAGCCCCTACTCCCACCCTCTCTCCCCCACCTGGCCAGTGTCATCTGGCCCAGTGTAAGGGCATGCTTGTTTCACGCAGGTTTGGGACCCTGCCCCAAAGCTCCAGAATCCAGCTCTCCAGTGGAGAGACTGTCACTGAACATTCTGTCTGAACCCGGTGCCAATCCAAATAAGAGTCGAGTCAAAAGGGAAAACAGCTTGACTTTCTTTGCCAGGCAGAGGGAGCAAAGCAAAGGCTAGCACCTTAAGAATTGCTAGCTCCTCATTAAAAAGTGAGTAAGGGTTTTTAAAGGTTGAGGAATGTGGCTGCTTGTAGGGAGGGGGCCCGTGGCCTTGCTGGTCAGCACTTTCCCATTGGCCTGCCTTTGGGGCTGCTTGGAGGGGAAGAGGAGGAGATAAGGGATTCCACAGGTAGGTATCCTTGGCCGTCTGCCTCCATGGTGGAAGGTGGACTCTGGTGCCAGGAAACCGAGGAGCTGGGCCTGGAAAGCTTCAGCTTCTTGATGTTCTCTAGACATCAGTTTCCCTGTAATAGACTTCAAGGACCTGTGATCAGCCACAACTTTAGTGGGAGCCCAGCCTGAGGCCACCAGGCCTTTGAACAATTTGGAACTTCTACAAGCTCAGGGAGTCAGAAGTTAAAGAAACAGATATTTACATATGAGTGTAACTAAAGAAGCAGAGAACAGGGATGTGTGCTTTTGGTTTTAAGCCCATACATGCTGGGTTCAACGCAGGAGAACTGATATCAGTGCCAGTATTAATTAGAAGCCTGTAACAAGACCCGGGGAGCTGCAGCAACAAGCACCCCTGGCTGGATGCCAGCGGCTTATTTCTCAAATAGCAGCATCCCCAGGGACATTGTCAGAAGGCATGCATACACCCCAGTACGTGGCAGACTAACTGAATCAGAATCTCCAGAAGCTAGGCCCAGATGTCTCCCAGGCATCCGAAGCTCGGGACCCCATCATGGACAAGTGGTTCTCAAAGTGGGGTCCCCCTTCCAGCAGCATCAGCACCACCTGGGAGGCTGTTAGGTGTGCAGACTCTCAGGCCCCACCCAGACCTGCTGAATCAGAAACCCTGGGGGTGGTTCCTCCAGGCGACCCTGATGTACCTGAAGTGTGAGAAGCACAGGGAGACCGTGCGCCTCCCAAGGGCATGGGCTGGTCCCAGTCTTGGCTGCTCCAGAGGGAGCTGTCTGCTCCTCCCTGCTCCGGAAGACAGAGCGCAGCTCCCAGGGCAGGTGTGTTTGCCAGGAAGGCTGCTGTGAGGGGAGAGAACCCAACCCCCCTCACTGTTGTTACGCTGTCTTCTTGCAGGCTCTGGTTTGGTCTGTCTTGCTCCAAGGCTCCAAGATCCTGACCAGAGCCTTATGCATTTCACTCAGAGACCCAGGAGGACAAAGTCCAGTGCGGCGTGTGCTTTCTCTACTAGTGTGAAGCATAGAACAGATACCCCATGACTCCACATGCACACGCACGGCCAATTCTAGTGACGGCTCTGAATGAAATTGGGCCCCTTGATGGTCCCCTCCAAGATGACGTGGACATTTGCATTTCTGCTGCCGTCTCGCTTGGTCACTGACATTCATGAAACACGTGGAGCCTTCAGCCTTTGCCATCATCATTCCCATCCACACCCCACCCTGTCCCTCACCCTTCGAAGCCCGGCTCAGGCTCCCCTCGTCCATGAAGCTTCTCTGGCCCTTTGCAGCCCGCGCTGACCTGCCCACTCCCCGCTCATGGACACGCGATGGCCTTTCGTACTTGGCATCTTTGGCCCTCTCCAACTCCTGTCTTATTTCCCCATTGAAAATGCCAGTCTGCTGAGGGGCAGGGATGACCTTCGTTTATTATTCTGTTTTCCTTCTCTCAAATTGTTCAGCACCCAGGAGAGCTGTCATCAAGATGCTCGGTAAGTATATGCCGGATGACTGCGTAAAAGCCTCGTCACAAAAAGCAAGAAACCATATGTCACTGTTGCTGCATGAATGGCTCTCGATTTACACACACACCCTTAGAACCGTTCCAGGAGAGCAGGCATTCGCCCTGAGGCCTAGGAGTGAGCAGTGGGGCCTTGACAAAGACAGGAAGGCAGTGCCACCCCCGAAAACCACACTTCACAGTCGACCTGGCTCCAGAGGCTTCGCACGGGCCCTCTGCACCTGCTCCTATTTACAAAGTATAGAAAGTCCTTGAGCATCAACAGACCTGTGTTCGAGTCCCAGCCTCACCGCTTCTTAATAATATTAACGTAACTATCAACCCACGAGGACCTCAGCCACTCCGCTCTTCTGGCCCACGCTGGAAGAATTTGGCTCTGCACACCCGGGGTCTCCCCTTCCTCAGCCACCCAGTTGGGTTGTGCTGCTCTGGGAGGTATATGAGTTTGGGGATTATGGAGAACTGGAAGAGGGCAGAAGAAGAGCTTCGGGCCTTGGCAAGGAGGCAGGAGAAGATGAGCGTGTGCGAAGCTGCCGTGCCCCAGAGAAGGAGCAATGAGAAGCGTGCTGGAAGCCATCCACTGGAGCTGTTTAATGTCCTTCCAGGGGCACGAATAAAGAATGGCATTTCCTTTGCATGACCTTTGATGGTCCAAGTGTGCCTCTCAAACGTGACAATTCTCAGGCAGAGTCACGGCTTCAGTCAGGTCACAGTGATGACAGTGAGCATTTACTGGAGCTGAGGATGTCGCACGCAATCACCGCCATGGTAGGGACCATGGTCATAACTACGTTCCGGGGGCTCAAGGAAGGCGCAGAGAGATTAAGACGTTGCTCCCGGTCCCACAACTTGTCATGGCAAAGCTGGGGTTTGAACCCATGCCAGTGGCAAGGTCTGTGCTCTCAGACACTCTGGTGTCCCGTCTTCAGGCAGAGATGTGGAACCCAGGAGCCAGCCTACCTCCCCCAGGCAGGCTTCCACCAGGTCCTCATCCCCTTTCCCTGAGAGCAAGGGAAGCAGGTCCAGAACGGAAAGCTTGAGGCCGCCAGCCTTCCAAATCCATCCCCGAGCTGATGTCTGAGGCTCAAATTCGCTCTGATCCCGCCCCACGAGGAGCCAGCCGGGGTCTGGGCCTGAGCAGCGGGGACAGACCCACCCGGGGGTCTGGTGCCAGCGGGGCTCCGCCGCGGAGGGGGCGCAGCGCGCGAGCGGGGATGGAAACCAGCCGGGGCCGCAGGCCCGCCGTCCAGAGGGTCTGCGATTAATTAAGACTGAAGGGAACGCTGAATAACCCTTTTGTGGATCAAAAGCACCCGGCTGGAAATCCAACTGACAGACCCAAGAAACCCGCTGCATGGTTTCTTAGGAGAAAACCGTGAATGCGTCCAGCACTGAAGAGACGCTTTGTCCCCCCGGCTTTCGCGCGAGCCTGGGACTCGGGTTACAAAGCGCCCCGCCGCCCAGTTAGAACAGACGTCGCCTCCTGCAGCGGAGGCTGCCCAGGGGAGGCCGAGCCAGAAACAACACCCGCCAGCTGGAGCCAGAGCCAGGGGGCCCACAACCGCTCTTTCACGAAGTTTCGTTTACCGACAAGGGATGCGCGCGCGCACACACCGCCCCGGGGAAGCGAGGACCGGGCGAGAGCAGAGATCGCGCTGACCCCTCCACCGCGGGGTCCCCCGGAGCCCGTCTCCGTTTAGATTTTTCAGGCATATAAAAGGCAAATGAAAACACGAAGTCCCCCTTCGGTTTGGCAACCTAGGCTGCACGTTGGAATCCCCAGGAGCTTTGAAATCTCCCCCAGGCCTGTGTCCCCGCCGCGGGGTCCTGATGTCCTTGACCTGGGATGAGCCTGGACATCAGGATTTTGAAAACCCTCAGGTGTCTGGGGTTGAAGGGTGTTCCCCGTCAGAAGATACGTCCACCCAGAACCTCAGAATGTGACTTGGTTGGGATACGGGTCTTCACAGGTGGAATTAGGCTCTTTAGATGATCTCATCCCCGATGAGGGTGGGCCTGAAATCCAATGACTAATGTCTTTATAAGAGAAAGAAGAGACACACAGAGACCCCAAGAGAAGGCCATGTGGGGATGGAGGCAGAGACTGGAGTAAGGGGGCCAGAAGCCAAGGAATGCAAGCATTGTGGGAACCACCAGGAGCTGGGAGAGAGGCCTCCAGAAGGAACCAGCCCTGCTGACACCTTTATTTTGGCCTCTGAAACCGTGAGAGAATAAACGTCTGTCATTCAAAGCCACCAGTTTGTGACGCTTGGTTATGGCAGCCCCAGGTCACAGCCCCACCAGGTGATTCTCGCGCAAACTGAGAACCACTGACGAGTCAGGGTGCACGGAGACTGGTGACTGAATATGAAGCCTGGAGAGGCTGGGGGAGGCTGGGGGAGGCTAGGTTGTTGGCTGGATCTAGAACTCTCTGCCCACACCTGTGGCCCCCAAGCCTGGCTGTGCATAGAATGCACTTTGTAAAACACTGGTGTCCGGGCACAGCGGTCTGTGGCAGGCACCTTTTTAAAGCTCCCGAGGTGAATCTAATGTGCAGCCGGGGTTGGCAGCTGCTGCCAAATCTCAAGGCCTGTTGAAAGGTGAGCGTAGCGCATCCACGTGGCGGCCTCTGGTGATCGGGCTCTTCCCCAGCCCAACAAGCACAAGCTGCCAGCTCAGGGCCTTTCTTTGCTTTGCTGAGCTTCCCGCAGCTTTTGCTGAGCTAAGCAGTCTTGACAACTGGAGAGAAAGCTTCTCGACCGGCCACTTCCCTTGGTGGGACCTGGATCCGGAAGGAGTCAAGTTGTTATTTCGTTACTTTGGTTGCTGTTGTTTGGTGGGTTGAGTTTTGTGGGTTTTCTCCTTTGGTTTTTGAGATTCCCCAACAAGTGATGCCAGAAAGCAAACCGGAAATGCCAAGAAAGCAGGTCCAATCCGGTCTCCCAGGAGGTCCATACAGGCAGGTGCCCCACTATCAAATCGAGTCCCACACACTGGGTGTTTAAACAACAGAAACTCACTGTCCCAGGATCTGGAGGCCGGAAGTCTGAGATCAAGGGGTGGGCAGGGTTGGGTCCTCCCGATGGGGAAAGGAATGTCCGTTCCATCCTGTCTCCCAGCTTCTGGGGTTGCTGGCAATCTCCAACATTCCTTGACTTGAGGAAGCATCACCTTGGTCTCTGCCTTCTCTTCACACGGCGTTCTCACCGTGTGCTTGTCTGTGTCCAATTTGCCCCCCGTTTATAAGGACACAATCCTGTTGGATTAGAGACCACCCGAATGACCTCACTTGGACTTGATTACCCCTTTGAAGACCCTGCTCCAAATCAAGTCACATCTCTGGTCCTGGGGGTTAGGATTCCAGCGTATCTTTTGGGGGGACACAGGCAACCCCTAAAAGGCCCCCAAATCACACACCTGCCCTGACCCCAGAGGCTGGCACTGGTCATTTCAGGGCAGAGGAGACCAGGGACCGAGAGGCCTTCCTGAGATGACCAAGGCCTGGAGGCTGTGGCCTGATCCCAGGATGGGCAGAGCGGATGAGTTCGTTCAGGCTTCTTCGCAGGTCCCAGGGCCTCAACCCGAGGCCCTTGCCCCTGGCCTTATCTCAGGGACCTTTGGTACAAAGTGAGGGTGAGAGAAAGAGGGGTACACCTGAGGTCACAATGAGGTGTCAGGGCTCCCTGGCGGGTGTCCCATGACAGGGAAACCTCAAGGAGGGGTTCCTTCCCATGGCAACCCAGGAGGGTGATGCTGTGTCTTTATGAAGAAAAAATATATTCAGTTACAACAGGGCCTAGATTTTAGCTGTCTTTAATAACAACACTCCCCACCTTTTATACTGAAATAAGCTGTTCTTAGCGTTTTTACCAAAAGTAGCTATTTTGATCCTTAAAACAGACCAGACTCAGAAAAAGCAGGTGCTCACTTAAAGGCCATGAGTGGTAATGTTAAACCTGAGGTCTTACTGCTGCTTAGAGACAAAGCCAGGCCCACGCCCCCTGGGTTCTAGAACTTTCTGTACTCCACGCAACACTCACCACACCCCACCTTTTTAGGAAGTTGACTCATGGCTCAGACAGACGCGCTGTGCCTTCCTCTCCTCCCATGCAGACGCAGCCCCTGGACGCTGACCACCCCCCCACTGCCTCTCCCTGTTGCACCCTCTGCCCGTTGTACCGTGCCCAGGGTGGGACCAGGGAGGGCAGTTCCCGGCATCTGGCTGGTTCCCGGGCCACACAGGGGATCTGGGTGTTGGCTAAATTCACTCCCGAATGGGCAGCTACCCTAGGTGGTTACCTGGAAGGTTCAACTTTGTAATTTCTGGGCCTCATAGTTAGTATTATTGCCAGTAAGAATCAAAAGCCGCCTTTAGAGATTAAGAGACAAAAAAACCCAAATCTTCTTAAGCTAAATAAATATTGATTCATAGACGCAAGATGGGCATTATTTATAATAGTAAAAAAATCACTGTGCCAACATTAGGAGCTTGAACAAATACATCAGGGATAAAAATTAATTCCACACATTGACAAAGGAGGCTGTGTTGAAGGAACAGTATAACAAAAAAATTAACACTAGGTGATGTTCAGAATAGACTGCTAAGTAAGAGGAAAGCAGGTCACAGACAGTCACTAGGGTTCCTTCAAGTATGGAAAGATCAACCCCAAACGCTTAGCAGCATATTTAAGTGGCAGAAAATAATGTTGATGTCTTTCCTCTTAATTGATCTATTTTTTAGAATGAACAAACAATACTTTCATAACAAAGTAGCTTGTTTTAAATAAAGTTAAAGGGGGGAAAAAAAAGCTTCCATTCATTTCACTGACCCCCTTGGCTCTGCAGGGCCCCCTCAGTGGAGGAGAATTAGAAACCCAAGACTAGTCAAAAGACAAGCCCCATGGGAGGGGTCTGAGTTAGAAGCATAGCTCTTGAGAGGAAAGCAGAGAAAACCAAGTCCATCACTAGCCTTTCATCCCATCCCAGGATGCTTGGACCCCATGCCGACCAAGTCTCTGACCCTTCCCACCAAGGGGCATGGCCATCCTGGCCTGGAAGACAGCACCCCTTGCTTAGTACCCATCCCCATGAGGCAGCTGGATCACATTTCACCTGAAGCATGCTCAGTTTCTGTGAAAAGAGTGAAGTGTTGGGGGTTGAGGCCAAAGAAAAAGGAAAAAGTTTCCTGTATCTGAGGCTCCCAACCTTGTATGGCCATGTGGTGAAGCCTGTGGGCCCCTTCTCAAAAGAATGTTCTTACATATGTGAAATAAAACACACAGGTTACAAAGGAAGCCAATGATACTGAAAACGCAGCATTATCAAAACAGTCCTTCAGTTCCTGGGATAAAACAGACACGCTCCTTTCACACATTGGCCAACAGTGCCAGCAGCGAGGCTAGTGACACCCGACATTGTGAAGGAGTGACGAGATCAACCCCGTTTCTGGGTATCTGTGACAACTGTACCACAATCTGAAGTTACCTGCGGTTTCTGTCACCACAACGTGACAGGAACTGCTGACACAACTGCCGTCTGGCGCTTGCCCCACAAGGCAAAGAGAGGCCCCCTTTAGTTAGAGAGGTCAGAGGTCAGTGAAAATGAAGATGCAATTTGTTCCCATCCAAATCCAAGTTCACAGATCCTAAGAATGGCTCATCTGGGAGGTCAGCGAGAGGCCCCCCTAAGAGCTGAGACCTGCCCTTGACCATGAGGCCATGAAGACCGAGCACTAGCCCCGTGTGGACAGCGTCTTTGGCAAAGATTCCCACTGTCTGTGCCCCCCACAACCAACTCCAAATGAGGCAGGACAGACCCTCAGGGAGATGGGGACGTCCGACAGGTGCAGCAGGTGGCTTCTCCCCACCGCACCTGCCACTGGGATGGCAAATGAATCAGCCCGCCTTCCGGTCACCCTGAGAAAAACTCAGGAGTTCAAGGGCAGAAGGAAGAGCCTCGAGAGAGCTCTCCTCGCCCCGTCTCGGCCCCCACAGGTCGTAGCCCGGGTGTGGAAATTGACCGACACACACTGGGGCGCTCCTGGTCCCCCGGGTGAGGAGCAGCCCGGTCAAGTCGTTTGGCTGGTGGGCATATGTCCAAGCCCGCGCCACAGGTCTTGTGTGGAGAATCAGCGCGGCAGGGCATCAGCTCCAGACAGACCGAGGCGAACCCCACGTCCGAGGAGCCCAGGATGGCTCCTCGTTTCCTCATTTCATTCTTCAAAAGCCTTCTCAGAGGCTCCTGCCGCGCCCGTTCCTATTTTAGGAGGCTGCTGAACTGCAGGCGCAAGTCATATTTCTGTAAGCAGTTTGGGGCTTTTTTCTTGAATGGAATTGTTTTGCTCAGTTGTTTCACTTCCTCTTTGGGGGTACCAAGGAACGCGAGGTCCCCTGTTCCCGGTATGAGACGTACGTCAGCTTGAGTCTGAGTAAACAAAAAGCGAAGAATAGAGGCTGGCATCATTGTTTGACAAACCGTATGTGAGATTTGGGAAGCTGGCTTGTCATTGTTTCCTTTTGTTTTCTTTTCCAAAGTGCCCACAGAATGCGAGCTGGTCTCTAAGGGGACGTCTGTACCTAGTAATGCGTGGCATCCGTGGCAGGATGGCAGGATGGGCGTCCAAAAGCATGTCTGCCCGCAAAGTCCCACAGCCTCACAGCGGCCAAGCGACACCGAACAGGCAATGAGAGAGTCCGGCTCAGCACTTAGAGCTCTGGGCTTTCTCTGCCCCATCGGGCTTCTGAACCTTCTGACAGCTTTGAGGATGAATAACGAATTCTGCACATAAAGAGAACCACCTCTCGTCTATGAGTTTAAAATATCTCAACATGATTCAAACATAATGTTGCAAAAACATATTTACCCGAAAAAATGCAATGTCATCGATGCAAATGGCGACATCGATTTTTTCCCTAGCCCAGGACAGGCAAACAGCCGTGCTGTCAGCACTGTACACGCAGTCCCAATGTGGAGGCAGGGAAGAATGCAGCGTCCCAGGGAGCTTTAAATGATGAGACCCGTCAACTCCATTAACACGTGGCCTGCGAGGGAGGCGACGCAGGATTTCACACAGACCCTGGTGTCAGTGACCTTCTTTTCTAAGAAGGAGGCCAAATTCTAATCCTCCCTCATTGAGTCCTCATGAGCTTAAAGTAACTGCATTTTTTTAAATCTGTCCCCTTTGGAAATTTCCCAGGCACCTCCGTGTCTGTTGGAAGAGGCCCATTTCATGTCAACCCTGCACTATTCCCATGTCCCCTGATTCTTCTTTGCGACCCAGGGGACACGGGAGTCCCTGTGCCGTGCAGCACAGTGAGATGCAGGGATGGGTGAGCAAAGGGCTAAGAGTGAAGATTTGGGAACCAGGCGGGCCTGGCCCACATCCAGCTCTGCGCCTCCGGCTGAGACCATGGACAATTACTCTGTTTTCTCGGATTAAAGGAGATAATGCATATAAAGCACTTTCCAGCCCAAAAAAGGACTCGGTAACTGTGAATTGTGCACAGTGCTGAATGTCAACACCAGCCCAGGGAAAGGCTGGAAGTGGCCCCAACAGAAGGCAGGATGCTCCCCGAAGCCCCATCGCTGCATGAGACCCGAAAGCCCTCCCCAGACTGGTGAGCTCGCGATGGAGTGGTCCTGCTCCCCTGGCTGAGCCGCCCTCAGAGCTCTTCTTGGCCGGATCTGAGGGTGCTGAGGTTTAAGCCAGCTGCAAAGAAGTAACCACAGACCTTGGTTGCCAGAGAAGTCACTGTCTTTTCCAAGCAGTGAAACCACATATGGAGGCCCTTGGAGCATGTGTAGAGGCTCCAAAGTCGTTCTCTATGCAGAGGCTGCCAACAAAAACGCTTCCCGTCCAGTTACAGGATGGACTCTAAAACCGAGAGAGGAGGTAAGTGAATGCCCAGGACCACCAGCCACGGGGTGACAGCAGATAAAACGAGAGGCTTGAGAGACACGTGGTGAGAAGTGCCCACGAGGAGACTGTGACATCGAATATTAAATTGCAAGGGATCTGAAGCCCAGATAAACACTGTGAGCTAAGATTGGCCGAGGAACGCGTCATTTGCTCTGTTGAAATAGGCGCATTCACATTAGTGCTTATAAACAGGCCTTTTAATAGGGCTTATCCTTTGGGAGAAATTATTAGAATTCAAGAGCTGATTCTTCAGTGTGGCCACAGCGTGAGGAGATGCTGCAAGTGCCTGACTTGAAGTCTTGGGCTCCAGTCCAGGCTCCCAGCAGGGGGTCCAGAGACACCCAGCAGCAAAGCCCACCCAGGTTTAAACTGATTGGAAACAAGACAGAAAACATCTATGGGAAAAAGGAATAAAAGAATATATATACATATATATACACATATGTTTATATGTGTATATACATACATATTATGTTATGTATTTTATACACACATTTTTTTTTTAAGATTGGCACCTCAGCTAACATCTGTTGCCAGTCTTCTTTTTTCTTCTTCTTCTTCTTCTCCCCAAAGCCCCCCAGTACATAGTTGTATATTCTAGTTGCCGGTCCTTCTGGTGCTATGTGGGACGCCACCTCAGCATGGCTTGATGAGCGATGCCATGTCCGTGCCCACGATCTGAACCAGTGAAACCCTGGGCACTGAAGCGGAGCATGAGAACTTAACCACTCAGCCACGGGGCTGGCCCCATACATATTTTTTTTTTTTTAACCACAGACAGACACTGTCTTTCCTGTTATATGGAGCAAACTCTATTGATACAGATTCAAGTGGTCAAAAGAAAGTGTGGAGAACATGGAAGAAATTTCTGCATAAGCGTTCTACTCAACAAGAATGGAAGGTGCAGAGAGAATGGGCTCATTAAGGAAAACCTGGGAACTACACAGAAGTGGAGCGAAGAGTCTAGAGTCACCTATACTGCCACCACTTGAGCCACTGTTCACATTTTTCCATTTTCTTCCAGCCTTTTTTCATTGAATATATTTTTATATTGAATATATTTAAATATTGAATATATCTATTTCAAATGCTATAGATATATTTTTCAAATCCTTATATCATACCATGCCATTGTCCATATTATCACCTACGCTTAGCAATCATCATTTTTACAGCTGTATTCATTCCGCTTCTTTCAAATATTGATTTGAATTTCCTCCTCATAATAATCACAGAGCCAGGAATATCTCTGAGGAGAAAAAATCCATATGCTTCTCAAGCCTGGAACCTTGTCTTATTTGTCTTTATAGTCTCATCAGTACTTGGAGGAAATGAAGGGAAATAAATACATGGATGAATGGATGGAAGATGGATGAATGGTGGATGGATGGATGCTGGATGGATGGATGGATGGATGGATGGATGAATTAAAGGCTTTAGTCATAGGCTTCTTTGGACTCAGAATTCTCAAAAAAATTATTATCTCTCCAGTCAGGATATGGGTCATCTGCTATTTCTGGTGTGACAGCTGAACTTCCTAAATATTTCTTTTTCAGCATAGACTTCACCTACTCTTTTTTGAAAGTGAACTCTTTTCTGGTTTCTGGAGAATCTGGAAGAGGATCCCAACACAAAAATCCATTCATTCCTCCAGCTGACATTTATTAAAGCCCTGTTGTTTGTACTTGTTTGGACCAGGTACAAAAAGGCAAAGGTGAGAAGAAGGCCCTGCTGGTCTCTGGCTGGCTGGGCAGGCCCTGACTCCAGGCAGACGTGTAGGTCAACGCTGGCTCATGAGTGCCCTTCAAGGAGGGAAGCCCATGCTGGCTCTGGTGCTGGAGAACTGAGCTCAGTTCCCACACAGGGGCTCAGGGAGCTGATCTTGGGGCTGTGCCTGATGACTGCGGATGGCACTGCTGGGTGAGGAAGATAATGAGGGCGTTCCAGACAATGAAAAGGTGGCTGTGGACACAAGGTGGGTCCAGAACACACCAGGTGCCTAGTTAGCTGGAGCATGGGCACCGTGCAGGGAGAGGGTGACAAAGGGAAAGGCAGTCAACTGAGGCAAATCCAGGGATTGTCCATGCCAGGCCAAGGCAATGGATCTTCATGCAGGCTGCACTGGGAGCCCACAGAGTCCCAGAGTGCGGTTACGATTGTGGGGCTGCTCCCTCTTGCCCTGTGGAGGCCCTGGGCCAGGAAAAGGAGCTTCTTAAAGGTCAGGTCATGACTTGGCCCCCCAGGTGACCATGCACCAAATGGAAAGAGGCCCCACTGCCCTGGGTCAGTTGCTGCACTTGCTGGAGCAGTGAGAGGGGGTGGGCCCTCCTCCTTAACGGCCGCCATCATGGGAAACCTCCAGGCGACTGAACTCTCTCCTGACATCAGCATCTCTTTCCCGCTTCCTTCCCTCCCACGGCCTTCCTGCTCCTGCACCTGTCTGGGGCTGTCCCTCGGCTCTGTCCTCCTCTCAGAGAACTCAGGCCCCATCCACCTTGTTTCCAGAGGCCTGTCCCCATTCCTGAGGCCTGTCTACTGCCTGTTCCCTCCGCCTGGACAGTTCAGCTCCAAGGTTCCTTGGAGCAGGGCGTTTCGCCGTCGAGGCCAGGAATCCTGCACCTTTGAAAGCCAAATGCACTTTTTCAAAAGATGACCTTTGGCAAGAAACAATTTGTTCCTTTTTCTGTGGCCTTAACAAGATATTAGGGAAGTGAGAGAAACAGTCGGGCAAGGAAGTGGAAACAAACCTCGAGGGGAACCAAACAAGACTCATAAGCCTCAAATTTTAAGCAATACACATGAGTGTGCAGTTTTCCTTTCTTGCAAAAGTGACTGCGGCCCACCTGTGGGCTGGACACCTTCCAGGACAGTAAGGCATGTCCCCTCAGGGTGTCCCAAGTCCACGCAGGACCCATGTCACAACAGTCACGATTAAACATCCTTTCCAAAAACAAAGACAGCTCTGATGTAGGCTCTGAGGACGAAAAGGTCAAGCAGGCCGAAATTGCTGGCATGATTTTGTGAACAATAAACTGCAGGTCACTGTCAGCATTTCAAAGTGCTGATGAAAGAATGGCCTTCCTTTACAGACAAATCAAGATAAAGCCCGCGTTTTCCCCCTGGTGACTTCTCTGCAGAACCCCATCCTATTAACGAGGTTTCCTGCCATTACTCGGGTCGCATTTGCATCTGCTTTTCATCAGAAGCAGAAGTGTCAGCCCTTTTGCACTGGGGCCGGCTGGTCATTATGCCTGGGAGCCGAGCCATCAGTGACAACCGACCACCTCGCCCCCTAATTACGGGGTGCGTGCTAACCGCGCCGGAATGGCCTCAGCGTAACTGGGGTGAAAATCTAATATCACTAGCACGGTCTGGAGATTTTCCACGTTCACCTAAAGGAGGGCTCAGGAACTGAAGTGTCTCTGACATTACACTGCCGTCCAGTCTCCCACACACCTCTTTGCAAAGTGAAAATGATCCGCGGTCAAAGACCTGTCTCCTGTCTGAAACCTACGCAGAAGATCAAAAGCGGCCGCCTGACAGATGGAGGTTTCTGTTAAATTGTACCAACGAAAAGAGAGTTTCGAAGACAGGCCAGCACCGTGCACAGCGTGGCATCTAATTTTTAAATCACAGTTTGGCGTACAGATTCTAGAAAGCCCAACTCTCAACCTGTGTTATCATGGCCCCACGTTGCTGTTCCCACCTTAGGTCTCAGGAAATCTGGAAATTCTCCTGCGTGGTGGCCACCAGAGTCACCGATTAGGGGCCATCATGGCGCACGTTAGCCCCAAATTGGCCTTGGGCTTTCCGGCAGCAGGCGCCACTTAATTATCCTTGGCGTGAACTGACCCAGCACAACGTAGGAAGATATTGTGTGTCAGTTACCCCTAGGAAAAAGACAGGGTCAAAGGTCATCCCAAGAGGAAATTTGGCCCCAGCCCCCGAGGCCTCCCGTCTCTGTCTCCTGGAAACTCACATCTAACAAATCAGACATTAGTGCCATGACCCTGAATGCTGCTCAGCCTCGGAACTCATCCAGTGACACCAGCAAACACTTGGAGCCATTTACTGCTCGGCTACCCAAGGGTAGCCAAAGAGGCAGACAGCAAGAGGAAGAATCGCTTTGCAGGACCTTGGCGGACATTTTATGGGCGTATTTACTTATTGTTGGCATCTTTACGGCTTCCCCCCAAAGACAGTCATTATGGAACAGATGTCTTCACCTTTGGCTGTTCAATAAATAAAAAGGCTTACAAAAATTTTTTTCTAATCTCTTTCAAGCTTCATCTCAATTATCTCAGGGAAAAAAAAATCTCAATCGCATTGACCAGTTCTCTTAAAATAGATTAACTGGCTGTCAGAAAGTTTTCTAAGTTAGACTCAAAAATCACGAGACACATAACCCTAGCCAGAGCAGACACTGGCTTTCTAAAAGGAGTTGACCTTCCCACAAGGATCTGAGAATTTGCCATCAAAATTTTTTGTCTTTGTCAAGGTGGGAGCAGTAGTCTTCCATTGCCTGTAAAGAACGATTTTCCTTCATAACCTGGGGACTTACCCACCCACTGAGGCAGTCACCCACCCCTGCAGGAGAAGTGGCCCCTGATGAATTCATTGGAATGAAGCACCCATCTCTCAGTGAAGAGGATGACTTAGAATTCTTTCACATGCCTACGGCACCTAGTAAGTGCCAAGCATTCACTCACTCATTCTTTCATTCATTAATGCATCCAACAATATTTATTGAGACTTCCTCTGGGCCAGGCATTGTGCTCAGTGCTTTGAATATGGTAGTGGGCAAGACAAGGTCCTGCCCTCATGGAGCTCATGGTCTAGTGACAGAGACCAAATAATATGTAAATATGCACCTAGCATCTCATCAGGTAGTGAAGAAAAATAACAACCTGGAAGTAGACAGAGAACCGTGGACAGGGGGCCAGAGAAAGCCTCTCTTAGGAGGCGATGCTTGAGCAGAGACCCGAATGAAGTGAGGAGAAAAGCCAAACAATATCTGGGAAGAACTTTGCAGGCAAAGGGAATGGAAGTCCTGACCTGGGAACAAGCTTGCTGTGTTTGAGGAGCGTCCAATCAAGAAGGCTTGTGTGACCTCACACCTGTTAGGATGGCTGTTATCAAAAAGACGAGATAATAGGTGTTGGCAAGGATGTGGAGAACATGAAACCCTTGTACACTGTGGGTGGGGGTGTAAATTGGTGCAGCCAACACAAAAAACAGTATGGAGCATCCTCGAAAGATTAAAAATAGAGCTACCATATGTCCAGCCATCCCACTTCTGGGTATCTATCCAAAGGAAACGAAATCATTAACTCAAAAAGCTATCTGCATCCCCATGTTCATTGCAGCGTGATTCACAACAAGCAAGACGTGGAAACAAGCTGAGCATCCATCAGTGGATGAATGGATAAAAAAACGTGAAAATAAAGAACTATACATACAATGGAATATTATTCAGCCATAAAAAAGAAGGAAATCCTGCCATTTGCAACAACATGGATGGACCTTGAGGTCATTATGCTAAGTGAAGTAACTCAGACAGAGAAAGACAAATACTGTATGACGTCCCTCATTTGTGGAATCTAAAAAAACAAACTCATAGATGCAGAGAACAGACTGGTGGTTGCCAGAGGTGTGGGGTGGGGGATTTTGGGTGGAATGAGTGCAGGTGATTGAAAGGTACAAAGTTCCAATTATAAGATGAGTAAGTCCAGAGGATACAATGTACAGCCATGGTGACTGTAGTTACCAGTACTGTATTATGCATCTGAAATTTGCTAAAAGAGTAAATCTTAAAAGTTCTTATCACAAGAAAAAAATGTAACTATGTGAGGTGACGGATGTTAACTAGACTTACTGTGGTGATCATTGTGCAATATATGCAAATATCGAATCATTATGTTGTAGACCTTGGACTAATGCAATGTTCTATGTCAATTATATCTCAATAAAACTGGGGGATAGAAAGCGAGGTGGAGGGTGGCAAGAGATGGAGTGGAAGCAGGTCAGGACGTCTTTGTCGGCCACGGGAGGGAGTTTAGACGTGATTCCTTTGAGGTTTCCCCTTGTCTGTGGTCACAAGCAGTTTTTCTGTCATGCACTTAGACATGGTTTTCTTCATATTTATCTTGCTTCGGGTTTAGAGTCCTTCTGGAATATGTGGTCTGATATCTGTCATCTCTTTTGGAAAATTTTCAATCATTCTCTCTTCAGGTATTACTTCTGCCTCATTTTCTCCCTCTCTCCTTCTGGGACTTCAAATATATGCATGTGAGACCTTTTTTCTGCCTCCTTATGTCTCTGGCTCTTTCCTGCTTTCTTCTCTCTGTGCTTCCTTGTGGATATTTTTCTTGTTCCTGTTCACTAATTTTCTCCTCAGCTTTATCTTATCTGTATGAAACCTTGGGGTCTTAATTTGTTATCCTATTTTTCATTTCCAAGATTTTCTTTTGATTCTCTTTTATGGTTTCTAGTTCTCTGTGAAAATCTTCAATTTGTATTTATTTCCTTGAATATATTAAACATAGTTGTGTTAACTCCACTATCTGGATTCCCCATTGGTATGTTTCTCTTCTTAATTCTCTCTCTCTTTTTTTAAATATCATTGTCTTGTCTCCTGATGCTCAGATTATTTTCATTGAATGCCAGACATTGTGTTTGGAAAACATAGAGATGTAGGAGGGTGTCCCCTTTTTCCGAGAGAAATTGCATTTACTCACGGTAGGCAGCTGTGGGCACCAGCAACCCCTAACCTCCTTCATCCAATCCGGGATTGAAACAACTCAAAGCTGGGCTTCATTTCTTGTGAAGCCCTGTCTATTTCTTGTCCCCCTTTACTTCCAGGCTGTCACCCTATGGGGCCTCCAGTTCCTTGCAGCCCATGAGTCCAATGTTTGTTTTTCTGTCCCCTTGTCCATCAACGGCTCTGATAGCTTCTCATTCTCTTAGCTTCTTTCTTCTTCTGGAAAAAAAAACACCTAGGGGAAATTCTGGCTCCCCTTCCTGTGTTTCGTTCCTCTCCAAGATCTTGGCCCTACATCACTGCCTGGTAACTCTCCAATGACTTCAAATACTTTTCATGTTTTCTTCATTGCTAGCTGTCTCCAGGAGAGGTGGATTTCACTCTATGTGTGTGTGACAGATTGCACGCAAAAATAACTCAAATTCTCCACCCCTCCCTCTATATACACAGACATGCACACACACACACGCGTTATTTATGTTATAAACATGTCCTGTTTTAGTAATAGATTATGCATGTTACAAACGTACAGTGTGTATGCTATTAAGTAGACAGGACGGGAAATGGGTAAATATAAATAAAAGGTTTAATGGTTCCTCTCCTTCCCACTCTGGGGCCTAGGAAGAGTTTGGGGAGGAGTGCTAACTACTGTGGGTCAGGCGGACCCAGGTGGAGGTGGTGAGAAGTGGCTGGATTCATAACGTGTCTGGAAGGTGTCGTTGAAGACTTGCTGGTGAATTGGATGTAGGGTGTAAAGGAAAGAATGGGTCAAGGGTGAATCCGATGTTTGTGGTCCAAGCAGCTGGGTGAACCCAGGTGCTGTGGACTGAGGTGGGAGGACCCGGCTGGGCGGCGGGAGGTGGGGGATGAAGGGGCTGCTGTGCTCAGTGCCTCATTAGAGACCCTGAAACCCAAGTAGGCAGTGGCTTTTCCTCAAAGAATCCTTTTCCACTGACCAAGCTGGAGCTCCCCAGTGACACAGCAAAGGGCTCGTGTCCCTCAAGAGGGCAGGAAAAGAAAGCCAGGGCACCTCCCTCTGATGAAGTTGAACTCGAGAAAGATGTGTCACTTGAATCCCAGCTCTTCCCAAAACCTTCCTTGGGCTCTCCCACCACTTCCCGGCTGTGCTCTCACCAGCTTTAGGAGCTCTGGGCCAACATTTCCCAGTCTGGGTTCTTCAGAATACCAGTTCTGCAGTGAGTTATTATATATTCTGTCTGGAGGAAGAAGAAAAGGAGCAGGAGGAGGAAGGTTTTCATGGCCATGTTTGGGAAGTGCTGTACCAAACATCGTGAACATAGTGAATTTGTTTGTTTACTGCAGGACTTCTTAGAGCCTTTAATGTGCTAATGTGCACTATGACTGTCTAAGAAGGATACAGGGTCTGTGACAGTTCTCAAACATTTTTCTGCACGCCTATGCGTAGCTCATGGAGTAATTTTCTTCTAGTGAACAATTCAGGAGACACTGCTGTAGACCAGGGGTCAGCGACGACAGCCCTCGGGTCAGATCCAGCCGGCCACATGTTTTTGTAGGGCCACCAAGCTTAGTTGTTACATCTTTAAATGGCTAGAAAAAATCAAACGCTATATTTCATGACAGGCTAAAATTATATGCAATTCCAATTTCAGTGTCGCTAATAAAGTTTTCTCGGAACACACCATGCTCACTCACTGACATATCGTCTCCAGCCACTTTCCTTCCGCCACCCGGAGTTGAGTAGCTGAGACAGAGGCTGTATGGTCCATGAAGCTGAAAATATTTACTGTCGGCTCTTTACAGAAGAAGTTTGCCAAGCCCGGCTCTAGACTTCCCACACAACATAGCACTGAAGGGCGTGCTCTCCAGATGATTCTTAAGGCAGTGAAACTACTGGGTCTGAGACCATCGTGACGGACCCTTGTCATTAGACATTCGTCCAAACCCATAGAATGCACAGCACTCAGCGCGAACCCCATGTGAACCGTGGAGTCTGCCCAATGATGATGAATCCATGTCGGCTCATCGATTGTAACAAATGTCCCTTCTGGTGGGGGATGTTGATGATGGGGAGGCTGTGGGGTGTGTGGGAGGAAGGGAAACCTCTGTACTTTTGCTCAATTTTGCTGCAAATAGTCTATTTAAAAAAAAAATACATAGTGTATTGCCACTTGTGTAAAAGGGAAAAAAAGAAATGCACATGTGTGTGCATATATACACAATGCACTTGTATATGTGTTGACTTACACATGCGTCAAATGTGTATGGAAGAAAGGAGGAAAATGGATTGCCTCCAGAGAGGAGAACAGGGCGGCGAGAGGACTCACGCAGAGGGGAGAGCCTCCTGTGGTTTATTGATTTCGAACCACATGAATGTGTTACTGATTAAAATTGTTTAAATTAAAATTGTTGAGAAATGTCTTGCTTTTTGAATATGCACTCTCTTATTCGTATTTCTTCCTCAGTTCTACTCTCCACTCTGAGGGTGGGAACGACGCCCTGTAATTTTCTGTCTTTGGCAGAACCTGGCACCGTTCTGAGCACCAGTCTCTCCGGAGTGGTTTTCTTGCCAAGCATCCAGTATTGATTAGGAGGTGGCATTTTTTAAAGGCCGTTAGGAGGCATGTGGAGAATGGTGGCGGTGAGAATATATCTATTGGGGGAATAGAGCCACTCGGTTACTTGGGATGAGAAAGGTAAGGTCTGCTGAAGGGAGAAATCCCAGCGCCGGATGTGCGTTGGCCCCGTGTGTGCGGTGACTCCATCATTTTTCGTCTAGGAAAGAAATTTAAACTACACGATTGAATCACATGATGCATTAGCCTCAGAGCATTCGACACTGTCAAGTGGGCACCATCCTGACACCCCAGTCTGCGGTTGCTTTGAAAGCGAAATAAGAGCAAGGGAATGAGATAATACAAATTTAAGGCTCCCCTGTCAGTGCTTAAGGAACCATCACGACAGCTTAGGGACACCATCCGATCAGGCCCAGCCCGACAGTGGTGGGGCCCAGGGTGAGAATAAAAATGGAGACCTATAAACCACACAGCTGAATATTTTAAAGTGATATATCAAGGCGACAAACCATTAAATTGTGTTCCAGCCCTCCACGTTGATAAATATACCTTGTAAAATACATGTTGGGTTTTCCAGGTTGAACTGGGAAGTCTGGGACCCCCAGGAGTTCTGGAATACAGTGGCTTGGGAGGAGCTGGCCACTACCCACCGGCCCACAGCCCACCCTCCCGTTCTCCCCGCTTCTCTTGCTCCCACCCGACTCTATCCGCCCCTCAGAAACCTCACGGGCACCTGTGGATGTCCAGCTCACGTGCCTGTCCATCCAGTCTCCTCAGAGCCACTCCACAGCCACTCGGCAGGCTGATGGGCACAGAACCCGCCCCTGCTTCACCCTTGGGAGGGCAGGCCCTGGGGAGAAGCAGTCTTGGGGCAACGAGTGGGAATTCTGGAGTCCCCGGCCCCCAGAGCATGATCTAGAAGAGGGGGTCACGGGCTCAGCCCCACAGACTCCTGGCCCCCTGGGAAGCCAAGGTGGGGCCCTTCCGGTCCAGGCCTCAGGGTAGGACTGACTGTGACGTGAAGTTCAGTTATCATCAATCATAATCGCAGCGACTTCCCCCGGAGCACTCCCTACACGCAGGCCCGCTTGGACATGCTCCCCACACATGACTCGACTTGATAAGAAAGTCTTCTCTCCACGCCGACTGCCAAGTGGCATTTTGTTTGCATCTCAGCAAGACTGTCCCCATGGAGAAGGAGGATTCCCTAAGTTCTAAGCAGAGACAGGTCAGGTGGTCCAGATGCTTCCCTGGGGTCGGGAGGAGCCCCCTTCCCTTGTGGTGAACAAGCTGTGGGTAAGAGAAGAACGTGAGATTGAAAACATCAGAAACCCAGCACCTGCACCACATGCCCCGGGGGGTCATAGGTGGGAGAAGGGAGAGCAGGAGGAAGTGAAAACCTGACCCCTTGCGACCCACACCTCAATGGTTGGAATACAGAGCCTGTAAAAAAATCCAGAAAGATATCTGGGAGCCCAAGAACATCCCAGCAGAGACGAGGGGAGGCTGCAAGCCTCAACTCCAGCTTTCAGTCTCAGAAAAGAAGGAGGAGAAAGAGAAGGATGCCACAGAGATGGGGACTCAGATGAGCCTGAGGAACCATCTGCCTGGCCTGCAGAAACCACGCAGAGGACCAAGCGCCCAGTGAGGGGGTGTAGGTTGGCTGACCGTGCAGGTAGGCTGGAAGAAATCTGGAATGGCAGGGGATGCCTAGAAAAATTTTCCTCCTTGATAAAGAAAGTCGTGTGAGGAAAAATGAGTCTGCCTCTAAACAGGCTGTGTTGAGGTGATGGCTGGAGGAGCAGCAGCCGTCTTTCGACCAAGAGAAGACAAAGCTAAGGAGAAGCCAACTCAAAGAGGGAAGGGATCCCAGTCCTTGATGACATCCCAGAGCCACTGAACCCCAGAAGTGCTGCCTTTGAACTTTACAATGTGGTTTTTTGGTATGTAAGCCTTTTTTTCACTACGATTCTCCATGACTCACAGCCCAAAGCTTCCTAATGACAATGAACCCTTCCCAGCTCCTACGTGGACAGTTTCTTTTTTGCAAAGGGACTTCACATCTTTGTTTTTCCTGGAGAAAGCATAGGGAGGGCAAGCAGATCACCACCAAGCATCAACATGCTTTGTGAGAAGAAATTGTCTCAGCAAGGATGGTTCTTGCAAGAGAGAAAAATCCTTGAAAGTATTGGATGAAACAACGGGCATCCGGGTAGACGGCAGCTCTGATGGAGGCAGCAGGGGAAGAGTAGCGAGGAAAAGAGGAAGAAACAGTGAGGATGCCCCGAGTACGCTGGCTCCTGAACTGAGATGTGTGGCAGACGTTGTGTCTCCTTCAGAATCCCGGCACCAGGATGCCGAGGGAGGCTGAGCAAGCGCAGCAAGCGCTCTGAGCCGCCACGTTTCCATCTCCAAATTGGGAATAATTACAACACTGGCCCTGTCCATGGCACGCGGGTGAAGAGACGTGAAGAGACATGAGTTTTCCCCAGAGCCCAGGGATGCAGAGCTACGATCACCGTCCACACCAACAACCGCCATCTAATAAACCAAGGGCCGTGGGGTGTTACTGCGCCCATCGTGACGAGGACAGCGAGCTGGATGAAGAAGGCTCCTAGTAACTGCTCCCCAACACCAGCTGGCCACGCGCTGTCTTAGAGCCACCCTCCCAGTCATGCCCCTGCCCCCGACCTGGGGTCGTGGGGCTCTTGGGAATGTCCCACCCATTCTGTGAACGAGTCTGGTCAGACGTCCAGTCACCACCACTCGTGCCGGCTGTTTCCTCCCTCGGCACCCCTCCGGGCCCAGGTCCAGGTCCCACTGCAGCCGTCAGGCCCCACCTTCCCCCGAATTCTTTCCTTCCCACCATGTGTGCGAGGCCACACGGGTGGGACGTCTGCACTGCCCGGTGATTGTGCACATTCGGCACTGAGATGCTCTGTTCTAACCTAAGAACTCGTCTCAATATGCACAGCAACATGCCTGAGGGGAACCGGTTAAAAAAAATCCACGTAGACTCCAAACATGGGTTGGTATTCATGCTACAGGGTGTTTGCAAGTGTTTAAAAACACAGTTGGAAAAAAAGCAACCAGCCTTCACAGCCCTTGGTCGGTGAAGCCAACAAGGACGCTCTCCATGGGTTTTGTTTTTAACTTTGCCGTGAAGATGGAAGCAATATTGGGTGCAGCAACTAACTGCAGCTTTCACACTGAATATTTTCTTATATCCCCCAAATTATAAATTCCGTGTTGAATCAGATATCATTCCTTTAGAAAATACCCCTGATTGATACAGAGAAAGAAAATGCACTGCCCAAGAAAATGGAGCCTGGGCAGTGCCCGGCACGTGGAGGATGCTCAAGAAAGATGTGGTGTCAACTGCAACACACAACTACAGTCGTGCACCGCGTAATGACGTGTTGGTCAAAGACGGACCACGTGTACGACGGTGGTCCCTTAAGATCGGCATCCTAGAGCCTAGGTGTGCAGTAGGCTGGACCATCCAGGTTTGTGCAAGCACACTCTACGATGTTCACACAACGACAAAGTCGCCTAACAATGCGTTTCTCACAACGTGTGCCTCTCGTTAAGCGATTCATGACGACAGTGCCACCCTGAGGACAAACGATGGGAGCTACCTGGGGGTACATGGCGCCTGTAAAATTTACAACTAAGTAAGAAAAATAAATAAAACTAATACATGAAGACCGTCCACGGGTCTTGCCATCCACCATCTCCGGCTCTCCAAGAAGACGGATGAGGTGGGCGCAGGAATAGTGCGTGCATTCATTTCATCCCAGCCTCTCTGCGTTTACCAAACGAATAACACACACTGGTCTTGCAAGTTGCACAGGAAAGTCTGCAAAGCGAGAGGGACAAAGAACACCCTTGGACAAAACGCCGCCGCCAAGCTGAAAGGCTAGGCCGTAGGCATGTCTCTATGTGGGTTGAAATCTATTTTCTCCAGGTTCGATGGATTATTATAGCACCCAAAGTTTTCCCAAAAACGTCAGACGAGTTTACCACAGCAATTAAGCTGTCTGCCATCTGCAGGAGGCTTGGCTTAAGGTTTACTGAAGTTAAATATATTTTGAAAAGAAAAAATTAAGACTTTCAATGTTTTGCGTATCAGTCACGCTCTGCAGCTGAGGCCTTGGAGACCCACTTCAGAACCCAAGGAACATTCTGGAATTTCAGAACCCAAGGAACACTCTGAAAATGAATTATTCCTTAAGAAACGCTGTGCCCAATCTCGGGATTGGCAAAGTCAAACGTTTACTAGGAAATTCAGCCAAGCGACAGAGATTAACGCGCTTGATCATCTTCCCAAAGGGCGAGTTATTTTCAGAAAACCAGACTTGAATACGCACCGAATTTCACACTCCGCCCCACAGTTTCTTTAAAGTAAATAAGTGTCTAAAATGATGACAGTAAAACCTGTGGTTTCACATCGTGAGTGTCTGCAAAGTCTCATATTCTCTTGGTGAAATTTCCTGGCAGAAGCAAAGCTTTCCCGAGGAGGGGAGGAGGACGGGCCGTCTGGCTCCTGACTGCACGTGTGTCTGGGAATATTAGGATCATTTTCAACTGCCCATCTTTAGCCCAGAGCTACTTTTTATTCTTTCTTAAGAGAAAAAAACATTCCAAGAAGCGAAAAAGTATAGTCCAATCTTACCCTCTGCGCAAGGGGGCAAAATCAACGCGTCTTCCCCACTTTCCTCCGGGAATGAACCACAGGAGATATGTCTCATCTTCAAGCAGTGCTGTACTGGTAAACCAGCTCTTGAGAGGAAGACCAAAATCCTGATCTGTAGCATTTGCCAATTTCCGTGGTATAAATATTCCTACCGTGGCTCATTTGAAGGCATCCAGAGATTACCACCAGCTCCCCAAATTCCTGAATGTTTAACAATTGGTTCTCAGAAAATGGGATACGCCAGCTTCCGCTTACCAGTCTCTTGAAGAAAAGTATCATTATTGGCCACAACATGCATTATTCGTGCAGTATATGTAGATAGCTCTACCAGGCATTGATAAAGTCGCAATGGAAAAGATAAACAATAGAAATGATCTCTTCCATTAAGAAACTTACAATTGAACAAAAGGAAAAAAACCCACAACAACGAAGGACTCCAAAGACACAGCTGGACAGAGCCCTCTTTTTCTGCTACATCAGTTTGAAATAGTCTCTCCCTTCTGGACACAACTTTTCAGACAGTCAGGGTCTCCAGGAGAGGCCAGGCAGTGCAACCAAGATGGTGCCAGGCATTGAGACCACATGGTTTGGGGATGGGGGGAGAACCAAGCGTGTCCGGCATGGGATCGAGGAGATGTGGAGGAACAAGAAGCACTTTACAAATCCAAGGGCTCCCAAGGGGGGTGTCACTCGAAAGTTTGTACAAGTGATTTTCTCCTGTTGCAAAGCAGTGAACTAGATCTACTGGGTGTGAGCCACAAGGAAGCAGATTCCTGTCCACCCGAGGAAATCTTTCCAAAAACGGGAGACGTAAGTCACGAGACCACAATAATTCATAACTTCTTACTTATAACACTTCAGTCAGTTGATATTATTTCACACACAATCTCTTGTCTAATTCTCCCAAGGACCTCATGACACAGGTATTAGCTATTCCTTCGTAGATGAGGAAACCGAGGCTCGGAGAGGCCACGTAACTTCCCCGAGGTCCTCCACGGCAGAAGCAGAATGCAAACCGCATCTCCTAATTCAAGTGTTTTTTCTCAGAATGATTTTAGAACGTGCCGCGTGGAAAGGCCAACAGCTGGTTAAAGAAGCTGAAGGATGTGCTTCTGCCAGGAGCCCCTGGGCCAGGTACCATCCCAGGCACTGGACTGGGGGTTTGAGCTGGACACAGAGTCCATTCTGTGCTACTTCAGGTTTCTAAATAAGTAAAAGAGTGTTGTCCCAGAGATGGTCATAATTTACCCACTTAGACACCCTGAGGGGGAAACTTAGAGTCAGAAATCATACATATGAATGGAGTTTGCAGACCACCTTGGACATCTTCCCTCTACAGAAGAGGACGGGGTGAGTCTACCAAGGACGGCTCAGAACAAAAGTATCCCGCTCCTGGGGAAATGTCGTGGTAAATGCTCTCTATGTAGTGGCACGTATTTTTCATTCAAAGATCATAGAACATAGCTCGGGGGGAATGATGATGTCTTCCCTGGGGGTTGTTAAGGGTTGTCACAGATGCAAGGAGCTTCCAGATGAAGGTACACACTCCCGTGTCTGCATTGGTCCATCCACCGCCCTCCAACCACCTAAGTCCCCAGGCCTGCCCTTAGCCCGGGGCACAGATACAGGCTCTCGTCGTGGACCCACTGCCCCTGGATTTTCTCCCACAAACAACTATCACTTTGTGGATATAAATTGCAAGCCACAAACTCATCTGTAGACCTCGTCATAAAACCTGAAGACCTTTCAAGTAGTTCTTTAAGCTGCACCCCTAGTTGGGATCATCATGCAGATACTGGACTATTTGAGTTGACCCTGAACCCAAGACGTACCAGGCCAGCTTCACCAGGAGGTCATCTCTGCAGGCCCTGCCTCTCCTTTGACAGTGCCACCCCCTTGGGATGCACAGCTTCCTCTCGGGGGTTGACATTCTTGGCTGGTGAGCGCTGGCAGTCAAGCTTGCCTACAGCCACGCAGCCCGCCGAGCATCACTCCCAGCATCACACTTCAGGGCCTCCCGCAGGCCTGCCCTGCTGCCCAAGGCTTAAGTGTTGAGTGAGTATCTTATTGTCTCAAAGATGACAGGCGTGATCGCCCACAGCTTGGGGAGCTCTGAGCCCTTTCGGACAAGAGGGGGTGAGTGGAAAATGGAACCTTGCCATGAAGGGATTGAATGGCCTCCAAACAACACAGTGGGAACCAACTCAGAAAACCAGAATGTTCTCTACGCACATGTGCAGACCCACAGCTGGCTCCTGGGGGAAACAAGCCCGCACCCCACTCCACCCTGGGCAAGCTTTTCCTTCTCTGTGGATTTGGGCGTCTGGAGGTGGTCCCTTGTGTGACTTTCTCGGGAGGATGGTGGGGCAGGAATGAGCCCCCCACTCAGGCCAGTATGCTATCAATCAATCCAATATTTTCCTCCCCTCCCCCCACCAGGAGAAGGCAGGAGAGCTGTCAGAAAGTCACCGGGCTTTGGGGCCGGGGCAGGTTTCCACCAGCCTTACCCTGACCTTGTCTCCAGCCGGGGCGCACTATGTATCCAGGACGGATGTCTCAGCACTCCTGCGGTGAACTCACCCTGGGCTCAGGGTTCTGGAACCTCAGCCCTCAGGTCTCGAGAGCCCAGCACTGGGGCCGCTGTGGATTCCCTGTGCATAGCACCGCTGCACATGGACCTGCGGGCCCCTCCCCCACAGCAAGCCCCAGGGTCTTTCTCATCCCCAGCTCCTCGGTGGCCCATGCCAGAGGTGATGGTTGGGGATGAAGGATGGAGGCCGGGAACCTCCTCACCACCCACCACGTGTCAGGCCTGATGTGAGGCACTCCTCCTCCAAACATCACCTCCTCTTATAAGCAGTTCTTCCCACTCCCCAGAGAAACTGAGTCCTTGGGCCCCCACGCACTCCCAGCCGATCGTGCATTTGTTGCATTCAATCTTTTTGATGGTTACTGGTTGTGATGGTAAATTTCATGTGTCAACGACTTGGCTAGGCCACAGTGCCCAGGTGTTTGGTCAATCAGTCTAGATGAGGCTGTGAAGGTAATTTTTAGACGTGATTGACATTTAAATCAGTACCCTTTGAGTACTGCAGATTATCCTCCACAATGTGGTGGGCCTCGTCCAATCAGTTGAAGGCCTTAAGAGAAAAAACTGAGTTTTTTTGAGGAAGAAGGAATCCTGCCTCCAGCTGCTTTGGGACTCCAGCTGCCACATCAACCCTTCCATGGGTCTCCGGCCTGCCAGCTTGCCCTGCAAATTTTAGATGTGCAGGTTATAGATCGATGATGATGATGATAGATAGATAGATGGATAGTTGATAGATGATAGAAAGATAGACGATAGATAGATAATAGATACAGAGACATAAAGATAGAGATACACACATCCCATTTGTTCAGTTTCTCTGGAGAACCCCGACTAACACACTACTACACGTATGGGCCTTTCCAAATGTTCTCTGGCTAGTAAGTCATGAAGAGGCGGAAGTTGAGTTTCTTCAGCCTCCATGACCCCCAGCAGTGCCCAGTTGATGGCCCTCAATAAACAAGGTGGATAGACAGAGCCCACGGCCTGGATGGGGACAGGGTGACATGCAGGAGACAGGGAAGTGGAGGTTGACCACCCCAAGAGGGAGGGCCCCCTCCAGCGTTGCATCCAGGTGCCCGGCCGGCCTCACACGTGGTCTGTGGGGAGAAGTTGTTGGTCTACATGTACCCATGGTGGCCGTCCCCACCTCGGCACCCACACCCCACAGGGCCGAGGGCCTGGCTGGCACCAACTGAGAACCTTGACACGCTCGGTGGCATGAACGAGGTCTAGAGGTCATTCGCAAATTGCGGTTAACCACACTCTCCCACAGAGCCAGAATCTTGCAGACGCCTGGCTTGCACACTCTGTCCCAAGACTGAAGCTTCTTGCCGATGGCCAGGAGCATGACTGCTCGGCCTTTCCAGCTTTAAACGTTTCTCCTCCACTGTTGAGGCCCAGCGTCCTTTCTCCCCAAGTCCACTCCATCCTACTGATCTGGGAGGAAACAGCCCCTCCTGGATGACCAGGCTATAAAACTTAAAGTGTGTGAAACATTGGGTGGTGATATGACACCCCAGCGTGCCCGGGGCCCTGAAAGGCACAGCTCACACTGCCCCCCGGGACGTCGTCTAGGCACCTCCTCCAGGCACACGCAGCCGCTCTTGGCTTTTCCCGTCTGAAACCCCAACAGTGGCCCCAGCTCGGTCCCCAGGCCTCAATGCTGGTTCTTCTTGAATCTGCGTCCATTGCACCCGCTGCTGTTCAGACAGAACCACGGAGTCTCGGGCAACAGATGCAAGAGCCACCCCTGCACACGGGTCCCTGCCCCAGTGCAGCCTTGGGACCAGCACGTGGCTTGTCCTATACGTGAGCCGTCGTCCCCCTGCGCCCTCCCATCACCAGCACAGAAGAAACAAGGTCCAGACGAGAAGTACCAATGCCTCTGGCTGTCCAGTGTCCACACAGGCACTACTCAGGGACCCAGCACATCTCAGAGCACGGCGGCCATGAACAAGAGTCCTGACTTGTTGGAAGAGCTTTGTGGGCCAAGTGAAGTGGAGGACTGCGGGGCTGCCAGGCCCCCACAGAGCCGCCCCCTGCTGCCGAGACGAAGCAGCTGATGGGAGAAGTCGGCGCAGACAGACCAGCCGGGAGCAGCCCCTGGGGACAGACAGCGGCCGGTGTGGGTTGCGGGGCGGGAGAGGACCAGGATCTGGAGGGGCGCTCACAGGCCGGGAGTCTCACGTCGGGGCTGCGAAGGTGCTTTCGCCTTGTGGCCTGTTCTCCCCCAGGAGCAATCAGGGCAGCCCCCTCCCTGCTCCCCAATGGCACCTGCATTGCTCGCTGAGGACCACGGGCTGCACAGGGAATTCAGGGGACTCGGGACCCCGGAAAATAGAGGACGGAAAGAAGCAACCACTGTGCAGGCCCAGCCTTGGAGCCTGGAGCCCCAGGATCCCCGGTCACCCTTGCCATCCCCCTTCAGGGACGAGGCCTCGGTGCCGGTGCCGGACGGGGCAGACACAGGCAGCTCTGGGGTCTGACCCCAATGGACCCCAGCAAAGTCTGCCCTCCCCAGGACAGTTAGTTGGGGCTGGCTTCTCCAAGAAGAGAAGAGCCTCAAAGGAAGGGAGAGAGGGACTGGGGGTGAAAGAGGAGGCTGGTGAGCCCCGTGCATGCTGGAAGCTTCCATCTTGCTAAAACTCACCCTCAAAACCCCAGTTAGGCCTTTTATTCAACCCCCAGGAAGACAACACCAACTCGCTGACCATCAGGAGCGAGCGGATCGTCAGGGGCTCAAGAGAAGGAGCGGGAGGGGGCAGGACCAAACGGGGGAGGCTGTGGGCAGCTGGAATGCAGCTCTCACCTGCTTACCTGGGCATCACTGGTTAAAGGCTGCCCAGGGGAGACAGCCCAAGGGGGACAGCCCAGGGGCGCCCTGGGAGCCATTAGCAGGCAGCTCTCCCGGCTCTCTGAAGGGATCCCATAGGGTGCCAGCAGCGTCCGCTCCACAGACTAATGTGGAAATAAACTCCAGATGAAAACCATGCGTGGTGAGCAGTGTGGGGGTCTCTAGGGCAAGAAGCAGTGGGAAGGGGAGGGCGAGACCACAGGGAGGTCAGAGGACATTGTTGTCTCATTTGGAGAAAAGACGAACAAGCAATAAGCTTTAAATATTGAAAGAAAAAAAAAACATGTAGAAGGAGTGGTCTGAATAAGTCAGGGGTGACAGACAAAGGAGGAAATTAGGACGCATACCTTTCAAACCAGCTGCACGCAGGACAGCTACGAGCCAGTTGTCCGGGCCCCTGAGCGGGATCTCGCAAACCTTGACAAGGAGCAGGGGCCATGCTCCGGAGACAGGTGGTGAAGGCTGTGCACAGAGAAGGGCAGGGGACACCCCTCCCCAGAGGGACCTCACAGGACCACGGACACCTGGGCTGGCATGCTCTCCACCTGTGGTCCAGAGTGGTCAAGTTGACCCCCGGGCTGTCCGCTCCCTCACTCCAGAGCACCCCTGAGGGACAAGTCGCCAAGGGCACTTGAGGACTGCAAAGACTTCCTGTTGAATGCCTCCTAAGACACGGTCATTTTTTAACCAACGCCTTAAATGTATTCACATCTTAGACCCAACAATTCTGCTTCCAGAAACTTCCACATCCAGAAACAGTCAGAAAGGTGCTCAAAGATTTATGTGTACAGAGTTCTGTCATAATGTTATTTATAATATTAAAACAAATCCAGCCCACATGTCCAACAGCAGGAGCTTGCTTAGATCGATTATGTGAAGCAATGGAGAGGGAGGGCTGAGCGGGGCAGGAAGGGGCCAAGCCCGCCTCTGGGGAGGCCCAGCAGACCACAGAGCCCACCCTGGCCCGGCGTCCAACAGGCACCCCCCACAGCCCCGTGAGAGCCACTTGACATGTTCAGTTCCATTTTCTCATCTGTAAAATAGAGACAAAAATAACACCTTCCGGTTTTAGTCCTATCTTCCCATTAAATGCTGCTATGAAACCCGGACAGAATCATGGGGGCTCCAAAAAGCCAAGAGCAGCAGACGGATGACAGAACAGAAGGCAGGAATTCGAAGGACCACCCAACCGGTGGGGAGTTTACCATTTCTTTTTCCCACCAGTGGACTGAACTCAACTAGCAGCGTGGACGGGGAGAGCTCCGGGGTCTCCTAAGCCTCGAGAGCATGGGAGAAAGCTCTCTGGGGTTTGCTCTTTTTTTCTTTTCTCCCTCCTCTAGGCCCTGGGCTCCAAGCAATTCCAAGTCCCTGACAGCAACGGGGCTGCAGGCGCTAACACTGAGTGGGAGGGACCAGAAAGCCACACCTGCCTCAGAGCTTTGCAGAGGCTGTTCCCCTGCCTACACTGCCCTTCCCCAGTGTCCCAATGGCTCCCTTCTGGCTTTGTTCAGGTCCCTGAGCAAATGCACTTATTGGAGAAGACATCACTCCTGTGCGGTGTAAAACCAGTCACCACCCCACTGCCACCTGTCTACCCAGAAAGTCTCAATTCCCAACATCCTGAGTCACCTGGGAGCTTTCACTTCCTTGGGCCTGGGCTTTGAATCGGCTGGTCCCAGATGGGGCCCTGGATGTTTCTGAAGCTCCACAGGAGTCTCTGACCTGTATTCAGGTTGCAAACCTCAGGTCCTCCCCTCCCCCTCACCCGTGGGCACTTACCACTCGCTGCCAGATCTGCTTATTGCTTGCTTGTCTATTCTCTGTCCTTCCCACCCGCACGTGAACTCCATGGAGACAAGGAGCCTTGTCTATCTGGTTCTCCTCTGTAGCCCCACAGCTAGAAGGGCTCTAGGACCCAGCAGGCACTTAATAAACTGGCGTTCAGAGAATAAATACGGGGATTGTTGGCATTTTTAAATAAGCACTAATTGCTTTGGTGATAAAAAGTTATTCTAAAATAAAGATTTTAATCTCAAGCTGAGAACAATAATTAAAATAATGAAATCCAAATTAAAGGGTCATTGGGAAATGGACACATTTCTACATTCCGTGTGGCGTCACATATGTAACGTGCATGTCAAGCATGGTGGCAACGTGTAAGGAAAATTATAAAGGCATCCATACCATTTGCTCCGACTCCAGTGAAATAACGGAATAAAGGAGAGAGAGGTTGTGTGAAGATGCTCCAGCAGTGGATTTGGAGGGTAGTGTAACTATTCTGTGTGATACTGTGATGGCAGATACATGTCATCGCGCATTTATCAAAACCCGTAGAAAGTACAAGGCAAAGAGTTACCCTAATGTAAACTATAGACTTTAGTTAATACTAATGTATCAGTATGGGCTCATCGACTGCAACAAACGTAGCACAGGAATGCAAGATGCTAACAACAGGAGGAGCTGTGGGGGGAGCCAGTGAAGGGGCATACGGGAACTCTGCACTTTCTGCTCATTTTTCTGTAAACCTAAAACTGGTCTAAAAAATAAAGTCCATTGATAATTTTTTTTAATTTTTAAGCTACAGCATTGTTTATAAGCATTACCAGCTGGAAACAACTTAACCTAATGCTAGACAAATGATGAGGGACCCACTAAGATGGAATGGTAATGTTAGCATTGCAGAAGGCACGACATGGTTTTTTCCTAACCTCATACATACTGATTTTATTTGAGACTCGAAGCCCCTGAGGAAGGTGGGGTTATCAGCCCTCACTCCCAAAGGAGGCAAAAGGCTCCAGTGGAGAATGGGAGGAGGGTCCCGTGCTGGTCCCCGAAGCCTCAAGGGGCTCGCACCAGGAGCCTGGCTCCAAGTCCATAGCTTTCTCCATTGCACCATATCGCACAAAAAAGGACCATCGAAGTGGATTGTGCTGCTGTGTGAAAAACAAGATAGCGCTGACATATAAGTCAATAAAGCGGGATTCAAGGAGAAAATCTAAACCGAGGCTGGAGGAGATTCTGAAGCTAGAGTGGTGAATAGAGTTCAGTGTTTGTCAGCTTGTTGGTTGAGTCTTATGAAGTTGGTCAAGTTTATGATGACCACCTTTTAAAGATCCAAAGCCAGGCCGGCACTCTGACTAGTGCTGGAAGGCCGACTCGCCAGCAACTTCTCTGTGGTCTTTCTTTTCTTCTCCGTTGAGCACATCCTCACAGGGCTGGCCCTCAGGCATGGGGTCAGGATCCTAACTCAGCAATTCTTCTGCAAGGATCGTGCCTCCCTCGGCGCACGTGCCTCCCCTCCAGGCTGGCACTACTGTACTTGCAGACTTAGATGAAATATTGGATGATGATGAGACTTTGCCAGTCAGAAGGGCTCGCTAAAAATGATTCAGTAGCTGGCAGGGGAAACAGCCTCGTGACTCAGATATGCCTGGCTCTCCCGAGCGGGTCATCTGGGAACACAGCATGGATTTCCATGGAAGCCTGTTGGGGTTCCCCAGGCAATCCGGGAGAAGAACGGAGCTGAGGGTATGCAGCTGCTGGCACTGGCCATGTCTCTGGGTCCTGCCACTTACCTTCGCACGCTAGCAGAGCCGGCAGGAAGGAGCAGTTACAAAGAGGTGGCCATGATGATGTGGAGGGTCACCATCACCCCCCTGTTAAAGATGAGGTCTGAAGCTCAGGGCTGTTCGGTGAGTTACTCAAGGTTACAGGCTTTTGAGCGGAGCAGCTCAGAGCCAAGATCCTCTCCCAGCTCTGGGGGCCTGAGATGCCCACTCTCCCACAGAAGCAGTTTGCCCCTTGCTTTGAGGCCAGCACTGGGTTCCAGAGGCTTGTGAGACCCCCCAGATACCTTACAAGCAACACCGCCCTCAAAAGTTGCACCATGACGTGGCGCTGGAGCAGGGCTGGGGGGTAGCCCTCCTGGCAGCGGGTCGAGGTGTGGATGCCAAGAGACAACTGTCTTCAAAGTCTCTTATGTGTTTCATTGTAAGAAAATGGAACTAACTTGTTTCTGGCAACTTGAGCCCATGTAGACACTTCTTCATGCACCCCCGTCAGCCGATCTGTCAGAAGTAAAGACACTGGAGAAACAGAAGACTCGCCCCGACTTACAGCCAAAAGACGTTGTGATGTGATCCAAAAAACGCACGAAGGGCTCAGACAGCATCGCTCCTGGCTCACGGTCAACCAAGGCGGGGGGCTTCTTTCCCACCCTCGCTGGCAATGACTGCTTTCCCCTGAATTCTTTCCCCCAAATCGTAACAGACCTTTTAAAACACACGCACTCAGGTGCACACAGGCAGCAGATCTGTGTTCCCAGGAGAGCGTGTCCAGTGTGCACGGAGCTGGGTGGGGGCCGTGCCTGCCAGCACCTGCCCCGCTGGGTGACGACTGGCGTGGGAAATGCCAAAATGGAAACTCTAATTAAAGAAAGCCCACCTTAGGTTCCTCAAATAATTTGGGGGCAAAAGTACATGCTAATTCTTTCTCTATTTATGATATTTTTCCATTTGCAAAAGCATCAACAAAGGAAAAGGAAACAGTGCTAAGAACCAACCTTTCCATCTCCAAGGGTCCCTTTTGGAGGGACTCCGCCCAAATAAACCCATGAATCGCCAACCACAGAATAAATGCCAGAGGAACCCAGTGTGTGTGCCTGTGTGTGAGTGTGGGTGTGTGTGCAAGTGTGCATGTGGTGGGGGGAGGGGGAGCCTTAGCCTTCCAGAACTTCCCCCGTCCCTGTTATGGCAGCCAGAACCCATCTATGGTGTGAGGGGCCTGCAGACCACCAGGGGCTCAGGTGGGAAGAGCTGCTCCGGGGCCCAGGGAAGACCCTCTCCCAGCACCATGCGCGCGCACACACACACACAGACACACACAATCATATACGTTCCATTTCACTGTGTTTAAACCATTTCCCCTGCAGGAAAGGGACAGTAGAGGCTGGGGAGAGAATGGAACGGACACTTGCTTTACACTGTGTGTCTCTTTGTGTCTTTTGTACTTGAAAACATTAATGTGTGTGTCCTGAGGGTGAGCTGTTGACTCCTAAGCAATTTTGGCAGAACTTCTTAATCTCCAGCAAAAACCCACTCTCCTTCAGGGTCATACCACACCCTCCCCTCCCCGCCCACCCCCAACACACACACACCACACATACCACACACAACACACACACACAACTGCATACACACACTTCACACATACCACACAACACACACATATCCAACACCCCACACACACACTCCTCACACATACCATATACAACACATACACACACCTCACACACGTTCAGTACATACCTCACACACCACATACAATACACATACACCACATATAACACACACACCCCACACATACACACATCACACATGCACATGCACACATATGCGTGCGTTTGTCAAGGAGGCCTCTTTCACCCCACCCCCACCCCTGCCTCTCAGGACACCTCCACAGCGTTTCTGAACCCAGTTACAGGGCTGGGCTCCCAGCCGAGCAGGTCAGAGTTGGGTCACGATGCCTGCATAATGCCTGTTTGGTCTGGAACGGCCATGCCCTCTAAACCTCCAGGATCCAGTGCCACCTCCAGGCCCCTCTGTGGCACTGTTTCTCAGTTCTGAGTAAAAAGGGAAGGCCCAGCGGTTGGCATCGTGAAAGGGGTCGGGGGAGAGGGGGTGGGGACCTGTGATGTACAAGGAAGGCGCCCACATTTCCTATTAGGACTTAGGGGCTGGGGCTGCCCATTCGAGGTGCTGGCCGGGCCACCAAGACAGTGGAAGTGCCCAGCCACCTGTAATTTAGCTACTCCACCCTACTCGCACAACACATCCTTTACATGCACCTACACACACACAAACATTTATGCACATAGATTTAATTTTTGCCTACTGGTAAAGCATTTGAAAAGATGCTAAACATCATTAGTCATCAGAAAATGCAACCTAAGATCATACACACCCACCAAGATGTTCTTATGAGCAATACCGAGGGTTGCCAAGACCGTGGAGTGACGGGAACCCTCCAGCCCACTCGGAGGGACGTGAGTGGGTCAGTCACTTGGGAAAACTATTTGGCACTAAAGCCCTCTGCACTGCAGTTCCCTCTGGTATACACTCAACACATCCGTGGACACCAAGACCCTGCCCGACCAGGGGAGTGAAATAAGGGCCCAAGGCCCGCCGCCCCTCCGCTGAGCCCTTCACGCTTGCGGGGGACAGTCACGGCACGTGGGCGGGGTGGGAGGTAGGTCACGGAGCCAGGGCTGCTTCCAGGTGCAGTGGCATGTATGGCGGGTGTGGATGGGCCCCTCCACCCTGTGCTTTCTCCAACAGCATCCTCTAAGCAGCAGTTCTCAACCAGGGACAATTTGGCCCCCAGGGGACATCTGGCAATGTCTGGAGATGTCTTTGGTGTGTGCAACTGGGGAAAAGGTGCTACTGGCATCTAGTGGGTGGAGGCCAGGGTGCTGCTCAGCATCCTACAGCGCGCAGGGCAGCCCCCAAAGGAAGGATTATTGGACCAAAATGTCAATAGCATGGTGTTGAGAAAGCCCGCCTTAAATGCTCGACTGTGGAGCAGTGGTGTAAATTATTAGCTTTTAAATAAATGGACGTTTTAGCTAAAAATTGAGAATCAAAAATTAAGTAAAGGAGAACTTTGTTATGATGTAAATGCATTCAGCCTGTATTGAAAAGAACAAAGGTGCCTGAAAATGTGAAGGAAGGAAATCATGTGTTTTCCAGGGCTTAAATGCATCTTTGAAAACTTCCTTTACCGGCGGTGGAGCCGCTCTGTTCTCCAGCTGACACGGCTCCGTCACCTATGGACTTGGGAGCACACCCACATCCAAATGTTTTTATGTGGAACCGTTCAAGGAGGTGAAAATAGAGTTCTACGTATTCTTTTCTCCCCTAAGGGTAATGTCTTATTCAACATTCTTTTTGCCTAATTGGGTAATTTAATTATTTTTAACTCTGAGATTGATGATTAAATGGCCAACATAGTCAAAATGAACTAGTCATATGATCTATTACCGTCAACATTAGCCATGAAAATTGTTTCTACCCACCATGGATTTATTAAACATTTACTTAATATTGCCTAGAATTTGCTGGATGCCATGGGATCACAAAGAAGTACCACATCTCTACAAATGAGGAATTCTATGTATCCATTTTTTGCCAAACGCTTTCTTGATTGTGGCTCTATTCGGGCGTTTCAGAAACACTGAAATTCTGTTGACAAACTGGTTTGTTATTAATCCACATCATTCAAACACAATCCAACTAAATTTCAAAACTTACTCTGGCTGTTCTGCTTTTGAAGAATTAAGTATTATCCTCTGGAAAACAGAGTTTTATAGAAGAAACCAAAACCCAACAGCTCAAAACATCTCAGCAGAAACCAACGTGTGGAGCCAGTACGATGCTCGGTGGCTGCCCCCAGAGTCACTTAGGGAATCAGTGTGGGAGGAAACCTGACCCACTCATCAATAATTTGCTTTCAATTTAAAAAGTAAGACATGTACATCGTAAACTAAAATCCCAAACAGCACCAGAAGGTTTACAATGAAAACGTAGGTCTCCCTCTCGTCTGCTTTCCCAATCACCCCGTGGTCAACAGTGTTTTTGTGTATTCTTTCAGAAGTTCCTTACGCACACAACAAACAAACACATGCATTTTTATAAATTGGGATTGTGCTATATACACATTGTTTTTTCAAGTTGCTTTTTTCTCAATTTTTTTATTGCGGTAAAATACACGTAACATAAAATTTACCATCTTAACCATTTTTAAGCGTAGAGTTCGGTGGCATCAAGTATATTCACATTGTTGTGCAGCCGTCACCACCATCCATGTCCAGAGCTCTTTTCCTCTTGTGACACTGAAACTCTGTCCCTGTTAAATAACTTATTGCTCCTCCCCCAGCCCCTGGCAGCCGCCATTCTACTTTCTGTCCCTATGAATTTGATTATTTTAGATACCTGATGTATTCTTTTTTGTGACTGGCTTATGTCCTCAAGGCTCATCCATATTATCCATGTGTCAGGATCTCCTTCCTTCCTTCCTTTTTGAAGCTGAATAATATTCCATTGCACATATACCACAATTTGCTTATCTGTCCATCCGTCAGTGGACACTTGAGTTGCTTTCCACCTATTAGCTATTGTGAACAATGCTGCTATGAACATGAGTTTATAGATATCTCTTCGAGACCCTTCTTTCAATTCTTTCAGGTGTATACTCAGAAGTGGAATAGCTGGATCATATTACAGTTCTATTTTTAATTTTTTGAGGAACCTCCATGCTGTTTTCACAGCAGCTGCACCAATTTACATTCCCACCAACAGTGCACGAGGGTCCCAATTTCTCCACATGCTCCCCAACACTTGTTATTTTTTCACAGTAACTGTCTTAATGGGTATGAGTTGGTACCTTGTTGTGGTTTTGAGCCGCATTTCCCTAATGATTAGTGATGTTGAGCATCTTTTCATGTGCTTATTGGCCATTTGCACATCTTCTGTTCACATTCTGCGGATTCGAACTTAGTCATATGGCAACATCTGACGACAAGGAAGGCCGGGAGACGCGGCGTAGTTAGACTATGTATTAGCTATCTATCCTGCCTAACAATCTTCCCACTAACTTAGCATCTTAAAACTGAACGTTTCTTATCTCACAGTTTCTGCAGGTCAGGAGCTTGGGCATGGCTCAACTGAGCCCTTTGCAAGGCTGCAATTCAGGCCTTGGCCAGGGCTGCAGTCTCGCCTGCGGATCAGCTGAAGGAGGGTGTGCTTCCAAACTCACTCTGGTTGTTGGCAGAGTTCAGTTCCTTGCAGTTGTTGAAAAGATGCCTTGAATTTCTTGCTGGCTATCCGTCAGAAGCTTCCCTCAGCTCCTAGAAGCCACCCTCAGCTCCTTGTCATATGGAATTTCCTCAAAGCCAACAAGAGAAGGACTCCAGCAACATGGGCGCCACAATCTTATATACACAATTACATACCACAATCATGCATGTCCTTCTACCTTTGACACATTGTATTGGTTTGAAGCAAGTCACATGTCCTGCCCACACTGAAGGGGAGGTGACTCTGTAAGGCCTTGAACATTGGGAGGCAGGGGTTGTAGGCACCCTATTTAGGCCTCCCAAAATTCCACGACAATGGAAGAAAGAAAATAGATTTCAGAGGACAACTAGCTATCAGCCTCCACAACACACTGCAAATATTTTTCTTAGCAGCAGCAAATTGCTAGGTTGAAGATTGGCTTCATATTTTAATTTGCTGATTATTTTGTGGTTGGTACTTTAAATTTCTTTATGGTATTCTTGACATACAGAAGCTTTCAATTTGTGTGAAGTCAGATTTATCAGTATTTTCCTTGTACAGCTTCTGAATTTTGTCATGACTAATGAAGGTCTTCCCCCTCCAAGGTTATATAAAATTCCATCCACGTTGTCTCCTAAGATAACTCATGTCATTATGGCCAAGCATCCCATTTTGAGGGAAATTTTTCTTCACTACGGGAGTAATTTGTTTATATAAACTATTTTGCTGCTGACTTGCATGAAAAGCTATTTGTTCACAATTTTGCCACTCAGTGACTTTTTAAGGGGAAGAAGTGGGATTTCAGCAAATTATTTTCACCCTTTAATATACAGTCCTTAGTATGGCTCTAAGCTAAGCAATAAAATTTCATGGAAAGCTCTTTTTTGGTGCAAAGTCAGCACCGTGCACATGTAGCCAATGATACAGTTTATTCCAGTTCTTCTCGGCCTTTCTTATGCAGGGCATAACTTTTTGTGGTCTCAGATGTTTACCCTCCGAGGTCACTCTCTTGCTGTGTGTTTACTTCCAAATAGAAAATGATGATTGTGTTAACAGAATTCATTCACTTAAAGTCACCTGCCTCTCGAGAGGCTGTCATTGGGAAATCACAGAGAAACACAGCATCCTTCTTTTCCTTCAGCAAATATTTAGTGCACCCCCTTCTCTGGGTAAAGCATCCAGTGCTAAGTGCACAGCTGCTAGAAAAAATTACTTTGAAACATCACCACCAGCTAAGGAAACCTATATTTTAGTTCTACAGATTCTACACTTGTGATAATATTATAATATTCCAGAATTCTTCAGACAACCAAGTAGCATCAAGACCTTCAAAGACAGCCACTAGGGCCCTGGTGGCTGGAGCAGCGAGTGAAAGGATGGAAGGAAGGGACCCATGTCTATGCATCCTTGTATCTGCAACAGTTTTTGAATCTGCAGTTGTCATTATGTCGCCAGGCCCGGAACTGATGCCCGTAAGTGTTTGTGTAGTAGACACAAGTCTCTGCTGATAAACGCAGATGTGTGAGAAACGTGACTCCGTTCACTTCTCCACAGCTCGGCACAACTTCCACCCGTCCAACCCGGGTCCCCTCCACTCTCCCGAGCTGCAGCTGCATCCTAGGGGACTTGCATGGTCCCTGGGTGTTGGGGAGGAGCCTGAGGTCATTTGTCCACGCTCACCCCCGTGAGGTGCCGCATGCCCATGAGTCCTGCTGGGGCCTCCCTCTCCCCACCTTGGGCCTCCAGGGCCCGGCTCTCTCTGGGTGTGTCTCTCTCCCGCCTGCCTCCCCACTCAGTGGCCTGTGCACAGGAGCTCTGTCTGGATATCAGAAGCCCAGACCGGACTCCAGTTTCTCCTTTCTGGGGTCCCATCCCTTTCCTGGAACAACAAAAACTCACCTGAGTGAAGAGTCGGAGGGGCAAAGGGAAGCATGAACTGCTCTCTCCAAATACCAGCCCACCGCACGTGGCAGGCGGACCGACACGCCCCGGGGGGATTCAGACTCAAGAAACAAGCTGGATCCCCAGCCAGTCTGGTGCGGAAAACTCCCTTTTTACAAAGGAAGCCGTAAATTGTTCCCTAACAACGCAAGGCTAAGTAAGCATTGGCTTAGTTAAGTATGATTAAAGCAGCTTTCAGGAGACACTAAAAACTTACTATTTTTATTTATAATATAGGCTGATAGCTTTAACAAAGCAGTAACCACATTAATACTGGTTTAGACAAGAGAGCCTTTTCTTCTCTCTCATACAACAGTCCAATGTAGAGTCTGCATTGGCCAAGACTGGGTCCCTCTGTCTCATTGCTTCACCACTCCCAGGGGGTGGCTTCCGCCATGTCTTCCAAAATGGCTCAGCACCACCTTGTCCGCATGCAAGTCAGTAGAAAGAGGAAAAAGGGAAGGGGCCCCAGAAATAAAACCACATCTACAGACAGCTAATCCTCAACAAAGGAGCTGAGAATACACACCGGAGAAAGGAAGGTCTCTTCAACAAATGGTGTTGGGAAAACTGGACAGCCACATGTAAAAGAATGAAGATAGACCATTCTCTTACGCTATTCTCAAAAATAAGCTCAAAATGGATCAAAGACTTAAAGGTAAGACCTGAAACCATAATACTTCCAGAAGAAAATATAGGCAGTACACTCCTTGACATCAGTCTTAAAATGATCCTTTCAGACACCATGTCTCCTCGGACAAGGGGAACAATAGAAAGAATAAACAAGTGGGACTTCATCAGACTAAAGAGCTTCTACAAGGCAAGGGAAAACAGGATGGAAACAAAAAGACAACCCACCAACTGGGAAAAAATATTTGTAAATCATATATCAAACAAAGGGTTAATCTCCATAATAAATAAAGAACTCACACAACTCAACAACAAAAAATCAAACAACCCGATCAAAAAGTGGGCAGGAGATATGAACAGACATTTCTCCAAAGAAGATATACATATGGCCAACAGGCACATGAAAAGATGCTCAACATCACTGATCATCAGGGAAACGCAAATCAAAGCTACACTAAGATATCACCCTACACCTGTTAGAATGGCTAAAATAATCAAAACAAAAAATAACAAATGTTGGAGAGGTTGTTGAGAAAAAGGAACCCTCGTACACTGCTGGTGGGAATGCAAACTGGTGCGGCCATTGTGGAAAACAGTATAGAGATTTCTCCAAAAAATTAAAAATAGAAATACCTTATGATCCAGCTATCCCACCACTGGGTATTTAGCCAAAGAACTTAAGTCATCAATTCAAAGAGACTTATGCACCCCTATGTTCACTGCAGCATTATTCACAATAGCCAAGACGTGGAAGCAACCCAAGTGCCCATCGACTGATGATTGGATAAAGAAGATATGGTATATATACACAATGGAATACTACTCAGCCATAAAAAATGATAAAATCGTCCCATTCGCAACAACATGAATGGACCTTGAGGGTATTATGTTAAGCGAAATAAGCCAGATAGAGAAAGACAAACTCTGTATGATTCCGCTCATATGTGGAAGATAAACAAACACACGGGCAAAGAGAACAGATTAGGGTTACCAGGGGGAACCTACCAGGGGGAGTCCTATAAGATGACTGACAAATAATAATGTACAACTGAAATTTTACAAGGTTGTAAACTATCATAACCTCAATAAAAAATTTTAAAAATTAGAACACAAAATACAAATTATATTATGATTATCGAATTTTAAATAAAAATTATTTAAATAAATCTACAATGTATATATAAAGGACTCAAAAAAAAAAAAGGAAGGGCGCCCAGTCCCTTGGAGGGCACAACTCAGAAGTTCCATTGAATGCCTCCGTTTACCTCCCCTTGGCCATACCTCGCTGCAAGAGAGGCTGGACAGCGTGGTCCTTACGTAGCCCAAAATTGGGGCTGCTATTACTGTAGAAGATGGGGCAAGTGGATATTAAAGGACACTTAGCAATCTTTGATGCTCTTATATAATCAAACATCTATTTTTTTAATTCTATCCATCCTCAATGCTTAGTTCTATCATCTCCTCCATCATCAGTTTTCTGAACTAACAGGGATTCCTTCTGCCTCCAAAGTTTATCTGTACCACTCGTGTGACAATTAATCTTCAAAGGCCTCCTCCCCACAAGCTCACTTCTGAGTCTCTTCTCCACCCCTAGATGCCTCCAGGGGAGCGAGTGCTCCTTTTCCTGACCAGCTCATTCCATTTCCTGCCAGGAAAAGGGTCTTTTTATTGACCATTTGGCCCACAAACACCTTCCATTACCTACTCAATGCCAATTCAACACACACACTCACACACTCAGATACATACGCACACGCACTCACACATATATATACACTCACGCACTTCTCCACTAATAGACCCCCAGTGTGTCCTGTAAGACCCCACCCGGCACTGGAGTGAGCCATGGATTGGTCTCAATCAGTCGTGGCAATTTCTTTCCTGTTTGCCATCCAGAGGTGGCCACACGACCCAGTTCTGGCCCATGAGACATACGTGGACACTCCCTGCAGAGCCTCCTAGGAAAGCTTTTGCTTTCCTGCACAAAGGGCACAGCCTTGGCTGGCAATGCCCTTCCCCTCTGCCTTTCCCGCTTCCTCCTCTCTTAGCCTGGGAGGAACTTCCAGGAGGCGCAGCTGCCCCTGCAACCACAAGGGGTAAGGCGACCAGCTGGAGACGGCGGAACCCAGAGACTGGTGGGCCAGGTCTTTGCTGAGCCCCTGCAGCAGCCCGAGACCGCCCCACTGCAGGCTTCTCGACTATTATGACCATTCAGTTATTCAGCACTAGAAAGAAACGTGCTATCAAGCCACGGAAGGACATGCTTCTTGTTTATCGCTAAGTGACAGAAGCCAATCTGAAACGACTACATACTGTACGATTCCAACTATACGACGTTCTGGACAAGGCAAAACTATGGAGACAGTGAAGAGATTGGGCGTCTCCAGGGGTTCGGGAGGACGGAGGGATGAAAGGTGGAGCACAGAGGACATGTGGGGCAGTGAAACTGCTCTGTATGACACCACAAGGCTGGATGCACGTCTTTATACGTTTGTCCAAACCCAGAGAATGTACGACACCCAGAGTGAACTGTAATGTAAACCATGGATGCTGGGTGATATGACGCATCAACGCAGGTTCATTGATTGCAGCAAACGCACACTCTGGTGGGGGATGTCGATAATGAGGGAAGTTACGCATGAGCAGGGGCAGGGAGTATATGGGCAGTCTCTGTACCTTCTGCTCATTTCACTGTGAACCTAAAACTGCTCTAAAAACTGCTCTATTCCTTTAAAATATATGCATATATGACTCTTCCTCCCAAGTTGTTTCCCCCTCTGCAGGCAGGTGTTCTGATACTCGCAAACAAACGCCCTTCCACCTGGTGCGATCGGCCACCTGCCTTCTCTCCGCCACTGTGAACTCACAGAGCCCCTCCGATTCCCCTCCCAGCGTGCAGGTCTGGGAGACAACCCGCCTGAGGCCACGAGCCCGCTGCTCCCTTTGGCTGACCCACTCCTCTTCGTGGCCACGGATGGGATGGCCCTGGGTTTTGTGGACAAGAGCTGGGAGCTAGGTTGGCCATGTGCTGCCGACAAGAGCAGACCCGAGAGACCAGACAGCTCCCAAGCTACAGCCCCGGGTCTCCCAGGGCCCCCGAGTCTAAGATGACCCAGGACTTACCTCCCGGCTGAAATCTGAACTCTCTGGCCAAGTGGGCCACCCACCACCAGGATCCACTGGCCAGCCTGCAACTGGTGGCCCAAGAGGTGCTGGCCTTAGTTAAGGGACTGGAACCCCTGGACTGTGGGCCTGAGGGCAGGCAGGAGCTGCTCATCTCCCCCTGCAGGTCCTCAGGGCTCCACACGCAGCCTGGCACCACGTGGGGATTCCCTCAGTGTTCCTTAAACCGTATGAAGCCCCTGTTGAAATCCTGCCATGGCCTCAGCCCACAGAAGAGCACTCTCAGCGGGCCATGTGGCAAACACCAGAGAGAAGGCAGGGCCTGTCACCTTCTGTACGGGACGCGGATTTGGGATGCGGATTCGGCTTCCTGACTCAGCAGAGTCTTTGATGGCTCGCAAGGTGGCCAAGCATGAGGTGGAAAAGCTGGCTGGAAGGAAGCCTGGTAGACGCAGACAATTTATTGCTCCCGGGAGGGCACCTGGAGGGCCAGCTTCTTCAGAGGTGGCCACGGAGAGCACGCGGGTCACATATGGAAACCATATCAGGGGAGGGAGCCGGGCATCTGGAGCCGTGGCCCTGTGAGGGGCTGTGCAATCAGCAAAAGCGGGAAGCCTGGTGAATGGGGCCTGGAAACAGCACGGGCGGGCCCAGGGCTCCTGGACCCAGTGAACCACTTCACAGTCCACTGATTTTTAGGTAAGACACCTTAAAAAGGGACAGTGAAGAAACCCATGCTCTTTGAGTTTTAAGAGATGTCACAGGATAATAAGAGACTCATTCAGACCGATATCCATGAGGATGCGACAGGGCCCAGAACGCCAAGGCCTAAATTCCGGACAGGCAAGGGTGGACAAGGGAAGCGGCAGCATTCTAGGAGAGCAGGACCTTTGGCTCTGCAGTCCCTTTAACTAGTGGCCGTGTCCACTCAGAAGAAACTGAGGCAACAGCTGAGACGTTCAAAATAACACAACATTGAGCTTCTAAAAAATAGGCTTCCCCACAGATCACTGTCTCCTCAGACAACAAAAACTCCCGAATCTTAAGAACATCCGTGTCTCCAGGGCTGAAAGTTCCAGCACCGCTGATAAAGAAGAGCATCTTCCAGAAAAGGGTCACTGTCTCATCTTTGTAATGACTAGCTTAACATGTCAAGAGAAAAATACATTCTTAAAAATATATTTAGGGGCCGGTCCGGGGGTGCAGCGGTTAGGTTCGCACGTTCTGCTTCTCTGCGGCCTGGGGTTCGCAGGTTTGGATCCTAGGTGCAGACACAGCACCGCTTGGCAAAAGCCATGCTGTGGTAGGCATCCCACATATAAAGGAGAGGAAGATGGGCACGGATGTTAGCTCAGGGCCAGTCTTCCTCAGCAAAAAGAGGAGGATTGGCAGCAATTAGCTCAGGGCTAATCTTCCTCAAAAAAAGAAGATAAAAAAGAAATATATATATATATATTTAAAAACAGTAAATAGAGATTTTAAAGGTTTGATGCATACAGACTTTTTTGGTATGTTTTTAATTGCTTACGGGTCCTCGGAGAAAGAGGAACAAAGAGTGTTATTGATATATAGACATATTTAGAAAGAGCAGGTTCTCAACTCCAGGGTGACCAGCTGCAGCAAAGAATCTATGTGTGGCAATACTGCCCCCTTGTGCCCAATTTTTACTAAACTATTTCTGTAAACTGACTACAAAACGGCAAAGCTACCGTCATGACTGTGTCCTCTGCAGTAATGACGACTCCACAGTTTGCACCCCCTTTAACTCTCCGCCCTCCTGAAGGAAGTGTGCAGAGGCGGGACCCCTTCTAAGTGAGGAAAAATTTCCCTTAAGAACACTGCCATCAGATATGCACGATGGGGTTCCCAGTAGGACTTGGGAAAATGGGGGTCACTGTGCGGTGACAAAAGCTTCACTTCCATCCCATTTTTTTTTTAACACTCCCCACAAAGAAGTGAGCTACAGATGCCCGAGGGAGGTGAGATGTAAATCCCTTCCAGCCCATAGAACTTACCTGCTGGATTTTTTGCAGTAACAAGAGACTGCTGTTGGAAGATTTCCAGTGACTTTTAAGACTCTCCGTAAAGGGAAGTTCATTTTTCCCTCTTAATGATGTGTGATCACTGGTACTATCCCGTATTGCCCTTCATCCTAAGTCACCAAATATTGACCCGATTTGACAGGGACTTACTAAGCATCTACTGTGTGCCACACACCGCTGGGGCTCCAGGCCCTCGCTCCTCAGCTGACGTCTTCCCACAGCACCAGCAGCATCACCTGGGAGCTTGCGAGAGAGGCAGCGTCGCAGCCCCACCTGAGGCACTGGGGCTGACTCTATGTTTTGACAAGATCCTCACTGGTTTGCACTAGGGTTTGAGGTGCTGAGCAAGGGTTCTCAGACTCGTCTGGAGGGCAGGGTAACACACACTGCTGGGCCCCACCCCAGGGTGTCTGACTCGGGGGGTCCGAGGTGAAAGCGAGAATTGGCCTGACAAGTCCTGGTGATGCTGGTCTGAGGACCACACTGGTTCTCAAACTTGCCTGCATGTTGGCATTATTTGGGAGTTGTGAACAATGCAGATACCTGGGTCCCACCTCCAGAAACTGGCTTCAGTAGTGTGGTGTGTGGCTTGGGCACTGAGCATTTGAAAAGCTCCCTGGGCGATTCTGATAGGCAGCAAAGTTTGGGAACCCCTGCTCTAAGGGATCAAAAGGGAGACAGTAGAGCTCCTTTATCATCGAGTCTCACTGAGCTCCGTGATTAGTTGATGGAAACATCTTGAGCCCGTGGTAAGGGCACTGCAGGAGCCCACATACATCCTCTTTGAGAGAGAACACAGCATAGCAGGTGTGCGGAGTAGAGGGCAGGTGATGTCTGTCCAGCGGGACAGAATCAGCAGGCTCACCTGAGCTTCCAAGAAGGCTGGGATGTCCTAGGGTAGCGAGCAGACCGTCATGGTGCATGCGAACCCCCACAGCCTCGAGCCGGGGCTGGATTCTATCCCAAGAAAAGCCAGTCGAGGAGCCACATCCGTTCCACGGAAACTGCATTTCAAACCACTCCTCTGAATCTTTGGTTTCCAAGTATCTGAAAGTTGTGGTCCTCACCCTTTTAAGGTGGCAGCTGTACAGGTGGCTCACAGGTGTTACTGCTGCGTTCCTGGAAACGCATCATCACCTGGATCTGTGCAGCCTTTTTTTCCGGAACCGAGGCATAATGGGCAAGGTTTGTTTTCCTGACCAAGAACCCTGCGACAAAGAAATAGATAGGACCAGCACGACATCTCAGAAGAGATGCAGCCAGAACAACCATCCAGCATCACTTGAAACAGCAAGATTCGCCTGCAGTATGGCAGGCTGGGCGGAGGGGTCCTGGACCGAAGGACGGAACGATGCTGTGGACAGGCTCTGAGCTAGCATCAGACGGCCGGCTCTGAGAGTCACCTGTACATTGAGTAAGAACTGTTGCCTGCCTCACCAGGCTGCCGTGGAAAGCACATGGGGACATCTGTGCAAAGACTGTAAATTAGAAAGCACCAATAAAGTGTTTTCTTACCATAAAAAAGACAATTAAGTAAACAGACAATTCTTGAAATACAGCTGTGTGATAAATTTTAACTAAAAATAGTGCAACGCAAACACTGCATCGTTCCTTAATGATTTTTTTCTTAAAATTTAGAAGGGCTTTTTGGGAAATTTTTCAATGCAAGGTGTTTCCAGAAGGTTGTCCAGGAGACTCTGCTTCCGTACTTTTTTCATTCGACAGTATTTTATTGAATGGCGGCTTCGTGCCGACTGAAGCAATGTTTCCTTTATTCTATGTAAATTTCTTTATGACAATAACATTCAAGGTATTTATGGGGAAATAAATACAGAAAGTTCTGTAAAAGAACAAGACCAGTGACTAGGGACGCGCTTATTTTTCTCCTTTTCAAGAAGACATTGAAATGAAAGCACAGGATGTGTAAAAGCCATAATCCCAGAGAAGCAGAGGTGGGGAGTCACCCAGGAGCCCCTCCCTGCATGAAGCTGAGACCACTCATGGTGGAAACGAAGCAGATCAGAATGGTTTTCCAGACTCCCTAGGAGATCCTCATGAAAGGGAATTCTTAGGAACATACTTCACATAGGAGGGATGTGATTTCAGATAAAAGGTCTAAAGAGTGCAACAAGGGGTGGAGGACAGGGGAAGTGGTGAATGCGTGGGTAGATTTCAATGAACACCCATTATATAAAAGGGTGATAATAATGGCCACTGGGTTTTTCAATTTGTGCACATAGACCTGAAATCCCAGTCGATAATCATATAAGTCAGGGGCACAATGAATAGATGAATGTTTTCTAAGATCCACGTATTATCTAGAAGGGTAAAGGTTTTAATTAACTTTAAACAATGATAACTTAATTTGCATGTTGTAATTTCTATGGAAACCACTAGAAGAATAAAAACAGTGTAACTTACAAACCAGTGAATGGAAAAAAATGGAATGACATAGAGAAAAACTCAGCAGATCCCAAAAAAGGCAAAAAACAGAACATTGACAGCACAAAATAAGATGGCAGAAATAACCCAAATATAGCAATTACATTCAGTACAAATGAAGTAAATGCCTCATTTAAAAGGTAAAGATGCCATTTTTTAAATCCAATTGCATATTGTTTACAAGAAACACAAGAGAAAAAATGGATATATACTATGCAAATACTAGCTAAAAGAGAGCTGATGTTGCTAATTAATATTAGTTAAAATATAATTTTAGTGCAAGCAAGGCATTTTTAAAGACAGATAAAATCACAGTGAGACCCGACCTTGGGGCATCCTTTTTTGACCCGGGTGGTCACATGAATGTGGTCACTTTGTGGCAGTGTGTTCAGGGTCAGTGCACGTGTCTGTGTATCAGAAGGGAGGGCTGCTCCGGCCACTCCTGCCTCAAGTCGCATTTCCCTCCCCAAGATGGCTAAAAGAGGACTCTAACTTAAGGTCAGACTTTGTGCTCTGTGAAAGGGCAGAATCTGCTGTGTATCTAAGGCCTGAGGGCTTGGGATCCTAGAATCTCTCCCCTGGGAGCCCCTCAAATGCCTTGTATTACCGCCTGTCTGGCTTTGCCTAATTAAAACTCTCCGGATTTATGTGACAGGTGCATATGGTAATGAAGTACATAAACTCTCAGAAAAGCACCAGAAGTCAGAAGCAGACTTTTCTAATAAGGTGAGACTTAAAATCCCTATTTATTAAAAAAAAAAAATCTTTTTAAAGAGGCATACATACCATAAACGTTCTAGCTCACTGAATTTATAAGGTGATTGAAATATAAGATGACTTCACAAATAGCTTATGGATTGGGCCGCTACCTGACTTGGTTCTATTCTCATTTCATGAGCAGGAAGAGTGAGATCAGAAAAACCAGGGCCTGAACTCTCCTTGCAAGTCCTTGGCATCAAAGCCTCATCAGTAAGCCCCAGCCCCACGTCAGCTCCCCAGGAGCATGAGCAACAGTCATGTGGTCCCGGGTGGAGGGGGCAGGGTCCTTTGTCTAGAACTGCAATACCAACATGTCAAATTAATGCCAATATCAACGTGTTTAATTAATACCAATATCAGCCTCTTTGTATTATAGGTGACTTTGTCTCTACCTGCCTGGAGACACATGAAAATGCTCAGACTTCACAACAAGGACCCTCAGGAAAGCAGCATGGACACCTCAGAGCCTACTGGTTTCAACCTGCTAGGAGGGAGACCCAGGGGTCTTTGGGTCTGAGGTCGCCTGATGGAGGGAACGTAGGGCCAGAGAGGGAGTGCAACCATCCTCTTCCTCCTCTAGTTCGGCCAGAGCCCAGGTACCCAGGAAGGCAAAAAGATGCTACAGAAAAAGCTCTTTGCACAGAACTAACTAAACTCAGGTTCAGATCCTGAGTCTGTCACTTACTGGCTGGTGATGGGCAAGCTACTCCTCTGGTCTGCAGTTTCCTCAGCCATAACAATGAGGAAATGCTTACCTGAGAGAATTGTTATGAGTGTTAAATACACCTGACACACCTAGAGATCGGCTCATAGCAGAAACTTGACTAAAGCAATCTTTCTCCTACTTGCTGATGACGAAGGAAGTGGGTAGACAGACAAACAACCAGCATTTCTGAGAGTCCCAACACCCTTTTGGGGATCTTTCAAGACTGAAAACCACTCCCCTCCCAACCTACCAGCCCTGCCTGCTCTCTATCCCAAAGCTAATGGAACTTTCTGTAATCCTGGAAATGGCCTACATTTCTATTGTCCAAAAGCCACATGGGGCTACTGAGCACTTGAAACGTGGCTAGGGCAACTGAGGAACTGAATTTTTAGTTTCATTCTAAGTAATTTAAATGGAAATAGCCATATGTGACCAGTGGCCACCACACCGGACCGCTCAGTCTTCACAATGTCCACTTGGACACACATGGCTCGTTGGGAAGGTGGGGCTAATTCCAAGCTAGGGCAGCCCAACATGAGTTAAATTAAGCAGCTCATTCAGGGTGACGTCCACACGAAATGCTGGATTCCATGGCTGGGACTGCAGAGTTAAGACGAATATTTATCTTTACACTTTTATAAAGCAAGCAGTCCTGATCGGACATAAACCCAAGCCCCAGTGGAGTCTGTTTTTGATTCCTTGGGTAATTATGTCTAAACCATTTTTTGTTTCTCTCTTCATTGTTTCATATCACACATGCCCCCCTGCACACACACACACGCACACACACAAAACCTCACACGCTCAGTACTTTGATGTTCCAGCCTCCACCATCTGCTCTTCAGCTGGTGGCCAAGGTTGTTCAGAGTGTGGGAGCTGGAGCTGCTGAAAACTGGAACTGCCCTTCTTGTGAAAGCATTCGGGGTGAGTCTGTTAGCCTTGCCTCCTTCTTCAACCCCAGAGCCTGGAAGGCCTTCCAAGACTGGCTTGGGGAAGGGTCTGCTTCTCAGGAACTGGAGCACAGTCATGTGCTGCATAATGATGTTCTGGTCAAGGAAGGGCCACATACAGGATTTTGGTCCCATAAGCTTAGTACCATATTGTCTAGATGTGTAGTAGGCTGCACCACCTAGGTTTGTGTAAATATACTTTGTGATGTTCGCACAACAACGAAGCATCTAAGGACGCATTTGTCAGAACACATCCCCGTCGTCAAGCAATGCATGACTGTAATTACAAGATTTCATTTGCTTTTAGAAGAAACTGGTTATCACTCTGAGTCACTGATGCATTCAGCAAATCCTTTTGGGAGCTGAGCGTCCATAGGCACTGGTGTAGGTGGCAGTGTCTCATGGTGGGCAGCACAGACAGGGTCTCCCCCTTCATGAACTTTCAGTGGGGGAGGCAACAAACAAGTAAACAGATAATAAATTCAAGGTAGTGATGGAGTTATCATGAAAGATCAAGTGGCTGGTGTGATAGAGAATGACTGGGTGGGGCAGGCTCAGGCTGCCATCACAAAATGCCACAGGCTGGGGGCCTGTGAGAGAAGACAAGATCTATTACATAGACCCTTGTAGGCCAGATTAGATTTTTTTTAACAGCTTTATTGAGGTATAATTTACATACCAAAAAAAATTTATCCACGTTAAGTGTATAGGTCGAGTTTTGATAAGCTTATACTCCATCATACAACCACCAACGCAATCAAGTTTTAGGACACTTCCACTACCCTAAGAGTTTCCATCCTGCCCCCTTGCATTCAGTCGAGATCCCGACCCTGCCTCAGGCCAGTGGTCTGCTTTCTGCCTCCATAGTTTGGCCTTTTCTAGAATTTAATAAAAATGGATTCATACAGTGTATAGCCTTTCATGTCCAGCTTCTTTCACTCAGTGTAACATTTTTTAGACTCATCCATGTCCTTGCATGGTCAACAACTTGTTCTCTTCCAATTGCTCAGGAATATTCCATTGTATAAATATACAGCCTCTCACTTGTGCATGCACCAGTTGATGGACATTTGGGTTGTTTCCACTTTTTGGCTATTCTGAATAAAGCTGCTATCACCATTTATGTATAAGTCTTTTTTTTTGGACATACGTTTTTACTACTCTTGGATAGATACCCAGGAGTAGAATTGTGGGGTTGTATGGCAAGCTTAATGTTTACGGTATGTTTAACTATGTAAGAAACTACAAGACTTTATCCAACCATTTTCCATTCCCACCAGCAGTGTTGGAGGGTTCCAATTTCTCCACATTCCTGCCAACACTTGGCATTTTAATTTTAGCTATTCCACTAGATTTGTAGGAGCTTCTCATTTGTGGTCTTCATCTGCACTTCCTGAAGAACAATAATGTTGAGCATCCTTTCATGTGTTTATTGACTGCTCATATATCTTCTTTTGTGAAGTATCTCTTCAAATCATTTGTCCATTTTTTATTGAATTATTTTTATTACTATTATTGAATTGTAAGTGTTCTTCATACAATTCAGTGAATTACCTTGGCACCTTTGTCAAAAATCAGTTGACATCTATGTGCGGACCCAGTTTCAGACTTTCTATTCTGTTCCCTTGATCTACATTTTTACCCTTATGTTGACCCCATACTGTCTCAATTACCACAGGTTTTTGGTAAATCTTGAAATCGAGTCATTTAAGTCCTCCACTTTTGTCCTTCTCTTTCACAATTGTTTTGGCTATTCTTTGCTTCTCCTATAAATTTTCGAATCGGCTTATGGTTTCTACACAAAATCCTGCTGGGATATTTATTGGGATTGTGTTGAATCTATAGACAAATCTGGGGGTAACTCTCATCCTAATAATACTGTGTCTTACAGATGAACATGGTATATCCCTCCATTCTATACAGGATTTAACTTCATTTCTTTCACTAACGTGTTTTAAGCTTCAGAGTAGATTGTTAGTAATATTTTCTTACTATCCACTTAACGTTTGTAAGATCTGTAATGATGTTCCCTCTTTCATTCCTAATTGGTGATTTGTGTTTTCTCTCCATCTAGATAAAGGTTTGTCAATTTTATTGATCTTTGCAAAGAACCAACTTGGTTTCCTTCATTCTCTCTTTTGTTTTTCCTTCTTGTATTTTAGTGATTTCCCTATTGATCTTTATAATTGCCTTCCTTCGACTTATTTGCATTTAATTTTCTCTTCCTTTTTTGCTTCCTAAATTGGAAGCTTAGTTCACTGATTTTAGACCTGTCTTCTTTCATAACATAAGCTCTTAAAGCTATAAATTTTGTTCAAACCACTGGTTTAGCTACATCCCACAAATTTGAGTATATTATGTTCTCATTTTCATTAAGTTTGATACATTTTTTAATTTCTGTTGTGATTTCTTCTTTGACTCATGAGTTATTTAGAAGTGTGTTGTTTACTATCCCCATGTTTTAGGATTTCTCAGCTTTTGCCTGTTATAGATTTCTAAGTTATTTCCATTGTCATCAAAGAGCTTGCTAGGGGGGCCGGCCTGGTGGCATAGTGGTTAAGTGTGTGTGCTCTGCTCCAGCAGCCCGGAGTTCACGGGTTCAGATCCTGGGCACAGACCTATACACTGCTCATCAAGCCACACTGTAGTGGCATCCCACATACAAAATAGAGAAAGATTGGCACAGACGTTAACTTAGGGACAGTCTTCCTCACACACACACACAAAAAACATGCCATGTGTGATAGCAATCTTTTTAAACATATTGACACTTGTTTTCTCATCCAGCACTTGGTTTGTTTTGTGAACATTCCGTGTACATTTGAAAAGAACAGGTGTTCTGGGGCTGTTGGATGAAGTCTTCTATAGAGGTCATTTAGGTCAAGTTAGTTGATAGCGCTCTTCAAGTTTTCTATATTCTTGCTGATTTTTATGGCTACTTGTTCTATCAACTACTGAGAGAAGAGTATTGAAATCTTCAGCTATAATTGTTGATTTTTCCATTCTTTCAATTCTGTCAGTTTTTCCTTCATTTATTTTGGAGCTCTCTTATTAGGTACAAATAAATTTATAATACTTAATTTCTTTCTGTTGTATTGACCCTTTTATTATTATGAAATAGCCCTCTTTGTTTCCAGTAATATTCATTTTCTTAAAGTCTATTTTGTCTTACATTAATAAAAATTACTCCAACTCCCTTCTGATTATGGTTTGTGTGTTTGCATCATATATATATTTTTCCATTCTTTTACTTTAGTCCATTTGTGCTTGAGATATAGATATATGCAGAAAACCTACACATTTTTTATACTTTGGGTGTTCTTCAGTCCTTCTTGTGTCTCTGAGTTACCATCCAAGTTACTATCGATATCATTTCTCTTTAGCTGTTCTTTTAACACAGGTCTGCTGGCAACAAATTCTCTCAGTTTTCTCTTTTTTGTAAATCTAGAAATGGCTTTATTTTTGTCTTCAGTTTTGAAAGACAACTTCACTGGAGGCAGGTTTGTTTTCCCTTTCAGCATTTTGCATATGTCATTAAATGGAACAGAAAGCTACTAAAAAAAAAAACAAACAAACAGGAAATCACTGTTCTTTCATGAAAAGTGCAGTAAAGGCACAAAGTCTCTTGGGTTTTCAGTGTCTTTTGGCTTCTACTGTTTCTATGAGAAGTTAGCAATAAGTCATATCATTCATTGTTCCCTGTATACGAGGTAACATTTTTCTTTTGTTACCTTAAAAACGTTTGGATTTTGACAATTTGACTGTCAGGGGCTTTTCTTTTGTTCTTTGGATTGCACAATTTCTGTCTTTCTATCAAATTCAATGAGTCACTCTTCTGACTTCTCAACTCAGCTCGTGCCGTGAATTTTTCCTTTCAGTTAGTGTGATTTTAAGCTCTAGAATTTCCATTTGCTTTTTCCCATTTCTGTTAAGCTTCCTTACTTGTTTATGCATTGTTAACATATTTTCCTTGAATTCTTTGAACATATTTTTAATAGCAACTTTGAAGTCTTTGCTAGATAGAACCTCTGAGCTCCCTCAGAGTCAGTTTTTGACTAGTTTCCCCCCACCTCCCCTCCCTGAGCTGGGGAAATACTTTTTTCTTTGCATGTCTAGCAATTTTTTAATTTAAAACTAGACCTTGTAGGTTATACATTGTAGCAAGCCTGGATTCTGTTTTATCCTGAGTGTTGCTGGCTTTAGGAGACAACTAACTTGCCTGGACTCAACCTGCAAATCTCACTTTCGATGCACAGCCATTGATATCTTTGCTCATTTTTTTGTTTTAAGTCCGGTCCCTAGAGGTTTCCCCTTCACTTGTATAGTTTTGTCGTCAGGCAATGATTTGGGCAGAGATTATACTCAGACACTTCAAGCCAGTATGTCTTCCACCCTCTGCTGCCCATGCTGTGTGTGGATTGAGGGACGTTTGTGAAAGTGTGGTGAATTCACACATCTCCCAGACTTTCCACTTTTGCTGCACCCCCTGGGGCTCCTGTGTGCCTGCGTCCGTGAGCAGTCAACCAGGGATGTGTGAGAGTTCATCATCTGTGCTCTTCTTCGGCTCTCTCACTTACAAAATCTCACTCTTACATTTCTAGCTGCTCTGTCAACTCCCTGAATCAAATTGGTCACATCCAGCTGCAGGTTTTTACCACCCACGCTGGGTGAGACGGGAATGCCTCCAGGCCAGAAGGCCACAGACCCACCATTCTTACCCAAGGCCATAGCGGTTTTCATGAGTAAATTCTTCTCAAGTTGTTGCCTATCTGGTCACTTCTCAATGGCCTGAAATGATTCTCCTTAATAATTTTGTCAATTTTGCACTTATTTTCTACAGAGGGAAATCACCTGCCTGTCTCACACCACGATTACCAGAAGTAGTCCCTAGATTTTATCCTAAACGGGACAGGAAGCCACTAAAAGGACCCAAGCTACAAACTGGTATGAATTAGCTTTGTAATTTTTTTCTTTTTTTTTTAAAGATTGGTACCTGAGCTAACATCTGTTGCCAATCTTTTTTTTTTTCCTCTTCTCTTTCTCCCCAAAGCCCCCCAGTACATAGTTGTATATTCTAGTTGCAGGTCCTTCTGGTTGTGCTATGTGGGATGCTGCCTCAGCATGGCTTGATGAGCGGTGCTAGGTCCACACCCAGGATCCAAACCGGCGAAACCCTGGCCTGTGAAAGTGGAGTGCGTGAACTTAACCACTCGTCCACGGGGCGGCCCCAGCTTCATATTCTTAAAAGTTCACCCTGACTGCCGTGTGGGAAATCAATTGGTGGACGAGAGTTCCAGTAAGATGCATTTAGAGGCAGGTCACAAGAAACACAACACAATTAGCTAGAACAATAGAAGAGATCTGTTGTCAACTAACTGAAAAGTCCAGAGCTGGGACAGTGCCTTTAGGGCTGGATATTCACAATGTCTTCACGACTGTACTTCCCTTTCTCTGGGACACCACTGGATCTGTCTCGAGCCCTCATGGTGATGAGCTGTCTGTCAGGAGCCTCCAGGCTCCGTGAGTCCTCATTTAGATCCAAAGAGAGGGATTTTCTCTCTCCTCAACCACTGAACAAAAACCCTGGGCTTCCCTCTGATGGGACCAATATGCTCACTCCTGAACCAATCACCACGGCCCAAAGATTTCAATGTACAGATTAGCTTCAGCTGATCAGGAGTGACCCCACCCGAACCCTAGAACTGGGTATTTCTGGGTCCTATGAGAAAAGGGGTACAGCTAAGTCGGGGCTGAGGAGGCAACCCACAAGGCCTGCTCCAAGACACAAAGTGGGGTGGCCCTGATTCCACTCCTCATTACCAGGTGTATTAGTCAGCTCGGGCTGCCATAACAAAACACCACAGACGGGGTGACTTACACCACAGACATTATTTTCTCACCATTCTGCAGGCTGAAGTCCAACATCGAGATGTCAGTGGCATGGCTTTCTGGTGAGAACTGTCTCCTTGTCTTGTAGGAGCCACCTTCTCCCTGTCCCCACGTGGCCTTTGCTCTATGCACAGGTGCAGAGGAAGCAAGCTCTGGCGTCTCCTCTTCTTCTTCCAAGGACACCAGTCTTAGCAGATGAGGGCCCCACCCCTACGACCTCATTTAACCTTACTCAGCCTTAGAAGCCTAGTCTCCAAATACAGTCACTTTGGAGGTTAGAGCTTCAACATGTAAATTGGGCGGGGAGTAGTAGGGGGACACAATTCAGTCCAAAACACCAGACAAGGGGCAGGGCTTTGCACCACCACCTGCTCCCCTCAGTTCTGGGCAGCATTGCTGCAGAAGGCCAGCAAGGAGACTGAACTCCAGCCCCGACGGTTTGCAGTGGACTCCCAGGCCAGCCTGGTAGGGAAAAGAGGAAGAGACAGCCACAGAAACCAGCAATTCTATTAAATATTCCACTCAGCTAAGATTGAAGACTTGGGAAAATAAATCTCTCCCTGGTAATGAAGGATTTAGATAGTGGCTGTCGGCTATGACGCAGATGCAGTGGCCACATCCCAAGAGCTGTTCTTTTAAGCTCCAAAGCATCCATAAGTCAGGAGGAAAAATGGTAATTGAAAATGAAAATAAAACCATATCTAAAAAAATAACTCAATTTTTATCCCAGGGAAGAAGTTATAAATATAACTGAATTTACGCTCCTGCAACGCGGTGTTGGTGCGGCAGCTGGAGGGCTGCTCGCCACGCCGTGGAAACGTGTGTCCTCAGCAGCCTCCGTCTCCCTCTCCGCACCTTCTCCCCATTTCTCCCCAAGTGCTGAACGCCTTATCGGCTTCCCTGACCCCCCGGATGTCTCTCTCTCTCTTTCCTTATCCAGGACTGCCTGCAGGGCAACGGTTCTCCCTCCTTGCGATGGACTGAATCTTTGCGTTCCTCCCAAACTCATATAGTGAAGCCCACTCCCCATTGGGATGCTATTTGGAGATGGGGCCTTTGAGAGGTTATTAGGTCATGAGGGTGGAGCCCTCATGATGGGATTAGTGGCTTATAAGAAGAGACAGGAAAGCTTACTTCCTCTCCCTCTCTCTCTCCATCATATGAGGATACGAGGGGAACACAGCCGTCTGCGAGCCACAAAGAGTCTCACCAGGAACCGAATCAGCTGGCATCTTGATCTTGGACTCCGCAGCCTCCAGAACGTTAAGACACACATTTCTGTTGTTTCAGCCGCCCAGTCTGTGATATTTTGTTAGAGCAGCCTGAGCCGACCAAGACATTCCTCAGCATTTCTCCTCCTCCTGCCCTACACAACCCCCAGTCCTCAGGGGACAGAACTGTCACCCTGTGAGATGTCCACCCAACAGGCTCCTCTTTGGCTGGAGACCTCCAAGCCAAGTAGAGTCGATTCTCATTCTTCTCATTAGTTAGAGTCCATAAAGTCGTCATGAACGCTGAATGAGTGGATACAGAACCATGCTCCTAGGGGAGGCAGGAACATATACACAGCATAATCATATCTCGCATCGATTGTAATCCTCAATCCTAAAAACGACTCATCCAGGCAGATCCTACTTTATTTTACAAAAGAAAAAGCAAACGAGGTTCAGAACCGTTAAATGACTTGCCTGAGGCTGTCCCACTAACAGGTGCCAGAGTTGGGATTCGAACCCCATCCAGCTGGCCCCCAAGCTGGAGCTTCTTACTCTCCACTGCCCTGCCCCTCCCGTCTCCATCCTCTGGTCCTCTGTGTATGAGGCCAAGACAAGAAGGCAGAGTGTCGCCTTGCTCAACCTCAGCTGGAATCATGTGCATCAGGCAACTCAAATTTTTGGCCACTCTGCACACGTCCACACAAATGATGAAAAAATTATCGGGAGTATTGATTTGGAGCTTACAAATAAACTTTAGTGAATAGGTAAATTGGCAAATATGGAATCCGCAAATAATAAGGATTGACTGTACTTTTCTGCTACTGTTACATGTAATAGCATGGAGAAAAATTAGCCTCATGAGCATACCATCCATCATGGGGCTGTTCCCAGGTTTGCCTGTTCAGAACCGGGACTCCAGTGGTCAGATCCAGACATCCACCAGGTTGGGCCCTCAAAGACCACAAACTCCATGAGGACAGAAACTATTTACCTTGCCGGTTGCTGCATTCCGAGTCCCCGGAAGTAGGTATACCCTGACTGGTGGCCAGAGGGAGATGAATGATCAGATTTGGAATCAGTTCTTCAACTTGGGTCTTTACGAAGATGAAACAAAAGATTGGATGGGCATTTCTGAATGCACACGCTGCAATCAGGTCCAAACCAGACGCACTGAAGAATGAAACACAGTGGGTCTTTTTTATAATTCATTGGTGTGGGGGTTTTTTTCCTCCTAATTATAAAAGTAATTCATGTTCAATGTTGAAAAAAATTTTTTTAAGTAAAAGACAAAGAAAACCAGATCCCCACCACCTAAAAACAAGTCCACTAAAATTTAAGCAAACATTCCCCCAGTGTTCTTTGCCCATGGTTTTCTGCAGTTTGACTAAGCCTTGTTTTCTTCGTAGATCCCTGGACCCCATGGTCCCTCCAGCATCCCCTGCTTCCTGCCTCAGAGAACGGATGACACCACAGAGCTCAGAGAACAGGAGTCAGACTGTGGGCATTTCAAGCTCCAAAATGTAAGGCCTTGGCCTAAAGAGGAAGACGGAAATATAAGGTCTGTCTGAGCTGGTCCTTGCTGTCCCCAGAGATGAGATGACAGGGTATCTGGATGAGGAGGGGGAGACAAAGAGCATGATGTTGTTGGGGTCCTCGACTTCTGAAGTCAGGACCGAGATGGTAGGACACCAGGGTTGCAGGGCAGAGGGAGCCTCCCCAGGTAGGGCCCAGCCACGTGTCCACACCCAAAGTTTGTACCAGACATGTTTACAAGTGAACCACAAAAGAAATAGAGTGGGCCTCCGAAGGTAGGAGCAGAAGAAATGCCCCCTGCAGGGTCAGGAAGCCACGTGAAACAGCCGTCACCATCCCTGGACGCCCCAGCGAGCAGAGCACTTTCCACTGCATCCCACGTGGCTGAGGTGGCCCCAAGAGAACAGAGGACATGGATCAGGAAGAAGGCCATGTCCAGAGACACCAGCGAGAAAAGGTGGGGACAAGCCTTCCAGTGGGATGACTTCCCTGAGGCCCTGGCCCTGGGTCAGCCCCTGACATGGAGACACAGCCCAGGGACAGGGCCATCTCTGGATTGATGGAGATTTAGTTCCTGTCGCTGGTGGAATGTGGGCCCAAAAGAGAAACTAAAGCCCAATTACAGCAAAGTAAAGAACGTGCACAACCACTCGGGTCTGGGCACTGAGATCTGCCCCCACCATTCATATATACCTGCGACCTTTTTCCTCGTCAAAGATGCACCACACCTGCACAGTGTCTTCTGATATTTCTAATTCCTCCTCACCGATAAACTCATGGTGATCCTGAACTGCTGGGGCTAAAATTCTGCCTCCAAATCGTAGGAACCCCTGTGGCTTTTCTCCTGTTCTCTGCACGATGCTGGCTTCTGGCTGTAGGGCCCTAAGTCTTACCTGCAGAGAATTCTGATCTTTTTGTGGCTGCACGTTCAGGGCGGAGTCTTCCAGGGCCGAGTTCTAATTCTCTCCCTGTTACAGATATCTTTGCTCCCGCCCAGTGGATTCTCCAAAATCCTGACGGAGCATCACCCTGCCCTTGAAGGCCTTCAGTAGCGGCGATGCCCACAGATCGCTCAGTTTCTAGGTAGACAGTCGACCGGGCCGCACACTCTGTGAAAGTCCAGAGGCAGAGTAGACGGGTGACTGGCGGGGTTGGCTTTTGGACCAGGCAGCCTGTAGCTCAGTTTTGAGGAAAGGGGAGAGGGAAGGTGGGAAAGATGAATTCAATCTAGACCAAGAAGGAGCCTGAATGAGGATCAGACGTTTGGAGTTTATCTGATTAACAACAGGCAGGACTCCCAAGTTGATGTGCTGGGTGTCCTCTGGCGGCACGGTGAGCGGGGACAGCCACGCCCCGAAGCTGATGAAAAGACCCATGTGGTTATGAAATGAGCCTTCTGCTTACCTGAGACCCACTTCTCTACGAAGAGCTAATCTGGGAAGAGGCGATCGAGTATTTGGGAGGAGCTGGACCTGGTGAGCTGGGGTAGCTGGACTGCATCGCGCCCCCAGACACACTATCGTTCCAGAAGTGCCAGAGGAAGGAGGACCAGAGATGGGACAGTAGCTTCAAGGAACACCCGATCTGAAGGTTGACGAGTTCTAGAAGAGGGGAGAAATCAGCGTGTTTGTTGATGGAAGATTAGAATCCGAGGGAGAGAAACAGAAGGAAGATTTAGTCAAAAATCTAAGCAGAGTGTGAGCCAAAAAGCAGAAATGCTTTTGTGGTTATAAATAACATTTACACATTTTTCAATAAAAAGGACTTCATCTCTTAAACATCCAAACATTTCTGTGAACTTGCAGTAATAATTGCACGGTTTTTCATCCTTTTCTCAGGATACCTTTAAAATTCACTGCAGTCATGAAGATTCAGATGTAAATCGCTCTATTTCCTTTGAAATAAATACACCTTGAGCTATTTTGGTATCAGTTTAATATCGCCTTCACAACCTATAGACACGAATATAGGAACAATTTCACATTTAATATTAAGAGACAGAGCAGGCAGCCAAGTTATTAATATGTGGTTCGAATCCAGTACTCCAGCCGTTTGAGAACACGCTGCGGAATTTCTGAGTAATCGCCAGCAGTCTGGCAGCCACATGGCAACCCGGGATGCAGGTTGTTTTGTTACAAACATCAAAGGCTCACATTTGACCTGATGGAGATACCCAGTGTTTGGAGCACTCGCAGAGCAAGACCACCATGCAGAGCTGGACGTCCATGGCGAGAGGCCGTGGAGCTGCCCCGAGCCCAGCCTGGCCTGTGCACCCTGCTGTGGACCTGCACCTCATGGACGGGGGGCAGGGCCCTCAGCCCATTCTGGGGCCTCTGCCCAGCCCCAGTATCTCTTAGAGTTGGAGGCATTCTGGAACCAGTGAGAGAAACCCAACCTCTTCTGGGGCAAGCCCAGAATCCAGCCTGGACCACCAGGCCTGAAGGCAGGGTTTGTCTTGGCTGAGCGGGCTGGCACCAAGTGTTCGCCATCAGTTTATGCCAGGCCTAGCGGGTGACACTGTCTGGATTCTGACTCGATATGGCGGGTGGACATGCCCTGGGACGGCCGCCCAGGCACTTCAGCGGCTTCTGGCTGGGCCTCACCAGGCCCGAGAGGAGTTGACATTCCCAAAAGACAGGCTTCCAAATACCGTTTTGTGTCTAGAGCCCAGTTCTGCTGCCAGTTCTCCGATTTCCAGCGTATCCTGCCCTCAACACCTGCAGAGCTCTGGAGCTGACACATAGCTGAGCCATAGCCCACATGCCCTCTGATTTCCTCTCTGCCATCACTGGAGTCTAGGACCCGGGCCCTTGCTCTGCCCAGGCTCCTGCCCACGGTTTTCAAATGGGCACAGCAGTCTGACAGAGACTTTTGAATTCAGGCAGAGGAGGATGAGTGTCAGGAGGGCCAGGCCCAGAGTTAAGAGCACGGCATCCACAGACGCTTGGGGGATCCCAGCTCGCCAGCCTTGCTGCATGTCAGTCTGGTCTGGCCCAAGGCTGCCGCTCTGCGCCAGGTCCGCCAGCCGTGACCTGAGACGTGGAGGTGTTGAGCTTGAGAAGCAGATTCTTTTGGACCATTCGCCTCCCTACAAGGCTGAGCTCAGGCTCTGGCGGCCACAGGGTTTCTAGTCTTCTGGGTGGTTCCAGCCGTGAGGCCCCAGAACCTCCCATGCCCAGCCTCAGGGCAGGGCAGGGCAGGGCCACAGAAAAAGCAGAGCACAGCACAGAGCGGGGTTTGAATCCACTCCGCACCAGGGGCCAGCTCTGTCCTCCTCAACGTCCACGAGCCATGGTGTCTTCATTTGTAAATCAGGCTCTCCCTCAGCCTGTTTCAAGAATGATTTGAAACGACAGACACAAAACGGTCTAGACACCGTCAAGTACACTGTGTGGATTAAACAAGCACAGTCCCCTCCTCTTCTGGTTAATCACAGTAGCTTCTTTTTAGGATGGAATTCAGGTGAACGCATCTAAACGCACCTACAAATGGCGACGAAGATGGAGAAGGGAGAGGAGGTTTAGTTCACACTCTTTGTCCTTTGTCTAAATAAGTAAAACTGACACTCCTGGATTTTTAAATTATCATTTCACACAAGTAACTACACTGACCTGGCTTCCTGGCAAAGCTTGCCCTCCCACTCTCTCTCATGGACCTGACGCAGTGAAACCAAAGACGGCGCAGATAAATTTGCGGGGAACTTGGGATCGCCTTTGCAAGACGTGTTACCAATCATCAAAATGGCTTGACTTTCCTCTCCCCTCCTTCCCTTTTCTAAGGCTCTAATGAAGAGTGACAGTGCCATGGGACTTCACTAAAGATAAAACAGAACTTGCAGAGAATGCTGAGACAAGGCTCCTATTTGTGGTCGTAATGGGGTTTATTTAAGCAGCGTCAGATAGTTCTTAGTTAAATAGGTCACCAGATAGGGGCTGGTGAGATTTTTCATATTCGAAAATGCTTGTGGGGACCGTATTTAATTTAATGGGAGGGGGTGGACCAAAGATTGGATAACCAGCCCCGAGACAGTCTAAAGTCGGGTTATTAAATCAAGAAGCTACCCAGAATTGGATGGCATGACATGCAAACTGAGTTCCTCCTGTTATTGGAGCCTCTTGACCAAGCCTAATCTATCTGAGCTTTTCTTGAAACCTGACAGGACCATCCCAATTTGGAATCCATGCTGAATGTACTCATCCGTCTTCCCTAAAAAAAGAACAGAATTCCAGGCAGCCATCAATGCAATAACTCTTTCTCTTTTCATCTTTCTGGGTTTTTTTTGAGGAAGATTAGCCCTGCGCTAACATCTGCCGCCAATCCTCCTCTTTTTGCTGAGGAAGACTGGCCCTGAGCTAACATCCATGCCCATCTTCCTCTACTTTGTATGTGGGATGCCTACCACAGCACGGCTTGCCAAGCAGTGCCATGTCCACACCCAGGATCCCAACCAGCGAATCCCGGGCCACCGAAGGAGAACATGGTAACTTAACTGCTACGCCACCGGGCCGGCCCCTCTTTTTGTCTTTCTTGCACATCCTTCTCTCTGCCCCTCTCCCCAGCCCAAATTACAATTGCAAGATTTGAATACAATCCAGAAATCAGTCTCCGTTGGCATTAAAAAGAGAAATCAGAATTATAGGTAACCACTTGTGTTCATTCTGCAGCTTACTTTTCTCCAGAAACCACCACTATTCAAATTAGTGATTTATCAGCATGAATATAATTACAAATTCTATACTTCTAAATTATTAATCCATTACTTTTTTTTCTTTGCTGGGAAAGATTTGCCCTGAGCTAACATCTGTTGCCAATCTTCCCCTCTTTATTTTTTTCTCTCCCCAAAGCCCCAGTACATAGTTGTATATTCTAGTTGCAGGTCCTTCTGGTTGTTCTATGTGAGCTGCCACCACAGCATGGCTACTGATGGACAAGTGGTGCGGTTCCATGCCTGGGAACCAAACCTGGGCCGCCAAAGCAGAGCAGGGCCAAACTTTAACCACCAGGCCATCAGGGCTGGCTCAGTCCACTACTCTTAATTAATCTCAGTGCAAAGTAGGGAATATACAACTCATTCAACCAACCCCCACACTGCTAAATCCAACCGTTAGGCATCGGTCTTCACTTTCCTTGATGTGTCAGCAGCATGAAGCCCAGACAGCAATTCTTCCTGCTTCAAGCACTGTCTTCACAGACTTCCAGGAAACCATGGGCCCCTGCTTCCATCCCACCTTACAGAGCGCCCTTTTCCATCTCCTGTCATCTCCCTGACCACTGACACTACACGGCCTCGAGGCTCATCCCTTGGTCTTGTCTGCACTCATGCCTGGTGATCTCACCCAGGCCCAAGGCACTAAATAGTCCCTTTGCAGATGACTCCCATCTTTAACCTCCAGCTGGGATCTGTCTCTCAAACGCCAGGCTCTATGTCCAACTGCCTACTAAACATCTCCACCTGGATGTCTAGTTGACCTGTCAAACTTATATCCAAAACCACACTGAGTTTCTCTCCCTAGCCTGCAGTATCCCTCATCTTAAAGGATGCAACTCCATTCTTCTAGTTGCTCAGACCACAGACCTGGGATTCATCCTGGCTCCACTCTTTCATACCAACATCCAAACTGTTAGCAAATCCTATGGATCAAATTAATGAGTGGCCAGGAGGGTGGTGTAGATACAAGGGGTGAATGTTATTGGGAGACAGTTCCTCATGGGTCTGCACTTGTTGAAAGTGGAGGTGCTATCTTTTCAACACTGTAGAGCAAACAGTCTTGGAAGATAGTGATCAGGTCTCCCTGAGCAAAGGGCATATGTGCTTAATGTACACTAAAATAATGTCTCCTACAGAAAAAAGGCAGGTTTGCTTGCAGCCACCATAAAAGATTCAGATTCCCTAAGCTCGATGTTCCTCAGCTGTGACACAGACTAACTGCAAGCGTAGCATCCACCTGGACAGGTTCTGCATCATCCTCATGGCGCTTGGGGGACAAGTGGAACTGACGCAGACACGAAGCACTCACTTCTCGCTATGTTGTAATAAAGTCCTTTGTCTCTAACCTGGAAGTCTCATGTCTTATACCACGATCCATGAAATTGTGGCAGGCTTACCTGTAAGTTTGCAAGTCAGCAAAAGCCCAGACCCTTCGCAGTTCTTCACAGTGCTACATTTGGAGCACGGAGTGGAGTATAATTAGATACATAGAAAGCCCTCAGTGTTTTTAAGGGTGTTGTATTTCAAGCACTCATCCTTCTATGGATCAGAAAGCTACTGAGCTGCTAACAAAGGTCACTCCTTTGGGAGTCAGCAAAGCATGTGATGAAAAAAGTACACCTTAGAGACGGGCCAAAAACGAGACTACAGACGCTGTGCCAAAGAACAGAAACTGGGCCACACCAAGGAACAGTTTTCGCTCCCAAGGCAGGGGAGTCTGGCGCTATTTGCCCAATGGAGTATCAGAATTGGTACAGACCAGTAACACTCTTGTGTCCTCGTCTTCACCTTTGCAAATGGAAACATTTCTTGCAGATAGCCTGTCTCTGTCTCACCATCATGCATCGCGTGTGTAGAGAGCTAACAACTTGTCTCTAGTTTGTAGGCTTCTGTAGATGATGCATCTAGCCCTGATTACAAGATCCTGGACTTCAAGCCTGTTATCGTAACTGGATGAGACTTTGGGTGTCCTAGGACTGGGGTGCGCATGTTTTGCACGTAGGAGGGGCATGAGTAATTGTGGTCAGACGTTTGACTGGCAGACTGATTGTATTAATGGCCCCAGTTTGTCATGCCCCCTGTCCGTGCCTTTTGGTGGTGCCCTTCCTTACTACCTGTGGATGTGACCATTGGGGCTACAGCAAACTTGGTACAGAAGCTTGAAAAAGCACTTGCAAGTTTATGTTCCTTCTCTTGCTCCCCTGCAATCACCATAAGAAATGCTCGGGCAGGTCTGAGAACATACCCAGGCTTGCCTGCTAGGGGGAACAAGAGTGACACATGGAAGAAAGCCAAATCATGCCAGCCAAGGCCATCCTAGACCAGCCAGGCCCCAGCCAACTCACATCAGATGCAGGACCATAGATGAAAGAGCCAAGACCAGCCATGCATGGCACAGACTGGCAAGGGCACCCATCCAACTGCAGATTCATGAGAAATGGGTGGTGGGTGCTTTAAGGCTCCAAGTTGAAGCGTAGTTATTAGGCAGTAAAGGCTAATGGACAAGTTTGTAACCATTTTTTCCTTATCTGCCTGGATACTCTGGCCTTAAAATTCAGTACATCTAGCTTTTTATGTCTTCTCATTCTGACAACTGATGGGGTTCTTTTGATTTATACTCTCAAGCGTATGATTTACACACACAAGTGTGTATACGTGGAAATACCACTCTACTTTCTGCATTTAGGAAGACTCTCCGTTCCTTGTCATTAATAACTGTTTCTGATCTGGTCCCTTCTCCAGGAAACTCAATTACCTACATGTTGGGTGCACATTGTCTTGTCACCTTGTGCTTTTTTTTTTTTTTGCTGAGGAAGATTAGCCCTGAGCTAACATCTGTGCCAATCTTCCTCCACTTTATATGGGGGTCACCACCACAGCATGGCTGCCGAGTGGTGTAGGACTGTGCCCAGGATCTAAACTCACAAACCCGGGCTGCCGAAGCAGAGCATGCCAAACTTAACCACTATGCCAGAGGGCCAGCCCCACCTTGTGTTATCTTCCCATTTCTGTCCTGCATCTAAGGACACCACCTCTTTGCTTCTCTACATAACAGCTTTGTATTATATACTATATGTGTATTATACACACTTTAGATTACATACTGTATTTGTTCTGCTTTTACTACTATACAATGCCAATTTTAATTCTAAAGTTAAATTTTTGTTTCTTTCAAAATCCTCTTTTGGGGCCAGCCTGGTGGCAGTGGTTAAGTTTGCGCAATCTGCTTTGGCGGCCCAGGGTTCACAGGTTCAGATCCCAGGTGCAGACCTGGCACCACTGGTCAAGCCATGCTGTGGCAGCATCACACATAAAATAGAGGACGATTGACTCAGATGTTAGCTCAGGGACAATCTTCCTCAGACACACACAAAAAAATCCTTTTTTTCTGCAGTTCTTAAAATTTCCTTTCAGCTAGCATGTTTATCTCATACATTCTCATTTATACTTTTAGAAAAATCAAAAGTTCCTGCTTTTTAAAAAATAGTTGTTTCCTCTATTTTTCAATAGAATGAGCTTCTACTTTTTTTTTTTTTTTTGAGGAAGATTAGCCCTGAGCTAACATCTGCCACCAACCCTCTTCTTTTTGCTGAGGAAGACTGGCCCTGAGCTAACATCTGTGCCCATCTTCCTCTACTTTATATGTGGGACGCCTACCACAGCATGGCTTGCCAAGCAGTGCCATGTCTACACCCAGGATCCGAACCAGCGAACCCTGGGCCGCTGAAGCAGAATGTGCGCACTTAACCACTGCACCACCGGGCCAGCCCCTCTTCTACTGTCTTTTTAATGCTGTTTTCTATCCTTTATGTTGCCAGTTCATTTCAAAGGTCATCCCACGTACACTGTTTCTGCTACTCCCTTTTCAATGGAGAACCTACCCGATCTAAAGTTTGCCTGTAAAAGGGTGTGTGATTCTCTCGCTCTCTTCAAAGTCCACGAGCTCTAAATCTGGCCCCCACACACTCCCACTGCTCACAGTGGGGGCTGTGGTTACGCACACTCCAAACCAAGTTCCTGGTATTCCAGTTTTCACCGTGACTCCACTGCAGATGACCACTCTCCTGACTCCTTAAACTGCTGCTTCTTGCAGGAGGCTTATCCCTGGACAGGCTAAGCCGTCTGTAATTCTCTCCTCACTAAATCAATGAGAAACCACCATCCCCAAGTACCTATGGTTTTCCAGGATCACTCCTGATACAAAACTTCTTCCCCAACTATTCCATTCTTGGCCACATCATACTGCCAAGAATTGTGGTTCTGGAATTGGTGTGAGGCGTACTGAGAAGGAATGGGGAAGGAGAGCCCTGTCGCTCCTCCCTGGCTGCACCACTAAGTCTCTATCTTTGGGATGTGTGTACACAGGTGTGCTATGTGGAAATACCACTCTCCAAGGTCCAGACCCCAAGGGCCCCGAGGGCTCTGCAAACACATTTCTGAATGGATGCATACATTTTTGCAACGAGGAAAACGCTTCCATTTCCAGCACCAGGGCACAGTCACATGCACCAGGCTTCCAGCATTTGGTCATTCAGAGGAAACCAAGCTCACTCAAGAGGAGTTAGCAGAGTGTCCCACCACTCCACCTCCAACCATAACCAAGAACAGTAAATAAACTGAGTCTAGAAGACATAAATGGATAAGCTGTCTAAATCTATAATGTATAATATATAAATGATTCAATAACTAAAAAGGAAGAAAAAGAAGGGAGAGATGAGAAGCATTTCTCGACTCCAGCATTTTAAAATTTATTTTCATTAACGCAGTTTAGTTTGAGGTTTTCTGAAGTCGTATGGCTACTTCGAGTCATGACTCAAGTCACGCTCCAATGATAACATTCTTTCACAGAAGAGCTGGTGATATCCACACAGCTAACCTTGCAAAAGAGCTCGGAAAAGTCTGGATGGAGAGGCTATCTGTCAGATGTTACTGAAAAGAGATGAAATATAAAATCTCTTCCTTTCATTTTGAGCAAATACCGAACTTTGTCACCTTATTGATTTTTATCTACAAAACAAACTGAAAAACTCATAAAATAGAAACTTTCCACATTTTAAGAATCACCAACAGATCAAGTGATAAATATCATACAGAATTTTTACCCCAAAGTAACTATACTTTGCCATGTTAATAAAACCTGTTGTTATCTGTAGTTTTTAAAAATTTTAAATATATTACCTTAAAACATTCTAACAGAACAACACTCCCACCTAGTGGATAAAGAAAAACACCCAGCTTATTTCAGTTGTGAACAGTACCACCATGAAAAAGGAACTAAAACTACAATGAATTCAAAGTAAGTTTATTCTCTTCTTAACACCCTCAGAACACCCCTTTGGAAAAAAGCACCCTACAAAACAGGGCAGCTGCTCCCCTTAAAGGAACGGACGGGTAACACACTTCACAAAACCATTTCTGGAATCATGTGTAAATGTTACTCTGAATCTCATTCGTTGTCATCAATCTCTTCAGTATCTCTGTGCTCTGGGGGATATTCTGGAAGCAGAGAAAAAAGCTCTTAATACAGTGAGACCAAGAATTCAGGTAGAAGCACCATACACACCCCAACCCCACACTCTCAAGACAGGGGGAAGCACGGCACCGCCTGGCACACGCCTGCCTCACCGCTCCTCTTTCAGCAGGTGAAACCCCCTTGCCAAAATGCCAAGGCACCTCCGGCCTCTGAAGGCAGTGTAAGCCCCCGGACGGACCTACCGCCCCAACGTGACCTCTCTCTGCCACGTGAGCTCTCCCGTCCCCCCGCCAACACCATGCTCACCACCGTTCTCCGCAATGCACCCTGAGCTTGTCCCCTTCTGTGTCACACTGCTGCGCTCTGCACATGTCCACCCACGAGGGTTCATGCACCTTTCACACCCCGCTCAAGAGCCCCTTTCCCCGAGGGGCCTCTCCTCACACTAAGCTCTCCCCGCTTGGCTGGCACACAACTGTGCTCTTCTCGGGCGGCCGGGCAGGCCAGTCCCCTGCACCACCCGCAGGTTGTGGCGCTAACATGGCTCCAGAGGGTCCACACAGCGGGCACTCAAGAGAATTCCATTTTGTTGCCCAAATACCACTTTTAGATAGACTGAAACTATAAACTAACTGAGGAGGATGATATCTGGTCACTAAAAAAACTGCACTCCTCAAACAGCCACTTCACCCTCCCACAGCTCACTGTTTAAAGCAAGGAATGAAAAGACTAAAAAACATTACTTAAAACTTCCCCTTCAAAGAAGATTCTTAAAAGCTGAAAGTTGATAAACTCGGACAGATGATGTACAATTCTCAGAACAAGTCCCAGTGTCTTTGGAGCGCCTGTGCACTTCTGGCCATACTACCCCATGAGCAAAACAGCCCCGCCTGCTCTCGATGAGGCGGGAACAGCCAGTCAGCCAGCTACAGAAGCAAACAAGGAATGCAAAGGAACTCAACTTGTCGGAAGGACTACCCGTGACTCCAGCTAACTTGAATTATACTATATTAGTCTAGCTAACTTGAAAGGCGCACTTGAATTATACTATATTAGTCTAGCTAACTTGAAAGGCGCACTTGAATTATACTATATTAGTCTAGCTAACTTGAAAGGCGCACTTGAATTATACTATATTAGTCCAGCTAACTTGAAAGGCGCACTTGAATTATACTATATTAGTCTAGCTAACTTGAAAGGCGCACTTGAATTATACTATATTAGTCTAGCTAACTTGAAAGGCGCGCTTGAATTATACTATATTAGTCTAGCTAACTTGAAAGGCGCGCTTGAATTATACTATATTAGTCTAGCTAACTTGAAAGGCGCGCTTGAATTATACTATATTAGTCCAGCTAACTTGAAAGGCGCGCTTGAATTATACTATATTAGTCCAGCTAACTTGAAAGGCGCGCTTGAATTATACTATATTAGTCTAGCTAACTTGAAAGGCGCACTTGAATTATACTATATTAGTCTAGCTAACTTGAAAGGCGCACTTGAATTATACTATATTAGTCCAGCTAACTTGAATTATACTATATTAGTCTAGCTAACTTGAATTATACTATATTAGTCTAGCTAACTTGAATTATACTATATTAGTCCAGCTAACTTGAATTATACTATATTAGTCTAGCTAACTTGAATTATACTATATTAGTCCAGCTAACTTGAATTATACTATATTAGTCTAGCTAACTTGAATTATACTATATTAGTCTAGCTAACTTGAATTATACTATATTAGTCCAGCTAACTTGAATTATACTATATTAGTCTAGCTAACTTGAATTATACTATATTAGTCTAGCTAACTTGAATTATACTATATTAGTCTAGCTAACTTGAATTATACTATATTAGTCTAGCTAACTTGAATTATACTAGATTAGTCCAGCTAACTTGAATTATACTATATTAGTCCAGCTAACTTGAATTATACTAGATTAGTCCAGCTAACTTGAATTATACTATATTAGTCTAGCTAACTTGAATTATACTATATTAGTCCAGCTAACTTGAATTATACTAGATTAGTCCAGCTAACTTGAATTATACTATATTAGTCTAGCTAACTTGAATTATACTAGATTAGTCCAGCTAACTTGAATTATACTAGATTAGTCCAGCTAACTTGAATTATACTATATTAGTCTAGCTAACTTGAATTATACTATATTAGTCCAGCTAACTTGAATTATACTAGATTAGTCCAGCTAACTTGAATTATACTAGATTAGTCTAGCTAACTTGAATTATACTAGATTAGTCTAGCTAACTTGAATTATACTATATTAGTCTAGCTAACTTGAATTATACTATATTAGTCTAGCTAACTTGAATTATACTATATTAGTCTAGCTAACTTGAATTATACTAGATTAGTCCAGCTAACTTGAATTATACTATATTAGTCCAGCTAACTTGAATTATACTAGATTAGTCCAGCTAACTTGAATTATACTATATTAGTCTAGCTAACTTGAATTATACTATATTAGTCCAGCTAACTTGAATTATACTAGATTAGTCCAGCTAACTTGAATTATACTATATTAGTCTAGCTAACTTGAATTATACTAGATTAGTCCAGCTAACTTGAATTATACTAGATTAGTCCAGCTAACTTGAATTATACTATATTAGTCTAGCTAACTTGAATTATACTATATTAGTCCAGCTAACTTGAATTATACTAGATTAGTCCAGCTAACTTGAATTATACTAGATTAGTCTAGCTAACTTGAATTATACTATATTAGTCTAGCTAACTTGAATTATACTATATTAGTCCAGCTAACTTGAATTATACTAGATTAGTCTAGCTAACTTGAATTATACTAGATTAGTCTAGCTAACTTGAATTATACTATATTAGTCTAGCTAACTTGAATTATACTATATTAGTCTAGCTAACTTGAATTATACTATATTAGTCTAGCTAACTTGAATTATACTAGATTAGTCCAGCTAACTTGAATTATACTATATTAGTCCAGCTAACTTGAATTATACTAGATTAGTCCAGCTAACTTGAATTATACTATATTAGTCTAGCTAACTTGAATTATACTATATTAGTCCAGCTAACTTGAATTATACTAGATTAGTCCAGCTAACTTGAATTATACTATATTAGTCTAGCTAACTTGAATTATACTAGATTAGTCCAGCTAACTTGAATTATACTAGATTAGTCCAGCTAACTTGAATTATACTATATTAGTCTAGCTAACTTGAATTATACTATATTAGTCCAGCTAACTTGAATTATACTAGATTAGTCCAGCTAACTTGAATTATACTAGATTAGTCTAGCTAACTTGAATTATACTATATTAGTCTAGCTAACTTGAATTATACTATATTAGTCTAGCTAACTTGAATTATACTAGATTAGTTTCACAGTTCAAATGGCTGCAGATCTTCCGCATGCCAGGGACGCGATGAACTGGGGACATCAAAATGGAAAAACGCAGTGCGTTCCCACAGAGCTGACAATCTAGCAAGCAAATTTATGAGACTTGTGCAATGAGCTAACTCCAACAGAACTTATCAGAAAAGCCGTCTTAACACTAATGGCCATTCTAGAACAAGAGAGGGCTGTGGAACAAGGTCATTACAACCCTTCCCCTTTAAGGAAGACGTTCTCAAACTGGGAGTCCCAGACTTTCAGCAAATCCCTAGGGAAAGGAGCGCTTCCTAACGCACCTGCAAGCACAGGCAGGACCGTCTGCGGACATGTTCCCACGTGTGTACTTCTGGGGAAAGAGCCACAGACACACACGAACTGAGCGGGGAACGGACTTAGCTCGTCCTCACGTGGTATCTCAACTAACAGACACCTTCATCTAGTCCCATGTAAAATCAAGTGAACACACGTTACAATAATCCGATCCATACTGTGCTCAAAAATGCCTTCCCCAAAATTACCACCTTCCAAATTAATTAGATACAGCAACTTCTTCAACAGGAAAATACTTTCTACATAGACATCTGGGATTTAGATGCACGGCCCTGATCTATCGTGAACAAAACATTGCTTAAGTTACAGAAGCACATCTAGAAGGGAGGGTGACAGTCAAGTTCACACTGCCAGACTAGGGAGCTTTATTTTGAGAAAAAAGGATCTCTCAGTGTCGCCTGGGTTTTAAATTGCTACCACACATTTATGTTTGTCATTAAGCTCATTATAATAACTCGGCTAGGAAGTCAACGAGTTAAACCCTTACCTTAACCAAACCTTTCCAGCTTCTGGAAGAAAGTATAGGCTTAAACGCTTCAACCGTAACTAGGTCCAACTTCATCACGTCGGTGTAACACAAGTACAGCACTGCGGGGATTCCCCACACCTGACAGTAACTGAGAACTAGGAACGGACAGGAAAGAGCATTTAAGGTTCCTATTAAATGACTGTTAAACACCTCGAAATAATAAAGGCTGCTTATAAAAGCAGTCACCTCTGTTGCCTCTTTTAATCAAAGTATTTACTGCCATTTTGAACCATTTATAATGCATATTTTCTATCAAAGCCAGTTTATTCTCCTAAGTAATTTCTCGATTTGCAAAAATTATGTTTACTTTCCTGTGCATTACATGCATTTCCTGAACATACTGCTGAGATACATCTTAAGTAGTTCCAAGATTAAAATGTTGCTGATATAATAAACAAAGCAAATTAAATGTAAATAATAAATATATAATGCATAATGTAAAATATTTAGCCACAATTCTAGTAAACTTAACATTTAAGGGAAAAAAACCCTTTTACTTATTAACAAACAATAATTAATTATATAACATTAACTACTGGAAGGTAAATGACAATCTGATTTTGATTTAGTGCTAAGGTATAATTAGTAACATAAATAAAAATATTAAAGCAACTACCAAGATTCAATATCTGAAACTTCTATTTTGACAATTAAAACATACTTTACCAACCTTTCATACACCAACAATTTACATCTAACACTGGGTTGCACGACGGGTTATCAAAGACCAAAAAGAAAGAGAGCAACTGCGAGGCACAGCCGCCAAGAACTCTGAGCTGCTCTCACATAACTGTGTCTGGACCATTTTAAAACTCAAACCAAATATAATGCACTAGCAACTACAGATACTGAGGATTAACGGCAATACACTGGAATCATCATCAACAAACTACCTCAAAAAGCTCTCTAACAGTCAGGTAACAACTGTCAATAGGCACTAACAAGGTACAACGTAAACGCCACGAACTGTAACCCCACCTGCTGCAGGAAGGTCATGCGCGATATTCGGCTGTTCTAGCAGCGAACAGCACGGAGGCTCTTTGAAATTCTGTGTTTTCAGGGCTTTCAGGAAAGGAGAATGAAGGCTGCTAGTGGATTCTGAAGTTTTATAGTCGGTAACATGTCGACATGTGAGAATAGTTACTTGCATGTTCTTCCTTGGACAAGAGCCAAAAACCTAACAAAATTGATTTCAAATTAAAAAATATATATATGATTTTGTTACAGACTAGAAACGTTCCTCTAGTTGTTTATCTAACACCGCTCACGGTAAGATCATACCTTGCAGGGGTGGGAGTGTCCCTGGAAAAACAGAACACACGCTTTCCTGTCCCCTCACCTAATTCGATCTTGGATCTGCTCCCTTCTGGTTGGGCGACCTTCTCTAAGTCAGGAACCAAGGAGAGCACCACCTACCTAAGGGAGCTGCGATCTGGAGTCAATGCAGTCAGGAACAAAGACGGCCAGAGCAGCTGTTGTAGCAGCCAGCAATGGCATCCACAGCAAACGAGTGGCTCCACTATGAGCCCCTGTCAGACGTCGCGTTTCCTCCCCTCCCACCCGCCGATGATGTCTGCAAATGATTTTTGTGTGTTTCTGTAAGCGCTACTCACAAGCTGTGCTGAGAACAGTGTTACATCAGTCAACGAAGATAATTCCTGTTCTGTAACGCATGTGGTGAAGTGTTTACAAACACTTGTTAGAAAGATGTTTCTCAGACGCCACTTGCAAGCAGTGTTGAGAACAGTGTTATATTAATGAATGGAAGTGACACCCATTCTTTAATGGATATAGCGAAGTGATTAAGATCTCTTCTAATACAGCTATTTCTAAGAATGCTACTTGCAAGCTGCATTCAGACAAGTGTTCTATTGGCAAATGGAAGTGACCCTCTTTCTCTAATGCACGTATTGATGCGTTCAAGAACACTTTAATACAGATGTTTCGAAGAAGGCTACTTGCAAGCTGCATTCACAACAGTGTTATATCAGTGCAAATGATTCTTAAGTTCACTTTTAAGTTACTTTGATTGTAGGCAAGTTTCAATCACGCTAGACTTCAATGCCCCAAGTTTGTATTTCATGGATTTCCAAGGACCCTTCCAGCTTTTAAAATCTATAGTGATGTAAACAAAGAAAGCAGATATTTTTTACAGAAAAAAGTAGATTTTCGGCCACTGCACACTGTTTGAAAATATTTTATGAAGAGAATGACTTCAAATAACAACACAACTGAAGATTTTATATTATGTGCCATAAATGATTTGTAAAACTAATTTCATTATATCCCAGCTTTGTAAATAAACAGGGAAAAGTTAACACCATATATGTTTGTGAGCAGGTACATACCATTTAAGAGCTACAACATTATCCTCCCTATAATACTTATAGTCTGAATCCACAACACTTGACAACTCTGCTAGACTGCGTGTGATTAACAGGATTACGTGGCTGACGTGAACCAAACAGCAGAGAGACCCAAAGAGTGCTCCCAGGGAAAAAACATTGACTAAAAAACTGTGTTTTAGAAATACATAATTGTATATTTTCTCAAGCCTAGAAGAGAAAGTTGTTCCACAGTACAAAAATAATACAATATTTTTGATGTAACAGTCATCCCACATAAATTAAAAAAACAAATACAAACAAGATCTGATGAAAGCTATGGACTCTCTCCCCAGAAAAACGCACATGGGTACACAATATAAAATCAAGTATACAATTATCAGAAGGGTCACAGACCTTCTTAAACAACTAATTTAATAAAATGCATTTAATAACTTGCAATAAATATTTCTAAGTATGCCAATCTGGTTTAAAACAGGTATACACAAAATTTCTTTCCTTTTTTTTTTTAAAGATTGGCACCTGAGCTAACATCTGTTAGCAATCTTCTTTTTTTCGTCTTCTCCCTGAAGCCCCCCAGTACACAGTTGTATATTCTAGTTGTAGGTCCCTCTGGTGGTGGCATGTGGGACAACCGTCTCAACATGGCCTGATGAGCGGTGCCATGTCCATGCCCAGGATCCAAACTGGCAAAACCCTGGGCCACTGAAGCAGAGCACCTGAACTTAACCACTTGGCCACGGGGCCGGCCCCAAAATTTATTTCTAATGAATTTAATGGTAATACCTATATAAAAATATACCGAGGTTTAAGCTGAAATGTTGCTAAGATGTATATAAAAGGCCTACTTCATTTAAAAATAACACAACTGCCGAAATTATGATTATTCTCTAAAATTCCCAGTTGAGTTAAATTCTTCACTGAAAAATTTGTTTTATTGGGCACATACTATGTGCACAATTTTCTCACAAAATGAGGCCTAAATTGATTCATCCTAACGCTAAGAAAATGGATACAGTATTTGGAGTCTGGAGTGCGTGGCAGCTGAGTGCCAAGCGTCTGACTCCAGTTCACCCCTGCTCCTGCCTCGCACCCCACGCTTTTCCAGCCTGCAGCATCAGCACGGCCATTTCTCATCCTCAGCTCTGACCTTGTTCTCTTCCATGCGGGTAGCTTGTTTTTCTTCCAAAAAAAATAAGAAGGTGAATGGAAGAATCCAACTATGTTTTTATGCTTCCAGGACCTACAAACTTTAGCACATTGCTGATTACATTTGCTAAATGAGTTTATTCTTTATATTCTGTAATAAATTCCTACAATATTTTTAAGAAAAAGTGAATACTTCCCCCGCTTCAATATTTGACTACATAGGTTTAATAAAGACACTGACCCCTTAAAAAGTGGCCACTCGTGGCCCTAACAATGTCTGGTCTTCATGTCTCTCTTACCTTTTCCAGCCACTGATACTGCTGATCTTCAGCAACGTAGCAAGTGCACTGACAGAGGAAAACCTGAAAATCACATTCCAAGTCTGCTGTCAGGTCAAATAAATTTTACACACACCCCAAACTGTCACCATATACATAGCATGTGAAGCCTAATAGGACACTTAGAAAACACCTGATTTCTTGAATTTGCTATCGGCTTATTTTCCTTTAAAATATAAAATTTAAGAATCAAGCCACTATTGGTGGTTATTATCAGAATACAGTGCACAATGACAGAGAAACTGGGAGAGCTGGCATGTGAGATACTGAGGTCCACTCCCAGTAAAGACTACCAGGATCCCCTTTATAAAACAGGGATGACACCAGTCCTGCTACCCTTCTGGGGGTCACAGATGGTGAAGACAAACTCAAAATACGCACTCTGTAAAACGTAAGCATTAGATAAACACGAGGTGCTATCAGAGGAAATGATAGAAGCCTGACAGCATCTCAGCCCAGTAGTATCCTACAACAGGCGAAGATGATACCGTCTCAGAAACCAAGTTCCACATGCTCGAAGTGAAATAACGTGCGATGCCACATGCCATAAAAGGATGAGATTCCTGATTATTAATGCTCACGAAATGAGATTATCTGTAGAAGTCAACAAGGTCTTCTCTTAAATACTGCCAGAATCGCTAACAGTTAATTACACCAAGGAAGCACACACGGGAAAACAGGGGCCCAAGGACAGGAGAGAAGAAAAAGACTGGATATATAATTAGCTACACACGTAGGTCCTGAACAACCAAGAGATATCTAACCAATAAATGGTACAACGAGATACAGTAACAGAAACTTCTACTTGACCTTCACAACCTAGTTTAAAGTGAAACCTTTCCACTAAGGAACAGATAAAGAACATGCTTAGTTTCTTTATTGTTTATTTCCTATAAATAGTGGATGTTTATAAAAATCCTTATGTAAACTTAAATAACTTGGGATTACATGTTAGAGAAACAAACTGTAAGTATGGCAAAATCAAATTTTACCGTTTTCTCGGCTAACATTTGGTCCTTGCCTTTTGAAGCAAGCAACACTACAATATTATAGAACTACTGACTTCTTCCATTGTTTGAAACCCTGCCCCGGGCCTTTGCTCAAGCGGTCGGCAGCCGTGGAACAGTACTCCGTCACACGAGCAGATGCGGAGACTCACCTCACCTGCTCGACACCTCATCTGCCTGACTTGTCTCCCAAGTTGCTCAGGACACTGTGTTCTCTGAATGGACCCAAGATTAGGATTAGGACAAACGAATCCAGTGAAATCACTCAGCATCAGCTACAGAATGTCTTTTGTGACTTAAAAAACCAGGACAAACCAGGTTAGGATGAACGCTGGATGTCAACAGAATTGTATTTAGAACGCATAAAGCACTCATTTGTTCAACAAACACTGACTGAGCTTCCAGCAGGTACCAGGCCTTGGCTAACTACTGGTATACAGCAACAAAGAGGACTCCCTGCTCCGTGGAGTGAACACTGGTGCCCGTTTAGAGCTGCCAGCTGAAATAACGGGTTGGATGAGGGCAAGGTTTAAACATGTAAGGTTCATGGTTTGTTTCTAACAAAGTCACTCCAGAATTTCCTAAGAACTTTACCCACACATTGTATATGCCGCATTAATATTTATATAAACAAAGAAGTGGTACCTGCAGACATAATTCCTCAGGCCCAAAGTAGCTACTAAGGAACACGGAATTCAGATGGCGACTATATAAATGACGCCTAAATAACTACTTCTTAAACATGCAAGGTAAGACCCACGTACCGAGGGATTTGATTTTAGATGATAAAACACACAAAACGCCTCTGCGGGGGACAGATGAGTGGTGTCCGTGGTTCTACACCATTCATTCCAGAGCTTAGCACAACCAACTTCTTCCCAGACCCCTGAATTCATGACAAACGATGACAAAAATGCTGTGAAAAACAATTCACATGTTAGTGTTTGGTTCTGCAACTTGCAATTGCTATTCAATAAAAAACAAGTCCAAGTTACTCTCGAATTTTAGAGCTAAAAGAGCCATTGTGCAGAAAAGGAAAGTAAGGCCCTCAAGAAGTTAAAGGCCACGCCAAGTACAGCTGGTATTGGAGCCAGGAATTGAGAAGACAGGTTTACTGACAAACTTCACCATACTCTCACAGTATAACACACTTCTGGAAAATTCTAAGTTAGCAGAACTTTATACAAATGAGTCAGTAGTCATTCACCATGTTCTTTCTATGTTCTACAAGCACCAGGGGTACCTGAGAGGGCAAGAAACCCTAACTGGAGGTCCCGAATGCCCCCCTCAGAGCCTGCAAACCCCCTAAAATTAGACAGGTTTGGGGGCGTCCTTGCACGTGTACATTGGTCTAGCTGAACTCTACTCTGTTCTAACTTTAAGCTGTCAAATGGATTCATATACATAAAGATCTTAGAACTTAAGTGCTCAAAAATGTTAGCAACTATTACCATTATTTTTAGAGTTCTCCTTAGGTTCTCAAAAGGAGTCTGTCAAATCAAAAACATTTAAGAACCACTGCTACAAGCCGGGGGGTGGTCTACAGCCTCCACCTCTGCCCCTCCAAGTCTGGCCAAAACAGGCCCAGGAGCCTAAGGAAAGCTGGATACCTCAACACACTAGAAACAGTTCCTCAGGTTTGTAAGTTCCTGAAGCCAAGAACATTTCCTTTAAATCTTACCTTTGTTTTTCGCTAGGAATGTTCACCCTGAGCTAAGATCTCTGCCAGTCTCCCTCTATTTTGCATGTGGGTCGCTGCCACAGCATGGCCACCAACAAGTGGTGTAGGTCCACACCCAGGAACCAAGCCTGGGCCGCCTAAGCAGAACAAGCCAAACCTAACCACTAGGCCATAGGGCAGGCCCCCTAAGCTTACTTTTTAAGTTTATCAAAAAGACAGACCCACGAGCAAGGACAGATTTTACTCAGATACAAAGTTACTCTGCTACAACTTTTCCTAACAAAGTAACAGACATTTGAAATCTTGCACAACGAAAAAGAAATAAGTAACTTCAGATTTTGCTCTTTTCAACAAAATGCCTGGTCATCAGCATTTCCACTTACCTACTGCATTGTTTCCTATAGCAATTATAAACTTGGAGCAAGGATATTTTTCTAGCAGAGCAACTTCCAGAGATGTTTTTGTCTGTCTTCGAAAGAGCCGCACCTCCCTAACACGAGAAACAAAAGACGAAACTAAAGCAACTTGAACATAATTGGTACCATATTATGATAAAAACAATATTACAAGCATGATTTTGTAACAAGTAAAATGCACACTTTAATTTTGTAAAGAACATAATTATAATCCTAAGAAAACAACGGATTCAGGCAATGATAACTAACGGATGAAACCACCGGATGCAAAGCTCACGGAGACTCTACAACAGAGATCAGGCTGTCAGCATCCCTAAAAGTGCAACAGCTGGGCAGAGGGCGCAACAAGAAACAGCAAGTACCACCTTCAAGGCATTCTCACCTGCCAAACACTGAACCTGAATCTCACCAATCCTCTAGAAGGAGCTTCCATCCACAGGAAAGGCGGGCGATGGACACACGTTAAATGACAACAGGAGGAAACAAGGAGACAAATCCAGAGTGTGGGATACCCTGCAGGACAACCAGTCTCCCCACAGGGTGGCAAGGAGAGGGGCTGCTCCAAGCGCTATAGGAAGCTCAAGAGACAAGACGTCTGAATGCAGTGCGGGCCTTGTCAGGATTCTGATTTACACAAACGCACTCTAAAACGTCAAGTTTGAGACAACTGGATAAATTTGATCATGGACTGGCTATTAAATAGCGTCCAAAAATTATCAATAATTTTGTTGGCGGTGAGAAGAGCATACGTAAGAAAACGGCTACATCGCTTGAGATGCATTCCGAAAAATGTAGAGGTGAAAGGCCACGGTGACAGGGACTCGCTTAGGGGTAGCGGGAGAGAAAAGAATTGTGGCCAAACCTTCGTAATTGTTGACTTTACACGACTGGGTGGCGGTGACGGGTCATTTTACTATTTTCTCCAATTTCTGTGCGTCTGGGAATAAGGCTCCTTACAAACGACATATGTTATCCATCTGCTCCTGACACACAACGCTAATTGAAGCGTGGGGCGGAGAATCAAACAAGTTTTAAGCGAGCTGTCTCAAGTCCGTGACCCGAACACCTGACACACGTGGGGCAGGAAGACAGCCCTGGAGAAGTCACAGTCCGCAGACAGCACCGCAGTCAACCTGAAGCAAGCCGGGAGGCGATCCTTCAAAGAACCTATCGGAGCCCACGCTTCCACCGAAACCGCAGCGGGCCGAGGCCCGGGGAGAGCGGGGCGCGCACGAGGGCCACGCCGGGCCCGTGACCGCCCGCTGCTCCGCTCGGCGGGGCCCGGGCAGCCACCGCAGCCGCAGGCCCGAGCGCGCCGCCGGGGCCCGCGCCCAGCACCTTACCTCTTCCGCGCCAGCTGCCGCCGCACCTCCCTGTCCTCGGGAGTCTCCCTCCTCTCCTCTTCGTCCTCCTCCTCCTCCTCCGTCCCCGCTCGGCACGGTGCCTTCACCACCTCCCCGAAGAAAGTGGCTGCCATGGTCTCCCTCCCGGCCCAACCTCGGCGCCACAGAACGGCGCACGCGCCCCGTGCACTGTCACGCCCCCTGCCCCGGCCCCGCGCACGCGCGCCTAGGCACCGCCCCGCCCCCGAGCCCCTGAGCGTCCCTACACTCCCCACGCCCCTCACGCCCCGCCTCTGAGCACCGCCCCCGCGCCTCTGAGCGTCCCTACACTCCCCACGCCCCTCACGCCCCGCCTCTGAGCACCGCCCCCGCGCCTCTGAGCGTCCCCACCCACACACACCCCGCCCCTCACGCCCCGCCTCTGAGCGCCGCCACGCCCCCTGCCCCGCCCCCGAGTCCCTGAGCGTCCCCACACAGCCCGCCCCTCGCGCCCCGCCTCTGAGCACTGCCACGCCCCCTGCACCGCCCCCGAGCCCCTGAGCGTTCCCACACCCCCCACGCCGCTCGTGCCTCGCCGCTGAGCACCGCCACGCCCCCTGCACCACCCCGGCGCATGCGCCCTCGGCCCGTAAGGCCGCACAAACCCGGGGCGCTTTCTTCCCAGGTGTGAGCTCGGCAGGGAGACCGAGGCGGGATGACTGCGGGCTAGAGAGGCAAGAGGCGAGCTGAGGGCCGGGCCCGCGAGGGGTCCGCGGGGCCTCGGGTCCGGACAGGTAACGGACCCGGGAGTAGGGGCTCGGCCGCCGCTGCCGCAGTCTGTAGCGCTCCGGAACGAGGCCACCCCGCCGCCTTTCCTTCCTTCTCTGCGTGCCTGCTTCCCTTGTCCGGTAGGGGTGACAGGGTGAGCTTGGTTTATTGAGCACCGGCTCCACACCGCGACCGCCCCCAGGTAGGTGCCGGCCCGGGCCCGGCGCGTCCTCGGGACGAGGACAGAGGGCGGATGGACGGGCAGCAAGAAATACAGTGCTTCGTGGTGTTATAAAAGTGAGACCTTTACTCTGGCAATAGGAATTCACATTTCAAAAGCTGATGATTGTCAAGCTGATCTAAAAGACTTTATGAGAATGCAAAAATAGTTGTTTTTTAAAACTTGGCAATTTAAATACAAAATTCGCTTTCGCTTTAAATAGCCTTTCATTAGTAAGCAAAGTATATAATTGTTTTTGAATTGGTTCTCTTTAAAATGTGCTGGAAGACAAAGTTCACAGAGCACTGTTCTAAGCAGGAGAAAAAAGGAAAAATTATACGACAGTTTAAATGACAATGAAAACATCCAGTATTGCAATGAAAAATAAAAATCCATTTACCTAGATTTAGTTGAGCTGAAAAGAGATGGCATGGCTTACATTCTGGAACCCTTTCAATAAATAGTCACAAAGTTAAGGACTAATTTCGGGTCAGGAAGAGCCTCTTGAGATAATCTAAAAAAATCTCAAAATTGCTAGAAACATCTTGTTTTAAGATGTGGAGAAACGATCAAAATCATTTACATAAAATTAGTATTTAGCAATTTTACACACTACTGCAAAATAAAAGATTGGGTTTTGAAGCAAAATGTGAACATTTACATACAAACAATAATAGCAAATTGCCATCGAGTAAGAGCTTAGGAAACTTTGGGTAGGGTTTGTGAGCTAGAATATACAAGATTACCAATGTGATATTTTAAAACTGCGTAAGACTCCTGCGTTAATTGGTTTTATAGAATGACTGAATTGCAGAATAAAAAGGTTGTTTGGGTATCACTTTGTCTTAGTCCTTTTGTTGAATAAAATGTAATTTTTATCAAGATCCTCCGTTTCACAAGTACATTATGAATAAATCATTTCTGGAAAGCTGATTAAAATTATAAATAGGATAATGATAATACATTTGGCTGTGGTTTAAATTCTGCATACATTTCAGAGCGAGAGTTTTACAAGAATGTTAAGTTTTAAACAAATGGTAATTTCATGCGGTTACAACAAATTTAGGCCGAGCACTTAAAAAAAGGCATAAATATTCAAATTAAATACTAAACCGGAAAAGGGATTCCATTATAAAAGGTTGATGCTACACTCTCAAGTGCTGACAGAAATTAACCCCACCACAGTAAATTTTAAATTCAGAATTGAAATCCTCTCATTAAACTGAAATAGTCAAATTTTGCATACAGTAGTCTTGAGACTTAAATATTTTCATTTTATGGTATTTGTTGAGGATATAATATACCCAGTAAGAAATTTCTATGAAATTAAGTGTAAATATGGGGACTGGAAATAAGTTTACACATTTCAGTAGAGATCAAAAATCAAACCCCGTGCACCTAAAAATACTAGCCGTTTATTAGGAATTCTTCCCTTTCTCATCTATACTAGTAACAGGATACTGGTATCAGTGTTTCAAATGGAGTATGCTATACACAGAGCAAAGGACACAGCCTCTGTAGGTTAGAAATATTCTGGCTTATACTAAGAAAAAGAAAAAGACAACAAAAAGCCTTTTTTTAAGCAGACATGCAACCACAAATTTCTTAAGTAATCTAGACACTCGGTCAATCTGTATAACCAAAAAATATGCATTACATTAATCTTTTAATGAAAAATAGAAACCCTCAGGTTTCTCTATTTCACTTTTTCAGATTTACACATGCAAATCATATATTAATATTCACAGATATTTTTAAATGGGAAAGCAACTTGTTCTAACAATTCATTTTTCCAATAGCATGTTACTATATTAAAAAGGTTTGACAGTGCGTTCATTTAATCTGGTGGTTTTAATTTCAACAAATACCTATTAACAACGAATTAAACTTCATTGCAAAGAAATTCTTTAATAGTATCAAGACCAGATTTTCTAAGCCTAGTGAAGGCCACAATGAAACAGCCCAGACATGCTGCCATTCAAGTTTGTTGTGATGAGATTGTAATAAATTTGCTCAAAGTGTTCATAAAGTTCTAACTTTTAAGGTGCTGTAGAGAAACATAAGAGGATGTCACTGTATCATCTAAAAATATGACTGTTTTGATCTTAATTTATACTTTTATCCTAAATGATTAAAACTAAGACCTGCCTCATAATGAGGCACATTTTGGCATCTCTGTAAATGCTGCTACATGAAAGTAAAAATGAGGAAAAGAAGTTGTGATAGTCACATTCATAGCTTTCATAGAAAAATATATATTCCCTGAATAAGTCATATCAAGTGGTCATCATTCAGTATGAATTCCAATATTAAAACAAAATAAGACGTTGATAGGTTTTCTCTATATTGCTCATTCCAACATTCTGCCTCACAAATCGATTATCAACATCCCCATCACTGAATCCCTGGGTCCTTCTAGTTGTTTTTGACCTGTTATAGGGACTGGATCTTGTTAAAAATATCTGCTTCAGTCGAAAGTGAGATAAGCTCAGTGGCACTTACTCTTACAATGTACCTAATGTCTTTTTCTCATTTCAGTAATGATACCATAGTCATGGTGGTCCAAATTTTTATACTCTAATGCAGAACCCTTAAAATTAACAATAGTTTGAGATTTTGAAATTTTTTCAGTCCTTGAAGTTTTTGCTACAGACCCTGTGCACTTCTCAGTATTTTCTTCCTCTATGGAACCAAGAGATTTCTTCAAGGCCCTTCCTTTCTGAAAAGGAATAATCTTAGGACAGGCCATTTGTCTTTTCTTCCCGCCTCTCCACCTACAGGCTTCATGATCTATTTCCTCCTCAGAATTCTCTGTGGTGTGTGTCTGTACCACAGCTGACTGGGAGGAAGTCATCCTCCCACTTTGACCCACTGGATTATGGCTTTTAGAAAATTCCTCAAAAGGTGCCAACAAGGGATTAACTTTACAGCTAGGAGCAGAATGCAACTGCCAGTTGACTTGTGGCCCCTGACTGTTTTCAGTTCCACTTCTACATTTTCATAGTCACTACTGTGCTTTTTCTTTCCAGGATCTGAACCGCCTAAAAAAAAACATCTTGCTATGAATATCTTCTAGCTCTTTTTCACTTTCAGAATTTATGGTTGTATCATCCTCTTTATAAACATTCAGTAATTTTTTCTTAGCCGCAGCAGAAGCATTTCGATGGGGCAGTTTTCTGCTACTCTTCCTAATCCAGACATTTTCTGGTCCTGAAATCGTTTCCTTTAGATTACTCATTATCTTTATTTTATTTGCAGCAACAGTAGCACATCTGCGGGGAACTTTCTCAGGTACCATTTTTGCTTTCAGAGTGTCACTAGGCATTTGCACTGCATCCTTCTGATTATGCATACATGTTCTCATATTTGTATTGGGTTCTCTGTCTCTAGGAACAGATTCTGAAAAACGAGTGAAAGTTCATGTAAATGCAAAAATCTTGTAACACAAGATTTTACTACTAACATTCCTCAGCAGTACATTCCTAAACAGTAACTACTTACATTGCTAAATAAAGAACATTAAGTGATCATCATCAATGATACTACACATTTTTGACATTGATATAACCTTCCATTTCCTTTATCTACAAAAGGAAGTCTTAGGTAGAAGCTAAGGCCCCTCCCACCTGGCATATTTTATAATCTGTAGGGATAAATCACTTAAAAATAGTAGCAGACTTGTAAGAATGGGCTTAAGTACCTTAAGTATCATAAAGCCACTACTCTAAAAGCACTTTTAAAAATCTGAGTTTTAAAAACAGAACCATATATAAATTTTAAGTTTTTGCTATCATTTCTAATACTCTATGTTGAACTACTTTAGAATATTCAATAGGAGTTCTGAAAGTTTTCCTAGAACCTGAACAAGGAAATGCCACCATGACTATGACGACACAGCATCAGCTTTGCTTCAAGATCCTTAAGATTTTAATTCCAACACCAGTATTTCCTTTAGTCAAAAACAAACCCATTAAATTGCTAACTAATAGATAAAATGGAATTGTATATTAGTTTTATATAACTAAAATGTGGTTTTAAGCCTATATTCCTTTTTTTCAAATATTTGAGCATTTTATATAACTGGAATTACTAAATCCTAGTTTCATTATTTTTCAGGTATTTTTTGAGCCAAGTATGTGCAGAGCACACAAAAACTAATTCTGCACGTGTAAGCATAGTTGCTGTAAGGTTCAGGTGCCATGAGAACAGATTCTAGGAACTGAGCCTAGCCTAAGCGCAAGGAAGGCTTCCTTTGAGGAAGTGCTATCCTAGCAGAGAGCTAGAAACTGAAGGGATCCACCATAGGACAGAAAGCACCTGGAGAGGCAAGTCCTTCACGAAGACTCAGGCAATTTTCCACCGTGGCTTGCCATGGATCACACTGGAGTTGTGCTGAAGAGCTGTGTGATGCTGGGCCTACAACCCCACTTTTACCAGCTTAAGTGGACTCAAATCATTTTTACGTCTCAAAGCCAGATTTTCAAATTTCAAATACAAGAATTAGTACTCTTCTAGGACATAAGTACTTCTCGATAAAAATGCACCTGAAGTCTATCAGCCACTGAATGTTAGGCAGGCCTGATCTGTTGGCAATCTAGTCTTACAGTCATTAAGAGTCGATCTAAAACTGTCTTAACGGTACACACATCTTGCTTGGGGGTGAATTTTTAGGACCCTGCCTCAAGTTTCCAGACATGTAGCAGATGTAAGGACAGTCTGTAGATCACTGAAATAACCACACTTGACATCTGAACACTCACTCCCATATCCTTTTCACTACGGATTAGAAAATAAGGGGTTTTGTCGGCTGTCAAGTAATGCTCTAATTCTGTGGCAGTGAAACTACCAACCACCAATCTTAGTAGCTTTTCCTTTTGTGAATGGAGATGTTTGCCTTCTGTCACCAAGGGCAAATGAGTACATGAAAATGGCTTCTGTGGATTAACATGTGTTTGTTAACAACATAGCAAGAATTATGAGGAAAGCCTTCCACCCTCAAAGGAAAGCCCTTGAGATTTTAGTCTATGAAACTCACTTCAAAGGTGTGCTTGTGCTTTCGCTAAGACTATAAGAGTTCTATCAAAATATGTCAGGAACTAGTGTACTAGAAGCAACCCCTCCAAAATACATCAGTCCCTTTTGCCAATTATGTGATTCACATGCTTTTCCAGTGAAATTGTTTCTAAAGATAGTTTTGTTCAATCTAAGTCACCAGGCATTGCAAAAATGGCATCTTAGCAGGCTGAGCTGATCAGCATGGCTGCGCCCCATGCAGCAGAGCCTTCCCCCCTCCTACTTGGGCTCTGTGGAGTCACACGCACACGAAGTTGGGGGAGTGATGTAAAGTGCAGGGTTTTTACCACGTCATAGAAAGTTTTCTTAGGAATTTTTAAATTATGAACTAATGGCTCTGCAAACCACCCGTAGATCCAAAGTGAATCTTTAGCACATTAAATCAATGTTAGGCGAATGCTAGAATATGATTTAATATGCTACAATAGATAAATGAAAACAGTTTTTAAAAATATGAACATTTTTTAGTACATTTGTACTTTATGGTAGGATGAAGATACACTAGTATCACACTCAACTAACCATCCACTTGCATGCTGAAAAACATTAAACAACTGGTTCATTCCCAACAACACAGCCAGTTAGTATAGATAAAGTCCTATTACAACTAAGTATTTGTTGGGCAAAATGATTTAAGTTGCAGCAATTAATTCCTTTTTGATGTAGCGATGGAAGTACCTATAGTGACCATTTAGGAACCTAGTAAGTACTAACTCTAAGACATTTTAATAAATGCTTATTTGTAATCCAAAATAAGGGAAAATAGTTAAGGTTCTACAGAAGAAACTATAATTAGGCTTTTAAAAATGCTTTAAGGAAATTTGAACTTCAAAGAAATAACTATGTCCAGAGGGAGGAGAAATGGGAATAGATTATATTGTGTGTATCAACTCCAATTTGATAAAGTTGTATCTGTAAAGTCTTAGACCATAAAATGGGAATTTCATAGAATAAAGATAAAAACAGAATCTGAGGCAGATAGACAAGTGATAATGTAGGGAATTTAAAAAAAAATACATACATGTAAGTCAGTGTTAATTTTATTACTGAGAACTTGGTAAATTATAAAGTGCTTTATTCTCCTTGAGAAAACTACAAACAGTTTTTAGAAATATATACAGGATAATTCAGAGTTAGAAGTCCAATTTATGTGTTAGGGTACAAGGTTAAAAATCTTGGAGGATACTGGTCTAACAATACATTTGTGAATAGTGTCACGTAATACTAACAAGTCAGTACAATTCCACAAGTCCTACCGTCCCAGATGGTCTTGGGTCAGTCGTGTGTTACAACCGTCACTGAGTGCTTGAGGCATTGTTGCTTTCCTGTAAATGATTCCCTATCTGGGTATGGCGGAAGACCTCATTAGTAGAGTGAAAACCTCTATCTTTAATAGTACTCCATCATAGTTTACCTAGATTACCACTTTAACTCACAAATCACTGTATTCTAAGATGGTCTGTGGTGAACAGAAACTTGGATATAGACATTGCAGTTTTGATTCAAAGCAGTAATCTCTAGCTTCTATATTTTGGGGATTATTCATATTCCAATTATGATACTTCATTATACAAAACTGTTTTCCAAAATCCAAAGTAAACTTCACATCAATGCTAGAAGAGGCATAAAAAATTTTAATCTCATCAGCATTTTAACTGGAGTATTAAAAACAAATTTGAGAATGGAAAATGAGATGAAAGAATGTCAATCGAAATGAAAACAATACGCTAGCCTATTTCGTATACTTTTTAAGTACTGGCATTATTGCTTGCCGTGGTTGGTGGAGAAATCAAATCCAAACAAAGGGAAAACCTTTTAGTTGCAAATCATAACCTCTCTCAAAAAAGCCTTTTTCAGAGCTAGTCTGAGATGTCTTTCTTCATTGTCTGCCCTTCACTGATGAGCAATGAAAAGACCAAAACTCAGGCAGCAAACAGCATTTATCACTGATACCGATCCTTCCTAAAGCCTACGTTTCCAAAAGGATCCCATCAACTGAAGTTTCTTTAGAGAATGACTGTGGTAGGATAAGGTGTTTTCTGTAACTTGCTGGGTTTAACATTTTTCTATTCTTTTCTAGGGGGAGTTAGTTACACTAACAAGTCAACTTCTACAGTATGGCACTGTCAGCTCAAGAGACTGTCAGAAATAATTGCATACTCCAGAGACGTTCTTTGCCTGTTTCCTCACTGCTCCGGTTCAGTGGATGAGTTCAGTTCAGTTCATCTATTAAGTCTCCAGCACACTCAGTGGTGGGCCCCAGAGCCTTCGACCGCTTAGTTTGGCAGCTGCAGCTAATCTAGCTCATCACTACACAGTTTTCTCTCATCTCTAGGAGACAGTTAATCTGTTACAGTCATTCTTAGGATTCTCACAAGATTTGTGATGGCTCTTGCAATTTTCTTCTAAAAATCTGATAAAAGCTCTATGAAGTATGAATTCAGGGATCTCATACTTATCTACTTAATGAACTTTTTTTTTTTTTTAAAGATTTTATTTTTCTCCTTTTTCTCCCCAAAGCCCCCCAGTACATAGTTGTATATTTCGTTGTGGGTCCTTCTAGTTGTGGCATGTGGGACGCTGCCTCAGCGTGGTCTGATGAGCAGTGCCATGTCCGCGCCCAGGATTCGAACCAACGAAACACTGGGCCGCCTGCAGCGGAGCGCGCGAACTTAACCACTCGGCCACGGGGCCAGCCCCTACTTAATGAACTTTTTAAGAGATATTTCAAAGCATCTCAAACTAACCTAGGCAGGATAAGGTACAAGAAGTAAATAACAGGTTTTCAATCTACTTTATTACTTTACTAATGAAAAGCAGCACGATCACAGACAATCCAGTGACACCCCTTTTCATGCACACCTCATGACTCCCTTCAGTTTCCCAATTCATACAACAATGTGTGGCCCTGCACTCTGCCTGCATGAGAAGAAATCACAAATGGATAAAGGATAGGGGGCAGCTTAAGACAAGAGGTAAAGATGAGTTGCATGAGAAATTGATTGCATACTGCAGACCTTACAGAATTAACCAGCTTTAGCTTTTTACTTGGGCTTAAGTAGTTTTAAAAAAAGCCTTTTGTCATTAGAATGACTATATTAAATTTATAATAAAGTAGTAATAAATTACTACTATATATTAAGTAGTAATAAATTATTACTACTTTAGGTAGTAATGGACTCAAAAACGGGCTCCTAGATGGCAATGCTAAGACTCAGATGTGGTAATGAGTTAATTTAGAAAATTAAAGTAGAGATCTTATGTGGGAGTGGAAAACTTCCTTTTGACAGGCTCCAGTATAACAGTTAGACTTTTACAGGTGAACTCAATGTGTACATACAGTGCAAGGACTAAGTATAGAGCAATACAAAAAATTACCTTCGATATATTAAAAATTAAAGATTCCCTTAGCATTCGATACTGTACAAACTCATCATGGGTGGATCCTTTCCCCGTGGAAGCACGGTGGGCAGGGCTGGCTACGGCAATCGGATCAGTCTGTAATTGGGCCTCTCATTTCAGTTAGGTCAGTCAGAATGCCTCTTTCTCTTTCACAGTCCAAATGCCATTAAAGGTTTTAATAAATGATAAAACTTACCTTAAGGTTAACTTTAAAACTAAAGTATGACCAGAAAATATGCTGTAGCACTGGTAATTAAATTCAATGAAACTATCAGTCTTGACAAATAAATACAGAGTCTATAGTTAACTTACGTGCTGCCAAAGATAGAGCCTGCAGATTTGTAGGACCCAAATGTTGTGACTGGTCCCCCTACCCATATCTCCCGCCTTCCATCAAATCCATAAAAGCAATCCTTGAGGAGATGCCAAGTAAGAGTCTTGATATTTTCCTACCAAATTAACAATATATTCAGAACAAGCTTGGCAGATTATGAGGGGCTGGTAAAAATCTCTTAACTTTGAGAATTCCCATGTATCCTTATGCAACATCTATAATTTAAGAAGACAGCTATAAAACCTTTCTTTAAAATGTGAGAAAAGACAACACAGCCCTCACCATTATACTCTTTACACTTCAATCCTTTCCATTAATTCCATTTTGAGCTAAAAGGATTAGCACTTACTAATCTAGTTGTACTAGATTTTTCCACAATGCTCCATCTTCTCCTTAGCCTTGACCAATTTATTTGGTTTGGTCTGTATGTTCCCAAATACTAGAATAGGAGACAGTCTTTAAACTGTTCAGTTGAAAATTCTTAGGGTTTCTGCTTTATTATTCCCTGATATCCACAGCAGAAGTTGAGAGGTATAACTTAAATAATAATCAACAGAAAGTTCTACAATGAAGGTGCTCTGTTGCACTCCATCATACTAGAATAACTGAATATAATTTCCATACAATATAAGAAAACTATTTAGGGACCACTACAAGATACCTGATAAAGTAAATATACTGACTTAATATCAACGAAAAGAACGGCACTGGTATTTCAGCTATAAAAGTGCAAGGCAAAAAGACCTTTTCTAGCCTTGTAGAAGTTACTCAAAAGAATCAACACAACTGAGTAAAAAGGAAAACCAACATTACTGCACACACCTTTAACAATGTTCTTGCATTCTGATACATAAACCTCTCTTTTTTTCAGGTGGCACAATCAAATTCAATTTGTACTAACAGAAGAGGTTAAAATCCTTTCAATTTAGTTTTTAATACCATACAGTGAAGTTAATAAATTCTTTGTTCTGATTATTAAAAAAGGACAGAAGAGGGACAGGGAATGTAGTATGGACCCAGTGTTATTCTAAATAATAATTTTTACTTAAGAGTAATTAACCAGTGGAATGCGAAGGATTTAGTGACGCGTCTTATTTTTACTTTTGGATAGTAGTACCTTCAAACAATATTTTTATTGGTTTGTTTTATGTCTCCTTTTTCCATGTGCACTTCTGGGTTTTGAAGTGCCTTTTCCTAAAACTAAGTACTTTCTCCCTATTTTCTTATTATAAAAGTAATTTCCTTTTTAGGTACAACTCTCCACTATTCAGAAAAAACCTTTTGTGTTGTAACTTAGGAGCTGTAAGTGCTTTATCACTCTTTCCAAGGATTACTAAATTGAGAGAGGATTTAATCAGAGAGTTTCCCCTAAAGCAAAAAAGGGAGAATGATCAACCTAGGAATTATCTGAAAATGGGATAAACTTTTCCTTTTATTCAGAAGTTACTACACATTGTCAGTATACCCTTTTATAATAAGTAGGTTATGAAAAATATGCTTTTTAAACTTCACCTTTTTAAATGTTTGAAATCGTTTTTTTCTAATATGCTTGATAAAATTATTCTTTCAAAGGAATCAAAACTCAAATCTAAACACCTCAAACCTTTTTTAACCATAAATGAATAAAATCATAGGACTTTGGACATACATAACCACAGTAGTCTTTTTTTCACATACACCATTAAGTTACTTCAAGTGCAATGGAAAGCTGTAGCACTTACTTGTGGATCAGTTCACATTCAATGTGTAATCTTTTGTCTTTTTTCACAAGATACACACCGATCCCAAACATACTAAAGTACACCTGTGCATTTAATCCCTGCACGTTTCGCGTAAAGTAGAAAAGAAGTCAAACATGTTCTAGTGCTCAATGTAAACATTTTGAACTATTAATTATTTATTAATTTTCCTTAAAGGTACTTAGGAGTGTGTGTCACATATTCAAAATTAACCTTAGGAATAGCACCATGACCAAAAAAACCCATAAAAATGAGTCTCTAATTCCTTAGTTTTACTTCAGAACTTGAGAAGCTACCACTGTCAACCATGCTTTCAAAGTCACCAGGTCAATTCTTGTTTTTTTCAGATGAAACCAAAATACTGCTTCTATACACCAGGGTCTAACCATTTTGTACAAAATGAAAACAGTAATTGGTTGACCAGCCAATCAACGACCAGTTAATTCAGTCCAAAAGATAAGAATAGTTCTATTGACGAAGCCTAAACGGTCAAAATATCACTTTACCAAAAGAATTTAGGTATTTATGAATGTATTCCATATTTATTTATGGATTTTTTTGGTACCTTTTTGCAGATGATGGTAAACACGGAGTTATAACCCTGAGAATAGATATAAAACAGAGAAGCTTAAGAAGCATTTAAATAAATTAATGGACAAGACATCTATTACCATTTCTTAAAATTAGGGAAGTAAAGAGTATGCCATTAATTTTTTCAGGTCAATAGTTAAGGACAATTATCCTAAATCAATCTGTCTACTATACACTTAACGTGAGCTTTGAGAAGAAGAGCATCATAGCTTTGAAGTGGTGATAGCTCTCTAAACAACCAAAGGAGAGGTAGGTATCCTGCTTATCTAAGTTGGTAATGTCCAAAAACATCCTTTCCCTTACATCAGAATAGAAAGAGAAAGTACCTTCTACCATGTCAAGTGGAACAGATAACTAAAAAGTAACAACGCTTAGGAACATTCTCTAACACTGATATCAGAATCTGATGCTTTTCCTTATCTGCCACCTGAAGGATACAGAGGAGAAAAGGGTTAATTTTGTCTGAAACCAAACAGTTAGGGCCAATAAATAACAAGGTGGGAGTACTGTAACATACACCTTAGCTACAAAATATGTAAACCATTTGAATCAAGTCCATCTTCAGGCACAATCAAGCTAGAAACGGGCACCTATACTGTTTGGAGTAGCACAACCTATCAAGTAAAAATATTTGGCTCAAAAATAAGTGTACTATGGTATTTGATGATGTGACACAAGTTTCACTTTAAAGGGATTCCAAAATTATTTTCCCACAACACTTGACAGTTTCTTAGATTTAAACTAGAGGTCACTCAGAAAGATACACTTAGTTGCCCCAGCAAAGAATGCTTGGGATTGCACATGGCAGCAGTAAGCTAAAACGAAGAGATGAAGAATGACATTGAACTATTTTCCTATATAGATGAGATTTGTGATTGCACTTTTAACAAAACTCAACTCTACAATTTCAATAGAAATTGGGGAAAACTACATATAATTTAAATACTCTTTTAGCCCCGTACACTCTATTAAAGAACACACTTTTCCTAAATCTAAGGCACACAAACTCCTCTATTTCACAGAGTAAGACTATGGAAGACCAAGATTTTGGTTAAATCCCTTATATGGAAACCAGGAGATCTTGGAAAGACAAATTATATAGCATTTTGTTAGTGCACAATTTAAAAAGAAAATGCTAGGACTATGGTCTGGCCTTAGCGGTTTAAAATATACAATCAAAAATATTAAAAAAAAATAATTTACCAGCACTTTATAAATTCAAGTTTATAAAATAAAAGTGATATTTTCCTTAAAAATAAAGAGAGAGAAAGACTCAACAGCATTTGGAAAGAAAACTGGAAACCATTTCAATGAAGATTACTAAATCTGGTATAATGCATTCTACTCAAGTAGCCAGGGAAAGAAAAAAAAAAAGTGGTAGGTACCTTGCCTACTAATCATGGTTACACCTCCCATGATTGTAATTATGCACATAATATTTATGGAGAATCTGTAAACATAGGTCACATAAAATTGTTACACTACAATAGAGCTGGGGTTAGAAACTACCACCTCTTGATGAATTCAGAAAATAACTGTGTGACACTTGCTACCAAGAAAGTAATGCTCATTGGTTTTGATAACCAGGATATTTAGTGTTTAACATATTTCAAAATCTTGCTATATGTAGTTAAATACTGTCAAAGTAGATCTGCCCCCAAAATGAAGCATATTTTGGCACCTGTGCTGAAAGCTGCTACAAAGGCAAGCAAGTGCAAATAAAAATAACAGTCATGATTTAGTCACATTCATAACTTTTCATAGAAAAATATAAATATATTCCCTGAATTGTAGGACACAAATAATTTCAACAGCCAACTTTCACCATAAATTCCAGTCCATTTCCTCTAAATGAACTGGTTTTCCCTCAAGGTCATAAGGTGCAATCATCAAAATCTAACACATTTTCTAAGCTTCTATCATCATCCCCATCATGGTATCTCACGGTCCTTCTACCCTGATTTCTCGTTTTTATTTTTGAACGTCGGAGAACTCTCTTAGATTTTGCATAGTCCAAATCCTCCCAGTCATTATCATCCAAATTTAACCTAGGACGTTTGCTTTGTCTTTGTCGTCTCACAGTTTTAGATATGTTAGCTGTAAAAGTTTTACCTTTTCTAACTACTTTTGCTTTTCCTCTCATTTTCCTCTTTTTGGTTTTTGTATCATCAGTACAGTCAACATCTGATTCAGTTACAGATCCCAAATCTGAATCAGATTTGGGACTAGTGTCAGGTCCACACTTTGAACTCCCTGTTGTTTCAGAAATTTTCACATTTTCCAATTCAGGATGCAGTCTTTTCCTTTTTATTTCCGTCTCGGCTGCTTCCTGAGAATCACGAATAACTTCTGTCTTACTGAAAGGAGCCTTCCCATAGGTCCTGAGTCTTCTGCCATTCCACCTGCGCAGCCCATAATTCAGTTCCTCTTCAAAGTTATTCTCTGCAGTAGTTTTTTGCACCAAAGTTGACTCAGAAGAAAATTTTCTACCAATCTCACCCCCTGGAATATGGCTTTTTGAATCTTCCTCTGAAGACCCAATCATAGAATTCTTTGTTTTAGAAGGTGCAACATTTGTTTTGTGACGAGTGGTGTGCCTGTTCTTGTGTTCTGAATTTAAAATACCTTCGGAGTCCGAGTCTCCATTTAAAGACTGGTGAATACTTTTTGTACTGCCTTCTGAGTCAGCTTCTGGTGGCTTCCTTTCACAGGCATACTGTTCATTTGGCACTTCACAGTTTCCATCTCCCTCAGAATCACTCACTATCTTCTTAGCTGTCATAGATGCAAAATGGAGCCTTTTCCTTCCATTTCTGCTTCTGGTACACACATTTTCTAAACTAACATCTTCCACATCACTCATGAGCTTAATCTTACTGGCAGCGGTGGTTGCACATCTTCGAGGAATCCTTTGGAGACCTGTTTTGGCTTTTGGTGATTTCTTAACCACTTTTGAATTGCTGTCTGAGTCACTGGAACAGACCCTTTTTCTGGAAACTTTTCTGCTTTGTCCATGGTCTTGTGATGTAGAATCTAAAAATTAAAAGTATTCCTTTAATCTTTAATAGAAGAGTAAGTCTAAAGGAATTAAATGTTCAACATTTTAAACAACTAAGTCCAGAATTCTTATTCACCTGGAAGGAGGATGGCAGTGAATGGGGTGGGTTCTTAATACTTTAGAGCAGTGATTTCAGCCTCGGCGTCACTCACCAGTATAACATATTCTCATCAATAATACCCCATGCCTTTCTATCTACGAACACAAAACACTTGACACTCGAGTATTTTATTTACATGAATACAGACTAAACTCTCGTTCCCACTGCACTAAGGTATCCCAACTAATCACTTACTCTCAGCCTCCCTGAAATGTTTCTTAACTTCACAAATTCCAATCACACCAACTACTTTTAAATCTTAGCTTTAGTTGCCTCCTGCTCTTTAATATTTTTCTTCAATTCCCATTTACCAGGAGTACAATCTTAATTCAGCAAGTTATTTCATCTCTCCATGGTCCAGTATCATCAGTAAAATGGCCAATAATAATAGTTCCTATCTCATAAAAGATATGAAGACTAAACTGATTAATAAATGTAAATCATTTAAAAAGACTTCCTGATACGTAGACACAGCTTGGTAACTGTTCTGTTAGCTGCTATTATTACTTACCACATTCTTTTCAACCAGTCCTACCCTTTTCTTTCCTCTTCTCAATCTGTTATCACCACAGCTTACAAATGTGCTTGCCTCTGCTCTTCTTAAACCCATAGCCAATACAATATTCCCATCACCAATACAAGGAAGTGAAATCTTTAGTAGAAATAGTCATTAAGGCCAAGACTTCCTGTTATGTGAATAAAACTTAACGTGCCCGACAAATAGGTAGGCATGCACACAGGAATATAGAGATGCACAGAAAAGACTCACGGAGAATGTGTGGGGTAGAGAAAACAGCTGGCAAAGAGATGTTTCATAGAAAAGAAAAAGCATTGTTTGCTGTAAGGAAAGGACAGTGAGAATAATCAGTGAACCAGGGTTAAACGTTTTGAATTACCTTTCGTAGAACTGCTTGATTTTTGTTTTGTCTTGTCATCGTCTGAATCCACATCAGTTTCAGATACATGATCTGAGAAACACTGGGACCCAGCAATAGGTTCACACTTCAAATTCCCTGAAATCTGGTTTGTTTCCATTTTGTGACATGTGCCATCTTCTCTATCTTGTTCTTCAGATTCAGAGTCCTCTGAATCACTGAAGATCTTTGCTTTTTTAAGGAAAGTAGCGTTCTTGTGACTTGCGTTGTATTTCCTACCAATATATTTTCTTGGTTCAGAATCTGCTTCCTCCTCTTCTTCTGAGATGCGTTCTGCCTTAAGTTTCTGCCCAGACGTTGATGGGCCAGCAGTTCTATCATGTCCATTATCTGAATCATGACTTTTAGAGTCTTCCTCAGAAGACTCTATTTTAAGAAATTTTGTTTTAGAAGTTGCTGGAGTATAGGACTTGTAACCATTAGCATGCCAATTTTTCCGGGCTACCCGTAGATCACTTTCTGACTCTGAATCGCCGTCTTCAGATTCATTGCCAGTACTCTGGGCAGCATGAGAAGTGGACAACGGTGATGCGTGATTTTGATTTTTTAGCTCCTCTTCTTCAATTTCTGACTTTAAGCTCTGATCATCTTCAGAATTATGTAGTAACTTTTTTCTAGCTACGGCAGAAGCATTGCGGTGAGGCAGCTTGCGGCCAGAACAGACACTCTCAGAGCTAGAATTCTCCTCTACGTCACTCATTAACTTTATCTTATTGGCAGCCACAGCAGCACACTTTCGTAGAACTTTCCGGTTATTTCTAGCTCTGGCTTTTAAACTTTCAGCAGTCTCCACTGAATTGTTATCAGAGTCACTTAAATAGACTCTCTTTCGAGTGGCTTTTCGGCCACATCCATTTTCTAAAGAAACAGGACCTAGAAATAAAGTAACAGTAAGATTAAAAAGATCCTCATTTCAACATTTCCTAATGACCTGATTATTTTAGTACTGATGTTCCTTGTTTTTTAATGCTGAACTAGATTTCCTTTCTAAATCCAAAAAGCCTAAAGGATGAAACAGAGAACCCAGAAATAAACCCATGTATATGGTCATTTAATTCATGACAAAGGAGGCAAGAATATACAATGGGGAAAGGACAGTCTCTTCAATAAATGGTGCTGGAAAAATTGGACAGCCACATGCAAAAGAATGAAACTAGACTACTGTCTTACACTATACATAAAAATTAACTCAAAATGGATTAAGACTTGAATGTGAGACCTCAAACCATGAAACTCCTAGAAGGAAGCACAGGCAATGAGCTCCTTGACATCAGTCTTGGTGATGAGGTTTTGGAACTGACTCCAAAAGCAAAGGCAACAAAAGCAAAATAAACAAGTAAGACTACATCAAATTTAAAAAGCTCTGCACAGCAAAGGAAATCATCAACAAAATGAAAAGGCAACCTACCAAATGGGAAAAAATATCTGTAAGTCAAAGAAGACATACAGATGGCCAAGAGGCACATGAGAAGATGCTCAATATCACTAATCATCAGGGAAAGGCAAATCAAAACTACAGTGAGATATCACCTCAACCCTTTTAGAATGGCTATTATCAAAAAGACAAGAAATAACAAGTGTTGGTGAGAATGCAGAAAAAGGGGAACCTTTGTGCACTGTTGGCGGCAATGTAAACTGCTGCAGCCACTATGGAAAACAGTGTGGAGGTTCACCCAAAAAATTAAAAATAGAACTAGCATATGATCCAGAAATTCCACTTCTGGATATTTAGCCAAAGAAACAAAAACTAACTCAGAAAGATATATGCCCTCCCATGTTCACTGCAGCATTATTCATATAGCCAAGATAAGGAAACAACCTAAGTGTCCATCGATGGATGAATGGATAAAGAAGAGGTGGTATAGCTACACAAAGTAATACTGTTCAGTCATAAAAAAAGAATGGAATCTTGCCATTCGAACGACATGGATGGACCTTGAGGGCATTATGCTACGTGAAATAAGTCAGAGAAAGACAAATACCATATGATCTCACTTATAAATGGAAGTCTAAAAAAAAAAACCCAAGCTCTTAAATATAGAGAACAGACTGGAGGGCGGGGGTGAAATGGGTAAAGGAGGTCAAAAGGTACAAAATTCCACTTATAAAATAAATACGTCACAGAGGGGCCAGCCCAGTGGGTAGTGGTTAAGTTCGCATGCTCCACTTCGGCCCACGTTTGTGGATTGAGATCCAAGGCACAGGCCTACACATCGCTCATTAGGCCATGCTGTGGAAGCATCCCACATACTAAACAGAGGAAGACTGGCAGAGATGTTAGCTCAGGGACAATCTTCCTCAAGCAAAAAGAGGAAGATTGGCAACAGACGTTAGTTCAGGGCCAATCTTCCTCACAAAAAAAATTAAATAAATAAGTCATGGGGATGTAATGTACAGCACAATGACTACAGTTAATAATACTGTGCTGCATATTTGAAAGTTGCTAACAGAATAATTCTTAAAAGTCCTCATCACAAGAAAGAAATATTTTTGCTAACTATGTAGAGTGACAGATGGTAACTAGACTTATTGAGGTGATCATTTTGCAATGTATACAAATATTGAATCATTTTGTTGTACACTTGCAACTAACAATGTTATATGTCAATTATAGCTCAATTTAAAAAAAAACAAAAAGCCTAAAGGACATTTAATCATATGTAGACATATTAAATCAATACGCCATTCAATGTTGAGCTTTTGGATCCTCTTGATATACGTTCCTGCGAAGTACCACTGAGTCTCTTACCAGTTTTCCTTTGAGCTGCTCTGGTTCTGGTCACCCTGAGATTGCTGTTTCTGGCCAGCCCACTACGTAAAGAGGGTTCACGAGCTCTTAAACTCTCTTTGCTTTCCTCTGAACTATGTGAAGCTGAAGATGATGAAGAGGTACCTAACGAATCTTCCATTTCGCTTTCTAAGAAAAATAAAGCATCAACAGTTCATTAAATATTCTCCTATGTTTACTACACACACAACAGATATTTCATAACAGACTAAAAAGGAGATTCTTAAAATACTTAGAAGAGAATATGTTTTTAAAAATTGTTTCAAAGAACACCTGATAAAATTTTGGTAATAAAAGGTACATAATCAGCGTTCCAAATCAAGAGTCTCCTCTTATTTCTGAAAGGAACATATTAATCCTGGTTTGCATTCAGAAAATACAGTTTATATACTTTATAAATAAAACCTTCTGTTTAAAAATTTCATTAGCCCCACTATCCACTTCCTTCTGTTATGAGACAGGCACTTCAAGTCCAGCATATCAGGAGACATACTTAACAATTCTCCAGTAGCCCTTCCTAACAGCAGAGTTGTACCGTACATGCTTTCAGCTCAAGAAAGGTCATTTCTACATGTTCCACAAAAAAAAAAAGTATAAAAAGTGAGATAAATAATGTAAATAGTACAGGTCATTTTCCTTCACTATTCTACTTGACGAGTGTTTAGCCCAGTGTGAACACAAGACAGGAAACTCAGATTTCCTGTTCCTTCATCCAGATTCAGTTCTTAACATGTCTAGCACAGAATGAAAACTTCATCAAAATGAGGAGGAATGTATTGTTAAAAGACAAAATTTTGCTCCATAACCCCACTCAGCTCTATGTTAGAGAAGAAAGTGGCTGTGTTAAGAGAATATCATCAGTCACCAAATTGTGTTTCTTCCTTTGAAATTGCTCTGCTGTTTGGCTACTTTGACTGTTTTAACTTTATTCCACTCCCCAGCACTTGGATGCTGTTTCCTGACTCCTCCCCTTCCCTGCATTATTATTACCAAAATGATTAATCTTCCTGGAACAGAAATCATCCTTCGATTCCCTTACTCAATGAGGGACCCAATTAAGTAATCCAAACTCTTCTGTAAGGCGTGCCAGACCTCTAAAACGTGACTGCATTCTACCTATTTGATGCTATTATTTTAAATTACAACAATAATTATACTATCATCATGAGTCACCAAAATCATACAGAAGCACAAACACACCAAAGCTTCATTCACACAATGCTAATAAAGGGATCAGTTATACCACCAAACAGCAATAACATAAACAGTTTAGAATTTACTAGGTCATTGGCTTTAAACTTAGAAGATTACCATGCCCTTTTTTAACTTAAAGAAATACAAAAATGTCAAATTTTACAATCTGGGATATTCATACTGCATTATTTAAAATTTGGAAGATTTAAATTTGCATAAAACGTGGTTGCACCATTTGTAAAGAATTGTTCCTATTTGTTACTTTTGCCTCTTCCGTTGAATTGCAAATTCTGGGGGTTTTTTTTGAAGATCAGCACCTGACCTAACATCTGTTATCAATCTTTTTTTAAATTTTTCGCCTCCTCCTCCTTCTTCTTCTCCCCAAAGTCCCCCCATACACAGCTGTATATTCTAGTTGCAGGTCCTTCTAGTTGTGCTTTGTGGTACACTGTCTCAGCATGGCCTGATAAGCGGTACTAGGTCTGCCTCCAGGATCCAAACCCATGAAACCCTGGGCCAGCAAAGCAGAGCACAAACTTAACCACTCCGCCATGAGGCTGGCCCCAGAATTGTAAATTCTTGAATGCCAAGGCCGTGTCTTCTTTATTTGTTCTTTCCTCTAAACCCATAGTAACTAGCAGTGTTACCCACTTGAGTGCTCAACACTTGAAATGTCAACATAACATTCCACTTCTCACCAGATAATGTAGAGCCATTTGTTAGAGTGACAGGTCTATTTCTTCTCATTCTTTCTGATGATCCTGCTGAATCTGAAGAGTTACCAGATGTAACACCCGAAGAGAGACTAGCACTCATCTTGTGGCTTGCAGAATAAGCAGCCCTACTTGAGGTAGACTGGGTAGGAGAACCTATCAACTCAGGAATTACTTTCGTCTGAGATTTTGACCGCTTCTGCTTGATATTTCTGGTCAAAGATATAAACAAAAGAAACAATATTTAATACAACAGAGAATGTCTAAATAAAAGTGTATTATTACCTAATCTGAGAATAATTTATGATAAGGACATTAAAATATTCATTACTAACAATTTACTCTGGCATGGAAAATTCTCTTACTCTAAATTTGACATCGTTTTATTCCAAACTGGAGTAATGAACAAATGATCCAAGTAACAGAGTTACAGACAATCATGCTGAATACTTTAGGTTCTTTGGATTAAATGTAGAGGGGAACCAACATTTATGTAATACAGGCATTCATTCATATTACAAATTTGAGTCTTAATACGACATGACTTTGTCTCTCATCTCCTGTATCTTCCTAAAGACAGCAGAAAATTAACAGAAGGAATCAACAAAACCTAAACAGAAAACAGACAGGCTAAAAAGAGATCAGAACAAGTTGTTTTTTCCTAAAACAAATCTGTTTACATCCAAGTACCAGTTCACCGTGGCTGGCCCCTGAGCCATGGATTACAGGGAAAGGAATGGATGTTTACTGACAAGATAGTCTGTAGTTTTAAGTTACACATCTGGGTAACAGAAAGATGGAGATAATCCTATTTTTCTTTAAGACAAAAGGATAAAGGAGCTTTTCGACTATCTAAGGCATCTGAGCTTAAAGATAACCACAATTCTTAAAGCACTAATTGTTTATCTATCATAAGAAAATTCAAGCTTGTTATGTCAAAATTGTAACTGCCATCATCTGGAGGGCAGACCCATAAAATACAAAAGAGAATAATTACATACTTATACTTATCATAAACTTGATTTTTAACAGTAGACAAGACAGTAATACCTCAAGAGTGAAAACTTTCCCTTTTTATCCTATGTCTTTCTGAATTGTTAGACTCTTCCCTAGTTCAAAGAAAAAGTAGTTTTTAAAAGTAAACAAAAAAGTTAAAAATTTATACAGTAAGACAAACCCAAACTGAGGGTCATTTATAACATAAATGACCCATACCCTTCAGAAATGTCAATCAAGAAGACAAAGGTGGAAAATAAAATTCCAGATTAAAAGAGACTAAAGAGACAAAGCAACTAAACGCAATGCATGATCTTAATGGGATCTGGATTAGGGAAAAAAATTGTCCTAAGGACATTATTGGGTCAACTGTAGAAATACAAACAAGGTGTGACACGAACCTTGTTCCTAGCAAATCCATACTAAGTATTTAGGGGTAAAGAAAGGAGCATGATGTCAGAAATATCCTTTTCAATGATTTAAAAGAAAAAGCTATTGATAAAGTAACAATAAAGCAAATGTGACATCATGTGAGCAACTGGTGAATCCAAGTAAAAAGTATGCAGCAGTCCTTTGAAATTACTCTTCAACTTTCCTAGAATTCTGAAATTATTTCAAAATGAAAAGTTTTAAAAAAGAGGTGGGGGAGGACTCACATAGTACATTGTAACGTATGTACTTGAATTACAGATCACAAAACAGCTGCACAGGAGTAAATCATTTACCTAATGAGTATGTTTATCTGTTTCAACAAGGCTCTGCTATTCTAATATAGAGGGCAGGAATGCCATGAGGACAACTTCAATAAATCCTCTCACCCAAAAAGCAAAAAAAAAGGTGGAAAATAATCCAAAACAACCATTTCAGAAGTCTAGAAAGTAATCAAAGGCATGTAACAAATTAAAAAGTGTTTATTCAAGATAAACTTCTGAAGCTAAGTAAAAACAGCGGAGCCTTTGGCATTTTTAACTTGAGGCTGCTCCCAGTCATACACACCTCCCAATTCTTGTGACATGAAAGCCTTGAAGACCAGAATTAGCAGGTGGAGGAAGCTGGCCTGATCTGGGAACTCCCCAGAAAAGCTGCATGCCCAAGAGCACTCCAGTAAGGCCAACAGCATGGCTGCCTAAGGCTGTCATACTGGTTAGAGTAAGAGTTAAACCAGAAATTTAAAGGAGAGATCTAGGAAATGAGACACTCATAGGAGTCTTTGAAAAGCTCCAACATCTTCCTGGGAAAGTGGAAGATTCCACATAAATTCAAGAAAGACTGGAGAGAATCCAGTTATCTACTGACCGTTGGCTGACCTTGAGATTCTTTTTTTTTTTTTTTTTTGAGGAAGATTAGCCCTCAGCTAACATCTGCTGCCAATCCTCCTCTTTTTGCTGAGGAAGACTGGCCCTGAGCTAACATCCATGCCCATCCTCCTCTACTTTATATGTGGGATGCCTACCACAGCACGGCTTGCCAAGTGGTGCCACGTCTGCATCCAGGATCCATACCAGCAAACCCCGGGCCACCAAAGTGAAATGTGCGCACTTAACCACTGTGCCACCAGGCTGGCCCGGGACCCAAATGTTGGACTCCAGACTTTTAAATCAATTATAAACATGTTTGAAGAACTAAATGAAATCATGTTTACAGAATTAAAGGAAATTATGACAAATAATATTGATAAAGAGGTAGAAATTATAAAAAATAACCAACTAAAATTTCTGCAGTTTAAAATACAGTAACTGAAATAAATATTCACAAAATGGGCCCAACAGCAGATCTGAGCTGGTACAAGAACCAGTGACCTTGAAAACTGTCAATACAGATTATCTAGTATGAAGAACAGAAAGAAAAACAAGTAAATGAAGAGAGCCTCAGAGAGCCCCAAAAAGAAAGGCACAGGAAAAAAACCTCAAAGAAATAATGGCTGGAAATAACCCAAATTTGATGAAAAACTTTTCTCTACACATCCACAAAACTGGACAAATTCCAAGAAGGAAAAATCCACACCTGCACGGCTCACAATTAGTTGCAAGATAAAGACAAAGGGAAAATCTTGAAAGCAGCAAGAGAAAAACACTTTATGCAGTATGTACAAGGGAGGGAACCTCAATAAGATTAACAGCTGACTTCTCATCAGAAACAAGGGAGGGCAGTGGGATGAAATGCTCAAAATGTCAAATGAAAAACACCATCAAGTAAGAATTCTGTATCCAACACAACTAGTCTTAAAGAAAGAAAGTAGAATCAAGACATTCCCAGATAAACAAAGACTGACAGAATTTACTGCTAGCACATCTGCCTTACAAGAAGTACTAAAAGACTTCAGGCTAAAAAGAAATGACAGCAGATGTTAACTGAAATCCACAAAAATAAAGACCACAGGGGAAAGGCAATTTACGCAGGAAAATATAAATAACAGTATAAATAATTTTTTATTCCTTATTAACTGATTTAAAAGACAACTGCATAAAACATAACAAAGCTGCAATCTGTTTGACAATAATAGCACAAATAATGGGGAAAAGGGAGCTAAACTAGAACAAAATTCTTATAACTATGGGAACTAAATAGTATTCATCTAAGTAGATTGTTCTGAATGGAGATGCACAATGTAATCCCCAGAACAACCATGAAGAAGCCCATCAAGGGCACAGTGCACAGTCAAACTGTACATGGAAACAAAGTGAACATTGAATGACTTCATTTTCGCATTTCCACACTTCAAAATACCTGTAAATTTGATGTTAACGTAAGCTACACAAAGAAGACAGAATATAAATATTAAATTACTGATGAACAGACTAAACCTTGCATTTTATATTTCTTCTTTACAACTAATCCTCTTGTAAAAATAGGGTGCATTATATCTAATTGACATTTTCCCTTACATAATCAAATGTTCAATTGCCATACACAGTAATCATTGTACTCTCTGCATTAAAAAAAAAGTTTCTTATGAAAAAGGTAAATGACACTTTAAATAATTAAGATTTTAAAAACTGATGCTTTTCATCAAACTTACAAATTTATGTAATGGCAAATCAATGCAACAGCTCTACATACACAGAATGCTTTAAAGCCATAAAAAAAATGGCTAGTCTTTTCTGAATATGCTGTACACTAAAATCATTAACAATTTTTAGCATAATAAAACCAAAGAAATAGCACCTGAAATTTTAAAAATTGCACACAAAGCCTACAATAACCAATTCACCTGATACTTCTGTTAGCCTGACTGACACGATTACATTTTCGCCGTCTCTTGAACCTCTGGCTTCTTCGAAGTTTTTCATTGAATTTCTGACCAAGTTTAAAATCAGAGGAGATTTTCTTCATTTTTTCTTCAAATAAGGCTGACAATCTCAAAGTCATACTGTAAATCTGCAAGAATGTGAGAGCAAAACTAGAACTACAAAATATCTTAGAAAATATTTTTATAAAACAAATTGTATAATTACTGAAGCTACTTGCAATCTATTATATCACTGTTACAGATAATGGCTGTTACTTATTTTATCTATTCCCCACTCCTTCTCTTCAGTGATATCTGCAAGAAACAGGCAGTGTCAAACATATACCTCTCAGATGAAAAGAATGTAGTTTTAAATCAAGCAACTCTCTAGAATTGAGGGCTTATGTCTATGTCAGTGGTTCTCAATTGGCTTTTCCCTTTTTCACATGTACATATACAAACCCCCATCATCTCCCCTTCTCCTAAAGTTAAGGTGGGAAGTTGGCTGGTTTGAAGACTGCTATTTAGGCAGCAAAAGAACAGTGTCTCCTTGGGCAACAGAACAAAAGCACTTTTACACCAGTCTGTACTTGTAATTTGACTGCCTTTGGTGCTACTTAGATCTAAATACGAATTACAGACAAAAGGATACCTTGCATCCAGTAGAAGAAAAAAATATAACCTAGAACTTAAATATATGTGAAAAGTTGTGTTTTTAACAATTTTTATAATTAAATAACATCAAATCTTTAAAAGAACAGCAACGTGATCTTCAGTGCCACTAAAAATTACTTCTGGTCTAACTATGTATTTACTGGATGTACTCTTTATTCATCTACAATCATCCCTAAAAATAAGTGTAAAAGTATCGATATCAATAAAATAAAATAAAAAAATATCAATCACTCTAATGCATGGCAGAGGAGGGTGGTGGAAACTATAACACTAGAGAACTTAAAAAAAAAAGTATGTGAGATACATGAATTTCCTATATAATTCATATATACACATACATATGTAAAGTGAATGTAAGTGAAATTTGTAAAACCAGGTACAATTTTTAAGTCATAAGAGAAATGCAAATCAAAACCACAATGATGTAATACTTCATACTCATTAGGATGGCTACAATTTTTAAAAAAAAAAAAGAAGTTGGCAAGGATGTGAAGAAATTGGAATCCTCATATATTGCCAGTGGGAATGCAAAATGGAGCAGCCCTTATGGAATACAGTTCTGTAACATATTCCTGAAAACACTAAAAACAAAATTACCCTATGAAACAGCAATTCCACCCTTAGGTATATACCCAAGGAAACTGAGAGAAAGAACTCTTACAGACACCTTGTATTCCAACATTCATGGCAGAATTAATCACAATAGCTAAAAAGTAGGAATAACTCTAGTGGCAATCAAGGGATGAATGGATAAAACAAAATGTCACATCCACACAATGCAATATGATTCAACCATAAAAATGAATAATGTAGACAGATGCTACAACATGGATGAACCTTTAAGACATTATGCTGAGTGAAATAAGCCAGACACAAAAGGACCAACATTGTATGATTCAACTTATATTACATATCTAGAAAAGGCAAATTCATTGAGATACAAAGTAGATTAGAGCTTACCAAGGGCTGAGGGAAGGGCAGAATATAGTTATTGCTTTATGGTTACAAAGTTTCTGTTTGGAGTGATGAAACAGCTTTGGAAATAGATAGCAGTGATAGCTGAATAACTTTGTGAATATAAGTAATGCCACTAAATTGTACACTTAAAAACTGCTAACATGATAAATTTTATGTTATATATATTTAACCACAATTTTGAAAATTTGAATAATATACCAAAAACCATTAAACTGTACACTTTAAACGGGTGAGTTGTACAATGTATCCTCAAACATGTATTTTAAACAAAAGGGGGGAAAAACTTTTAATTATTCTCTCTAGAAATAAACAGTCTCATAAATGGTGAATATTGACAATAACAGAAGCTTGGAAAAAATGTTAGATTTTAATGTTAAACTGATCCAAAAAGCAATTCAAATATTGAGTGCAACGAAAGAGTTCCCAAATTGAGACAAGAATTAATAAAGCAGGAGGTGGGGTAATAAGTAATGAGGGGAAAGTGAAATTAAGGCAAAATGGTTAATTAGCAGCAATAATTCACTGATGATAGAGAAAGTGCTATAATATCAAGCTTTACTTTTAAAATCTTACTTCTCATTACTGTTCTTTATTTTTAATTACCCAGCACACTGGCTATAATGGGTGCGTTTATGAAAATTCACCGAGAGTACATGAGCACTTTTGTATATTTATTATACTCCAACAAGTTTTGAAAAGTTATCCAATATATAACATTTTCACAAAAATTGAGGAGTGTATTCACTACTTGTGTTCCTAAATAATCAAATAGCTCATGCACTTCTCCTTCAGATCCAAAATATGAGTATGTTGTCAGAAGTCAAACCCTCACTTCAGATTTCCCTTTTCTTACTTTTAATATTGTTCTAGACTTTATCAGTAAGTTTCCCACCACTTTTCAAAATTCCCATATATATGAAAACATAGATTTTTCTCATCCTATATAACAAATCCAAATTTGTTCATTACACTGGTGCCCTCACGCCCATCAACCCTCATTTATTCATAAAACTTTAGGAAAGATAAACATTACTAGTTGTAAGGTAACAACAGCACATATCTGAGCAGTGGCAAAAGCTCTATTCTCAACAGCAAACTTGCTCTACTCACTTATCTTTAGTATTCCAACCTTTGCAAGGAAGTAGAAAATTAGCATCTACACAGATCATGTATACTTTGTTATTTATACACCACTTTAAAAATTACCTTTGATCTTTTGTTCGGTGTATATGCTTTTGCATTGCTAAATATCAACCGGATGTCTTTGCAGAATTCCAAAGGGCTGTCATAATTTCCCGCTTCTAAAGTTTCCCTTACTGTTCCAAAATCCATTGGAGTATCTATAATATCTCGGTAGTCCTAGGTTTTAAAAATAATAATTAGTTCTAAGATTTGATTCCTACTTTTAGAAATATAAATGCATCAGATCTCTAAAATATTCAAAATGACAGAAGAGAAAAAGGTTAGAAGGATATTAAGAATCAGTAATTTTTAAAGAGGTCCAGACATACAGACAAGAAATGTACCAAAATGTTATACTTGGTAGCAAGATATGGAATGGTTTTTATTTCCTTCTTACACTCTTCTGTAATTTCCAAGCTTCCTACAGTAAATTTGTGCTTTATAATCTGACTTTTGGTTTTTACAATCATTTTCCATTCCACTACTGGAGGACCGAAGATAAACACTTCTAATCAACTTACAGTTTTACCGGGGCTGGGCCTACTTAGATAATAAATAGCCACGTAGAATGCTCTCATTATTATGTAACACTGGTTAACTAAGTCTTTTTTTTTTTTGGCAGGGAAGGAGTCGCCCTGAGTTAACATCTGTTGCCAATTTTCCTTTTCTTCCCCCTCCCCAAAGCCCCAGCACATGGTTGTATATCCTAGTTGTGAGTCCTTCTAGTTCATCTATGTGAGCTGCCACCACAGCATGGCAACTGACAGACAGGAGGTGTGGTTCCAGGACCAGAAAATGAACCCAGGCCGCCAAAGCAGTGAGAGCCAAACTTTAACCACTAGGCCATCAGGGCTGGCTCTGGTTAACTAAGTCTTAACGTGAGTCACAGAGGTGTCCATAAATTCAAGAAAATTGCGTATAAAACTCTTCTACAGCTGACTTAGTGGTAAAAGAAGTTAACATAAAGCATAGACATCTTATTCTTTAAAATTTAATTCAAATACCTCTACCCCAATCTCCACTATACAAAACAAGAAAAGCCCCAAACATTCAAATAATGGTAACTTACTGGATATTCAACCAAATCAACAGGTTGTCTAAAAGGTTCAGAATCTTCACACTGAAAAATTAAGTTCACTAATTCCTTACACTGTTTCTTCCAGTTGCTTTCAACATAGTTGACTGCTTTGATACTCCTTTTTTTCCAATCATGGACCTAAAAATATATTCACAACATTAAAACATTTTTCAGTCTTGTAAAATCACACTCTGGTATGGTACAGTATGGTGGTAAAAACGCATCTGAGCTGTTGTCTTCCATATTATGCTATAAGAATGTGGCTACTCTGATCTTCCATGAACTTAGAAAAAATCCACTTTTTTGTAAAAAATCAACAACGTCACATCTGTTACTCTAAAAATATTTTTCATTCCAGCAGTTATCTCCCAAATTTAGAAAACGTTTTCACAGAATGTGAAGTATCACACTGGATAATGTGGTAGGGAGAATAATGGCCCCCAAAGATGTCTACATCCTAATCTCAAGAACCTGTGAATATGTCACTTTACGTGGCAAAACGGACTATGGAGATGTGACTAAAGGTACAATCTTGAGATAAGGAGACGGTCCTGGATTATCAGGGCCTGCCTAATGTCATCACAAGGGTCCTTATAAGAGGGAGGAAGAGGGTTAGTCAGAGACTGGAAGATGATACACTGCTGACTTGACGATGGAAGAAGGGTACCATGAGCTTCCAGAAGCTGGAAAATGCAAAGAAACAGAACCAACCCTAAAATTTCCAGGAAGGAACAGAGCCATGCCAACACTTTGATTTTAGCACAGTGAGACCCATATCAAACTTCTAATCCACAGAACTGTAAAATAATACTTTTATTGTTTAAACCACTAGATTTGTAATTTGCTACAGCAGCCATAGCAAACAAATATTAAAAAGATACTAAACATTTGAGAATCTGTTTAGAAATGAAATTATAAGAAAATGACAATCAGATGCTAATAATTTAAATCTAACTTTTCAATGTTATTTGGGGCAAGCACATTATGAAAATTAATGTGATAAAAAGCTTAAATTTAAGCAGCATTTGGATAAAACATAAAACGTTAACATTTTTAACCATTGTCAGATTAATAACCTTTACTTTTTATTAAGCGACTACATTAGAACTTCAAGAGCTGCTGGTGACACCACAATTCTAACTATCCAATATGAAAAACTTATTTCCATACAACCTTCTGCTTAAACTCTTCTAACAAATCCTCATTATGGAAAAAGGTTGCTACCAAATGCTAGTTAATTTTCCCCTTAAAAGGTCTCATCTTCTTCCCTTCCTCTCCATTCCAAGCAAACACTATCATTGACTAGGTGCTCATCCTTTACTCCTAGATTCTTCCAATGAACTCCTAACTAACTTCCTTTAATGCCTCTCCTCTTATCCCTCAAAATCTATTTATCTATTTTGGCTGTGCAATTGATTCTCTACTTTAAGTTTAAAAGAAATCCTTGGTTATCAGTATCACCATAATCTGCTCCCAACATAACAGCCAAACACAGCCACTTTGCTCACTAGTTCTAAGATTCAACCTCTACCCTAGTCAGGCCAGTGCCCTCACCAGTCCAGCGACATGCCACACATTCCTACTTTTTTGGCTTGGATCATAATATCCCCAGCTTTTTGAATGTCCTCTTCTTACTCCATCTCATTCAGAGAACACAGTTCAAATCAAAACTCTTTACGAAACCTTACCTAACTATCCACCTTTCAGTGGTTTCTCCCCTTTCTCTTATATAGTATTCAATATCTGTATCAACATAACTTTCCAAAGACAACATCTAAAATCTTACGTTGATTTTAAAACAAAGAGTAAGTAAACAAGAAAGGTCAATCAGGCAGATTAACTTACTCTCCTTCTTCCAGAAGATGTTTTAGGAAGATCACTATCATCCTAGGAATAAAATCAGAGCACATTACCTGTTAAAATTCTCATTAGAAATGTAATAATCTTAATAGGTCTCAGGAGGTTATAACTTAGCAAAATCTCAAAAGACAGACTCTATCACAGGATCTTTGTGGCACACAGACTCCAACAAACCAATCATTCTTAATAACCCTTTACATTCCCTAAGAACATGTAGTAATTCCTAAACAAAGCTATAAAAAGTTGCTTCGTGCATGTCTTAAATAGTACATTTAAAGCAGCTTTAAATTTGTATTTTATGTCTATCCAGAAAACCCTAGAAAGAGTCTCCTACAGTTCCTGGATTTCATACTTTATATATTTTCTTATTCTCTAAATCACTTACTAGTATATCCATTTTTATTCCAATATAAATTAGCATGAAAATCAGTGAACTACATAAGAGTTTGTGTAGAAAGTGACACTGTTTTTAAGAATATCCTTCCTACAAAGCTTGATTCCATATGAAGTGAAATTACACATCACTGATCATCTGCCTTACTTACACTTCAATACCATCTTGAGTGAAGGACTTTAGGGGACTGTGAGTAAAGTTCATTAATTGTTAATTACAATTAAATTCAACTTCCAGATACTGGTTTTACCAAAACTATTTCAGAAGTACCTTATAATACACCTTTCTCTATCTAAAATTTGGAAAGAGAACGTATTCTGCACCTGTTATTCACTTAGATATATGTTGTTTATTTGATATCAATTACTGGCTAACACAAATTACCTCATTGACCAGCTAGATAAAAAATACTACCTTTATCAAGAGCCCTATTTTCATAATTTATTGGCATATAGCAAGAATTGACATAGATAACCAGCATTTTCTACTTCACTCATTATTTTTAAGTTACCATTTAAAATTTACAAAAATGATTATAAAATTGACAAACTTCATACCAAATCCTCGGCATTTTGTTCATCATTTTCAGAAGTGTTAGAAAGTTCTGAGATATTTGTACAGTCTTGATTCCTAAAAAACAATTTTTCACTTTTTTAACAGCATGCAGACTTAGTTACTGTTGCTAAAGATTCAAACTACAGGTTAAGATAAAATAGTCCCCAACTACGCATGCCCAATCTCAAGCAGAGGACTATCAGGTTTTCACTCTACCCTCTCTGGAAAGAACTAACCCCCTTAACAATATTGAAACTAAATTTGGGGGTTTTTTTCCAGTTAAGTATGTATGGAAATTAAGCTGGTAATCCACAAATAACATATGTATGGCCTCAACTGGATGAATACAACAATGATTTTTTTCTAAGTATCTCACGAGTAATATTTATGCAGTGAGCCAAGAATATGGTTGATTTGAGAAAAAGGGGAATAGAAAGAAAGAGGAAGTAGAAATTAAAGCATATTATATCTTAACCTCACTATACATACAGAAGAAGAAAGTATGCTAAAGTATGGATATATCTAGGCATGAAGGAGATGAGAATGCGTATGTGATCTTCCTGAAAGAGAACAGAAGAGAGCTCTGGGCAAAAGGTAGTAAGTCCTCCAGACATGGGACAGATTCAACCCAGGAAAGTGAGACAGACTGGAGTTAGTAACTTCATAGTTTGTAGCTGGATAGTGAAAATCATGGCACAGCTTATAAATTATCCTCTCTGACATATGATTCTTTCAAAGAATTTTTATAGCTATGGGAAAATGCATATAAATCACACAGCAAAACTCATTAATTTTAAAGGAGACAGGCAGAGTAATCTGTCCAAAGTCACCCAGAATGTTCACTAGAAGAGACTACGTTATAACTTGGATCTCAATTTCCAGGTCAGTTTTCACCCCACTAATTAGTTCCCAATGCAAGAAAATACGTGGAATATGCACTCTCACAGGATATAATCCAAAACAGATTAAACTGTCATTCATTTACTGAAATCATAATCACAGTAAGGAGTAAAATGTCATTCAAAGTAACACATTAAAAGGGTATAATTCAGACCAAAAAAATTAAGAAAGGATGGCTACAAGAGCATAATATGCAAATACACTTTTTCATAAGAACTATATGAGGTCACTTACTTGATAAATTTTAAAAGTTGGTCAGTTATCTTCTTAGCTGATCTTGCAATTACACTCTCAGGTTCATTAAATGTTCTGGCATTATGTTCTATATATCTCACTTCCCAAATTAATGCAGATAGCCTCCTTCAAAACAAAAAGTAGGCAATTAGGGCTTAGAAAATGAAAAGACAGAAAAGAAACCACATTTAAATATCCAACATATTAAGCCAGCATGACATATTAATTAAACCATAAATGCAAAGTTACAACTAATAACCTTGCAATGCTCTCAACTTGATCATGGTCATAAGCAATTATACTGGATGCTGAACTGCAGAGAACAAATTTAAGGACCAAAAATCTTAACAGATGACATCATCACATCCAGAAAACCAAAAGAGTAACCTTTCATTTTCACAATGCCTATAGATACATTTGAAGCTGTTGAGACTTAATGAAGAAAATGTGTTAAATACCATCACTCCTAAGAGAGTCAATGTCACCGTAAACTGGCAAACTGGTTTTTGATCAAATGCACAATCCAATGTTCAACTACATATAAAATTATACCAACAAGGCGGACTCAAGAAAAAGGTTTTAGTAATGGTAATTTCTTGAAGTAGTTAAATTACAAAAAATAAAATACCATCAATTGAAAAAAAAAAAACCATTTGGAATAGGAAATTTTAGTTATCAGTGCTCTAGAAGCCAGAGGTAAAAAGTTCATAATGCTGTAGAATTAATCTTTCAAAGGCCAAAGTTCAATTAACTAAATTTCATTCTTAAATGGAGCAGCTCAAAAGAGGAATGTTAACATACATTAATAAACAAATACAATTTCTAACTACTTAACACAATTTGTAAGACAGACTACTAAAGATTTAGGAATGAAACATCATACATCGTATTTTTTCTTACCCACCAGGATCTTGCCCTACCTACCCACACGCATGTAGCACAATGTCTTACACAGAGGACCAAGAAATCACTATTATGAAAGAAGAGAATGAAATAGAAAATAATGTTAAACAGCCCCCTCTCCACCAATGTCACTATCAACCAACACTACCTCTGTATACTCTAATTGGTATGGCCAAATATCTTTTCAAACTATTTTTGAAGTAGGTTTCTACCAACCTGTAAAATCGATTAACAAGTCTCATTCGAATTGTGTAAAGATCAGTTGGATAAGCTACCACAGTACAGTACTTCGGATACGTACATAGGTCAACTGGACCTGCAAAAGCTGCTGCTATATCTGTGAGGGCAGACAGAAGAATTTTTATCAATAAATCCATTACCTCTGAGTGATATTTCTCTACAAATCATTCATAAAATAGAGTTACATTTAACACTGCAGGGATAACTAAAAGGTAACAAATAGAAATTGCAGTAAAGAACATAACCAAAATTATGGTACTATTTTAAAACACTTTTATGGAAAAGAAAACTTGAGCATGAAACTTTTCACCCTAAAAAAACTTACCGAGATTCAAAAGTTGATCTATACCACTAATAATTCGTTCACATTCTTCGTCTCTTGATTTCTGACCCCATTCACCATCTTCTGGTTTGTACAGCAATTTCTCTAGCTCATCTGAAGTGACGGAAATACTAGCTCCTAATTCTTCAGGGGGATCAACTATGAATTCCACCAAAAAAAGAACAAAAAGAAAAAAAATCAAATTGAAAAACAAATGTACACAATACTTAAATTCAATTGTCAAAGTTCATCAACAAGACACTAATTGTAAAGGACAAAGCAGTTACTATACAGCAGATAAATCTGACAGACACCACCTAAATCCAATGATTAAAGTTGACACCCCCCAGAGCCACAATGGCCCAGCAGTTAAAGTTCAGTGTGCTACACTTCAGCAGCACGGGTTTGGTTCCTGGGCGCAGAGACACACCACTTGTCTGCCAGTAGCAATGCTGTAACAGCAGCTCACATAGAAGAACCAGAAGTTTTGTACATATACACAACTATGTACTGGAGCTTTGGGGAGAAAAAGGAAGAAAAACAGATGAAGACTGGCAACAGACGTTAGCTTAGGGTGAATCTTTACCTGCAAAATAGAGGAAATACTGGTCACATCAGCGTCATGGTGGAGTGACCACTCATGGTGGAGTGACCTTGCCCGAGAGTCTCTCCCCTCCAACATACAACAAAAAGGAGCAACCATATTCCAACAAAAAATATCCCAATAGCACAGGAATCCTTGGAGATTCACAGCAGTCATAGGACATAGGGCAGAGAGGCTGGAGCCCCCCTCGGAGGAGAAGCTTGAACTGGGAGAGAGAGAACTTCGCTCCCTTCCCTGAAGACTGTGGTCGCTGCCGTGGGAGGTTCCGTGACGGAAGGACTGGGAGAGGGGTTGCGCATGGCAGGATCACCCAGGACTCCCTAGAGCCCTTGCAGCCTAGAGCGAAGCCCTCTAATGGAGCGACAGTTTTCACATGGGGTGACCTCATCAAGCCAAGACTCCAGGACACCAGAGTGCGAGAACTGATTGGGAAACCAGGTCTGCGGGAAAGAGAAAGCACTCTCCACCCCAGCCAGCGCTGTGCCACGCCACCTCAGCTGAAGGCAGAGGGCCCAAAATACGGGGCTCTCAGCCCCCATCTAGTGGTGATAGGCTGTAACTGCAACTGAATAATATCACAATGAGAAAAAATCATTACTTCCAGCATCAGGCAATTCATTAAATTTCCAGACCAGAGGGAAAATAAATACCTAGAATTATGTCCTAAGGACCCAGAAATAAGTAAACTAAACGACAATGAATTCAGAATAGCTATTGTCAGAAAACTCAATGAGGTGAAAGAAAACACAGAGAAACAATTCAACAAGTTCTGGAGATACTTCACAAAAGAGATTGAAACCATAAAGAAGAATCAATCAGAAATAGTAGAGATGAAAAAAAAAGGAAGAGAGAAAACAAAATACAGATTCCCTGAATGCTCATGTGGACACCATAGAGGGGCAAATCAGCATAATCGAAGATAGACATGCAGAATGGCTCCAGACAGAGGACGACAGAGAACTAAGACTAAAACAGAAATGACGAAAATCTCCAAGAAATAGCCAACTCAATGAGGAAATGCAACATAAGAATTATAGGTACCCAAGAAGGTGAAGAGAAGCAGAATGGAGCACAAAGCATGCTCAAAGAAATAAGAGCAGAGAAGTTCCCAAATCTAGGGAATGAGAGAGAAATGTGTGTGGAGGAAGCTTTCAGATCTCCTAGATTTATCAATGTAAAAAGACCTACTGAAAGGCATATAGTAGCAAAACTGGCAAAAATGAATGACAAAGAAAGAATACTCACGGCAGCAAGGCAGAAGAAAATGACCTACAAAGGAACCCCTATCAGACTTTCAGCAGACTTCTCTGCAGAAACCTTACAAGCTAGGAGAGAATGGAATGACATATTCAGAACTATAAAAGATAAAAATCTTCAGCCAAGAATACTCTATCCAGCAAAAATATCCTTCAGATGTGAGGCAGAAATTAAATCTTTCCCAAACAAAAGCTAAGGGACTTCGTAGCCCTGAGACCTCCCCCACAACACGAAATCCTCAAGAAGGCCCTCACACCTAACAAAAGGAAAAAAGGGAGAAAGGGGTGGCAAAACACAGAGGAAGGAGACAGATAGAATCAGAATAGGATAGCAAATACTCAACTACAGCATTAGGATAAAGGGAAGGAAAACACCAAAAAAAAGACAGTCTTGTCACTGTAACCACAAAGTCATAACACAAGTTGGAATAAGATATGAAAATAATAACTTAGGAGGAGAGGAGGAAAGGGACTGATTCAGTTTAGGCTAAGGAAGTAAGAGGCCATCAGAAAATGGACTATGTTATGCACGACATTCTGAATACAAACTTCAGGGTAGCCACTAAACTGAAAAGCAGAACACAGACACAAAAAGTAAATACGGAAAAAAACTAAGAAACACAGCATAAGAAACTGCAGAAGCCAAATGGGTAGACCAAACCACACAGGACAAGAAACAAAGGAAATGCAGGAAAACCAGAAAACGAGTGACAGAATGACAACATTAGGCCCTCATACATCAATAATCACCCTCAACGTAAATGCAGTGAACTCTCCAATAAAAAGACACAGAAGGTCAAGATGGATTACAGAACAAGATCCAACAATTCGTTGTCTCCAGGAAACGCACCTCAGCTCCAATGACAAATACATGCTCAGAGTGAAGGGGTAGAAGACGATACTCCAAGCTAATGGCAAACAAAAGAAAGCAAGTGTCACAATACTTATATAAGACAAAGTAGATTTCAAGATAAGGCAGGTAAACAGAGACAAAGAGGGTCAGTATATAATGATCAAAGGGACGCTTTATCAAGAAACAATGCTTATAAATATCTATGCACCCAACACAGGAGCACCAAAGTTCATAAAGCAACTATTAACAAACCTAAAAGAAGATATCAAAAATAACAGAATAATAGTAGGGGACCTCAACACCCCACTCACATCATTGGACAGATCATCCAGACAGATAATCAACAAGGAAACAGTGGAATTAAACGAAAAGCTAGAACAGTTAGACTTAATAGACATACATAGAACACTTCATCTAAAAACTGCAGAATACACATTCTTCTCAAGTGCTCATGGAACATTCCCAAGGATAGACCATATGTTGGGAAACAAAGCAAGCATCTATAAATTCAAAAAATTGAAACAACAAGCATCTTCTCCGATCATAATGCTATAAAGCTAGAAATTACAAGAAAAAAGGTGAGAAAGGGACAAAGATGTGGAGACTAAGCAATATGCTACTGAAGAAGCAATGGATCATTGAAGAAATTAAAGAAGAAATAAAAAAATATCTGGATAAATGAAAATGATAACACGCCATACCAACTCATATGGGATACAGTAAAAGCTGTATTAAGAGGGAAATTCATCACAATACAGGCACACCTTAACAAACAAGAAAAATCCCAAAATAAGCAATCTCAAATTACACCTAACTGAATTAGAGAAAGAAGAACAAACGTAGCTCAAAGTCAGCAGGAGAGAAACAATAAAAATCACAGAAATAAATGCTATTGAAACAAAAAAGGCATAGAAAGGATCAATGAAACAAAGAGCTAGTTCTTTAAGAAGATAGATAAAATTGATAAGCCCCTAGCCAGACTTACAAAGAAAGGAAGAGAGAAAGCTCAAATAAACAAAATCAGAAATGAAAGAAGACAAGTAACAACAGACTCCACAGAAACACAATGGATTATAAGAGAATACTATGAAAAACTATATGCCAACAAAATGGATAACCTAGAGGAAATGGATAAACTGTTAGACTCTTACAATTTCCCAAAGCTAAGTCAAGAAAAAGCAGACAATCTGAAAAGACAAATCACAAGGAAAGAGATTGAAGCAGCAATCAAAAGCATCCTGAAGAATAAACTCCCAGGACCAGACACCTTTCCTGGGGAATTGTACCAAACTTTCAGAGAGGATTTAATACCTATCCTTTTCAAGCTATCCCAAAAAATTAGGGGGGATGGAACACTTCCTAACACATTCTACGAGGCCAACATCACTCTGATACCAAAGCCTGACAAGGACAACACAAAAAAGGAGAACTACAGGCCAATACTGCTGATGAACATAGATGAAAAAACTCTCAACAAAATTTTGGCAACTTGAATTCAGCAATACATCAAAAGGATCATATACAATGATCAAGTGGGATTCATAGCAGGGACACAGGGATGGTTCAACATCTGCAAATCAATCAACGTGATACACCACATCAACAAATTGAGGAATAAAAACCACACGATCATGTCAATAGATGCAGAGAAAGCATTTGACAAGATCCAACAGCCATTTATGATAAAAACTCAGAACCAAATGGGGATAGAAGGAAATTACCTCAACATAATAAAGGCCATATATGACAAACCCACAGCCAAAAACTGAGCACCATCCCTCTGAAAACAGGAACGAGACAAGGATGCCCTCTATCACCACTCTTATTCAACACAGTACTGGAGGTTTTGGCCAGAGCAATTAGGCAAGAGAAAGGAATAAAAGGAATCCAAATAGGGAGGGAAGAAGTGAAACTCTCGCTGTTTGCAGACAACATGATCTTATATAAAGAAAACCCAAAATAATCCTTTGGAAAACTTTTAGAAATAATCAACAACTACAGCAAAGTTGCAGGGTATAAAATCAACTTACATAAATCAGTAGCATTTCTATACTCTAATAACGAACTAACAGAAAAAGAACTCAAGAACACAATACCATTCACAATCCCAACAAAAAGAATAAAATACCTTGGGGTGAATTTAACTAAGGAAGTGAAAGACCTACACAACGAAAACTACAGGACTTTCCCGAAAAAAAATGGATGATGACTTTAAGAGATGGAAAGACATTCCACGCATATAGATTGGAAGAATAAACATAGTTAAAATGTCCATACTACCTAAAGCAATCTACAGATTCAACACAATCTCAATCAGAATCCCAATGACATTCTTTACAGAAACAGAACAAACAATCCTAAAATTCAAATGGGGCAACAAAAGATGCCAAATTGCTAAAGCAATCCTGAGAAAAAAGAACAAAGGTGGAGGCATCACAATCCTTGACTTCAAAACATACTACAAAGCTACACTAATCAAAACAGCATGGTACTGATACAAAAAAAGGTGCACAGATCAATGGAACAGAACTGAAAGCCCAGAAATAAAACCACACATCTTTGGACAGCTAATCTTTGACAAAAGAGCTGAGGGCATACAATGGAGAAAAGAAAGTCTTTTCAACAAATGGTGCTGGGAAAACTGGACAGCCACATGTAAAAGAATGAAAATTGACCATTCTTTTTCACCATTCACCAAAATAAACTCAAAATGGATCAAAGACCTAAAGCTGAGACCTGAAATCATAAGGCTTCTAGAAGAAAATGTAGGCAGTACACTCTTTGACATCACTATTAAAAGGATCTTTTCGGACACCATGTTTTCTCAGACAAGGGAAACATAGAAAGAATAAACAAATGGGACTTCATCAGACTAAAGAGCTTCTTCAACGCAAATGAAAACAAGACTGAAACAAAAAACCCACTAACTGGGAAGAAATATTTGCAAGTCATACATCCGACAAAGGGTTAATCTCCATAATATATAAAGAACTCACACAACTCAACAACAAAAAATCAAACAGCCCAATCAAACAATGGGCAGGAGACATGAACAGATATTTCTGCAAAGGAGATATACGTATGGCCAACAGGCACATGAAAAGATGCTCAACATCGCTGATCATCAGGGAAATGCAAATCAAAACTACAGTAAGATATAACCTTACACCCATTAGAATGACAAAAATAACTAAAACTAATAGTAACAAATGTTGGAGAGGTTGTGGAGAAAAAGAAACCCTCATACACTGCTGGTGGGAATGCAAACTGGTGCAGCCACTATGGAAAACAGCATGGAGATTCCTCAAAAAATTAAAAATAGAACTACCATACAACCCAGCTATCCCACTAGGGGGATCTATCCAAAGAGCTTCAAGTCAGTAATTCCAAAAGTCCCATGCACCCCAATGTTCACTGCAGCATTATTCACAATAGCCAAGACATGGAAGCAACCTAAGTGCCCATCAACTGATGACTGGATAAAGAAGATGTGGTGTATATATACAATGGAATACTACTCAGCCATAAAAAAGAACAAAATCATCCCATTTGCAACAACATGGATGGAACTTGAGGGAATGAGGTTAAGTGAAATAAACCAGACAGAGAAGAACAATCTCTGTATGACTCCACTCATATGAGGAATTCAAAATGTAGACAAAGAGAACAGATTACTGGTTAGCAGGGAAAGGTGGGGTGGGGAGTGAACACAAAGGGTGAAGGGGTGCACCTACAACACAACTGACAAACAACAATATACAACTGGAATTTCACAATATTGTAACCTATCATTAACTCAACAAAAATTAAAAAAAAAAAATGGTGAGGGTAAAGGACAGAAGTTTTTTCATGTTTTATGGGGCTGGCACAGTGGCACAGTGGTTAAGTTCACAAACTCCACATCGGTGGCCTGGGGTTCACATCCCACGCAAGGACGTACACACCAATCATCAAGCCATGCTGCGGCGGCACCCTACATACAAAATAGAGGAAGAATGACAAAGATGTCAGCTCAGGGACGATCTTCCTCAAGCAAAAAAGAAGCAGATTGGCAACAGATGTTAGCTCAGGATCAATCTTCCTCATTTAAAAAAAGTTTTTGCATGTTTTTATGTTGAATAAACATTAATATAAAAGAAAGCTTGATAGTGAAGAAATGGAAGCAAGAAATACAGAGCACCCCTTCAAAAAGTTTAGCAAGAGGTGGGGCTGGCCCCATGGCCAAGTGGTTAAGTTCATGCTCTCTGCTTTGGCGGTACAGGGTTTCGCCGGTTTGAATCTTGGACACGGACATGGCACTGCTCGTCAAACCATGCTGAGGTAGCATCCCCCATGCCACAACTAGAAGGACCCACAACTAAAAATACACAACTATGTATCAAAGGGCTTTGGGAGAAAAAGGAAAAATTTTTAAAATCTTAAAAAAAAAAAAAGTTTAGCAAGAGGGAACTAATTCAGTAGCTAAAATGTTCAATAAAGCCAACGGAAAGATATTTTAAGGTACAAGAGACAAGTTCAAACTTGAATGCAGAAAGGAGAAAACTAACATTGTTGAAGGGAATAAATTAGGTCTAAGTACCACCAAGTCCAACAGAAGTTAAAAGCAGTGGGATGGCAAGCACGGGAGGAAGGGGCTGGATCTGGAACAGAGACATCTCCCTCTCACAGGAAAGGAACAGACAAGCCTGAGTAAGACAGACCAGTTGAGGTAAAGCAGAAGAGAGATGGAAGTCAAGTTAGTTTTTCTTTGAAGGAAGAACAAGGGTAACAGAGTAAGGATGAGGAGAAGGAAATGGAGGCTATGTGAAGGAAATCAGGAAGTTTAAAGAAGGGTCACATAAGAAATGACATGGGCTACAAAGATACAGCCAGCATCCAGCTCGAAACTTAGGATAAGAATCAATGAACCAGAAACACATAATTCTACTAATTTCTTTTAGTAAAGCTCACTGTTACCATAATAATTTGAAAACATTTCTCAAAAAAATACAAATGCACTCTAAGTACATTAGTAAGATAAAAAATTGAAAACATAAAGGTAAAATATTTTCATTATTTAACAATTACATACCATTATCAGGAATCGGTTCCATGTCCCATGGGCTAAGTTTTTCAATTTCAGTATTGTCCCACCTGTTAAAACCAAAAAAAAGAAAAAAAAAAAAGTCTGGTTAGGCTTTCATCAAGACAAGTGGTGGCTAATAACTAGATATCCACTACAACAGTAAACGAAATGTGAAAATTAATCTCATTGTTGCAATGAAAGTTTAAATATTAACAGTAAAATATTTTTAGAAGGCTACACTATAGGAAAGAAGTGTAAACCTGTAATGGTGGGTTCAAGGACAAAACCAGAAATACTGCATGGCCTACAGCCAGAGTAAGTGAAGAAAAACTCAAAGACAGTGTGAAGGCCTTGAATGCCATGCTTCAGAACGTGGACTTCATTCCACAGCCAATGGAAATAAAGCAGGAAAAAAAAAAAAATCTGTGCTGTATCTCCCCAATCCCCTCACCCTTACATAGTTGTATATCTTAGTTGCAGGTCCTTCTAGTTGTGGGATGTGGGACGCCGCCTCAACGTGGCCTGACGAGCGGTGCCATGTCCGCACCCAGGATCTGAACCCTGGGCTGCCACAGCAGAGCACGCGAACTTAACCACTCGGCCAAGGAGCGAGCCCCAGCACAGATTTTTTTGAACAAGGGAAACTATGTAATATATGCTCCTGAAAAATGATGCACTCTTAGGTTGAGGAAACAGGTGGCTACAGAAATGGTCCCAGGCAAATTAGCAGAACCTGCTCCAAGGGGGGCACTAGTGAAAAGCAAATAACAGGGGCATGCTAGAGAGACACTGCAGAGGTGAAACTGACATGACTTAATGACAAAGTAAATAGTCATTTTTTAACCTGAAACATATTAGTTATTCATTCAATATGCCACAATGAACAAACGTTTGTAGATGATTTATTTTCATCTGCATACAGACCTAACAATGTAACACTGGAAATGACTATCAGGGTACTGTCGCTGATAAGGCTCTTGACTTAGCACCGTTCCAAACCACCAAGCATCATCAATGATAGAACGGAACCTGTCACCTATGAGAGAGATGACGGAGTCTAAGACATTAATTTGCTAACATTAACATTTTTAATTTATAAAAACCGTATCATACAGATAAAAACAGAAATCAAAGTATATTTTTATCTTGAAATTAGCCATCCTTCCCCACTTCCCAGAATCTTCAGTGATAAAATAGATGTAAAAAAAGATACGTTACACTCAGCAATTTATTGTAGAGTATATAACCATATCACATATAGATTAAAAGGGTTTATGACTAGGTTCCGTTGCTTAGTGAATGCAAACACCCACTCCAAAATAAGTTATACCACATTTTACAACATGAAACAAGAACAAAGTTTAACAAAACTCAAAAGCCTTTTACAATAATGTATACTATCAATAAATACTTGTTTAATAATTAAATATACACTTATGAAATATAACATTTCCTAAGGAATAACACAAATTATAAAAGTAACTATGATTAGAATTTAACCCATGATTATTCTAAAGTTGTTCCTATATAAATATCTCCACATAAACAGTGCTCTAATTCTTAAGATCTCATAATAAAAATCAGGTCTAAATGTACCCTCAAAAATGCTTATTTATTATTTAAAAGAATTAAACATCTACGTATTCCATCATCTTGGCATAAGAGAAACGCAAGCAATATGATCTTAGGAGGGCTCCTATACAAACCAAAATAACTAAAACTAATATTTCAACTGAGTTCAGTGATTTTAGATTATACACATTTCTATGTATTCTACAACAATAACACTTCTAGAGAAATGAACTGCATTTGATCTTTTACATATATTACAAAAGAAACAGAGTGCCATAAGAACCCTCTCTCTTCTTTCCCATCCATCCCACTGTTTTCAAAACAAAATCAATAAGGAAAAAAAAAAGTCACTTATCCAGCATTAAGAATTCTTTGGTAGATTAACAATTCCTTCTTCAAGGAAAGTTTTACCGAAACAATATTTCGCCCCTAAGAATGAGAATATTTACATAACAAAATACCACAAATAGTCTTCATTAATAAAGTATGCTTACAGTGAATTCTCCACAAAACTGAAAAAACAATAGCAATATCAGAACTATCAGAGCTACATGTTTGAAGGTTCTTAACATATTTTCAAATTCATGTAAACAAGACTTTTGTATACACTTTCCTTAAAAATCACTAGAAACCCATAAGCCCCTCATCCCGATACCCATCTCTCTACCATTGATAAGATTCTACTTTCAATAGTATTTCATTAATACAGATATCCTAAAACAACACTTCAACTGCAGAAAGAAATCTAAGTTCATTTTTTTCATGAAAAGCATATACTAAAACTTTGATATAATACCATGTTTTCTGTCATGTAAACAACCTAATTTAGCACAAATGTCAATTACAATATTTTTTACAATATTCTTGTAATAATAATAAATCCAGCAGCTTCAATTTGAGAAGCCTAATATAAAAACATATGGTTATAAGAGAGTCAGTTCTCTGATAACAAGAACTCACTTTATATTGTTTTTCTTCCCTATTCATATAATACTAGAAGATACTTTCAGTTTAGACAAAAGTTTCTTCAGTGTAAAACTAAGACTTTAAATTAAAAGGAGCCCTAAAAAACTACTTTTCTCATGGTAAACTGGCCCTCCTATTACATTAAGAATTTTCAAATAAACCTATTTTGACTATTCAAGAGTAGGATAAACACCTGCTGCGTAAAGTTCTCAACATAGTAAAAATAGAAACAAGAAACTTCCTCTAACAGCACTGCTCAAACTTTAGGAAAATAAGTAAGATTTTATGGAGGAGCAAAAATGAATTAATTAGTAAAGAAGATCTGGTACAAAAATTTATCTACCACAAAATAAAACAAAAACTACTAAAATACAAGAGGCAACTGGGAATCCCTCTTTAGAGTTTCGCTGTACAGATTTAAGTTTAAAAAAAATTCTGTATGAACCTGTTGGCAGAACAAAATGACAGCTTCTAACTTACAGATCATGGGGGTTGAAAAAACATAACAGACGGGAAACTTTAAAGTTCTTTGAGTCTTGACTACATGACTTGTTAACTCCCACATATTCCAGCTGTCTCATCTTTATTTTTTTGTGGCTAAATGTTTTTCTTCAAGAAAACTTTCCTTTACCTCTGGTCCCAAAATAACCTTGATTACTTGTGAGAACACTAACTTTAAAAAGAGTCAACTAAGAGCAACCACACTTTCTGACAATCTTTTGTTTCCAACAGAGATGGCTCAGGGAATTTATCTAAAATTTACCTATGTGTAGCACCTGTAGAAAAAGGCAGCAGTAACCAGGAAAATTAATGAGGGCTTAACATCATTTATGAATGTGTGCAAGAGATGACACAGCCTGAGTAAAACTTAATATTTCTAATAAAAGATAAAAGCCAAATAAGCTATCCTAAGTGACTAAAGTCAAACTCAACACATGAGCTCCCCAGATAGCATTACATACTGACAAGCAATATATGACACTTTTCATATATTTTTATATAGTGAGTAATCTATGAAGCAGATGCTACAGTTGCTAACTGACACAATGTCGTCTTGAGATTAGTGCTCTACACAAGTCCAAGCAAGGGAGCCCAGCAGCCCACCTTACATGGGCACCATGAACACAACATTCAAGTGAGTTAGTGCCTACATTGAAGTGATTTTATTTTTTCTGTCCGCCATACACTTCATGGTTATAAAGCATAAGTGTTACATAATTTTATTTTTTTTAAAGGAATGGTTTCCTCAAGTCAACCTGTTTAAGTTTGGGTTGATATGACAGCAAAGGTAAAATATTCTGGAATGCCAGAATATCACCAGTGTGAAACCTGCATTATTTTTCAACTTCCTGATTATTTTACATCATAGGATAATTTTGTGAATTCCACCAGTGTCACATTAAAGATAATGAGAGATAATGCAGTGTGGGGAAGTCTGAAGGAAATAAAAGGTCTACTCTAGCCTATAGTCAATGACTAAGAAAGAATCCTTTCTGAATGTCACATACCCTAAGAACAGAAGAAATGTTGCTTGGCTAAAAAGTCTAAGGAGCAGTAAGTACCAAGCCCTAAGCAAAACATACTTATCACTCACTTATATGTCTTTCCAGAATTTACATGTTTGCATTCACCATAATAAGCAGCACCACAACCAAAAACTTAGACCAATAAAATGAGAGATTAATTTTTCTTTTTTTTTTGAGGAAGATTAGCCCTGAGCTAACTGCCACCAGTAGTACTCTTTTTGCTGAGGAAGACTGGCCCTGAGCTCACATCCGTGCCCATCTTCCTCTACTTTATATGTGGGATGCCTACCACAGCATGGCTGGCCAAGCAGTGCCATGTCCACACCTGGGATCCGAACCTGGGAACCCCGGGCCACCAGAGAGGAACATGCGCACTTAACCTCTGCGCCACTGGGCCAGCCCCAAAAGATTAATTTCTAAGGGTACATAAAACTCAATAAAAACAGACTTACAAGACTGCCAATTCCTCTGTCTTGCTTCATCGTAAAATTGACGCAATACAAGAAAGTCAATAACATCTGGCATGTCATGATATCTAAACAAAAATAAAAGATGATTAAATTACTTGTGAAGCCAGTTATAGTCCAGAGCAACACTGTCCAAAAGAGAAACAATGGGAGGTGCATACACTAATTTTTAATTTTTGACTAGCCTTATTAAAAAAAAGTAAAATGAAACCACTGAAATTTAATAATGTATTTTATTTAACTCAATATATCCTAAAACTGTTGAAAATAACCAATACAAAATAATGAGATATTTTACATTCCTTTTCTTCATACCAAGTCTTCAAAATCCAGTGTGTACAATTCTATCAAACTCAATTCGAAGCAGCCACACTTCAAGTGCTCAACAGCCACTAGTGGCTAATAGCTACCATACAGGTTTAGCAAATTATTTATTCTCAATTTTCTCAAAACAAAAGTAAAAGCAATTTCGCCTACGGCCAGAATTCTTCACTCATTTAAGTGGCATGGAAAAGTGGATAAAACATGTTAACACTTAATTGTTGCTGTAGCACCCCTATTTTTACTTCTAATAGGTTCCCATCTATCAGAACTTCAGCCAACATCTTAGGCTGTCCACAACGTTTTACTATCTACCCTGCAGCTAAATGGAAAAGGCATGCTAATCAGCCAGAGGGAAAAATCTAAATTTCAATAATTCCATGAAAACAATAACACATACCTAATAGAGAAAGATTTGTCGGTAAGTTTTCCAGTTGCGGGATCTATAAATGCTAGTTTGAGGCAACAGAGTGTAGGGGGCCCAACTTCGTATCGTATTCCAACTATTTTGACCAATTCTTGATCCTTTAACAGACATTTTTAAAAGAATATATGTTTAAAATAGTTAAAGCAATTCCTCAAGAATGTAATTCTCACATATTGCTAAATTAAGTCATCACATCAAACCGACAGGTTTAATTGACCATTAATTACAATCATTTTTAAGTTAATTTTCACATTTTTTTGAAGATAGACATTACTACTATTTCTAATATAAGAAATATACTCACATAAGAAAATATACCACAAAAGTATAAAAAGGAACACACAAATCACCAATCAGCTCAGTATCTAAAGACAACCACTGTTGGACAGTTTGAATTTCCTTCTGGCTTTCTTCTCTTCCTAGAGACATATTTTCATTTACATAATTTTGTATTATGCAGATCAAAATGTGTAAGCATTTAATTTATTAAATATTCTTCAAAATCCTGATATTAAAATTTCTACCTAAAACATTTCGATAAATACTTGAGGATCTACCACGTGCCATGACCTATGCCAGGCAGTGGGGATAGGACAGTGAACAGGAGAAAGTCCCTATCATATTGGAGTACCCATCAATAGATGTGCCATAATTAGCCTTCCCCCAGTATCTGTTTCCCTAATACTAGGAATACAAGAAATCATCCATCCATTTATTCATTGCACAAATATGACTGTTATAATGGACCAAAGTGCTAACTACAGTTGATTTTCATTATTCACAGTAGTTATGTTGTACAGAGTCAACTCGAACACTGAATTAGTGAATACTTAACCATTGCTCCTAGAGGAAATACAGGGTTAGGTTGCTACAGGCCTCTGGTCACAACAATGCAGTCACCCAATCAACAGATAATCTTACGTTTATATAATCTTATGTGTTTCTGTTTAAAGATACTTCATTTAACATATGTTATTAACACTGAATTCACAGGCAAAAGTACTACAACTCATGCCCAAACAAAGCGTATCTAAAACACATATTTCCTCCAAAGGTACATCACCACTTTCTTATGCTTAGGAACATAAGAAAGCATTTTAGCACTACATTTGGGGGCCATTTTAAAATACCTAAGTCACTAAAAAAGCACAAAATTGCGAAAAATTTTTAATGTGGCATTAAACAGACCACAGAAGGAAGACTTAATTACAATGAGAGCCTTCAAAACAGAAGGTATCAACCTTGGTCAACCTCAGCTGAGAACATGCTGGTCACACAAATCAAATTTTTTGCAACTTTGTGCATGTCTGCAAGTGACCAGAAAAGCACCCTGAGTATTGATTTCGGGGTTACAAATAACATACAGCAAGTAGGCAAATTCACAAATGTGGAATCAGTGAATAATGAGGATCAACTCTACTTAGGTACACAGTAATAAATGAATTTATTTATGAGACACAAATAAATCCAAACATATCTAAAGCCAAATTCATAGAAATACAGCTACTAAGTTGAATGAGTGTTAAAACTTTGTTAAAAGTTTTTTTCATCTTCCAAGAGTTATTAAAAGTATCAAAAACATTTAAATATATAAAGAAAAAAATAATCAGCTGTGATGCAATTCCACACATAATCACAAGGACACCTTGATGTATTTATTTTCATTAACTACATATCTTTAAATTTTTACTATCATAAACACAAAGAGCATCTCACATCACATTTTCCTCTTAGTAATACATTGTGAAAATTTAACCATCATTCATTCAACAAATATGTTGAAAGCCTCAATTACATGGTGGGCTCTACAGAGTAGTCAATTGTGTGAATGTACCATGGTTTGATTTATTCAATATTGTAGGAAATTGTGGATTTTTTCCAATTTTTTGTTTTTATAAACAGTGACTAAGAATTGCCTTGCACATAGATTTACATGTATTTCTGGTTGTTTCCTAAATTACCAGAAGTAAGATCACTGATTTAAAAAGTCTAAATATTTTTGGTTTCAATTCTAATTGCCAAGATATCCTCTAGAAAGCTTGGACTGTTTCATGTACCCTATCACACCAATCCAAACCACTGTTAACAAAGCAAAACCATTGTTAATCGCTAAATATAAAAAAACATAAACGTAAAAGAAAAATTACAAAATTGGTTAAATACAGGAGAGCTAAAATGTTTTTGTGTTTTGTTTTTTGTTTGGAGAAGAAGACTGTCGCTGAGCTAACATCTGTGCCATCTTCCTCTATTTTGTATGTGGGACACTGCCACAGCATGGCTTGATGAGCAGTGTGTAGGTCTGTGCCCTGGATCCAAACCCACAAACCCCAGGGCCACTGAAGGAGAGCATGCAAACTTGACTACTACACCACCAGGCCAGCCCTTCAAGTTTTTTCCTTATTTTATTATGCATGTGAGGCTGACCTTTTTTCCAACTTATATTTCTTCTTTTGAAAACTTGCACTTCTTTTGAAAATCTGTCCTGGGTATACTTATTTTAAGATTAACAATATATATTACAAAGCTGCCTTCCTGAGGGACTCTAACACACTTAAAGGTGTACACACCAATCAGCAATACACAAAGACTGCCCACTGACAAAGAGAAGTCTTCCTACTGCATCTTAGAGCTTAGCAGTTAAGAGCAGAAATGTTTTAAGTAGAAAATTAAAGGAAAGACAGTAATGAAATACGCCTTCAGTAGTTTAATGGCTTTATAAATAATTTAACAATATATGTGCTAAATATTTAATGATTTAATAATTCCATCATCTTACCCTGAGATCCATTTTTCTCCAAGGCTCCTTGTTAGGGTTCAGTTCATAAATGTTATTTCTTCTGACAGCCTCAATATAAGCTTCATGACCCTGACGAAAATATATTACCTACAGAAGGGAAGTACACGTTTAAAAATAAATAAAAATCTAAGAGTAATATAAATTTTGTTTTATGGTCCATATTTGTGCTTTTAAATTTTATTACTCTCACCTCATCACCCATTTGAGGAACAAAAGGAGACCTTCGAAGTGTGGTATCAGTTATCCAAACTGGAGGATGAAATTCATATAAATGTTCCATATTTGCAAGCTCTCCTGGAGTCACCCTCCTCAAGTTCTGCCAAGCAGAAAAAACAAAGTTTAGAAGAAGACAAAGGGGCAGCATGTACTATTTGACTGAAAAACAAAAGAACCCTCACCATTCAGAATGACTATTTATTGGCATTAGTTCTTAGACAGCATACATATTTGGTTCCTTAAGATACACAGGAATATATCACTTATTTGCATTGTACATCTACCTAGCACTCTCCTAGCATCTCCTGAATTTCTATAGATTCTTTATAACACTTTACATCCTATGGAAGGGGACTAACTTCCAACCTAAATCCTCTTCAGTACACAGCCTGGCCTGCTGGGACTCCTCTGAATTTCACCAGAGTAACGATCACACGGAGTCTCCTCTTGATTTGACATATTAAGACTGGTGATTTTAAAACATGACCATAAATTCTTTAATACTCCTCCTCTTGTTTTCAAAAGGTGGAGCCCAAGTCTCCTCCGCTTGAGTATGAGCTCAACTTGCTCATACTCAAGCGGAATAAAGCAGATAGGACAACGTGCAACTTCTAAACCTGGGTCACAAACAGCATCAGGGCTTTGCCCTTGCTTACACTTTTGGACTTGCTCTTGGGGAAAGTCATCTACCATGTCAGAAAGATACTCAAGCAGCCCTATGGAGAGGCCCAGTGATGAGGAACTGAGGCCACCAGCCAACTGCCATATGAATAAGTTTCAAAGAAGATCATCCAGCCCCATTCAAGCCTTCACACAACTTCAACCCCAGCGAACATGAAGACTGCAACCTTATAAGCCGAAAATCACCTAGCTAGTCAGCTCCCAAATTCCTGATCCATCAAACATGGAAAAATACTGTTTCTGTTTTAAGCAGCTAAGTTTAGGGTGATGTGTTACACAGCAATAGATAACTAATACAAAGAGGGAGCATCTTTAAATAATGACAGCTAGCTACACAACACATGCAGATGCACTGTACATACAATAAAGAATAGGGATACCACAATCAGGAGAAAAGTATGAAGATAAAACACGTCAAATAAAAATGAGAAACATGGCAATAACAGACAAAACAAGAAGAAAGTGCCATAAAATGCCTTAAAGTATATTTTTGGTGTTGAAATTGATGATAAGAGACGATAAGTTATAGTAGGATTCTGAGCAAAATACAGTTTTCTCTTAGCTTCAGATTCAGAAACGTGTAAGCTGCCAAGCACAACTCAGAGCAGACAGAGAAGTTTTAATCATAAAGTACCTTTTCCAAAAATAAGTTTGCATTTTACATTTGATTCCTCATAACCTAACACTGTCAATGAAAAAAAATAAGCCTCCAATTTCCCAAATATTTCTAATTTCTAAATATGGACAGAAACGCCTCCATGATAATGTAGATAAATATTACTTTTAAAGATATACTTTTCTTACCTCTTTTTTAGGCTTATTTTCTTTCTTCCTCTTTCGTCTCCTTTTTGGAGGAGATAAATTCTCAGTAGACATTTCATCCTCTGAACTACTGCAAAATCGGGTAATCCGCCGACGAGATGATGTTCGTAAAGGAGGCTGCAAATTGATGCCTGCATCAGCTGTCCAATCAGAATATCTAGAGGAAGAGTCACTAGAAAAGGAAAACATTTTAAGTTGTACGGGACCAGAATCTAAGCCCTAATACCGAAGTAATCATATAACCTTAAGAGGAGAGAAGGAGAGACAAGGACGAGGAAAGGAAAGGGCCAAGGAAGATTCAACTTGAACATTCTGCCCTATCAACAAATACTGAAAGAACTAAAGATCATGAGAGACAGAGAGACTTTTACTGACACTGGAAATTATGAAAGGATGTAAGCCTGAGGAAGTTTTTTTAAGTATAATACAGATGAGACCTCATGGAAGACAACATCTAGAGCCAACTATTCCTCTTTCAAAAAATGAAGTGTAGTTATAAAAACAGTAGAGATCATGCAGAACCGTAAGAGTAAGAACCCCTCTAACTTGCAGGAGGCTCAGGAACAGAGTATAGAAATTTTAACTGGAATGACAAACCATCAGTTAATACACAGGGAAGCCCAAGAAGACCAGAGCCACACCAAACAGAAAGCTATAACTGGTCAGAGCTTCTTGCCAAGAGGGGGAGTCTCTCTGATATGACAGAAGATCCAACAGAGGGACTAGTCCTAACCGACTCTGAAGCAAAAGCAGAGTCAAACAGGAAACTAGATCTAGAAAACTAGTCCCTGGACCACTTATTAGCTTCAGCAAACACAGAAAAGGATGGTGAGGGTCTCTACAGGGGCCACCACTGGCCAACCACATACCTCTCAGGCTCAAGCCAACAAACACACACATTTCCAAAAGCTATTTATTTTTAAAAAGAGCTGTTTAGGGGCCGGCCCAGCGGTTAAGTTCACACGTTCCACTTCTCAGTGGCCTGGGGTTCACCGGTTCAGATACCAGGTGCGGACATGGCACTGCGTGGCAAAAGCCATGCAGTAGGCGTCCCACATATAAAGTAGAGGAAGATGGGCATGGACGTTAGCTCAGGGCCAGTCTTCCTCAGCAAAAAGAGGAGGATTCACAGTAGTTAGCTCAGGGCTAATCTTCCTCAAAAAATTAAAAAAAAAGAGCTCTTTAAAAAATTTTTAAGAGCATATGCTTTGTATATTCAAGGAAAGTTGAATTAAAAGACAATGACTATAGAGGTAGAAAGGAGAACGGTGATTGCCAGGGTGGGAGGGGTGAAGCGGAGAACTGCTGTTTAATGGGTACACAGTTTTGCAAGACGAAAAGAGTTCTGGAGATTGGTTGCACAACACACTGTGAATGTACTTAATACTATTGAACTGTACGGTTAAAAGTGGTTAAAATGGTCAATTTCATGAAATGTATATTTTACCACAATTTAAAAAAAAAATAAGAGTAGACGTGTTCTAAAACTCACTGCAGCTCCTAATCATAATGGAATAAAGGAAGACAAGAAAGGAAACAGAGAGGACAGTAGAATGGTTTGGACCAGGATAGTATCAATAGAAACAGAAATAATTTGAGCCATATTTAGAAGGGAGAATTTTCTAGACTTGGGGATGGATACGTTGTGAAGAGACACTGATGTCCAGTTTTCTGGCTTGAGCATCTGGCAGACGAAGCTGACATTTACCAAGATGAGAAACAGATGTTAATACCTTGTTCCCATAAAATTTGGATATCAAAATTAAACAAAACATTAGCACGCACAATAACTAATAATAAATATAACAAGTGCCTCACCATACATACTTTGGATACAACTCTTTATAAATGCAGCCCAAGACTAAATGGATATTTTGATACTACACTTGATCTTAGCCAAAGGCCGAGAAGCGATAAAATGGATATTTTGAGTGTGCATACTTTACATTGCTGGCTCAAATGTTTACAGTCAAACAAAAATATCCCAAGTGTTTCTATAGAAACAGCTGTTAATCCAGTTTTCTTCTCCTTTTGAATGTAGTGCATCTTGAATGGCAGTCAAGTACGGCTCCATCCAAGGCTATGACGAAAATGCTTAAAAGATCAAAACAATTAAAAACAGATACCTTGAACTTTCACTGTCACTTTCACTTCTTCTATCACTTTTCCATTCTTCCTCTTCAGAAGAACAAGAACCTTCACTTTGATCACAGGAAGTCTCCTAATATGTGAGGACGAAAAAACTAAAATAAAAATCTTGATCTCTGAGGTTAAATAACACAAGTCAAGAAAAACCAGTTATCCTACTCATCTCAGAAGCAAGCAGATAATCAAGTGATAAAATATAATTAGATAAACTTAAGCAGCAACTGTCTTTACTACATATTTTTTATCAAAGCATAAGGCAATAGAGAATGTTTATGAGACTTAACACTACTACTATTAACAAAAGAAACCGATGCAACGGGCCATTCTCTAAGTTAACAGGTCAATGTAAAGGTTCTCACTGTTCTGGACTTAAGCTATTGTCATATGTGTGTAGCAGTATCTTAACTTTCAATTCCCTAATGAAATGTGATGCTGAGCACCTTTTCATATGCTTATTTGCCATCTGTATGTCTTCTTTGTTGAGGTGTCTGTTAGCTCTTTTGCTGATTTTTAAACTGGGTTTGTTTTCCTATTGAGATAAGGTTTAAAAATATGTAGTGTATTTTGAATACAAGTCCTTTATCAGATATGAGTTTTACAAGTATTTCCTCCCAGTTGTGGCTTGTCTTTTCATTCTCTTAAGATCTTTCCAAGTGCAGTAGATTTTAATTTCAATTAAGTTCAACTTGTTGAGTTTTTCTTTCAGGGATCATGCTTTTCACAGTGTATCTAAAAAGTCATCACCACACCCCCAAGGTCACCTAGATTTTCTTCTATGTTATCTCCCAGCAATTTTATAGTTTTGCGTTTTACATTGGTTTATTTCTGGGTTCCTATTCTGTTCCACTGATCTCTTTCTCTATTCTTTCACCAATACCACATTGTCTTGAAAAGTGTAGATTTATACTGTCTTTGTCAAGTAGTTCAGTCCTCCAACTTCCTTGTTTGTCAGTATTCTATTAACTATTCTGGGTCTTTTTCCTCTCCATATAAACTTTAGAATCACTTTGTCAATATCCACAAAATTTACTTGCTGGAATTTTGATTGGGATTGTGTTGAATCTATAAATGAGGTCAGGAAGAACTGACATTTTTTTAATTGAAGTATAATTGACAAACAACATCATATTAGTTTCAGGTGTACAACATAATGATTTTGTATTCGTATACACTGAAAAATGATCACCACAGTAAGTCTGGTTAACATCTGTCACCTTACATAGTTTTTTTCTTGCTATGAGAACTTTTAAGATTTACTCTCTTAGGAACCTTCAAATATGCAACAGAATATTATTAACTACAGTCATCATGCTGTGCATTACACCCCCATGACTTATTTACGACAGATATTTTGTACCTTTTGACTCCTTTCACACATTTTGCCCAGCCCCAAGAACTGACTTCTTAAAGATATGGAGCAACAGGAACCCTCATTCATTGTTAAGAATGGGGTTTTTTACAAAGCTAAACATAGACTTATAATCACACTCTTCTGTATTTACACAAATGCAGTGAAAAGTTATGTTCTCCAAAAACCTGCATATGGATGTTTATAGCAGTTTTATTCACAAGTGCCAAAACTTGGAAGCAACCAACATGTGCTTCAGTAGGTGAATAGATAAATTAACTGTGGCAAATCCAGACAATGGACTATTACTCAGCACTAAAAAGAAATGAGCTACTGAGCCATGAAAAAACATAGAGGAAACTTAAACTCATATTACTAGAAAGTAACCAATCTAAAAAGGCTACACACTGTATGATCCAACTATATGATATTCTAGAAATGTCAAAACCATGGAAACAGTAGTAAGATCAGTGGTTGTAGTGGCTCAGTAGGAGGGAGGGCAGGAGGGGTGATTAAGTATAGCACAAGGGGTTTTTAGGGCCATGAAACTAGTCTGTATGATAGTGTCATGGTAGATACGTAACATTATGCATTGGTCAAAACCCAGAGAACTGTACAACACAGAACGATCCCTAATGTAAACTACGGAATCTGGTTAATGCTAATGTATAAAAATTGGTTCATCAGCTGTAGCAAATGTACCACACGTCTTCAAAATGTTACTCAGAGGAGAGACTGTGTGCAGGGGAGAGGAAGTTTACGGGAACTTGCTGTACTTACTGTGCAATATTTCTGTAAACCTGAATCTGCTCTAAGACAAAGTCTTTCTTTTTTTTAAGTCAATAAAGGGAAGAGAAGGGAACAAACAACTATCTGATTCCCACAACCCTAATAGTTACAGTCTACTTTAAGTTCTGGTCATGCATACTAGGCAGCCACTTTTAAATTGAGACATGAACTTTTCCTCTAACAGCCATTTACATTAGGTGTATCAATAATGGATAATGAAAATGCCATCGAGAACGAGACCTTGAAAGACCAAATCTCAAGTTTACTTCAGTTGAACAGGCAAAATGCAAAGTCAACATATTCTAAAAGAATATTTCTCAAAATGTAAACTCAGTGATGTTTCAGGAGTACAGATTCCTGGGCCTGTCACACTAGACCTACTGAACAGAAATCTGCTTTTTCTGCTCAAAATGAACTTTGAAAAAAAATCACAGTAATTCAAGAAACTCTTAAAAGCTACTATCTAAGGGCCAATCCCACAGCCTAGTAGTGGCTAAGTTCAGTGTGGTCCGCTTTGGTGGCCTGGGTACATGCCCAGATGCAGACCTACACCACTCCTCAGCGGACATGCTGCAGCAGCATCCCACACACAAAATAGAAGAAGACTGGCACAGATGTTAGCTCAAGGCAAACCCTCCTCATGCAAAAAGAGGAAGATCAGCAACAGATGGTAGCTCAGAGCCAATCTCCCTCAGCCAAAAAAAAAAGGAAAAAAGAAAAAAAAGCTACTATCTGGAAACCAGCCACTCTGTGAAATGTTTAAATGTATTATCTCAACTAACTCTCAAAACACTCCTGTAAATAGAGGTAGGGTTAACATAAAGCTAATGAAACAAGTTTCACAGGCTTTCCATTTAAATTGCCAAGGCCCTATGCCTAAAGAACTTTTGAGTTCTTTTTCGTAAGGAAGGTCCCTAAAATTCAACAAGCTTCAAACCCCACAAAACTTGGACCCATCCTGCCTACGAATTTTGTATCATCTCTCAAGTCCCTATCTGCCCACTACTACCTCTTTATATACAGGGAAACCCAAGGCTAAGAAATGTAAATTATGCCTGGGGGGTCACAGGAGACTAAGTACAAACACTGGAATTAGAAATCAGTCCAGCTCTATCTACTATCAGTGCTTTACAAATCAAAATAGAAGGGAACTAACACATACACACCCAGCCACACACACAGAGACAGCCATCGCCACCACTCTGCAACAACACAGGAGAATGAATTTCACACCACTGTAAGAGGTAAAACAAACTACCACAGCAAGACATTACGATTTATTTTAAAAGGTCAAAGTGATTTAACATCCTACATTGTCTACATGTGTTAGCTTCAAAGTTCCCCATTAACTGAAAATACATCAAATTAACAGCTATAAAGAGAAAAATCGTAAGATTAACACCCCTGATGATTTAAAAAGAGAAAACTTATAATGATTCCTGATTTTTCAAAAAGAACACTTAAGAAAATAAGCATTAGTTATTTCCCTAACATACTCTAGGGACCTAAAATAAAGCATCTTACTTCATGTGAAAATGGGAGGCACATTTCCACCAACAACAGGAATATTGCTCCATTTTCTCCACTACTATTCAATATTGTATGAGAAATATTAAACCATGCAATTAAACTACAGAAATTGATCAGAGGTCTAAAAACTACAAGAGAAGTAGTAAAACTACGTATATGTTTAAATGAGAACACACCTGGAAAACTGCAGAGTTCAATGATAACATTTACTCAAAAATTCAGTTAACACAGCAAGATACGTAAAACATTAAGCCTAGTGAAATCAACAGTCTTCATATATACAAATAATCACTACTTAGAAGATATAATGGCAGAGAAAACCCCACTAACTTAGAAGCCAGGAGAAAATATTTTCTATACATATCAAAGATAAAGAACTAACATACCTAATATATAAAGAACTTTTAAAAATTGAGGGGGGATAAAAGACCAAGAAAATAACCAAAAAAACGATAAATAAAAAAAAAGGGGGCCAGCCCTGCGGCCAAGTGGTTAGGTTCGTGTGCTCCACTTTAGCGGCCCAGGGTTTCACTGGTTCGGATCCCGGGCACGGACATGGCACCGCCTGTCAGGCCACATTGAGGCAGCATTCCACATGCCACAGCTAGAAGGACCCACAACTAAAAGATACAACTAAGTACCAGGGGGATTTGGGGAGAAAATGCAGGAAAAAAAAAACAATCAAAAGACAGACAGACAATGCACAAAAATGAAAAAAAGAGACTCTAAATATATGAAAAGATGTTCAACTTCATGAATAACAGAAACTCAAAATAAAACTACACTGTGAACTAAACCAAAGAAAAAGAAGAAATACCGCATGATTTCACTTACATGAGGTACCCAGAATAGGTAAATTCATAGAGACAGAAAGTAGAAAAGAAGTTACCAGGGGCTGAAGAGAGAGAAAAATAGGGAGTTACTGTTTAATGAGTACAGTTATGCACCCCATGAGGACGCTTCAGTCAATGACAGACTGCAAGTACAACAGTAGCCCCCAAGATCAGTTATCACATAGCCTAGGTGTGTAGTAGGCTATACCATCTGGGTTTGCCTAAGCACACTCCATGATGTTCACACGACGACGACATCACCTAATGACACATTCCTCCGAAAGTATCTCCGTCATTAAGCAACACATGACTATACAGAGTTTCTGTTTGGGAAGATGAAAAAGAGCCAGAAATGTATAGTGATGGATGATTACACACACTGTAAATGTAGTCATGCCACTGAACAGTACACTTAAAAAGTGAAAATAGCAAATTTTATGTTATGTATATATTTTATCACTTTAAAAAAAATAGCCAAAGCATAAAAAATAAAATTACACTAAGATATTATCTCTCACCTATTCATCTGACAAAATTTAGAAAGTATAACACACTCTGTAGGCTAAAGGGTAGAGAAAAATGCACTCTCATACAGCACAGGTAGACAGAAATGCAAGGCGGAAGTCTCCTTTAGGAGTAATTTTTATCACTATCTCATAAAACTCTTACGCATTTATCTTTTGACCCAAAAATCTCACTTCAAGAAATGTATCCCCAAGTTACATCTCCAAGTGTAGAAAAATACATACATAATACAAAAGATTATTCACATAGCATTATTCCTAACAGAAACATCCTAAATGGCCACAACCAGGGGAGTGGTTAAATAAACTGTTAGAATCACACAATTAAGTATGATGCAACTCTTAAAAAAACATAAGCAAGATATTTATAAACTGATAGGGAGTGATTTCAAAAGTATTTTAAGGGAAAAAACCAAGTGCACAAGAGCATCTGCAATATGCCATATTTTGTGTAGAAACGGAGAAATAATATAATATGTACATATCTGATTGAATATATGGGGAAAAACACAGAAAGGATAAACTAGTGAAATGGGTTATCTAGAGAGGATGGGTGGGAATGTTTCTCATAACTACCCAAAATCATTAAGTAAAACATGCTCAATACATTATAAATAAGAAAAGAATAATGTAAAAATAGTCCCACTATATAAAACAAAATTATTTAAATGAACAGTTTTGATGATAATAGATAACATTACTGGATATTAGGCACTGTTTTCAACAATTTACATGATTAATTAATTCACACAACACCTCTGAGGGACACGCTATTAATTACTTTTACAGATATAGGCAGAGGCACAGAAAGGTTACACAACCTGTCAAAGTGGAAGAATTTGGATTTAAACTCAAACCCTATGCCTGACAACTATCCTATTGTTGTATAAAGGAATTAGATGAATTGTTCGTCCACAACCATCAAAGAAGTGAAAAAGACACACTAATTAGGAGAAGATATTTGCAAGTCACAAATCTGATAAAGGTCTTGAATTCAGAAAATATAAAGAACTCTTACAGCAATAAAAAAAGACAACCAGCGGCTGGCCCCATAACTGAGTGATTAAGTGCACGCACTCTGCTTTGGCGGCCCACGGTTTCACCAGTTCAGATTCTAGGAACAGACATGGCACTGCTCGTCAGGCCATGCTGAGGCGGCGTCCCACATAGCACAGCCAGAGGCACTCAAAACTAGAATCTACATCTATGTACTGGAGGCCTTAGAGGAGAAGAATAAGAAAAGAAAAAAAAAAAAGATTGGCAACAGATGTTAGCTCAGGTGCCAATCTTTAATAAAAAAACAGACAAACAAATTGAAAAATGGGCAACAGATTTGCATAGATTTCCCCAAAGATATACAAATAGAAAGTGAGCACATAAACATGTTCAACACCCTTAGTCATTAGGAAAAATGAAATGCAAATAAAAACCAGTGATACGTCACTTTATACCAACTAGGAGAGCTAAAATCAAAAAGACAGACAATAACAAATGTTGACAACGATGTGGAGAAACTGGAACCCTCATACATTACAGACAGGAATATAAAATAGTGCAACCACTTTGGGAAACAATGTAGCAATTCCCCAAAATGCTAAACACAGAGTTACCATATGACTCAACAAATTGACTCCTAGATACAAACACAAATGAACTGAAAACTTATATCCAAACAAAAACCCATACACAAACGTTGATAAGCAGTATTATTCCTAACAGCCAAAAATTGGAAATAAAACAAATGTCCATCAGCTGATAAGTGGATAAACAAAATGTGGTCTATTCATACAATGGTATATTGGGCAATGAAAAAGAATGAAGTTTTGATACATGCTATACGTGGGTCAGCCTTGAAAACATTATGCTAAGTGAAAAAAGCCAGTTACAAATCATATTGTATGATTTCATTGATATGAAAATGTCAGGAACAGGCAAATCCATTGAGACAGAAAGATCAGTGGCTGCCAGGGGCTGGGTGAGGTGGGAAGGTGGAGTAACAGCAAATGAGTTCTGTATAGGGTTTCTTTTTAGAGGTGATGAAAATATTCTGAAATTAAATACTGGTGATGCTGGCACAATTCCACTAATATGCTAAAACCACTGCATTGTATATCTGTATAAATAAATCTCTCAAAACAAAGCTGTTCAAAATTTTTGTTAAAATTCAAAATCTAAAATTTCATCTTAATCTCTACAGAATACTGTATTTTCCCTTAATTTCCAGGTAGATTCAAATTCAAGAATTAAGACAAATTATTTAAGATTATTTAATAGGGGCCAGCCCCGTGGCCAAGTGGTTAAGTTCGTGCATTCTGCTCCAGCAGCCCAGAGTTTTGCAGGTTCGGATCCCAGGCACTGACCTAGACCACTCATCAAGCCACGCTGAGACAGCAGCCCACATGCCACAACTAGAAGGACTCACAAATAAAATAGACAACTATGTACTGGGGGGCTTTGCGGGGAAGAAAGAAAAAGTTTTATAAAATTTTCTTAAAACAAAAAAAATTACTTCATATATTTTAAAGTTATGAAACTCACATGTCTTACAGAGCTTGAAGATTCATTCTCAGAAGATAACTCAAGCCGTCCAAGATTTCTTCTACCATAATTTGGATATTTACGTCTACATGTCCTCTGCCTAGACTGGGACATCATAACAACCGAATCAGACTGAAATATAAAGAAAACACACAGATGAAAATCAACACCTAAATAAGTACAATCTTCAACAAAACAAGCATTCTATCAAATTTCCAAAAAGATTTAAGGCAAAAAATAAAAAAGAGTAATAGTTAAAAACAAAAAGAAAGAAAATATTCTGGAGTGGATAGTATTTTTGCCATATCCTGTTAAATCAACCTCGGTCTTTTTAATTTTAAGATACTCAGAAGAAATGGCTAAATTAGGCACATCAGATCAGTGTTTTCCAAATTAAACTATAAGTTAATTGGTTTACCATGAATAAGATAATAGTAACAATAACCGAAAAAAGACATCACTTCAAAAATATGCATCTCAGAAGTGAAAATATATATTTATACATTATGATGCAGTAACCAACCTTAACGAATATATCACTGTGTGAATATACAGGTATAGAAAAACACCTGAAATAATCCTCAAACATTATCCCTAGTTATTTCCAGGTTTTTGGATGATTTGTTGTTGTCAGTACTTTTCAGTTCTTGAATTTTTTAAATATCATATTTTTAATCAAAACAAATAATCTTTAAAAATCAGCCAAAAAAACGGGTAGACTGAATTTTTTTTTAAAGAGGAGGGGTGTATGCTACTCCTCAAACACCAAAGTCATACATGAAATCAACAGATAAAGTACATCTTTCTTGAATTGATACACAAATCAATTTTTACATTAGCACCATCTGTTTGATAGCAGTGTCTTTTAACATCTCAACGTATCACTGGCTGATTTTAAAATGAATTGTGCTTTCCTTAATTTGTCAGTACTGACTTGTGTTAAAAAAACTCATACTGATGAATTTCACAACTGATAATATATAAACCCAAGTGGACCAAAACAACCACTCTGAAGAACAAGAAAATCAGTCAAAATACGTATTTTTTTAAAATATCAGTTTGAGGGCATTACACACCTAACAAGGCTATGAAGAATTACAGGACCAAGACAAGAAAAAAAGATAAACAATAAAAAGAGCTCTAGAATTTCACTCTAGGCGAGGAACCTGAAAGTTTTAGCAGGGAGCAAACAACTGACAGACTAAACTCATGAGTTAGGCCAACAAAATCGCAATTCAGAGCCTCCTATGTTTAGAACACCCCAGGCTTTGGCTGTTACCCCAAAGGGCTACAGCCTAGACCTATAGGTAAAATACAGAAGAACAGTAATTTCAAGGAACGAAAGCCCATCCTTGTTTGGATTAAGGCAACACAGGCTTGACGGTGGCCCTAGAAGCTTACCAGAAGCAAATTTAAATCTTCTCTGGGAAGAAATAACATCCTAGGCTTTGAATCTCTAACATTTAACATGTAATCAAAAACAAAGGCAACAAAAATAATGTGACTGTAAAAACTGAGAAAAATATCAACAGGGAATGGAAACAGATCCCCTCTGTTGAGGGGAGCAAGACACCAAAACAAGGAAATTACCAGACACAGGTTTTTTAAATAACTATGACTGATTTTCAAGGAATTAAAATAATGAGAACTTTAGCAGAAAACTGAAAACTCTAAAAAAGAACCAAATGAAAATTCTGAACTAAAAGATACAATAACTAAAACAAAGAACACCACAACAGGTTTAACAGCAGATTGTTAGTGTGAACTAACAAAGTGGAATACAGGTCAGAAAAAAGTTCGTAACAGCAGAAAAAAGCCTAAGAAACAAAAGGGAATCGACACTAAATGTCTAGAGTCGGCTGGGTGACACAGTGGTTAAGTGCGCACATTCTGCTTCGGCAGCCTGGGGTTCACCAGTTCAGATCCCGGGTGCAGACATGGCACCACTTGGCAAGCCATGCTGTGGCAGGCGTCCCACGTATAAGGCAGAGGAAGACTGGCGGCAGATATTAGCTCAGGGCTAATCTCCCCGGCCCCCCCACCCCCAAAAAAAACAGTAAATGTCTAATATATAGGTGACTGGAGTCTCAGAAGGAGAGAGAGAAAGTAAAGGATAGAATCATACTACGCAAACACCAGCCAAAAGAAAGCTAGCACAGCTATATTAACATAAAACAGTTTGAAGAATAAACCATTACTAGAGATAAGGGGTGAAAATTCATAATGATAAAAGTTTCAATTCAGTAGGAACATGGGAAATTCTAAATTTGTACATACCCAATGACATAGCTTCGAATTACATGAGCCAACAAGTAGAAACAGAAAAATCTAAGTAGTGAGATTTTAACACATGTCTCACCATAGGTAAGAATGCAACCATTTTGAAACCACATGCGGCATTAATTACAAAAGTTAAATATACATGTATACTATGATCCAACAATTTCACTCCAAGACATATTTCTCAAAAGAAATACATATACAGATATCAAGAGATATGCACAAAATGTTGAAAGCAGTCTGATTCTTAATATTAAAAATATGAAAATGACCCAAATGTCCTTCTAGAATAGGCTGATTAAACAGAAGTATGTTCAAGGGAATACTATACAACAATGAAAATGAATGAACTTCAACTACTCACAACATAGATAAATCTCACAAGGTCAAATGATGAAAGCCAGATACAAAAGATTACATACTGTGGGGTTCCATTCAGATCGGTGTTTCCCAACATTTTTGCATGATTGCTACCCTACAGGAAAACTTCAGACTTTTTCCTAATTCCCCCCCCATGAAATTTTAATACCACAGATATAGTATGTAAGTGTTTATGTACTATGTGTATATCTGTGCCTTGTACATAAAAAGATAAGCATAAAGCTTAGTTTTTTAATTCAATACAGGGTTAACAATAATTAAAATTTTTGAGATAAAAGTTAAATTGAAAATTTTAAAGCTCTTCACATTTAACTTTAACTATTTCTTAATTTTAATGTGATTTAATATACATGGATTGTAATGCATCACATTACATATATAAATTAGAAATTTATGAATACATACCAGCAATATAATCAAGTTTTTAAAAATCTTTCAAAACTTATTTTTCCAGCAAAAGGAAAGCAACTGAAAACACATTAATTTCTTAAAAATTTTAGTAAACTTTTAAATTTTTCACATGAGAAAATATCCTAACTATACCAAAGATACTCATTCAGCTGATCAACATTTTTTCTTCTCAGTACTCGACAACTAAGTTGAATCACTTTTAAATTAAGTAATAAGATAAAAACTATTTTTACTTAATTCTCAAAGCCCAAGTCATATACAAAAGTACTGAGCATCAAGTTTAAACAACAAGGCAGCTGATGGCAGCCAGGCATGATTAAGTAATCTCTCACAATATGACTTCAAGACTGAGTGATCAACTGAGAGAAAACTTTCCAAACACAACCACTTTTCACCACAACATTGTGGCACTAATCTTGCATACATCTTGTGTGCCTTCCATGAATTCAGTGCTAATGCCATTCATGTGATGTTCAAAAAATCCAAATAGAGAAATTAAACACTAAGGAATAAGAATTTCTTGAGTAAGGCTGAGCTTTCACAAACCATTGTAACATCTAAGATTTTCAATAAATGCATGATTTGGATAAACTTCAGGAACAAAGCTAACCAGCAGTTTTAGAAGACAGCTGGTTACCTATGGGAGAAAGGAGAGAGAGAAGTAAAACGCTTTTGATGGGCTAGTCATGTTCTGTTCTTGACCTGAGTGGTCATTAGACAATTTTCCAGAACCCTTTAGCACTGTTAGGCATTAGGCTACTTCCCTAAGTTTTCAAACTACCCTTTCCTAACAGCTGTACAACCTTATGTCTTACTATTTTAAATTCCAAACAGGAGGCTTTAAGCAAGATCTATTATTCAAGTTTGGGTGAAAGTTACTAACATTCTCACTGCTCAAAAAGAAAACTATAAATTTCAGTTTAAGTTCTAATTTGGTCATTGTTAAGAAAACAGAATTTAGGGTACCTTTTGTGAGAGCTGGAGAGTCTTCCTTTTTCTTCCAATTACATAAAGATTTCTTTCCTCTTCACCTTTCTCTATTCTGAAGTCTTCCAACTTCCTACAAATTTAAGTATCCAGTTATATTCGTTACTGAACTGATAAGTAAAGGATACACAGAGGAAAAATTAATCATTATGATTCTAGGAATCATAAGCTTATACACTTCTTAAATTAATACAGAAAACTCCTAAAGATATAACAAAACTTAGGTCAAGCTGTACTTTATGTTAGAAACATAAATAAAATCTCAGCAGCAACTAGGAGGTCCTATTTTTCATATTTAACACAGAAATACTCATTCGTTTGTACTTTGGCCCTATTAAGACCAACTCGAACAAGACCTCACATTACCTACTCAAAAGGTCCCTAGGATTTTCCAAGATTGCCAATTCCTTTCTCTAAAGAAAAAAGCAGAATCCTGTTCCAAACTTATTAAAACTGCATGTTCTATAATTTGTAGAAAACGAGAAATGTTACTAGTTCTTCTACCTATATTTCACTTATATGATACAAAAGAAAGATTATAACGTTACTGTGACCAATTTCAAAAGCAAGGGAACTTCTACTATGAGAAAAGTACTGAAGATCATTTTTCCTTCTCCAGAGTGAAGGAATTCAAGTGACTGAATGCTCTTTTTCTCCAATTAGAATACTGTTGAAAATACATAGCTTTATGTTTTGCATTCAATTTAAAACCTGCTGGACATTTCAAAACTGACATGTTGGCCATGCTCCAAGATATAACTGGACAATCAAATAAGCACAAACGCTGTAAGGGCAAAAACTGATTCTAATGAAATCGTTTTTTTCTGAAGGTTCATCTGCAGCCCACATTCAGATTACAGCGGAACATTATTCTATCCACAGGAAGTTCTGAATCAGACTCAACCCTTCAGTTGTCTATTTCACCAGCTTTATGTGTATTTAAGGAACTCGATAAGGTTTTTCACTTGCAGCCAAATGAAATTCCTAACCCATATCTGTATGCTTCTCTGTTTTGACAATGAAACACTACATACAATTCATTCACAACCGATAACAAAGCAAAGGAACACTCCAGGCTTTCATAAGTATCGTCTTCAACTGTGTGCAATTCCATGCCTAATAAGATGGTCAGCTAAGAAAAGTGATTTTGTAAAAGATCACAGAGTAGATATGCAATTCATTCATTCATTCTTTTAGAATGAATAATTTCTACTATTGTTAGGTTAAGACAAACTACATGACTGAACTCTAGCCCCTAAAAGAATTACCTCTACTGGGAAACAACATTGTGTGCTCACCTTTTTGCACAGTAGGATTATTTATCTTCTCACACTTTGACCTATCACCTAATTTTTCACAATAGATATGTACTATTTTTACAGTCAGAAAACCAATTTTTAATTTCTCTTGACCCTTATCAAATGACAGCCTAATAAACAGTTGTGTAAAATTTGCCATTCCTCCCACTACAAAGATTGTTGTCAAGGGTGCTGACCACTACTACACCACTCAGCATCCCCTTTATAAAATCTCATGTATATTTTAGAATACCACACTAGAAAGAGCTATGCCCTTCTTTAGGAAAATTATATTGTGGCAGACAGCTAGCTGTCTCCTTTTCTTCCTTAGAACAGAATCTCAATTTTTACCTAGCCTCTTTGCTGGCCTAAATAAACTGTACTACCTAGTCTCCTCTGTAGCTAAGCATGGCCGTATGACAACACTCTGGTCAATGAGTTATGAACAAAAATGTCATATGGGAGCATTAAGGCTGCTTAAATGAAGCTCCCTCAACTAAAAATGTGCTTTTTGCCTTCTGCCCCTCTTCCTTCTTCTAGTCTAAATCTCAGCCTCCCTCACAGATGCAGATGTGTGATCGCTAACATACATAAAGCCCAGCTATGTTGGACTTTGAGGTGACCTTAAGATTGGAAGCCACACTCTAAGATGGAAATGAGAAACATGGGAGCCTGAGTCCCTGATTAACTGAGGAACCATGATTCTCGCCTTAAATTATTTCCAGTCTTCCTTTATGTTAAGAGAATAAAGCCTTGTTTAAGAAACCACTCTTCAGGTCTTTCATTCTTGTTCCCTGTTTATTTCCCTTGGTTTTGAAAATGAAAAATATCCCAAAATGACACTTTCAGTTCTCATGACCATGCAACTCAGACACAATATTAAGGCTTAATTTTAGCATAACTACATACACAATGGTGATTCTGTATTTCTCATCTCAATTCCAGATTTTGCTTTTCACTGTTTTATTGTGTGCTTATAAACATTCTCAAATTCATTGTACATTATAAGTATTATCCAATATTACTCCAATCACTGAAACTCTTCTGGCTAAACACATGAAGCAAACACTTCTACAAAATTATCTTTAAGGTATTAGTTATTATAAGACACAAACATGACAGAATGCTGAAATATATTTTAGATATCAATGAAAAACAGTATTTGCTGCCTCTATTTCAGTAACTCAAAAATCAGTCTGTTACAACTCAGCAGCAAGTAACCCCCTACTGCCCAGACTATAATTATGATATACCATTTCCACTAAAAGAAAATAGGGCTGCTTAAGAGAAAAGTGATGTCAGTTCTAGGTTAAGAAATTTACAAGTTGAACCTGTAACACTTGACCATGCCTGAGAGCAGGGATGCTGTGGAATGCTACCATAGTCATTTCAAAAGGACTTAGGAGCTGGGGCTGGCCCCGTGGCCGAGTGGTTAAAGTTTGCGCGCTCCGCTGCAGGCGGCCAGTGTTTCGTTGGTTCGAATCCTGGGCACGGACATGGCACTGCTCATCAAACCACGCTGAGGCAGCGTCCCACATACCACAACTAGAAGAACCCACAACGAAGAATATACAACTATGTACCGGGGGGCTTTGGGGAGAAAAAGGAAAAAATAAAATCTTTAAAAAAAAAAAAAAAATGAAAAAGAAAAAAAAAAAAAAAAGGACTTAGGAGCTAACTTGAAGAGGCTCCTCCTGGCCAGGGATAGAACAATTTAACTATCAATAAGGAATACTAGAAATAAGCTAAATCACAGCAGTGTGATTGATACAGTGAAAAACACAACACATACAAATTGGTCATTGCTGGAGGATGAAAGGGAATAAATCTTTATTTTGAAGGTAAATAAAGCAAAATAATCCAGCCTCTATCCTGTCTTTTAAATATGAACCATACCACTAGATAATCAAATAGAAAATTTCTTTTTCACAAGTATCTACGATAATAAATGACTTCAGAGAGTTGAACTATCACTATTTTATAACCCCTAACGAATTAATGAATCTAGGCAGTGCGCATCAATGCCTGCTAGCATCACAAAGAGAATAGATACTACATGCCTTACAACAGAATTATACCACTTACAAAATAAGTCCTGCAAAAAAACTACAAATATGCCATTTGAGACAATCAGAAATTTAAACACTGATTGGGTATTTGGTTCTACTGAGGTATCGTTTGTTTTTCTAAAGTATGATAACGGCATTGTGGTTATATTTTAAGACAATTCTTTATCTTTTAGAAACAGATACTGACATGCTTTCGGACAAAATGATATTACATCTGGGATTTCTTTCAAAATAGTACTAACGGGAGAAAAATGGGTGTTTGTATAGACGAAACAAGACCAGTTCTGAAAAGATTTACCATAGTAAAAAACGTTAGAACAATTTTGACATTTTCCTACCACAATTAAAATAGATTCTAATCCATTACTAAAATACATTTATATGATTATTTACACAACTAATGGATTAGAAGATGAGTAAATAACCATATAGATATATTTTCATAGATAGAAACAATATTAATAGATATCCTAAAACAAACCTAAATATGCCTAGTGGTACCTCTGGTACAACCACTCTTCGTTTCCAAGCCTGCAGGTCACGTTCTGTAGCAATCTGACTACGTGGAGCATTCTGATGCATCTGACGAACACCTTCAACTTGTCCACTACGACGCAGACCAATATTTGGAGGGGAATGGATGTCTAAGCTTAGTCTTCTAAAACCTAGGGAAAAATGGTCAAGAAGTGATTCCAAAATAAATTTCAATCTAATGCATTTAACAGATAATCAGCATATACATTCCTCCTAATAAGACACAAACCAAAAATAAAGACCTACTGAAAAAACTTTGGAAAAAAGAATCTTAATGTGACTGAGATCAAAGTGTAGAATACAGAACAAACATTAACATAACTATTAACCTCAATTTCCATTTTTTACTAGACTTTCTGAACTCTTTTAATGTACAGGTATTTTCTATTATAATGTTATATTCACAGTCTTAAAAACCTTGTCTTCTTCAAAATTGCATACTAAAAACTGATCTTTCTCGAAAAATTAGCACTTAAGATAGACTCCTCGACCTGTAGTGGCTTTATAACAAGAGCTCTAACAAAAACATTAATTGCGACCTCAAGAGAATCTGAGCCACTAAGGCAGGCAGAGTGGGGTTTTAAAGATTCACAAAAACGCAAAGTGGGGAAATGCTGGCAGCACCTCTAGTGGAGCTGGGTGAGTGGGCGACAGGGCAATGCAGACAACAGTGAACCCTGAGCCTGCAGAGCTAATCACATGGGCACAGGAGACAAGGCAACCTCCCATGAGCCAGAAGTCACAGAGGATGGACACTAGCCTTGAGGGGAGGGAAGAAAGCCCCAAGCAAAATACTTGTTTTCTCAAAACACAGAGTAAAGGGGCTTCTGCTACTAATGCAACAGAGAAATTGGGAGCTATATACTTTCCTGCAGGAGGCTATAAAATTCCATTCCAGCTATGCCAGCTCTCTTTGCCTAGGGTAAAATCCACATGAGTAAATACAACTTCTGCATTCTTCTACATACCACACTCTGTTTACCATTCAAATGTGAACCAATTTGCATTGCACAACAGACTATATTTCACCTACTAACAACAGCACTAAATATCCCTGCTATTAATCCAAACATTTATATTAAAATATGTATCATATGTATAAAAGATATTCATTTTGTCTCTGATTTTCGGCAGTTTTACTATGATGTATTGTAGTCATCTGTTGCTACATAACAAATTGCCCCAAAAGACTGTATTATGATTACATAAAAGAATGTGCATGTTCTTGGAAGACTTAGGATGAAGCATTAAGGGATAAAAGTCACAATGTCTCCAACTCAATCTAAAAAGGTTTAGAAAAAACATACCAGAGAGAAAGAGAGACTGTATGTACACAAAAGGAGACAAATCAAATGTAGCAAAACAATGAATCTAGGTAAAGGGTATATGGGTATCTATTGTGTTATTCCTGCAACTTTACTATAGGATTTTTTTCAAAATAAAACACTGGAAGAAATAAGGTCTTATGCTATAAATTTAAGGGGAAAAAACTTTAATTCCTCATATTAGTTTTTGTTTTTTACAGTCCTAGTCCATAGGCAGCAGGAATTCACCAAAAAATTTTTAAATTCATCTGTACTTAGCTGTAAAGGTCCTTAAAGCTCAGCAAGCCCAAGGGAAAGTAACCAAGCAAAGTAGAAGAAACTCAATTTGCCAAGTCAAATAAGATTTAATGTAACTTGAAAGCTCTTCCTCCATAGACACCTAGAAATGCCTTGTAAAATATAACAAATACCCTTAAATGAATCATCGAACTGGCAAATCACCTTGGGAAACAGGAAACTAAATGAGATCATGAGCTGAAACTATGGCAGCCTGACAAAGTTGTCCAAATCAGTAATCCAAGGGTTTGAGTTTTTACGCCCACATGGAAAAGAAAAATTAGGCCTTGGGCCTGTGTCAGGCACACAGCTCTAAATGAAAAATAGCCCTCCTGCCCCCACAAGCCCTTCCCCCTCCCCAAAAAAAAAGCCTCTCAAATCCTTGCACTGCTATACCCCAAACAAAATTTTAATTCACCTATAGGCATAAGGAGATAATTAGAAAACTTGCCTACGTCTGCCTGAATCCAGATCGGGGCCGGGCGGGGGGACAACACATCTTGCCTGGGAATTCATAAACATAGCCTGTACTTCACCTCAGTTAGGGGTTCAAATTTATATTACTCATGTGGTCCAAAAACTACAAAAAGGGTAAATTAAAGTAAGAAGTGGTCCTGGCAGGGCCTGCATATCCCAATGCCATCTTCCACCAAGATTACTGTGTGTGCAGTGACTACCTGTCTTTGGGCTAGCCTGATTTTTATACCGTTTTGTTCTTTTCAGTAAAGGCAATTTGTCAGATATTTAATCCACTGTTTTATAAAACTTCTTAAAGAGACAAGATCATAGGTTAAACAAAACATTTTACTTATAAAAGGCCCTAGATTAGTGATAACCTTGGGTACCTTACAGAATCATTTGTAAAACCATTCTGGAAAGACAAGCTCTCAACTTTGGCTGTACATCATTCCCACTGACCATTTCCTCCTAAAGATAAACTCATAATCCAAACTAACACATGATGATATATAACAATATAGATTAGGCTACTCAGTGAAATTTCAATAGTAAGAAATATTTTAAACACTGTAAAATACATAACTTAGAGGGAAGAAGAAAGAGAAAATATATCCAAAAAATAGGTATTCAACTTCATTAGTGACTTTTAAAAATTTCAAATTAAGACTGCATTACCATTTGACACCCACTTGAATGGCAAATCAAGAAATCCACCAAATCCTGGAGAAGTGAATCAACAGCACCCTTTATATACTGCTGGTGGGAGTACAAAGTGTACAACCACTGGGGACAATAGATTGACATAATGTATCTATACCCAGCAATTCCACTCCTAGATTAACATTCAAGAGAAATTCTTTCAAATGTATAGAGTACCCACACAAGACTATTAACGTCATTTCTGTTCATGATTAACGTCATTTCTGTTCATGATTAGCAAAATCTCAAAGCTACCCAAAGCCCATAGAATGAATAAATAAAATCAGATATATTCATAATACATAATAGTCAAAATAAATCTGATCTAACAATGGAGCAATCTTAAAAATATAATATTATGCAAAAAGTTAAGTCCCAAATAAATACATAGAACCTAATAACCTTTTTAGAAAGTTTTAAAACAAATGCTTTTTAGTAAGACATAAGAATGTCAAACCTATATTTTTAAAAAGGCAAAGGAAGGACCAACACAAGATTTGGAACAACTGTTCTCTTGGGAGAGGGAAACTGGGGAGGACCACACAAATATATGTAGGTTATTATCATGATTTAATACAAGTAAAAGAGCACCACGTGTGAACAAATGATAAAAACCACGTCACCAACAAAGGATTGACAGACCTAATTCTGTGCACCTAGAATCCAAAACAATGAAGGATATAAAACTTAAAGCATAAGGCACTAATTTTAAAGTCAGCTTTTAAGGAGAATCAACAGAAATTCCAGACATAATAGTCACTACAAGTAAAAATCTAAAGACCAGTTACGTGGCAGACTAGATGAAAGAGATCAAGAGTGACAGGGGAGACAGATCTGAAGAAACTATCCAGAGTACAGCACTGAGTGATAAAGAGATAAGAAAGTAAACTTGGCAAGTATATTTTAAATAGCTTCCCTTTACAAATAAAAGTGTACCTTTCCCAGTTATAAATTAATTTGTTAGAAGTAGATTCCCGTGAAATGAATTATTTTACTATTAGTTGCCATTACAAAATAAAAACTGAGAGTCTACATGAAAGAAAAAACAAATTCTCCAACAGACAAGTAGAAACATTTGGCAAAAAAGAGAAGCTACTGAAAACGTGTGGCCAAGTGCCCTGTGCAGCTGTGATATGGGAGGGATTACCTCTGTGGCACTGCCGGGATTTTAGACTCTCAAAGCTTCTCTCATCTTTCACAGTCATTACTCTTTCATCGGCATAACAACCGCCAGTCTCCTCTAGATTATTTCCACTTAATGTAATTACTATTTCATTCCAGTATCAACTACTTCACCCTGAAAGTTCACTTCGAGCCTTCTGATTCAGTAAGAAATATCAGTACTTGACTCAATTCAGTTTTTTAAAAGGTAAAATGTTTACAGCAAAGGAAACCTAAAAGTGTAGTCTTCCTTTAAAGAACACTTTGCTCTCTACTCTCGTTTACTTAATATGATTTTGTAAATTCTCTTATTTTAGAGCCAAAAAGGTTTCAAGAGCCGTTCATAGTACTTGAAACTCAAACGTCCATTTGTTAATACATCAACTTTATATCTAATAAAGCTACCTCCAGACTACCGCTTGAACTGTAAAAGTACACTGCTTACTTAAAGTGTTTCACATTGCATGTACCTGACAATGACTTTACTTACTCCTCAATTTCAATCCAGTCATATTAAAGCAAAATATTTCCCATCTATTTATTACCTCTTCGAGGTGTTTCTTCCCCATTTGGAAGTCCACTTGGAATAGTATCCTGACCTGCTCCCATTCTCTGATCTTGCTGCTGCTGCAACTCTCTTATCATTCCATCAAGAACACTGGACTCTGGGCTTCGTTCACCATTATCATTGGTTTGTAAGCTTATAATTTGTTCGATTACCTCTCCATCACCTGCAAATTCAATGAATGAATATAAAATCATAATATATATATAATAAGGGGGAAAAAGCACTTTCGGTAGACTACAATTAAAATCACATTAGTAACTGTCAGAGTTCCTGCTTTTAAAAAAATAATTAAAGATATCCTATATATTCATAACTAATTAAATCAGAGAAAAGGTTCAAAACAAAACCTTTCCTTTAGAGTACTAAGTACCACAAAAACCTCCTCAACAGAGCCTCTGAAATCCCTAGAAGTGAACACATGGAAACACCTTTCAGTAGCAGCTTCATTTTGCTGTTTCATACTACCACCCTTCATTTACACAAGATACGTTTTTTAGAATTTTCCAAGGTTATTTCCCAAGGTCCCAGTATTTCCCAAGGTCTCTGACCAGAACAGAGAAACAATGTATGATTTCTGTTGTAGAGGAAAGCAGTAGTATTGGTTCTCTTCTGTCTTAAGAAATAAAAAAGAGAGAATAATACCTTTTAGGCCTTCAACAAACTACAGCTCTAGCTCTCCCCCTGCCCCAAGTATCCTGAGACAGCGTGCACAGTTGAGGGAGCGAGCTACACATGCCTCTTCCACCAAGCTTAAATTACTCTCTCTCTTACATATGCTATTTTAGCATAGCCAGGACCCATAATTCTTCAAGTACAAAACCAGATTTTTTTAAAGTGTCTTTGCTTCTTTATTTTTCAAATAATACATTTTCAGAGACATTTAATAGGTTTAGAGTTAGTGTTAATGGATAAAAAGTGTCAGATGGTTGTGGGGTCTGGAAATAAAACATTAACATTTTCATGCAAACAATTCCTTACATAACCTCCCACCATAATACACATCTTCTTTGAACATTTTATATATGTAACACAGATCATCTTATAAGCCATCAACTTATAAGCATAACCCTAACAAATTGAAATTAATGGAGTATTAAGCAAAAAAGAATGCAAAGATATAACTTGCCTCCATAGTAACAGATCCAGAAACTGAGAAATGCCTTATACTATTTCAGGGGGAAAAAATCCTTCCATCCTACTCCCCGAGTTAGATTCTCTTACATCTCACAAATGGAGATGGATAACATCTCCACTTTACTATGGAAATCAATGGAAAACTTATAAGAAATGGCATAACTCAGATTAACTGTCTTAAAAAATCACTAAAAATTTTGGATCACTAGCGAAAAAGCAGCTAAGAAAGCACGAAGTGGAGCCCTAACCTAAAAAGATAAAAAGATTCTAATGAGAAGTGGGTATAACATAAAATTCCTATGATCACAACATGGAACCAAAGGGAAAACAGCAGAAAAAGAAACTTCTAAACCTCTCCCCTCCGCTCAAGAAACCTAGGTCTATGTACCTTTTCCTTCATGCACAGAACACTTAAATCTAACTTGGCAAATATCATCAGAATGATAACTTTATGTATTTGGCATAATGCAGTCACTATTCAAACATTAAAGGAGGGTCCCACTCATGAAGTCTTAAATGCCACAGGAACTGCCCTCCCACTACCAACTACTACAACACTGGCAAAAATACTATCTGAAACAAGGCCTTGAGACATTGGACAGCAGACTGCACAGGACTGTGATCCCTGAGAGAAGACACCCAGTGGAGTCCAGGCTTTAGACTGCTCCAGGTAACATCCTGGAGGCAGTTTCCAGGTTGCAGAACAATGAGAGGAGAACCCAAATAGCGTCCAGCGGTCTCACTGAGTTGAGGAGACAGTGGTCGGAGCCTGGGAGCAGGGGGGAAGACTAAAATATGTAGGGCTGAATATAAGAGAGGAGTGAATTGCACAGAAAGCTCAGAAATATATAGTGAGGTCCAATCAATTCTTTGACTAAAATGATGCTATGTGCACATATTGGGGAAAAATTGTACCATGCTGTGGGAAAAAATATGAAAAATCAGTAGGCAAAAAAACTCCCAGCACAGGGCTGGAAATAGTTCATGTTCCTGTCAGCCAGACTAAAGACTTTAGAATACACAGTAGAATTGCTTTATACCTGCTTCTAATTTTAACACTTAGAATATTTTTTGAATGTTTGTTCAAAGTAATGAAGAATACAATGACTGCTAGTACTTAGGTGCCATGGCCTGGATTTGCAGTAAGGTGACAAAAGTTTTACCCACTATTGCTTCTGTAGATCATTGCAAATGTCAACATAATAAAAAAGGCAAATAATATTTCTATATTATTATGAAGATAGCTATGATCTCAAAGCCCACAAAAGGTCATGGATAAAATTATGGGTCTGCAAACCACACACTGATAATTCCTGCCCTAGAGCAACCATTAGAAATAAATAAGACAAACAGGTACTACTAAGTAGACATTAGTGGCAATAATATGAAATACTAAAAAATAATTTCTAAGAAGGCAGGAAAAAAATGAAAAGGCACGAAGAACAGAAAGGATAAAGAGAAAACAAATAGCAATATGGTAGAGATTTAAGACTGACCATACTAATAACTGTATTAAATGTAAATGGTCTACATATTCCAATTAAAAGGCTGTCAGATTGGATTGCTGCCTGCAAAAAAACCTGTTTTAATTTAAAGACACAGATCGGTTAGAAGTAAAGAATAGAAAAGATACACCAGGGCAACACTAATCCAAAACGGCTGGATTACTTAATATTAGTATGAAGCAAAGTAACAGTCTTCAAAACAAGAAATACTACCAAGGAAAAAATGGGACATTTTATAACTATTAAAGAATTAATTACAAAAAGGACAATCTGAAATGTGTATGCATCTAAAAATAGAACTTTAAAATACACAAAGCAAAAATTCATAGAACCAGTGGGAGAAATAAGACAAACCCACATGATAATTGAGTATTTCAGCACTCCCTATAACCCCCAAATGGAAAAAAGCCAAATGTCCTTCAACTGTTACTGCATATAGATGAGAGATGATATACCGTACAATGGAGCACTACCTATCAATAAACAGAAACAAACAACTGACATATGTGACAACAGGAATGAATCTCAAAAGCGTCCTGCTAAGTTAAAGAAGCCAGATACAAAAGACTACGTATTGTACAATTCCATTTTTACAAAATTCCTTTAAAAAGTAAAATTAAAGTGACAAAATAGAACAGTCGTTACAAGGAGCAAGGAGAAGGGAAAGAACTGACTTCAAATACATTCCGCCCAAGAAAACTTTTTTGGAGCGCTGGAAATATTCTGTGTCTTGATCATCGTGGTGGTTAAAGGACTACGTAACATTTGTGAAAACTCACTTGAACTGATACTTAAAATTTTGGTGAATTTTGTTCCATGTAAAGTATACCTCAATCAAACTAATAAAAAATTAACATTCAAAACAGTAAACATAGTAATTTACATTAAGCTTTAACCTTAAATATAACTGTTGATTTAGTTTCAGTAAATCAATTCTCATCCAAACAAAATAGAAGCATTTTTTTTCTTTGCTTAATAATATCTGTAGGGAGTTACATTGCTCTGCTATGAACAAATACAAAAAAACAATACAAAACTCTGTACTTGGCTAGGATTAGCAAAGTACAAGATGGGACTGGAACATCCTGTGCCAGCAAGTAAGAAACTGTTCGAGGAATGATGGGGACTTGGGGAAAGGACACAAAACTCAACTTGAAGAGTCTCTCATACTCAAATATAAGGATATCATAACAAAATAAAGACAGCAATGGATTATAACCCACTATATAGCAACTCGTAAGTCCATACTAAAACTTAATGAACTATGTAAATAAAAAGAATAGTAGATGGCCAACTACCAAAATGCAGATTCAATGATGACCGAGTTAGAAAAGAACCATTTTGCAACCTTCATAGTAACAACTGATTCAGGCAAAAATCATAAATGGATCCTAAAACTCGTGGGTAAGGTTTGGTAAGGAACAGGTTATTTATATCATCTCTCACCACAAATCACTTACTAATTACAAAGAGAAAAATAACTTTATAGTAGAGCAACTTGGCAGACACTGCCTTAATCAAGTGTTCCAAGACAACACTACCACTAATTGGACAAAACAGAATCATCAGCATCCTGATATGAAGGAAGGCTACAACATCATTTATGTTATATTCTATCAAAAATGCATAACCAGAACTTAATCAATGACAACTAAATCAAATGTGCAGCCCCAAATTGAAATCTACATCAAGAGAGAACAAAACCTGTAACATGCATTATTAAACAAAATTTGATTACAGACTATAGACTAGATAACAGTACTATATAAGTATTACATGTCCTAATTTTAATAACTGTTTATGATTATGTAAGAAAATATCTTTGTTCTTAGACAATACATATTGAAGTATTTAGGGGTGAACGGACATGAGGTCCAGAACTTAAGTCTCAAATGGTTCGAAACAATAATATGTAGCTAGTGACAGAATGATAAATTAAATACTGGAAAATATCAACACTGATGAATCTGAAAGTATAGTTCTTTGTATTATTCTTTACATTTTTCAAATAAAAAGTTAAAAGAAAAAGACTTTGCTCTTACTTGTTGCCACATAGCCTAGCTGTGGAACCAAATGTTCATCTGCGGAATTCTCTCGGCCTGGCACTAATCTCTGATACTTAGTTGGATGAGGATTTCCATCTACATCTACCAAGAATGGTGGAGGCATAAGATGAGGAGCCTGCTGAGTTTGTTCATCTAACACATAATTATTAGAATCTCTAATCAGTGGTCGATAGTCAGTATGGAAGAACATCTGATCAGGAATCTAGAAAAGGAAAGTTTACAGATTGATATTTTGACATTTATATATGTTAAAGAAAACAAATATTAAACAGCAACTTTATAATTAGAAAAAATAAGGATATCAAATTAATACATCTAACCTATTTTTAAAATATCCCTCCTAACTACTTATTTTACATGCTATATAAAAGTATTAAAAATGACCTTTTCATATGGCTTGCTGCATCCAAAACCAAATATCAAAAGATGCCCATGAGAATCTGTGCAGGCAAAATGCTGTCCATCTTGTGAAAACTTACAGTCAAATACAGCTCCATGTCCTTGTCCTTCAATCTAGGAAACACAGAGGGAGAAAGTTATGACTAATTCTACACAAGTGCTTTTGCTATATAACCTGTTTTCATGTCGACAGCCTGCTACAATATATCACTTCTAAAAAAATACTTAAAAGCAAATTTTGCATTAAGCATGTCAATTGATATTTTCAGAAAATAAAATTCATTTTAGATATCACTAGCCTAGAAAAAAATCTTGAGACATCTTCTAAGAATTAGTTCTCAAAAGGACCAAAGGAAGGATCACAAACCATCCAAAGTAAAGGCTTTCTTCTGACAAGTGAGTGACAAGCAATTTCATAAACTTTTGTTTTAATATATAACAAAAGGCTATTGACTAATAACCTACAAGGCAAATGATTAAAGATTAACAAAGTTTGATATTCATGAACTAAAATCAATACTTTTCTGTAGTTTAACCTTTCTAACACAACAGACCACCATGCAAAATTTGTAAAACTTCAAAGTATCAAGGGTGCATATGTAAATGCCTGCACCTGCAACTACCTTATTTCAACCTGCCACGAATTTCAGGAAGGATGCCCTAAGTGCACAGTGAACACTGTCTTAATGAGATTAAACTGTTTTATTCTTGCTTTTTAGCTGTAAATTATATTAGTTTAGCAGCAATTTATAGTTAAATGAGTTTTGATTAACTCAACGTTGAGCTATGCATATTTGTTGTCTGAGCCTCTAACTTTCCAGTAACTAAACTTTACGACAAGTCTGATCAGTGTTAGAAAAATAATCCACCCTCTAATTGCCAAAACAAACTCACACACATGCCTAAATACCTGCTTGAAAAGTGACACTTCAATACTGCCATATTGCACATGAATGGGTGCCAATTAACAAACTTGGATAAAAATTAAGTTACTGGGATATTTGGGCACTGCTGAATAATACGTATACAAATTTGTATTCTCTCACAACATTTAAAAAAATGTATAAATATATTTCTTCCAATTCTTTGTTAAAACATAGAACACATAAAACACTGTCCTTGGAGGAGCCACCCCCACCACAGCCTGACCTACACCTTCGCCCTTCACATTCCTGCCCTTGGACCTCCAGTCTAAGTAAAGCAGACGTGAACAAGGAGGGAGGAGGAAGAGCCCTCAGCTCCCAAGGTGAAGATGGGAGCAGCTACCGTCCTGTCATACACGTGGACCTAACTGCACCAAGGGCTTAGCTAAGGGAACTTGCTGAGAAGGAAATTTTCCCAAGTGGTCAAACTGATCTAAGCAGAGCAAGCCAGACTTGATTTTTACCTGTAGTCTGAAGAGTCCTACACAATGATTCCTGACAAAATGCAACCTGCAACTGTGCCTGGAGAACAATTCAGTGTCACAATAAAGTTTATTGTGTATTTGATGAAATATTGTTCTGTTAGTAATTTACAGCCCCTATGTAATCTGTCTAGCCTTAAGAGAATCAGGAGCCTCTCAGCTGAGCAGTGAAGAGCTCCATATAAGAGGACAATTTCTGGTGTCTGACGGAAAATAAGATCATCGTTGCCCACTTGAGACTATTCTCAGATTATTCTTTGGCTTAGAGGTTGTTTAGCTTCTTGAGAATCAAAATGAACGACAATCTATTCGCCTCTCTCGCTTCCCCAACAATAACTGGTCTACCCATTGTTATTTTAATCATCATATTTCCAAGTATCATATTCCCCTCATCCAACCGACTAATCAATAATCATCTTATCTCCACTGAACAGTCTCTACTTCTTATTCTACACATTAGTGGAATCCCTCCCATTCGTGGTTGCATTAATCTTCATTCAAAACCTTACCTATAGTCTACATAAAGCCTGAATGTTGATTTGTTCTGATAAGTTAAATTTCAGGATTTAATGTTCTTACTGTGCTTTAATGGATAATTAAGAAGATGGATGTATGAATTTTATGACTACAGAAAAGTTGTTGAAGAAGGCTTGATTCTTTCTCCAATAATTTGACCACACAGATATACAACTTTCAGAGATGCTTAATATCTGCAATTCGGTCATACTATTTCAGTTGCCTTAGTGCATTTAATGTTAATAAATAAAATACTGCAATATAAACTGTTTGTTAAGAAATTGTCCAGAATAAGCACATTGAAATAGAAATTTTAAACTAAAAAAAAACAAACATTGAACACAAGCACTAAGACTGCCTTCAATCAAAGGTCCAAGAACCACTCATCTACAGGCTGCTACTACACTGCCTCTAAAATTAATTACACTTTAAATTCGAACTTAGTATAAACTGCAGAGTAATTATACAAAACATCACAAATGTCAATCAAAAGCCTTAATAACATTCAAACTCTTTTACATAATAATTAACTGACAGTTTATTCCAAGGAAATAATCAGGGTTCTACATAAACAGCCACATACAAGAATATTCAAAGTGTTACTGCTGTGCATACTTTAGAAACGACTTAAATACTCAACAAATTAACTATATAAGTAAGATTCTTCTGAGAAAGGTTGAATTCACAGTCAAAAATACATTTGCAGGGGCTGGCCCAAGGGCATGGTGGTTAGGTTTGCATGCTCCGCTTCGGTGGCCCAGGGTTCAAGGGTTCAGATCCCGAGCACGGACCTACACACCACTCGTCAAGGTATGCTGTGGCGGCATCCCACATACAAAATAGACGAAGACTGGTACAGATGTTAGCTCAGGGCCCATCTTCCTCCCACTTCCCCAAAAAAATAAAAAATAAAAATATATTTGGAAATTCTTAAAAAAATATTTAAGGCTGTGAAAAACATCCTTTACACAAAACGAAGAAAGATTACAAAACTTGCAAGAATGCCAACTAATAAATATGGAAAGAATAATATCATTAGAAACTCTTCAATGGATGTTAGTACTTATAAGTGAATATGAGGAACAAGATATTTACACAGTCTGAAAACAGCTCCTGAAAAAATTAGTTTAACAATTACAAAGAGGAAAAACAACTATTTTATAGTGAGGAAACCTGGCAGATGCTACCTTAACCAAAGTGAAATTATCACCAACAGCAGGACAAATAAATATCATGTGTCTCCTAATATATGGAGGGAACATTATCATTTATGTTTTATTCCATCAAAAAGAAAACGTATAAAAGAATCGACTCATGAGGAAACATCAGACACAACAGAGATCCTCTATAATATTACTTGCCTGTACTCATCAAAAAGTCAAAGGGCAAGAAATAGAAAAAAAGATGGAAAGAGTGCTGAAGACTAAAGAAAACTAGAGACATATTACCACTTAACACATTGTATGAGCCTGAATTAGATTCTGGTCCAAGGGGCTAAAATGCAACTACAAAGGCATTATTATGACAACTGACAAAATTTGAATATAAACCTAGATTAGATAATGCTATTTTATCAATGTTAAATTTGCTGATTTTGTTAACTATATTGTAGTTAGGTATAAGAAATTTTTGTCTTTCTTTTTATTTGAGGAAGATTAGCCCTGAGCTAACATCTGCTGCCAATCCTCCTCCTTTTCCCGAGGAAGACTGGCCCTGAGTTAACATCCGTGCCCATCTTCCTCTACTTTATACGTGGGACGCCTGCCACAGCATGGCTTAACAAACGGTGCATAGGTCCGCACCTGGGATCCAAACCAGCGAACCCTGGGCCATCCAAGCAGAACGTGCGAACTTCACTGCTGCGCCACCAGGCCGGCCCCAGAAATTTTAAAAATATGCAATGGGGGGGCTGGCCCCATGGCCAAGTGGCTGGGTTCACGCACTCCACCACAGGCAGACCAGTTTCGTTGGTTTGGGTCCTGGGCACGGACATGGCACTGCTCATTGGACCACTCTGGGGTGGTGTCCCACATGCCACAACTAGAAGGACCCACAACAAAGAATATACAACTATGTACCGGGGGGCTTTGGGGAGAAAAAGGAAAAAAATAAAAAATAAAAAAATATGCAATGGATCCTAATTTGACTTTAGAATACACACATGCAAAAAGAAAAAAGGCTAGAAAAGCCCAGTGACGTCTGATTCCCTAGATGACTTTGAGTATTATTTACATTTTTATCAAATATTTTAATAAATTTAAATATTCAAAAAGTTGTATATAATTACCATAATTTTGCCAATTTAAACAGACACAGGAACACATTCACACATATACACAAAGCTATGTAGATAACTTTCAAAATCTTTCCCTCATATGAATCAGTTACACAGAGAAGTTCACGTATGTGTATCTGTCAGGTATTTATTAGGCTTTAAGTTCCCTGATTTCTAGAAATATAAACTGCCACAAAACATACAGATCAGTTTCCCGCTAACTTCATAATCCAAATACTGGAAACAAATGCAAGCATGCATGAAGATACATCTCACTTCACTTACCATATTAAAATAATGTTTCATCTTGGTGCCTTTTGTAATATCCCATATAAATATGCTGCCATCGTGTCCTGCAGATAACATAATTCTGGAATCAAAGGGATGTGTCTCCAAAACAAATACTTCATCAGCATGTCCCTTTATTCAATAAAGTCATATAGTTAAGGAGAGCTTGCAAGTTAGAAATTTAAAATTAAAAACCCATATTGTCATAATGTATAAGGGCTTTTAAAAATGCATTGACAGTAATTTATACATTAGTATATATATAAATTTCTGTTCACTTAATATAAAAGAAACATATTTAATGTATTAATTTTATAGCTTCAAAAATAAAATTATAGTTAAAAAAAATCTTGATTTGTTATACTGTACAAACATGACCTACCAGTAAGTTATGAAGCAGCTGTCCGGTATAAGAATTCCACACTTTGAGGACATGATCATTCACAGCTGTGACAACAATACTATCATTCTGATTCCAAGCTATCATTGTTACTTTGGGTTTCATAAACCTTTCCTCTTCGGAAGATAAGTCCCTAAGTAAAAAATACACAAGGTGTAAATTCATTTAGATGCTAGGCTATACAATGTACACAATCCCTCATCAATACAAAAACAACTACAGTAATCCAGTTCATGTGCATATGTTATCTACTCTATAGAGGGTTCCACATATCTGACCCATAATAGATTATCTATAAACAGATAGGGGCAAAACCCAGAGGAGTTGGAGTTCATTTAAAGCAGTTCAGAGACCGAATAAAAGGAAGATTTTAGGACACCACTGCTGCTCATGAAAGCAAAGCTTTTTCTCTCTTTTCAGTTACGTCTTTCTCTCCTTTTCATCCCCAGAAGATAAAAAATTTTAGGAAGACAAAAAGAAGGTAATTCACTTTCATATTCCCAATGTCTACAAAAGTGCCTGACACACCGACACTCAATTTGTTGAACTGTAAATGAGACTGTCGTCATCTCTTTATACTTCCCTATAGACCGTTTCTATGGGTCCCTTGGCAAAAAATGGTCTTGGATGCACATGTCTGCAATGTTTTGCAGCCTTTACAAAAGTGATATGCCAAGTTTCTCTGTAAAATATAGCAGTCAGTAGTAAACAATGGAGAAAGGCCTAACTGCTTCTGAAATCACAGAACACATTCAAAGAAATTATAAACGTATAATAAACTAAATATACACTTTAAAGAAAACAGCTATAAGAATATGGACTAAGCATATATAACAGCTGTCTATGTAAGCATAAGGGAACACACATGAGAAAATAATTCTAACTAGACTGGTTAGCGGAAAGTGTAACCTAAGAGGTGAAATGGAATAAAGGCTAAGACTCCACACTGCACTTTAACCCAAAATGCATTCCCTGTTAAGAACTTTGAATTTATTAATAACCATGTTGAATTCCATCAAGTTGATCAGCCAAGATTAGAACACTAAAACAAATATACCCACCAATTTTACAAACAGAAAATTCTGCTTTTCAAGATTTGCAAGAGGTAAAACTTTAAATGAGAAAAGAACATTTCTATCACGAAGGGAATTAGAGGAAAAATTTCCTCCATGAAGAGAGTATGGTAGCAAGAAACCTAAGCAGTTTTCAGGCTCACTAAGAATTTTTTTATTCAAGTTCTTAGACTAATGCTCCTATTTTGCCTACTAAAAACTGTGCACAGGTGAATGTGATTCAAATTATCTTCACTCCCATTCTCCTTTATTATTTCAAATAATCAAAGACTGAGAAGATTCACTTTCACATTAAGATGGTTTTGAATATCAGATGTAACATTTTTAAATAATGGTAAAGATTTAGTTTGTGAACAAGGATTACCACATTTCCAGTGTATATTCTTTTCCATTCTATACCACAAATCATTCCACAAAAATATTAAAATTTATTTTGAAACCCAATACAATTGTTTGAGCCACAGCAGAGAATATGAATTAATTTCTCCTACAATTACTGAAAATGAGCCAGACATGAGGATTTCCAAAAGACAGTAAGTGTAACATTTCTCAGAAAAACTGATATGAAAAGTATAAATTTTGGAAATAAATTCTAAACTAAAATTTATTACTTTATATTTCTATTACACTGTAACTAAAGTGATAATATTTGCAATGGGCAAAAGAACACTGACATGCCTACTCTAGACCAAGCAGTGTGTTAGAAACTTTTGTTCTATCATTTAAAATTCCCAGTAATACTTAAAGTAGTCTTATTTTCCAAATGATAAAACACATTAATATTAAATAATATTCTCAAAATTATATAGCTATAAACAGTACAGTAGTCCTCTCCTTATCTACAGTTTTGCTTTCCAGTTTCAGTTACCTGCAGTCCAAAAACACAGTACAATAAGACATTTTGAGAGAGACCACATTCACTTAACTTTTATTACAGTATATTGTTTTAACTGCTCTATTTTATTATTGTTGTTGCTAATCTCTTATTCTGTCTAACGTATAAATTAAACTTTATCATAGGTATGTATGTATGGGGAAAAATATAATATATATCAGGCTCAGTACTATCCACAGTTTCAGGCATCCACTGGGGGTCGTGGAACATATCCGCCACAGATAAGGGAGGACTACTGTGAGAGTGATACTTGAGCAAAGGTCTGATTCCAAAATGCGTATTCCTCCCACCACCCGTACTGCCTCCCAATGCAGACTAAACCAAAAACAGCAGTGTATTTCAAATGTGTAACATTTACTTGGGAAGTACTACACTTACCTCAGAAAGGCTCAAAAAAACCTCTGAAACTTTGGAGTGCTGGGGGAGGGGGGCAAGTTGGACAACCCTGCCTTCAAAGAAATTTTACACGCCAAAATTTTAACATGCAAAAAAGGTCACTACAGCCAAGTCAAATTTCCACACTTGACATACAAGAATTATTTTTATAATTGTTTTAAAGTATAGGTGGTTTTAAATGCAACACCTAAGAGGAAGTCAAAGCTTTGGGCAACAATAGAATAAATATGTTGTTCTTTCCTACATAAATGTAAGGATAAATTCCTCTGGACATCGACTTAAGTTCCAATTTATCAGATATGTCGGAGGTAACCATTCACTCAGATCACTGCTCTTTTTAACAGGAGGTGGCTCCAATCCCCCCTGAACAAAGCAATCAACCAAGCAGGCAAAGAGAGATCAAGTACTTACGACGTCCCTACTTAGCTCACTCCATCTCAACTCACCCTGAGATTCTGGTAGCCATATCCAATAAAATGCTTCTCCATTCTAACTGCTCAAATCGCCAGATACGTGCTGTTCCATCTCTGCTACCACTTAAGAACCTTAAAATATTCAGAGAAAGATCTTATACTCACATACATGCCAAGGGCTACAGTTAAAATCACAAGCACAAAAATTTTTAATGTAGCTATCTTCACTGCAGGTAAATCTTTATGTATGAACTCAAAAGATAGGGATTTAGGGCATATCTGAACGGAAAAACTCTGGTTTACTACGATCTGCCTGGCTCTATGAAGTAATGGACATTTCAAACTCAATGACTAGCTTGTCAAATAGATTGAGTTTTGAGAAGACAATGTACAAGTAGTACCTGGAGAGGGAAAAAAACAGGAAGAATTAAAGACATGGGAAAACTAGTAAGAGCTAAAGCTCCATTATAAGCATCTTAACTCTAAACTCAAATTAATTCATGCTGCCCATTATGTGAAAAGCAATCGCTTAACAAGGTAAAGGGTTAAAAACTGCAGTTTAGGAAAGGCATCTGAAAGACACTGGGGACCACAAAGAAGGATATATTTTAGGTGATAATTTCATTGGAGGATACATCACAGTGGTGAATTTAAAAAGACTTTTTTTAACTACTCAAACATAAGGAATTTTGTTATCCTCATACCTAATTTTTCTGTAAATCAAACATTTAGCCAATGGTGAGATAAAGGAGAACTACTTTTGGTCATAGGAACCAACAGCAACTACAATTCTAAAAACTTACTATGTTGCCCCCACCACAAACACTTTTCATTCAATTAATATATTTACTAATAAGTATCTGCAATACACCAAGTGATATATTAGCTATACTAATATGAACCACAGTATATTCGCCTGGAAACACACACACAAATACAAACATACACTTACTCACCGATCACCATTGTTACAAAATTGAATACTATCAACTTTATCCTAAACGAGTGGGGGAAAAAAACAAACACAAAAGTGATCATCTACATAGTTTGTAAACAAACAAAAAAAGCACTCAGTTTTAGAGCTAGAAGCACATTTGGTTTAAAGCAAGAGATCTGTACTTGTGCTGCTTAGCTCTGTCATTTGAACCTGTATTGTATGTTTAAGTGCAAAGAATCTATGAATCTAACAAGACTACTAAGATATAGCTCTTGTCTCAAAGACATATGCAGTAAAAAAAGACTTGCTTCTAAAATTAAAGCTGAATTTACAATTATATCTGTATAAAAACTTATACATGTGGAAAGTGATCAAAATAAAGGTTTAAGCAGCTAAAAACAAGGTATATTCACTCTGATGATTAAGTGCAAAAATTTTTTTTTCTTTAAAAGTGATTTTAAACTGTGTTAACGAAATAACCTCACAGAACTTCCTACAGAAGAAAACATGACCTGACCATTGACCAGCAGTCCAGAATACTGTGTTATCTATATTATACATTAATAGCATTCTCATTCCATGAGTGTGGTTAAGATTAATAGGCCCACTTGAACCTAACCCATGCACATCAACAGTCATAATCCAGATTTTAGATATAAAGCTGAAACAACCACTGCAAAGTGTTAGTAAGCACTGTCAACACGGTGAGTTGTCAATGTCCTTCACCTTTAAGGGCAATTCCTCCTACTTTATGTAAAAATTAGAGTCAATAAAAATTTCCATTAGCAATATTTAACAATGTACCAACAGGAATATTATTAACAATTCATCTACAGAATTTTAAAACATGAATACTTACAGTGTGGCTCTCAAGTTCTGCTATTTTTTCAGGTGCTTCAAAACCCAAAAAATACATTCTGATTACATGATCAGTACTACCTGTGGCTAAAAACATACCACCTGAAATAAAAATGTTAAGGTTTAAAAATCAGTTTATAACAAATATTTGAACAAACCAAATTTCTATATTAAATTAAGCAAGATTTCTTATTCCAAAACTAAGTTTATCTCAACAGATCCATCTTCTAACTCACTACATAAAAACCATTTTAAAATTAATAAAATGCAGTATGATGTGATTTATACTAAGAAATATATATTTGGTCTTCATCCTCATTTCTAGCACAGAGCTCCTAAAAACCTTTGGAATTTCTTAAGTGGTAAGAGCAATAAAGGAATCTTGATATTCTTAAAGCCATTTCAACCACACCAGAGTTTACACAAACAAGGTACCTTTCGAAAGGCACCTAAATATGGGGGTACTGATTGCCAGGGGAACCAATCATGTGATTAGAGGTTTGGAACTTTCAGTCCAACCTGGGGTGACAGGAAGGAGGAGAGAGTTGGATCATAATGAAATCAATCATGCCTATGTAACAAAGTCTTCATATAAACCCAAAAGGATGGGATTCGGAGAGCTTCCTGGTTGGTGAACAAGTGGAGATTAGGGGACAGTGGCATGCCCACAGAGTGTCCCCTCCTACATACTTTATCCTATGCATGTCTTTTATTCAGCTGTTCCCAAATTACATCCTTTTATAATTAACTGGAAATCTAGTAAGTAAAATGTCTGAGTTCTGTGAGGTGCTCTAGCCAATTAATTGACCCCAAAGAGGGGGTTGTGGTAACCTCCAATCTGTAGCCGGTTGGTCAGCACAGGTGACAACCTAGTCTGAAGTTTGCAGGAGGAGGGGACTCTCGTAAGACTGAGCCCTTAACCTGTGATATCTCACCCTACTCTCTAGATACATAGTGTCGGAACTGATTTGAACTGTAGGAAACTCAGCTCGTGTCAGAAAATTGTTTGACAGTGTTAAAAAGAAAAAAAAAATAGAACACACATTGGATGAGGCATTAATAATAAGAAAAATAGTTAATTCAATCTGGAAATATTTACTCTCTCCCTCTGCTTTATTACTTGTGGCAATGACTTCAAGTGCCACTGCTCTAAAAATGCTTCACAAAACGGACTCTGCTTTCTAAACAACTTTACATACCGGAACTTAGCTAAGGAATATAAAGTTCACTTGCTGAAGTTTTCAGACTTTTACGGGGGAAAAAATCTTTGACCTTTAAAAAGAAAGGTTACCACATAAGTTCACTGTGTAAGAAAAGAAAATGGGAAATAATTTCACCAAGATGTGTGGAAAACAAATTTAAACTATCAAAAATATACAGGTTAGCCTATTAAAAGAAAATCACAGTTTGGGCACCTGGCACACTACTCATGTGGACACACCTTAAGCCTCCTCTTCTCTTCTATCTGTCTCTCACATCACTGATTCTAATTACCATTGGAAATCAGAGAAAGGCAGAATGGGGGAGTGAAAGAAGAAAAAGGCTAATTAAATGAAGATCATAGATTAAACCTAATGAAATGAACATAAGTCATTTACCATGTATCTGATAAAAGTTCGTAGCAATAATGTGGCCACTCAATAAAATGCTAAATTGAAACTAAGAAAAAAAATTACTAAAGTTATCTTACCAACACTAAAAGAAGAACAAAGCATTTGAACACCTGGTCTAGGCTTTTCAGTGAACTTCAGGGGACGCGGGCTTCAAAAGAAGATGTTTTAAAATACATTAGTTTAACACATTAACACAATTTAAATTATTGGTTTTAATCTAGTATATTTAAATATTATAAGCATTTCTATAGTACATCATAGTACACCAAATATTTCTACATATGCTATTATAGCTGGATAGATTTTAGAAGACTGTTCAAACCCCACCTTCATACCGATCCTACTACATAGAAGGAGCAGGCCTACCAACCCGCGTTCTGTAACTGAGGGGACTAAAGCTCAGAGAGTGTAAGTGAACCCATCATCAAGGCTACAGAGCAGGCTCTAAAACCACCAGGCTATACCACCAGCCCACAGAAATAGAATGCAAGCCACATGTATACCTTTAAACTTTTTAGTAGCCACATTAAAAATAAAAAGAAATAAAATTAGTTTTATTTCATTTAATCCAATTTATCAAAAAGGTCACATGAACATTAATAAAATTTTCAGGGCTGGCCCTGCAGCCAAGTGGTTAAGTTCACGTATTCTGCTGCGGCAGCCCAGGGTTTCGCTGGTTCAGATCCTGGGCGCAGACATGGCACCACTCGTCAGGCCATGCTGAGGCGGTGTCCCACGTGCCACAACTAGAAGGACCCACAACTAAAATACACTACTATGTACTGGGGGTATTTGGGAAGAAAAGGCAGAAAGAAAAGGAAAAAGAAGAAGACGACTGGCAACATTTGTTAGCTCAGGCGCCAATCTTTAAAAAAAAAGAAATGTAATAAAATTTTAATGAGAACTTTAGATCCTTTCTTTCATATTAAATCTTTGAAATCTTCCAGAGTGTACCAGACACTTATAATACATCTCAATTTGAACAAAGTTTCCATCAACAATACTTGACCTGTATTCAGATTTTAAAAAGATTCACATAAGTTGTTTGAAATATGCTCAAAAGTTAATAACTTTTAAAAGTTACTAACTGACTCAAGTATCAGTTTTTAAATGTAAATTCACAATTCAGTTGACCAATTGCACTAGCCACCTCTAAAGTGCCCAAGAGGCACATGCAGCTAGTCAACAGCACAGGTCTGTAATCCAGGTCTTCTGATTCTTAATGATCCTGCCTAAATTTCTGACTATGTTATCTAATTATACATTTCTAACATTTTTCAAAATGTTTCACATACATACTCTCTCACTTTTTCTTCACAAAAATGTGTCCACTCAGATAGAATAGCTATGCTTCTTTTACACATCCAACCATCTAAACAGTAAACTGCAAACAGTAAATAGTCAATATAGCACATATGCTATATATAATAAAAATTAAGTTCAAAAGTAAAAAGGCAACCACAATACATAATGTAGCAATCAGACTTCATTTCATTAGACTAAATCGTTAACAACATTAAAAAAGAAAACTTATTACACAATTCAAGTCACTTACCTGAATTTCAGGGATTCTAAATCCCACTGCCAAAAGCAAACTGTCCCATCAGCACCAGTAGAAACCATGTATCTTTGAGAGCCCTTGGCCATTGGGCTAAACTAAGAAGCAGTAAAATATACAAATCAGTTTCTTAAACTTCTACTAAAGTTACAGGTTAATTTTCAATGTTAACTTCAATTGACACTTGAAGAAAAACATGAGAAATCCAAAATACAGGTGATACTATTGTAGTGAAAAATTATAACCTATAAAAAAAAGGAAAGGGCTGGCCCCGTGGCCGAGTGGTTAAGTTGGCGCGCTCCGCTGCAGGCGGCCCAGTGTTTCGTTGGTTCGAATCCTGGGCACGGACATGGCACTGCTCATCAAACCACGCTGAGGCAGCATCCCACATGCCACAACTAGAAGGACCCACAACGAAGAATATACAACTACGTACCGGGGGGCTTTGGGGAGAAAAAGGAAAAAATAAAATCTTAAAAAAAAGGAAAGTCTATCGCTGTTAGGGAGTTGTAACGTGATTGATCTCAATAAAAGATTATTTTCAAAATTAACAAAAATTACCAGAAAAACTTTTACAAAGATAAAGTGAAGATCCAGTCCTATCAATATGAAAGCATATCACAGTCTTGATAATTAAAAGTATGGAGTCCAGTACGTACATTGACAGAATGACCAACAGAAAAAATAGGACATCCAAAATGGACCCTAATACAAGATTTAAGTAAGATAAAAGTGTCATCTCAAATCAGTTGGGGAAACAATGGATCACTGCATACTGCAACAATCCAGGAAACTTTCGACTGTACACCAGGATAAATTCCAAGTGGATCAACAATTTAAATATTTTTTTTAAAAATCAGGGGCCGGTCCAGCAGCGCAGCGGTTAAGTTCGCACATTCCGCTTTGGTAGCCCGGGGTTCGCTGGTGTGGATCCCGGTGTAGACAGGGCACCCCTTTGCACACTATGCCATGGCAGGCGTCCCACACATAAAGTAGAGGAAGATGGGCACAGATGTGAGCTCGGGGCCAGTCTTTCTCAGCAAAAAGAGGAGGACTGGCAGCAAATGTTGGCTCAGGGCTAATCTTCCTCTAAAAAAAAACCCCAACAAAATCATTAAAATATTATTAAAAAACACAAGAATTACACTGTAACTTCAGAATAGGGCTGACATTTGTGTTTAATAAAGTACCAACTGTGCTATACAAACAAGCTAGAGAGGAGATCAATTTGGTCCAGAGACATTCAAGAAAGCTGAAAAGATGGAGAAGAAAATACAAAGAACACAAGAAAAACTAGGTAAAGGAATATGAACAAATATAAAAGTGAGAGAGAATACGGGATTTGACAACCGCAAAAAGATCTATATGACTCAAGTGTTCATTTTTGGAAGTGGTGGCCAAATGGGTTAAATGGGTAGAGAATCTGTACCCAATAGCACCAAGTTAAGAGTATTGTAGTTCACAAGAAAAACACTAAGGCAAGCCAAAGATTTCTCTGACAGCAGTCCACAATCCTGATTGAAAGGAAGAGATAAGATGTAACAAAGAGCCAAAATCAATCCAATTAATCTAAGAACCTTAACTGGAAGGCAGTACCCCCATCCTTCCCCCTAAAACGGGGAGGAAAGCCAGAAGAATGAAGCAACACAGCTTGCTGACTCATGAGACATTCTAGACAGAGGAGCTTACTAGCAAATGAAGCCCAGTACTGCCATTACAGAAGAGGAAGAGTTAGGAAGAAGAGATTTTTTGTTAGACATAAACGCTTATTTAGTTCATCATTAAAACATCCCAGAGAGATAGCTTATTATCTGTTTCGTGGTTTTTCCCAAGGTTATACACTTTGTAAGGGAGGTAGGATGTGAACCTATGCCATCTTCGAAGAAGCTTCTTCCAAGCTCCACCTCCTCAAGTGTACAAATAAAGGGTTTTTAAAATGTTGAAAGTGATTATTTACATCTAAGTAGATATATTCCAGAATATGGACTAAAACTGAGTTTTGGAGAATATTCCATTAAAAGTAATAACAAGTTATATTAATAATTGTATAGTCTTGTCAATTAAAATTAAAGCATCATGGTAAAATTTGAATCTTGCATACACAGAGTACTTTAGAAATCCTAAACCTCAACACCTACGGAAGGACAATTTTACTTTCAGTCATCTGAGTTATAACTCAATCAACTCCCCGGATATACAAGGGGTTTGCTGCTCTCTATTTTTTCTCACTGGTATCTTCGGCCATCCCTGGGTTGACACCAACTATTTTCTCTCTAACACCTTTAAAGCATTTTTAAATACCCAGCATGGCAAAAAGTTGTGGGTTTCACGTTTGGGGGGTTTTTTGGCTATGTGTGCTTATTTTTCTCTTCTAAATGAACTTGACGGCATACTAAGTTTCACCAAAACAAAGCAATTGGGATTTCAAAAGTAAGTACACTGACTTGATACCCTAATTTGGAAAAATCTGACATCTTTACAACACTGAATCTTCTGATTCAGGGCACAGTAGACATTTGCACTTATTTAGACCGTTCCCTCCCCCCTCACCCAAGGTTCTGTCATTATTTTTAAGACCTTTCTTCATACAGACTTTCCCCATTTCCTGGTAAGTTTATTCCTACATGCTTGAAGGCTCTTGTTGCTATCACAAATTAAGTTATTTTTCCAATATATTTGCTAATTGGTTATTTGATAGTTTATAGGCAAGTTTTGATTTTAGGACATGGGTCCTATATCTATCCATTTTACTAAGCTCTCAGGAGTCCTAATAGGTTTTAACAGAATTCACCTGTGAATCCTCTGAGCTTGGAGTTTTCTTGAGTTTGTTTTTTTTTTTTTTCTGCCTGACAGGCATTTTTCAACCCTTGAAGCCTCCTTTTTACTGTTCCTACGTACCAACATTTCCTCAAATGCAGTATCACTGACATACAGTATGTTTTATTAATCACCCTCAAAGCTACTCATCAATGACTATAATATGCATTTCTGGATATTAAAAATAATGAGTCTCATTTTTCTAAGATGGGTTAGATGAATCAGGCATAAAGGAAACAGAACTATAATTTACCAAAGTCCCTTTTGGCTTTATGATTCTGTACCACAATCTCACATGTCTACTTTCAAAGCCAAAATGATTTTCTTGAAATCTACACATTCTGAGTAACTATCTAATATATAACATATGCCTAGGAGCATAATAACTTCTACTTTCACAACTTGTTCAGTGACAAAATAAGGAGTCCTTAATGCATGCTGATCCTCTATTTCGCTATTAAAGAATGCATTATTCAAGAGTAGTTAACTGTCTCATGAACTGTTAAAATGCAAATCCTTTCCATGTGCTCACATGTGCATTCCAGACAGAGCTAGTAGAGAGAGTGAGACGGCGGGGGGGGGGGGGGGGGGGGAGAATGTGTGTGCATGGTAAAATCCACACAACATAAAATTCGCCATGTTAACCACTTTAAAATGTACAATTCAGTGGCATTTAGTACATTCACAAGGCTGTGCAGCCATTCTGACTATCTGGTCCCAAAACTATTATTTTATAAGATAAATTGTAACCTATTCAAGGCATGTTCAATTGATTCTCTTGGGTTTTTTAAGCAGGCAACCAAACTGAAAATAAGAATTTTGTCTCTTCCTTTCCAATATTTATACATTTTTGTCCTTTCTTGCCTGGTAGTACTCGCTAATGTTGAACAGCTGCAGTAATAGTATATAGTTCACTTTCCCAAACATTTAATTTTGCAATATTTCAGTCTGCATAAAAGTTGCCAGAAGAGTACAATGAACACTCATTTATTGGTCAGCAAGATTCACTAATCATTAACACTTTGCCGTACTTGCCTCATGCTATAGATGGATAGACATGAACCATCTGAATCTGGACTGCAGACACCATGCTTCAGCCCTACAATACTCAGCATCTCTCTCTAAGAACAGACATTCTCCTAGATAACTATAATACACTAATCAGCACTCAAGAAATTTATTATCAGTACAATACTATTACGTAAGATAAAATTCATATTGAAATTTCCCCCAACTTCTCAAATGTGCTTTATAAGTTTTTTCCTCTCTGCAAGCCAGGACTGAAACCAAGGCTCACACATTACATTTACATTTGTCACATTTTCTTAGTTTCCTTATAAACCAATTCTACCACCTTTTTCTGCCTTTCTTGAAACTAAACTTTTAAAAGATACAGATTTATTTCACAGATTGCTTCAAATTTGGATTTGTCTGACCACTTCATGATGAGATTCAGGTTAAACATTTTTGACAGAAATACTAATAAGTAGAGAAAGAATTTTAACTACAGAACAATGCATTTTATACTTACAGGCCTATTCATATTTTCTTTCTTTGTGCCAGTCTTAGTAAGTGTTTTTCTGAGTATTTACCTGTTTCATCTAAATTTTCTAATTTCCTCTATAAAGTTTTAAAATATCTTTTTTTTTTTTTTTTTGAGGAAGATTAGCCCTGAGCTAACATCTGCCGCCAATCCCCCTCCTTTCGCTGAGGAAGGCTGGCCCTGAGCTAACATCCGCGCCCATCCTCCTCTACTTTATATGTGGGACACCTGCCACAGCATGGCTTAACAAGAAGTGCCATGTCTGCGCCCAGGATCCGAACCAGTGAACCCCAGGCCGCCGAAGCGGAACGTGCACAGTTAACCACTGCGCCACCGGGCCAGCCCCCCAAAAATACCCTCTTTTCAAAGTCTGAAGGGTTTATAGTGGTGCCCCTTTTTCAGATTTGATAATGGTTATTTGTGACATTTCCTTTTTGTTCTTTGATTAATCTCAGTCATATACCAACATTTTCAGTCTTTCAAAGAACTTTTGCCTTTGCTGATCCTCTCTACTGCTATGCTTATTTTTTCTATCCTTAATTTCTGTACTTCCTAACTTCCTCCTTCTCTGTTGTTTCTTGGTATTTTTCTAACTTCCTAAGAAATATATTTGATCACTGAATTTCAGTCTTTCTTTTTTAATATACGCAATGAGGGCTACAAATTCCCCTTTCAGTACAGCTTCAGCTGTGTATTAATTATACTACTGTGTAACAAATTATCCCAAAATTTAGCTACAAAAACAATAAACACTCATCATCTCAGTCTCCAAGGGTTAAGAATTCAGAAACAGCTTAGGTGGGTGGTTCTGGCTCAGGGTCTCAGGAGGTTGCAGTCAAAATCAGGTTGGGCTTAACTGGGGATGGAGGACCTGCTTCCAAAACGGCTGACTCACACAGCTATATTAGAGACTTCAGTTATTTGCTATGAAGACCTTTCCATAGGGCTGCTTGAGTGTCCTATCAACATGAGAGCTGGCTTCCCTTAAGACAAGTGATTCAAGACACTAAGACAGAAGCTTCCATGTGTTCCACTATCTAGCACCGGAAGTCACACTACACCACTTTCCCAACACCCCACAGGTTACACAAGTCAACCCTATTCAACATGGGGACTACCAAGGGGTGTGAGTACCAGGAAGCAAGAATCACTGGGCACCATCTTGGTGGCTGGTTACCAAACTCTATGTCCCACAAGTTATAATATACAATATTTTCATTATTAATCAGTTCAAAATATTTGCTAATTTTTACCGTGATTTCTTCTTTGATGCATGGGTATTTAAAAGTATACTGCTTGGGGCCAGCCCAGTGGCGCAGCAGTTAAGTTCGCACGTTCCACTTCAGCAGCCCAGGGTTCACTGGTTTGGATCCCAGGACCTATGCACCACTTGTCAAGCCATGCTGTGGCAGGTGTCCCACACATACAATAGAGGAAGATGAGCATAGATGTTAGCTCAGGGCTAGTCTTCCTCAGCAAAAAAAAAAAAAAAAAAAAAAAACCCGAAAAAAAAAGGGGAAGGACTGGCAGCAGACGTTAGCTCAGGGCTAATTCTCCTCAAAAGAAAAAAAGGACATTGCTTAATTTAAAAAGTGAGGATTGGGGCTGGCCCCCTGGCCAAGTGGTTAAGTTCGCGCACTCTGCTTCGGTGGCCCAGGGTTTTGCCAGTCTGGATCCTGGGTGCAGACATGGCACCGCTCATCAGGCCATGCTGAGGAGGCATCCCACATGCCACAACCAGAAGGACCCACAACTAAAAATATACAACTATGTACGAGGGGGTTTTGGGGAGAAAAAGGAAAAATAAAATCTTTAAAAATAAGAAAAAATAAAAAAATAAAAAGTGAGGACTGTTCTATTAATTCTGTTAGTAATTTCTGGCTTAAATGCACTATTGTCACAGACTATACTTAGGATTACCTCAGTATTTTCAAATCTGTTGAGAACTTGCTTTCAGGTTTGAAATGTTGACAATATTTACATAATAGACATCCCACTTATGACTGAAAAGAAACGATGCAAATATTATAGGCAATGTTCTAATGTATCATCCAGGTCAAGTTTATTATTTATATTGTTCAAACCTACATTCTTAATGATATAGTTTGTTCTTTTACAGTTACTGAGAGACACAGAGGTGTGAAATCTCCCATTACGATTACGGAGGTCTTTTTTTCCTCATAGGTTCTATTTTTGCTTTATGTATCCTGAGTCTGTGTTACTGAACAGATAAAAATTTAGAACTCGTCTTCCTGTCTAATGAAACCTTTTATCATTATAAATTGTCCCTCTTTATCTCTAAAAATATTATTTGCCTTAAAGCCTATTTAATATTACTGTACCAGCACTAGTCTGCTTATGGTTACATGTTTGCCAAACTTTTTCTATCCTTTACTCTCAGCCTCCCTATACACTTATATTGAAGGAGGGGCTTTGTTTAGTAATTATGTCCAAATTCTTTGTCTCTCATTTGGACCATTCAATGCATTTCCAAATAATACGATTATACTGCCTTTTAATGACTCCTACTATCATCTTAGGACTTTCCCACATTTCTTTTTCTCTCCTTGCCTTTTCAATTTTTTTCACTTTTCCGTATGTCCCCCTCCATTAGCTTGGTAATTATGCATTCTCTTGCTAGTCTTTTAGCTGTTCTTTTAGAGATTACAAAATGTATCTTCGTCTTATTAAAAGTCTAATGTAAATTTATATTTTTCAGTTCTTGAATAATGCAAAGATCTTAGAATAAAGTTACCTCCTCCTGATATACAAGCTATTATTACTATTTGTTATTTTAATTCCATATATATTTTAAAACTCCTAAGATACTAAACCTGTATATAGTCAATGTTTATTTCCAATTATCCACATACTTCTTTTTAATTCTTGCATCTCCAAATCCGGGATCCCATCCCTTCTCTGCCTCAAAAATGCTATTTAGAATTCTCCTTAGTGCTGATCCATTGGTAAAAAATTCTCACTTTGTCTGAAAATGTGTTTACTGCACTTCAATGATATTTTGAACAGGTTCAGAATTCTTGACTGGCAGTTGTTTTCTATTATCACTGTAAAAAGATTACTCCTTTGTCTATCAAGTTCCATTACTTCTACTGAGAAGCCAGCCGTCAGTCTTAAGACTTCTTTATTTTTCCCTCTGGCTACTTGAAGATTTCTCCTTATCTTCGGTTTTAAGTTTTATTGTGATGTTCAGCAGTTGTAGTTTTCTGTACACTTATTCTGCTCAGGGTCCTTACTGTTTCTTCAATCTGTGGCTTTATTTCTTCAGTGAATTAAGCAAAATTCTCAGCTATTATCACTTCAAGTCTAGCTTTTGCTTCATTCTCTTCTCTTCTTCAGGAATTCCAATTACACGCATGGCATATATGTATGTATACTCATGTGGTATCTTTCCAGTATATCCTAACTATCTCTTAAAACTCTTTTCTGTATAATCCAACCTTTATCCCTCTGTGCTTCAATCTATTTTCTTCTGACGTCACTTTATTAATTGTCTCTGACTTCTCCAGTGGTATCTAATCTGCTGTTAAAACCATGGGCTGAATTCTAAATTCTATTTCAATTTTAGAATTTCCTTTTTACTAACTTTCAGTTCTCTGTTGCAATTTTTTCCATTTCTTTTAATTAGCTGAACTTATGTGTAGATAACTCCCAAGATATATCCTCCCTAACCGTAAAAGTCTGTCAAAAGTTCTGCTAAGCTTCTCAGCCACCTCTTATGTGGAACTGACAAATGCCTTCAAAACTCAAGGCTCCTATCTCTGGACCTTCCTCATCTACTGTATCTTGGCTCCACAATTCCTCATTATATTAGTACCTCAGGTATTTTTCACCTTTGTCCAGCTTTTATAGTTGTTGTTAAAAAGGTTAGTCCAAGCCAGCTACTCATTATGTCTTTCATTCCTGAGGAATGTTCACTTGCTACTCTTTTATTTAAACAAAAGGTTCTACTTCTGGTTGAACCTGGCTATGTCTAATACTAACATTCTTAAGAAAGTAAGTATTAAGCGACATTATATAATGCTACCCTTGAGAAAGGTATATTCTAAAATATTGACAGTGATTATTTCTAGAGGGTAAGATTATGGAGGTTTTTTAATTTTCTTATTTGCTATTAACTACTGTATAATTTTTCTGCAAATACTACTACTTGTACTTTTTTTATGAATTAAAAAAACCTTTACTAAAATTAAAAATGGTTTCTATATGCCAGTAACAAGGTAAAGAACAGGAAACAGAATAATTAAAATCATGCATTTGTTTGACTTCGAAATTCAAAGCAACCACTAACAAAGCACAGATGTACCTTCTGATGTATAAAAACTTACTACCACCCAAATAGATTTTTCAGATATATTTAGTAAATGGTAATCACGTGTAGGCTCCCATTACCTAAAAGAATGGGTTTCAGGGAAGACCAGAGCTCCACTTGCATGCTGAAGAACTCCCGAATGGTTTAAAGACAGACACCCTCACAAAGTATAAGTTTTCTTATTTGCTGCTATACCTGTAAGTTTATTATCAAATAAAATGTCAACTGTGGAACACAGCTCGGATGTGAATTAATTTCAAACTATGAAACCTTCCAGAGAACAACATACCCTTTGCCTAAAAACAAACAAGGAAACCAAAAATCTTGCTTAACTTTCAGAATAAAAGACAATCCCAACTATAACTGTCTTCCTTCAAAAATAAGTCTGCAAACTCTATTCTTCAAGAATACTGACCAGAAGAGTTGAAAAAAGCCACTTTTATCACAGAACTTCATACCAAATCTATTTAGAGACCATTTCACATACACCCTGCGTAAATTCACTTAAGAAAATGGAACCACTCTCACAGTTTTAACCAAACTCAAATTGGAGGCACCACTGTGTCTTAAAAAGCTTTACAAATCATTATCTCCTAACAAAAGGTGATTTTCAAAAAACTGCCTGACTGGCACCATTTTCAGTCCTTAATAAACTAATGGATCTAAGGCAGTGATCATCAATGCCTACTACCGAGAGACCACCAGACATTTTACGCCGGGAAGAGCATACACCTCAAGGTAATCAAGCCTCTAGATCAGTGACCTCGAAATTGTGGTCCCTGGAGCAGCAGCAGCAGAACCTGGGAAACTTGTTCTAAACACAAATTCTCAGGGCCCACCTCCACCATTCTGAATCGGAACCTTTGGCTGCAGGGCCTAGCAACCTGTGCTTTAAACAAGGCCTCAAAGTGATTCTCATGCACATTAAATACAACTAGCGCTCTGGATCCAATAACCAATTTACAGGAAACGCGGAGGAACATGTTAATCTACTCCACAAAGACGGAAATGGTAACATCCAAACTGTCGGAACTCCACAGATAAACAACTCAATTCCTTCCACAAACAAACTTCAAGGTGATTTTTTTTTTAAATTGGGCAAAGGGGTGCAATTTGTTTTAAGCTTCTTTTAATCTAGAGCAACCAAGTGTAAGGTGTAGATTTTGTCTGTTTCCTAATTCAAACAACCTAAATAAAATAATGCTATTTATGAGACAATTAGAAATTTGAACATCAAGAAGTATAACATCACATTTTGGTTGTGTTTTTTAAAAAAAGAATCCTTATCTTTTAAAAAGACATACTATATGAAATCTATGATTTGCTTTAGGTACAAGGTGAAGTGGTTGAGGAAGAACTGGCCACGGGTTGATGGTCATACAAGGGTTTATTATATACTATTCTGTTCACTTTGTATATGTTCAAAATTATCCTCCACAATAAAGTGAAAAAAAATTTTTAATATATTTCAGGAAATTTAATCAACTTACCAAAATCCACAAGTTTTAAAGTAGAAAAATTGTTAGCCTATCACCAGTTTGTAACTGACACTCATTCAGTTCGGCCATAAACTTAAAGGAAGTAATAAGACTTCCACCAAGACTTCATATAAAGCTCTAAGTGCATTCGACATTTATTACGGCACCCTTCCAAGGTTCATGGAAGTATGATTAATTATATTTTCTCTTGATTATTAAATTTAAAATACATCATATAGTTACTAAGCATCTTACTATTTCTCATCTCCAAAGAGAAAAGCGTTTTAAAGGAAAATGAGATAATACACAAACATGCACACTAAAGCTAGTTTACCTGTAAAGACGTAATGGATCCCGTGTGTCCTTGGAGCACAGCAACTGGGGCACAAGTTCTCAAGCACCACACTCTAATTATTTTATCACAGCTCCCTGCAGCAATCATTGTATTTTCATAGTTCACTGCCATATCTGAAATTTCTGCAGAATGACCTCTTAATGTAGACAATAAGCGACCATTGTGTGTCGACCAAATCTTCACCAAACAATCATCTGAACCCTAAAAAAAGAAATACACCCAAAAATAAACGTTAATTCAGCAACTCTTCTATATCATTTAAAAGAATACTATTTACATGTCACTCAGATTAAGTATCTGTAACAACTCCTCTCTTTCCAACCATAGAATACTCTGTAAATCATGAATCTTACGGTCAGAACACTTTTGAAATAATAGCTTTTTTTTGAAATCACATGTCAGATACTGTGAAATTTTCATTTCTATGAATTAGAACACAGTATAAATACTATTTTTCCAAAATTCTCTTCCAAGTCACAGTCCAACTAAAATTCATGGCTCACCTATGTCAATGTGCAATGGTTAAATGTCAGGTTAGTGTACATGAAGCTAAATAATTTATGAGTGTTAAGACAGATATATATCTCACAGGCTAAGAAACAAGAGTAAGTGGTAATCCCAAAACCAGCTACAAAATAATAGGACTAGCACCCTCATTTTAAATAACCAGAGTCTCAAATTTATAGTACCAGTAAGCATCCATCCATTCAGCAAATATATGAGTATTTATTTTGAATCTCACAACTGAAAAATTAAACTTCTTACCCATCCTATTTTTCCCTTAAAACATTAAAATGGTAAATTACCATTTTAGTTTTATAATATATATAGTTTTATAATAATTATAAAATATTTCAGTGTTCAAGTAATCAATCAATTTCCCTGGATCAGTGGCTAATTACTGTGAATATGAATCACCTGTAGAGATCTGGATTTTTGCGGGGATTTTTTTGATTTATTTTTGGTTAATACACATATATAAATTAACCTAATTCAGCAGGTCTAGAATGGACTGGAGAAGAAGTATTAGGCATGCATATTTTTAAGCATCCTTGATGATCATGCCCAAGAAGCACTCCTGTAAACCAACATCTCACAAACCCACACAAGGCCTGACAATCTGCATTTGAATCACCTGGGATACTTAATAAACATGCAAATTCATGGGCCCCACACTGGACCTACTGAGTCAAAACTCCTGAGAATGGGAAACATAGAATCTACATGTTTTGTAAGATTTCTTAAATGATTCTGATGCACGCTGAAGTGCTCCAGATGATATCAAATTGAGTTTAAAATATTAACTCACTGTAAAGATTCTATGTCCTGTCCTATCAAATGCTACACAGTAAACAGCTGACAGATGTCCGAGAATCCTTCTGTGCATTTTTATATGCTGATACATAGTTCCTGGAAATGCTGTGCTAAAAGTGGAACACCCTGTGAGTTGTTTTCCTCGATGTATCTCCACTAGGAAATAAAAACAACGAAAATGGTTAAGGGGGAGTCAATACGTAAAACATTAAGAAAAACTCCGAAACAATTTCTAGAGGGTCACAAGATCAATATTTGAGAAATCATGGAACACAAACTTTTTCCCAATTTTATTCCACTATAGTCACTAGTACAGACTTCTTATTACAACAAGATTGGTTTTCACTACTTTTTATTACTTTTAGTAATTATTTTGGGAAAACAAATCTGAAAATTGATACTTGTTACTAACGAAACAACAAACACTACTAGTATTTCCTTTTAAATTTTAATATAGCAGTTACAAAGTTGGTCAAGAAATTAAAAGAATGGTTTGGGTATCTAAAAGGCCAACCTCACTTACCAAGATTGGGTGGGGAACCATAATTCACCGGCATTTCAGGAGGTCTTCCTCTATGAAGAGCAGCAAAGGCAGAGCCCTTCCAAACTGTGTGCCTGCAGTCTTTAAAATGAATTTTAGATACACATAAAATCTTGAAAGTTAACCCCAAGAAAGATTTTATAGAATACTTACGTATATTGTAATAAACTGTTTATTCAAAGTTTTACCAACTAATATACTTTAACAGAAAAGCCCTAGAGGTTTATTAGACTATTTTCTGAAGGAAAAAAAAAAATTAAGACATCTCAGATACAACAACAACTAACATTTGAGTAGCACTTTACAATTTACAAAGTGCTTTCAACATACATTATCTCATTGAATCCTCACAACAACCCTGTGAGGTAGGTATTATCGCCAATTTACAAGAGAGGTAACTGAGGCTCAAAGGTTCCAGGGACCTTTAAAGAGATCCACTGCAAATGATTACTCAAGATGGACCATAAAACCAGATTTTTAACTCAAGTCTCATTCAATGTCAAGTTAAGTTTTTATTTTTCAATGCAGAATTATACCATACAATATTAGTGATAAAAGCTCTTAATCACAACTGAGCCAACTTTCCAAAATTGGAAATTTTTATAAGGAAAACTTTAATTTCTTTGATTTATATGAAAACCCTTGACTTAACTATTTAAATGTTACTGAGTTTTAAAATTAATTTTGGCCAATATTACCATGACTTCAATCTCCTCTGGAAGTACTGAGGAAATTAAATGGCTTTCCTCTTGTTTTAGGATCATAAATAATCCTTTACACAAGAGCACATACATAGGATCTGTTGAGTCTGAACACTAATTCTTAAGTCCCATCCTTCTTTGACCTACCAGCAAATATACTAAGAAAAATTATCTGCCCCCCTCTATAGGAGACAGCAGCAGAACACAGATTATGCTGTGCTACAAATTAGCTTCTTCATAACTTGAAAGAGGAAGGGAAGGAAGGCATCATACTAAACCTCTACTGAGCCTCGGGTGCCCCAAACTAACAGGCATATTATGTTTTACATGAATGAATTCATTACCACTATCATGATCAAAGAGCAGTTACAAGGCATCCTCTCGTGGAACTAGTACAAAACAAACAGAGAAATATGGTCCCTACCCTAGGGCAGCTTGCTGAAGTCTCTTCTAAGGTCTGCCAGTTTTTAAGCAGTGCTCATCACAAAACGACATTGAGCTTGACACAAGTAAAGAAAACAGAGGAAAACAGGCTACCCAGGCAACTACTATAGAACAACCTAAAACAGAATAATTACAAGGTGAATAGGGACACAAAAGAAGGAAGAATATGAACAGTTTCCTGATACAAGCCACAGTGTGGCATGGCCATATAGCACTAAGAAACAACTAAAGCTGACAAACCAGTCTGGCATGGAACCAAGAGGGAGGCTTGTTCTTTCTCAGTCAAGCTTTATACTGGTGGTACGTCTAAGAGGCAGCATCACATCAACAAATCTTATAAATAATCACGAGGGATGAACTTGACGTATGCTCAGGATCAGAAGAGCCAACATTCTTGCCATTAGCAGTTAAGCCACGTTGTATACACAGATCATATCACATACATATACTTAGTCTAAGTGATTTATACCAAGCTAACAGAAAGAGAACAGCAATTCCAAACATTTCACTACCACATAACTTCGCAAAAAAATTAAATTGGTGAAAAAAGAACCATGCAATTATACATTTTTGGTGCTTGTTTTCAAATAGCTACCAAATTTAGAAAATCACTTCCCCTTATAACAAAGGGCTTTCAGAACCTAAATATCAAATGAAATACTTCTGGCATTTAAAGAGTTTATTAGACACATACAATTACATTCAATGAAGTTATAAGTGAGCTACAAAATGGAAAATTAAAAACTCACATTGATAAAACCTCAAACACATCTCAATAAATTCAAGCTTTTTAGCTTAACATCTATACCTTTATCATTTTTTTAAATGCAGAAGGACCCATTAAACACTTATGTAATAAAATTCAATGTCTACGCTAAATGCAGAGAATTTTATAGTCCACAGCATGGTTTATAGTTACATATCACCTTTCTTCCACAATGCTTACATAACTTCACAATTATAATAATTATTAAGCTAGTAATACAAAGCAGAACACTTCTTCAAATTAAGGTACCTTTTGCTGTACGTAGCAAAGACTGCCTTCCTGCACCAAGTAAAGAAGTGACTCTTGAAATACTGGGTGGAATTTCCTTATCCAACATGGGACCGATGCGCTGGCAGATTTGCAACAGATGATCAGGAGCCACATGCTTATTGGACAAGACCTGATTGGAGAGCAAGTTTTAAAAATAACATTGTTTAAAATAGTATCAAAAATATTAAATACTTGGGGATAAGTCTGACAAAACGTGCAAAACACGTACAATTAAAATTATGAAACATTGCTGAGAGAAATTTAATAAGACCTAAATAAACAGTAAACTGATCTATAGATTCAAAGCCATCTCAATCAAAATCCCAGCAGGCTTTTTTTATAGAAATTGACAATTTTTTTCTAAAATTCATAAGCAAATGCAAATGACCTGGAAAAGCCAAAGTAGCTTTGAAAAAGAACAAAGTCAAGAGCTAACAAAACCTAATTTCAGGACCTGTTACATAACGACAACTGATTTTTGACAAAGGTGCAAAAGAGAAAAGATGACCTTTTCAACAAATGGTGCCAAAACAACTGGATATCCATTTGCCAAAGGAAAAATAAATTAACTTTGATCCATACATCGCACCATAAACAAAAATTACCTCAATGCAGATCATAGATCTAAATGTATAATCTAAAACCATAAAACTTTTTATAAAAGAAAACACTGGACAAAATTTTCATGACCTGAAGTTAGGCCAAGATTTCTAACATGACAATAAAAGCACAATCCACAAAAGAACAAATGAATAAATTGGACTTGATCAGGGGGCCAGCCCGGTGGCAGAGCAGTTAAGTTCGCACGTTCTGCTTCTCGGTGGCCCAGGGTTCACCACTTTGGATCAAGGGTGCAGACATGGCACCGCTTGGCACGCCATGCTGTGGCAGGCGTCCCACATATAAAGCAGAGGAAGATGGGCATGGATGTTAGCTCAGGGCCGGTCTTCCTCAGCAAAAAGAGGAGGATTGGCAGCAGTTAGCTCAGGGTTGAGCTTCCTCAAAAAACTAAATAAATAAAAATTAAAAAAATTAAAAAAATAAATTGGACTTGATCAAAACTAAGAACTTCTGTTTTTTCAAAACAGAATGAAAAGACAACCCACAGACTGAAAGAAAATACTTGCAGAGTATGTACCTGATAAAGGACTTGTACCCAGAATATATATAAAGAACTCTCAAAACAATAAAAAAAAAAATCTAACTGATTCTGGCCCAGTGGCATAGAGGTTAGGTTTGTGCACTCTGCTTTGGTGGACCAGGTTGTGCAGGTTTGGATCCCAGGCATGGACCTACACATCACTCATCGAACCATGCTAGCAGGCGTCCCACATACAAAATAGAGGAAGACTGGCACAGATGTTAGCTCAGGGCCCATCTTCCTCATCAAAAAAAAGAAAAAATGTAATTTTTAAAAATAGGCAAAAGATTTGAACAGACACTTCACCAAAGAAGATAAACAAATGGCAAACAAACGCATGAAAGGATGATCAACATCACTGGTAACTGGTGAAATACAAATTAAAACCATAGTATCACTACACACCTATTAGAATGGTTAAAATTAAAAAGACTGACCAGACCAAAATTGGCAAGAATGTGGAGAAACTGCTGGTGGGGACATACAGCACAACCACTTCAGAAAACAGCCAGGCAATTTCCTTAATACATACATCTACCATATTATCCAGCTATTCTACTCCTAGGTATTTACCCAAGAATGAAAGCCTATGTTCATATAAAGGCTTATTCTGAATGTTCTCAAACAGGTTCCTTTTTAAAAGCTCAAAAGCGGACACAATCCAAATGTCCATTAAAAGATGAATGAATACAGACTAATGTATATCTGCACAGTGGAATACTATTCAGCAATGAAAAGAAACAAACTATTAATAACACAATGACAAGGATGAATCTCAAAATAATTATGCTGCAAGAAGCCAAAAGAAAGAGTACAGCACTGTATAACTGCATTTATATAAAACTCCAGAAAATACAACCTAATATACAGCTACAAAGAGCAGATGAGAAGTTGCTGGAAGCAGGCGGAGAAGCAGGAGGAATCACAAAGGGGAAGAGGAAACTTTGCTCACTCTCTTCATTGTGGTGATGGGTTCATGGGTATGACACATCCAGATTTATCAACTGGAATACTATCAATATGTGCAGTTTACTATATGTCAATTATAGCTCAAAAAATAAAACAAAAAGGGTAACGTGTAAGTGTCACTCATGAATATGTCCAATGTTACATTATATGAATCTACTTGGCATCAACTTTGATGCTGCATCCCTAGGGTTTCTCAACAGTGATGTTGCCAGCCTTTGAGGAAGGACAAAACATCACTGTACAGGACTATCCCCACTTGCAGGACATATGGTATCCCTGGTTCCCCTCCATTAATGCCAAGTACTCCCCTTGCCACTCTGACACCAACAATGCCCCACACATTTTCAAACTCCTGAGAAACGCTGCTCCAAAGAAAATTTACAACATGGTTCTAGATCTCACTTTTGGTTCTTAATCATGAATTCAAATAGAACATAAGCCTGGATTCAGTATAAGGTTTTTGTTTATAAGCCCTGATGACAGAAAAGGATAAACATACTATCTTCAGCTTTTCAACATGACTTACATTTCCCATCATGACAGACATTCCAAGGCAAAGCTCAAAAGATATATCAAAGCTCAGGAGACCTCAAGAGTATTTCTTAAAACTAATTAACACGCTGTGCTTCAAAGTGTCAGTATGTAAAAGGCCAGAAACTACTGTAGCTAATTAGCTCATCACAGGAAGGCTGAGGGAGACAGGAGAACTAGAAGGTAATTCCCATAGAACCAAGAAAATTATATATCTAAAAGCTTGTCAGTAATGCAAATCTGAAAACCAAAAGTCCCACTAACTTAACTGCACTGATCAACCTAAACCATATATATAAAAGGTTTAAATATTTAAGATAAAACGATGTTGGGCAACAGCAACATGGCTTCTGGAAAGCGGAAAATCACTCTTTCCTAATAGTTTTGAGAATTTCACTATTCGGGTGGATAGAGAACTTATAGTTACACTGACTTAAAGTTTTGAGGTTACACAACCAAGCCTAGGTAGAAATGGAGACTTGTTTTTGAAGATCAGATATAAAAGCTATGGATAAAAAGAATTTCTCTAGATAGAAACGGTATGGATAGGAAATTTTAAACAGAATGTTTACCAGTGCTACACATATTTTCTCTCTCAAATGATCTGAAAGAACTTTACAAACATGCAGATTCTAGGGCCCAGCCTGATGGCGCAGCAGTTAAGTGCGCACATTCTGCTTCAGCGGCCCAGGGTTCGCCAGCTGGGATCTCAGGTGCAGACATGGCACCGCTAGGCAAGCCATGCTGTGGCAGGTGTCCCACATATAAAGTGGAGGAAGATGGGCATGGATATTAGCTCAGGGCCAGTCTTCCTCAGTAAAAAGAGGAGGATTGGCAGATGTTAGCTCAGGGCTAATCTTCCTCAAAAAAGAAAAATTTGAAAAAATAATAAAATAGTAAGAGGCTTCAACACAGGCAAGTATATTTAGGAAAAGTCCAGATATTATAGGAACATGGATTCCATGCAGAAAATCCCATGAATTTTCTCATAAAGAGAATTACAGATTCATTGCATTTCTAAGGATTCTAACATAACTAACAAATATGGGGATAGGAGAGGTAATTCTAGTTTTGTACAAAATAAGGTACACCTGGAAAATAATGTGGTTCTAAGTCTCAATATAGCAACAAAAAAAGTCAACAGAAAAATGGCTCTGGATTATTGAAAATTAACAGCATAGTGACCAGTAAGTACTGTTCCTTCAGCATTTTCAAGTCCTAGACAGGAATATTAGTAACAGTCTCTATCAGCAACTTCAATGATATACAAGGTCCTCAGGAATCAGGCCAGACTGAAGTTGCTCCAACAGTCAATCTAACATCTTGTTTTTTTGTGGCCATATTAAATGTCAGAAAGTTTATCAGCTAAAATCCTAGGTTCACTCTATTACTATTGCCAAACACTGCTGTGAGCCTCTTCAAGAAGAGGGTAGCAGTTACAGAAAGTGGTAAGGCGGCTTTATATAACCTAATTGGAAAGTTATAGGAGAAAGCAGCTTTTTCTGTAAAGGTTGGGGTGCTGTAATCTAGTCAGGCTCTAGAATGAATATTTAATATCTTTAATATATACATATCTGACCCGTAGCTTTCTCTCAAATTATTTTAAACTACATCTAGAAACCCTGCAATGGGAAAACATACAAGTAAACTATCATATCATATAACAATTCCTATAGAATGAGAAGCACAGTGTGACAGAGAGCCCATTTATACAAAATAAAAAATTTGGTGTCTTCCTTGCTTAAGTAACTCCCCTCAGCTTCTGATGAGATGAATGTTCTTGGCCTCTTTTCTAAGTTTTATCAAGGAGTGAAAGTTTAATAGTCAATGGCAGGATAAATATTCCTATAGCAGTAAGAGGGGGAAAAAAGCTTGACATTCAGTTTATACAAAAGGACCTAGGCAGACAAATGTTCTAGTGTTGGTGTAAACATTCTTCATTTAAAAGTATTTTGGTGGAGTTCAGGAGCTATGTCACAAAAGAGCTTGATACTATAAAGAAGAACCAATTAGAAATACTGGAGATGAAGAACACAATGGAGGAGATTAAGAAAAATCTGGACTCTCTGAACAGTAGGGTCGATAATATGGAAGACAGAATTAGCAATTTGGAGGATAGGAATATAGAAATGTCGCAGACAGAGGAGGAGAGAGAACTAAGACTAAAAAGAAATGAAGAAATTCTCCCAGAATTATCTGACTCAATTAGGAGATGCAACATAAGGGTTATAGGTATACCAGAGAGAGAAGAGAAGGAGAAGGGGGCAGAAGGCCTGTTCAAAGAAATAATGGCTGAGAACTTCCCAAACTTGGGAAGAGAGATGGAACTTCATGTGACAGAAGCCAATAGATCTCCAAATTTTATTAACGCAAGAAGACCAACCCCAAGGCATATAGTAGTGAAGCTAGCAAAAGTCAACGACAAAGAGAAAATACTAAGGGCAGCCAGGCAGAAGAAAATAACTTACAAAGGAACCCCCATAAGGCTATCAGCAGATTTCTCAGGAGATTTGTTACAGGCTAGAAGAGATTGGAATGAAATACGAAATATTCAAAACTCTGAAGGACAAAAACCTGCAGCCAAGAATACTCTACCCAGCGAAAATATCCTTCAAATACAATGGAGAAATAAAAACTTTCCCAGATAAACAAAAGTTAAGGGAGTTCATTGCCACAAAACCTCCTCTTCAAGAAATGCTCAGGAAGTACCTCATACCTGAAAAATCAAAAAAAGGAAAGGGGTTACAAAATCCAGAACAAAGGAGATAAGCAGAAGGACAATAACAGAAAGTAGCAGCTCTCCATCAGAACAGGTTAGCAAAAGTTAAATAAAACATTAAAGATAAACGGAATGGAAACACCAAGAATAAATATAACCTAGTCATTTTAACCACAAACTCACAACACAAAAAAGAAGAGAAAAAAAAAAAATCTGACAATAACAACCTAGAAGGGAAGAGAAAAGGGATGGAACATTTTAATTTAAGGAAATAAGAGGCTATCAGAAAAAGGACTATCTCATCTACGAGATGTGTTATACAAACCACCTGGTAACCACTAAACAAACAACAAGAATAAAGACACAAATTACAAATAAGAAGAAAGCCAATACAGAAATTTACCTACTTGAATTAGGAATCCTAAAATCATGGGACGAGAAACTAAGGAAATGCAAAAGAACGGGAAAACAAGTGATAAAATGGCAGCGGTAGGCCCCTACATTTCAATAATCACTCTAAATGTAAATGGATTGAACTCTCCAATCAAAAGACACAGAGTAGCAGGATGGATCAAAGAACAAGATCCAACAATATGCTGCCTCCAGGAAACACACCTCAGCCCCAAAGACAAACAGAGACTCAAAGTGAAGGGACGGAAGACAATACTCCAAGCTAATAATGAATAAAAGAAAGCAGGCGTTACCATACTTATATCAAACAAAAGTAGACTTCAAAGCAAAACAGATAAAGAAAGACAAAGAGGGGCAGGATATAATGATAAAAGGGAGACTCCACCAAGATGACATAACACTTATAAATATATATGCACCCAACACAGGAGCACCAAAATTTGTAAAGAAACTATTAACAAAACTAAAAGGAGACATCAACAACAATACAATAATAGTAGGGGACCTCAACACCCCATTAACACCAATGGATGGATCATCCAGACAGAAAATCAACAGGGAAATTATAGAATTAAATGAAAAATTAGACCAGATGGACTTAATATATATAGAACACTTCATCCAAAAACAGGTTACACATTCTTCTCAGGCACTCATGGAACATTCTCAAGGACAGACCATATCTTGGGAAACAAAGCAAGCATCAGTAAGTTCAAGAGGGTTGAAATAATATCGAGCATCTTTTCGGATCATAATGCTATGAAACTAGAAATCAACTACAAGAATAAAGCTGGGGAAGGGCCAAAAACGTGGAGACTAAACAACATGCTACTGAATAAACAATGGATTATTGAAGAAATTAAAGAAGCAATCAAATATTATCTGGAGACAAATGAAAATGAAAACACACCATACCAACTTATTTGGTACGCAGCAAAGGCAGTCCTAAGAGGGAAATTCATTGTAATACAGGCTCACCTCAATAAGCAAGAAAAATCTTACATAAACAACCTCAAACAACACCTAACAGAAGTAGAAAAAGAAGAACAAACACAGCCCAAAGTCAGTAGAAGGAGGGAAATAATAAAAATTAGAGCAGAAATAAACGCTAGTGAAACAAAAAAGACAGTAGAAAGGATCAATGAAACAAAGAGTTGGTTCTTTGAAACAATTAACAAAATCGATAAACCCTTAGCCAGACTAAGAAAAAAAGAGAGATGTCTCAAATAAATAAAACTAGAAATGAGAGAGGAGAAATCACAACCAGATACCGAAGAAATACAAAGGATCATAAGAGAATACTATGAAAAACTATATGCCAACAAATTGAACAACCTAGAAGAAATGGATAAATTCCTAGACTCATACAACCTCCCCAAAGTGAATCAGGAAGAAATAGAAAATCTGAATAGACCAATCACAAGTAAAGACATAGAAACAGTAATCAAAAACCTCCCCAAAAATAAGAGTCCAGGACCAGACGGCTTCTCTGGAGAATTCTACCAAACATTTAAAGAAGATTTAATACCTATCCTTCTCAAACTACTCCAGAAAATAGAGGAAGATGGAGCACTCCCTAATACATTCTATGAAGCCAACAGCACCCTGATCACCAAACCTGACAAGGACAACACAAAGAAGGAAAACTACAGGCCAATATCACTGATGAACATAGATGCAAAAATCCTCAACAAAATTTTGGCAAACCGAATACAGCAATACATCAAAAACATTATACACCACGATCAAGTGGGATTTATACCAGGGACACAGGGATGTTCAACATCCCCAAGTCAATCAACGTGATTCACTACATTAACAAAATGAGAAATAAAAGTATTTTGGTGCCAGCCCAGTGGTGCAGCAGTTAAGTTCACATGTTCTGCTTCAGCAGCCCGGGGTTCGCCGGTTCAGATCATGGGTGAGGACAGGGCACTGCCTGGCAAAAGCCATGCTGTGGCAGGCGTCCCACATACAAAGTAGAGGAAGATGGGCACAGATGTTAGCTCAGGGCCAGCCTTCTTCAGCAAAAAGAGGAGGATTGGCAGCAGTTAGCTCAGGGCTAATCTTCCTCAAAAAAAAAAAGTATTTATTTTAATTCAGAAACATTAGTTTTAGCTTCCCAGAGCAGACAGTGATCACCTACCCAACAGCCATTACCTCCCCAGTTTGGCAGAACCTCACTTTTCCAGACTTCTTTATAACTAGGTCATATTACCTAGTTCTGGCCAATGAAACTGAGAAGAAACCTGCTGGGGCAGAGGAACATTCCTGGAAAAATTCTCCTCCCTAATAAAAGAGTCACAGGAAGAACGAACACTTCCCTCCTATCATTTCTAGGATAAGATGGTAAGAGCTCCAAGAGCCATCTAGCAACCACAAAACTGAAAGTTTGAGGGAAAAAAGCCAAAATGTCGAGACTGCCCATACAGAAAGACAAAGACTGAATCTTTCATGACACCGTTACATCACTGCAGCAATCCCAACAACAGCCTTGTAAAGCATCACTATCTATCTTTATCATTTCAGCCACTGCTTCTAAGCAAATGAAATATTCCATAAGCCTATTTTCACGTGCTATACAATCACACAAATCATAACAGCACGCCCACCAACCTGACTATCTGTAGGAAAGTCACCCGCCAACCATCCTGGTAAAGTGAGGCTTGCCTGGAAAATGCTATTAATGCTGACTCCAATACTAAGTGGGGTCATATCCCAAGTCAGCATTTCTATGCAATCTATTAGTATCATTTTCTTCCTCTGTTAGCAAAGGGTGAGCCCTATTTCCAGACTATAAAAGCTTTTCCAAATTACAAATTATTCAGAAGAAAAACAATCTAACATTTCTTATATTCTTGATAGGGAGGTTCTCCTATCATCAGATCACCTGAAAGGAATAAAATACAGAATGCAAAATTCTCAGCAGCTTTATCCATAAATCAGCTGACATCTGAAAAGAAAACACTGAACTTGAGATTTTTTTTGTTGTACCAAATCAAAATAACTGAATTTTATAAGCAGACTATAATCAAAATAAAACTCGTGCAAAGATTAATTAAAGTCTGGAATTAAAGTCTATCTGGAACTTAATGAAGAGTCAAATATTACGGGAAAAAGTCAAACTTTATGTTTCAAAAATCTTGTGAAACAATATGTATTACAAGAGACAAGCACACTTCAAAATGCACATATTTTAAACATGCTACAGCCTACAGAAGATATGAAATAGTAAAATACTTGATTAAATAATTTCAGCCACATGAACATAGTACAGACTGTAGATTTCAACATTAATGCAAAACATCTCCTAGACAGACTTAGTTCATCATTTCATCAAGAGATTTATCATACTCCAAACGACCAAAGGAAAGAGAACCTATTCATTTTAGTTCTATCTTTAAAACAATTCAGAAAACTCAATACAAACATAAAACAAGAGTTTACAAAAATGTTCTGCAAGAACTGTTAGGATCTTAAGATTACAAGAGTCCAACGAAAGCACTGTGCTTGATGCAGATTCAGGTTCAAGGGCTGAGTCCTGCAATGTCTGAAATAAGAAGTAAATACAATTCAAATCATTCAGAACATAAATATTATTTCCCAAATGAATAGGGAATTAAAAGCCAGAAAACACCCACAGGTACACAGGTATCAGTTCAAAGTATAGTTCAGAACTAATTCCTTAGCAGCTTAAAGCATAAGATTGTATATTTAATGACCACCCTAAAATGCTAAAGCTAAAATGCTAAGCAAAGAGAATGTGATAAAACATTTTTAATATATAATAAAACATATTATAAAAGTTCAATCATTAAAATAGTTCAGCCTGTCACAGGAACAGAAAAGAAAGTCCACAGATGAAAGTTAGCAAGAATTTAGTAAATGATAATGACCGAATTCTCTGTGGAGAAAGGAGAGATAAGGCAAACAGTATTTCCAAACTGACCGACAACTCTGAAAAGGCCAGATCCGTACCTCATACCAACAAAATGCTAACATAAACTCCATATAAAGGCCTTAAAAATAAATTATAAACAGACTAGGAAAACACACACGTGAATAGATACATAATATTTGCCTTTTATAATCTTCAAGTACAGAAGAGCTTTAAGGATAACCATAAAGGCAAAACAAAGATTAACAGATATAAAAAAATTAAAAATCCTAAACTTTTGTAAAAACAAAACCTCTGAACAAAACTAAAAAGCAAACTGGGAAAAAGAATTCTAACATGTGAGTCTAAAGAATAACCCAGATATATGGAGAATTCTTACAAAACGGTTAAGACAGACAGCAGTAAAAAAAGAAGTAAAAGATGTCAAACGGCAATTCAGAAAAGATGAATTAACAACAGCCAATAAACAAACTTCCTCAAAAAAATGTCCTAGGCATTTAACTGCAAGGTCAGAGGTTACAAAGGTTTTTAAGGCTAAAAGCAACCGCTCTTTCCTCTGATCTTCACATAACTGGCTTCCTTTGCATCCTTCAGGTCAAATGTTACCCAATAAACAAAAGTTTCCCTTGAGCATCCATCTAAAATAACCTGTACCTCGTAACCCTCTCTTCCCAATCCCGTCTAATTGGTATTCCAGTAACTTCTCGGCAGCTTGTGGTCAGTTTCACCCCTAGGGTGTAAACTCCATGAATACGGGAGCCTCATCCACCTCATCCACGCCAGTATCCTCGGAACTTTAAACATGGTAGGCATTCATTTACTGAATAAGTGCATCATGCATGAGTGAATGAATAAACAACACAAAGTGGGGCCTGCAGCCTGGATCTGCTCCGTATGAATATCACCTCATTCAAGTTACTTGTCTCCTCTGGTTTCATTTCAAAAGGAAAATCATGATACATTCAAGGTAACAGGGTTACTGAGAAAAGAAAATGAGATTATATAGGTTAAAGCTCTTAACTTCTGTGCAGTACTAGACAAAAAATGACTCAAACATTAGCTACTGATACTATTTCATCCATTAGATTGGCAAAGATTAAAAAGATTAACTGGGTAAGAAATCAGTCTCTCTCATTTTTGGTAGTTGAGTTTTAAACTGGCAGAGCTTAAAGAGAACAAATTTATAATAAACATTAAAAACAACCATTTTATTCAATAATTAAGTGTCTAGAAATTTATTACAAGTGACAATTATATAAGATATAGATAAATAAAAGCATAGATTTGTTGTTGTTAGTGCCATGAAGTCAATTCCAACTCCAAGCGACCCTGTGTATGGGAGGGCGGAACCCTGCCTGGTCTTTTTGCACCATCCTCTCACCTTCTGGTGCTCTAACAAACAATGTTCCACTGCTATTCATAGGGTTTTCACGGTCAATTTTTCCAGATGTGGGTGGCCAGGTCCTTCTTCCTAGTCTGTCTTACTGTGGAAGCTCCGCTGAAACCTGTCCTCCATGAATGACCCTACTGGTATTGGAAATCCTGGTGGCATAAACTTTCAGCATCACAGCAACACACAGTCACCAGAGTATGACAACTGACAGATAGATGGTGTGGTTCCCTGCCCGGGAAATGAACCCGGCCAGCAGCAGTGAGAGCAGGAATCTTAACTGTAGACCCCCACGGCAGACTAAATGCATAGATATATAGATCTTATTTTGATATCAATACAATCAGTAATAGAAAAAAACTGGAAACCAAATGTTCAACAAGCAAATCGTCAGACACAATTTTCCAGAGAAATGGAAAGGAACTCACAACATAATTTTTTTAAAGATCTTATTTTTGTTCGAGTATATGCACAAAAAATAAACACTTCTCACTGTAGAGACTTTTCTAGTTCCTCTTTGCTTTTGCATTTTCTAAATATTTCACACTGAACATAAGGACTTTTTATTTAACATTAGGACAATTTTTAGTCACAATTTACAGAGAAAAGATTAATGAATTAATTACATATAACTTGTTGGTTACATTCCTATAGAAAGGCCAGTATCAACATCTTCAAACATTTACTTATAAATATAGGCAAATTTTAAGACTTTAAATTGAGGCTGTCCCAACAAGTTCTCTCTCAAACAAAAGTCTCTCAATTTGGAATCCAGCCTCAAATATAGCAGTGATAATTTAACTAAAGGACACCAGAACAAAGTGAGTAAGGGACTCTCCTGGCCCACAGGAAATGTGACTGACAGTCCTAGCCCTACATCTAACTAGTTATGGAACTTTGGACAAGATACATTCTAAGACTTCGGATTCCACATTTGCAAAAATAACAATAGGTAATACTGTGCGCTTACAATGTACAAAGTACACTTCTATTTTAAGGTTTTGACTAATTCCTCATTACCTTAATAATAGCTAACATTTAATATAGTGATTACTATTTGACACTGTTCTAAGAACTTTATATACACTAACTTACCATACCTCCCAACTATCTTCATTTTAGAGATAAGAAAACACAGACAAAGGCATTAAATAACCTGCCCAGAACCAAAGAGCTAATAAACGGCAGAGCTAAAAATATAAACCCAGGCTGCCTAGTTCCGCAACTCTCCATCATCTCTGAATAACTGTAATCAGCTATACTGCATCTTAAAAATGGCAAGTAATGAGATAATGGAGCGTTTAAGAATTTTAGAGTCGAACTTGTCTCCAGAAGTTTTCTAAGCCACATATCTGCAAACTGATTAAAATATAGAGAATTTTTTTCTAAGCAGTTAGATTCTCACCTCCAAATCTCACTTACCCACCCCATTACAAACACTAAAATGAAAAGCCTCAGCCAAACTCTGAAGCAATACTGCAAACATAATTCATCCTACACTGCTACAGTCATTATATAATTTTAACACAAAAGTTTAGCGTTCAAAATGCGACTTCCCCATTTCTACATAAAAAAGGAAAGGAAGTCAACAATCACTGAAAGATTCTATTTTGTACATTCCTATGAAATGAATTTAGGAGCTTTAAAAAAAGGGATGTATAACGTTCATGTATCTCATGGCCATTCACTGCTAAACATTGTTCTAACTGACCTAAAATGAAGCACACATCTGACAGAGATTTTTAAGAAATCAAAGATGATAGAAAACATCATTTAATAACCAAACTGTTGATGACTGGATCTCAACAAAAAAATATCCTAAGCATTAAACAACACTAATTCTTTCAATAAATATCGAGAGGCTACTACGTGTCAGGAAGTACAATTTGGTATGCCCACAGGTAACTACAAACAGTTATATGTCCTACATAATTTTTAAAGGTTAAAAGTAATCATTTATTCCAACTATTAAAAGGAGATAATGTAAGAAACTATTACTCACTTTGACAATGAGAACAAGCTGGATTAGTTTAGAAATAATTTGTAAACCCATCAGAGCTGAGGAAACAAATCTAAATGAACTACACCCCAGAAACTGATGAGCCTTTCTGTAAACAGAAAAAAAAAGACTCACAGTTCCTTTCATCCCCAGCACAGAGGCAGAAGAACTGACCACAGAAAAAAAACAAGAAAAAACCTACCAAACTTTTCAACTTAACAGCCACCTGTGGGCTGGCATGACTGATTAGAATGCTGAGGAGCCGCAGTCTGAGCCTGCACCCACCCCAAAGCTCTCCCACACCTCCACCGACTTCACAGGGCCAAAAGCTGGATGTGGAGCAGCTGGAGGAGAACCCCTACAATACAAGCGCACTGCAGAGGCCCTCCTAAGGCCAGAGACAGACAACAGAGCAGAAAGCCAAGGGCAGGACTGGCGAGTAAAGAGAACGCTTCAGCAACACAAAAGCTGGCAGGTGCGCTATAAAGGAGAGCAAGATCTTACAAAGTTTTGGAAAGAGAGCAACTCGGCTACAAAGTATAGATTTCTCAAGAATCTCACCAGTGCTCAAATCCAAAACTCTGCTGGAAGGGAAAAATCTTGGTCCCACCCTCAAAACATACAAAGGCTAGGGCAGAGGCCCGTGGCCACGTGGTTAAGTTCAAGCACTCCACTTCCGCAGCCCAGGGTTGGCCAGGTTGGATCCGGGTGCGGACCTACACTCTGCTCATCATGCCATGCTGTGGCGGCATCCCACAAGGAGAAACCAGAATGACTTGCAACTAGGATACACAACTACATACCAGTGCTTTGGGGAGAAAAAAATGAAGAGGAAGAGTGGGAACAGATGTTAGCTCAGGGCCACTCTTCCTTACCAAAAAGCATACGTTAAAAAAAAAAAAAGCGAGTGATGAACTTAATGTAACTAAAGCTGCAACAAAACCCAGAGAAGATCCTATACAAATTACATTGACCCAGCCCCACACACTAACAGCCTGAGAGAAAAAAGAGCACATCCTTTACTGGGGCTAATTACACTACTTCAGCCTCTACTCTTTTAAGACAAAAAGGCCCAGCATATTTCAAAAAATGATGAGATACAACAAGGTAAAATGTGAGAATATCTAATGTGACTCATGGTCAAGAGGGGAAGTAGTCAATCAAAGCAGACCCAGGGACTGCCCAGATGCTGGAAAATGCTCAGCCATTATCTCCTAAAAATATTTCTTCTACTCCATTCTTCTATCCTTCCCATTTGGGACTTTAATTCCACTTTAGACTGTTTGGTATCCTACAGATGCAAGAAGCTCAAAGAGGGCCGGCCCAGTGGTGCAGCGCTTATGTACACATGTTCCACCTCGGCGGCCCAGGGTTCGCCAGTTCAGATCCCGGGTGCAGACACGGCACTGCTTGGCAAGCCATGCTGTGGCAGGCGTCCCACATATAAAACAGAGGAAGATGGGCACAGATGTTAGCTCAGGGCCAGTCTTCCTCAGCAAAAAGAGGAGGATTGGCAGCAGATGTTAGCTCAGGGCTAATCTTCCTCAAAAAAAAAAAAGCAGCAACTCAAAGAATCCCAAACAATGTAAATACAAAGAACTCTACCTGGGTACACGTGGTAGGCAGCTTCTGGAGCTCTCCCCAACCATCCTCACCTCCTGGTATTCACAGCTTGTGAAATCCCCTCCATTTGGGTAAGTTACTTCTTTTTTTTTTTTTTTTTTTTTTTTTTTTAAGATTTTTTTATTTTTTCCTTTTTCTCCCCAAAGCCCCCCGTACATAGTTGTATATTCTTCGTTGTGGGTCCCTCTAGTTGTGGCATGTGGGACGCTGCCTCAGCGTGGTCTGATGAGCAGTGCCATGTCCGCGCCCAGGATCCGAACCAACGAAACACTGGGCCGCCTGCAGCGGAGCGCGCGAACTTAACCACTCGGCCACGGGCCAGCCCCTGGGTAAGTTACTTCTAACCAACAGAATACAGTGACACCAAGGGGATCCCACTTCCAGTACTAGGTTACAAAATATCGTGGTTTCTGTCTTGCTAGCAGACTACTGCCTTCTCAGTTTTCATCTTTTGATGATGAAAGGTGCAATGTTGGAGAGACCAATGTGGCAAGGAACCAAGGGTAGCCAATAGCCAGCTAGGAACTGAGGCTCTCAGTCCAAGAATCCCCTCCAGGAACTGAATCAGCCAAAACCTACGTGAGCTTGGAAACAGATCCTTCCACAGTCAAGCCTTCAGCTGCAACCCCAGGTCTGGCCAGTAGTTTTACTGCAGCCTTGAGAGACTGAGACAAGACTCAGCTCAGCTGTGCCTGGACTCCTGACTTACAGAAATTGTGAGAATGAATCTGTGTTGCTTTAAGCCATGGGTTTTGGGTCGATTTGTTAAGCGGCAGTAGCTAACAACTAGAATACATCACAGTAAAACTGCTGAAAATCAAAGACAAAATGAAAATCTTAAGAAGCAGCCAGAGGGAAAAACACTATCTTGAAAGGCACGATAGTAAGACTGTTGACTTTTCAATATTCATGTGCTGAAAGGGGAAAAAAAAAAACCAACCAGTCAGAACTTCACAGCTAACAAAAACAATCTTCAAAAATAAAGACAGGGGCCAGCCGTGGCCGAGTGGTTAAGTTCACTTGCTCCACTTTGGCGGCCCAGGGTTTTGCCAGTTTGGATCCTGGGCAGGGACATGGACCATTCATCAGGCCACGCTGAGGCAGCATCTCACATAGCACAACCAGAAGGACCTACAACTAGAATATACAACTATGTACTGGGGGGATTTGGGGAGAAAAAGCAGGGAAAAAAACAAGATTGGCAACAGTTCTTAGCTCAGGTGCCAATCTTAAAAATAAAGAAATAAAGACAAAAGGATATTTTCAAACCAAAGAAATAGTAAAAAGTGGGGGCCAGCTCCATGGCCGAGTGGTTAAGTTTGTGCACTCCGCTGCGGCGGCCCAGGGTTTGGATCCTGGCCACGGACATGGCACCACTCGTCAGGCCACGTTGAGGTGGTGTCCCACATCCCACAACTAGACGGACCTGCAACTAAGATATATAACTGTGTATGGGGTCGGGGGTTTGGGGCGATAAAGCAGAAAAAAAAAAAGAAGACTGGCAACAGTTGTTAGCTCAGGTGCCAATCTTTAAAAAAAAAAAAAGAAAAAGTGAAGTAATTGTCAACAAATCTTCATTAAAAGAAATACCAAAATAACTTGTGTGGCCTGAAAAAAAATGATCACACAAAAGAGGCATGAAAAGACAGGAAGAATTAAAATAACAGCACTAAGATCTGTAAAAATTTATAACATATGTAAAAGTAAAACATGATAATGGGCCAAAGGACAGGAAGGTGACAATTAACAGTTCTAACTTCACTTATCTGGGAAAGGGGTAAGTAACTATAGTATATGGTAATACATATTATAATCTCTAGACAATACAAGGACTCTAAGAATAATAAAAGGACACATAACTAAAAAACAATAGGGGGCTAGACCGGTGGTGTAGTGGTTAAGTTTGTGCACTCCACTTCAGTGGCCCAGGGTTCACAGGTTAAGATCCTGGGCACCGACCTACAGACCATTCATCAAGCTGTGCTGTGGCAGTGTCCCACATACAAAGTAGGCAAAAACTGGCACAGATGTTGCTCGGGGCCAATCTCTCTCACAAAAATAAATAAATAACAATAAAGAGAGGCAGGCCCAGTAGCATAGCGGTTAAGTCCGTGTGCTCTGCTTCAGCAGCCTGGGGTCCATGGGTTCGGATCCCGGCAGCAGACCTATGCCATTCATCAAGCCAAGCTACAGCAGCAACCCACATACAAAATGGAGGAAGACTGACACAGATGTTAGCTCAGGTACAATCTTCCTCAAGCAAAAAGGGGAAGATTGGCAACAGATGTTAGCTCAGGGCCAATCCTCCTCACCAAAAATAAACAGAACACTCGATTAAGCCAAAAGAAAGTGAGAGAGGAGAAATAAATAAGAGATAGGACAGATACCTGGTAGACTTAACACAATTATATTTAAATAATTATATTAAATGCAAATGGTTTAAACACTCCAACTAAAAGATTGACTAATAAAACTATAAGCTGTTTACAGGAGACACTTTAAAAATTAGAACATAGGAAGACTAAAGGTAAAAGGACAGAAAAAGATATAATACACCATCACTAATGAAAAGAAAGCTGGGGTGGCTATAGCAATGTGAAGCAAAGTTAGACTTTAGGCAAGAAGTATTATGAGAGAAAGAACATTTCCCAATTTTTAAAAAAGAGTTAAATTATGGAAAGGGCCAAACCACGGAGACAATAAAAACATCAGTGTTTAGGAGGGAGGGATAATTAGGCGGAAAACAGAGGATTTTTAGGGCAGTAAAATTACTCTGTATGATACATACCGCTCGAGATGTGTCATTATACATTTGTCCAAACCCACAGAATGTACAACACCAAGAGTACCTAACATAAATAGAACCCTAATGTGAACTATGGACTTTGGGTGATTACGCTGTCACTATAGGTTTACCAAGTGTAACAAATGTACTACTCTGGTGAAGGATGTTGATAATGAGAGAGACTATAGATTTATGGGGGCAGAGCTATACAGGAAATCTGTTATATTCTACCCAATTTTGCTGTGAACCTAAAACTGCTCTAAAAAAATTTAAGTCTATTAAAAAAAGGGGGATCAATTCAAGAAGAAAACAATTCTGAATTTGTATGTATTTACCCATTATATATAACCAACAACATAATACAGCTCCAAAATAACTGAAAAAAGAGACAAAACTCCACCGTCACAGTTGGAGATTTTAACAATCTTTCCAAGAAACCAATAGAGTAAGATGGCAAACATCTGTAAGGATTTAGATGTTTGAAAGAAAAGTCACAGGACTTTTGTCTCCTAGATGAAAATAACTGTTATGATTAAATAAGCTTAGGAAAACAAAGTAATAACTATTCTCCTTTAAAGTAGCACAGTCAAGGTTAACTGACTCATAGATAGCAACACCACTACCATTTATTCAGCACTGAGCTTTAGAGGCTGCCATTAGTTCTCCATCCCACATTCTGGTCATCCATTAATGCGTAAATTAGTCAGGTATCATTCATTCAGGCATTAAAACTCATAGAGACCGTATTTTGCTGTCTCATGAGACCTTACAATATAAATTAAGTGAAGGGGAAGTCTACATTAATTATGACATCAGTCTATCAGCACTGTTATTAATAAATACTACTGATTATTACTGTGTGCCAGGCACTGTAAAGCCCTATTTTCCCACATAACGTTTACAACAACCCTTTGATACAATTATTATCCTTGTTATAGAGATCAAGAAACTAAGGTAGAGATTAAATAATTTGCTTAAGATTAGAACGTGTAGTACGCAACACAAGTCAGGATTACAGCCCAGCCACCTGGCACCAAAACCCAAGCTTCTAATTTCTTCACTGTTATAGTGCTAGACTATAACTTGTCACCACAGTGACATGATCATTAGGTGTTCCCAAGTTATCAATGAAATGCCTACAGAATGATACATCTCTATAGTCAACTACAAAGAAAATGCAGAATCCATACAGAAAGGAAAGGTCAGCTATGCCCATGATGAAATATCTTTAGAATCTCACAATGACAATGATATAGTAATGGGATTAGTTGCAGTACAGGTGGTAAATACAAACTTGTTTTTGTTTTAAATGGGCAAATAAGTAGTCTTGCTACAAAAAAGGCTCAATGTGAGACTCAACTAAAGTCTATATGGCAGTGCACCCAAGTTCCAAGTCTTGGCTTATAATACTACCTCTACCATAAACTGATTCCTTAATCCAGTAGGGAGCTCAAGATGGTAATACTGCTCTCCCCTTGATTTGGGGAGTTAATTCATAAGGAAGGAAGGTTGATAAATAAGAGACGAAGAAGAAGGTATCAATACATTTGTGCAAGTTACAGTTATTCTGATATAGTAACAAGTTTTGTAATTGCTGAACTACTTTGATAGAATAAAAAGATAACTTACAACAATAAATTTAAAATACTATATTTAGAAGAGAAATTCTTAGATTACACTTAGATCCAAGTTTGCCATCTTGAGGGGACTACAACAATCATATATTTGTAAATATAGTGTGAAACGACTGAAGAAATTTAAGAATATTAAGTGGTTAAGATTAAATTTTCATTACAAATTAAACACGAATCAAAAAGTAAAACTACACTTGTTTCTATAAATATTACTAGATTTCTAAGTAAAACCTCACAGTCTAAGAAAAATGACTTACAACTCTAATAAACCAAATACTGATTTCAACACAAATAACTTCTATGTCTTTTTTTTTTTACACAAAAGGCCTACTCAAACATTATTTAAAAAAAAAAACAAAGGCAATAAATCCCATAATGATAGACTACAATGGAAGGATCTTCTGATTTTTTTTTTCTGGTTAAGGAAGAAACTTACCTGCAAAAACGTATCATGTTATTCAATTACTAAGTGTATCAAATCTCCTTCCCCCTTGTGGGGGGGGTGCGTGTGTGCAAGGCTGTCCCTGAGCTAAGAGCTGTTGCCAATCTTCCTCTTTTTGCTTGAGGAAGACTGCTGCTGAGCCAACATCCAGGCCAATCTTCTTCTATTTTAATGTGGGAAGCCACCACAGCGTGGCCACATCCATGCCCAGGATCCCAAATGAGGAACCTCAGGCTGCCAAAGCAGAGCGCATGAACTCAACCACTACACCACTGGGCTCGCCCCGCTTTTCCCCTTTCTAAATACATCTCTCTTTTACAAATCTAGTCCTTCCCAATTCCCATGCCCAATTCTATAGTTATATTTCCCTCTTCCTCTTTTTCCACCATCAGTAAATCATGAAAATTCCAATTAATTTTTATAAATTCACAGGCCCAACTACTAATGCAAGATTAGGTATTGAGAGATAACTAGTCTCAATTCTTCTAAAAAGTATCAAAAATATTCCTGCTTCCAAAGTACATGCAGGAGTAACAGCATGGTCACAAGCCTAAAATAAACTGTAGCTCTGTAAACAGTGCCATTGGAATCACCTGAAAAGTTTTTAAAAAGAGTGATGTCCAGTCCCACCACAAAAATTGTGATTTAACTGGTCACGGGCAAGGCCTGGCCATCCAGACTTTATGAAGCTCCCCAGATGATTCTGATTCAAGAATGAGAACTACTGAGAAAAAGAAGTTAAACAACACAAGAAAACAACATCATAAGAAAACAACCAGACAAAACCAGAATGTGAAACATTCTACAGCATAACTGACTCAGGCTCTTCAGTAAATCAATGGCACAGGAAAGAAAACTATGCAAGATAAAAAGACACAACATAATTTCACAGCAATGTATGGACCTTGTCTAAAGCCCAATTCAAACTAAACATAAAAAGACATCCAAAAAACAAGAAAAAAAATCTGAATATGGACCAAATATATGTGTCTGTACATACTATCAAGGAATTATGGGTTATTTTATGAACCTGATACTGGCACTGCAGTGGTATAAGAAATGGTTCGTAAATTTTTTTAGAGATGCACTCTGCAGAATTTAGGGATGAAATGCAATGTCTGGGATGTATTTTTAAATACTTCAGCTTATTAACCAACGGAATGAAGGAATGTTTGGAATTTGCTTAAAAACAATACAGCCTAGGGGAGAGAGATAACAGATGCAATATTCGTCGATAATCACTGAAGGCGATAAGGGGTACCTGGTGAATGGTTCATTTCTATTTTTCTATGTTTGAAGATTTCCACTGATTGTTTATAAATTATATCTCAAATAGAAACCAAAGTAAACATAGCAAATTGGTAATGAATTTGTCCATGGTATATGGGGGTTCACTACATTATTCTCATTTGTCTATATCTGAAATACTTAATAAAATATTTTAAAAAGGAGGGCTGGGCCCGTGGCCTAGTGGTTAACTTTGGTCTGCTCCACTTCAGGAGCCCAGGTTCAGTTCCTGGGCACAGACCTACACCACTCATCGGCAGCCATGCTGTGGCGGTGGCCCACGTACGAAAGAGAGGAAGACTGGCAATAGATGTTAGCTCAGGGTGAACCTTTTTCAGCAAAAAAGAGGAAAAGGAGATTTTCTCTAGAAACTAGAAGTTACCCATATACCCTCAACAAAAGAATAATCCTCTTCTGCACAGGCAGCTCATCCTCCACCACTTAGTGTTGGGGGAGAGAGAAAGGTAAAGATGAACAGGATACCCACCAGACAGACCCAATCAGCCATGTGACGAGAAATGACATACGTCATAGCCACATCACAGGGATGTATCACAGAGATTTTGAAAAACTTTAAGCAGAATTTCAAGTAGAGTTTTAAGCCATTCTAACAGCAAAAGCCAAAAAATAAATAAATCTATTTAAAACGTAACTTTTCTGGTAGTTATGCACTACATTTGTTTCAAAATCTAAGCAATGCTCTCTGCAGTAGCCTGACTGCACTGGCACGTCAATAACGTTTTTGTGCTTCACTGAAAACACTATTTTCTCTCATCAACAGAAATAAAACAATAAAACAGAGCAGTTCTTTAAACATTTCCTTGACTTAAATCTCAAAATATCAAACTCAAGAAAACATAAAAACTCTGCCATGATGCAGAATTTTTAAAACTCACTTTCTTGAAAATATTACTCACTTTGAAATGTTTACTTCAAAAAAACTCTAAGGCGGCAAATATTAAAACTGACAATTGAAACAGAACCCTTTGTTATTTTCACCCGACTTTAAGCATTAATATTGAACTGTTCACATACGGAAAACAAATCCCTTTGTTTACTTTCTGTTCTTTTGCTTAGCTCAGGAATGGCGACCATATCCTACCAACTTCTACTTACAGGTACCACAACTGTGATAAAAGACCATTCAGAAGCTCTTCCCGCCCCCCCACCCCCAGCTGTTTTGCTCATACAAGATGATAAATATGGCCTGGCAACTAAAAAAATCCTTTGTCCTAACACACAAACTGGCAAAAATATCTCCCTGAAAAGAGTTTTAACCCACTGAGGACAAACGAGCAGATAAAGCCGAATTACACACTGCCAGGGCAACTACAAAAGTCGACAAAGCACAATAAACAGAGAACTGTAACCTTGCCTAACGTTGCTCCAAAAAGAGAAACTGCACAGTTAGAGCCTCTACTAAGCTATGTCCCGCAAGATCGACATCAAAAGTCATCAAAAAATGTCCGTTTCCCTATCAACAAGCGTTGGGCAGTTTAGAGGAGCAAAAGGACTGGAAGAGTGGCACATTCCCACGACAGCAACATTTTTATTACGCCGCTGACGGAAAAAAATAAAAAATGCTAAAGATAGGAACACTCCTGCACCTTTCCGACGGCGAGGACTCTATTCCCTGGGAAGAAGCGGTGGGAAGGCCTGGGCGGGGCTGGAGGACGGCAGCCAATCAGAGGGCGCGTTACAAGTCGGGTCCGGGAGAACAGCGTCTGAGAGCCGCCCGCCGAGTGGCTGGCGCGCCCCCGCCCGCAAGCACTCGCCCCCGGCTCCGCCACCGGCCGCGCACCTGGGGACCCACCCTGCCTCACCCCGAGGGCTCCACCGCCCCCGCCGCCCCCGCCGCCCCCCCGCGGCCGTGTCCTCCCCGAACCACCCCAGCCGCCCCAAATCCAAAGCAAACCAAACCAAACCTCCCGGGGGCGGGGGGTAGGGGGGTGCCGCTGCCCCGGCGACGCCCCCGAGCGCGGCGAGCTCCCTCCGCCCCACGAGGGGAGCCCCGACCAGGGGGCGGGGGGCGGACGCTGGGAACCCGGGAGGGAGAGGCCAGAGTCTCACCAATTCCTCGTAGCTCCTGCTGTGCTCGTTGCCCTCCCAGTCCAACCTCTTCGGCAGCAGCTGCAAAGACACGGGACGCGCACGAGTGACCACCGCGCGGGGCCGGGGCCGGGGCCGGGGCTGGGACTGGGTGGGGGCGGCGGGCGGGGCGGGACCGGGGGCCGGGCGCGCGGCCCCGGGCAAGGTCGCAGGGGGTCCGGGGACGCGAGGGGACGCGGCGGGGAGGGCGGGGGACGCGGCGAGCACAGACCTGGTACTGCTCCAGCTCCTGCACCAGCACCTGCACCGATGAGACGCGCAGTCAGGGGGCGGGGGTGCACCCGGCCCTCCGCACCCTCCTCCCGCGACCCCCGGCGGCGGCGGGCCGGGCCCGGGGCCCCGCACCTCGGCCGCCGCCGCCCGCGCGCGCACTCACCTGGGCGGCTCTCCGACACGGGCCGGCCGAGAGGTACCGGGCGATGAGGAAGTACAGCTCTGCGGGAAGATGGGGAGACGGGGCTCGGGTCAGGGGGGCGCCGCGGCGGGGGCCGGGGGCGCCGTGGGGAGGGCGCGGGCGGCGCGGCTTACCCGACTCGATGAGGGGCACCGGGCGTCGGGCGGGCGAGGGCTCCGCCATGGCCGGGCGCGGGGCGCGGGGCTGCAGCGAGCGAGGTAAGCGTGTAGGCCGCGCCGAGGCCTGAGCGGGCCGGCGTCCCTCTACCTCAGGCGCGCCGCCGCCGCCATGCCGTGCGCGCCGCCAGACGACGCCTCCGCGCAAGTAGTCCCTCCGCGACCGGAAAAGTAGTCCCTCCGCGGGGGCCGCCGGGCGCCACGGGACGACCAGAGGTCGGGTACCGCCGCGAAAAGGGGGCCTCGCCGCCCGCTCCTCTGCCTCAGGGGCCGCAAGGAGGGGAATCTAGAGGGTAGTCCAAGACCCGGGCCTCGGGGAGGCGGCGAGTGGGGGAGGGGCGCGCGCGTGGCCGGGATCCGTGCGCGCGGTGAGGCGGCCGCCGGCCATTGTGAGGCGGCGGCGCGGCGGACGGCGGCGCGGGGGTGGAGGTCGGGCGGCGCGCCGCGCGGGGGCGGGGGCGGGGGCGGGCCGGGGGCCGCAGTGGGGTGGGGGTGATCCCCGGGCCCCGGCTGGAACGGAACTCCTCGACGCGGAACCGCAGCGCCACGGGTCCGGCGGGGTCGCCGGCCTCGGGCTCCAGAAGGGCCGTGTCACAGACGGCCGCCCGCGGCCCGTGTGTCTGCCCCCACGGAAGGTCGCTCGCTCGCAGGACGCGAGCCCCCGAAGATGAGACTGGCGACACCCACGGAGGAGAACGTCGGCCCGAGAAGCCCTCCGCGGGGAGGGGAGGAGGACGGCGGGGAAGCCGCAGGCTCGGGGAGGCGCGGGGGCTCGGAGGGCACAGCGAACGTTCCCCGAGAGGCTGCGGGGCCTCACGCAGTGGGGAGCGGAGGCGTGAACCAGCCCGGGCCGCGGTCCTGGGGAGACCCCGCAGTCGGGCACAGAGAGGGTTAAAGCAAATGCAGTACCGCGCGGAGGATGTGACCCTCCCCGGTCGCGGAGAGCAGCCCGGAGCCGCGATGACTTAGCCGGATAGGAACAGCGATGGGAGGAAGCGGGCAGTGCAGGCAGGCAGCAGCCCGTTCCAAGGAGGAGAAGCAGGAAACGAGGAAACCGTGTGTCGTCAGCATTCCTTTGGAAGACAGTTGTAGGACTTGAGGTTGGAGCAGTGGACAAGGGCCCAAAAAATTCCATTACATGCCATGCTAGGCTTCTGCCCTAACCGGATTCATTTACTCAGCACATCCGGTGTGTCCTATTCTGAACCCTAAAGTACAGCAGTGAGCAAAGCAAATATCCCTGCCCTCGTGGAGTGTACGTTGTCGTTCTAAGTTTTGCTCAGTGTGATATCCTCCACAGCATGTAGTGGTTCAGATCCCACTGGGATAGGATCAACCCTGAGCTGTCAGATGTGCGACTTAACCTCTGAGCCTCAGGTTTCCTCACCTCTAAACTGTAGGTAATATCGTGCCTACTTGCAGGGTTGTAAGGACTGAATGGGTTGCTATGTGTTCCTAGCATATAGTAAGCGCTATACACATGCTAGCTTTTATAATTATTTACACCAAATAGCAAAAGGTGTTGTATATATTTGTGAGGGGACAAATTCAAACATGTTTGGACGATTGCATCAGTACTGTGATCTCATGTCTGTTAATTCAGCAAACGCTATCAAGTGGTGGAGATAAAAAGATGAATAAGCCACAGCTTTGCCATCAAAGACTTAGTGTGTTTTTAGAGGAAACAGATGTAAGCAAATAATGACAAGATATAGGGCAGAGATGGAAGGGATGTGAAGCTGTCTGTGGCAGAGGAAGATGTCAGAGAAGTTTACGTCTTCCAGACTAAAGTGCCTGCAAAGGGATCCAGGCATGTGAACAGCAAAGAGCCAAGACAATGAAGAACATTTCAAGTTTAAGGAACTCAAGTTTACTGTGACTATTTGGGTGACTTTAGAGGTGTGGATGGGACCCATTAAGTCAGAAGTTAAAATTGGGAGCAACTGAAGGGTTCTAAGCCAGGAAGGATCCATTTTCATTAGGATAGATTTGAGAAAGTTAAGACCTAGAGGCAGGAAAACCACTTAGACCCCTGAAATAGGAAAGAAATGAAGATGCATTAGGGCAATGGTTATGAGGATGGGAAGAAACAAGTTCAGAAATATATAGGAGGTTAAATCAGCAAGATGAAGTGGAATGAGAAGGAAGAGTCACCAAAAAAAACTCAGTTTGTGGCTTAGTAGGTCAAGGTTGTGCCACCAACTGAGACAGAGCGTACAGGCTGTAGCTAAATTGTTAAGATGGATAATGACCTGGAACAACCTGATTATTTGAAGTTACAGCTCCTATGTTCCCATGGACAGTATGATCTGATGCTACAAGATTACCAAAGTTAACAAATGACAAAGACAAGACATAAAGAGAGGAAAAGGTAAGCTTTAAAAGATTGACCAAGGAGTTGGGTATTGCATTTTGTAACAATACCATAAAAGTAAAAGATAGCTGTCAAAAGATGTTACGAGAGTTCGTATCCCAAGCACTGGTTCTCGTCCAAAACTATAGTTCTGGTGTAGGCAGCACGGTAACCATTACCAGAGCTCAGAAATGATGAGTTTTCTTTTGCAAGAGCCTTAGTAGTTCCTTTACAGCCTACTCTGACCTCCGTGACAAATGCTGTTTCTAGATTTGAAATAGAGACTCAAAGATTTCCGACAAGAGGCAGAATATCTTCCCCATTCAATTCTCAAGTGACAGAGACCCAGCTTTGATTCCCACGTATTCTAATGAAGAGGAAAAGGGGACATGCCATCCATCAGCAACTCCATAGGGGTACCTGCCAGCAGTGCTCTCCAAACAAGGCGAGGTTTGCTTTTGGAAAAATGGAAATAACTTGAGTTTCACCACAGGAAAGCTACATGGAGAGCTAAATTATTGAAAAATTGCTTGTTAAACAAAGATCAGAAGATCTTAACGACTGGTGACATCACCTGTAGTGCTGTCACCCATCTCCACCACAAGGGAACTATGATGTTTTAGTCTTTGGCAAGCAACGCCGCTCCTGGATAAACAACACTGATCCTCACAACAGTTCCTAGTCAGGTGCCATTAGTATGCTCCCTTCACAGCTGAGAAAGCTGAGGCCCAGAGAGTTTGAGAAGGGCTCAAAGGCACACAGCCGGGCTGCAAGCCCAGGTGGGACCATGCTGCCTGAGACTGAACACCAGCACTGCAGAATCCCTTCTCCCCTGCCACACTTACAAAGGAGGAAATTAGGGCCTGAAAAGGAGGAGCCTTACACAAGGTCACACAGCTGGAACAGGAGAGAACTGAAATTTGAAAACACATGTCGTAAATTCATGCGTGATCTCATTCATCACAGGAACTCTGAGTTGGGGTCTGTTGTTCTCATTTTAAAGATGAGGAAACAGGCTTAGAAAGTAAGAATTTGTCTAACAGTGAAAAATCTTTTTTAAAAAAATATGTAGAATTCAGTGGGGCCTTCCAAGTCACCACTTAAGAGGCACAGAAGCATTAAGTGTAAAACTCATATCTGGAAATTGGTGAGCAAATCAGTCTGTTTCTGACAATTCACATGGGAGATTGGTCAAAAGTGAGCCTTAAAGAGTAGATTAGGGTCAACTTTGATTTTGAAAAATAAAATAAATCTATGAGCAGTGGAGATCATGCAAGGAAAATTACATACATAATTCAAATTCTAATATCAATATGTTCATGCAAATGTATGTCAACTGAATCTAGGTTCATCCAGCTGTCATCATTGATGCATGCACAGTATCAGCACAGTTCTGAGAGACTTCAGGAAGAAGCAGATGACATTAGATGTACAGAAAATTAATACCACAAAACTGAACACATACATGGAGATGAAACCAAGTGCAAACAAAAAGTTGCATCAGGGGCCAGCCAAGTGGAGCAGTGGTTAAGTGCACACGTTCCACTTCGGCGGCCCGGGGTTCACCAGTTCAGATCCCGGGTGCAGACATGGCACCGCTTGGCAAGTCATGCTGTGGTAGGCATCCTACATATAAAGTAGAGGAAGATGGGCACGGATGTGAGCTCAGGGCCAGTCTTCCTCAAAAAAAAAAGCTTCATTATTTCATTCGTTCCACAAAAATTGCATTGAAGGCCTTCTCTAAGGCAGGCACTACGTGGTGTACACTGCCTCCTGGGCTTTGGTAAAATCAATCCCCTAGAAAAAGAAGAGTTAACAGCTTGATAGATTTCCAGGGGACTTTGAATAAAATGAAGGAAGGGATTGGAGTTTTTTGATGAGCCCACAGGCACTACTAGAGGACCTTGCTCCTGCATCTAATTCCCGAGGCCCCTCCTCCGCCTCCTGGCAGTGTCGTCTTTCCCTCAGGACCTTCTCTTCCCTTTAAGTCTAACCCAACCAGCTGTCCCCTTAATGCTACTTGTCCCTCCCTCCCTCAGCAAATCGTTTCCACATTTATCTCTTCCCTCTTCAGCTCCTGCCTCTCCCTGCCGTTGGCTTCTGTCACCGTGTGTTCCCACATTGCGGCCATTGGCCTGTGTCCATCTCCAGGTCTTAGGAGTTCTTTGAAGTGTTTCTCAGGGTACTGGAGAAAGCGCAGTGTGGTTGGACAAGACTTTGGGAACGTGGGAGCTGGAGTCAGAATACGTGTGTTTGAACACCACCTACTAGTTGAGCAACCTCTCTGTGGCCCAGTGTTTGGTTTTGGTTTTTTATCATCTTTAAAATGGGGATTACAACTAATAGATAACATTCATTGAAAGTTTTTGTATCCTGAACACTGTGCTAAACCATCTACGTGTATTATTTAAGGCTCATGAGATAGCTAGAATGCAGGAGTTGCTTGTGAGCGTTTCCAGAGAGCATGCCTGGCCCGCCCTTTGAACAATGCCTAGCTCACAACATGATGCTGCTATGTAAAAATGATTATTTTTCTCCCCATTCCCTCCCTCACCAAAGAGCCTCCTCAAAGGTCTCCTTGACTCCACACCCATTTCATCCTGTCACTACTTTTAAATTTCCTTAAGTACTACTTGACGTGTTCTCTATTCAAGCCTTTCTCCTTCTCTATCGCCTAAAGCCAAAGTGCTGGCTTTGTTTTTAAAGCTGTGCGGGGGTATTCTGCTCTCTACCCTTCCCACCCCGCTGTGTCTCCAGGAAGGCTGACTGCTCTACAGCAATGGGCTCTCTAGCCCTCTGGCCTCCTCCAGTAGGAGGCCCCAGCGGGAGGTAGAAGGGTGGGAGGAGAGTGGGGTTGGGTTTCTATTTTCCCAGTGCCTTCCTGCCAAGCCACAGGTTGGTGATGGCTGCTGTTCCTCTACTGAAGGCCACAGTTTAAGTGGGACAGCCGGCTCTCCATACAGGCACCTTCTCTGGGTTTTAATGGCCCTACCTCCCCTGGCCCTTCAGGACTTGGGCTTCTCTTCTGAGTCAGATGGGAGCCGTTGAAGGGAGACCATGGTGCTTCACCGTCCCTTGCTGATTTATTTTAACCCTGCCTACACCCTTGTAAATCGTTGTGTCATTAAGTCTCCTCAGTTATCCCAATGGATTATGCCTTCTGTTTTCTTCCAGAACTTAATAGATACTAAGACTGTCCACTCTAACTCTATCCCCTGTGGCTGTCCAGAACACCCCCTCTCCAGTTCCCTCTCCCCTCTGCCCTCCTATTTCTTATCTAGATACATCTTGTTCTCTAGTTTGAAAGGATCCACCTAGTTTCCTAAACTCCTTCCTTCACAAAACTTCTCCTAAGTCATTTCGGCCCTGGTTAGTCTCTTTTCAAAAATCTTAGAATCAACTCTCTTTTAATCATACGTGCAATCCAGCAGTAAGCCCCAAGGAGCTCACCTGCAAAATATAGCTAGAGTCTAAGGACTTCTCACCTGGATGAGCACAACCACCTCCTAAATGTCCTTCTGCTTCTGTCTTCATCCTATTACTACCTGTTCTCCACAGATAGCTGGAGAGATCCTGTAAAACTGAAGTCAGATCTGTTCTCCTTGCTCAAAGCCGTCTGATGGCTCCCATCTGATCCAGAGGAGAAGCCCAAGTCCTATGAGACCCCCATGAGCTGGGCTCCCTGGTACTTCTCTGACCTCTTGTCCCAGCATTTTCCCCTTCTCTCACTCTGCTCCAGCCACATTGGCCACCCTGATGGTCCCCAGACATGCCAGGCACACTGCTGCCTCAGGACATTTGTACTTGCTGTTCCTTCTGCCAGGAAGGCTTTTCCCCTAGAAAACCATGCAGCTCAGTCCCTCACCTCCTTCAAGTCTTGGCTCAGATGTTACATTTGCAGTGAGATCTTCCTTGACTACCCTAAATACAAGTATAACCCACCCTCCCTCTGTACCCCCATTTCCCTTTTCTCCTTCCTGCTTCCTTTTTCTCCACAGCCCTTTTGACCTTCTGACCTACTATAAGATTTGCTCATCTTTGTTTATTGCCTGTGTTCTCCCGCTCTATGAAGGCGGGCAGAGATCTGTGTCTGTCTCACTCCCTGATCTTATCTCTAGAGCTATGAAGCCTCACATATGGTAGATACACAATAAATATTTGTTGGATGTTTAAGGAAAAGCCTCAACCAGACAGTCCCTCAGATCTGAGAGAGTTATGCTGTCAACATTCACTCATAAATCTTTAGGATGGGGTGGTAGTTTAATCAGAGGACAGCCCACAAAAACCTGTTGGCCCATGACATACCTGGAGTCTGGGCCACGCCCGGGTTACAGTGCTGCCGTGAAGACAAGCCAGCGGAGATGGAGTTTGGAAGGCCATGCCTTCTCCCTCTCCATAACTTTCTCCTCTGGGAGAAAGGCCCACCTGGCTTCTCTCAAAAGCAGGAAGAAAGTAGAGCCTCGAGAGAGGAAGGGTGAGTGGAAAGAGGGTGTTCAGGAGCAGGAATGGAGGCTGTTTCAGGGAGAGGACCAGAGCGCTCTAGGGACGGGACACCCTGTCATGCCTTTCCCACGGATGTGGCCTGGCCTCTGCCTCCTCCCTGGCCACACAGCACCCCCGTGTCCTCTGAGGCCAGCCCGCTTCACCTGGCTGCCGGCAGCCTCTGTCCTGAGCCCCCACAGAAGAGAGCACACAGCCCTGGCTTCCCCCAGCCTCTGGTGGTTTCCTCGGGCTTCACTGACTGCCAAGAGGAGGAGACAAAACCGGCCTCGCCTGCGAGGTGAGCCTCTGGAGCTGCTGGCAGGGAGGGGAAACCCCACACGCCCAAGAGGAAGTCTGTACAGAGGAAAGTACAAAGGGTGGCGAGAAATGCAAAGTGGGCGGATGGGGAAGAAGGGAGCGCTCCAAGGTCCCTGTGTCACCTGGCTGCGGAATATTCCCCTTGTGACTGTTTATGCAAGGGCTGAGTGTGAGCTGGGCGCCTAAGGCAAGGCCTTCGCATTTTCTCGGATGACACTGGACTCCTAATTGCAGTAATAACTCCCCTGTTGGCAACCTGGAGAAAACTCCCTGGTTCCTCTTTTTCACTTAGGGGCAAGTCTGGCTGAGAGAGGGTAAAGAAACCCACAGTCTAACACAAAATAGCCGTCCTTAACCAGGCACTTCCTCCCTCGGGGTCTCCATGGAAAGCATGTGTATGGAGGACATGCACATGGGCTGCGAGGGGCCCTTGATTAACCCTGAGCCCATCCGCTGGTGATCGAGGCTCATGGGCACAGAGGATTCTTTGTTCAGACCAGACAGTCTCGGAGACCAAGTGCAGCCCAGAAGTGCCAAAGCAGAGCAGGGGACCCAGGGTCCCAAGAGCCAGAGTGTGCACCCAAGGCTTGGAGAGGCCCATCTTTGCCGAGGCTGGAACTTCTGGAGCTACAGCTTCTACGTCCAGCAGATCTTTCCAGAGAACAAAGGACTTGATCACCCCTTCTCCCCACAGGACCCAGCCTGTACTCTGGGAGAAATGGGCTTTGGTGGGGTTAGACGTGGGTTGGTTTGTTTCCAACAGGCCTTTGGGACAGCAGAGGCCAGCATGTTGACCAGCCAGTGTATTCCTGCTACTTATGCAGAGGAGATAACAAAATCAACACAATCAGAGGTAGTGCAAGAATTATCACAAAGTGGATATGTCCGTTACTATTTTTGTGAGTAGATACATTTTCTATAACAACAACAACAGCTAAAAGATACCATTTCCTGCAACAAGCCTATAAGAAAGGCTCTGCCAAAATCTAACCTTCCAAGATGACAGTGCATTCCACAGAATTTAATCATAAAGCCTTTGCAGAGAACAGAATATGACAGGAAATCATTCAGCAACTCAATTTCATGATGACAAAGTATATAAAATATACAGATTTACCTTGAACCAAATCTTGCTTCCACATGGCTAATGCTTTTTTTTTTTATCTTTTTTAAAATTTTTCCTTCTTCTCCCTAAAGCCCCCGAGTACATAGTTGTGTATTTTAGTTGTAGGTCCTTCTAGTTGAGCTATGTGGGATGCCCCCTCAGCATGCCCTGATGAGCGGAGCCATGTCGGCAGCCACGATCCGAACTGGCAAAACCCTGGGCCACCCAAGCAGAGCTCGCGAACTTAACCACTTGGCCACGGGGCCAGCCCACATGGCTAATGCTTTCTAATTAATAACCTTGAAATTACTAGGATATAAGTTCTTCAGCTTTCTCTTTTGTCTTTATAAAAAAGAGTAACGACAAGCCCACTATTTGAATTCTTTATAATCTTACAACTTTTCCAGGATTCTAATTGCACAGTTGTCTCATTAAGATGGGGATGGATTGACCTGTAGGTATAAAGTTTCCTCAGTGGCAAAGAACACAGATGTAAACTTTGACAGTTACGTAAAGCAGGAGACATAACCTGTCTGCTTGTTCCCAGTCAAGCATAAAGCTATGCCAGAGCCGCCTGCGTTCCCCACAAGAACCCATGGCTGCAGAATATATCACCTGCAACCATCAGCTTCCATCAGGTGCAAGAAGCTCTTTTTCTGCCATTCTCCTGGGTTGTTTTTTTTTTTTTTTGGTGAGGAAGTTTGGTCCTGAGCTAACATCTGTTGCCAATCTTCCTCTCGCTTGAGGAAGATTGTTGCCGAGCTAACATCTGTGCGTCTTCCTCTATATTTATGTGGGATGCTGCCACAGCATGGCTTGATGAGCGGTGCTAGGTCCGCCCCCAGGATCCAAATTTGCAAATCCTGGGCTGCTGAAGCAAAGCGCACAAACTTAACCACTATGCCACCGGGCTGGCCCCATCTCCTGGGTTTTTTTAACCTTTCCGACCCTCATTCCCACCTGACACTTCTGGAGGCTCTATTGTCCAGCCACCAAGTATAAAACACCCCAGTATTTTTCTGAATACATCCTGTAATGCAGCCATCTTGGAGCAGCCACTTTAACACACAATTTTGACCCAAAATACACCATTTTGATAGCCCACAGCAAAATAGACCGTTAGAGTTGCATCATTTTGAAAACCAACCAAGTCATAGATAAAGTAGATCTGTTCATCTGCTCCCTCAGCCCCATTCCAATAGTGAACTGCACCCCATCACCAATTCCTGGGGCATGGGGTGGGGAATAACAGGGAGCCTGGGGTTAAGGGGCAGGGACAGGAACGGGAGGGATGTGGGTGGAGCTGGATTGTGGTTTGTGCAGTCCCTGCTAAAGCTGAATGTATGCATATCCCATGACCCAGCAGCTCCATTTCTCAGGTATACCAACAGAAACGCAGATATGTGTTCATCAAGAGACGTGTGCAAGGATGTTCATAGCAGAGCTACTGCTTATAGCCCCAAATTGGAAACAACCAAATGCCCATCAAGTGTAGAATGGATAGATAAATTGGAGTTTATTCATAATAATGGTAAACTATACAGACGTGGGAATGAATGTACAACATAAATGACTCCCATAAACATAGGGATTGAACCAAAGAAGTCACACATGAAAGGGTACATACTGTATGCCTCCATCGATGGGCAGTTCAAAGCCAGGCAAAACTAGCCTATGGCATTGTAAGTAAGGATAGTGGTTATGCCTGGTGGGGATGGTGACCAGAGGGACGCTTCTGGAGTTCTGGGTATGGGCCAGCAGGTAAACGATGATGCTCGTGAACTCCAGCAGCACCTGGATGCCGTGCACGGCCTGTTGAGTGTTAAGAGGTGATCTGGCTCTGGCTCCGCTCCTGCCTTCCCACTCTGATGCAAAAACACACAGGGAGGAGAATTCTGGGAAATGCAGTTCAGCTCACCAAGTTGGCCTGTTAGAAAGCCACCACGTGGCTGTACTCTTATTAGCTGGCATACCTTGGAGAAAATTTCTTCATCTGAAAAATTTAAATGATAATAATTACTCCTGGACTTTCATAAGAATTAAATGAAATATATATGTTCTAGGCATCATACCTAGAAAATAAGACTCTCAAATTTTTGTTGAATTGGTTCATTGATCCTATTACTAACTTAGACCCTCAAAGAACATGCTTTTGGTTTAAATGTTTCACTCATAAAGTTAATTAGCTCTTTGACATGGTAAAAGAGAATTATTACATAACTGCAAATTTAAGATTAGGGATAACATCATAAATCTTTTTTCCATTTCTGTAGAACAAAATCCCAATGCCGCAAATACAGATACTTAAATTTCATCCCCCCTTATAGCGACTGCTTATTTTAAAAAGCAGATTACAAAACAGAATTCGATGCTCGGTTCCTTTTTTTGTGAAAAAAAAAGTATTTTAGTATTTTATAGAAAATGGCTGTGTGGTCAGACAGCATGGATTTGTCTCTGAGCTCCACCTCGTACCAGCCGAGGGGGCCAGTTCGGTGAACATGGTAACTGTGTTGCTAGTAAAAGCAGAGAGTGATCTTTCTTACCCACCTCATAGGGTCGTCGTATGACGACTTAGAGAATGTAGGTACCTGCTTAAAATAGTTGCTGGCTCACGGCAAGCCCACAGTAAACATGTGCTCATTGTCATCGTTATTGTTCATGTGTAGAGAACAGCCTGACAGCATTTTTAGACCTAAATGCTGGCCTTTGTGGGGGAATGTCAGTGCTGTGTCTTCTTCTTTGAGTTTTTCTGTGTCTTCCAAGTCATGCACAATAAACTTACACGTAATTTTTAAAACAACTGCACCCCAATAAAACCTTTGTCTTTTTTCACAAGCCCTTTCTTTTGACTCCAATTAAAAGGTCCTCAATCTACCTTCTGCTCCTCCACATGTGAATAAATATTTAGAATTAGGGGCCGGCCCTGTGGCCGAGTGGTTAAATTCGCACACTCGGCTTCAGCAGCCCAGGGTTTTGCTGGTTCGGATCCTGGGCGCGGACATGGCACCACTCATCAGGCCCTGCTGAGGCGGCGTCCCACATGACACAACTAGAAGGACCCACAACTAAAATATACAACTATGTACCAGGGGGATTTGGGGAGAAGAAGAAGAAAGCAAATTACACTGAAATATTTAGAATCCTTTCTGTGTTTCCAAGCCTAAGCATGCATGTCACCCTCTCCATAAAGTTTTCTAGCCTTATCTCCTCTTTTGGACTCCTCTTGATTCTCCGTTCAAGAAGAGTGATGACTTATGTCCTAACTCCCAACTGTTAGGTAAATAGTAAACATGCCTTCTGAATAGTTGTACTGTAAAATTCAAACATGATTAGCATAAAGAGAACATTTTCTTCTAGCCAGTAGGTCAGGTCCCCCTGCCAAAATCAACTCGACCTTTTCAACATCTTAATTCAAAGGGCAAATATTTCTCCATGGCTACCTGGTAATCTAAATTTAGATACCTCAGCAAAAGTATCCAGATTTTTAAAGTATTTATTTCAAGATTCCAAATAAATGCAATGCCAAGTTTAGTAATGTCAAAGCACAAGCATAAGTGTTTTATTAACTGAGTGATGTTCTTTTTGTGTTGTTTTGCTTTTTTCCCCCTCAAATTCTTATCTTGAACATTCTCAAGCCTACAGAAAAGTTGAAAGAATGGTACAAAGAAATCTCATATATCCTCCATGTGGTTTATCAGTTGTTAACTTTTTGCCACACTTGCTTATTTTTACTTATTTATTTTACCAAACCATTTGAAATTAAGCTGCACACATCATGACTTTTCACTTCCAACAATTCCATATGTACCCACTAAGAATAAGGACATTGTCCTACATGATCCCAATACCATAACCACACCTGAGAAAATGAACAATAATCTTTCAAGGTTATCTACTAATAAGGGATTACTATGCAGTATGTAGATAACTCCTAAAATGGAACAACAACAAAAAAACCCAATTCAAAAACAGGCAAAGAACTTTAATAGACATTTCTCCAAAGAAGACATTCAGATGGCCAATAAGCACATGAAAAGATGCTCAACGTCACCTATCACTAGAGAAATGCAAATCAAAACTGCAATGAGATACTACCTCACAGCCATTAGGATGGCTACTATCAAAAAAACAGAAAATAACAAGTGTTAGCAAGGATGTAGAGAAATTGGAACCCTGGTGTACGATTGATAGGAATGTACAATGCTACAACCACTATGGAAAACAGTATGGGAGTTCCTCAGAAAAATTAAAAATAGAATTACCATATGATCCAGCAATTCAACTGCTGGGTATATACCCAAAAGAATTGAAAGCAGGAACGTAGCAGCATTATTTTTTTTAAGATTTTATTTTTCCTTTTTCTCCCAAAGCCCCCGGTACAAAGTTGTGTATTTCTAGTTGTGGGTCCTTCTACTTGTAGCATGTGGGATGCCACCTCAGCAGGGCTTAGATGAACAGTGCTGTGTCCGTGCCCAGGATTCGAACTGGCAAAACCCTGGGCCGCCGAAGCAGAGTGCGTGAACTTTACCACTCGGCCACAGGGCCGGCCCCCTCCAGTGGGATTTTTTTTTGCAGAAATTGACAAATTCATTCTAAAATTTATATATAAAATCACAGGAATTAAAATAACAATTAAGCAATTTGTTTAGTTGTTTAATAACAATTTAACAACTAAAAAAATAGTTTGAAAAAAACACAAAGTTGGAGGATTTACATTACTTGATTTTAAGACTTCCCGTAGTAAATTATAGTAACTGAGACAGTGTAGGATTGGTGAAAGGATAGACACAAACAGACAGAATAGAAAGTCCAGAAAGAGACTTGTACAAATATGGCCAATTGATTTCCAACAAAGTGCAAAGGAAATTCGATGGAGAAAGGATAGTCTTTGAAAACAGCGCTGCAACAAGTGGCCGTCCAGATCCTAAAGTACCTCATGCCATATATAAAAACTAACACAAAATGGAGAATAGATCTAAATGTAAAACCTAAAATTATGAAATTTCTAGGAGCCAATCTTCATATTCTTCAGTTAGGCAGATTTCATAGATACCAAAAAATTTAAAATAGCATGATCCACAAAATAAAAACTAGATAAGTCAAACTTTTTATTAGTCATTTATTGCTGCATAACAAATTATCCCAGACCTTAGTGGCTTAAAACAATCCACATCTATTATCTCACCGTATCTATGGATCAGAAATCTGGGTATGGCTTAGCTGGATCTTCTGTCTCAGAGTCTCTCTCAAGGTTGCAATCAAAGTGTTGGCCAGGGTTGGGGTCTCATCTGAAGGCACAACTGGGGACGAAGCCATTCCAGGCTCATGTGGTTTGGGGCAGATTCAGTTCCTGGAGGGCTTTTGGTCTAAGGGCCGTGGTTGCTAGCCAGGTGTTGGCCAGAGGCTGTCCTCAGTTCCTTGACACATGGGTTTCTACAACATGGCTGCTTCCTTCATCAAACTGTGTAAGCCAAGAAGGCAACGGTGTCTACTAGCAAGATAGAAATTACAGTCTTTTGTAACATAATCATAAAGTGATAACCTGTCACCTTTACTGTATTCTATTGGGTAGAAGTATGTCACAGATCTTGGCTACTCTCAAGGAGAGGCGATCACACAAAGGCATGAATACCAAGAGACTAGGATCACCGAGGGCTGTCTTAAAGTCTGCCCTCCTCAGACTGCATCAAAATTAAAGAGCTCTGCACTTTGAAAGACATTGTTAACCAAATGAAAAGACAAGCCACAACCTGAGAGGAAATACTTGTGACACACGTGTGTGATACAGGACTTGTATCCTGAATATATAAAGAACACTTGAAATGTAATAATAAATAATAACCAATTTTAATAATAGACAAAAGAGTGAATAGATACTTCACCGAGGATGGCAAAGAAGTACATAAAAGATGTTTGACATCACTAATCATTAGGAAAATTAAAACTAAAACCACAATGGAAAAAGGCAAAATAGCCCCATTTGCAACAACATGGATGGCCCTTGAGGGTATTATGTCAAGCAAATATGCCAGATAGAGAATGACAAACACTGCATGACATCACTCATATGTGGAAGATAAACCAACACATGGACAAAGAGAACAGATTGGTGGTTACCAGAGGGGAAGGGGGTTGGGGGGTAGGCAAAAGGGTAAACGGGCACCTATATATGGTGATGGACAAAAATTAGACTATTGGTGGTAATCATGATGCAGTCTATACAGAAACTGATAAATAATGTACACCTGAAATTTCACAATGCTATAAACCACTATGACCTCAATAAAATAATAAAAAGAAATTTAAAAAAATACAATGAGATGCCACTACACCCATTATTAGTATGGCTGAAATTAAAAAAAATACTAATTATAACAAATGCTGGCAAGGACGTAAAGCAAATGGAATTCTCACATATTGATGGTTGGAATGCAAAATGGTACAGCCACTTTGAAAAACAGTTTGGCAGTTTCTTATAAAGTTAAACACGCGCTTACATTATGTGTGGAAAACGTTAACTCAGCAGGCCTGGGCTGCTCAAACCCTGAACGTTCCCAGGGCTTCAGGACTGGCCTTAGTCCAGCTCCTGGGAGATGACCTCTGAGCCCTCAGAGTACCTCACCTGATAAGAGTGTCTTTGTGTGCTGGAGGTCTTGGACCCCAGCAGATAGTTTATGCTAATCACCAAGGCCCTTATCTATGATGGACACTCCTTTTTGGGTGCCTAAGGATTTGGGCCATGTTTTACCAACTTGACCTTGGGGCAGCTGAGTTCTGAGAAGCTGAGGTCAGTCACCTGAGTTCTGCCTGCCTACATGACTGACCTCCAATAAAAATCCCGGACATCAAGGCTCAAGTGAGCTTCTTGAGTTGGCAACACTTTGCACATGTTGTCACACATCATTGCTGGGAGAATTAAGGGCTGTCTGTGAGAGTCCACTGGGAGAGGACAACTGGAAGCTTGTGCCTGGTTTCCCCCAGACCCCACCCCGTGCACGTTTTCCCTTTGATGATTTTAATCTGTATCTTTCACTGCAATAAAATAAACCACAAGTGGGGCCAGCCCAGTGGCACAAGGTTTAAGTTCACACATTCCGCTTTGGCAGCCCAGGGTTCCTGGTTTGGATCCTGGCTGTGGACCTACGCACTGCTTGTCAAGCCATGCTGTGGCAGGCGTCCCACATATAAAAAGTAAAGGAAGATGGGGACAGATGTTAGCTCACGGCCAGTCTTCCTCAGCAGAAAGAGGAGGATTGGTGGCAGATGTTAACTCAGGGCTAATCTTCCTCAAAAGTAAATAAATAAATAAATAAACCATCAGTGCAACAGCTTTTCTGAATCCCATGAGTCCTTCTAGTAAATCATCAGGCCTGAGGGTTGTCTTAGGGACCCCCAACACACGGCAGGACCCTGCTATTTCACTCCTAGGTGGAAAAACATGAAAATACATCTTGTCACAGAAACCTATGTGTGAATATTTATAAGGGCCTTGGTGATGAAATCATCAAAAACTGGAAACAACCAACTCAAATGTCCTTCAACTCGTGAATGGATAAACAAATTGTGGTACAACCACGTAACGCAAATAGTACTCAGGAGTAAAAACGAAGGAACTGATGACACACTCAACAACCTGGCCTTATCTCAAAAGCATTATCCTAAGTGAAAGAAGCCAGACTCAACAACCTACATACTTAACAATTCCACACATAGCACTTTTTGCAAAGGCACAACTGTAAGGACAGAGAACAGATTAGTGGTTGACAGAGGCTGGGGGTGGGAGGAGGGGTTAAACACAAAGTAGCATGAAGGAAGCTTTTGGGGGTAATTGAAATATTCTACATCTTGACTGTCATTACATGACTGTGTGTGTTTGTCAAAACTCATCAAGGGGCTGGCCCTGTGGCTGAGTGGTTAAGTTCGCGTGCTCCGCTTCGGCGGCCCAGGGTTTCGCTGGTTTGGATCCTGGGCGTGGACATGGCATGGCTCATCAAGCCATACTGAGGTGGCATCCCACATGCCACAACTAGAAGGACCCACAACTAAAAATATACAACTATGTACTGAGGGGCTTTGGAGAGAAAAAGGAAAAATAAAAATAAAAATAAAAACATCAAACTTTGGCTAACAAGAGTGAATTTTACTATACGTTAATGATGTAATAAACATGATTTTTTAAAAAATAGCAGTGAGACAGACAATAATGTACAACTGAAATTTCACAAGATTGTAACCTATCATTAACTCAATAAAAAATTTAAAAAAAAAATAGCAGTGAGTTGGAAAATTCAGGAAATCAAATAACCTCGACATTAGTCAAAGGATTTTTCTTCTGCCTCTGGGCTGTACCAAATACTTTATTGCATAACATGTTATGGCACTTATTTCATTCTTCTGCTTGGGAGATTTTTTTTTAAAGATTGGCACCTGAGCTAACATCTGCTACCAATCTTCTCTTATTCTTTTTTTCCTTCTTCTTCTCCCCAGAGCACCACCCAGTACATAGTTGTATACTCTAGTTGCAGATCCTTCTAGTTGTGGCATGTGGGACGCCGCCTCAGCATGGCCTGATGAGCAGTGCCATGTCCACGCCCAGGATCCAAACCAGCGAAACCCTGCGCCGCCTAAGGGGAGCACGTGAACTTAACCACTCAGCCACGGGTTGCCCCTGTGAGATTTTTATTTCTTTTTTATACTTTAGCAGATCTGACCCCCTCAAACCTTTTGACTTTTAAATTTGACTCATATAAGAGAATATATGTACTATAGATGTAAGTTATGAAGCCCAATATTAAAACGAACGCACTTGAACCCACCATCCAACTAAAGAATTAGAACCTTATGGACAGTGTTGAAGTTACCCTCCCAATTCTGCACCCCTGTTGGCCCCTAGAGGCACCCACTGGCCTGAACTGTATGTTTATCAGCCATTTGCTTGCTTTTTATAACAAGTTTTATTAGGGACGTGGAATTCCTTCAGTAACATACTGTTTAGTTTCCTTGGTTTTGAGCTTTGTAAAAATGAGATCATCCCATATGTAGATTGTCTCAGTTGGGATGTCTCCAGAAAACAAATGTCCACTCTTATGGTTCAAATGAAAAGACTGTGTTGAAGGAGCTACAAGTTGTGGCCAAAGTTGAGGGAACTGACAAAGAACACTGGGCTCCCACAGACTAGCAGCAGTGGAAGCCATTACCTGCCTAGGTCCGATGGAGCAGGGGACACACCTGTTCCCAGATCCAGTGAGAGCTGGCTCATGGACGAGGAGCTGGAGCTGCAGACCGTCTCGCAGCCACTGCCAAAATTCTTCACTGGAAAAAATACTCCAGCTTCTCTCTCCTCTTGCCCTGTGGTGTCCTGCTGGCGTCTCCCTTTGGAGGAATCTAGCTGGAACCCAGCTGCAAAAAAGGCCCCAGCGCTCCAGTTCATCGGATTCAGCCTCTTGGGACACAGAGCAGAGCAAAGAAAAACACGGTGATCTGGGTGGGCAGATGGAAGCAAACAGAGGAAAACCCATCTATCTTTAGTCAATGTTTTTTCACTCAATACAGTATTGTTTCTTAGGTTCATCCTTGTGTGTGGCTGTGGTTAATTCATTTTTAATTCTTATTTAATAAGCCATTGGGTGGCTACACCACCATTTATTAATCCATTCTCTCGTGGGTGGACCTCTGGGCTTTTTCTAGCTTTTCACTGTTATGAACAATGAATGCTGCTGTGAAGATTTCCAGGATGATGGGAGAAGGGCTTTGCCTGCAACCCAGTCTCATCAAAGGTGGGAAGGTTACTGGGTTTTTTATAACCTTTCCTGGAGCAGAGGTGACCTGATCAGGTCGCCCCACCTCATTCCAGGTGGGATTCATTAGCAGGACAACTGTTTTTGTTTTTCATCGTGGTGAAATATACCATTTTAACACAAAATTTACCATTTTAACCATTTTTAGTGTACAACTCAATGGCATTAAGTGCATTCAAAAGGCAACTGTTTATTTAAAAGTAGTGAAGTTGAACAGTTAGCTGGCACAATTTTTATTTTTTTAATTTTTATTTATATATTTATCCATTTTTTGAGGAAGATCAGCCCTGAGCTAACTTCTGCTGCCGATCCTCCTCTTTTTGCTGAGGAAGACTGGCCCTGAGCTGACATCCGTGCCCATCTTCCTCTACTTTATATGTGGGACGCCTGCCACAGCATGGCCTGACAAGTGGTGCATAGATCCACACCCGGGATCCGAACCGGCAAACCCCAGGCCACCGAAACAGAATGTGGGAACTTAACCACTGTGCCACTGGGCCGACCCCTGGCATAATTTTTAAACTAAGATTTCTCCCACAAATTTTACATACATAATAGGTTCCATTTGTCACCATTTCTTGGTTTATTTATGAGAAAGGTACACACAGTTCTTGGTGGAATTGACTTGAGAATGAGAGTACAAGTGTTTGGGGTTTAAAAAGAAAATCTCCTTAATAGCTTTTATTTTTTTAGAGCAGTTTTAGGTTTACAGCAAAATTGAGGGGAAAGTACAGAGATTTCCCATACATCCCCTGCCCCAACACATGCACGGCCTCCCCCACTATCCACATCCCCACCAGAGTGGCACATTTGTTACAACTGATGAACCTACATTGACAGATCATAATCACCCAAAGCCCATAGTTTACACTGGGGTTCGCTCTTGGTGTTGCACATTCTGTGGCTTTGGACAAATGTATAATGACATGTACCCACCATTATACTATCATACAGAGTAGTTTCATTGCCCTACAAATCCCCTGTGCTCTGCCTGTTCATCCCTCCATTTTTTTTTCCTAAGGGGCCCCCAAAACATCACAGCGGTGATGAATGCAGAGGAGGTCCTGGGCCTATAAAGAAGGATTTGATGAAGTTTATTTAGCCACTGTCCTATGGAGAGACATTGGGTCTAGCAACTTCCACCATCATAAACACTTCTGCCGTTAACATCTTTGTCATTTCCTCCCTGTGCTTTCTCGTGTTTCTTTAGGGTAGGTACTGAAACACGGCATTGCTGGGACATAGGAAATACTGCATTTTAATTTAATAGGTTCTGGTGAATTCCTCAGCCAATTCTTCAAACCTCTAAAATGGTTAGATGAGTGGCATAATGTAGTATTGCAGTCATTTTCCAGAGCCCTGAAGATCTAAAAGCAGGTTTGGGCAGCTCCTTCTAAAACATGTAAGTTAGGTCATGGCTCTCCCAAGCCTGTTTGAGTAACCGGTACAGAAATCTTTCAGATCTTTTAATTCACCCAAGAAGTATTTATTGAATATCTATGATGTGCTGGTGCGGTCCTAAGCTCTAGGGACGAAGAGGTGTGAAACGCAGACAAGTTCCTCCCTTCTCGTCAGGAGTGTGCATTCTCACTGTTGTACACTCAGGATGTTCTGAACAGCACCTGACCCATAATAGCAACTCATCACATGTGTGTTCATGCTGGTCGTGTCTTGAACAAGATAACCTTTCTTGGTTTACTGGTTGAAACAAACAGTTTTCCTATTAATAAGAACCATGTTTTCACCTTTCTAAAAATACACCATCTCCAATTCAGTCCATAATTACAGAAACTCAAAATTGTACCATGTTTATCTGAGAGAAATGAAAACATGTCCACAAAAAACTCTTGGTATCAGAATGTTTACGGCAGCTTTATTTATAACAGTCAAAAAACGGAAACAGCCCAGCTGTCCATCAATAGGAAAATGGGTCAACAAACTGTGGTGTATTCATACATTGGACTCCTACTCAGCAGTAAAAAGGAATGAACAACTGATACATACAATCACATGGATGAATCTCAAAAACATTATTCTGAGAGAAAGAAGCTTGAGACAAGAGCACACACCACATGAGTCCATTGATATGAAGTTCTGCAATAGGCACATCCAATCTATGGTGGGTCAGGCAAGGCTGGAGGTAGGGGCAAGGATGGAGTGGGAAGGCCCATGAGGGACCTCTGCGGTGATGATGATTTTCTATATCTTGATAGGGGTTTGGGTTACACAGGTGTAGCTCATCAATCAGTACAGTTGAGATTTGTGTATTTCCTCAGATGCAAATTTTACCTCAAAAGAAAAAAATAGAACCATAAACAAATATTGAATGCTAATTAATAATGTGCATGCTGAAGTACGAGGGGGAAGTGTACTGATGCCTGCAACTTCCTCTGAAACAAAAGAAAAAAGTAAGATGAATGGACAGGTGGATGGAGGAATGGGTAGACGGGCAGAAAGATGTGGAACAAAGCAAGTTTAGTGAAAACATAAATTGTACAATCCAGGTGGTGGGTACATGGGTGTTCTCTATAAAACGTTTCAACTTTTCTGTATATTTGGAACTTTCATAAGAAAACATGGGGACAAAAACTGTACCACGAATTGGGGAAACTTAACTAATCTTTTATTGGAAGGTTAAAGTTTAGCCAGATAAAACCAAGTTCAAATTCTAGCCGTGCAGTTTTCCAGCTGGTTGCTTAATCTGGTCCACAACAGTTTTCTCATATAATGTGGAGACAACTCCTCTTTTGGAAGGTTTTGTAAGAATCAAATTAGATAATATACTTAAAGCATATTAAAGATGTAGCAGATGAACGAAGAATAGGGGCTTTTATATTATTAGTGACTATAAGGTAAGACTTCAAAGATGATAGCCCTCAATGTGCGCTAGAAAAATCTAAGGAGGCTTCCTAGAAAAGGAGTGATTTTAAAAGAGTAGAATTCAGACAGAGCAAATTGAGGGCATTCCTGGTGGGAGAAAAATCCTGAGGAAAGGCCTAGAAACAAGAATGAGTACATGTAAGCAAGTTTGATGGGGAGAAGATCCTGTATTTTGTTTTTTTCAAGATAAAATAAAAATACCTGCTATACGTGAATCTCCAGATAAAGACTGTTGTTGAGTGATTTAATACGCCCCCAATGAGCAGGGTCTTTAAATCGTAAAGTGAAGACAATTTTCAATTCTGTTGTTTGAGAGTAGCTTTACTGTCTACTGCTTTACAACTTTTCTTGAAACAAATTTCATTCTCTTTATCCTCTTTGCCAAAAGATGCACTGGTCAACCGGACCTGGCAGGAACTGAAGCTTTCGATGAGTCTTTTCTCTAGTGGGGCAAAAACTCCTCCAGGCCAATCTCATCCTAAAGGATTGAAGAAGCTCCCCAGGACAGAGCACTGGGAGGCGGGACCACTCAACACACCCCAAATCTGAGTACTTCTCCCCACTCATCCCCACTGCGCCCACCAAGGTGCGGGTTATCTCCTCTCAGAGCGACTATGCCATGGCCTCCTGCACTGCCTCTCGCTTCCACTCTGGTGGGAAGAATCATGTGTAGTGGGCAGAATCATGGCCTCCAAAGGCGTCCACTTTCTTATCCCCAGGAAGCTTGAATTCGGTACTTTATAGGGCAAAATGGGTTCCGCAGGTGGGATTAAGATAAGGACTTGAGGGTGGGGAGTCCCCAAACTAGTCATGAACTAGTTAAAAAAGTAACCCAATCCCAAAATATCTCCCCTACATCCTGCAGCTGGAGATGTAAAACAAAATTATCTTTGGAGATTCAGATGCCCTTCCTCCTCACCAGCCATGGTAAGCCCTTTCACACGTTTTTGTCAGTCTAAGTGGAAACTGTAGCCCTCTGTGAAAGGGACTTCTTCTTGAAGGGATTTAGAGAAGCGTGAAGGAGGACTGTAAGAGATTGGAATCGACTCTTTTCAAGTGGCCCTCATCTCCTTGAATGCCTCCCAACTCATCCTTGACAACATTTCTGTGGAACCTTGAAGACTTCTTTCCAGAACCTTTCATCCAAAAGGAGCTGTGACAGAGCAGATGGTTGAGACATCCATATTCAAACACAGATGGCACATTACAGTTTCCTAACAAACCGTCTTGAAGAATACCGGTCCTCTTAGCTGCCAAGGCATGGGTCAGCAGTGGGTGACTGCAAGATTTTTTTTCGGAAACTTCCTCAACTTATCAATAAATTGGTGCTGCTGCTGGAGTATGTAACTTCACACCATGTGCAACTCAGTTCAGTGCTCTGAGGAGGGAATCCTGCTCTCCTCAACCCTCACTGCTCCGATTCTTGGCCAGTTCTGGGTGAGGTGAGTGGGGGGGTAGTGATGGGGGTGGGGGTGGGGGGTTGAAATTACTCTAGAGAAGGTCCACAGCTCCAGTTTTGTTCAGGACCCTCAGACCCCATGAGGGATGTGTCCAATTTGTTCTCAAACAGGAACCCCAACCTCTTGACCTTTTTTGAGAATCTTTGGTTCAGCTCTAAACTGAAAAAAACTAATCCTGACTTGGATTTTGTTTTCTCTCCTTGGTTTCAAAAAATTTTCACAAAATTGTTATATGCCTATTTTAACAAATTCAAATCATATAGTCATAAATAAATTTAAAAGTTAAACTCCCTTTTTTTTAATTGTGGTAACATCGGTTTATAACATTATATAAATTTCAAGTGTACATTGTTATATATTTCGATTCCTGTGTAGATTACATCATGTTCACCACCCAAAGATTAATTACCATCCATCACCACACACATGTGCCTAATCACCCCTTTCACCCTCCTCCCTCCCCCTTTCCCTCTGGGAACCACCAATCCAATGTCCGTTTCTATGTGTTCATTTGTTGTTGTTTTTATCTTCTACTTATGAATGAGATCATATGGTATTTGACTTTCTCCCTCTGACTTATTTCATTTAGCATAATGGCCTTGAAGTCCATCCATGTTTTCACAAATGGTCAGATTTCATCATTTCCTATGACTGAGTAGTATTCCATTGTGTATATATTCCACATCTTCTTTATCCATTCCTTCCTTGATGGGCACCTAGGTTGCTTCCAAGTCTTGACTATTGTGAATAATGCTGCGATAGGGGTGCATGTGTCTTTATGCATTGTGTTTTCATGTTCTTTGGAAAAATACTCAGCAGTGGAATAGCTGGGTCATATGGTAGATCTATTCTGAACTTTGTGAGGAATCTCCGTACGGTTTTCCGCAGTGGCTGCACCACTTTGCACTCCCACGAGGAGTATATGAGGGTTCCCTTCTCTCCACATTCTCTCCAACACTTATTGTCTCCTGTCTTGTTAATTATAGCCATTCTGATGGGAGTGAGGTGATATCTCATTGTAGTTTTGATTTGCATTTCCCTGATAGTTAATGATGTCAAACATCTTTTCATTTGCCTGTTGGCCATCCATATATCTTCTTTGGAGAAATGTCTCTTCAGAACTTTTGCCCATTTTTAAATTGCGTTGTTAGATTTTTTGTTTTGAGATGTATGAGTTCTTCGTATATTTTGGATATTAACCCCCATCTGATACATGGTTTGCAAATATCTTCTCCCAATTGTTAAGTTGTCTTTTCATTTTGTTAATGGTTTCCTTTGCTGTGCAGAAGCTCTTTAGTTTGATGTAGTCCCATTTGTTTATTTTTTCTATTGTTTCTCTCGCCCGGTCAGACAGGGTACTTGAAAATATGCTGCTAAGACGGATGTCGAAGAGCATACTGCCTATGTTTTCTTCTAGAAGTTTCATGTCTTACATGTAAGTCTTTAATCCATTTTGAGGTAATTTTTGTGTGTGGTGTAAGATAATGGTCTACTTTCATTCTTTTGCATGTGGCTGTCCAGTTCTCCCAACACAAGTTGTTGAAGAGACTCTCCTTTCTCCATTGTATATTCTTGTCTCCTTTGTTGAAAATTAGCTGTCCGTAGATGTGTGGGTTTATTTCTGGGTTAAATTCCCTTTCTAACCATTGTTCCCCTCGTCTTCAAGTCCCACTCCCTTGGGGATAGCCAGGTTAACAGCTTGCGAGTGCCCTTATTTCACGCTCATAGAAATGTACTTATGACAGGGGAATTATGTTGTGCATATTGTTTTGCAACTGGCATTACTTAACTATGTATTCCGCACCTTCTTCCATGTCAACACATGGAGGTTTGTCATCTTTTTTAGCCAAGAGTTATATCACTATATGGATTGTTGATGATGTACTACAATCTTTTTTGGATATTTGGACACTATTACAAATTATATTACATGGGATGTTCTTGTACATATATCCTTAAGCAATTGTAATTTTCTTATGAGTAGGTTCACAGAAAATAAATTATTAGGTCAAAGGATATATTAGGTTCTCCAGAGAAAAAGAATAGGATGTGTAATATATAGAGAGAAATTTATTTTAAGCAATTGGCTCATGTGATTTGTGGAGATTGGCAATTCCAAAATCTGCAGTTCAAGTCTGAAGGCCATATGATGCACAATTCCCATTTGCTCAGGGGAAGTCAGTCTTTTTGTTCTATCCAAGTCTTCAACTGATTGAATGAGGCCCATCCACATTATGGAGAGCAAGCTCTTTACCCTGAGTCCACCAGTTTAAATGTTAATCTCATCCAAAAACACCTTCACGGAAACATCTAGAGTAATGTTTAACAACGTATATGGGCACCATGGACTAGCTATATTAGCATATAAAATTAACCATCACATGCAAAAATCCTCAACAAAATATTGGCAAACTGAATACAGTAATACATTAAAAGGATCATACACCATGATCGAGTGGGATTTATACAAGGGATACAGGGATGGTTTGCCATCTGCAAATCAATCAATGTGATACACCACATTAACAAAATGAGGAATAAAAACCACATGATCACCTCAATAGATGCAGAGAAAGCATTTGACAAGAACCAACATCCATTTATGATAAAAATGGTGAAAAAATGGGTATAGAAGGAAAGTACCTCAACATAATAAAGGCAATATATGACAAACCCACAGCTCACATCATACTTAATGGGGAAAAAAGCAATCCCTCTGAGAACAGGAATAAGACAAGGGTGTTCACTCTCACCACTCTTATTCAACATAGTACTGGAGGTTCTGGCCAGAGTAATTAGGCAGGAAAAAGAAATAAAATGTATCCAAATTGGGAAGGAAGAAGTGAAACTTTCTCTTGCATGTTTGCAGACAACATGACTTTATACATAGAAAACCCTGAAGAATCTATTGGAAAACTATTAGAAATAATCAACAACTACAGCAAAGTTGCAGGGTACAAAATCAACTTAGAAAAATCAGTTGAATTTCTATACTCTAATAACGAACTAGCAGAAAGAACTCAAGAACACAATCCCATTTACAATGGCAACAAAAAGAATAAAATATCTAGGAATAAATTTAACCAAGGAGATGAAAGACCTATACAATGAAAACTATAAGATGTTACTGAAAGAAATCAGTGATGACATAAAGAAATGGAAGGAGATTCCAGGCACATGAATTGGAAGAATAAACATAGTTAAAATGTCTATACTACCTAAAGCAATCTACAGATTAAATGCAATCCCAATCAGAATCCCAATGACATTCTTCACAGATTTAGAACAAAAAAATCCTTGCTTAGCGGCAACAAAAGACCCTGATTAGCTAAAGGAACCCTGAGAAAAAAGAACAAAGCTGGAGGCATCACAATCTCTGACTTCAAAATATACTACAATGCTATAGTAATCAAAATAGCATGGTACTGGCACAAAAACGCACAGATCAATGGAAGATAATTGAAAGCCCAGAAATAAAACCATACATCTATGGACAGCTAATCTTCAACAAAGGAGCTAAGAACATACAATGGAGAAAAGAAAGTCTCTTCAATAAGCGGTGTTGGGAAAACTGGACAGCCACATGTAAAAGAATGAAAGTAGACCATTATCTTACACCATACACAAAAATTAACTCAAAATGGATTAAAGACTAAGGTAAGACATGAAAACATAAAACTCCTAGAAGAAATTACAGGCAGTACACTCTTTGACATTGGTCTTAGATGGATCTTTTCGAATACCATGTCTACTTGGGCAAGGGAAACAAAAGAAAAAATAAACAAGTGAGACTTCATCAGACTAAAGAGCTTCTGTAAGGCAAAAGAAACCAGGAACAAAACTAAAATACAACCTGCCAACTGGGAGAAAATATTTGCAAATCATCTATCTGACAAGGGGTTAATTTCCAAAATACATAAAGAACTCATACAACTCGATAACAGAAAAACAAACAACCCAATCAAAAAATGGGCAGAGGATATGAACAGACATTTTTCCAGATAAGATATACAGATGGCCAACAGGCAAATGAAAAGATGTTCAACATGACTAATCATCAGGAAATGCAAATCAAAACTACGATGAGATATCACCTTACACCTGTTAGAATGGCTATAATTACCAAGACAAAAAACAACAAACGTTGGAGAGGATGTGGAGAAAAAGGAACCCTCATGCACTGCTGGTGGGAATGCAAACTGGTGCAGCCACTATGGAAAACAGTATGGAGATGTCTCAAAAAGTTAAAAATAGAAATACCATATGACCCAGCTATCCCACTACTGGGTATTTATCCAAAGAACTTGCAATCAACAATTCAAAGAGATTTGTGCACCCCTCTGTCTACTGCAGCATTATTCACAATAGCCAAGACATGGAAGCAACCCAAGTTTCCACTGACTGATGAATGGATAAAGAAGATGTGGTGCGTACACACACACACACACAAACACACACTGGAATACTACTCAGCCATAAAAAAGACAAAATTAGTCCCATTTGCAACATGGATGGAACTTTAGGGTATTATGTTAAGCAAAATAACCCAGACAGAGAAAGACAAACACTGTATGATTTCACTCATATGTGGGAGATAAACAAATGCATGGACAAAGAGAACAGATTAGTGGTTACCAGAAGGGAAGGGGGTTGGGAGGTGGGCAGAAGGGGTAAATGGGCACATATATATAGTGACTGATAAATAATAGTGTACAACTGAAATTTCACAATGTTGTAAACTATTATGACATCAATAAAATTTAAAAAAAATTAACCATCACAAAGGATATGTTCATTTAAAATTTTGAAAAGTACTACCAACTTGCCCTCTAAAAAGGTCATTCCAATTTACACTTCCACTCAGCAAGTGTATAGGCACGCCCTTTAACCCACATCGTTACCAAAATGAACTGTTATCATTCTTTGAAATTTTTACCAATCCATAGGCAAAAGTGGTATCTTTGCTGTTTTTATTTGCACTAATCTCTAATGCAGTTAAAACTATTTTTTATAGAAAATAACAAATGTCGATGAAGACAGTGGGGGGATATCAGAACCCTGGTGCACTGGTCGTAATGTAAAATGGTGCAGCCACTGTGGAAAATGGTATGACAATTCCTCAAAAACTTAAACTTAGATTTGCCATATAATCCAGCAATTCCACTGCTGGGTATTTACCCAAAAGAACTGAAAGCAAGAACGGGAACAGATATTTGTATACTTGTGTACCTAGCAGTATTATTCACAGTAGTCAAAAGTATCCATCAACAGATAAACAAAATGTGGTCTATCCATACAATGGAACATTATTCAGCTTTAAAAGGAAAGAAATTTTGACACATGCCACAATGTGGATGGACCTTGAAGACACTATGCTAAGTAAAATAAGCCAGTCACAAAAGGACAAATACTGTATGATTTTACTTATACAAGGCACTTATGATAGTCAAATCCATAAAGGCAGAAAGCAGAAGGGTGGGTACCAGGAGCTGGGGGGTGGAGGATGGGGAGTTAGTGTCTAGTGGGGACACAGTCTCAGTGGGAGAAGATGAAAAAGCTCTCGAGCTGGATGGTGGTGACAGCCGCACAACAATGTGAATGTGCTCAATGCCGCAGAACTCTACTCTTAAAAATGAAGGAACGTAACTTTTACGTTATGTTTTACCACAATAAAAACCCAACTGTTTTTAAAATTTATGTTTCTTTTGCGAATTGTCTTTTTATACCATTTGCTCCTAGTTTTACTGAGTTCTTCCTCCTATTGACCATAGGAATTCTTTCTGCACTTTGGACAGTTAGCCTTTGTTATACATATTGCAAATATTCTCTCTCAATCTAACATTTCTCAGATATTTGTTTAAATAAAACCATGTAAAAGTTAAAAATATTATGAGATCAAATATTGAGACTTTACCTTTCTGGCTTCTGGATTTATTACTTTGCAGAGAAAGAAAAGTCTTCTCCAGTTCATAATTATAAAACGATTTTACACTTTTCTCTGATAGTTTTAGAGTTTTCCTATATTTGGATTTTTATTTTTATTTTTTTAAAGATTGGCATCTGAGCTAACATCTGTTGCCAATCTTCTTTTTTTTCTTCTTCTTCTCCCCAAATCCCCAGTACATTGCTGTATATTCTAGTTGTGGGTCCTTCTAGTTGTGGCATGTGGGGACACTGCCTCAGCATGGCTTGATGAGCGGTGCCATGTCGGCGCCCAGGATCCGAACCCGTGAAACGCTGGGCCGCCGAAGCAGAGCGCTCGAACTTAACCACTCAGCCAGAGGGCGGGCCCCTGAAACTCTTTTTTGAATGGTCTCTTCCTCAGGGATTTGGAGTGCCACCTTTACTGTAAACATATTAAATGTTTCGGCCTATTCTGTTTCATTGATCTTTTTGTCTGTTTCTGCTCCAAAATCACATTGCCTTTATTACTGTAGTTTCATAGGACCTTTTGATATCTGGTAGGGCAAGTTTCTTCTTATTCATATTATCAAAGAATTCTTGGCTAAATACTCAGGTGTCAGCTATTGAAAATATTATACTTTAAAATGTTCAGTAGATTACAGATAATTTTATATTCATCAACAATATCCATGGAGATTAAAACATAAGGCATTGTGCAGAAAACTCTCCTGACCCACCTAACATTAAACCATAACCATTTTTGATTGTATGGCAAAAAAAAAAAAAAAAAAAAAATTCTTGGCTAGTCTCACAATTCTCTCTTTCTGATGATCCTTAGAATCAGCTTTCCAATTCCTAAGGGAAATTCTACTGGGATTCTGATTGGAATTGCATTACATTTTTAGATAGAAAACAGACACCCTTAAACATTGACTCTTAGGAACACGGTGTCCCTCGTCTGTTCAGTTCTTTTATGTCCTCCAGTCAAGTCTTATATTTTTCTTTGTGGAGAAAAATGCTCATTTTTGCTGCTGACCCAGACCATTTTGAGTCCCAGAAGTTCGGAAGAGCAGTGCGCTCCCCTGCCAAGTACGAGGATCTGTTTATCACGATATCTAAGAGCCCACTTTATTCCTCTTAGCTCAATTGAGGTGTTGAACTTAATATTTTGGCTTCAAAGATAAATGAAATAAGGAGAAATGAAGCAAAAAGTGAGAAATCATGCTGCGACAGTTAAGACTGTCTTTAAATACATTTCTTGTGAAAACCCAAACCAGCACTGGTAGGAATTATAATCTAGCACATTTTAATATGCAGCCACATCCTTACCCAGACACATCCAAGCATGCAAGACTTTCAATGTTTCCTCTCTATGAATCATGCGTAACAGATCAGTGTATTCTAAAATTTTCACACATAACTTGAATTTATTACTAGTCTTCGTATGCAGTTTTCAACTTGAATTTTCTACGGGTAACAAAGTGCTTTCAGAAACAAAATTTAATATTAACATAATTTATAGTTATGAATTAAACCTAAGATGCAAAAGTAATCTTTACAGTAAGGATGTCAGGGAGCACCAAAGGACTTAACAAACGCCATGTTCTAGTAAGAGTCCACAGCCAGATCTTAGGAGCGAGAGTTCTCAACTACAACGCTCAACTTAAAGTTGGTGAGATCAAACGTATTTTCCAAGGCTTTCCTCAACAATATATTGCTGTAAAGGGGGAAAATCCACCAGGAATGTAGTTCTCATAAGCTCTGATAGTCACTGAGGAACAGCATCCTTTATAGGGCACCTTGTGCCAGGCACTGCATTGCTCCTCAGACCCTCCAACACAGGCATTATTGTCACTTCAATTAAGCCCCATGCCCTCTCTCTCACCCCTTCCCCTGCGGGGTGACATTCACCTGCAGTAGAAGGCGGTGCGCCGCGGGAGCAGCAGCTGCTGGCACGCCCTGCTCCCACCTGCAGTGGCACCACGTGGAGAGGATGTCTTGCGCCCCTGTGCTGTTTTCCCTCCTCCCCAGGGCCTTTCAACCATTCATCACATCGTTTCACATTTCCATGTTCTCAGAACATTCAAAACACCCACTTACTCTTTTTAAAGCAACGTGGAATCAGCATCTGCAAGGTAGTATGTTGATTCTAAAGGTGGAAGTAGCCACAGTGTAAAAAAAACCAGCTTCTTGTTAAACTGAATCCGCATCCAACTATAACAAAATGTGTTAAACTTCCAACATAAATTTAGAATTTTTACTATTAATGTAAATATTTGCTTCCTGTGCATTTTGTTCACTTTTAATTTCTTATTTATAGTTATTTGTAAAATATCCATTCTTATTTGCTTCAAAATAATATGGCTGGGCAGGACTGGCAATGGTTTGAGGGCTATCGGGACTGGCTGACCGCAACGTGGGGGTTCAGTGTACTGTCGGGGTTTGGAGTACAGGTAAAATTATCCCGAATAAAAAACAAACAAAACAACTGTAATGGCCAAATTATGGCATAGCCACACGATGAACTATTATTACACAAGTATTAAAACATTTTACAAATAAAGAAAAAATGCAAGCACGTATGAAGAAAATTCACCAACATGTCTAAAATAATTACTTTTAGCTTCTGGGATTAAATGATTTTACTTTATTTTTCAGTTTTTTTCTTAACGTAATCCTAAACTTTCAAGATCTAAAACCAATTTGTTACTGAGTTGCTTCCCATTATCTAAAACTCTTCACCTATTTAAGCCTAAGGTTTTGAAACTTTCGACTGTTTTGCAATTAAGTATTTTTACTGCAAACTCATAGAACACATCTTTAGTATCTGTGTGTAAGGATTAGAAGTAACCTCTATTTTAGTTGTGCAATGCTTGTTTTAATAGGAAAAATGCCTAACAAATTACGTTCACAAAATAAAGCACTGTGCAGTGCTTACAAATGCCACGGAAGTATACTCATTAACACAGACGAAGGCTCTCTGAGAAAGATTACAAAATAGGATGTATAATGACTCCATTTTTGTAAAATCATATAAACACAGAAAAGGATCTGAGGAAAAATGCATCTTTAAATAGTAGTCTAGCAACTGAATAACGGGTTTTTGGCTGGTCTGCATTTTCTGAGTTTTCCCCCGAGTATGAATTGCTCCTGTCCTTAAATCACACACACACTTCTGCTTCACTGGCCCGATCCCCCTAATTCCTGTCCCCACTCCCAAACACTTTTGTACACACTTCCTGCACTCCGCTTCAACAGGATCTTTTCTCCTGGGGCCTCCATGATTATCATGTCTTTGTACTAGGCCCCAGGTTCTGTGCCTTCAGCCCTCTGATTAACCCACATTTGGAAGGTCAAATTCAACCCCTGACAAGCCAAGAGAACACATGGCTCTCGTGAGCTGGTTTTTCTAGTTAACAAACTGCAGATTGGTTTGTCTGCACCACGAGTAGAAAGTGATCTGCCTTGTCCTTTCAGGGTGTCTGCATAGACGTGCAGTCCACATTCTGATCACTCGGTTCTCACTGTTCAGAACTAGTTGTTGAAAGGACAAGAGATTAACTTTTTCTAAGTACTGATCTCAGAAAATATGCGTCAAAGTGGGTTTTTCTTTTTTTAGAGTAATTGTTTTCCTTTGACAGCTGAAGAGAGCATTCTGCTGAGGGTTCATTTTATCACAGAAGGATAAAGCTCAAGGCTAGCATGGAATGGAAGTATTTCCATTCCAATTTTCTCCAGAGAAGCCAATTTCTTTTAAGTATCAATATATAAGTCAAAAAACTCCCTTATACGATTTTTTAGAAAAAATAATACATCTCTTTAAAGGTATTACTAGCAATGAGTTCAGAACAATTGAGAAAACCTGAGTGTAAACATTTATCACCATTCCTAGGGGTGAGAGGGTTGGGCAGCACAAACAAATGGTGCAAGAAGGGTTAGAGGTTAAGACTCGTTAGTTTCCCTCCCATCAGTTTGCTTTTTAGATATCCCTTCTAGCTGCCCCATCACTCTTTGAAATTTTAAGAAAACTATGGGGGCAGGGCCAGTGGCGCAGCGATTAAGTGTGCACCTTTGGCTTCGCGGCCCGGGGTTCCCCGGTTCGGATCCCGGGTGCGGACACGGCACCACTTGGCAAGCCATGCTGTGGCAGGCATCCCACACATAAAGTAGAGGAACATGGGTACGGATGTTAGCTCATGGCCAGTCTTCCTCAGCAGAAATAGGAGGATTGGTGGCAGTTAGCTCAGGGCTAATCTTCCTCAAAAAAAAAAAAAAAAAAAAAAACTATGGAAGAACAAATGTGGACTTTTTTTTTTAATAAGACTTTTTCCTCTTTCTCCCAAAGCCCCCCGGTACATAGTTGTGTTTTAGTCATGGGTCCTTCTAGTTGTGGCATGTGGGATGCCTCCTCAGCATGGCCTGATCAGCAGTGCCATGTCTGCATCCAGGATCTGAACTAACCAAACCGAGGGCTGCCAAAGCAGAGCACGCAACTTAATCACTCGGCCCTGGGGCCGGCCCCTGGAAATTCTTTAAATAAAACTTAAGCCAGAACTTAATTCATCTGCTTCAAGAAATTCTTTCATAATTCAGATTTTATTGGTTGTTTTGAGGATCAGTACACAGACATATTAATCTGTACACAATTCTTAACATACGTACCAAAAATCTAAAAAATCATGTAGTTGTGATTCTTTTCTAAATGGTTATTCCAGTGACTTTCCAGCTTACAATTTGGAGGCAAATTTCCCTTAACAGGATATCAAGTCCAAGGATACCAAGTACCAATATCTTCAAATGCTGACACCTGTAACATCATAAGTCCCACTAATTCACAATTTAATATCATATACACTACAAATTTTCAATCTTTCACAGCACATGACGAAATTACTAGGAAAACTGGACTATCACGACCAAAGATGTTATAGAGTGCACAAAATTCTGACAGGGAGAGCCAAGATCAAGGAGTGGTTTTCTTTAGCAAATACTTCTACCAAAAATAACCTGGGAATAGAAGTAATTTAAAATGTTCAAGACATATTAAATGCACGACTGACTCCAAATTGCCATTTAGTATGCTTTGTATTACAGGATATAAAAACTACCCCCATCTATGGAATGTCGAGCTGATGCCTGAGACAATCAAAGCCTCCCATAGTCAATATCCCACTATTTTCTGGTTGTACCAAAAAATAAACAACCAGCAAATGATTTCACCTCTTAAAAAAAAGCATTTACACTTAAAAAATGGGATGAGGCAGGGTTCCCTCCTTCTTAAAAATGTTTCTAGAGCTACTAAAAAACTTGCATTTACAAAATAGTTGATAAAAATATTCCTCTGGATTGTACAAGAAGGGAGACAGGGACCACTGATAAGACATGGTATATGACATTAATCAGACTTGGCTTCTTTCTCTCCTGCTTCATCAGAGGCTGCACTCTGCAAAGCAAAGAAAAAATAAGGATCAAACATTTGATTTCTCTGTTATTGCTATGATCTTTGAGATCTTCAGCATTTAACAACCTAAGCTTTACTTTATATATATAACTGCTAGGTATTAAGAAGTTGATCCTCATTATTTGTAGATTCTGCACTTGTAAATTGACCTACTCACTAAAATTTTTAACCCCAAATTAATAGCCATGGCACTTTCCAAGGTATGGTGCAGACAGAGCAGCAAAAACTGAGTCGCCCAACATGCACATTCCCAGCTGAGGCTGCTCTGCCTTCCTGTTTCAGCTCTAACACTGTCAACAAGCGCCCTCTCTGCAGCCTGTTTACTACTACACACTTCACATTTGTTTGTTCATGATGCTGACGAGACAAGTGTAGTGTTGTCTAGCACTGCTAAGTGCAAGGTTGTGATGTGCCTTACAGAGAAAACACGTATGTCGGATAGCTTCACTCGGGCATCGGACATGAGTTATCGTGCTGTTTCTGTTGGCCCCGAGTTCAACGCTCATCATCATCATCATCAACAGGAACACACATAAATAACGTAATGTATTGATCTGCTGATGGAAATCTGATTAGTGATGTAGGAATCTAACCCTGTATTTCTCCTAGATGCAACTGTTCAGGCAACCTTAGAGAACATAACCATCATGAATACCAACAATCAACTATAGTTTGATAACACGTATTAGAAAGTCAAATTCTTCCCTTATAACTGGATTAGTAACGTCATCCTAGTTATCACATACTATATGATGTGTGGTTAGAATTAGGAATTAAAAGAAAATTGCAATCTTCACAATTTAGGAATAAGTAGTTGATTATACCTTAAAATTTGATGTGTAAATATAGAAATTTTAAAATTAATACCCTCAATTATTTGTTCTAGTTTAGCCAATATAATGTAAAAAGAGACTTAGCTTAAGAAAAGTTGTTTATCAAAATGTTGCAGCTCATTTTTTAAGAAAAACTCTTTTCCGCATAGTTTAAAAAGACAAAGATTAATGACACCAGTCTTTTTGCTTGATCTAAATTACTACTTAGTCCTAGACAACCAACTACTTCTAGGAAAAATAAACCTTCACTAGAAATGAAAGTGGGACAAATGTGCCAAATGAATGGAATGGATTAAAAAAATATATTAAAGCCAATATTCAGAACATAAAAACAAGACGAGAACATTTGTTTAAACAAAGTCCCAAGGTCATGTGAAAGAAAAAACTTATACCATTTAGTAAATTACACCTTTTAAAAACTCACACCAGGATTACATTAATGAATCCTGTGTATGACATAGACAGTGGATCTGTTACTGCCAAAATTCGAAATATATTAAAATTTCTTGTTCACTTGCTTAAAAAAGGACTATTTACATACATATTTTCAAATATGATCTAATTCGTAAAATAATGTCTATTCACTGAGGATTACTATACAAAACTGTTCAATATTATAAACACTGTCTTATCTGCTACATTAAAGGCATACAATTTATCTCCTGTCCATTCAGCATCAGCCACACACACTGCTGACCTCCTCGTTTTTAGTCTCTCCGTTTTCTGCAGGTAAGTCTTCTTTAGTCTCTTGGTTAGCCACTTCGGCTTGTTTTCCCTTTGCTCCCCTTTTCCCTTTTGTTTGCACTTTTTTGTCTGAAGATTTATCCTATGATAGAGTAAAAGCATATTTTAAATAAAACCTTCACACTTGCCAACATTTTCTGACTTGCTATAGAGACAGCATCCACAACAGTTGCGATGTTAATACTATGTCACACGTCAGCCTGAGTTATGTGACACACCTGTACACGAGACACCTTAAAGTCCACCCCAGGAATCAGGACAACAAAGTACGCTCAGGAGCACTGGGACAGTCGGTGCCTGTCAAGCCTCATTAGCCGTGTGAGGGTTAAGCCTAAAGCCTGCGCCATACCACCTCTCCATCACCCACTCTTCTCCCACGTTCCACAAGACGGAACAAGCGAGGTGAAGAACAGCTGGAGTAATCTCTTCCCACCATAACCCCACCCACCCCCAAACTTCTTTTAAGCTCGACAATAATCCAACTGTCAAATAACCACTGTCCTGACGAGACGTTTCCCCTCACAGTAAGACCATTCACCTGGACAAAGCACCATGCTGTATGGTCAGCTTGACTATTCTGCTACAGTTAATCCCTTGATATCATCTAATGAGTAGCTAAAAGGATCAATTTTGAGTTTATCGTTTTCATTTAGGTGTTTGAAGAATCTGAAAAGCACAGGTATTAGTATGACGATAAAAGAGGTTCAAAACTTAAGCCACTTTAAAGCAATATAGAACAGTATTTTCGGATACCATCCATCAATGGAGAAGCAGAAGCTTGACAAATATTCACGTGTATATCCTGTAAATAAAGAATGTAGCAACAGCTAAATTACGTTGGATTGCCACCGAGTTGTAAAAAAGACCCCTGTAGGTACTGAGCAATACTTGAGTTACATGGCAACAAAGACACACAGGTAGATTTGAGACTTCAATGCTAAGAGGGGTAAAATCAGCGCAATGTACTCTGTACCGCTGGTGGCATTCCACCTAGAAGGACCACGTGACAACTACTATTCAATGTCTTTAACATACTAAGTTATGTGAAATAAACATATTTGGGACAACACTGCTACATATATTGCTACCATAAAGTGTCACAAGCGCTTCTGTACTTAAAAACTTCGTCATCTGATTTCTTCAGCTTTCTAATTTTCTAAGTACTATCACAGTAACAAAAAAATGTAAAACTTTAAAAGTGAAAACAGAATACGCAATAACAACCTGGACGGAACAAATACCACTTTTAACTATTAATAGCTGGAAAGCTGGATGAAACAAATCACCCTGTTTTCCTAAACATAGTTCAATCTTCAAAATATTTACTTCTAATGATATTATTATACAAGTCAGAAGCACACACTGGGATATACATGCTTTGAAAACAGTGACTATTCTGTAACATTATAATCAATACTTCCAACGCTTTACCTTCTGTTTAAGGCTTTAAAATGGATCAATTACGAAGAGAAAAGTGTTAGACAAACTAAAGGGGAAAAAAGCCCCCCCATCCCCCCCTCATCATTTTTCCTTTGGGAAAACGGAACTGACAGGTTTGCTCCTCAAGGAACACTGACATTCTGAAGACTTACCTGCTGGCCTCTCACTGAGAGGAAGAAAAATCCTGATCACATCTGACGTCCCAAACCCAACTGGAGCTAAAATTTGAACTGTTTTCATTAAAAAAAAAAAACTTTAAGGCAGATCAAAACAAAGACAGAGGTAAACAGCAAAAGGAAGAAAAACAAGAGGGAAACAGGCATGGTATTTCAGCTAACTGGTCTATAAAAAAAGCAAAAATAAAAGATGGATAATAGTACACTGCTCACGCCAACATTTTGCAACAAGAGCAGCTATTTTTTTGGCCCTCAAAAACAGTGTGTGAAGTACTTTGTAGGCAGAGAATTACTCGATTATCTTCTCATATGAGAAATTCTAAGCAACGTACTAGGCTGATTCCTCCTTGAACGCTTAAAAAAAAAAAAGACCACACAACAACTTTCTATTAAAGAGAAATTAAGATTTTTACACTCAGCTCTGTACAATGTTTAAAAAAATAAATGGAGAACAAAACCCAGCTTCGATCATGCAGCGCTAAGCTTCCTCCACGCTTTTCAGGAAAGAGATGCTGGTGTTAAAAGATTTTTGGGGGGAGGAGACCTCAAACAGCAAATTCTTACTTAAGCTTTGAGGTAACAGAAATTAACCACACCATGAATTTTCCCCGAAGAACACGAACAGCGCCACATTCACAGAGGGCAGGTTCAACACTAACCCCCCCAAAAAGTTACAAACGATTTATAACTATTTTGCTTTTCCAACTTAAGTTTTCAACCGACAGACACCCAAGCACTCCCTCCCAGAGACCTGCAACGTGAACGATGCAACCAGGAATCTATTCCACAGCAACGCTGCCACCACGCTACTTATGATAAACCAAAATCTGCTAGCACAAGAGGGTTTAGTGAACTCCGGTACACACAATTGCACACAACACGCTTTCAGAACGCCGTTACTTAGGATCTGAGAGCACACCTCTGGATCCACCCGCGCACATAAGATATCACTCCCTACCTTGGCTTGCGGACTTTGCACCCCACACTTTCACGTACCCCTTTCCTCCTGGGCTCAGTCCTAACTTTGCTGTTACCTTGAAAGGAGGAAACGCACGCACGGAGCGGACCAGCCCTAACCACCACGTACCCAACACAAAGAATGGATCTCCTTCGGAAGCTCGCATTAGTAGTATTGCTAGACGTCTTAAGTCTCCTAAATCCTGCAGCAGCATCACCGGCTGACATTAGATTCCCGTAAGCCAGCATGACTGCATCCATTACCTCTTACCCAGAACAGAAACTGTTCACTCAAGTTATTAAAATAGAAATTCTAAATATGTAAGTAAGAGAAAACCTCGACTTTCCAAGACTACGGTATGACACCTAACTTGATTATTTCGAGACACTCAAAGTCCGGATCTCGGTCGCCGGCCGTGGCTCTTTATCAGGAAAGCCCCGCAGCATGGAGGCCACCTCGGTTCCCACGGGCAAGTTGGAAACCTACCTTTCCCGCCACCTTTTTGGGCTTCGTTTCCACTTTTGCAGGCGCGGGTTTCTGCAAGGCAAGGAGGTGGCACTGAGTCTCCTTCCCCGGGAAGGATCCCGCGGGAAGGACACGGGGACGGGGCGGGTTTACTTACAGCCGACAACCTCGCCGATCTCCGCTTGGGCTTGGGGAGAGAAAAGGACAGTGAGCGAACAAGCGCGGCGCTCAGCGCGGACCCCCCCCCGGGGCGCGGGCGGGCTCTTACCTCCTCCTTCGCCGCGCCCTCGGCGGAGCTGACCTGCGGGGGGAAGCACACGGCCGAGTGGGCGCAGCCCGCACACCCTGCGCCCGCCCGCCCGCGAGAACAATGCCCGGCCGCGTGACGTCAGCGGCTTCCCGCCGCCGCCGCCGCGTTCGAATCTCCCACCCGGCTCCTCCGGCCGCCGAACGTTCCAGAACACAGCGCTCCGGCCGCTGTGCGTGCGGCCCCGCCAGCCCGCCCGCCGTAGGTCCCGGGGCGCCTCCCGGGCCCAGCGCCACCGTGGACGCGGCGGGGGCCTGGGGCGCCGCGGCAGGCCGGGGCGGCGAAGGAGGGGGGGGGGGTCGTTGCGGGACCCGGCCGCCGCTCACCTTCCTCTTGGGCATCGTGGCGGCGGGCCGGGCGCGTGCCGGGTGCCTGCGGGCCGCCGCGCGCCGAGAGCCTTCGCGAAGCTGGGCTGCCTGGCCGCTGCCGCTCCTCCCGCCGCCCGATCTGCTGGGACCCGCGGCGGGGGCGGTGGGAGAACCGGATGGAACCGGATTGGGAGCCCGCCCCCTCCTCCCCCCGCGTCCCCCGGCCGCCGGCTCCCCCTCCTCGCCGGCCGGGCCGCCCCCCGCCCCCGCCCATTGGCTGAGGGGTCCACCCCGCCGCGGCCCTCGCCCGGAATAGGTGAGAAGGGCCGTCACTCGACCACTACGCCCCGCCCCCGCTCTCGGCGCCCCCACCCCCTCCCGCTGTCTCGCGGGGCCCCCGACCCAGGCGAGGGGGGCGGGGCCCCAGAGGCCGCTCTCGCCTCACGGTAGTTTGTTTGAAGCCGAGCCGCAAAGTGCGGTCTGCGCGCTGATTGGCGGAGGCCTGCCACGTGATCTCACCCACAACCCTCCTGGATAGCTGGGCTCCCGCCAGCACCCTCAAACCCGAAAGCATCGAATCCCTCCCCTCTAGGGTGAATTGGAATGGAGCATTTATAGTCTCGTAGACTGGGAAGGGACGGACAATGGATTTAAGCACAAGCCAATTTCTCCCACTGCAGTGGGCAAGAAAGGCTATCTAGGGATCCCAATTCCGCAGGCCTGCGGGAAGCGGCCCTAGTGCGCAGGCGCCAGAGCGGAGGTCGTGGGAAGGAAAGCCGGCGCCGGCGCCGGCGCCACTGCGCAGGCGCGGGTCTGTGCGACGCCCCCGGGTTGGTGGTTGGCGGGCGGCCGGGCTCGTCTGCTGGCTTGCTTGGGGTCATCTGTTTGTGTAGTTTTCTTTAGGTTGTCGGTTCTATGAGGGGTCTCAGGAGTGGTGCATTCCTAAGTGCTGGCCCCCATCGTCCCCTCTCGTGTCCTCTCGCAGACCCCGTGCTGGCCGACCTGATGCGCAGAAGTGAAGCGGGAAGCACGCCCACCCAGCTCCAGCCTGTTGTTAACCACGTGCTCACCTGAGCACCTTTTTAAAGTAGCAAAAGGCTCGGCGGCCGGGGGTTCTGAGCTGGGAACCCCGAAACCTGTGAGATCGCAAGTTACCCTGTTTCTTTAATGAAGAAGAAAATTAGATTTAAAAGGCCGAATTGAGTTGGGTTGCTACAGAAAACGTGTTTCATCGGAAAATTGCCAGCTGGACTTCTTGGGGAGGAACAAATGCTGGAGTACTTTTTGAGTCCAAAAGATTGGAAACAGACCAAACGTCCATCATTTGAGAGGCCCAGATAAACTATGATACCTCTACATAGTGGCATACTGAGCTCCTGCAAAAAAGAATGAGGCAGCTGTTTACGTAGGAAGTGAGTTTTGAAAACCACTAGTCAGATTATGTAACTTGATCAATAGCTCAAGTGCCTTACCTTCTCGCTGAAGGAGGTGGGAAATCCTTAGAGTGGATTATAAGACCTTCTGCATTCGGCCCACTTCAGTGATTTTACCGCTGCTTACCCTGTCTCACCTTCCCTGCCTCAGGGCCTTGTCACCTGCTGTTCCACCAGTGCGGCTCTCTCCGTCACCTCCTTCAGGTCTTTGTGCAAATGTCACCTTCTCCATGAGGCCTTTCCTGACTTTCTATTTAAAATTGCAACACCCCCATCTTCGTTCTCTGCCTTGTCTTCCCCATAACGTCCATTGAGCATAAAATTATACGTTTGTTGTATATCTCAGGAAGAATACACAAGAAGGTGGTACAAGTGTTTGCCTCCAGGGAGTACGATAGGGGAAAGTTGGGTAAGATTAAAATTTATCTTTTTCTCTCATCTGCATTTAAAAAAAATTAACATCAGAAGAGTGCCCAAGTTTGTGGCACAAACATATACAGAGTGCCTGCCCTGTGCCAGGCATTATGATAGTCTCTGGGGTAGAGAGACTGCAGACAGGGCACGTATCCCAAAGCCTGGGGGTGGTAGGTTAGTGAGAAGAGCAAGTCCGCAATTTGGCGTGGTAAGGGAAAGGGGAAGCCACAGGCAGGGGGCAGCACATTCCAAGGCCTGCAGACTTAGAATGTTTCTGCCCTCCAGGGCCTTCAAAGGGGCAGGGACGGAGAAGGGACAGTGAAGATTATAGAAAAGAGGCAGGAAAGATTGGAAGGGCAGCCTGCAGAAGGCCTTTGATGCCAGGCGAAGGAGTTTGGCCATTTTCCAAGGATTGGGAGCCGTTGCAAAGTCTTAATCAAGGGAATGGCTGTTGAGAGCTGAACTCACCTCAACCAGATCCTTCTCCCGTAAGAAATGAAGATGCACTAGGCCAGAGGTGACAAACTGGTGGGGTACGGATTTGTTTTTTTAAGCTGCCAACACAAGCATGTGGAGCAACTGGAACTCAGTAGGAAAACTTGCAGCATCTTTTAACAGACACTTAGTCTATGACTCAGTGATTCCACTCCTAGAAATATACCCAACAGAAATGCTTACATCTGTTCACCAGAACACATGAAGTAGAATATTTATAGCTGAACTATTTTTATAGGCCCAAACTGGGAGCAACTTTAAATGAATCTCACTAGCACAGTGTCGAGAGAAAGATGCCAAACCCTGAGGGATACATACTGTGTGCTTCCATTCATATGATGTACAAAGTCAGGCAAAACGAATCTAGTCTGTTGGAAGTCAAGACAGTGGTTCCTGATTGGGGGTGGGGAGCTAGTGACTGGGAGAGTGCACTGAGGACTTAGGGAGCTTGTCATGTTCTGTTTCTTGATCGGGATGTTGACTGCACTGTTGTATTCACTTTGTGAATATTAATTGAGCTCTGCATTTGCATATATATTTCTGGATACATCAATAACACTTTAAAGTTTTTTTTTTTTTTTTTGCCAACATGTCAAAATCAGAGGATTTCACATCCAAATTCAGCTCTTCAACTTCCAGCCGCCTTTGCGCACACATTCCACAGGCAGCACTTGACCTTGTCACTTGTAAGGAGGCATCCTTTCTCCAGTTTGCCAGGGTCCCAGCCCTGCTGATTCGTCTCACCTGTATTTCCTGCCTGGCCTCTAAAGGCATTTCAGCTTGTGATGCTGTGTGTAAGCGTGGGTAATTATAGACACCACCTTTTATATTTCTGTTTATTTTTCGAAAAAATATTTATGTGGTTTGAAATTCCCAAGGTACAAAATAATTTCCAGTGACGTCTCTGTTCCACTTCTGTCACCCCAGATATCTAGTTCTCCCAAGAAGAAACCAATGCTGCTGCTGCTTCTGTATCCTTCTAGAGATTTTTTAGGCATATGCAAACAAATGTGTATATATATATATATTCTTTCTTTCCCTTATATTTTTCTTGCCATTTGGCACTTTGCATTTTTCACTTAATAATGGGGATTATCTCCTACTAGTGCTTTTAAGATTCCTCCTTCTTTTTATTGTTGCATCGTATTCCACTGTCTAGATGTACCAAATATTTTTAAACCAATTCCCTATCGATTAGACATTCAAGTTGTATCCAGTCTTTTGCTCCTACAAAGGATGCTTCAGGGGCTGGCCCAGTGGCACAGCGGTTAAGTGTGCACGTTCCGCTTCTCGGCAGCCCGGGGTTTCCCGGTTCAGATCCCAGGTGCGGACATGGCACTGCTTGGCAAAAGCCATGCTGTAGTAGGCGTCCCATGTATAAAGTAGAGGAAGATGGGCATGGATGTTAGCTCAGGGCCAGTCTTCCTCAGCAAAAAGAGGAGGATTGGTGGCAGTTAGCTCAGGGCTAATCTTCCTCAAAACAAAAAACAAAGGATGCTGCAGTGATTAACCATGTACATATATGTGATTTGGCACACTGTTTCAAACAGCAGAATGTTCTTGCAGACCCCAATGTTGACTTATTTTTAATATAAAGTTCACGCAAAACTTTGAAACTTAAAATGATGTTAAAACATTTGATGCTTAGGGCTTTTAAACAATTATAAAGCCAAAATTAATTTTTCCATCCAAAAATCCTTGCAAAACTAATAAAATTCAAATCAACAGCATTAATATGAAAAATGAGTTTTGCTGAGAGCAAATTCCTGCATGCATATGGTAAAGATTCATATGATCTAAGTGGAGATTGTTCTGGCGCTTTCTCCATCTGCACAATTGACAAGCCATTCACTCAGCCCTTTGTAGTGTGAATTGGTTGTCACGTGATACAGATATTTATGAATTAAAGTTATCTCTGTGCGTTTCCTGTAAAACTTTGGAAAGCTGGTCCTGTTTGGTGCTAAACCTAAACACACACCCAGCACAGGCCCTGAAAATAGGCAGTGCTCGCTCAAAAGTGAGACTGTCGGATGATCACGTGAAAACATAAAATTTAAAACAGTCCCCAAAGAAACCCCAGGGCCTTTGTATACATCCACGCGCGTAGCCTCATCACCACTCCACCCTGAGGTCCACATGCCCCACTTTGGAAAATCCTGCATTGATTCAGGCCGCTTGACTGGTGAGGAGGCGATGGCAGGAACTGGAGAGTGGAGAATCCGGAGCCTCATCTAGGGCAGAACTGGTGGGGAGAGACAGGGTTCAGAGGGAAATCGAGGAGGTGCAATCAATAATTCCAGGCAGCAGTTGGCCGACCCCATGCCAGGCGCTGTCCTATGTGCTGGGGATATAGCGGTGCACACAAGAGTCAAGCTGCCTGTCCTCAGTGGGGCTTTCGTTCTCGTGGGAGAACAACAAAGAAACAAATGAGATACTGTCACACAGTGACCGTGCCTTGGAGGAAGAAAAAGTGTCACAATGTAGAGTGTGCGGAAGGCAAACTGACGGGGCTGCTGTAGACGGGACGGTCAGGGAGGGCCTCTGGGGAGACGCGAAGGGCGAGATGATCTGGGCCTTTGGGGAATCTGAGGGAGGGACCTTCTGCACAGAGGAAACAGTACAAGGGTCCTGAGAGGATCACCTCGGTGCCTTGAAGGAGGGAAATGTGTTGTGGTTAGAAAAGAAAGCAGTGGCCAGGACGTGCAGGGCAGCGAGGAAGCAGTGAAGGGCGGTAGCGGGGACTGATGTCAGTGATCTGGACTCCAGGTAGAGGCCAGGCTGAGAGGTCAGGATGTGAAGGCAGGTTGTTGGGAAGAAGCATAGGAGACCAGAATGGGACATTCTGAAGTTGTCTGGGCAACAGATGGCTAGGATGTTGCCTCTGGGGGTGGAGACCTGTGGAGGGGGAGTTTGAGATATATTTTGGTGAGGGGAACTGACAGGACACTTCGGTGGGTCCAGTGCGAGGGAGAGGAGAGAGACCTTTGGCTATTAGTGACAGAAACCCAAATTAGCGTAAAAATGAGAAAATGGATTATCTCCCACTCTAGAATGTTCTCGACTGGGGGATTCAGCAGCTTAATGTGTTCACACAGTCCCAGGTTCTTTTCTCCCTTTTGTTGTGCCTCTTTCCAAGTTGACTTCATCCTCAGTTTGGAAGTAAAATTCTAGGTGTCGCATCCGGTTTATAGCATCCAGGGAAAGAACGTCTCTTCTCCCAGAATCCTTCAGCCGGTTGGCTTTCCTCATTGACTAGAATCGGGTCACATACAAGGGGAATGGACCACATAGACCAAATCAAGCCCACCCATGGAGTTGGGGGTAGGGACAGGAGTGGAGGGAGTAGATGCCTAAACAACATAAGGGCTCTGTCAGGAAGGTCAAGAGGGGAATTGATGTGGGCTGATAATCATCTGTGTCCACTAGGCTGTGTGGATGGCGAGCCAGGGATACAGGGGGCTTGAGAGGATGTAAATGGGTTTTCTGTTGACATAGTGAGTTTGAAATGCTTAGGGAACATCCAGTATCCAGCAGGCAGTTGGATCTACAGGCCTGGAGCTTTAGGGAAGGATGTAGGTGAAAGAAGACATGTGCAGGTAAGGGCTGAAATGACAGGCAAGTGGATAGGTCAAATAGGGATTGTAAAGTGCCTACTACATTGAAAACTAAGGATGTCACCCATTGTCCTGATGGAGCAGTTTCAGTGAGTGGTAGAGTGGAAACCAGACGGAAGTTATGGAGTTGAAGGGAGGGGAAGACATGGAAACAGTGCCAGACCCTGCTGTGCTGGGCTGTACCTGACTGCATCTCAAGAAGCCCAGTTTCTGGGCCAATTTGTTCATGGGTGAAGATGGAAGATAAACTAGGGTAGGTGTGCGACAGGCCTGTGAGCAAGAGGAGGTGTGAGGGGAGGTGATGTCAGAACACTTGAATGCCTACTGTTCACCACCTTGTTGCACATCCAGGCTGCTGCAGAAGGATGAGACACAAGGGACACAGAGGAGAGCAAAAATACAGGCTCTGATACAGGAGTTCTCCATGGTCACGACGATGAGTGAGTTGGCCAGAAACACCAGAACACAAAGAGGGAGCCAAAAGACCACCAAAAGACATAGAACTCGGCAGGCAGGGTATGTTTCTAGCCTTTATGGATACATGACTTTATAACTGTTATTGGATAAGATTGTTGGAGTTATTATTTTTGCAAGCTTTCCCTTCCAGCAGTCCATAGCACTGATTGTCATTTCAGAAAGAATTCTAAGCCAGTTAGAAATTGGTCACATTATTCATTCCTGTTCTCGAGTGAAGCCTGGCTTTCCAAATATGGAAAGGAAGTGTCTTAGTCTGTTCAGGGCTGCTGTAACAAAAATGTCATAGACTGGGTAGCTTATAAACAACAGAAATCTATTTCTCACAGTTGTGGAGTGTGGGAAGTCCAAGATCAAGGTGCTGGCAGATTCGGTGTCTGGTGAGAGACCACTTCCTAGGTCACAGAAGGCTGTCTTTTCACTGTGTCCTCAGGTGGATGAAAGAGGAAGGCAGCTCCCTGGGGTCTCTTTTATAAGGAAGGGTACTAATCACCTCCCACAGACTGACCCCACCTCCGAATACCATCACATTGGGAGTTAGGTTTCAACTTTTGAATTTTGGGGGAACACAGACATTCAGTCTACAGCAGGAACACTCTCTGCGTCTCTTCCAGCTCACTCAGCTTCTGTGGCTTCAGAAGAGAATCAGCCCCTCGAACGGACAGCCCCTTCATAATATTCCAGACTTGAGCAAAAACAATCTACTGCAGTGTTAAGCGCACTTTTTGTACCCGATTCTTGAAATCACCTGAGAGGGTTCAGGGTTTCCCTGGCTTGTGTAGAAGCAGAGGCAATGGTATAGATGTGTTCAGCTGACACGGTTTGAGGGATGCCCCATTCATAAATCTACAGGAGGAAGCTGTCTCAAGTCTGGTTGGATGTTGCCCCACCTCTGTGGTTAGGAGTGTTGGCCAGAACAACAAAAGCAGAAAAAAAATGTTCTCCTAATGCTACTTTTCTATTTTTCAAAAAAATAAATAAAAAAGGTTTCTCTCTGAATCCTTTCTTAATAGCATTGTAATTGATGAAGAGTTCACTTTGGTGTAATTTTCATTAAGGTAAAAAATAAGGAGAGGGAACATAACGTGACATTTCATTATAGTTAAATGATTATAAAATGTTATTTCCATCTGAATGACTTCTCATTTTCCTTTCCATTCAGAGAAACCAGAGACAGCATAATTAGCAAAAATAGATGAGTCTTACATACTTTTTCATGCTGAGAGAGCTTAAGTGCAATCTGGTTTTATTTTGTGACTTATGGTCTTGATTGTCCCATGGTTTTTCTGTCATCTTCCTTTTGCTAGTATTGATCACATGTGCACACTGTAAAATGCTCTTTGCTCCTTTCAGTGGTGCCAGGCTATGTAGTCAGCTCGGCCTACCACTTGTTTGTGAAATACCATAAATTTAGGTTTGATCTAAAAAAATCTTTCTCGTCATCAAAATGTACCTGTCCTGTTGGCTGGGCCAGCAGAGTTATTCTTGCCATTAATAACGCTAAGTGGGATGAGTGGTCTCAGACTTGTAGATTAGTTTATTTTACTTGTGTGCTTGTCTTGTATACCCTCATAGTCTTGGTGAAACTCAGCGTGGAAAATTCCAGCTCGCTCATCTGAGCCAATCTAAAGGGAAAGGAGAATTGCCTCTTCCAGTGCAACAATAGTGAGTTCCTGGTTGGGGGGAAGCCAGGGGAATCAGTAGGTTGCATTTTTCTCTTGGAAATTTCTAACACCCATTAATAAATCTGGTGTATTTTTCCCTGTGCGTGAGAAGAAAAAAGTGAAGTATATGAAATCCTTTGTTAATCCCCGAGTACTCAACCCCCGCATTAGATCAAACTCCTCTGTATTTAATAGCATCCTGTACAGCATTTTTGAAAAAAGTTTTAAACGGTGCACATACCATCATTATTTCATGCATAATCCTCTTTTATTTTCTATTATTTACTAACAATCTAATGAGCATCCATTAACCCATCATGCACTGTTGGAACAAGGTCATAGACAGTTACCTAGATACACCTATGTGTCCCCTCTAAACGCTTTGCATGATGGCATTTATTTACTGTACTTAGAGTCATTTGTTTTTTTGTTTTGTTTTTTTTTTAAGATTTTATTTTTTCCTTTTTCTCCCCAAAGCCCCCCGGTACATAGTTGTATATTCTTTGTTGTGGGTCCTTCTAGTTGTGGCATGTGGGACGCTGCCTCAGTGTGGTTTGATGAGCAGTGCCATGTCTGTGCCCAGGATTCGAACCAACGAAACACCGGGCCGCCTGCAGTGGAGCGCGCGAACTTAACCGCTTGCCACGGGGCCAGCCCCTATAGTCATTTGTTTAGTTAAGCACCAGGAGAACAAGGACTGGGTACGTTTGGTTCACCATGGCATTACACCCTGCTGATGGTAAAGTGCCTGACACTGAAGGTTTAAAAAATGCCTTAAAAAATTTTATTCTTAAATTTTTAATTGTAGTAAAAAACCATTGCATAAAACTCACCTGCTGTAAGTGTAAAATTCAATGGTTCTTAGTAATCTACAGAGTTTTACAATCATCACCACAATCCAGTTTTAGAACACACAAATCTTCTGGGAAAGATTCCTCCTGTCCATTTCAGCCAGTCTTGGTCACACCCTCAGCCTCAGGCAATCACCGATCTGTTTTCTGTTACTGCAGTTTAAAATCTTCTGATCCTTAAAAAAAAAAATGCTTTAAAGAGAATGAAAAGACAAGCAAGCCACAGACTGGGAGAAAATATTTACAAAGCATATACCAGATAAAGGACTTGTATCCAGAATGAAATCAAAACTCTATACTAAGAAAATAAACAACTCAGTAAAAAAGGAGGCAAAAGATTTGAATAGATGCTTCATCAAGGAAGAGTTAAGAATGACAAGTAAGTACATGAAAACCTGCTCAATGTGAGTCATTAGGGAAATGAAAATATAGAAGAAAACTATAATGAGATACCACTACACACCTATTAGAATCACTAAAAGTTAAAAGACTGACCATACCAACTATCGGCGAGGATGTGGAGGAACTGGACATATATACAACTGGTAGGAATGTAAAATGGTACAACCACCTTGGAAAATAGTTTAGCAGTTTCTTTCTTTCTTTTTTTTTTTTTTTTGAGGAAGATTGGCCCTGAGCTAACATCCATGCCCATCTTCCTCTACTTTATATGTGGGACGCCTACCACAGCCTGGCTTGACAAGTGGTGCCATGTCCGCACCCAGGATCCAAACCGGTGAACCCCAGGCCGCTGAAGTGGAACGTGTGAACTTAACTGCTGTGCCACTGGGCTGGCCCCGTAGCAGTTTCTTAAAAGCCTTTTTTTAAGGTAGGGGAACTGTATCTTCAAAAATGTCAATGTAATAAAAGACAAAGGCAATGGAAATGTTCCACATTAAGGAGGCTAAAGAGACATCAATTAAATGCAATACCTGACCCTGGACTGGATCTTGTACCAGAGGGGGAAAATCTTACAAAGGACATTATTTGGTCAGCTGACAAAATTGGAACACAAATGGCAGATTAGATGAGTGTATTGCATCAATGTTAACTTTACTGAAGTTAATAAATGCACTGTGATTATATAAGAGAATACTCTTAGTGTTATACTGAGAGAGAGAGAACATGATAAAGCAAATAGGATAAAATGTTAAAGTTGGTGAATCTAAGTAAAGGGTGTTGGGTGTTCTTGACACCATTTTTATTTTTTGCAACATTTCTATAGGTTTGAAATTATTTAAAAAATAAAAACTAATGAAAGGTTTATTTAGAAATAAATTTCTGGACATAGTACAAAGTCTGTGAAAATTTGAGATTCAAATGAAGTCTACTGCACTAATAACAATAAGAAGATTAATTTTTAACTTACTGAATTTTGCATATTCAGATGGGCTTAGCATAACAAAGATACTAAAATAAAAACACTTTAAAGGTTATTTGGTTCTAGCAATATATATATATATTTTCTTTTCGAGGAAGATTAGTGCTGAGCTAACTGCTGCCAATCCTCCTCTTATCGCTGAGGAAGACTGGCCCTGAGCTAACATCCATGCCCATCTTCCTCTACTTTATATGTGGGATCACTACCACAGTGTGGCGTGCCAAGTGGTGCCATGTCTGCACCCAGGATCCAAACCAGCGAACCCTGGGCCACCGAAGTGGAATGTGTGCACTTAACTACTGCGCCACCAGGCTGGCACCAATATACACATTTTTAATTGAGGTGAAATTCACGTAACATGCAATTAACCATTTTAAAGTGTATAATTTGATTGCATTTAGTATATTCAAAATGTTGTGTGACCACCATCTAGCAATATTAACAGTGTTGCCTTTAAGGATAATTTAACATTTGCATTTGAAAATTTTGCATAAATGCTTTTTTTAAACATGATATAAAAACACAGCAAAATAGCTGAAATTATGATGTTATATTTTTCTTTGTGAGTAGCTCCTCTCACACACCTACATACATACATGCACACGTGCATGCGTGCACACACACACATAAGAATGCTTAAATATTCAACTGTACTAAAATGTAATATTCCAAGAGATCCTAATACTTCATTCATTGTTAGTGATCTTGGATCTTCAAACAGAGACCAACATATAGAAGTCCAGGTGTCTGACAGCCACTGAGCAATGCCGTGGCTATAAAACTTCAGCATGGGAGATAACGGCCTGTGCTTAGTTTGTGCCAGTCAGTTACAGAGAAAACACCGCAGGTTTTACTTAATTCATTCTGAATATTGCAGTACCCCCAGCACCGAGTGGAAAGATTGTCATTCCGCTCTTTGATTTGACCCTGTATGTGATTATCATCATCTTCATCATGTTCTTCTTCTTCATTTAGTAAAACCAAGTAGGGAAACTGAGCATATCAGTTCCCATTAAATTGTTTCTTCTCTTTGTCCCCTCTGTTTTCACTGTTTTAGGATAGTTGAGGCAATCTTGTTTTCATCTTGCATCAGAGCTGCCTTCTGGGTGTGCCTGAGGAAGCCACCTGTGTTGGCCACCCTCAGTAACTGACCTTAAGTCACTCAGTTCTGAGCATATCTCTGATTACTAGATCTAGACTGATTCATACTGAGCTGTCTTGGCTTCCACATTTTCTTTCCACATGCTAGTAGAATAATTCAGCCTTCAATTGTTAGTGCCCTTTTTTTTTTTTTTTTTTTTTGCTGAGGAAGATTCGCCCTGAGCTAGCACCTGTGCCAGTCTTCCCTATTTTGTATGTCGGTCTGTTGGTCACCACCACAGGATGCCCGCTGATGAGTGGTGTAGGGCCATGCCCAGAACCAAACCCAGCGAGGTGGGGCCAGCTGAACTTAACTACTAGGCCTTGGGGCCGCCTGTTAGTGCCCCCCTTTTTTTTTTTTTGAGGAAGATTAGCCCTGAGCTAACATCTGCTGCCAATCCTCCTCTTTTTGCTGAGGAAGACTGGCCCTGAGCTAACATCCATGCCCCGTCTTCCTCAATTTATATGTAGGACCCCTACCACAGCATGGCTTGCCAAGCAGTGCCATGTCAGCACTCGGGATCCAAACCCGCAAACCCCGGGCCACTGAAGCGGAACGTGTGCACTTAACTGCTGCCCCACCGGACCAGACCCTGTTAGTGCCCTTTTTGAGAGCTGCCCAAATGAAGCAATAGGAGAGAGCTGAGTTATTCAAATTGGGTTACCTCTGAAGGCTGGGTACTGCTGGTCCTCTCCCACCACTGTTACACAGTCAAGGACATCCTCCGGTGTTTTTTGTCAAATTCTTACCTCACCAGAAATTGTAGATCCTGCTCCGGGGGTATGTGGTAGCGCGGTGGGGTGTGGTAGGAGTAGGGAACAGCTGATCCTCTCCTCTTCAGCCTGAAAGCAGAGACTGGGGGCGGTGGAGGAGAGGCAGGAGGAGCTGCTATTGCTTTCCATGAGGTGGTTTCTCCCTTTAAATTCTTCTAAATCTCTAGTGAGTAGAGGAGCCAGTAGCCGGGCTGCAGATTTGGGTGGTCCAGCGGGAGGGGAAGGCTATGGAGGAGATGCAGGCTACAAGCCTGTCTTTGGTTTTGGTTAGTTCAGCATCACCTCTGAGCCAAGACACCCTTCCATATAAATAATTCACTCTAGCGCTATTGAATAGCTTTGCTTCACACGTTTTCTTGAAACAGAAATTCGTAGAACCTAGGTCCTTGATTCATTTTGATTAGGAATTAGTTCCCAGACTCCAACCATGGCAGAAGAGACAGCTCAACATCTTTTGCTTTATTTACTATACATCATTGTGAATTGGGGTTCTTTTGCTGCAAAACCTCATCTTCACCTAAACGTAGGTTATTTTATCACGGTGATTGTAAACAGTGCCTTTCAATTTGTGAATGACGACACGACTGGAGCCGTATTAAAATAGAGCTGGAGCCGCCATCGCAGAGGAATTGTCTTGCACGTCTTGTTTTCTGTATCTTCCAAACTGGAGCAAACCGCCAACATTCCAAGAAGTCAGTAAGGACAATAATTTCCTGCTTGTAAGGACTGATGAAACTGGACTTTGCTTATGATGGAACTGCTAACTAATCTATGAAGTACAAACTTAGCCTTACCTCATCCAGCACCAATGAACCCTTCTTTAGCACAACTTACCTCTTCCTTCCTTTTGCCCATAAAAACCCTGAGCCCCTCTCCTGTAATCAGGGCACTACTTGGGTTTTTACCTGAATCTGTGCTCTCTCAATTGCAATTCTTTGATCCCAAAATAAATGCCTCTATCCCTCTCATTTTGCTCTTTATTTTTAGGTTAACAAATTAATACTTGTTTTTCAGGTATGCAGTGTTGTATATTGCTTATTTTTCTTGCCGCGCTTAGTTTTGAAATATAAACTTAAGACATTTTACATATGATTACTTCCAAAACATTTTTTTTACTGTTACCTGCTACTCTAATTACAGTAGTTGTCTATTTATGGAAAAGTTTATTTTGAATTAAATGCACCATAAAAAAAGCACTAAGCACATCATAACAAGTGATTTGCAGAAACGACGAAACTAGAGCATCGGTGGTAACCGAACCACGAGGCCCTGGAACTTATTCCGCGCGAGTCCTGGGGCGCGCGCGAAAAGGCTACGGAAACCGGGAAGGCCAAGCAGGAGGCTGGAACGCGTTACTCAGGACCGCGTGGGCAAGACGGCCCCGCCTCCCTGCGAGTGCGGCGCAGCGCGCAGGCGCGGCGGCACGGCTCTGCGGGGCACTGGGGCCTCACTGCGCAGGCGCGGACGCCGGCGTGGTCCCCATGGAGCTTTGGTAGCGGAGTTCCTGCGGTGGCTTAGCCGGCGCCGTGGGAGCGTCCGGGATGAGCGCGGCCGAGGCCGACCGCTGGGCGTGGCTGCTGGTGCTCAGCTTCGTGTTTGGGTGCAATGTCCTCAGGATTCTCCTCCCGTCCTTTTCGTCTTTCGTAAGTGCTGCCTGGCCTTCCAGGGGCCGGCGGGTCGCCGCTCTGTCCCCTGGCGTGGGCACAGGGGTCTCAAACTGGCCGCGTGAGGGCCGCGTTCGGCCCCCAGAAGGGTCTTGGTTGGGCTGTTTTCTGTTTTAAGGTTTTTTTGAGCTAGTTGCTAGCGTCTAAAAGCTGCAAAGCTTTACCCTCAAATCCGGATTTCTGGATTCTCGGAGAGGAAAAGAAAAAAAAGCAAAAACCCTTGCAACACTTGGCCACGTTTTCACGTGGCCCCAGTCCTCAGGCTGGGCGTCCTCAGTGCCCCTGTGCCAGCCGCCCCCACTTCCGTTATTCCCCGGACTCTGGAGTGGTCAAGCAGACTTCGGCTGCTGGGGAACAGTGCCTCGTGCAGCACGGCGTCCAGGGTTTGCGGGAGGCCTTGGCCTTCCTCGCACGCGGTGCCAGCTGTGCCAGCTGCGGAAGAGACGGATCTCTGGGTGCAGGGGCCCCCATTCTTGGGGTGGGGTGGGAGACAGTGTAGACAGGGAATCTCGGTACTGTGTGATGCTTCCTGTGTCTCAGGGAGCGACACTGAGGAGCACTTTCTCTGCGAGGCGTTTGCCCAGGCACGAGTACATCACTTCGTGTCCAGTTGTTAGCGCTGCTCTGGGAGGTGAATGTTACCCCATCTTCCTTTAGCTCCCAGGGGCGGAGTCTGACTCAAGAGGGTCTAGTCGTTGCACTAAGTCATTCGGTTAGTGACTGTTGCGGTGGAGATTTGATCCCTGGTTTGTGATTCTCCTAGTTCTGCCCCTTTGCCTTATGCAGCATGCATAGGGGTTTGGTGGCTAATTGGATGGGGGTGTGTATGGGCAACAGAGAGCTGTGCCCCGGGGGAGGGCGCCCTCTGCCCAGGGCCAGTGTGAGGCTCTGACTCAGACTGAGACTTTAAAGATTGAGCCCATGTGTTGTAGCACTGTGTTGGGAAACTCAGTTCTCCCTGCTTTTCTCTCTTGCTGTGAGTTGCTGCTGGTGGTGGTGTATTTGAGACTAGGTGGGATTTCTACTTCTTTATGTTTTATTCTACCAGTATTCATTGAGTCTAGGAAGAAAGACCTGGCCACCCATATCCGAGAAAGTTGGCCATGGAAACCCTATGAATAGTGAATAGCTGTGGAGCATTTTCTTATGTATCGCTGGAAGGTGAGAGGATGGAGCCAAAAGATCAGGCAGGGTTCTGCTCTGCCGTACATATGGGTGCTGAGCTGGAATCGCCTCCAGGGCACTAACATTCACTGAGTGCCTGTTTTGTGTCAAGCTCTATTCTAGGGCCTTACCACCCCTATTGTTCTGAGGCATAGGGACTTCTCTCTTAGTTCCTGTCCCCCCTTCAGAATCTTTCCTGATGCCTCCTCGTCTTTAAGATGATGTACCAAGTACTTAGCACTGCATACAAGACCCCTGAAGAGCTGGCCCTGCTCATCTTTTTTCTTCTTTTTAAAAAATTGTGGTAAAATATACATAATATTTACCATTTTAACCATTTTCAGGTGTACAGTTCAGTGGCATTAAGTACATTCACATTGTTGTGCAGCCATCGCTGCCATCCATCTCCAGAACTTTCTTATCTTCCCAAACTGAAACTCTGTACCCATTAAACACTAACTCCCTATTCCCTCTCCCTGGCACCCACCCTTCTACGGTCTGTCTCTATGAATTTGACTACGTAGGTACCTCATATAAGTGGAATCATACAACATTTGTCCTTTTATGTCTGGCTTATTTCACTCAGCATAATATCTTTGGGGTTTATCCCTGTTGTAGTGTGTGTTAGGATTTCATTCCTTTTTAAGGCTGAATAATATTCCAGTGTATGTATATACCACTTTTTGTTTATCCATTCATCTTTTGATGGACATTGTGGTACTTTGTACCTTTTGACTATTGTAAACAATGCTGCTAGAATATTGGTGTACAAAGATTTGGTCAAGTCTCTGTTTTCAGTTCTTTTGAGTAAATACTCAGAAGTGGAATTGCTGAATCATACAGTAATTCTACATTTAATTTTTTTGAGAAACTGCCATACTGTTTTCCACAGCAGCTGCACCATTTTTACATTCTCACCAGCAATGCACAACAGTTGCAATTTCTCCACATTCTCCAACACTTGTCATTTTATTTATAAAATTAGATAATAGCCATCCTAACAGGTCAAGATGATATCTCATTGTGGTTTTGATTTGCATTTTCCTAAAGATTAGTGATGTTGAACATCTTTTTATTTGCTTATTGGCCATCTGTACATCTTCTGTGGAGAAAAGTCTATTCCCGTCCTTTGCCCCTTTTTTAATTGGGCATCAGGAGCTGTCCCCAGGTGAAGGGCGCCCTCTGGAGACCCAGAGCGGGAGTGAGGGGCTGTTTGTTTTTTTGTTGTTGAGTCAAGAGTTCCTTAGATATTCTGGATATCAACTCCCTATCAGATAGATGATTTGCAAATATTTTCTCCCATTCTCTGGGTTGCCTGTCCATCTTTCTTGCAGTATCACGTCTATTCTTTCTATCTACCCCATCCTATTTCACCTCATGTTGGAGCCACATGCAACTAATCTCATTTGGTCAAAGAGGCCGTGTGGGTTTTATGTTCCTCTATGAATTGTTCATAATTTCTCATTAGCTGCGGGGGAAGGAGGCGTGTGTGTTTGGGTATGGCAGCAGCTATAAATAAGACCAGCCGTCATCTCAGGCTCCTTCGCCAAGCGTGTGCTCTGCAGCTAGGCCCCTGCCACAAGAGGTTATTGCTGCAGCCTAGACATGGCTGAGGCTTGCGCAATCTAGGGTGGCTGTTCATCATTTAGATGAAGGAGGACTGGGTTTGTCCTTGGACCTGTGTCAAGATCTGTGTTGCTTCCTACAGGCTGTATAACCTCTCTACTCTCAAAGCAGTTAGCTTTCTTAAATCTGGTTCCCTTTGATGGCACATAACACTCTTTGTCGGAGTTGTTCACCAAGTTCAAAAGGAAAACAGTTATTTTAGCAGAATGCAGCCCCCCTTGTTGGCGTTCAAAACAAGGAAAATAATGAAGAGATCTGGCCTGCCTGGTCCCTGAGTTTGGGGTGAGGGTCAGTGAAAAGCTGTAAGGAACACCGTGGTCCCGTGCTGCTCCTTCACGACCATTAGAGGCTGCCCCATCACAGGCCCTGAGATGAGCACTAAAGCAGGAAAGCCTCCCCACCACGAACAGAAAGTTAGACTGGGAATGGGCCACGCCCCTATACTTCAGATTATAACTTTCCCTACAGTGTTTATGATGATGCTTCTGTCCAGCCAGAAGCAAGGGAGGGGCGCGGTCAGGAAGTCTCTGAAGGATCGGAAGCCCTTGGCCCAGCAAAGCCTCTCAAGGTCCTGCGAAGGGGTCTCAGCCGGATACTGGGGTGTGGTGGGTGCCTGGTAAGCAGACCCCCAGTCCCTGCTGCTGACTTGGTTGGAATTTTCCTGAGTTCTTTCTTCCCTTCAAGCTGCTCACTGGACGCATACATGAGAAAGCGTAGTTCATTTAGTAGGCGGGCCAGGACTTTCTTCCGCCAGAGGCAGAGGAGGAGGGGGGACAAGGATGCTGGTAGGAGAACGCTGGCTCTGCGCGGTTTGCAGGGAGTGGCACTGCGCAGGCGCCTGGGGCTGACACGGCGGAGGGCGCGGTGAGGGTTCCGCGAGGCCCTCGCACTGCGCAAGCGCAGCGGCCCCTTCTGCAGAGACCACTATTGTGTAGACCCGGGACGTGGCATGCTGCAGGCTGCCGTCCGGGGTTTGGGTTGTGGGGCTCACTGCGATTTTTATATTGGACGAGTTCGAAATTACCTTAATTTCCTGCTCTAAAAAGTGGCCGCCTGCCTTTCCTCTAGGGGCCCGGGGCCCTGAGCCGAGTTATGGACGCTGCTGGACCTGCCCCTGTGGGCGTCTTCCCGAGACCCTCCCTCCTTCCAGGGAGCGCTGTCACCTAGCGATTTCCTGCTCTGGACCAGGCATCAGCATGGCCCCCAAGTATTAGTTTAGGGGCTGGCTGAGGGGGTGGTAGGGGTTGAGTGCGCTCATGCAGGTGGGGCTGTCCACGTGCGGGGGCCATTGCCCTGACGAGGGGTTCCCTGGGCGGCCCTGGCAGAACTTGGCACGTGGGGCTGTTCTGGGCCCGCAGCTTTGCAGGGGCCTTGGCCCTGTCATGGGATGAGGAGTCCGTCCCTAATGTTAGGGACACACCCGAGCGGGCACCCGAGCTCATCATTCCCGAGGTGCCCCCTGTGTTCCAGGAGGGGCTGGCCTTCCTTCGTCGGGCATCGATTTCCAGATGAATCTGGTCCAGAGAGGTGCCAGCCAGTGAGTCGCGGAGTGGGGATTTGAGTCCCCCCGGTGTGACCCCAAGGTCAAGCCCTGGCATTTTGTCTGTCGGCAAAGGCATTGGACAGGATCTGAGGGTGACTGCTAGGAGGATACTTTGAGCTCACGTAGGCCGGCGGCCAGCGTCTGGACGCAAGAGTAACAAGAAGGATTGGTCCTGGGGCCGCCCCATGGCCAGTGGTCAAGTTCCTGCGCTCTGCTTCCGTGGCCCAGGGTGTTGCAGGTTCGGATCCTGGGCGCGGAGATGGCACCGCTCATCAAGCCATGCTGAGGCCGAGTCCCACATGCTACAACGGGAAGGACCCACAGCTGAAAATACACAACTATGTACCAGGGGGCTTTGGGGAGAAAAAGGAAAAATAAAATCTTAAAAAAAAAAAAAAGAAGGGTTGGTTCTCTCCTCAAATTCTCCCACTGTCTGAGTTACCTTGATAAGATTTTTTAAAAACTCATTTTCTGCTTCAGAAGGCTTGGTGGACCCATCTCCAGGACCTTGAAAAGCTGTACTCAGCACAGCTTATCTGTTTCTGTCAGGTGAGAGGTTTAAAGTCCTGGAAGGTATTTTTGGGTCCATAAAGGTTTCAGAAATGTGTTCCTGTTTTAAAAATTAATATTTGAATTCTATTTAAATTCAATCTCATTAAATCTTACAATTCAGTTTATACTTCTAGCACATTTTAACACTTATGAAGAGACTTTGGATTAATGTTGGTGCCTATTTGCAAACTTAAATACTTCTAAAGGTTTTCAGTGTACTTATAGATGTGATATACAGTCCTTTTTTTTGAGCACTACGGTTGTCTGATTTAACCACAATCCTCTTCAGTTCCCCTCACGTTCATTTTCCCGCCCTCAGGCACCTTCCACTCCTGAGGAACCGTTTTCGGCCTGTTCACTTTTTAAGCGTTTTGTATATTCTCTATGAAGCTAAAGAATGTGTTTGCACGTCTGTTTCTTTTTAAAATCTAGTTTTAAAAGTCTGGTTTATTGATGTGTCATTTGCATTCAGTGAAATTTACTCGTCCCAGTTGGGTGACGTGGTGAGTTTTGGCCCACTTCCTCAGTATGGGAACCACCACCACGGTCAAGATAAAGGACATCTCTACCACCTCAAGAAGTCCCTCCCCCACCTTGCACGTGTTTGTTGTACAAAGTTTAAGCAGAATCTGTAGACTCCTTGCTCTTGAAAGATGCTTCTGTAATTTTTAAGAGAATTTGGCCCATCCCTATTTTCTTCTCAAGGGTGGGTCAGGCTGGAGTATATGTCCTTTAGTTAGAGTGTTGGGTACAGGTCAAGACAGAGGGGACGAAGACGGAGCTGGGTTTGAAGGCCCCGCATCCAGGCTCGAGGCCTGCAAGAAGCTACGCAGTAGCAAACACACTGCGCTACTGCGCAGGCGCCATGGAGATCTGCCACCCCGCCCCCGCGCTGAAGGCCTCCTTGCGCAGGCGCCGGGGAGGGGCCTCTGCGGGCATCCCGGGGACCTGCGCATGCGCCCGTGGCACTCCAGCCCCCCCCCCCCCGCCCCCCCGGGGGGGGGCGCGATTTCTGTCTCGGACTGAAGTCGTCCTACTGCGCGCCATTCAGAGCGGACCGGGAGCTAGAGGGACAATCTATTGTGCGCTTGCTACGTGTCAGTACACTTAAATACATTATCCCCTTTCATCCTTTTTTTATCTACTTTTAAAATTTTGAAACAAACAAACGTGCAGACAAGTTATGCATACAGTACAAAGAACTGATTTTGTTTCCTGAACCATCTGAAAGTAAGTTGTCACCCTGAGCCCCCTCACTCCCCGATTCTTCAGCGTGCACGCAGCGGCCTTGTCCACAGCACAGCAGTCCAGTTGTATCGCTCCTCTCCCGTTAGGGGGTTTCGCTAGTCCGGCGACGTCCTTTATAGCGAAAGGACCCCGTCAGCTCCGCGCATTGCACGTACTTGCCGTGTCTCTTCAATCTGGAAGGATTCTCCGTCTTTCCTTGGCTTGCTTGGCTGGCATTTCCGATTCTCGCAGGGCAGTGACTTTGCAGAATGGCCCTCTGTGGACATCTTTGTCCGATGTTTGGCGGGGATGGCACAGAGGAATGCGGCGTGCTCTGCATCTCATCCAGCGCCGTGAGCGTCAGTTTGGGGATGCTCACTCGGCACTCGGGGCCGGTTCCCGGAGGCACGCCCCGCGGACTTCTCAGTCCTCCCGAGCCTGCTCCCGGACTTCTCCGCTCCGGTGCACTTTCCTGGTCCGGGGGTCCAGGCCCGTCCTGGCCGGTTGTCCAACGCCACCTGGCGGCCGCTGCTATCTCGTCCCTGGCTCTGGGACACTGGGCGGCGTACGGGCAGATGGGGGGAGGGGGTTAGGAGGGGTGTGGAGGGGCTCCACACTTGAGTCCCCTCTGCAGGCTTCCTGGAGGGCGCTTGGGCCAGCCAAGTTCTGTGTAGGGTCTGGCTGTCAGAAGCGCCTCTTTACAAACACTTACGTTTATGTTTCTGTCTTTGCATCTATGGAAAACCGCGAGTTCACAACCATACCTCCAATTCTAATCCAACACCTCAGGATTCATTCTAGTTTCTTCCCCATCCCTATTTCTCTCTCCCTTTTCTGACAGTGAGAAAGCTGGCCCCCATCATCCTCAAGATGCTCACTCTATTTGATCAATCCTTATAGCTACTCTCCCGTCTCCACTGCTGCCCCCTCCCCAGGGTGGTTGCCCGCCTGCCCCACCTGCGCTCGGACACCTGTTTGGCTGGGTGCCTTCCTCTTGTCATGTGTGCCGGCCTCACTCTGCTCTGGCTCTGACTCCCAGGCAGGCTACCCTTGCTTGGAGACCCCATATCACAGTGCTTGGCTCTGACACCCCGCCCCCCTGCCAGCGTGCTCCTCCGCAGGAATGCCCTCCTCACTGTGCTTGGGCCCCGAGTCCCTGTGCTGGGCCACCGCCTCATCACTGGCACCCTGCACCCCTACCCTGCTCTGTCCACCTAATTTACGACTGAATTCTAAAGGAAGGAAGAGGATGCGTGGTCCTTGTCACCTGAATGACAGCTCTGGGGATGGAATCGCTTTTCACTGTATAATTACAATTTTACAGTTATAGTGAAAGATATATACTTGTACCATAGCAGTCCGTGGGCATGTCTGCAAAAGGAAAAATATTGTATGAATAACAATTCAAATCGGAAGGAGTTTTGTTTTTCCGGTTGTTACAGGGAGCAGGGGCAGGACAAGGCAGCAGAGGCTGGCTGGGCAGCTTGCCCAGTTGAAAGAGGCAGCGGATAGGATGGTGGAGGAGGTGGGGGAGAATGTCTGCCCCCCATGGAAAGGCGCTGATCTCAGCTGTCTGTCGGCTCCGCCAGATGTCCAGGGTGCTGCAGAAGGATGCAGAGCAGGAGTCACAGATGAGGGCAGAGATCCAGGATATGAAGCAAGAGCTCTCCACCGTCAACATGATGGACGAGTTCGCCAGATATGCCCGGCTGGAGAGAAGGATCAACAAGATGACAGATAAGCTCAAAACTCATGGTACTGTTCTCACTCGTAGTGTGGAAAGCTTCGTGAGAACTGATTAATAGGGAAACCTTTATATAAAGATTCACAGAATATATGCACTGATTTCTGGATGTTTTAAATGTTGATATAAACGTTTAAATTGTCTAGAAGAAACCCAATAATAATTGTTACTTTCTTATTTGCTGGTGAAGCTTTGCTTTCTAAACACAGAACCCTCCAGGATCCTCTTAGGTTTTCTTCAGAGCCAACTTGTTACTGTAGGTTGTCATTTTCAAATTCCAACACTTTTCTGAGAAAAGCCTAGAAAAAAGTCTCATAGTGGATTCTCTGGGCTTTTGTGAACACTCTCTAGAAAATGCCCAGCAATGTCCTTCACCGAGTGTAGACTTCAGGCTGGGGCCCAGGCTTATTCATCCTTATGTTTGCCACTGTTCCTGGTGATCTCTAGGATGGAGAGCACATTCTCAGGGCCGCCCGTGGGCTGAGTGTGCACGGTGAGAGCTGTCTCCAGGGCTGGTCAAACCCTCGGGCTACCTGGGCCAAGACAGACTAGACTCCCACTTACGGATTAGTGCGCTGTGTAGACCGCAAAATCAGGGAGGAGAATTGAGTCCTGTTGGGAAGGGCGTCATACGAAGAATCTCGGATTTAGATGAATAGCTTTAAGGGTTTTCAAAGCGAACGCTTCAAGTCTCACAATCTGTGTGATTCTATTTTAAATAATGGCATAGTGGGTGACTTTTAAGAAAGTCTGTTTTATATTTTCTATGAATATTGAGCAAATGTTACATAATGAGAAAATATTTTATGAGAGGGAATAACATTTCTGTGTGCTTGAATGTTTTCTTCATTTTTAAGGACTCACGTGATCATTTCACCCTGTTTTTCCTTTCAGTGAAAGCACGGACAGCTCAGTTGGCCAAGATAAAATGGGTTATAAGTGTTGCTTTCTACATATTACAAGTAAGTGCGCTCTGGTGTCACCTTGGGTCATTAAAGTCGATAGTGGACTCTCCTCCAGAGCTGTGAGGCCCCCAGAATCCAGGTCTGGAGCTCAGGCTTTTCTGCTTTCAGCTGCCGTGCCGCGTAGTCCGGCCAGCGTGCAACTCTGAGCGCTCTGGATTTGTAAGTTAGACCTAAAGAAAGCCTTCCTCTTGGTTAGAGTAGTTAAGTATGGGGTTGTGTAGCAGGTGGACATTGAAGTGAGTTCTTTCATGTGGCCTCTGTTCCAGGGTGGTTTGGGGGCCTGGGGGCTGAGGTGGGAGCAGCGTAGTTCGACTTCGGGTTTCCTCAGATGGTGGTCACTTTGGCCGTTGCTCGCTCCGTGGTGTGCGGCTGTGTCAGAGACTGTCTCCTGTCTGGGTAGGGAGCCCGTTGTCCTCGTTTAAGTCCCATGCCACTGATTCCCGACTTTCCTGTCCGGGGGCTTTTTACTTGTTTCGTTGCCTGTGGAATTATTCCTCTTTACCCTGAGGTGGTGGATATGCTGCGCACACACTTCAGTGGCCGCTGTAAGTGATCTCTGAGTTTCTGTACTACGTGTGAGCTTTACTGGGGCAAAGGACTTGAGCCTGCCCCCCAAAGCCCAGGTTGTCGGGTAGATTTAAGTACAGGGATCCTGAGGCGCTGTCACTGCTGTGAGATAGGTTTCAGGGACAGGAATGAAGCCAGATGCCCTCTTTTAGGTCTGCTCATTTGAGTGGCATGTTAAGGCCCCGAAGGGAGCAGAAGACAAGTGAAGGAATGAATGCTGCTAGGGAAAGGAGGAAGGAGAAAGCATCGCTCCTCTGCCCACCGCTTAAACTTGGAGAGGGCTCGCTCTGCACTCCTGCTAGCACTCGTGTGCTGATGCGAGAATTAACTAGTTTTTCAAGGATCTTAGAGGCCTCTGATTGCTTTTGTCACTAATAAGGTGTATTTAGCCTAGTCTGGCTCCTTAAAGGAGACACTCCATGAGGACAGAACACCTATGTTATGGGAGCGCTTGGTTTATCCGTTAATTTAATGGTGTGTATGTGTTATTGGTGACGGGATTGCCAGGGCTCAAGGTCGTGGATTTGGAGCGCTTCCTTGGTTTGCTGTCACCATCCCCCTCTTGCTGTGGTGGTTGGCTCCGGGACTGGCAGGTTGTCCCCCTCACCGGCAGTGTCTTTACAGGCGGCCCTGATGGTCTCGCTCATTTGGAAGTATTACTCTGTGCCTGTGGCTGTGGTGCCGACCAAGTGGATCACTCCGCTAGACCGCCTGGTAGCCTTCCCTACGAGAGTGGCAGGTAAGAGCTCCCTTGGGAGCAGCGGAAGGGTACGGGTGGGCTTATGTGCAGGGATGTAGGGGAAGAGGAGGTCACTCTGACGTCATCCTCACGGCCCATGTCACGAGTGGGCAGTGCCCTGGGTCTCAGCCTCACACAGGCTCGCAGTGGAGACACTGAGGTCTAGAGAAGTGGCTTCACTTGTCCAGGGTCACCGAGGTGCTAACTAGCAGAGCTGAAGTCACCCTGCGTCTGCTCCCAGAATGCAAGACTGGTCCCTGAGGTCCCTGACCCTGTTTATTGAAGCGCCACTTCTTGTTCCCAAGTGCCGTGACCGCCTTTCAGTTCCTGTCTTGCTTAGCCTCTCGGCAGCGTTTGCTGCTAACGGCCGTCCTTTATTTTTGAAAGGTAATTTCCTTTGGACGTTAACAGGGTAGGACGTGTCACTGTAGCATGGTTAGAAATGTAAGAACAATTAAAAAAAGTCTCATTAGCTATGGATAACCCCTCTTAACGTTGTGCTATATTTTTTCCAGTCTTTTTTTCTAATTGTTTTTATACAGTTAAGGGTCATCTGGCACATAAAATTTTTTACCCCTTTTTACTTTATATTCTAGGCCCTTTCCCATATCAATAAACATTTTTATTAAGGAATTTTGCATAGCTGTTGGATGAGTCATAATTTACTAATTTCCCTGTTAAAGGACGTTTGTTAGGCCCTAATGTTTTGCTGTCGAGAGTAATACTGCAGCACACGTCCTTGTCAGGCGGTCTTTGGTTGTGATTTGTGATAGTGCTGGAGGTGAATTATTAAGGAATGACTGTTTCAGAGATTTCCTATTTCTCCAGGTCCCCCTCCCTCCCTCCCCCCTCCCCTTATCCAGACACAGCGTGAGGGCTCTGCTGGCGGCTTCTCAGTGGTGCCCAGCAGAGGGGCTGGAGGCCGCCCTTCCAGGCATCCAGCGGGCTGTGGGCCCCTCTTGCAGCCTGTCTTGTTGTCTCAGTTATCAGTGGGGCAAGGAAGGTGTGGGTGGTAAACCTTGCCTCGTTCATAGTGCTTTTCCGAGAAGGGACAAACAAAGTCTCACAGGGTGGTTTTCCAGTCCACTAATATCATAAATAATGCTGCATATCTCTCACAGGAGCGAGAAATTCAAATCAGGGCCCATTCTGAGTAATTCCTGCTGAGTACAGAAGGCAGTCCTGTGAATCAGTAGAAAGTCTGATGAATTTGAAGCCATCAGACATGAACTTGGTCTTTCTTAGCCCAGCGCTGCTCAACGAGACGTGAAATGCTCTCCTTTTCTCTAAATTAAAGGGAGCAGAGGCAGGCGCTGTGGGCGGAACTCCTGGCGTGCTCTCTTAGGTTGAATTTCTTTATTTTTAGGTGGTGTTGGGATTACCTGCTGGATTTTAGTCTGTAACAAAGTTGTGGCTATCGTGCTTCACCCCTTCAGCTGAAAAAGACGACAAATCCGACTGTGACAGTTTTAAGAACGGATTTTCACCTAGTAGGTTAAAAATCTGATTTATACTGTTTTATTTTATTTTATTTTAAGAAACAAAAGCGCACAGGTTAGTTTTTTGTTGAACGTTTTTTGTTCTTGGACTTTATGTGAGGTTCTTCTAAGAATCACAATTTTCTACTCTTGTCATTGAACCAGAAAGGTCAGTCTGTCCTGCGTGTGTATGGGCCAGCAGAGTACCGGCTTTAGTATAAGAAATGTGTGACATTTTCAGCGTCTACATGTTGTTACTTATGATTTGCACTCTTAGCTTATTTTAAAGGTCACATTGCCAACTAGAAAGTCAGAATTTTCTCATAATTTAAGTAATTTAAAGACCTCGTTGCTATTTTTAATCCAGATTAGCTATTTAATACCACTACTAGAACTTAAAACTTTATTTTTTAATCTCATGCGGTAGTACTAAAAGAATAACACTAATTGACCTTGTACTTTTTTCTTCCTCTGTTTAAAGTGTCATTTGTTGGGCCAGCCTTTGCGTTGTGTTATCTACTTATTTGAAGCTGTTAACTTTTCATTACTGTGTTTTGTAAACGTGTTCATGAGACCACAGTGCATTGTTTTGTGCTTGAATTGTGTTTTGTATTTAAATCATTTCAAATGAAGTGTATTTTATAAGCATTTAATATTTATGCTGTAGAATGAAACAAAGTTAAAAAACAAACTTGGGAGTCTGATTAACTTAATTTGAGTGGGTACATGTTTGGCCCATAGAGTATAATTCTGCTAAATATTTTTTAAAACACTTTTTTCTAATTAAATTTTTGCAAGTGCTTGTGTGACTTCCTTCTTTACAGCCTCTTATTCGCTGTGACCAATCTGTAACTGTGACAAGTGGCAGAGGGCTTTAACCATTAACTAAGTGGGCCATATAGCAGCTTAAAGCTACATTCTGTGATTAGTTTTTAAAAGGTCATATTGGTATTCTTGTGTTCCCTAAGGATCTAACAAGTAGCTCATTGTGATTTCTGCTCACTGTCTCATGAAAGGACGCAGTGCTGTGCTGCTGTACTGTGTCATCCCCAGAGTGGGTTTCAGGTTCCCCTCCTCATTCTCACTGACCCAGCACCCAGTTGACCTAACTTTAAGAAAGGATGCAAACAGGGAACGCAGCCATATTTATAACAGACAGCATCATGGAGGACTTGGACACGAGCTTCCAACATCTCAGTTACCACACAGGGTGCATTTTGGCCACAAAGGATGAGAAGCCAGTCTGAGGAGGAGATCATAGCAGCACAAGGAAACTGCAGGGTCCGGGTCCCTTAGAGGCCACATGCCTAACGTCCATTTCTAGTGAGCTGCGGGCATACCTAGCAGGTTGTACAGTAGAGGATCGGGCAGCCAGGTATGGCCTGCCCAGGGACATCCTTGGATCACTAACCAGTATAACGTCTCCCTGACGAGACCCCTATTTATCTCCTAAGGATGAATTCTTTCACTGAAGACTGCAAGGATTTTGACAAATCTCACTGAGGCTAGAGGAAAAGATTTACAGTTCACTGCTGTTCATTCTTTCCACGGACGTTAATAGTTTGTGAAGATTAAAGAGGGGAAATTTAAATGTCATGTTTCACATCACTGTGGTTTTTTAAAACTGCATTTGTTTTTAAATAAATAATAAACATGGTACAGGTATACCTCGGGGATATTGTGGATTTGGTTCTAGACCAGTTCAAGAAAGCGAATATCACAATAAAGTGAGCCACACAAATTTTTTGGTTTCTTCATGCATATCAAACTTAGGTTTACACTATGCAGTAGTCTATTAACTGTGCAATAGCATTATGTCTAAAAAAAATGTATACACCTTAATTAAAAAAATACTTTATTGCAAAAAATGCTAACCATCACTTGAGCCTTCAGCGAGCTGTCGTCTTTTTGCTGATGGAGGGTCTTGCCTCGATGTTGACGGCTGCTGACTGCTCAGGGTAGTGGCTGCTGAAGGTCGGGGCAGCTCTGGTAATTTCTTAAATAAGACAGCAGTGAAGTTTGCTGCATTTTTGACTCTTCCTTTCATGAACGATTTCTCTGTAGCGTGTGAAGCTCTTTGATGGCATTTTCCCCGCAGTAGAACTTCTTTCAAAATTGGAGTCACTTCTCTCAAACCCTGCTACTGCTTTATCAACTAAGTTTATGTCATATTCTGAGTCCTTTGTTGTCATGTCTGCAGTCTTCACCAGGAGATTTCGTCTCAAGAAACCGTTTTCTTGGCTCATCCATAAGAAGCAACTCCTCGCCCCTTAGTTTTATCATGAGATGGCAGCAATTCAGTCACGTCTTCAGGCTCCGCTTCCAGTTCTCGTTCCCTTGCTGTTTCCACCACATCTGTAGTTACTTCCTCCACTGAAGTTCCGAACCCCTCAAAGTCATCCGTGAGAGTTGGAATCAACTACTTCCAAACTCCTGTTAGTGTTGATATTTTGACCTTTTCCCATGAATCACAAGTGTTCTTAATGGCATCTAGAATGGTGAATCCTTTCCAGAAGGTTTTCAGTTTACTTTGGCCAGATCCATCAGAAGAATTACCATCTATGGCAGCTATAGCCTTGTGAAATGTATTTCTTAAATAGTGAGATCTGAAAGTCAAAATGACTCCTCGATCCATGGGCTGCAGAGTGGACGCTGTGTTAGCAGGCTTGCAAACAACATTAATCTTGTACACCTCCATCAGAGCTCCTGGGTGACCAGGTGCCGTGTCAGTGAGCAGTCACATTTTGAAAGGAATCTCTTTCTGAGCAGTAGGTCTCAACAGTGGGCTTAAAATATTCAGTGGACCGTGTTGTAAACAGATGTACTGTCACCCAGGCTTCTTTGTTCCTTTTTTTTTAATAGATTTTTTTCCTTCTTTTGCCCAAAGCCCCCCAGTACCTAGTTGTATATTTTAATTGTGGGTCCTTCTAGTTGTGGCATGTGGGATGCTGCCTTAGCATGGCCCAATGAGTGGTGCTAGGTCTGCACCCAGGATCTGGACCCTGAGCTGCCGAATCAGAGCGCGCAAACTTAACCACTCGGCCACGGGGCTGGCCCTGTTGTTCCGTTTATAGAGCTCAGACAGAGTAGATTCAGCATAATTCTTAAGGGCCCTAGGATTTTCAGAATGGTAAATGAACATTGGCTTCTACTTAAAGTCACCAGCTGCACTAGCCCCTAACAAGAGAGTAGGCCTGTCCTTTGAAGCTTTGAAACCAGGCATTGACTTCTCCTCTCTAGCTATGAAAGTCCCAGATGGTACCTTCCAATATAAGGCTGTTCGTCTGCATTGAAAATCTGTTAGTGTAGCCGCCTTCATGAATTATCTTCGGGAGAACTTGCTGCAGCTTCTACATCAGCACCTGCTGCTTCATCTTGCACTTTTTATTGTTTTTTTTTTTTTTTGGTGAGTAGCATTCACTCTGAGCTAACACCTGTTGCCAGTCTTCTTTTTTTTTTGCTTGAGGGAGATTAGCCCTGAGCTAACATCTGTGCCAATCCTCCTCTATTTTTCATTTGTGGGATGTTTCCACAGCATGGCTGATGAGTGGAGTAGATCCGCGCCCTGGATCCGAACCTGCGAACCCGGGCGCTGAAGTGGAGAATGTGGAACTTGAACCACTTGGCCACAGGGCCGGCCCCTTCACCTTGCACTTTTATGTCATGGAGATGGCCTCTCTCCGTGAACCTCAGGAAGCAACATCTGCCAGCTGCAAACTTTGTTCTGCAGCTTCCTCATCCCTCTCACCTTCACGGAATTGAGGAGAGTTAGGGCCTGGCTCTGGATCAGGCTTTGGCTTAGGGAGTGTTGTGGCTGGTTTGATCTTCTCCACAGAACACTAAAACTTTCTCCACATCAACAATAAGGCTGTTTTATCATTTGTGTGTTCGCTTTTAATTTCCTTCAAGAACTTTTCCTTTCTATTCACAACTTGCCTAACTATTTGGCACAAGAGGCCTAGCTTTCAGCCTGTCACCGCTTTTGACGTGCCTTCCTCACTAAGCTTAATCATTGCTAGCTTTTGTTTTAAAATGAGAGACGGGTGACTCTTTTCACTTGAGCCCTTAGAGGCCATCGTAGGGTTGTTAATTGGCCTAATTTCAATATTGTTGTGTCTCAGGGAATAGGGAGGCCCCTGGGAGAGGGAGAGAGACGGGGAACGGCTGGTCGGTGGAGCAGTCAAGAGACAACATTTATTGAAGTTTGCCTTCTTATGTGGGTGTGATTGGTGGCGCCCCGAGACAGTTACAACAGTAACATCAAAGATCATTGATCATGGATCACTGTAACATAACAATGAAAATGTGTGAAATATTGCAAGAATTACCAAAATGACACAGACACATGCAGTGAGCAAAAGCTGTGGGAAAAATGGCGCCGATGGACTTGCTCCATGCAGGGTTGCCGCAAACCTTCAATTTATAAAAGCACAGTATCTGCGAAGCACAGTAAAACGAGGCCTGTCTGTACTGAATTCGAAAGATACAGACGGGTCTACTGAGAAGTGTATCTTCTGACTGCAGTCCTGTCACCCAGTTTTCCAAAGTTTACCATTGTTACCAGTTCCTTACGATTCTCCCAATGATATTCCATACATTTATGAATGTTGATACATGTGCTTTTAAAATAAAAGTTTTGTGAATTATAAAAGTAATACCTAAAAAAAAAAAGTTAGGGGGCTGGCCCAATGATGCAGCCGTTAAGTTTGCACGTTCTGCTTCGGTGGCCTGGGGTTCGCCGGTTTGGTTCCCGGGTGTGGACATGGCACTGCTTGTCCAGCCATGCTGAGGTAGGCGACCCACATGTAAAGCAGAGGAAGATGGGCACGGATGTTAGCTCAGGGCCAGTCTTCCTCCTTGGAAAGTATAGAAAAGGAGCCAGGAAGCAAAGTGTCCTGTGATTCCACAGAACTGGGATTACTGGTGTGGACATTTGTGCTTTTCCTTTTTTCTGTGTAACATATGGATAGCTATAGGTTTTGTTTCTGTTAAAAAATACTAGATAAAGTTTATAGCTTTACATGAAAATAGACATCTGTTGTTTGATTTAAAATACATCTAAAGCTGTCTTCATGCCAGTTTTGTTTGCTTTATATTTATGGGAAGTGAAGCGGGGAAATCTTTGTATACACAAATCCACAGTCACTTTTGTATGGGGTTAGTATACCCTTCCTGTTGCCGGCCCAAGTGGGTGGGATGCCGGGTACACTCGTTTGCTGTCCCCTGTCTGGCTGGGCTCTCTGGCCTCCTATGGTTTTCCTTACACACACACAGTTCTCCATGGGGGCACTGTGTGTGTGTGTGTGTGTGTGTACCGACCCTTCTCCCCAGTCTGGTTATATTTTACCAGACCTTTGAGATTGTTTATAAAGCCTTCCCTGATCACTTTAGATGATACTGATTTCTTTTTTCTTCCCCTCCTTGTCTGAACATCTTAAGTAACATCTATATGACTGATTTGTCAACTAATTTTGCACTGACTTGTGGTGTCTGCTCTTGTGGTTTTGTTCCTTATGTTTTAGATACTTTTTTTTGTGATAAAAGGTTTTCTTTCCATCCATGCTGCAAGTGCCTTTGGGGCCAGAGACTGTTCCTTGGGTTTTTTCTTTTTGATGAGGAAGATTGGCCTGAGCTAACATCTGTTACCAATCTTCCTCTTTTTGCTTGAGGAAGATTGTCACCGAGCCAACATCTGTGCCAGTCTTCCTCTATGTTGTGTGTGGGATGCTGCCACAGCATGGCTTGACAAGTGGTGCTAGGTCCACACCCAGGATCTGAACCCACGAACCCTGGGCCACTGAAGCGGAGCATGAACTTAACCACTATGCCACCGGCCGGCCCCTTCTTAGACTTTTTATACCCCTCCCGCTATGTCTTCAGTCAATACCCAGGAATATTTAACTAAAAAAAAAAAAAAAAAATCACGTAATAGTTTTCCACTGGGGCCATGCATGCCTTTCACAGGGAGTGTATTTTCTTCATAACTGAGGTGTTACCAACCACCAGTTGTTAGGAGAATTTTCTAGGGTGTTCTTCGCTGACTAGCCCTTCAGGACAGAGCCCTCGGGCGGCATCACCAGATTCAGAGCTGCATGTGTGGTTGGTTTGCACCCCCTGTGCAGCCCAGGGTGGCAGTTCGTCCTCTCTGGGCTCACTGTTCTTGCTTGTGAGTCAGCTTTTCCGCCTGCGTATGTGGACGGTGAAGTGTGTGCATCCCTCTTTCAATGCTCGGAGTACTGACTCTTTGTTCCCAGTGAGTTCAGTCTTAAGTTGAATGAAGACTGGGTGGCTTTGGCCAATCTTCTTGTTGTTGCCTGTGCTTTTGATGTCATGTCTAAGAATCCATTGCCAAATCTAAGGTCAAAAAGATTTATATCTAAGTTTTCTTCTGAGAGTTTTATAGTTTTAGCTCTTATGTTTAGGTCTTTGATCCATTTTGAGTTAATTTTTATATACAGAGTAAGGTAAGGCTTCGACTTTGTTCTTTTATGTGTGAATATCCAGTTGTCCAAGCACCGTGTGTTGAGAAGACTGTTCCCCATCGAGTGGTCTTGGCATCCTGGTCAAAAACAGTTGACTATAGATACATGGGTTCACTTCTGGACTTTCAGTTCTGTTCCATTCTTCTACATGTCTGTCCTTACACCGACACCACAGTGTTTTGATCGCTGTTACTTTGTAGTTAGTTTTAAAATTGGGAAGTGTGAGGGGCTGGCCCCGTGGCCGAGTGGTTAAGTCTGTGTGCTCCGCTGCAGGCGGCCCAGTGTTTTGGTGGTTCGAATCCTGGGCACGGACATGGCACTGCTCATCAAACCACGCTGAGGCAGCGTCCCACATGCTACAACTAGAAGGACCCACAACGAAGAATATACAACTATGTACTTGGGGGCTTTGGGGAGAAAAAGGAAAAAATAAAAAAAAATCTAAAAAAAAAAAAAAAAATTGGGAAGTGTGAATCCTCCGATTTTGTTCTTTTTAAAGATTCTTTTGGCTCTTCTAGGTCCCTGCAATTCTATAGGAATTTTAGAATCAGCTTGTCGATTTTTACGAAGCAGTTAGCTGGGACTCTGATGGGGATCGCGCTGAATCTGTCAGTTTGGGGAGTATCGCCATCTGAACAATACTAAGACTTCACTTCATGAACATGTCTTTCCATTTATTTAGATCGTCTCTAATTTCTTTCAACAATGTTCTGTGGTTTTCAGGTGATAAGTTTTGCACTTCTTTTGTTAAATTTATTCATAAGTATTTCATTCTTTTTCATGCTATTATAAATAGGATTTTTTTTTAAACTTCATTTCAGATTGTTTGTTTCAAGTGTATAGAACTTGATTTATGTACATTGCTCTTGTATTCTGCAACCTTGCAGAACTCATTTATCAATTTGAATAATTTTTAGTGGATTCCTTAGGATTTTCCACATATCAGATCATGTCATCTGTGAATAGAGATAGTTTTCTTTCTTTCGTTCCCTGAATGCCTTTTATTTCATTTTTGCCTAATTGCTCTGGCTAGAGCCTCCAGTCACTGTGGAGTAGGAGTGATGAGGGGACATTCTGTTTTTTTCTTCATCTGGTTTTGGTATCAAGCTTATACAGGCCTCCGAAAAATGAGTTGGAGGGTGTGCCTTTTTTTCTATATTCTAGACCAGGTGTTTTAAGATCTGAATTTTTCTATTCTTTGAATATATGATGAACTTGCTGGTAAAGAGTGCATTTTCTTTTATTTTTATTGTAAGATTTAAATTTCTTTAATAATTATCGGGTTTTCAGTTTTATATTTCTTCTTGAGTCGTATTAGGCATTTTAGTGTAGGGATTTATCCATTTCTTCTCAACTTTCAAATATGTTAGGGTGAAATTTTTGTAAATGCCCAATATGTGATGGAGAATACAAGTTTTGAAGTTGTTGGGTGTGATTGTCTGTGTATGTCCATTAGGTCAGAGTTACCAGTTGTCTCGTTCATCTGTACTGGTGCTTTTTTATTTGCTGAGCTGTCCATCACTGAGAAAAGTGTGAAAATCTCCCGCTGTGGTGTCACCTTGCAGTTCTGTCAATTTTTGTTTTATGTTTTCAAGTTATTGTTAAAGCTTGTACATTTAGAACTCATATCTTCCTGGTAGATTGAACTCTCTATTGCGTTATAGTAATCCATGTTGTCTCTAGTCATAAGTTCTGCCTTTAGGTCTGGTTTTTTTTTTTTTTTTTTTTTTGAGGAAGACAAGCCCTGAGCTAACTGCTGCCAATTCTCCTCTTTTTGCTGAGGAAGACTGGCCCTGAGCTAACATCCGTGCCCATCCTCCTCTATTTTATACATGGGACGCCTACCACAGCATGGCTTTTGCCAAGTGGTGCCATGTCCGCACCAGGGATCCAAACCAGCGAACCCTGGGCCGCCGAGAAGCTGAGCGTGCGAACTTAACCACTGCGCCACCGGGCTGGCCCCAGTATAGTCTAAATTATTAATCAGTTGCCCTTATAAATAAATGAAGGTAAGTTAACTGATTAACATTGGGAGTACACTCCTTTTTGTACAGGTCTAGTTTAAAATATTCTAGGTGTAATGAATAGATTAATTAGGACTGAGCAGCTAGCTTGAGTGGACGCTAATTATACTGATACGCTTTTTTTTTTTTCGAACAAGATTAACAGAAAAAAGGTCAAGGTACAGGTATGCAACAAACATAAATAAAAACTACTGAGTCTTAGGTATACGTGAGGACAGTATCATCACAAAGGTAGAATATCAGATGCCCAGTTTAGCTGAATAAGAGACACTCAAATAATTCTCATAAAAACAAGCTTGGTAATCACTGCTTTTTTTTTTTTTAAGTAAAGAGAGTCTTCTGATCATACTGTTCCCTTTCAATGCTGCTTCCATGTTTTTAAGTTCCAGCGCAGTTTGATGCTAAAATTCTTGTATGTCTGAGATGTGTATGTCTTGGGTTGATTAAATTAGACTTGCAAGCTGTGGAGTCCCATAGAATATTAAACCCACAGAATAAATCAGTCTTCCAAAAGACAATGGGCATGTTTCAGTTGTGGGGAAAAAAAAGATGTAATTTCATATTTGAAATGTCATTGGCCAATATACAATGGATTTTTTTTTTTTTTTTTTAAGATTTTATTTTTTCCTTTTTCTCCCCAAAGCCCCCCGGTACATAGTTGTGTATTCTTTGTTGTGGGTTCTTCTAGTTGTGGCATGTGGGACGCTGCCTCAGCGTGGTTTGATGAGCAGTGCCATGTCCGCGCCCAGGATTCGAACTAACGAAACACTGGGCCCCCTGATACGGAGTGCGCGAACTTAACCACTCAGCCACGGGGCCAGCCCCTACAATGGATTTTTTTTATTAGATTACCAATAAAACCTTAGTTATCCAAAGTCAATTTAATTACTGAAACACACACACACACAGACACATTAAAATTACAAGATTAAAGGCACATAAGAACTAGAATATCAAACCGGAATGTATTAGGATATTGATTATATTTAAATAATTATTTTTCTTTTTCCTTCTGTGGGTGAAGAGGACTTCATAGAATTTACCATAGTTACTTTAGAATCTCCAAACGCGTTGCTGGCCGAGGCCTGGCTGGGAGGGAGGTGGAGCATCTTCTTACTTCTCGAAGTCTCCTCAGACCCTCCGGTACCTGTTTGCTCATCTTTTAGGACACAGCCTGAGCCAAAGAGTTCTTCCATTAGGCTGCTTTTCTTATCTCGGAATGTCGTCTCCTTTGCGTTGGTTCTGGAAGAGATCCCGAAGGAGGGTTCATACCCGCCAGCCGCGGGTTCTAGCTTCAGCTCTTGCGCGTTGCCGCGACGTCTGCTTGTGCTGTGACCGTATCTCAGGATGCCGGCGTTGGCTGGCCCGCCCGAAGCTGGGAGCCCGTGATGCAGGTTTTCGATGGCTTCTGTGAAGGAATAATGCTTTCTCTGTCTGAAGGATGTTTTGCTGTTTGGGGCAGCCTGTTTATCACGTCTCTCGTCCGTGTCGCTTATGTGTAGACGCCCTTTAAACTTCTCTTTCACTGTGTCTTCCTCCTGACTGCCTTCCCTTTCAGGAGTTACCTGAATTGTTTTTGGTGGTAGTTCTTCTTTCACTAAAGTGGCTTTTTCTTCTTGATCTTCCTTGTTCTCTCTTTGTCTTCCAGTATTCTTCAGAGGTGGCTCCACTTCCCAGTGTTCCTCTTCCTGTGATAAACCTATGTGAGAGGAATAGTCAATTTAGTGGTCTTTAAAATGAATGGATTTCTATTTCAAGGTGGCATGTTTAGCACATTTATCTACACTCCCTGACAAGCACATTAAGATGACAAAAAAGGTACGAAAATAAATGCGTCACCACGAGAATACAGGAAAATGTTATACATACCAAATAAATGAGAATTATGAAGTCAAAGAAAAGTGATATTCATAAAAGAAGAACTAAAATTTGCCAATAACTTATCAATAGATGTTCAACATCGCTAGCTGGATGTAATGCCAGTGAAAACAATGAGAATATTTTTTACCCACCCACTTGGCAAATAACTTGCCGAGTTGACGAGAATATGGGGAAATGGAACTTGTGTTCCCCACTGCGGGGGTTATAAATTGGTCTAGCTCTTTTTGGATGGCAATCTGGCAGTATCTATCAAAATTTTAAGTGAACATACTCTCAGACCCAACAACTGCACTTCTAGGACCAAACCCCACAAAAGTACACAAAGATGGTGCAAGGATGTTGACTGCAGCGTGGTTTAATAACAGTGAAACCTAAATGTCTGTCGAGGGAGTCGTGGTTAAATAACCTATCGCGTGCACAGCCTGCAGCGTGCTAGGCAGCTGCTCCAAAGAGGGAGGTGACGGACACGAATGGACAGGAATAGACGTTCCAGGCGCACTGTGGCACGAACAGCCCATTTGGAGAGGAGCCTCCTTTCCGGTTCTTCAGCACTCAGGCAGCCCTGCCCTAACCCTCCCTCTCCAGAGGAAAGGCCCGCGCAGGTGCAGACACACACGCGCCCTGAGGAAACCTGCGTGGGCCACCTCCATACTGGTCAGCAAGGCACCACTGACAATCTGAGTGGCCAGTCCTTTGTGAGGGAGAATGGGGACAGTGTCGCATGTGCAGACAGTTGGAAAACTTCCTTAAATGAACACATTCTGAAATAAAACTACTCATTTATACTCCAGGAAAATAAAAAAGGAATTCTTGCAAGACAAAGAAGTGTGTTTCAAGAATTAGTGGTGAGCAAAGAAGCCAGCAAAATGTTTAGTTAATTCTAAAAAAACTGTTAATATTGTGCCCTATGATACTTGATGCAAATGGTGAAATTTGGTAACGTGCTGAAATTGCTGCTTCTCTCCTCCACCACTCCCAGCCGCAGTCCGGGTGCCTTCGTCTCTCGCCCAGGTTGTGGCAGTGGGCTCCTGCCTGGTCTCCCTGCTGCCGCCCTTCCCTCGCAGCAGCCCAGGGAGGTAGGTCTGCTCCCTCCTCAGAACCTTCCATGGCTCCCCACCACCCTCAGAGAGAAGGCCCAGGTCTTTACGATGGCTACAAAGCCAGGCCCCATCTGGGGACACCCCTCCCCCCATCTCCTACTTCAGTCCTCCCCTTGGCACAGCCCCCGTCCAGGCTATGGGGTCTGTGGAACATTCTTTGCCTGGAATGCCCTTCCCCAGGTGTCCACGTGGATCACTTCGTCCCTCCTTGCAGGTCTTTGCTGAGGTGCCATCTTCCCAACTTCGCACCACCAGCCCTGCCTCAGCCCCCTCCCTCCCCTCTTCTCTGTGCCTCACCCCCTAACAGACCACGTGCCTTCTGATCTCATGTAATGTTTGTCACTCGACTGTAAGCACCTCAGGGCAGGGTATTTTGTCTTCACTGCTGTATCCCTGGTGCCCAGAACAGTGGCTGACAGATAGTGTGTGCTTAAAAGATATTTGTCACATGAGTGCATAAACTGTAGGACAGTATAGGGATTGCCAAAATGGACTGAAAAGCAAATGGAAAACTTAAATAGACGAGTGACTGAAAATGCAGTTGTCCTCGGCTCCCGCCAAATGGCCCCAAACAGAGGGCTTTCCTGGCGAGTTCTGCTGCACCTTTGTGTTCGCTCAACTTTATTGGAAGGCCATGTGGCCCCGCATCTAAGGGGTGGCCCCGCTAGGCCCTCTCAGCAGGCCTCTCCGCTCTGCTGCAGGGAACGCGGGTGACGCAGGTGACCTGTGCTGGGTGAGCTTTGAGGATTGTTTGTTGGTGACCGTTCTTTCCATGGAGGTTGTGCTTGCCTATCCATGTGGGGTTTCACCCACATTTCCCATTAGCAATAATTTAACATGAAAACAATGGGGCGGTGTCTTCAAAATTCTGAAGGAAAAAGATCTCCAACCTAGAACTTTCTTTGTACCCAATTATTAACCGAGTATAAGGGTAGAATAATGGCATTTCCAGATGGAAGGTGTACAAACTTCATGCACCCATTCTCAAGAAGCTCGTAGGGGCTGTGCTCTTGTGTCATGACGGCATTTACCAAGAAAGAGGAGGACCTGGTCTGGGAAACCAGCCCTGGTAGGAAGAGGGGATAGGCACCTGCAGCGAGAGCCTGGCATGGGAGCCGCACCCACGGGCAGAGGGCTACCGGTCAGAGACCAAGAGGCTTCAGCATTAAGGGCTGGTGTCACCAAGACCCCTCTCCGCCGCACCTCCCAGGCCCCGAATGTCCCTGGGCCGTCCCGAGGGTGGCTGATGAAGGGGAGGCCCCTCTCCCGGCGCGGCCGCCTGGGCTGCCTGCGGACACTCATTTCCCCACACAGGTGTTCCGCCTGACCTGCTCCCGAGAGCGGGAGGGGAGCCCTGAGAGGTTGGGCCCACGGCCTCCGACCTCTCCCTCCTGGACCTGCAAGGGGCCCTGCCAGGTGCCACCTCCACGCCCAGGATGAGCGTGACCTCGCCCTGATGGGGCCCGTGCACACGCAGGGAAGCTGAAGCCACAGTCTCCCCAGCTCGTCCTTTCTGGAAGTCTTCGCCGAGCCTTCACGGGGGGCAGCGCTGCCCTTCACTCAGCTGGGTGGGGTTTGCTGCTCAGTTTTTCGAAACTGAACATGCTGTTTAAGGGCACACAAGGACAGGGAGTCGTGAGGGGAGGACGGGCTGACTGGGTCCTGTGCAGGACGGGGAGGTTCATGGAGGTGGGAAGGGTGTGGTTCTGAAGGGCCCCGGGGGCTCCAGGGACACTGGTGTCCTTTTTCTTAAGCCACTGCTGACACAGGTGTTCCTTTTGTAATGTTGCTTTCCGTGGTGTGTGTGTGTTTTATGTTTACTTTGATAAGACACATGTGGACTAATTCACGATTTAGAAAAAGTCAAGTCAGAGTAAAGGAGACGACCAACAGTGGTCACAGTTACCTTCGTGTTTCCTCTTGGAGTCGCCCTGGCTCGGCGGGTCGCTGAGAACGTGAGGAGCCACCTGGCTGAGAAGGTGAGGAACCTCCTGGATGACGGCCCTTGATTTCGCTTTATGGCCAATGCTTCCTGTTGTCTTTTTACCCTAGAATTTAGAAAGGCAGCAAAAACAGGTTTTGGGTACAGATAACTTTAAATTGTATTTCAATGAAGACAAATACTTTTTTGTAAAGAACAAGTGACTTTATAGCCCATTGTTGTAAAGGGATCTTTAATTAGGCGCTGCCGGAATCAAGCGTGCTGTACCTTGGCTGGTAAAGATGGGCCGTCTTCCGACTTTTGGGTTTCCTGGTGTCTCACACTTGAAAGTGAAAAACTTTTCCTGTCTGCTTGGACTGATTTTGTTGAAGAAACTACAGAACAGGTACATTATATGTAAGAAACATATTTTACATTTGGAAGCAATATTGATTTCAAATATAAAATAACACTGAAGTTTGCAATGTAATAATGAAACAAAGTATACTAGGTATTTTCTAAACATTTTCAACGTATGTACGACATTTTCCAATTTCATTTTTTCCCCTACTGTCTCACCCATTTTGTCTTATTTTGGACGACATAGGTTAGGGGTATCACAGAGTTGGAGTACAAAGCAGGCAGGCGCCAGGTCGGGGCTGTTGGCGCACATGCTGTTCCTGCTCTCTGAAAGGACCCAACACTGTCGCCGTGCAGCTGTGAGCGAGCCACGGCCATCTCTTGTGTCACAGTGCTCCGTTATCAATGACCAACGAGCATGGCCACTAAGTCTAGAGGTCACTTTCCTTGAAGTATTACCCATTGAAATGACCCCACGGTTGATTTTATCATCTCTGCTGGCTGTTATTCTGGGTTATAATCCAGAAGCAAACAACGGAAGGCAAGGAAATTTGAGGTTGTTGCCTTTAAGAGTAATCGCGTGGTTAGTTACTTCTTCTGCCAAAACAGGTGAGGATTCCTGTCGTACCTCTTCTGAGCGGAATCTTACACTGGCAGATCTTGGGGCGAAAAATAAGTACATCCTGTCTTGAAGGAAACGATACTACTCAGCCATAAAAAGGTACAAACCAGTGACAGCAGCAGCAACATGGATGAATCTCAAAAACATTACGCCGAACCAAAGAGTACATGCCGTATGATGCCACTGAAATGAAATCCTAGAACGGGCGGACAGAGCTGCTGTGGCAGGAGGGAAATCAGTGGGTGTCTCCGGCCAGGACGGAGGGCGGCGGCAACTGACTGCTGAGGGGCCTGAGGGAACTTCCTGGGGAGAGGGAAACGCTCTGTGTCCTGATGGGGGTGGTGGTTACATGGGTATGAGCATCTGTCAAAACCCACTGAACTGCACACTGAAAATGGGTATATTTTAATTTTTATTTTTTTTGTGAGGAAGATTGGTCCTGAGCTAACACCTGTGCCCATCTTCCTCTACTTTGTATATGGGACACCACCACAGTGTGGCTTGAGTGGTGTGCAGGTCCACACCCGGGATCTGAACCTGCAAACCTCAGGCTGCTGAAGCGGAGGACACGAACTTAACCACTATGCCACTGGGCTGGTCCCTAAAATAGGTGCATTTTTTTGCATAAGTAAAGTTGATTTCAAAAATCCACACACTGGCTAACAGATACACCCAGAGAGTTCAATATTTGGCAGGCATTTTGCTTGAAGCTGAACAGTTATCCTCTCCTTTCACCTGAAGTAAGGACAGAAAGGACCAAGCAGAAGATGAGAAGACAGGAAAGCATTTCTAGTCTTTTCTGGCTGTTTCAGCCATATCACAGTTTCATTATTCAAGAATCACAAAATGGGTTTCAATGCCTGATAAAATGACTTTTTAAAGTATCCACAGTTTTGGTGATCATAAATTAGGAAAATCTGACTAGTTACTTAAAAATAAATTTTGAGCAAAAATAATTGAAACATACCTTTTGGATAATCTTCTTTTTCATGTAAATTTTTAAGTATCCGATTAGTGTAGATGTTTTTAATTTCAAGCTCTCGATCCTTCTCCTAAAGAGAACCACAATACCAATTCTTCTATAAATGTTTGCTTTTATCATCCTTGATTTCTTCTAAAAACAGGTTAAGTGAGCTCAGTATTCTTTGAATAGAATCTATAGATTCTAGCAGAAACAGAAACAGGCCATATCATTATATAGCATTCCTGGTATCAAAAAGTATTTTTTAACAGAGTGACAAACTATTGTGTTGGGAACGATATTTCTGAAGAGTTTGCAAGCCAGCTTCTTTCACTGTATTTTTCACTGTGCCATGAAGTTTATCGCTCTTTTGCATGCTCCAATATAGTGGCCACTGGCCACGTCGTTATTTAAACTAATTAAAATAAAGTTAAAAATTCAGTCCTCAGTCACACTACCCATATGTCAAGTGCCCAATAGCTACATGTGAGTGGTGACCACAGTATTGGTCAGTGCAGACAGAGCATTTCCATCATCGCAGAAAGTTCTACTAGGCAGGGCTGCATTTAGACAAGTGTAGGGTGGGTAAAGCCCAGAACAAAGATATCGTTGTTCAGCTTTAAATCTCAATATTGACTTTTTAAAGTCTTGGCAAGGAAAAAAAGGTTTGACATCCTTGCATGTAGAGAAAAAAGACAAAGCTTTTATTAAATACGAAACACTCTTTGTTACACATACATCAAGAGGCAAGCCTGTTAGACACAAGACCACTGAGTTTAAGTCAAAACCATTGTCAGGAGAGGTGGGCATATGTGAGTTAAGGGTGTCTCCCACTGTGCAATGAGAGAGGACAGCCCAAGAGGAAGGGGCCCTGGGATGGGAGAGAGGACCAAGGAGGAAAGAGAGAGATGGAGAGAAATCAGATGGAAAAGTCTCAGGCCTTGGCATGGCCCAGGAAATTCAAACCCCATAAACAAGCCCCCATGGTCAGCATGGAGCTAGAGTGAGATGGTATTGCCCCAGTCAGTTAGAAACAGCTCGATGCAATGTCTAGACCAAAAGCCAAAGATACTGCGTCCTTCAGCTCCACAACACATGGGGCCTGTGGAGGGGAGCTGTGTGGAGAGCTGGGGAACCCTCTCTAGAGTCCTCAAGGTTACAGATCCAGGTGATCCCATAGCACAGGCTTGGGGATAGAGTCTAGCCAGGAATCAGAGGGTGGGTGCATCTCAAGACACTGGCATCAACCATCAGCAAGGGAAGATCACCAAGATTTGACTTACCGAGAGGAGGCCATGAGTTTCAGCAGCCCCATTCAGTACACAACGGACAGGTCCTGGGAATCTCACTAGTTAAGACCAGTCGCTCTCCACAGAACTAGTTCTAGAGGATCCAGAGGACAGCGCATGGGTCCGCAGCCTCTTTCTCCTCCACCAATAGGACGTGCTCATTTTCCCTTATGCCTGGATGCTGTCTCCACTGAGAGATGGAGGATGGGGATGGGGAAAAAACTCTGCAGGTCTGAGAGGCAACCTAAAATAGGACTGTTTTTAATTAGAAGAGACTGAGACAAGCTTCTGTCCATTTCTCCACGTGCCTCCCTATCTCCACCTCCAATTTGTGGGAATGGGGGTCATAAGGAAGTACAGTTATAGAAAATAAAGAATATTACATATTTTTGCGCATCTGAATTGTAGAGTGTCGGTTTTGCACTTGTAATCATAAAATCAATTTGCTATTAGAGGTACATAAATGGATAAAATATGACAATATTAATCTTTTCTAGAATTTAGGTTTCTAGAAGCAAAAATGTTACAGTATTTTTCTCTTTTTATTTCTGTCTCATTGTGATAACACTTAGCTAGAAAGAACAGTGATGGTGACAGTTTATTACCGTGAAAAATTGGGCAAGTATATTCCAAGTATTATGTTTAAGAAGGATATTGTCTAGAACATTTCAGAAAGATTTTTCACCCACACTGGTTAAGACAAGGAAGATTCTGGTGTTTAGAGGGGCAAGTTTTCGCTATCTGGAAAGTTCAGTTGGGTCTTTTGATTTGATCTCCATCCTCAGAGGGTCAGTACGTACTTCAGCAGCAGAGAGCAGGAAGGAGGCAGGTTGAGAACTGCTGCGTGGCAAGTGGCTGGGGCAGCGATGGCTGGGGTCAGAAGGAAGTAACGTGAAGGACAGTTCTCCTTCAGGCTTCAAGTCTGTGTACCCACCACAGAGGTGGGCCAAAAATCGAAGACAACAGATTCAGAACACGATCCAGGATACTTGCGTGGTTGTGTGATTCAATTAGTTAATCAAGAGAAACAATAAGAGAAAATCTACACCTTGGAATGCTCATGAAATCTTGTGGAATACTCACAGGAAAGAATGACTACTCACGGCTCAGAGGGTATCAGGTCAGAGTTAAATAGGAAGTAGGATCGTGGTGTGGCAACATAGTAAGGTCAAGATAGATGGCCTCCAAAAATTAGATAGGAAACGATGTCTGGATAGACACCGGCCCTTTGACAGGGGTAAGCTTGTAGCCTGGGTGTAAGCTGGACTTGCAGCACCCCATGTGGGAGCTATGGAAGGCTGACGTCCATCCCCTCACTTTGGCCCATGCTCTAGAGATGGAGCAGAGCCTAGACTTGGTGTTGGGTGGCTTTGAAAATGAGTTTCAGGGTACAGAAATAGAAATTTTGATCTTTGGGACCATACCCTCCCAAGCTCAAGTAGTAGTGACTTATGTTAATGTGGCAGATTGTATTTTTCTAAAATTCCTACAGCAGTATTTCTGGTCCTATATGCTCTTCCAGAACCTTGAGACTCCCTGTCAAGAGGTGCCATCTTGCTCCTCCCCTTGTACTGCCTTGATGAAGGGAGTGAGGTGGACGTGGGGCTGTGTGACTGGTTCTCTATCTTTCGACTCTTCTCCTTGGAGCCCAGCCACCATGCTGTAAGGAAGCCCACACCACACGGAGAGGCTGCATGTAGGGTGGCTCCAGCCAACACTCTAAGAGCTCAGCTGTCAGTTAGTACCAGCTGCAGACATAGGGGTGAAACTTCAGGTAATTCCAGCCCCCAGACTTTGAACCACCTTAGTTGATGCCAAGAACAGCAGAGATGAGCTATCCCTGGCAAGCCCTGCTCAAATTGTAGATTTGTGAACAAAATGAATGTTGTCATTTTTTAAGCCACTAAGCTGTGGAGTAATATGTCATGCAGCCATAGTAACTGGAACAGTCGGGATTCTAAAACACCTTTAGAGTTTCCATTCCTCTTCCTGTGGGTCAGTACTAAGGATGACGAGGAAGCGTAAAAGGGAATCTCAGTTTTCCAGATGAAACAGCCCTGGAGGAAGGCAGGAGTATATCCTGAATGCAGGGAGAAACTAGAGGTGATGGGCCATGGGTTTAAAGACAGACTTACGGGGAAATGACTCATGGATTGTTTTCAATTATTTTGCATTACACCGTCTGTGTGTCCACTCATTTCTCATCTGTCTTCTGGCTCTTTGTTTCTGGGAGATTTCCTCAACATCCCTAGATTTTCTTTATCTTCCGGCTCTTCCACTGAGTTTTGTATGCTGGCAACCATCTTGTAATGTTCACTGATTGTTTTCTGATTTTTTTTTCCATTTTCATAACATTCTTATTTTATGGATACAAAATCTTCTATCCTGCGGTATTTAACTGAATCTACGGGGTCAGCTGTTCTGCTTGTTACTCTTCACGCTGCTGGTTTTCCGCATAGATCGGGTTGCCTGAACGTATTTAAGAATGAGGGGCTGGACTGATAACTTACCGGGTCTTCTGTGTGGAAATTCATTTTCTTGGCCGGCTCCTCTCTGGGGTGGGAGGGCAGGCTGGCTCTGGGTAAATCAGTGGGACTTGCTCACTGGCATGTCTTGCTTTGAGGTGGGTCATTTGACTGAGTGCCTCCCAGATTCCAGAATTTACTCTGTGAGGGGCTTTACCTCGGATGCCACTATTTAGACCAGCTGCCCCATTTCTTCTCAAGCGGTTCGTTCACTTTCTAGGGGAGGAGCCCCTTTCTGCCCGTGGGAGATGCTGGGCTGTCTGATGCTGTGCGCGCGGGTGAGCAGGACGGCAGGAGAGATGGCTGAATCCTTCGCCTGTGCTCAGCGCTCTCCCTCTGTCCCCCCCCACCGCCTGCTACCCGACAAACGCCTCTCTACGGACGCCCGCTGCCACCCCGAGACCCCGCTTTCAGGAGACTGGGTGCGGCCGGGCAAGGGAGTTTTCAGATCTCCCCAGATGATTTCTGTGCTCCCCAGTTTGAGGACCTTCGCTTCCGTCAAACAGGAAGATGGCTGCCTGAGCTCTGCTCCTGGTGGTCACCTGTGTTGATGCGGAGCATGGGGTCTCCCTGCCTGTCCCTGGGACCTCTCCACCACCTTTTCTGGGCTGTGATTATCTCTGTCTGGTTTCTCCATCAATCCCAAAAAACCCCTGCTTTTTATCTTCCAGAAATTCTCTGGCATTTCTGGTACAATCATGGTATCCTTTCTGGGGTTACACGTTATTATTTTAAAAATGTTTTCTGTCATTTCCATGGGGTTTAGGCAGGAAGGGATGAAAAGGGTGTATTTAGCCCATCTTCTTGATCTATTTCAACTCTTTTTTTGTGCATAAAATACGTAATTTTTCCCTTTGAAAAACTTTGATTATGAAAATATTAAAAATATGCAAAGTAGAGAGAATAGTAGAGTGAAGCTCAGAAACTGATGAGCTGGCTTCACGATGAACAACTCACGCCCATCTGCTTCCCTCACACACCCACCCTCTCGCCCCACTCCCCGGCCCTGGGTTCTTTTGGGGCAAATCCTAGACATCATAGAACTTAATCTGTAAATATTTTAGTATGTATGTATAACAGACAATGGCATCACTTTTAAAACCTAACCACAATATCAACACTTCACCTAGCAAAAAAGTCAATAATAATCTCTTAATATCGTCAAATATCCAGCTTGTTTCACATTTTTCCAACTGTTTTATAATTTTTTTTTAAAGTTCGTTTCAATCAGGATCCAAACAAGGTCCAAAACATTGAGATTTATTAATGTCTCTTAGTCTTCTTTTAAATTTGTTTACAGCTTTATTGATATAATTCATATACCATACAATTCACCCTTTCAAAGTATACAATCCAATTTTTTTCCTTTCTTTTTATTGTGGTAAAATGCACATAACATAAAATTCGCCATTTTAATCATTTTTAAGTGCACAGTTCAGTGTGTTGAATACACTGACATTGATGGTTGCTGTGCAACCATCACCACCATCCATTCCCAGAACTCTTTTCGTCTTGTAAAACTGAAACTGTCCCCATCAAACGACGACTCCCCATCCTGCCCTTCCCCCAGCTCCTGGCAAATCACCACTATACTCTCTGTCTCTGCATTTGACTGCTCTTAAGTTCCTCATTTAGGTGGAATAATACAGTCTTAGTCTCTTTGTGACTGGCTTATAATGTCCTCAGGATTCATCCATGTTCTAACATGTGAAAGAATTTCCTTTCTTTTCTTTTTTTTCAAAGATTGGCACCTGAGCTAACATCTCTTGCCAATCTTCTTCTTTTCTTTTTCTTCTTCTTCTCTCCGAAGCCCCCTGGTACATAGTTGTATATTTTAGTTGTGGGTCCTTCTAGTTGTGGCATGTGGGACGCCACCTCAGCATGGCCTGGTGAGCAGTGCCATGCCCGCGCCCAGGATCCGAACCAGCGAAACCCTGGGCCGCTAAAGCGGAGCGCGTGAAGTTAACCACTCGGCCACGGGGCTGGCTTCAGGATTTCCTTCCTTTTTAAAGCTAAATAACATTCCACTGTATGGATAGACCACATTTGGCTTATCCATTCATCTGTTGAGAGACATTTGTTGCTTCTTTAGCTATTTTTTGGAGGGGAGTGAGGAAGGTTGGCCCTGAGCCAACATCTGTGCCAATCCTCCTCCAGTTTGCATGTGGGCTGCTCCCACAGCATGGCTTGTTGAGCAGTGTGTAGGTCTGCACCCAGGATCTGAACCAGAGAACCCTGGGCCACTGAAGCGGAGCACACAACCCTAACCGCTGCACGACCAGGCCAGCCCCACGTTTTAGCTATTCTGATGAATGCTGCTATGAACATGGGTGTATAAAGATCTCTTTGAGAACCTGCTTTCAGTTCTTTTGTGTATATATACCCAGGAGTGGAATTGCTGGACCACATACATTTTTTATATTTTGAGGAATCATTATACTGTTTTCCATAGTGACTGTATCATTTTACATCCCCACCAACAGTGCAGAAGGGTTCCCCTTTCCCCACATCCTTGTCAACACTTGTTTTCTTTTTTTTTTTTTGATAGTAGCTATACTAATGGGTATGAAGTGGTATCTCACTATGGTCTTGAGCATTTCCCTAATGACCAGTTGAGCTTTCATGTGCTTATTGGCCATTCCTATATTTTCTTGGAGAAATGTCTATTTAAATCCTTTGTCCATTTTTTAAAAGATTTTATTTTTTCCTTTTTCTCCCCAAAGCCCCCCAGTACATAGTTGTATATTCTTCGTTGTGGGTCCTTCTAGTTGCGGTATGTGGGATGCTGCCTCAGCGTGGCTTGACGAGCAGTGCCATGTCCACGCCCAGGATTCGAACCAACGAAACACTGGGCCACCTGCAGCGGAGTGCGCAAACTTAACCACTCGGCCACGGGGCCAGCCCCAATCCTTTGTCCATTTTTGAATGGGGTTGTTTGTTTTCAGTTGTTGAGTTTTTCTAGTAGTCTTTTTCTTTTTTTTTTAGGAAGATTAGCCCTGAGCTAACATCTGCTGCCCATCCTCCTCTACTTTATATGTGGGATGCCTGCCACAGCATGGCTTGCCAAACAGTGCCATGTTCGCACCCGGGATCCAAACCGGCGAACCCCAGGCCACCGAAGCAGAACATGCACACTTAACCGCTGAGCCACCAGGCCCGCCCCTCTAGTAGTCTCTTTTAATCTGGAAGTTCCCACCCTCATCTCTTTTGTTTGTTGCAGAAACTGAGTTGTTTGTGCTGTAGAGTTTCCCACAGTCTGATGTTGCTGACTGCATCCTTGAGGTGTTGTTTATCATGTCCCACTCTCCTCTACCCTTCTTTTAAATTGGTGGCTAGACCTAAATGTTTAATCAGATCTAGTGGTGGTGTGCCCATCAGTCAGGAGGTACTCAGTGGCTGATGTTTCCCTTCTGTGATGCTGGCAGCCAAAGATGGCCACTGCTTAGATCCATTAACTCATGAGGAGCTCCAAAATAGTGATGCTCTGACCCTGTCATTCCTCCTCACTGTTAACCGGAATGCTTTCACACGGAGGGTCTGTCTTCCTCACAGGTTTGGTTACTCTGAGGATAGGAAAGATAAAAATAATAGTTTCTTATCCTCTGTTGACCAATGTTTGAAATAGTGTGCTGGTTCCCTAGTATCATGTAAAGGTGAGGACGAATCACTGAGGTGTTGTGCTTTGTTTTTAAGTATCATTGTGAACTTCGGGATTTCTATATATTTGATTAATTTCAGTCCACGCAGTTACTGTATTGATTCTCAAATGGCCCCATCTCTGGCCAGGAAGATCCTATTCCAGACGGCTACCGAGTCTCTTTGATACCACCCTGAGAGTTCTCCATACTTTCCCTGCTTTTGTATGACAATATGTCTTAGGCTCACGTAGTATATTTTATGCTCCAGACCTAGAATTTTTTTAGGTGCTTTGGTTCTTTTCAGCGGGGTGTGGAATTTGAAGTCCCTAATCGGGGCACTAGGGGTTTTCATTGCTACTGAGTTGGTCACATTAGGAAACATGTATTTATTTTTAAAGGTAAAATATATCATAAATTCACACTTTCACTTCAATTCACAGTCAGGACTGCAGGGTTCCTGTTCGACCTTATCTTACTTCTGTATTTTCTTTCTTCCATCCCCCAATCCCAGTTCTCAGTGACACCAACATAATTCATCCTGTGCTTTAATCCCATGAGATATACACAACAGTCTCAAAATAACCGTACCCACACTACCACCAAGAGCGGATTTCACTGGGCACATAGTGAAATTAATGTGTTTTCAGTCGTTTGGAATGGTGTCTGTGACATTATGTCACCACCAGAATACAAGGTGGGTTCATGTTTTTCATTTACTTTAGCTTTTTAGGGAATGCTTTTCAATGTTTTTACTTTTCATTCTGCTTCATAATTATGCAAAATGTTTACAGGCTTCCAAAGTCAAATCTACCAAAAAGATATTCAAGGAAATCCAGGTTCTGTAACTGTCTCTTCTCTATTCTCTCCCCACTTCCATTGTTATCCTACTGTAGTCTTTCTTTCTTTTTTTTTTTTGCTGAGGGAGATTTGCCCAGAGCTAACATCTGCTACCAATCTCCCTCTATTTGTATGTGAGCTGCCACCACCGCATGGCCACTGACAGACAAGTGGTGTAGGTCCATGCCAGGAAACTGAACCCAGGCCACCAAAGCGGAGCATGTTGAACTTAACCACTAGGCCACCAGGGCTGGCCCAGTGTTTTTTCTGACAAAATTGTTTTTTAATGACTGTATACTACTTACATGCATATGGCTGCATATGAAAGCACAAAATTTATTTTAAAATTTAAAAGTTTTTATTTTAAAGTTCCCAGAGCATGTCTCCAGATGTGTGCGTGTTTGCCTGGCCCAGTGAATCCTGAAGCCTCTGCTGTTAGACCTCTAAGCTGGCTGCTCTGGCCACGCCCATCTTCCAGCATAGTCTTCTCTGTGAAGTCTCCTGAGACTCCAGAGAAGAGACACCGAACTCTTTCTCCTGCTTCACAAAGGGAGAATTCAGATCCCACTCTCTCCCCTGAGACCCTCCCCCTGCCATTGAGTGCTCTCAGGGCTCCCCGGAAATCTGAACTCCCTATTGTCATAAAACAGATTCCTGTCTTAACGCATCAAGCTTAACATTTACTAATTTGAGGCTTGAAAGGGCTATAATTCTTAAGGATTTTATCTAGTTTTTCCAACTTTTGGACATTTTAGAAATCTGGAAGGCAGAACGATAGCAAAAGTCTGAAAAAATAAATATTTTAAATTCCCATTTTTAAAGCACACTTTTTTTTCCCCAAAGATCTTATTTTTCCTTCTTCTCCCCAAAGTCCCCCAGTACTTAGTTGTATGTTTTTTTTAGTTGTGGGTCCTTCTAACTGTGGCATGTGGGATGCCGCCTCTGCATGGCCCACACCCAGGATCCGAACCCTGGGCCGCCAAAGCAGAGCCCCCGAACTTAACCACTCGGCCATGGGGCCAGCCCCATAAAACACACTTTAAAAGACCATTTTGCAAGCATATTTGTGAGCGAGACTTTAAAATAAATCTATAGGCCACTAAAATTACTCTAAATATTTTAATAGGTTAATTTTTCAATTAAAAAACTTATTTTGGGTTCCATTAAAATGTTAACGAAAGGGGCCAGCCCAGTGGTGTAGTGGTTAACTTTGTGCGATGTGCTGCTGTGGCCCGGGGTTGTGGGTTCAGATCCCTGGCACGGACCTGCACCCCCTCATCAAGCCATGCTGTGGTGACATCCCACCTCCAAAATAGAGGAAGACCGGCACAGATGTTAGCTCAATGACAATCTTCCTCACCAAAAAAAAAAGGTAATAAAATACAATAATATTATTTCATGTGATGAAATAAAAATAATAACAAGAAGTCTTATTAATGAATAGATTAGAGCTTTAATTTTTCTAATTATGGCACACATTTACCAGGCTGTTATCTCATTCTAATAATTTCAGATCCCCTATCTGTTCATATGGTTGTAGGGAAGAAAGTTGATTTGAAAAACATGTTTCTGAAGTTAAATAATTTAAAGACATAATAGGCATAAATAGCTCTGATATCTTGGGAAGCAGAATTTCACAAATCTTGTTAAATTTCGCTCTACAAGAAGTACCTTAAGTCTTTGTTGAAGGCGTTTTACTTCCATCTGCAAAGTCTTTGTGGCTGTTTGAGCGGCACAAGTCTTGCGGTTCTCAATGGCCAGCTGGCGATTAAAGGCTTTCCTGTTCAACCTCAGTTGTTGTTCCAAGCTCTGAAAACAGGATACATTTCAACTACTCTGTAACCAACGTAGTGTTAGTAAAAACTTCAGTTATAATGGAACTAATTACATTCATGAGAAGTGCAGATTTTTAACACAACTTTAGTAGATGGCTTGTATAGGGGACGTATATTAGAACTAAATATAACCATACACACACACACACACACACACAGACACACCAAAAAATCCCAGGTCCCAACTCTAGAGAATAAATATGTTTTGAACCTAACATTTTTTTATACTCTGGAATCTGATAAAAAAAATTTTTGGAAAGATCCTGAAAATCAATAAATACCAATGTCCTACTTTAAAACAAAACCTGAGCAGTTATGCTGAAAGGAAGAATTCTGCTCACTCGGCATAGCGTGCCCTTTAAAAACATTTCAAGCCTCTCTCGCTGAAGTGTGTTCAGCATCAGCGCAGACAGCCCGTCCCGGACTGTGGTTCTCAGATAGCTGGGAGCAGACGGTGACACAGGCACTCACAGAGCCACACCCACAGAGACGGAGTCTAAGGCAAGGGAACGACGATTCGGCACAGTAACCGTCTACACAAAGGGCTCCTGTTGCATGTTCACCATCTCTCTGGAACGAGAATGATTTCACTGGAGAACCGTTTGAGCTGGACGTTGACAGAGGCTTGGCTAAAAGGCTTTTTCTTTCTCTTTTTTTTCCATAAAGCTTGGTTTCCCTCATAACATTGATACTTTCTCGTTAAAGAAAAGTGGGAAATAGGGTAAGCTAAAAGGATGAAATAGGACTAAAAATCCCACCCCCTAAAATATTAACATTAAAAAAATGCCTACTTGTTCCGGCCCACAAATGTTTTTCCCCACCAAATGCCCTACAACCAAAAGAAATTTCCCATACAACCAAGTGCTTTTGTTAAGGAAATAGTTAATTAGTTCTTGAATTCTTTTTGGTGTTGTTTCTAAAACAAAGACAAGAACTACTTCAACATATATATGTAAAAATATGTAGCTGAAATAAAAACACACTGCTACACGACAGACATGTCCTCAGGTGGATCCAAGAGGACCTAAGAGGCCAAACCAGAGAACTGCGGCGCACTTCCCACGAGGGGAGACGAGGGTGCTCATATTTTCTGTAGCTCACATACATTTTATGGAGAAAATTCTCTCTGAAAAGAGAGGATTTCACCAAGGAAGAAATAACTGAGATAAAAAAGTCAATGAAATGAACTTGGAATTTCCTTCTTATTTCAAGATCATAGAAAATACTTCTCTCTCACCGTCATGTATTAAGGAATTAAACGATAAATTAATTCCGTTTCTGTTTCTGTTCATAGAGACCAAAGACTAACTAATGCAAGACAGGCAGAGTCCTCAATACAGTCAAGCTGTTCTCCCCAGTCAGCCCTGCCAATGAGCTCTCGGTGAGGAACAGCAAGCCATTCATTTCCTCAAGCATTTGCATTCCTTTTCCCTCTCTGTCCCCAGGAGTATTATCTGGGAAAAGTTTCTATTTCTAAAATGCCAAAAATGTCTAAGGGGTGACAATTGGACACCGTGATGAGGGACAACACAAGGAAAGGGACGGAGGACACGGACTGTTGAGGGTGTCGGGGAGCAGCCTTTTCATTACGAGTTTGAAGGAGAGGGTTAGTTCCTAAGAGAGCTTTCACACAACACAACACAACTCAACACAACCTTTCCAGCCCATGAAAGAAGTCCCCTAACACTGGATGGTCATTTCCAGATAAATGAGCCTCGCCACAGGACGCGCCCTTGCGCACAGCGCCCGCCGGACAACATCGCTCGCAGGCCTGCCGAGCAAAGCGGCTGGTAAGGCTTCCTTACACGGGGGCAAATATGGCAAACGGCCACCGTCTCTGTCTTAATTTTGGAACCTGAAAATTTCTAGGCCTCTGAAATACAGACCTGTATTTGTTTGTCATTTGCCTCCATTTTTGTCTTAAGAATAGACAATCTTTGAGTAAGTTCTTCCCTCTCTTCAAGATTTTTGTCCTCAGAAAGTTTCTGCAGCGCCTGCAAAGCATCTTTAGTCCTCAGGAGCTCGCCGTCGGTGTTTCTGAGTTTCCTAGATATGCTTCTTTCCTTTTCTTGGGATTTCCTAAGTAGCTGCCTTAAGCTTTTTACTTCATTCTGGTGTTTAACCATAATTTGAGGTAGATTATTTTGTGAATTCTCATATTTTCCTATAGCTTTCAAGTGCCTAAGCTGAAGTTGTTTCAAAAATTGGTTTTCTATTACTGTGGCTTCCAGTTTCCGATGTATGTCCGCTACTTCATTCTTCAGTTCTTTAATCTTGTGAAGCCTTGCCGAGAGTATGCGATGAGCCATAACGCCTCTTCTTTGGGTGGTCATATTGATTTGAGAATTTAAAAATGGTGCATTCCAGCTGCGCTTTTTTTCAACTGGGATTTCCTTCTGGCCTGTGTAAGCAGATAATTCACTTTGTTACTAGGCACATATATAGACAGATATGCAGACATGTAAGTATGCACGTATGTATAACATCCCCTCCCTGCATACATGTACAGACACACCAACACTAGAAAGGGAAGGAGCTAACATTTAAGGAATATCGTGCTTTAGGCTTGGCACTTTATATAGAGGTATCTCATTTAATACCGTTCTTGAAGGTCAATAATAGTCTATTTTGTACCTGGAGATTTTAAATCATTTGTCCAAGGTTACATAACCACAAAGTGACACAGAATAGATTGAAAACCAGGTCTTCTTTGACTCTAAAACTGGACTTATTTCTTACAGAAAAGCTAAACTAAAAATCACGATAATAGATAACATTTACTAGGTGCTTACCATACGTCAGACACTGAGCTAAACGCTTTATACAGACGATCTAATGGAATCCTTCTAAGAATGTTATGAGGTAATTAGAGTGTAAAGTGAGAGCCTGCCGTTATATAGGAAGATCTCGTGTATTCAAGAGGACTCGTAAAAAGCCATTAAACTGCTTAGACTGTAAATACAGATATTCCGTCTCTCAATAAATTCAACACAGCCAATCTGTCCTTTGTTACTTTGGCTGCACACTGAATGAAGTAGTGAGGTGGCTTGTGATCAGCGGTCTATTTTAAACAAAAAGTATCTAAACAATATTACACCACGCTCATATAACTGGATTTGAGCATGTCAAATGTGTGTGAACATCGCTGTCCTATTATCCCACATTAAAGATGAACAAACTGATGCTTGGCGATGTCATTGTCAATGGGCACAGAGCTCATAAGTGGTGAGACAGAACCCAGCTCTGCTGTGTGCCTATGCTCTGCCCCATATGCACGTGCATTTGTATGATATATATGTATGTATCTGTGCACATGTGTGTAAATATATGTATGTGCATGTGTACAGATTAGTATGTCTATATTCTGAGAAAGAGAGATTGAATCTGGATTCTTGAATCTAAAAAAATCTGGCCCTCATCTTGGAGAGAGAAGGGAAAGTAGTGGTCAATGTCACCGGAGTCCTAACTTTAAGCTATTGGCCAAGTGTGGATACGTCATGTGAGACATGGCTTAATGGGTTTGGTATAGGTGGAGGGAAAGGCAATTCTGCCTGTGATGGAAACACTGAGCCAAAAGAAACAGAGGATAAGGCATCTGAATCTTAACTATGACAGGCCACATAGATTTGACAACGATCACAGCATTTGTATCACATGAGTCACTGATGGGCTCTTTACAACTATGTCTCCAATGGTATTTATTTTCCCACTGGGAGCAATTTAGTAGGGGCTATGGTTGAATGTTTTAGTATTTTGGAATTGGCTTTTGAGCACACTGAAAATTGGAAAGCAGAGCAGGTCAGACTTTGAGAAGGCCAGTGAAGAGGTGTCTGTGGTCGTGTCAAGGCCAGACACCTTAATACTTTGGGCACTGGCTAGGGGAGCCCTAGATGCAGAAAATGTGGATCAAGCCAGATTAAAACAGGGGTGGGTGGGGGCTGTCATGTTCTACGCCATGCCCAGCATGCCTGAACTTGACCTCCAACTTGTAATGTTTTCCAGCTCTTGGGTGGTGTGATCCTGCAGGAGAGAGGGAGTTCCCTGGGACTAGAAGGATGAGGGTGGTGGGTTACACTGGCAGTGGAGGCTTATGTCCCCACCTCATGCTGTGCTCAAATGATGCGAGGGCAGAGTCAGCATGAGCGGGTGCCTGGGGACTAAACCCCACGGCCAAGGGAGCACTGGCCAGGGTGCACAGAGGGCACGGATGCTTTGAAAAGAGGAGTGCCAGCCTTTTAAAGACCACATGGGCTTGGACCAGGAGCACACAGTGATGAAAATGAAGGACCAGAAGCCTTTCCCCAATGTTCTTGTCTGTGTAAGGCCCCCCACACTCCCTCCATTCCCCAGACACAGCTGAGATCGAATTTCTTGTTTACCTAGTGGGTGTGTGGGAGAGGATGAGCCAGTTTGCTTCAGAAAGGTAAATACACCACTGCAGGGGAGGGGGAGAGAACAAACTCATACCGTACGCACCATGCTTTCTTGTATAACTATAAAGGTGATGGAAAATTGAAATAGTGTTTAATCCTTAACATTTTATATCTCATTATCCTAACCTACACATAATGAGTTTGGTAAAATTTACAATTTCTGTCCCATTTACACAATAAGCCAGATTTAGCTGGATGATTAAACTACTCTTAGGATACCTGATTTTTAAACCACTGAGCTAAAACACTTATTCAAACAAGTTAATTCACCAGAAACGTATACATTTCAGCCCACAGTTAGCCACAAAGACACCCTTCTCATTACTTGCAGTGAGACGTGCTCTTTGAACAGACCTAAGAACGCCCCCGCACTCTCCGCTCTGTCGTCTCCTGCCGTCCTCCTTCCCAGGCCCATTTCCCTGGGTTCACCCTCTGGACCACAATGCCTCCTTTTTAAAGCACTGCTGTCCTCCTGTCACACTTCTCTGCCCGTGCTCCTTCCTCCCCAGTCCTCCCTGGCCTCATCGCAGTCCCCTCTCCTGGTCATTTTCCATTTTGCTTTCACTGTCCATTCCAGTCCCGCCGTCTCCCCGCCCTCGGTCTGGTTCTGCTCCTTATCCTGAGCTGTGCTGGCTCTGCCCTCTTCTGCCAGGTTCTCTCTCTCTCTCTTCCCAGTCTACGCTGTATTCACCTAAAAAGAGATGGCCCACTTCCTCCAAGGACCAGGTGAGAAGAGGTTCAGAGGAAGGCCTTTCCCCTTCTGTTCTCCTTGGTTCCCGGGGTTCGCCTGCTGGAGAGGGAGCCCTTCAGCGCTCCCTTGGGTCTTCCACTCACTCCTGACTAAAGACAACGGGGCAAGAGGTGACCCAAGCGACGGAATGCAGCAGAGTCTACGGCCATACCACCCTGAACGTGCCCCATCTTGTCTGAACGCAGCAGAATCACTCCTTTTTTGGTATACCAATTTTTTGAATGACCATCACAGGTTTTGCCATTATATTGACAAAACAAGTCAAGGAAGGATATATAATTAATAGAGTTCTGAAACTACATTTTCTACAAAAGAAGGAATAACCAATTTTTGAAAATCAAATTGTAGAAATATACTGCTTGCTCTTTACACTGATTTAGGTAAATCTCCAATATCTGACCAAAGCAAAAATCCTATCAAATTGAAGCCCTCATTTTATTCTTATAATCTCTCTCTGAAATATTTTTCTGCATAAAATTTGCTTTTCTAAGAGGGGAGTTGAAAATAATCGATGTTACTGTTCGCTAGTGAATTCTGGGTCTGTATTGGTGGTTTGTAACCTGGTGTTACCAGGCCCTGAGGTCCGAGGTCTACTTTTAATATATCAGGAAGCTGAACAGACTTTGAACATTTCTCTGGAGAAGGGGAGGCACTGCCTAAAACATTAAGCCTCTTTGTTTTGGGTTAGAATTATATTACCCCAGCATTAATTAGTTACTTGCTGCTTAAATTTCTTTGGCAAATGCTTGCAAAACACGAGCTGTAAGGGAACAAAAGAATAAACCCAGGGAATACTTTATCATTCTGTGACAAACCTTGATGCTACAATGAGTGTTTGAAGTTCATCATACACTGGTGGAAGGATCCTCAGGGACATATAACATTTAAGTTAAAGATGCATCCCATATTTATTTAAAATAATTTTAGGGTATTCATACACAAAAGAGTACCCAAGTGGCAGGAAACTTTCACTCTTTCAGATAACGGAATTTAGGATTCTAGCCCAGTGCGAAGTGGCTGAATTAATTGAGGTTGCTCCTAATTTATGACCAGGTATCTTGCATAAAGGACACAATAAATATTTGTGGAATATATAAATGAGGAAACAGTTTTAAAAAGTTAAATTACAAGGCGCTTAGAACTCAAAACGCAGTCCATTTCTTGCAGAAATAGTTCTATGAATGCCAAGTGCCTTCTCGCACAGTCCCACAAAAGCCTAGACTCAATATACAGTGTAGTGTACGGAGCAGTGGTCCCTTGTCATAAACCCCTGGGGCCAGACTGTCTCTGGACCTTTATAGCTTCATTATTTATGGTGCATATATGGTATTTTCCCTAGTATTCCCAGTAGGGTTGGGGACAGCACACTTTAATCAAAGAATATTTTTGTAGTGAAATATATGACTTCGCAGTAAGTGAAATAAATAAAGATCAGTCTCATGTCAGTTCAAATCAAGATCTTGCTGTCAAGTCAGTTTCGGTGCAAAGGATATGAAGAATGTTTGGTTTTCAGAGTTTTGTAAATTTCAAATGCTGATAAGGGATTGTGTAACTGTAAAACCCAACCACGGTGTGTGTTCTGTGGTGAAACTCTCGTCTAAATGCCACCAACAGACTTCTCTGGACAGAGTCCCACTGCGAGGGAAGGACTTTTCATCTACTGCCCTGGGCCTTGCCGGTGGGTGTAGGACTCCCACATCTCTAGAAAAGGGGCTTTTCACCTTCTGAGAGTCTGGTGAAAGCTATAGGTCCTTCTCTCTGGAAAAGTTCACAAATACAAATAGACACAGAAATGCTTAGAACTCCATGGGGTTCATGGACATGGGTCTCAGATTAAGAATCCTCCTCTACAGCTAGGAAGAAGGGGAACTGAAGATTCTAGGTGATCCAGAAGGAGCGCACGGGTGCGAGGCGCAGCTAGTCACAGCAGGCTGGGGGTGAGAGAGACTGGGTAAATGCGACAGTGGATGTGCCCCACACATAGGCGGCTCTTAATTATTTTCCAGCTGTTGACTGACAGCAGTTCCGATAGTCACAGTGGAAAAGAGTCCCAGCTATTTCTACATAAGGGGTATTTGTAAGCCCCGGATTTCCTAAAATGGGAAGGAGTCACGGTCCGGGCAGGGAGGCAGGGAGGAAGAAGATCAAGAATACCACAAGGCTAATTCCAATCTGGATCCTTAGGAGTTGCTGGTGTTGGTACTTTTTTGTTTTTGGAATTCGTACTTTTAAAATCTACAAGGAAATGACATTATTAATGGCTTTTTGAACCACCTCTGTTTCAAAAGATTGTCTTTGCCGACGTGCCTCACCGGACTTGGGGACCGTCTTCTTGGGGAGCTGAGACAGGTCTTTACATTTCATTGGCGACTCAAACCTTGATTCTTCAGCTAGGATGAAAGGCAAGATGCCAGTGAAATCCAGGTACTCTGGTACTCTGTAACAAGGCCACCTGTTAACTAAAAATGGAACTAACCTCACTAGTGGGCTCCAGCAGGGGAAGCCATGCAAGAGGGCTAGGTTTTACATTTTAAGCCCAACTTTCTGTTATTTTGTAATTATTCTTAATTTCTCTATTTCCTTCTATAAACGTTCACTCACAATACACATTTACAATATGAGAAAACAATAAAACAGCACATGGAGCTCTTCAAAAACTAGTGCATTAAAGGGTAATGTCATTATAACCAGAAATTTGGTCTCAGGTGGGAAATTCTGCTTCTTACCTTTAGGTTGGGAGATTTTAGAAACATTACACTTTTTCTTCTCCTCCTTCTTCCCTTTTACCACAGGCTTCTCTAGATAATTTCTATTAACAGGTGTTTCTGAACCTTCGGAGAGAAAGTCTTCCGAATAATCATAGTGAGAAGAACTTCGGCAGGAACACTGCGAGCGGCTGTAATCCACGCTCTTGTCGGAGGCGTTGCTGGTCCCTGGATGGTCGCCTGTGCCTGTGCCGGGGTGGCTCCCGAGCTCCGCAGACCTCCTGGGGTTTTCTAATGCCACCCCGGGGAAACGCTCATCCACGTGGGTCTCCGCTGCATCGGCCAAAGACATGGTCAACAGCCTGACAGAAGAAAAGAGTTTTTAGCTTTATAGCTATCAACATTAAAATAAACCTATGCTTTATGATGTTGAACTCCACAGGGATAATTAGGAACATGAAACCACACATTAGTTTGAAGTGTTTTCTGAAAAAATTTGTTTGGTTTTTACACTTTCTCTACATAAATTATAAAACCCCTGAGACCAAACTTTGGTGACATTATACTTACAGGTAATACAAGATCAAGTGCCTATCAGATAATAATATTGACAATAATTTATGAATTAGTGGGCTACAGTCTCATTCTTTAAGGCTGGCTGGCTGTTGGGATTTTTTGCCTTGATCAGAACTGAAGAAAATGACAGTATGCGGCAAGTTTGGATGGCTGGTATGAAATGCATCATTTATGAAATGAAATTCAGACATGTTTGTGGAGATGCACACACTTTTATTTACTAATGATGAAATCACATACTTTTCAGATTAAACATATAGAGTAGAAAATAATTAATTAATCTAGGTTTCTAGAGCTAATATTTGTTCTAAATTTAAGAGAAATAGTGGGTTACAGTGATGTAAACTTGATCCATGATTATAAGGTTCTTTATATTTTAATTCAGGAAATTTGCATTCCTTTTTATGCTTTATTTAGACTATTATAACATGAGCATAATTTCCTTGATTATATACTACATGATGACAGAAGAGACAATTCAGAAAAACATGATTTACATAGAAAAATCATCCATGGATTGGAACCTTTTTGAAGAAAATCACCAAATGGAAAATTTACATTTGTTTAATAAAGAACTCATCATATCTTCATCTACACAAAAAACTTTTATAAATAATGGATTTGGAAAAATCAACACTAAGTTTGCCTAATTATTTTCAGTTTATACAATGTGAATAGTTAAAATCTTATTTGAGAACTAAACAAGAGAGTAGGCTAGACTTCAAAGAAATGTGTTTAAAACTAAAAATGAAAATGAAATTTGATGGTGTGATCCTGATTTCTAATCAAGGGCATATGATACCACACAGTTGAAAGTCCTTGTAGCTAAAGGCCATGTCTGAAAAACTTACTGAATGAAGACCTACACAGAGCCATACTTCTTTTATTTAGAGTGGATTTGATTATAATTAAGAACAATTTAGAGTAATTCAACCATAGTACTCCTTCATTTGTAGATCAGGAATGTTCGCGTTTAGTGGATTACTCCCCAAAGCAACTTCCCCAGCTGCTCCAGAGCTCCCTGCAGCTAAAATGACTCCTCAGCTTTTTGCTCCTAGCACCTTGCTTAACATTCAGTGAAAAAAAATCATTGTATTTTACTTCCACTTTATTTTAAAACTCTTGGTATAGGGCGTAGGCACTAGTATTCAACTTGACTGAACTGAGTAATCTGTGTGACAGACAAGGCTAGGTGACAACGTCGCTCCTATTTGTTTCACACAGACGCTCCCACATATGCCCCATGAGGTCTGCAATCCTAAACCCGCTTCTTGTCTCCATCCGAGGACTCTGGGAGAGATGACAGCCCACGGTTAAAGGCACACTCCCTAACGATCCAGAAGTTTCCATGAAGAACAACGAGTCCCGCTCCAAGAGAGCTCACGAAGGCTACTACACGAAGCTACTTCAGTCGCTTTTCACACAGCCCTCATCCTTGACGATTTAGAAACGGTGGGTTCCAACGTACACAAACTTTTGATAGTTGATAAGCCTCTTAGTTCTCCGAAGCGAGAATTTAAAATGGAGAGAATAAGAAATCAAACACAAGAAGGACCCCCAGTACCCACCCTCGATGGAACCGACTCTCGTTACAAACCAGACGGTTCCGCATTTCTCTGTAACGCTACTGCACTGAGGCACAGTAACGCCACTAGCGTCTCCTTCAGGTCAGCCTGCCTCAACAGCAGTTTGAAGCAGAGGACTTCATCTCCCGGGGGCCTTTAAAAGGGTTATTTTTTCGTTGAGTGCTCTCAATTCTCCTGTTTTATCAAGAAAGCAAAGGGAAGTTAGTCGGCATCAGATGCTTCCCAACAGGAGTCTGGCAGGACTCTCGAATGAGAGGGGGTTTGTGCTCAGTTCCTGCCTCTTTCTGCTTCTGCTCGACTCTCCAGCTTTCTCCTCTCCTCATGAAATACGTTAGCCAGTTCATAATCTTCCTCCTCCAGGAATCTTAGCCCGAATAAACTGATCAGTAACATTAGCATTATCCTCAGTATTCAACCAGTGCTTTGACTTTCTGCAAACTGTGCTCACATCATGTGATCCTGGCCGCACGGAGGGAACGGGTGCAGCCAGGTTAAGTGATTGTCCATGTTTTCCGGCTTCAAGGCCATGAAGCATCATGACTGCAAACGACAGACCGCTGGGACCATCACACGAGCCTAAAGCAAAGAACCGATCTTTCCAGGCACCTTCTGCCATGTAACAGTGGGCAGAGCACAGGCAAACATCCTTATTTTTGAACTTTTGCACCTGGATTAAGAAGAGATCCAGATGTTGGCAACCCGGAAGAGACCCTGAAGGACCAAAAATGCTCAGCTGTCGCCCTCAAAGCCTCGCCTGTCCTTGTCCCTGGGAGCTGTTCCTCCTCACACCTTCTTGCTCATGACCTTTGCCCCCAATTCCCTCCCCACCCATCCTGATAAGTCCAGATTGCCCAAACACCGGTTGCTAATGCATAAGAATTTGTTTCAGACCGTCGTTCCTGACACAAGCTAAATTTGGGCTGACCACTCCTGAGAAAGCCCTATAAAAATTCCTCCTCCTTCCCCACCTTGAATACTTCTTGGAGAAATCTCATGCCGGCATTGTAGGATGAAGGCTTAATTTGACAGTGTTTTTCAGGTTACGGTCACAAATTGCCCAACAGCTACAATAGTGGGAGTGTGACAAGGTAGACGGTGACAGACAATCTGAAGGCGACTGACCTGGGTTTGAGCCTGGGTCTGTCACTGACTGAGTGAGGAGATCTTGGCCATCTGTGAAATGTGAATAACGGCCTGGATTTCCTAGGGTTATCCCAGGGGAAATGAGACCGTGTTCGTAAAATACCTGTCATGGCACCTGTCACACAGCAAGCAGTCAACACACACTGGTTTCCCCTCTTGGAAGTCATGCTGGGACAAACCCCAGAACTGTCAAGGGCTCTGCTGGTGTCTTCACGTGAGAGATGCAACCAAGAGTCAGTCTATTTCCCCATCAACTGTCTTACTTATTTACTTATTCTTATTTTTTTGTAGTGAAAGTTTCTTTTTTTATTGAGGTAACATTGGTTTACCCATCAACTGTTTTAGTGGGAACAAGTGCTGGACTAATCCCATCAGCCCGAAAACTCCCTGAAGATGGAGAGTGTGTCTTGTTCCTGTCGCAACTTCAGGCCTAGCAGAGTGCTACCACACAACCGCTGTTCTTAAAGGCTTGAAGAATCACTACCACCACCATGACCACCATGGCCTATGTACGCCAAGCACAGAGGCAGGAGCTTACATACATTAGTTTACTTACTCATGACGACAGTCCTGAGAAATAGGTATTATAACCCTATTTTACAGATGAGCAAACTAAGGCTCAGAAAGGTTAAGTAACTTGTCCAAGGTCACAAAGCTAATGAGTGGGAGAACTGAGTTTTGAATCCGACTCTGTCTGCCTTTAAAGTTTTTTTCACTACACCATACTGGTTGACCCCAAATGGACAGAATTTGACCCAACTTATTTATCACTGCAAACTTAAAATGTTTTGTCCAAACCTGGGATAAGCTGACAGGAGTGACTTCCTATTTGGCTTTTCATTGTTTTGCCTCTGCTCTAGAGTTCAAAATCCTAGATTATGTTGAAAATAATCCCTTAATCTTTCAGATTAATCCACATGACTCACTCTGAATTTGACATGATAGGAGCAGTGAAATGATGAAGATGAGGAGGTTAGGGGAGCGGCGTTCTCTTCCGTTCCTAAATTAGAGTATTGAGGTTTGAGGACGTGGTTGTACCCCATCTACAAGTTTTTTTTTTTAAAGATTTTATTTTTTCCTTTTTCTCCCCAAAGCCCCCTACATAGTTGTATATTCTTCGTTGTGGGTCCTTCTAGTTGTGGCACGTGGGACGCTGCCTCAGCGTGGTTTGATGAGCAGTGCCATGTCCACACCCAGGATTCGAACCAACGAAACACTGGGCCGCCTGCAGTGGAGCGCGCGAACTTAACCGCTCGGCCACGGGGCCAGCCCCCATTTACAAGTTTTTTTAAAAGATTCCCTCTGAATCACATGCTCACAGAGGGCTAACACAAGCTCTAACTGTCCCATGTTTGATATAGTAGAGAACTAGTCATTCTGGTCTTTTTGTTTAATATACATTGATATAACACGGAAAAATAAGGAAAAAAATTCTAATGGAAATCTATTGGAGCCACATAAGACGCTAACTATAAACCACCTCACTCCTACAACAATTCTAGCAGATTAAAATGTGCCCCAATGGAAGGCTTTGCAGATTAGCTGTAAGGAAGAAGGATTTGAAGTCATTATTGCCCTCCTCATGTGGATCTGCAAAAGCCAGCCTCTGTTGACGGCTGGACAGCCCCCGTGTGTACTGTCTCCTGTGGGTCTCTATTTTGCAAGGTCTCTATCGCTAGGAGGCAGTACCTGTAGCTCCTTTAAAATGCTTCAAAAATCACGTACAATTAAAAATGCCGCAGTGAGAAGATACCTTATTAGCAAAATTGTCCATAATCTTTCCTGCATAATAATTTACCTTACCTAATACAAAAGATAGAATTCCCTTAGGATGGACCAAAAAGTAGTCTTATTATAAAGAAAATTTTATTTTTTTTGGTGGGATGGGTGGGTAGAAAATTCTTTATTGCCACCAATTATCTAGTGGATGTGCTGTCAGCTTGCTTTCACTAAATTTCTAAAACACACGAGGCACATTCTACTATTGATCATTATTTCACACACATAAAAAGTATCAGCAACTTCAGGTTAATTACTGGGTTCACTGCTCTATCATCATCTTATAATTAAACAGGCCCAAATATCCAAGAATTAGGAACTACAATTTCAATCTAAGACACTGATTTTTTTTTTTGAATTTACTAAACTTAAAATTTGTCATAAACGATAGTGCTATATTGTTTTGAAACAATCGATTTACAGCTTGGTAAGGCCAGTATGTGCCCTGGCTGGCCCAGTGATTTGTCGGAACGCACTGATGTCAGTGTCACGAGAATCAGCTTTTGGGTAAATTTGCTGTGCTCCTCTCCGCTATAACAAATAGGAAGACAGTTGTTCCCAGTATAACAGCATAGTCTTCGACAGGAGGAGGTCCTGAGAAGAACTGGAACCAGATGGTTCCACATTAAGTAGTTCAGCAACAACGGAATCAACACTCAAATGAATTTAGTGGGTGGTTCACCAACATTTAGAGGGTCATTTTGTCTTTTTTTAAAGGTTGGCACCTGAGCTAACAACTGTTGCCAATCTTCTTTTTTTTCCCGTTTTCTTTTCTCCCCAAATCCCCCTAGTACATAGTAGTATATTTTAGTTGTGGGTCCTTCTAGTTGTGGGATGTGGGACGCCGCCTCAGCGTGGGCTGACAAGGCAGTGCCATGTCCGCGCCCCGGATCCAAACCCGCGAAACCTTGGGCTGCCGAAGTGGAGCGAGCGAACTTAACCACTTGGCCATGGGCTGACCCCTAAATGGTCATTTTTAATGCATCCAATAGGTCAATTTTTTTGGCTGACTGAGAGTATATATTTTATAAGAAAACCAGTTCCTTAGCTGTTGGGATGCAAGTCTTTTTTTTTTTTTTTTTTAAACGTCTCTATTGAGGTAATAAACTGCACATATTTGAGGTATACAATTTGGTACTTGTAGACATCTGTATATACTCCTGGAACTATCACCACAATCAAGAGAGTGAACAGGGGCTGGCCCGGGGGCGCAGCAGTTAAGTTCACACGTTCTGCTTGGGCGGCCCAGGATTTCGCCGGTTCGGATCCCAGGTGCGAACATGGCACCGCTTGGCACGCCGTGCTGTGGCAGGCGTCCCACATATAAAGTAGAGGAAGTTGGGCACAGATGTTAGCTCAGGGCCGGTCTTCCTCATAAAAAAAGAGAGTGAACACATCCATCACCTCGAAGTTTCCCTGGACCCCTGGGTGACTCCTCTCTCCCGTCCCTCCCTGCACCCCACCCCCACTCCAGACAACCACTGGCTGTATTTTGTCACTATAGTTTGCATTTTCTAGAGTTTCATATAAATGGAATCATACAGTATGTACTTTTATTTGGTTTGGCTTCTTCAACTCAGCATAGTTAGGGATTCATCCACGTTACCATGTATCAATAGTTCATTCTTCTTTTTAACTGCTGAGTGGCACCCAATTGTATGAATAAATGATAATTTGTTTATCCATTCACCTGTTGATGGACATTCAGCTATCTTTAGTTTTTGGCTGTTACAAATGAAATTGCTAGGAACATTCACACACAAGTCTTGTGTATGGACATACGATTTCTTTTCTCTAGGGCAAATACCTAGAGTGGAATGGCTGGATCACACGGTAGATACGTGTTTAACTTTTTAAGAAACCATCAAATTGTTTTCCAAAGTGGCTGTTCCATTTTACATTCCCACCAGCAGGGTCTAAGAGTTCCAGTTGTTCCACATCCCTGCTAACATGTGATATGGTCAGTCTTTTTAGGCTTTGTAATAGGTCTATGTAGTGATGTCCCATTGTGGGTTTTTTTTTTTAAGATTTTATTTTTCCTTTTTCTCCCAAAGCTCCTGGTACATAGTTGTGTATTTTTAGTTGTGGGTCCTTCTGGTTGTGGCATGTGGGACGCTGCCTCAGCGTGGCTTGATGAGCAGTGCCATGTCTGCACCCAGGATCCAAACCAGCGAAACCCTGGCCGCTGCAGTGGAGCGCTCAAACTTAACCACTCCGCCACAGGGCTGGCCCCCCATTATGGCTTTAATTTGCATTTCCCAAATGACTAATTATATTAAACATTTTTTCACATGCTTATTTGCCATCCTTATATCTTCTTCTTTTTTTTTTGGTGAAGTGTCTGTTCAAATCTTTTTTTAATTTTCAAAATGGGTTGTTTGTTTTCTTATTGTTGAGTTTTCAGAGTTCTTTTATATTCTGGACATAAGTCCTTTATCAGATACGTTTGCAAATATTTTCTCCCAGTCTGTGGCTTGTGTTTTTATTCTCTTAAAAGTGTCTGCAGTATTTTGAATTTTGATGAAGCATAATTATCAATACGTTCTTTTAAGAATGATCCTTTTGGTGTTGCATCTAAGAAATTTTTGCATAACCTGAGGCTACAAAGATTTTCTCCTTGCTTTCTTTTAGAAGTTTTATAGTTTAAGTTGTACTTTGATCCATTTTGAGTTATTATGGATCAATGGACCAAAATTCACTTTTTTGTATACGGACATCCAAGTGTTGCAGCACCATTTCTTGAAAAGACTATCCCTTTCCACTGAATTGCCTCTGCATCTTGATAAAAATTGAGATGTCCATATGTGGATCTGTTTCTGTGCTCTCTCTCCTGCTCCACTGATCAATGTCTCCAACTTCACACCAATCCACACTGTCCTGGTTACGGCAGCTTTACAATCAATCTTGAAATGAAGGAGTGTTAGTCCTTCAGTGCTGCTCTTCCTTTTCAAAGGTGTTTTGGCCATTTCACGTCCTTTGATTTCCTATGGGAATTTTCTTTTTTTGTGAGGAAGACTGGCCCTGGGCTAACATCTCTGCCAATCTTGGTCTATTTTATATGGGATGCCTCCACAATGTGGCTTGACGAGCGGTGCTAGGTCTGCACCTGGGATCCGATCCCGAGAACCCTGGGCCGCCGAAGCAGAGCATGCAAACTTAACCACTACACCACCAGGCCGGCCCCTCCACGGGAATTTTAGCATCAGCTTGTCAATTCCTTTAAAAAAGCTTAATGGGATTGGGATTGGGATTCCATTGAGTCTAGAGATAAATTTATGGAGAATCGAGACCATGAAAAAATTGAATCTTCCCATCCATGGATAAGATACACCTCCCATTTATTAGGTCTTCTTTGATTTCTCAGCATTGTTTCATATTTTCAGTACACAAGTCTCTTACAGGTTTATCTCTAAGTAGTTCATATTTTTTGATGGGAACTGGTGTTGTATTGCTATTGTAAGTGGTGTTATCTTTTAATTTCAATTTCTAATTGTTTGCTTATAGTATATAGAAATACTATTGATATTTGCATATTGATCCTGCCCTCCTGTAAGCTTGCTTAACCCACTTAGTGGTTCTAATAGCTTTTTTGTAGATTCCATCAGACTGTCTACACAGATGATCACGTCATCTGTAAACAAAGAGTTTAATTCTCCTTTTCTAAGATGGACCCTTTAATTTCTTTTTCTTGCCTGACTGCATTGGCGAGAATCTCCAGTACCATGTTGAACAGAAGTGGTGGTAAGAGTGGACGTCAGTGTCTTGTTTTGGATCTTAGGAGGGAAGCATGCACCTTTCACCATTATGATGTTGGCTGTAGGTTTTCCACAGATGCTCTTTATCAGGCTGAGGAAGTTCCCTTCTATTCATCATTTGTCTGGGGAAGTAATGCAAATCTTGAAGAAGTGGGAAGAGAGAAGATATCAAGAGAGGGAACAGACAAAAGGGAGGAGAGAGAGAGTTAGGAAACGAGGGAAGTCCATTTGGGGCTCCTGCTGAAGGCCGAGGGAATATCCACCTGGAAAACCCTTTGTCCATCCAGGCTGAGGCAGTACCTCCCCCTTCTACAAGTACAGTCAGGAACTACCGTCTAGGACAAGGAACCAATGCTTTCATTTCCCAAACTGGCTCTATTCCTGAGCGCTTCCATAAGAACCCCCTCGAGTTCCCTTAGACTCAGTCTGTATTGCATTTGGTTTTAGGAAGGGGCATTCAGCGCTCTCTGGAAGACCAGAGGCCCCTCTGCTGGTTATCAAGAGGCAGAAGCAGGACCGCACTGTTGTCTGTTGTCTACCAGAGGGTAAGGATCGTGTAACTGCAGACACCCATTCAGCTGGGGAGACAACCAGGTGGTTCCTCCACAGACGGTCACCTTTCCTTCCCTAGGCCCCAGTGCCCCAAGTGGTAAGGGGAGTTATCATACACCCTTCCCAGGCTCTCTGGAATCACACCCTGTGTGGCAGGCAGCTTCTAAGCTGGCTCCCAACAATCCCCACTTCCTGGTATCCATGCCCTGTGTAACCCTCTCCCCTAGAGTGTGACTCAGATGATGGTTGTAAGATGAGGTAACGGAAAGACTCTGACTTCCATCTTAATCACTTGCTCACACTGATGGAACCCAACTGCCATGTTGTAAGGTGACCCATGGAGAAGCACACATGGCAAGACACTGAGGCCTCAAGCCAACAGCCAGTGAGGAACTGAGGCCCTCAGCGGAACAGCCTGTGAGGAACCGAATCCTGCCACACCCCACCGAGTGCGCTTGGAAGCTTGGACCTTCCCCCAGATGAGTCTGGAGATAAGAGCAGCCCCAACTGACATGCTGATTGCAGCCTTGAGAGACAGCCCTAGCCAAAGGCCCCCGCCGTGCCCAGATTCCTGACCACAGCATAATAAATGTTTGTTGCTGTAGTTTTTCCAGCCAGTAAGTGTTCGTGTGAAAACTGGAGAGAGACATACAGAACAGAAAACTTCCATGTGAATCTACCACAGGAGGTTACAAAACCAACCGTGATCTTGCAGAAAAATGGAAGAACAAGATTTTATGAGAAACAACTTAATTTGGGTTAATAGATGCTTTCTCAAATGTTTATTTACTTCATCTTGAAAAAAATCTATAAAATGTCATATTTTCTCTATCTCTAATCCATTAATTTTAATCAAATCATGATCTTATCAAAGTAGTTTTTTTGGAGTGTCGGCCAACCACTAAGCCATTAAATGCTGGGGTGATTTGTCACACAGGCATAGATAACACACTCAGATGTATCTTCTCAAGGTGGTTCAGTTTCCAAAAGAATTACTTGAGCGTAAGATAAATCACACTCACCCAAGAGACACAACATTCTTAGAATTCTGGAATGCTAGACAGAACATTCTTAGAATTCTGGAATTCCCAGGACCCCAGACCTGTTCTAAAATTTCTAACTATAAGACCTGAATGTGGGTCTGTTTGGGTTCACCTGTGAGAATTCCATTCCTTTTCATGAAACTGAGTCTGAGAGACATCATCAGCAAAAACTAAGTCTGATTTCTGGCTGTTACCAGTCAGCAATGAGATGCACCCTGGACGCGTCTCTCAAGCAGCTGCCTGGACTACTCAGCCTGTTAAATACCAGTTTCCTCACTGATCCGTTAAGATTGAGTGATGAGTGGTATCAGGACTCTGTTTACGCTTCTGAGTGATTAATTGTTTTAGAGTGTTTTTGTATTAATATAAATAGGCTACACCTTGTTACCAATAAAAAAAATGCACGCAGGCTCCACGTTTATGGATTTCTTATTATGTGGCGCATTATTGGGAAATCTAGGTCTTAGGCGAACAGCCTAATGTTCTTCTTAACTAATTGAATAATTAACTAATTATAATGTTCAGCCAAAGAACATTTATTTAGTGTCTACCAGGCACTGGGGTTAAGGAGAAGGCAAACTTCCACCTTCAAGGATTTGAAAATAAGCAAAGGTAGTAATTATGGAATTAATGCTTACTATACAGTTGGCACACTAGTTTTTGATATACCAAATTTATGGTAGTGTATTGTTCAGATTTTGGCAGCATTTATATTTTGAACAATCAGTGTTTACACTAAAACAGTGTCTTTTTTGGGCACTTGAACCATAATTTCACTGTTTCTATCATTACAGGGTTTACAGCAGTTTCTTTGCTGTTATGACTCAGGAAGAGAACCTTACAATTAAAAATACCGTTCTAATGGAAACACGTGATCCAGCTGAAGATACGTTTTTCTGGAAGGTACCATGGTGAAAAGGGATGACTGTCTATCAGAACAACAAATTTCTGCATTGTGTTCGTTTAATTACAGAAGTAGAAATAGGAATGTTTAAGATCAAGAGGTACATCTGAATCATTCTGAATACTACACTTTTGTGTAGTTGTTGTCAATTCTGGTTTTGCAACAAGGCAGAAAGAATAAACGTATGCTAAAACGTTTTAAAATGAAGTAACGCATACCTGCCGTTCTTTATCAAATGTTCCTGTTCCTGAGATGTATGAGGACCAACAGTATGTTCTGAGTGGAGGGTTCTTCACACTATAGTATTTATGAGGTTTCCAGGGTAGTATTTTTTGACATGTTTTGGTCTCTTTTTACGGAAAGAATATATTTCAAAAAACCTAGAATGATATTACAAAAGGAAAATGTTAAGATTGCACAAATAACATTTATAATAAGAATAAATTAGGGGGCTGGCCCCACGGCCGAGTGGTTAAGTTCGCACGCTCTCTTTCAGTGGCCTGGGGTTTCGCTGCTTTGGATCCTGGGTGTGGACATGGCACTGTTCATCAAGCCATGCTGAGGCGGCGTCCCACATAGCAGAGCCAGAGGCACACACAACTAGAATATACAACTATGTACTGGGGGGCTTTGGGGAGAAGAAGAAGAAGAAGAAGAAAAAAGAAGGTTGGCAACAGATGTCAGCTCAGGTGCCAATCTTTAAAAAAAAAGAATTAAAAGTTTTGAACCGGTATTAATTAATATATATTCATTTGCATATGGATTGCTGTATACTTCACACATTAAGGCTTTTTCTCTATCAAAGTGAATCAGCAATTGGCAGTTGACTGGGAAATTCTTGGTTGTAGTTATCAAGCAGTCCTGCTGAAATAAGATTTGAAGAAATCACAACAGAGCAATGCCTCTCAAAATTTTCAGGGCAGAACAAAAGAGCACGTGAACCTGCCTGTTCTTTCTTTCCAGTGCAAAGTTGACCATGAATAATGAAAGTTTCTGAATTATGTGTTACTTCCCTGTAAACAACAAAAAGTAACAAAAGGAAGACCCTCCTGGTACTGCTGGTGGGCACTGCATCTTATTTTATTTTTAATTTTTTGCTGAGGAAGATTCACCCTGGGCTAACATCTGTTACCAGTCTTCCTCTGTTTTGTACGTGGGTCACCACCACAGCATGGCTGACGAGTGGTGTACGTCCGTGCCAAGGATCCGAACCTGCGAACCGGAGCCCCCAAGGTGGAGTGTGCCAAACTTAACCACTATGCCTCGGGGCTGGCCTCTGTTTCTTACTTCAGAAGCACTGATATTGACAGACTTACTATTATATACTGAAATTGGTCCTTCTGGCTCAACAATCCGTCTCACAAATTATCAGGTTCTTGGCTATTATTACCACCAGAAAATCCGAATTCTTAAAGGTAAATACTCTGTAGTGAAGTTATAATTAATTCATAGGGACGATTTAGTTTTCAGATGGTCACAACTATGTTTCCAAACCGGAATTATTGTGTGGGTAGGTAACAGTATTCTTAACCAGTCCTGGGAAACAACGGCTTGACAAACAAGTTTTCCCTCTTTTCTTGTCCATTCTCAACCCTCTGTATTCCCCTTCCCCCCTAATTTTTCCCCTTAGCGCATACCATTATCTAACACAATACGTATTTTACCTATTTGGTTTACTTGTTGCCTGACTTCCCCACTAAATCGCATGCTTCATGACGGCAGTAGTTTTGACCGTTTTGTCTATTTCTGTATTATTCCAAGTGCCTAGAAGAGTTCCTGGGAAGTAATGAGTGCTCAATAAACATTGATTTAATAAGCTAACATGCATGGCACTCTCTGTGCTTCCTTATTGCCTGTCTCCATTTCCATTACTCCTGACAAACTTCTCACTGCTGCTGACCTGACTCGAAATGCCCTAAATGAATGCTTTCCAAATACGATAAATAAACACGTATCTCAAAATAAAAGCTATCCTCATGCTTAACAGTGAAACATTAGCTTACATGGCTGTAAGGATTAAGATGAGGATGCCTACTATCACTTTTGTTAATATTGTTCTGGAGGTACTGGCCAATGACATTAGACGTGAGAAAGAAAGAAGAGGTCTAACTATTGCAAAAGGAAAGGCAAATTATTTATTATATGCAGATGACATGATTACAGACTTAGAAAGCCCTATAAAACATTATAAAATAAAGAGAATTCAATAAAACTATAGGTTACTAAATGAATATAAAAATCAATCTTTTCTATACACAAATTAAAATGACTTAGAAAATAGACGAAAATGTCCCACCTACATCAGCCAAAAAATCTAAAACATCTCATGCAGGTTTAGTCAAATAATATGAAAAAACCTTTAAAACTACTGAATGAAATAAAAGAAAACTTATGTAACTGGAAAAACACATTGTGTTCTTATATAATAAAGGACCAATATGATAAAGATGTAAATTCTCCCTAATGTAATCTACATGATCAAAGTATTCCTAATAAATTACCAAGAGTAATGTTTTTGGAAATTTGATAAAATGATACTAAATTCATACAGAAAAATAAATATGGGAAAACACAAAGGATTTTGAAAAAGAATGATAAGAAGGAACTACCTCTATCAGATATTGAGATATAAAGCTATAGTTATTAAAACAGCCTGATACCAGTGCTTGAATGGACAGAGAAATATAATGAAATACAAAGTTCAGGAACAGAAATGAATACATATGGAAATTGAGTATAAGACAAAGGTGGAGATAAGTGGACTAGTCAATGGGTGATGGAAAGACGATGGGCTAGACATCTGTCTGGAAATCAAAACAAAAATGAATCCTTAAGGGGCTGGCCCTGTGGCCGAGTGGTTAAGTTCGCGTGCTCCGCTGCAGGCGGCCCAGTGTTTCATTGGTTCGAATCTTGGGCGCGGACATGGCACTGCTCATCAAACCACGCTGAGGCAGCGTCCCACATGCCACAACTAGAAAGACCCACAACAAAAGAATATACAACTATGTACCGGGGGGCTTTGGGGAGAAAAAGGAAAATACCCAAAATCTTTAAAACAAACAAAAAAAACCCTAAATTCTCTAAAAAAAAAAAAAAAAAGAATCCTTAAAACGTAAATGTTAAAAGCAAATCTTAAAAGAAAACATGGAGTATGGCAAGAAATAAAGCTCAGAAATCACAAAGGAAACAATTAGTAAAAATGACTGCACAAAAATTTAAAACTTTTGTGTAACAAAAAAAAATCATCAAGTTAAAAGACCCATCAGAAACTGGGAAAACTATTTTCAACACACATGCCAAAGAGCTAATTTCCTTAATTTACAAAGAACTTTTATAATAATCCCTTAGAAATATGGGCAAAGGATATGAACACGTTACAGAATAAGCACATTACAGGAACACAGACAAACAAGAAATACATAAAAAAGATGTTCGAACTTGCTATTAATTAGTGAAATGCATATTAAAACAATTAGATTCCAGTTTCACCTATCAGAATGGCAAAAATTAAAGAATTGGATGAAACATTGTTATTGTGTTGATGATTAGTAATAATACTGGTACTGCACAGTTGCTTAACAAATGAAAGAATGAAGTGTCTTTCTGTTTGTGAGGACATGTAAAGATCTCCAAGATGGGTTCATTTTCTAATCAATGTCTACATGTTGCTCAGCACCCGCCATAATGAAAGGAGTTAAATTCCCATTTTTAAGATGGAAGCCTTGCATTTGCTCCTGCAGTAGGCTGAATAATGCTCCCCGCTCCAAGGATGTCTGCATCCTGACCCGCAGAACCTGGGGACAGGACCTGCTGCTTTAGACAGCAGACGGGACTCTGCAGTGATCCACTGAAGGATCTTGAGCTGGGGAGATTATCCTGACTTACCCTGTATCACCCACGTGGGCCTGATGTAAGCACAAGGGCCTTATGAGAGGGACACAGGAGGAGCCAGAAGAGGGCAGTGCGATAAGGGAAGTAGAGTCAGAGACAGAGGCTTTGCTGCTGGCTTTGCAGATGGAGGAAGGGGTCACAGGCCAAATACAGGCAATTCTAGAAGCTGGAAAAGGCAAGGGAATGGATGGATAGACTTGGCGGAATCTTAAATTTTGGCCTCATGAGACTCATTTCAGACTTCTGGTCTCCAGAACTGTAAGAGAATAAATTTCTATTATTTTAAGCCATTGAGTTTGTAGTATTTGTTACAGTAGCAATAGGAAACTAATACAGATTATTTTGAAAAACACCAGGAATCAAAATGAGACTAAAAGCAGGCTATTAAAATGTAAATGAAACGCACTATTATAAATTTCAAGAAGTCAACGAAGACGGGGAGTTCAAACGCTTTGCAGAAGCAACTTGATACTCCCAGAAACCGTCTTGCCTTACCTTGTCTGGACTACACCTAGGAAAAGATGACCAGCCGCGGGAGCTGGGGGGATCGTTTGCTTTGGAAAAACTAGCTGGAGAACACGGCAGACGCTCGTCAGCTTTCAGGATGGAGGTTTAACAGAAGCCAGAAGGCTGGCCCTTGTGCAGAGGCAACGGTGGAGGCACGCCTGGAGCCTGAGAAAGCAGGGTCGGGAGGAGCCGGCGTGGGGAGGGGAAGGCGGTGACAAGAGGTGACAGGTAGCTGGCAAGGTCAGGAAATTAATTAGACAGAGCAAATAAGTTAATTGAGGAAATAAGCAAAGATATTTAGACTCATGGGAGCTAAGTTTCTTTCTGCCTGGAAGGGTTTTTACTTACACAGAAAGGGGGAAGGCTAGAAGAACCCTGAGGGGTTGGATTAAAACAGGAAATACTGGGTGAAAAAACAGATATATACACATACACGAGGCTATAGAAATAGTTATAGATCTATGTGTGTGTGAACATGCATATGTATGTGCGTATTTTTCCAAACCCTGCTCTCTGAGAGGGCCTAGGAGCAATGATACCCCAGTAATGACAAGCACACTGAGCCCCATCTCCACTAAATACCTTTTCTACTACAAGGAATCAGGATTCCTTGGAGAAATGGATGATTCCAGGCCTGGGGCAGGCAAAGTACCAGACAAGGCTGGTAGGTGCAAAAGGACGCAGAAGCCAGCATGAAGAAGTTCTTATTGGTCAAATCTAGGACAATCTGAGCACCAAAATAAGTAAGGAGGATATAGGATTACAACCTATTAAATAAAATAGGAATCCACGAGTCCATACTGATTTAAATGAATAAATAAATAAACGCAAAAGGAAGAGAGCGCTCTTCCTTATGGACGAATGACAACTAATAAATGTACAAGGGAGGGTGGAAATAGATAATGAGTATTTGGCAAGTGCACAGAGGTAGTTGAAACAGGCAGGAGTCGTCAATGGATACTAAAGGCCAGTGGATATAAGTTTGACAAGGGACAGGATTTGGCATAACACTAATCAAATACAAAGGGAAAGATGGTGACTTTGTGGGGAAACCTGGCCAGGTCCTCAAGGTTCATCACTAGTGATGGGACAGGTGGACTTCATGTGCCTCCCTGTGCCTGAGGAGAGCACAGAGTCATTTCTCTGGTCTTCCTGTCAGAAGCACGGCCTGAGTTGGGTCAGAAAGAAACATCAGCCGGACCCAGGTAGAGAGTTTTTCTATAGAATGAAAGGCCTGAACCCTTTAACACAAACTCTTTGACACAAAGTTAAGCAGAAAGTTAAATGAACAGAGAAGCTCCCCCCTTAGCTTATAAAAATAGTATTATATAGGTAAGATGGTCATATCGCTTTGGGCTTTCAAAAACGCTGTTTCAAACACTGCACCCACTTTTAAGATTCTGTGTCCCAATTTTTTGCTTCAGAAATGTGGTCACTAATATTGAATAAGGGAAGATTAAGAACTAACAGTGATTAAGAAGAGAGGGGATATACTATAGAAGAAAAAACGGCTTGTGTAGCAAGACATCTGATTACAGTGCCAGCTCTGCTAGCACAACTGGCTGCTGGTCTTAGTTGTTTAACGTACGAAGCTAGCGGCTCGTTCTCAATGACTTCTAAGAACCAGTCCTGCGTGAAAATCCATAAATTAAATATACCTATCTATATCAGAAATTTCAAGCTTTATTTGATAACATGGAAATGTCCCATGTTCAAAGTTTAGATGGTTATAGACAAGTTATGTAGGTTTTGGTCATTGAACAATTTTATATATTATATTTATTTTTCACAAAAAGCTTCAATTCACCATCAGGTTGAGCATCCCATAGACGCGCCTTCAGGATGAGAAGCTGTGCCTCTCTGCTCCCACCAAGTGGTGGCAAATGCAACATACCGCGTGGGGAGTCCTGGTGCTACATTTACAGAAGGGTAGTTTTACGCCCCGCTCCTGGCCACTGCCAGATTTCTTTTTAACTTTCGGTGTTGACCTAATTATTTTTTACTAGAATTTTCATTCTATTTTAATAAAACTGTACTAAAATACCACACACTTGACATATCTTACACGTTAGAATATTCATGTCCTTCATTCTTTCAACACATATTTGAGCACTTACCACGGGCCAGGAGCTGTGTGAGGTGTGGGGGACATAATGAACACAAACAGAAATGTTTCTGTTTTCATGGATATTATATGTCGGTAATAAAACAGTCACAGTTATGGCTGTTCCAGGTGTTTTAAAGGAAAGGGATACGACTCTGTGAGGACATGTGACAAGGACACCTGACCGAGACAGAGACCGGTTAGGTTCTCCTACAGAAGTGTCGTCTGCGTTAAGATATGAAGGGTCTGTGGGAACCAAGTAGGCAAAGAGGGATGGAGGGTGGGAGAGCACTGTGGACAGGGAGAGTAGACAGTGCTAAGGCCGGGTGGGCAGAGGAGGCCTGTCTGGCTGGGTCCAGTGAGAAGGGCCACGGGTTCCAGACGGGAATCTAGAGGCAGTGGGGGTGAGTAGGTGCAGGGTCACGGAGGGAATGCTTACGATCTGGATCATTAATCCAAGAGCAATGGGAAGCTAGCAGTCAGCCAAAGAGGGAGGAAGGGGTGGGGAGGGCACAATCAGCTCTGCTGTCTGACGAGGTTACCCTGGCTGCAGGGCAGAGAACAGGCAGACAAGAGCCAGACAGTGGACTGCAGAAGGCTGGAGGAAGGCAGGCGACAGCTCGAACTAAGGTGCCAGTGACGATGAAGAGATGTGAAAGATGCCCAGGAGGCAGCGTCATCAGGGCCTGGGGATCTCCTGGGTGCCGGGGTGAGGGGAAAGGTCAAGAAGGAACCCTGGTTTCCAGTGGCAGAGGTCCCAGTTGTGTGGGGTGCTGGGAGACTGGTCCCGTGTGGGTTGACTTGGAGGTGTCAGAGCGGTGTGAAGAGGCAATGCCATGCAGCTAGCTGGACGCGTGGGTCTAGCTCAGAAAAGGAGGCCAAGCCGGAGAGATCAAGCTGGGAGTCAAGAACACAGAGATGGTGGCATGGATTTGTGCCGAATGTCAGAATACCGGGGGTGTAGGGAGAAAACACAACCAAAGCAGACACTGAGCTTGGAGGAACTGCGACAGTAAGGAGCCGAGGGGAGGAGAGCGAGCCCGATGGTAGAAGGAAAAGCAGAAGGCTGGGGGTCCGTGGGGGCGCAGAAGCCAAGGGAAGACAGCGTTTCAAGAGCGAGATGGGAGCAGCAGTGTCTGGTTTACACGCTGCTGAGAGACTGAGCAAGATGAGGCCTGGAAGCGTCCGATTAGCGGTTTCCACTTTAGTATAGAGAAGAGGGTGGAAGGCAGACTGGAGTGGGCTGAGGAAGGAGACACAAGGAACGGATGCATTGGATGTGGCGATTCTTTAAAGAAGCTTGCCTGTCAAAGGGGATGAGAGATTGGGCAATAACTGGAAAATGAAGGGGAATGGGGGGGGTCAAGGAGGATTTTTTTTCTCTTTCTTTTGTGATGGGAGACTTGAGCATGTTTAAAAGCCAAGGGAAAGAGCCAGCTGAGATGGAACAGGTGGTTATACAGGGGACAGAACGGATAACTAGCAGCAACAGCAAAGGGTTTTGGACAAGCAGGAGGGGAGGGGTGGCCTTGGACAGGAGGAAGGAAGGTAAGACGGTACAGACGTAGGTAAGGCTTGCGGTCGTGGTGGCTGGAGAGTGAGGCGTTCCCATCGGACAGCTGTAAGTTCCTCTATGAGGTGAGAGCATGAGGGGGAGGTGGGAGTCAAATTTGAGGAAAGTGGAGGTGTACGACCTGCCCCATCCTGTAAACCCTCTGCTAGTCATGGCAATCCTACGGGGTTACTTTTGTCAATTGGGGTTTCATTCGATGGAAAAAGAGAAAAAACAGGGGGCTGGGGGTTTGAGATTGGCAAGGGTACAGAAGTGTGGGGCCATTAGCTCCCTGAGCCAGGGACCTGTCATGTCAACCGCTGCCCGACTCCGTGAGTGCCTGACTGAGTATCAGCCCCCAGGTACTTACTAGCAAAGTGATCAGCACAGGGATGACCATCTGTCTCCATCTCAACTTGCCTCTTTTGGTGCCTCTCTAAAAAACCAAAAAAGAAAGACTGGGGAACAAACAGCCTAAATTCCCACATGACGTCTTTTTCTCACTCGGAAGGCGGCTCTGGATTCTTTTATTCTTCTCTACAGTCAGTTTTAGCTTGTTAACAGGAAGGTGCTTAGGTAGCTTTGTCTACCTGGTTTAAAAGTTGCAATTCTCAAAATACAGACTAAAAATACTGTATTTTTATCTATGGGAACTATAAAATTCATACCTTTTTAAAAAACGTATCCTCTTGAAATAACAGAGAAAGACAAAACAGCATTAGAGCATCTATACTCAAGGCAGTGGGTAGGGCATAAGCAGGGAGACTGACCAATTAGGATGCTGCTGAAATAATCCAGGCACCAGATGATGGTGGCCTGGACCAGGGTGGCGATAGCGGGGGTTGGGAGAGATGGTAGGATTGTGTATCTATTCTGGGTATGTTTTGAAGGGTGTGTTGACAGACTGAACGTGGGGAGGGAGGAAAACAGGAGTCAAGGAGGACACTAAGGCCTGGACAACGGGGAGAATGGTTTCCAGCAACCTGAGAGGGTAAAAGCGTGGGAGGAGCAGCTCTGGGGGAACGTCAGGAGCTGTTGAAGACCTGCTGCTCTGGAGATGCCTTAGATAGCTAAGAAGAGATGTGGGCGGGCGGCTGAGCACACGGGTCTGAAGTTCAGGGGAGGGTCAGGGCTGGAAATATGCATTTGGGGTTCATTGGCATTCAATGGGTTTTGAGCCTAGGAGACTGGATCAATTCATCTAGGGAGTGAATGTGGATAGAAAAAAGGTTCAAGATCATGTCCAGCAGTGAAAGACTGGTCTGAAGAAAGTCACCTGTTGGCACACGTGTGGCACTGAGGGGAAACTGTGGACAAGGAACTCCAAGGCTGAGCGGGTGAGGGGCAAACACGGAGCAGGCATTTCAAAGGATTCAGATCTCCGCGGGGATGGGGATGGGGAAAATGCGCTAAGGTTGGAAGGGAAAAACAAAGCAAAAGCAGGTGGGTAGATGCAAAAGTGAAGGTATACGATTCACATATAAAAGAAAGAGAGCGGTTGAAGCCTGCACGTGTTGGGAGGGGAGAGATCCGGGCCCGTGTGACAGGGGTGGGGGAAGCGGGGGGGACCGGGGGGCTGCCCGAGGGCCTGGCCCCTTCCACGGGCCGTGGCAGACCACTCGGGGTGCCGGCGGGTCCCGAGGCCGCCCGCGAGCTGCGCGGCGCAGTCCCACCTTCCGGGCAGCGGAAGGGCGCCGGTGGCTCTTCCCCAGGCCGCGCCTTGCAGGAGGAGGCGGCCGGACCACCCGGCTACGTTACCAACTCGAGGGAGAGCGAGGCACCGAAGCCCGAGCTGGGCAGGCGCCAGGGCCGAGCGACCGGGCGACACCGGAAGGCCCGGGACGTTTCGCAGGAGGCTCCGGCTGAGGCTGGGCCGGGACCTCGGGCGGCGGCGGCGGGGCCGTTACCTGCTCTGCGCGGCTCCCGGGCAGCGCCAACCCGCGCTCTCCGGCTCGGACGCGTCGCCCTGGAAACCCGCGCGCAGAGCTTCCTGGGACCGGCGGGCCGCGCGCATGCGCACTCGGGGCCATCTAGGGTCGGGGAGCGAGTCTGCCTGAGCCTTTCTCTTTCGCGGGGGCGGAGCGAGCTGAGTGGGTAGAGGTCCGAAGGCGAGTCTCCCACCGCCCGTCCTCTGCGTCCCGACCCCGCCTGCACCCCGCCGCGCTGGTGGAGAACGAGGCGGCCCCGCTACTGTTCCTGCGTCTGCTGGTCGCTCTTGCCCGCGCGCCGGGTGTTGAATCCGAGTGCAGGGTGCACGTTTAGTTCCCTGCTTGCGAGGGTCGTGCACCGAGAGCAGAGCGCCCCAAGTAGGCTGCTAGGCCGACGGGTGTAGACGCCTGGTGCCCCGGGAAGGGGGTGGACTCAGGCGGGCAGGTGTAGACACCAGGTTCCCTGGGAAGGGGGTGCACCCAGGCGGGCAGGTGTAAACGTCGGGTTCCCTGGGAAGGGGGTGGACCCAGGCGGGCAGGTGTAAACGTCGGGTTCCCTGGGAAGGGGGTGGACCCAGGCGGGCAGGTGTAAACGTCGGGTTTCCTGGGAAGGGGGTGGACCCAGGCGGGCAGATGTAGACGCCTCGTCCCTGCCTGGAACGGATCGAGAGCAAAGCGCACCTGTTAACCTCTCTTTATAAAGATGGATTTCTTTAATGTAAGATGGTATAAGAAGATCTGATCGCAGAGCAATGCGTGTTTGGTGTAGAGAATTTTGAATGTACAAGAAAGTACCAAGAGAAAGCAAAAAATCACCTAGGTGATGAAATTCTAAATTTTTAATGATTGCAGAGGAACTTTTATTGACTGCAAGGCATAACTAACATTTATATTATTTCTTTTCTTCCTCCCCTTCTTCCTCCTCGCCTCTTCCTCCCCCCGTTGTATCAATGCCTTGTATCCTTGTAGATGAGTCTGAGATCCCCGCTGACTGTTTCCTTAGGGTAAATTTCTACATGTGAAGTTGCAGGGTCAAAGGATGTGCCCATTTAGACGCTTTCTGAAGACATAGGAAAGTGTGCCTGCCACGCGCGTCTCCAATCCTTAACCGACATTGGGGATAATCTTATTTCCTTTTAGAATATTTGCTTGTTTTATTGTCAAAAATTGATATCTTTGATTTTGTTCACTTCCTTGATTACTAGGAGGGATAGACATTTTTCATATTTTTAAATATTTTTAGTGACCATGTGTACTTTGTGATTTGCCTTTTCTTGCCTTTTGCCGGTATTTTCACTTGGTGTTCATCTTTGTAAAAACTGATTTGCTAGAACTTTTCATGTCCTGTGAGACTCAGGCCTGTGGTATATGAAAACTCCTCTGTGGTGTATGTTGCATATATTTCCTCCAGTTTGTCAATTACCTTTTAGTTTTGTTTACAGTGTATTTTGATATTTTTGTAGAGTCAAATTTATCACATTTTCCCTTTATGATTTTTGCATTTGGTTTTTACATAACAGGGGCAGTGGGCATGTCCAAGCAGACTCTGTTTAATTCTCATGTTGTAGGGGTGGGTAGGGGGCAAGGCTTTCTCCTCACATCACCACCCCTTCTTCCACATGCTGTTAGAGTACGCACTCTCAATTCTAGTGGGTTGTGTGTTTCTACAACCTTAGGTGGTGAGTTATTCCTATAAGATGGGTGGTGGTGGTTTCTTCAGTGATGAGCTGGGCAGCATCTCCAGGCAGACATGCATTAGACACGTGTCACCCTAGACTTAACGTTCATGGAAAGATGGCTGCCTCCTGGCTGGTGGTACTCCCAGGACAGTAACAAAAGTGGCAGTGTATTATTACGGGAACATCCCAACCCTGGTCTTCAGGACTGGAGGAACCTGAAAGATGGAGGTTCCTCAGAACTTCCTTTCCCATCTGAATAGTCTCTCTCTGTTTTTTGCTAGCTTTTCCCCGTCTCTAGCCTCTGTTTCTGCCTTTCAGTGGGGTGCTTCTTTTCCATCTGTGTGTTCTGGAAGGGGGAGAGGTCCTTGGGGTACAAAGTAGAAGAACTGCCTTTTAGTAGTTATGGTGGTCACCTCCATCATGCTACATATTAATATATGCCTTTATTTCTCTGTGTTAGTGTCCTAGGGCTGCTGTGACAAATTACCACAGACCTAGGGGTTAAAACAACAGAAATGTGTTCTCGCCTAGTTCTGGAGGCTAGAAGTCTGAAATCAAGGTGTTGGCAGGGCCATGCTCCCTCTGAAGGCCTCTGGGAGAATCCCTCCCTCCCTCTTCCAGCTCCTGGTGGTTCCAGGCTTCCTTGGCTTGTGGCAGCATCTCTCCAGTCTCTGCCTCTGTCTTCACATGGTGTTTTTCTCTTGTCTCTCTGTGTGTCTTCTCTTCTTCTTATAAGGACATCAGTTAGCGGATTTAGGGGAATCCAGGATGGGTTCATCTCAAGATCCTCTACTGATTTCATCTGCAAAAATGCTGCTTCCAAATAAGGTCATGTTCCGAGGTTTAGGGTGAACATGAATTTTTGGGGGATGCTATTCAGCTCATTACAGTTACTATGATGGTCACCACTGTCATTCTACATAATAAAAATATGCTTTTATTTCTTATTTTAGATTACCCATAAAGTTATGTGAACCAAAACGTAGCATCTAGTATCATTTATCGTAAGATCATCTGAGGATCTCTGTGAAGTCTGGAGCCAATATTTCAGACTCTTATCTGACATAAAATTAGGTCAAATCATCCTTTCACAATGTATGCTCACGTCAAGTCATCACGATGTACACTTTAAACATCTTACAGTTTCCTTTGTTAATTATGCCTCAATACAGCTGAGAAAAGGAAAACTTAATTCTGTTAAAAAAATTAGGTCAAATCTAAAACTATTGTTACTTGACTGAAACATCAAGGACCAGAGATATGAAATGATCAGCCTTCTGAATCTTCACTAGATTATACAGTTCATTTCTGAAGTGAATATTCTTCTTTTTTAAAATTTAATTAATTTTTATGGAGGTTACATTGGTTTATAACATTATGTAAGTCTCAGGTGTACATCATTATATTTCGATTTCTGTGTAGACGATATCATGTTTGAAGTGAATTTTCTAAGTCAGAGATTTATTGAGCATTATTTTAAGACTCATTTGGAATGCTTGGTATCCCCATTAATTATCTTGAAGGTCCTTGGTGTCACTGTAGTAAATTAAAAGATCTTTCAGCGAGAGTTAGCTTATTACTTTCTTAAATAATATTTGGAGGAAAATAGCATGCTCAGGTGGTAGACATTAAGGTGTTGAAAAGCAGTATTTTGTATGACAAAAAGTATATACTCACTGTAGCAATTTTGAAAATATAGAAAAGAAGAAAAAAGGACCTATAATATTTGGTGGGTTTTAAAATAAAATTTATGATACTAGTGATTTAAAATTGGGGAACCAATAATCCTTCTCTCCAAGGCCCCAAGTTTGGGAGTAAACTGCACGTTGAGGCTAGAGTTGAACTGTGGCGGCGTCTTCTCAGTCATTCCTTCTGACATGGGTTGGTTCCCCCTTATCCCGGTGTCGCTTTCTGTGGTTTCAGTTACCCGCGATCAACCACAGTCTGAAAATATTAAATGGAAAATTCCAGAAATAAACAATTCATAAGTTTTAAATATTGCACCGTTCTGAGTAGCGTGATGAGATCTCGCACCATCCTGCTCCGTCTGCCTGGGACGTGAATCCTCCCTTTGTCCAGCGGATCCACGTTGTACAAGCTACTCACCCGTTAGTTACTTAGTAAGCTTCTGTTATCAGATCGCCTGTGGTGGTATCTCAGTGCTTGTGTCCAAGTAACCCTTATTTTCTTTAATAATGGCCCCAAAGCACAAGAGTTGTCATGCTGGCAATTCAGATATGCCAAAGAGAAGCCCTAAAGTGCTTCCTTTAAGTGAAAAGGTGTAGGTTCTCGACTTGAAAGAAAAAAAATCGTATGCTAAGGTTGCTAAGATCTACTGTAGCTTTTGTTACAGTATATTGTTACAATTGTTCTATTTTATGATTATTGTTATTAATCTCTTCTTGTGCCTAATTTATAAATTAAACTTTATCACAGGTATGTATGTATAGGAAAAAACAGTATATATAGGGTTCAGTACTGTCCACACTTTTTCAGGCATCCACTGGGGGTCTTGAATATATCCCCCCCCAGATAAAGGAGGGACTACTGTAAGTGACTTTGAGCTATAATCCAGGGACAAGGTGTCCTTTCTCATTGCAGACATCCGCCTGACCGGGAGGGGAGCAGACCTCCAGGCCTCTGGGACTCTGGTGAAGGGGCGGATGCAGAAGCCAGACAGGTCCCTCCCTGCTCCAGGAAGCCAGTGCCACCTCCTCCAAGAGTAGCTGGGGATTAAAAATATTAGAGAGAGACTCAGTTATCTAAGAGGACTAAATATCCCTGGGGTTCCTTTGCCCCTCACTGCCCTTGATCTTGATCCTGAAAGCCATCAGATGAGTCGGGCGGCCAGCATTTGGGCTTCTTACTGGATTTTGAATTCCTCTAACTTTTAACACAATTCAGATTATCTATATAAATAAGACAGAGTGAGCCTGTTACAAACAGACCGTTAATTTTTTCCCCAACGTCTCTAAAAGAGTGAGGACAATTTGCTTGTTCAAGTCCTCGGTACCCACGAGCCAGCCGCGCTCTCCCTGCCTCCTCTGGATGTCAGAGAAACCTTCCACAGTCCAAGGCCCGTCACCTCCTGTTCTTTAGGAGAAACAGGTGGTAAAGGGAGAAAACGGGAACCAGGCCACTCAGAAAGGAATCTATTGGGTGACAGTTCACTGAAGTGCTTTTTTAATCTGCCACAAAATTTTAAAGAAGCTGTTTATTTTTTTAAAGGCCAGTGTGGCTCTTCCGATACTAAAAGCCCCCTAAACACAGGCTCCTCCGGACCAGACCGAGCTGGTGTTTCTTGGCTGTCCCAGCTCCTCCCTCCTGCCCTCCTCCACCGCTCTTCGGCTCCCAGGGCCCCACCTCCCTTGCCCCCGGGCCTCGCCCCCAGGCCTCCGATTGGTGCGCGGCGCAGCCTTGCCTTTTAGGGACTGCTGTGGGGCATTGAAAGTGATAAGGGAAAGGGGCCAGTGACTGCTTTTATCAACCAATCAAATATTTTCCCGACACATCCCCAAATATTCTCGGGCCAATGGAGGGGGAAGCCCAAGATGCCTGGGCTGCTCCTCCGAGAGGCAGAGGTTAACTTGCAGTGGGAGGTGCGGAGCTCAGCGGAGCCCCGGGGCCCCCGCCAGCTCCCACCTGGCACTCGCTCGGCCGTGTCACTGTCAGGATTTGTCTAGCGCAGCGTTCCCTCACTGGGGTGTGTTGGGGGGAGTCCTCTTTCCGACTATCAAAATGGTTATCAAAGTGTTTGTGGCCACATCTTCTGGGTCCGTAGCGGTAGGTGTCTGATGGCGTCTGTGGGGCTGTCTTCCTACACTATTTTCTGAATAACTGAGCCTTGGAAGTAGAAGGAGCGCGTATGGCCCAGCGCTGGCCTTAAATTTCTTTGTGAGGAGTGTGTGAGTAAACCGTGGCTCTGCAGTAAGCCCGTGTGCCTTTGCTTTCTGAGATTGTTTTAGTAGTGTTGCAGAAGTGTATAAAATGTGTGAGCTGGGGTAGCTGGGTGTGAAAGGGGATCCGAGGAAGGGGGCGTGTTTGATACCAGAATTTTTAACATGCGATTTGTGTTGCATTGATTAGAGATTCAGGGACTTTTTTTTCCCGTAGAGTGTTTCTGCTAGTCATTCTGTAATACAGACTAATCTAGAGTTGCAAATAAATGACACTTTGTGTAACAATATTTGGCGCCGGGGATGAACTAGATTACTAAAATGACTCCTGGGTGTGATCACTCGTGTATGCAATGTAACCGTACCAAAAGTGTAAAGTTCGCATGTGTCATCCTATTATTTGAGGAAAATGATGTCACAGTGACAAGAACAAACATCTCTGAGGTCACAGTTTTAAACGCTCTAGGAATTCCAATGGACCAAAAATAGGTGCTAAAAGCTGACCCTCACTGCATTGCTTTGTGGAATTTCGTTGGGACCAGGCTCGTGATCATCCATCAGCCTCTCCATTCTAGCCTTCAGGCTGGGCAAGACAGACCTGCCTTGAGAAACAGGGGTAGCGGAGACTGACTTCTTCCTGGAAGTGATTCAGGCTTTGATTTTAGACTTGAACTTGTCGTGCCTATCTGGGACTGACATTTCAACCAGCGTTGTAGCAGAAGTCAGGGAGGCGTGGAGAGAAAAGAGCTTTCGTAATTCTTACCGCTGGAGACCAGCAAAGGGGGCTGTTTCCTTTTATATCGTGGTCCCGGACCAGCTCAGGTTACAGCGTGGATTCCAACAGTCACCCAGCCAGAGATGATGGCCCAGGGAGCTGCTGGCCTGGCCGGGGGATAGCCCCAAACAGCAGCTATTGAATGCTACCAGCTCAGGCGGTTTCCAGAGAGGGCGAGAAGAAAACAGGAAAGAGCCTGATTGTCCCTTCTGAGCACAACTGATCAGCAACTCTTTAATGATCTCTCAAGCATCTTTTAATGGAAAAAGATGAGGAAAAATTCTAAATGTAAAACTGCAAAATCTTTTGTGGCTCTTGATGACCTCAGAAACTTTTACTTGATCTAGAATGAGCGTGTTTTGGGATTATTTACATAAAAATAATTTTTTGAGGAAAATGATGCTTGTGGGCTTTAAACGTGCTGTTGACACTCATTGCTGGAAACTTATACCCCTTACCTGCCAATCCTCCACATATTCTGTAGACCAGGTCCGAGTGGCCCTCTGCATCCCTCTGGAGACAATGAAAAAATTTAAGGATTTCTTAGGCTTCTTTGATGTCTGACATTCTTGAAGTTTGCGAGCATGATTTAGTTGGCCTTGGACGATGTGCAGGGATGTCATTCATTCCAGGATCTTGGAAAAGCCAAGTTAGTTCTGGTTCCCTAAGCAAATGTTTTGGTGCCACTTGGAACTGTGTGACCTTGGGAAAGTTCTTTCACCTTGCCTCGCCTCAATTTCCTTAGCTGTAAAATGAGGATAAGAATAGTACTCATCTCATAGCCTTGTCATGAGGACTTAGGAAATAAGTGTGGGGCAGCCGGCATGGCGTCGAGTGCTTACTCAGTGCTCAGTAAATGTTATAGTTACTAGTGAAGGTTATAATTATTAGCTATGGCTAGCTAATATTATAATTATTAGTTATTATAATTGTTAATGTTAGTTAATAATATTATTGGAATTATTATACTTAGTAAATATTAGTAGATGTGAATCTATGATGATTATGTTTCAGAAGAATTGTTCTAAACCATATAAATAGGAGAATTTCTCTCTTATCCTAAAGATTGAGAACTGATTACTGGTGTCCATGGTAATGATTTTTCTTGGGTGAGGGAATTTCACCCAGAAGCTTCTTTGCAGGGAACCACTGAGCCGCTGTCAGGACTTCTGTTACGTGTGTGGTGGTGGGTCTGCAAAACCTTTACTACTTAATTCTTTGGCCTATATATTTAGGATTCTTGCCTGAGACCTATTCAAGGAGGTCCTTATGACTTCTGTTGAATGAATGAAATAAATGAAAAAGGAAAAAAACAAACTGTAATTTTTTGGGGGGGCGATTTTTGGGGGGTTTCACACATGCAGCTCTCAAATGGGTTTTCACAGTTGACACTATGGTTCTGTTACATATTTTTACAGCAGGTTTAGGTGAAGAGACCCTGTGAGCAAAAGACGGCCTGTGTCCTCTTCTCTGACCCTCCTCTCTTCCTGAAGGTCATTGCCACGGGCTCTGGGGGACAGAAGGAGAGAGGACGGTCCTCATTGTTTCCAAGATGCACAGCCGCTGGGACCACCATCTTTAAGGACAGACCCTAATGGTGGCTTCTGGGTGTCTCAATCCTTTCTCCAGTCTTGACTGAGTGTAAAGATAGTGGGAAAAACATTTCCCTTGAATTAGATGGATCTGAGTGTAAATCTTGGAAATTTTTTTAATTCATTGGTGCCTCAGTTTTCTTACTTTAAAACGGTCATTAGAATACTCGCCTGGCCTGGCTTTCAAGATGAGTCGATGAGATAATGGCGTGCTGGGTGCCTGACTGTGCAGGTTCTCAATCTGTGGTACCAAATGCTTTTCCATGCGGCCTTTTCTTCGGTTCTCACCAAAACCAAAAGAATGAGGAAGGCTGCAGCCCAACCATTTGGCAGATGAGGCAGCTGAAGAGCAGAGCCCCTGCTTGGACAGCAGCCTTTGGCAGGCCGTTTCTGACTCAAAAGCCGCATGCTTTTACTGCAGGAGAGTGTGACCTCACTTGGAAAGGCTCTAATTGTACAAAACAATACACGGGAGGTGCCAAGAGAGTGATCCCAAGATCACTCAGATGCGTCACAGTAACCAACAGTGGCCGGTGACTTCAGGACAGAGAACCACACTTTCCTATGAGTAAATGTAACAAGATAGGAAAACAGAGCTCTCGGAGCCTCCGATGAGGTCCCAAAGACTCCAGATGACACAGACCCCAAGGATCCCCAGAGCCTTCAGAGGAGCTGCCCAGACAGATGGTGCATCCTGTGAGGCCAGCATTGGCCATGGCGCCCTGGATGGGGGAGAAGGGGCAAGAGGAGGAGAAGGGGAGTGTGTCTGTGGCAAGAACTGTTGGGGTGCTGTGCACGCCCCTCCCCCTGAGGCCAGAAAGGGGAGGTGCCCCCTGGGAGCTGATGCTGTGTCCCTGGGGGTCAGCTTAAGAGCCACTTGGAGAAGAGCTGCACTTTGCCTGCAAGGGTCCAAGGGGGCTCCTTCAACAGGGACCCACCAAGGGGGAGGATTGCAGGGGAGAGGACCCCCACTCTGGGTGGGCATCAGGGTGCTGGCAAAGCTGACGATGCCAGCCAGGTGAGCTCACCTGCTCCCTACTCCCCAGCCCCTCCACAGGCTCATCCTAAGACCCCCTGCAGTCTCAAGCAGAACTCAAGTGGTCCAAATAGCCGGATGAATGATAGCTTTGGCCCAGTTTAAGTTACAGGGATTTTGGGAGTACAGAGGGGCAGATTTTATTTTTCTTCTCTTTTTTGCGGGGAGGGGGCTGAGAAATAGCATTTAACACAATATCAGTTAACTTTCTGTAGATGCAATTGCTTGTCTTGTGAGGAATAACAGTAAATGGGTCTTCCGCTCTCATTTTCTCCATCTTTGACTTTCTAACAGAAGACACATAAGGCAGGACTCAGGGAAATGTTTTTCATCTATTTAGAAATCATGGAAAAGCATGAAATCCATTTTTCATTCTGTCTCAAGTCCCGAGGCATGAATAATAGAGATGGAAATAGTGGTGGTGAGGTGGCTGTGGACCTCTGCCAGGCTTTATTCAGGCTCCTGGGAGGGTATTTGAGAAGCAAGGAAGATGGTTTTGGGCAGAATAAAGGATGTTGCCTTCTGAATGTTTAATTAAAGGTAAACCTGCCTAAAATGAAGACATCGCTACTCTTCGAAACAGCAAAGTGATCTCTGAAAATATCTAAAAGAATAAGTAATTTATAAAGTGGTATGAATAATTATGAACAGGTTAGAGAGTATGTATGGAAAACAAGATTAATTAAGATAATAATTTAGTCCAACAACCTGTCATCAGGTCTGATGGGATTTTGCAATAGAAATCAGTCATGAAGCTGTGGAATTTGGAGTACAGTTTCTTCAAGGAGCAGAAGGTCTGGGGGTTCCCCCAGCCTCGCCTTGGGAGAGGGCAGCTTGGTGCACAAGTACGCAGCCCCTCCTTTGCTTCTGCAGATGTGACACTCAGGAATGTGCCAGAGTGCTTATGCCAGAAGCTGAAGGGAAATTCCATCATCCTCCACCTTTCTGTATGACTTTCATTTTCCTTTTTTGTCCACGCTTGCCCCAAACTGAGATACATATCTTGGCCTGAATCTTACTGATTAAGTGTTATATTGTAGCTAACAGCAGCCTTTAATTTATTGATCTAAAGCTTGTAGTTGCAATATGTTTGTTATTTTGATAGTACAAATGTTAACTAAAAAGTAAATGTGGGGCCAGCCCTGGTGGTCTAGTGGTTATGTTTGGTGCACTCTGCTTCAGTGGCCTGGGTTCAGTTCTCAGGCTCAGACCTACACAGCTCGTTGGTGGCCACGCTGTGGCAGTGACCCACATACAAACTAGAGGAAGACTGGCAGCAGATGTTAGCTCAGGGCAAATCTTCCTCAGCAAAAATAAATAAATAAAAAGTAACTATGTGATTACCATTTATATTTATGTGTGTATGTAATTTATATATAGAATTTTATGTGTAATTTATAATTACAGATTCTTTAAAAGATTTCAAAATTATTTAATATTAACTTATATTTATAATTAATTTAATGTGTAGAATCAAGTGACTACCAAAACCAAATTATATAGATTTTGGTTTTGGTGATGATTTCATTCCGGTGCTGAAGCATCTATATGTATCTTACTTTTCCTTATGTTAAGAAAGAAACACTGTACACAAGTCACTGATGGAATCATTCATTTAGGCAAAAATGAATACAAATCTCTGTGGAAGCAGACTCTGCTGTAACTTGTTTACCAGTGTTTGCGAAAGAGGGCATCATGCATTTCTGGGAGTGAATTCTTCTTTGTAATTGTTTCCAGGGAAGGAGTTCTAAGCTTTAAAGATGGCCACGTTCGTAAGAAATGGCTGGTAGATATAGTCCGTGCATGTGACCCACGGGTGGAGAAAAGCGCCCTCCAGCCTCCTCTCTGAGGCGAGGCTGCCGCCCCGCTCTCAGTTGGAGTTGGGTGTGATAAGGGAAAGAAGAATCTGCGGGACAACAGGGTTATTTTACTGCCTTACTCTTTTATGTGCTGGCAGAAATATCTTTTTCGAGCCTTTCCTCTGTCCTTCCCCTTCCAGTAATCTCCATGTGGGCTTTTCAATGTCCTGTATTATTTCTAAAGCTACTTTTCTTCCATGTGACTCGTGTTCCTATTTTCATAACTGTGAATGAAGTGTATTTTAGGATGGGTATACTTGGTATTTGAGTTTCATAGTAAATTTTCTTCTTTCTCTTCTTCCAAACACCCTTTTTCTTCATAACCAATTCTTATTTATTTATTTATTTATTTATTTGAAGATTTTATTTTTTTCCTTTATCTCCCCAAAGCCCCCCGGTACATAGTTGTATATTCTTCATTGTGGGTCCTTCTAGTGGCATGTGGGACGATGCCTCAGCGTGATTTGATGAGCAGTGCCATGTCCGCGCCCAGGATCCGAACCAACGAAACACTGGGCCGCCTTCAGCGGAGTGCGTGAACTTAACCACTCGGCCACGGGGCCAGCCCCTCTTATTTATTTTTTGACATTAAAACTTAGCAGAGAATTAAAAGTATCTTGAAGATCTTAAATAGAAGTTCTGCGAGAGCATTTCTGTTCTTATTAAGTTGACTATACCATGATTTAAACATCGATGAGATTACAGTTTCAGAATTTCAATAATCACTCTGCTGATCCTTTAAAATACAGTGTGGTTTTATTATTTTCCTTGTTTAAATACTTAGCAAAATTATTTGTGTTGTATGGTATAGTTGGAGAAAAGATTTAATTTATGTAAATGTAAGCAAAACATTTTTTAAAAAGACTCTAATAGTTATCTTTCTCTACTCTTGACCAGATTAGGAAGAAGCAGCAAGAAGTCGTGGGCTTTCTGGAAGCTAATAAAATTGACTTTAAGGAATTAGACATAGCTGGAGATGAAGACAATAGGAAGTGGATGAGAGAGAATGTTCCTGGGGAGAAAAAACCTCAAAATGGGATTCCTCTGCCTCCCCAAATCTTCAACGAAGAGCAGTACTGTGGGGTGAGTGTTTGGTTTCTTGGAAAGTTCTGCGTGTGCGTCCATCGGAAATTGTTTAAAGCAGGTCAATTTCGAGGCAGTATTCGGAATTGTTCACAATTTTCAAGTCATGATGTATTTCTACTACCCAATACCTGGATTGTAGATCCATTGTGAATAATCAATATTTAAGATTTACAAAATGATGGAAACAATAAAATAATTTAGACGTTCTGGGGACCATTTTAAGTTCCTTATTTTATTTTGAAGAATTGAGATCACTCATTCAAACAAAATATGTATTTCGTTGGAAAGGAATTCTAATCAGCCTGGCAGTGTACACATCCATGCGCCCACACAGACACAGAGCGAGTCTTCATCTTCAGAAAGGATGACTTGCAGAAGGAAAGTCTTCCTACAGATTCAAGACGAATCTGTGTCAATGTATCTAAACAGTTTAAGAACGGTTCTGGACATTTTGATCACAACAGCAACTTCATTTTATATATTTAATAGTTCATTTCACTATAAAATCACTTTTTCCTAACAGTTTACAGATTCTACTTAGTAAATCAATATAGCTGAAAAGAAACATTTAAAAACTCAAAGAATGGGGCCGGCCTGGTGGCGCAGCGGTTAAGTGAGCACATTCCACTTTGGCCACCTGGGGTTTGCCGGTTCCAATCCCGGGTGTGGACACGGCACCGCTTGGCAAAAGCTGTGCTGTGGTAGGCGTCCCACATATAAAGTAGAGGAAGATGGGCACGGATGTTAGCTCGGGGCCAGACTTCCTCAGCAAAAAGAGGAGGATTGGCGGTGGAGGTTAGCTCAGGGCTATTCTTCCTCAAAAACAAAAACAACTCAGAGGACTTTAGAACATGAGAACTGGAAGTATCTTAGGGGTCTTATCAACTTTCTAGGTCGTTTTTCAGATGCAGCAAGCAGGGCTCTGGAAGGTAGCAGGAACTGATCCGTCGTGCTGCAGAAGGCTGGAGCCAGGGGTAGGAATCCTAACTCACCTCTTCTCTTCTTGCTACATGAAACTGCTGGCCCTTTAGGTTAGCTTCTCTTTACTATACCTTTCTCCTCCAAAGCAGGTGTCATCAAACTATAGCCTGAGGGCCAAGGCCCGCAGCTACCTGTTTTTAGTCAATAGAGTTTTATTGGAATGCATCCACACGGATTCACTCATCTATCGCCTGTGGCTGATTTTGCACCATGGCAGAGCTGAGTGGTTGCAACAGAGACCTAAGACCCACAAAGCCAAAAATATTTACTGTCTGCCCGTTTACAGAAAAGCTTTTGGGCCTTTGATCTGAAGCATGAATGGTTTAGTTGTTGGGGGTTTCTGTTAGTTTCCAGGGCTGATGGATGAGAGTGCCACAAACTCGGTGGCTGTTGTGGGCTGAATGCTTGTCCATCCCCCACATTCGCGTGTTGAGGCCCTAACCCCCAGTGTGGTGGTATTTGGAGATGGGGTCTTTGGGAGGTGATGAAGGTTAGATGAGGTCATGAGGGTGGGGCCTTCATGATGAGATTAGTGCCCTTATAGGAAGAGGAAGAGAGAGAGATCCCTCTCTCTTTGCCATGTGAGCATGTAGCCAGAAGGTGACTGTCTGCAAGCCAGGAAGAGAACCCAACTATGCTGGCACCCTGGTCTCAGACTTCCAGCCTCCAGAACTGTGACAGAATACATTCCCAGTCAATGGTATTTCCCAGTCAATACCCAGTCAGTGGTGTTTTTTTATGGCAGCCCAAGCTGACTATGACCATGCCTTAAGATAACAGAAATGTATTCTCTCACAGTTCTGGAGGCTAAAACTTTGAAATCAAGGAGTCAGTAGGGTTGGTTTCTTCCGGAGGCTCTGAGAGAAAATCTGTTCCGTGCCTTTCTCCTAGCTTCTGGCGGTTGCCGACAATCTTTGACATTCCTTGGCTTCTAGATATATCACTCCCATCTCTGCCTCCATAGTCACATGGCGTTCTCCTTGTATGTCTCTCTGTGTCTTCCCGTGCCTTCTTATAAGGACAACAGTCATTGGAAGAGGGCCCACCCTTATCCAGTATGGTCTCCTCATAACTAATTACATCTGTAAATATCCCATTTCCAAATAAGGTCACTTTTTGAGGTTCTGGGTGGACATGAATCTGTGGGGACTCTATTCAACCCAGTACAGGGCTGCATGAGTTTACACGGCTGTGTTAGCATTCTTCAGAGGCTTAGCTCAAAGTCCCGTGGCTGTGGGAGTGTTTTCAAACAGTCTCAGTGTGGCCAGCACTTATTTAGAGGAATGTGTGGTTCAGTCCAACTCTCCTGTGGATTTAAGCTGCAGCTTCCCAGAGGTTAGAGAGGATTTCCTCTGTGAGGAAGTCCTCCCCTCCACCTCCCGCTGCAGCCCTCCCCACACCCTCCCCACCTCCCAACACCCCTACACCGTGACCCACGTTTCTGAGAATTGTGGCTCTGTTGGATAAAGAAAGGGAGAATAAAGTTTTTTGGTTGGTGTAGTGGTGGTGGGCAATTTTTATTTTAGTTTTTATAAAATATATTTTTTTAATAATTGAAAAGTTAATACACGTGCACACTGGAAAATTAAAATGGTTCAAATTTTACCTCCAGTGAAAATATTCTCCCTCCCATTTCAGACCCCTGTCACTCTGGTTCCTTCCCCTGAGGTGGGCTGGCATCAGGGGCCCCATGCTCCAGGGAGCTCTCTACCTGTTTTAATGCTCTGCTCTCCCTGTCTTGAAACACATAACAATTTTCAAAAAGGGACCCTGTGTTTCATTTTGCAGGGGGCCCTGCAAGTTTCGTAGCAGGTCCTGCTCTGACCAACCAATCTTGGCAATTTCTTGATTGACCTTCCAAAAATTTTCTGGGTATATTTACAACTGCGTATCACTTAAAAATGGGAGTGTACTGTACACACTTCGTTTTTTCACTTGGTAACTGTATCTCAGAGATCACTGCGTACCTGCACATAGTCGTTGAATGGCTATAAAATGTTCCATCGTTCCATCGTATGCAACATAATTTATTGGTGCGGTCCTCTGATGGGAAGCATTCAGGTTGTTTTCAGTCTTTTGCCGTTACAAACAATGCTGCAGGAAATCTCTGTATCCATACGGACTTTGTATCCAGTATGAGCATATATATCGAGGATAAATTCCTAGAAGATGTGCTGAGTTAATGCATATATGCATCTCATATTAGAAATATTGGCAAATCGCCCTGTACTACAGTGGTACCAATTTACGTCTCCACTAGGCTAGTTTGACAGTGGCTAGTTCCCTGAGTCTTCGCCTGTACGTTGCAAACTTTTGAATCTTTGCCAATCTATTGGATGAAAAATGTATTTTCGTGGCTTTGACTTGGATTTCTGTCTTTGTGAGTGAGGCTGAACACCTTTTCCTATGTTTCTAAGCTATCTGTGTTTTTTCTATGACTTGTATTTTCCTGTTGGGTTACAAGTAACGTTTATGGTTTGCCAGCGTCTTTACTTATGAAGGAAAGTGACCCTTTCACTACCATAGATATTGTAGATATTTCCCCATGTTTCTTATTTGTCTTTTGACTTTTTAAAGTGACATTTTTGGAATGCAGAACTTTAAAAGTTTTTCGTGTGGACAAATTTATTAATTTTTCTTCTTTATGGTTCCTGCATCCCACGTCTTGTTTAGAAAAGCTTTCTACACTCTAAAATTATCAAAAGAATCATGTCATGGTTTCTTCTAGTACTTCCCCAGTGAAAGCAGGATTTTAAATCTCTTCCTTTTGCTTATTTCAGCTGCCCTTTTTACTTAAGGGCAGCTACAGTAGAGACAATGTTGAAGTGTGCAAGTTTCAGTCTGTGCTGACGCCTGGGGTAAAGTTTCTGCAGTTATCTTCTGCTATAAAAATAAAGCCTCAAAGGCATTTCTTATCCAGTTTTGCTGTGATCTAGCAATTTTTAAATTTTAATTGTGGAGGAGAAGGAAAAGTTTTTTCAAGTGAAAAAAAAGACTTCTATTTTTAAGATATATTTTCCTATTATTACAAGTATGGATCTAATGAGATGAACATACAAATTATTTTATGTTTAGCTGTTTTTAATACCTTCAGTTCTGCCTTCAGAGAGGTATTGGTAGTTTACCTTACTAACAGCTTTGCTGCATTTGCTTTTCTGCAGTCTGTGGACACTCTTAACAAAAGTGCATTAGTGAGGCAGAGGGCGTTGTTTCCAGAAAGTGGCTAAAAATGATTATTTGTATTGTAGGTTCAGATTTTAAAAGGAGGCTCAAAGGTTCTGAAGGATCTGTTAAAATGGCGTCAATCCAGATTGAAATGTGCTTGAAATGTGAGCTGTAAGAATAACTCTATGATTTACAGTGAATCACTGGTCTCTGAGGATTCTTGAATGGTCACCCGTGTGCCATCCCTGATGATGGCCGCAGGGAGAGAGAACCGCAAGGAGAAGCAGTGGATTTCTCTGCACCAGGGCGGTGAGAGGACGGGACGTCAGCAGTTCTGAATACTGCCATGTCTCTGCCATTGTGAACTCCTGCTGCTCTCTGCAGAACAGATGAAGATGTTATCCCAAGGGCAGGGCAGGCAGCTGGTAGCTGGAGAAAGGAGACACCCGACAGGAAGCCAGGCACAGAGGAGGCCAGCTTACCCGCCTGGCAGAGGGTACTAACTGGAGGTGGCAGACGTGTCTGTTGATGCCAAGTTGCAGTCTGTGCCTCTCAGCCCAGGTAAGGGCTGGGGTGCCCACCTGAGCCTGAACACAACCAAAGGGGACCTTGACCATTCAGCAGAGAGGCCAGTACCCTCAGGGCAGCGAGGGAGGGCAGGATGTCCGCCCAGTTAGGGTAGGAGGAGGGCTCTCTCAACACATCGATGTTGCTGAACAAGCTATTTTATGTCATTGAAAATTTAATATGAAATATGCCATATAGGATAAAAATATATAGTTTAAAGAGGGATAATAAAATGAACAACCATGTGCACACCATCCAGTTTGAGAAGCATGATATCACCAGAAATTGAGACTTCCGCTGTGTGCTTCTCCCTGTCATGTCCACGTTCCTCGGCCCCGGAAGGAGCCGCCGTAGTGGATTTTGTGTTCACCATTCCCATTCGTCTCTTTCATCTCCCATGTGTAAATACCTAAACAGTACGTTTTGTTTTGCCTATTTTTGAGCTTTATATAACTGGATTTGTGCTACCTGTATTCTTTGACTTGCTTCTTTCACCAACATATTTTAAAGATACGTCCATGTTGATTGGTGGTGTTCATGGCTTGTTCATTTTCACTGCTCCAGAATGGACGCTGGTGTGTGTCTCAGTCTGTTTGGGCTGCTATAACCAAATACCATAGACTGGGTGGCTTATAAACAACAGAAATGTATTTCTCACAGTTCTGGAGCCTGGAAGTCCAAGATCAAGGCGTCAGCATGGTTGAGTTCTGGTGAGGGCCCTCTCCCTGCTTCATAGCTGGCACCTTCTCCCTGTGTCCTTATGTGATGGAAGGGTGAGGGAGCTCTCTGAGGCCTCTTTTATAAGGCATGAATCCCATTCATGAGGGCTCTACCCTCATGACCTAAACACCTCCCAAAGGCAACTTCCTAAGACCAACCATCTTTGGGAGATAGGATTTCAACACGTGAATTTTGGAGGGGACGCAAACATTCAGACCATAGCAGTGTCTGATTTTTGTCTGGTTTTTTGTCTGGTTTTTGGCTGTTACAAAGAGGCTGCTCAATGAATGCTCTCCGTGGGTCTCCCGGTGACATGCGAGTTTCTCTTGGTTCTGTAAGGAGGAGTGGAATAGCTAGGTCATAGCTGTCAGCATGTTTAGCTTTTTTTTTTTGAGGAAGATTAGCCCTGAGGTAACATCTGTGCCCATCTTCCTCTACTTTATGTGTGGGACGCCTGCCACAGCATGGCTTGATAAGTGGTGCATAGGTCCACACCCAGGATCCAAACCGGTGAACCCGGGCTGCTGAAGCCGAATGTGCGAACTTAACCACTGTGCCACCGGGTCAGCCCCTTCTCTTTTTTTGAGGTTATGCAAAACTACCGTATTTACAAAAATAGCACAAAATGAATTCAGCAGTAGATGCACATTGCACACTTCATTCATATCTTCGACAGCATAAGGTATTCAGTGCTGTGGAACTGAGTAAGAATACTAGCTTCAACGGCAGCTTTGAACACCCAGAGTCACATAAATTACACCAAGATGGGCGAATATTGCCCAAATAAAATTCTGCTGTTAGAACTGAAACACGTTCAAGGCCATTCAAGTTCAGGCACAGAGATACAAATATTTTGGAGCCCCATCTATTTGTTTGAAATATGTGACCTTTCTTCCAACTTAGGTCTTAAACTTCTGTTTTACAAACTCCAGAAGGAAAATACAGAAGAAATCAATAAAGAGATTAAAAGTTTCTTTAAATGAAGGTCTGTTGATGATTTATTTTCTAAATTTTTGTTTGTCTAAGAGACCTTTTCTGACAAATGTCTTTATCTGACTCTCATGTTTGAAAAATAGTCTCACTGGGTCTAGAATTCTGAGTTGATGGTTATTTTTTTTCTAAACACGTTGAAATTATCATTTTATTTTCTTCTGTCTTCTGTGTTGCCGTTGAGAAGCCAGCTGTCACTCTAACTGCCGCTCTTTTGTAGGGAAACTGTCTTTCTTCTTCCCCCTTTCCTCCCCACCTCGTCCAGTTGACTGTCTCCCTCCTTCCCCCCACCCCTGCTGCTTTTAATAATCTTTCTCTGGGATGTGTCTATGTTTAGAGGTTTTTTTTAATTTATCTGGTTTATGATTATTGTTTGGGCTTCCTTAGTCTAAGGATTGGCATCTTTCGACAAGTCTAGAAAATATTTGAGCATGGCTTTCCCCTGTTATCACTGTTAGCTTCTCCTAGAGCACCTGTAAGATGTTTCTGAGACCTTCTCATTCTGTTTTCCTGTAATAATATTTCTTCCACATTTTTCATCTCTTTTTTCTCTCTCTAGGTAATTTCTTTGATTGACTCTTCTAGTTAGCTGATTTTCTCTTCTGATGTGTCTGATTAGCTATTAATCCATCTATGTTAACTTTTACAATTCAGTTGTTACATTTTCATTTTGGGGAGTAGTTTTTGTTCTTTTCCAAATTTGCTTCATTGTTCTCTTTAGTTTGTTTATTTCTTGTGTTTTCAAGCTTCTCTTTCACTTATTTAGTAAGTTAAATATAGATATTTTATGTTTTCTTCCTGATAATTCAAATATCTGCTCCTAATTTCTGACTCTGCTTTTTGTTATTTCTGTTGGCATTCACTCATGGTATGTTTTTATTTCCTTATTTACTTTGTGATTTTTTGACTTTGAACTGATCATTTTTGAAAACTTTATTTCTGGATACTCTTTGAGGCCTGGAATTTGTTTCTGCTAGTTTCCTGGGAGCTATATAAAAACTAGAACCCTTTTAAATTAAGATTTCCTTTGAAGATGTTTTGGACAACACATGTCATGGGAATTTGGACCACAAAGTCTCATGAATTCTGGCTTGTGGTTATGAATTCTCAGAGGAGATTGTTTTCTCCTCCACTCAACACCAAAGTTGAACCAGGAAAGTTTTCTTCCATTCTATTCTGCATGGCAATATTATTCCTCATTTATATTTATATTGAGGGCAGAGCCTTCAACGGGGTTCTGGAGTGTGTGTGTGTGTCTGCATGTGTGTATATGTATGCATGCATGCAACTGTATATGCATGTGTGTATGTGTGTATGTGCATATGTGTGTGTGTATGTATGTGTGTGTGTGTGTGTTATAAAACTCCCAACCTTGAGGTGGCCCGGGGCTTTATCCACTTCCCCTTTTCCGTTTGCAGTATCAAAGTGGGAGACAAAGGTCTGGGTTTGTCAGAAACTCTCAGCATGGGTGGTACCCTTGGTGTGTGCTCACTCTCAGGATTCCTGATCTCACTTGCTGTCATCTTTCCTTTTGTACCAGCTCAGCAATGCATTTATACTTTTTCTTAATCTGGCTTAAAAGAAGTTCTTTTTTCAAGACAGTGTTTCAGGGCATCTAATCTGCCATGCTAACAGAAATGGAAGCTCAAAAACCATTCTATACTCATTATTTTCTATACCTATTTGTTAGCATTAAGTCAAAAATAATGACAAATTGTTCTTCACTCCTCTGAAATTCTGAAGAAGGTCTTTGAACTTAAGTTGAGGCAAAAGACAATTTACTCAACTGTAAGAAAATTCTTGACTTGGAAGATTCCAGTGTTGGCCAACTAGAAAAGTTGTTAGATCTTTGTCTATGGAATTTTTGGAAAATAGCATAAATTTACCTCCTTATATTTCACCTATTTACCAACACTGCCACTAATGTATTCTATCGTGTAATCTTTTAACAATGCCTAGTAAGTGTGTGCTCTGGGAATCGGTCAGAATTTCTGATACCAAGAGATCACTTACTCATGATGCCCTATTTCCTTTGGCTGAGCTTTGAGGCAACTTACAAAAATGAATTCAGTATTAAAGAATAAAATTAATCACTGAGAGAATCTGGACAACAGGTAGAAAAGAATAAAGCTGTGATTAAGATTAACACACAGGAATACCTAACATTTTCTTCTCAACATAGCTGGCCTGTGTTTGGTTTTACGCTTCTCAACACACAGTAAGAGCAGGGTAGGCAATAATGCAACTAAGTTGGTTTGAGAATTTTCCTGTTCAGGCCAGGCCAGACACACTGCTGTTCGAAGTGAGGGGTTTTTGCTACACTGTTGAAACAGTGTTTCAGCAGTGACAAAGATTGGCAGTAATTAAGTAGTCTGGGGGAATATGTTTATGTTTTAATGATAGAAAATGAAGCTCTTCTCAGCTATTGCCAACCACATGACTGAAGAGTTGGTTTAGGGCTGGACTCACCTGGGGAAGGAGGTCACTCTGGGTGGGGTCTGGGGTGTGGGGTGGAGCTTCATCAAGCTTCAGATTTCAATTTGCTACCAGGTTTCACATCACTCTACAGTTTTCCCCATTTTGCCAAAACAAGCACGGCTCTAAGCCCTCCACAATCTTGTGGCTCCTGGTGTCTGAAGATTCCTGAGATGAGTCTGGGCCCCTAGAAGCTGCTGTAACGACAGTAGAGAAATCCTGTGTTGTGTTAGTCTCAGCTGATCAGAGTCCAAATCCATAGGACCAAATTACAAGGAAACCAGCTAAAGATGTGAGACATCTGTAGAAGCCTTTTACTGAGCATATCTGAGTTTGTGTGTGTGTGTGTGCATGCACACACATGCATGCGCACACACATGCACATGTTTATTCTCACTGCACTGTAATAGGCACAATGAAAGTGTGTAAAAATGTGAATTTCACGGTTAGATTTTTTATTTTGGGGTTGGTCATCTTTGACAAAGCAAACTGGGATCACCTTTTGAGTTAGCTCCTAACTTAAGTAAATAAATAAAAATTAGTAAATAAAAAAGATCAGCTTGGGTAAATACACTGGCTCACAATTGATTCTTTTTCTTTGCTTCCAGGATTTTGACTCTTTCTTCTCTGCAAAAGAAGAGAATATTATTTATTCATTCCTTGGTCTGGCTCCCCCTCCGGGCTCTAAGGTAAACTGGAACACGCCATTGGGCCCAATACAGGTCATAATAAGTGAAGATAGAAGTCAGCATCCAAGACTGTTTAATAAATGGTCATATTTAAGTTAACATGGCTTTAATACACTCCTTACTCTGAGGAAGTCTTATACATAGCAAAAATATAAGGTTTTTACTAAAACATGTTCCTAAACTATGCTTTTCATATTTTTCCCCTGTTTACACCTTGTGATAGTAAATTTTCCAGTATCTAAGTTAAGAAATATCATTGCATTCAGTAATCTAAGTGGATTCATTAAATTTATAAAAATGAGTTCTCAGGTTGTGTTTATGAAATTGTTTTGTTTTGATTTGACTTCTTGTATAGCTTATGTTAGTTAATTTTATAATGATATATACCCCTATATTAATTATTTCTATTTAAAATGAATTGAATTTTGCTTTTTTAGTCTGATAAAGAGGGAAAAAGAAAGATCCAGACATAAGAACAAGATAAATTTCACCAGGGTTTTTCCTTTGGTGTTGTTTCATCTTTGCTTATGTATAATCATGTTAATTAAATAGAGAATTATGCCAATAAAGCTAATATCATGACTTTGAATGTCTCATGGCTTCAGCATAGCCATAGCACTGCTCCGGATTCTATCTTAGGTGCAGTGGGGACATTGTAAGGATTTTAAGCAGAGGAATGACGTGATCTTATTTCCTTCTTTAAAACTCATTTTGGGGGCCAGCCCCGTGGCCGAGTGGTTAAGTTCTTGCACTCTGCTGCGGCAGCCCAGAGTTTTGCTGGTTCAGATCCTGGGAGAGGACATGGCACCACTTGTCAGGCCATGCTGAGGTGGCATCCCATGTGCCACAACTAGAAGGACTCACAACTAAAATATACAGCTATGTACTGGGGGGAGTTGGGGAAAAAACACACCTTATTTTGGCTGCTGTGGGCTGAATGATTACAGAGCTGCAAACTCTGAAAGTAATACACTTGAGACGGTGACTTGAACTAGGGCAGTGGGGCTAGAACCATGCAGAAGCCGAGGATTTTAGGGTCTATTTTGGAGGAAGAATTGATAAGACTTGCTGATGGACTGAACCTGGGAGTGGGGATGGAATGAATGGTTACTCCTAGCCATTGGGTGTAGACGTCCATTCCATGAAGGATCGTACATACAGGGGGTGTTAAGTTTGAACAACACGTCTAAGTGAAGAAGTGAGGTAGGCAGCTGCAGACTGATCTGCATCTCATTGAGGTCTGGTTGAAAATGCACTTGTGGAAGCCAGGAGCACGTGGATGGAGTCAAAGTCGTGGGGTATGGTGAGGTTACACAATGAGAGAGGGTCGTGCTGGGGGCTTCTCCAAGCTTAGAGCTGGTTAGGGGATGAGGAGAAGCCAGCCGGGGAGGCTAAGATGGAGAGTCTCTGAGGCAGGAGGGGACCAGGAGCGTGTGGTGTGAAAGCTGCCTCAGAGGGGTATTTTTCACAGAAGAGGGTGAGGTTCGTTGTGTCCAACACTGTTGAGAGATTGTGTCAGGTGAGAATAAAAGAGTGACCTGTGGCTTGGACAACGTGGAGGTCATTGGTGGCCATGACAAATAGTTTCTGAGGAGGGGTGGAGCCAGAAGCCAGGCAGGAGAGGTCGAAGGAAAACTGGTGGTGAGAAGCAAGGCTTATGTAGAGTCAGTTATCTCTGGGGAATTTCCCCAAGAAGAGGTGTCAGGCGTCCTAAAAGTGCTTACTCATTCCCCGCCCCTGGAGAGGGGGCAGAGCCCCTGCACTCCCTCCTTGCTGCCAGTTCCCAGCTTTCTTGCTCCTCCCCACCCTCTAGACAATTCTCCCCTCTCTTCTGAATCCAAGTTCTCTCTCAGTAGACATCTCCCACATTCCTACTACTTCTCAATCCCCGCTTCCCAGACCCTAGACCAGCGGATGGTGGGAGGGTGGAGTCTAGTTTTACAACTATAGACTCAGCAGGGGTTTTCAGAACAAATGGGATTTTTCTATCCCTGGTCAACAATAATCTGGCAAAGCTTTGAAATGAGAGTTTTCCTTTAATCTTTCATGGGTCAGATTCTTAGAGCTACCCTCTCCAGCAAGGGTCACAATAAACAGAATGGAGAGAGGGGGAGTAGAAAAATTCACGGCAAATCCCAGGAATCGTCTTTTCTTCATTTCCTTCCTTGGCAATGTTCTTTATTATTTTTTAATTCCTTTTCTTGTAACATTATGATTTTTTTTCGTGTGGCTGTAGTCTCCATAATGATCATTTAAAATTGTGTCTAATACTCTATTAAATTGATGTATCCTAATTGACTTGTCATTCCTTTATTTTTTATTTTTACTTATTATTGTATCATAAACTTGTTTATGCTGTTACAGTCTCATAAGGGCCACTTAAATAGTTTGTATAATATTCTATCAAATTGGCGTGTCATAAGTTTTACTGTATTTTTGAACATTTGTTGCTGACGGTTTTTTTTTATTGTATATAACTCTGCAGTGAGTGTTGCCACGAAATAGCATTCTTTCTTTTGGAATATTTCCTTAAGATGCATCTCCAGTAGCGTTTTTAGTAAAATAAAAGTGCATGAGTATTTTTATGAGATTGAAATGTGCCACTAAATTTCTCTTTGGTGAGATCATAACATTTATCCTGCCGCACCGTGGCTGACCAGCCTTCCTGAACCAGCAATGAGCATGTTTAATCTCCTTGATTTTAGCACCATCAGATTCTATTTTAAAATTTTGTTTCTGACTTTCTTGTGCTATGAAGAGAGACTGTGGTGTGAGGAATGTCTATCTTAAGTGCATCTTTGTAACCCAATGTGTACTTTCATTTATCTATGAAAAGACAGTTTTTTGAATACTAAGTTAATACGTACATACTATTGTAAAGGTCGAATAGTCCTACAAGGATTATTACAAAAAGCGGTAGGCCCTGCCTTAACCGTGAACGTTGAACCTTTCTTTTCCAGTTTTTTTTGGGTGCAGAATTCCAGGTTGGATGTTATTTTGCCTTGGAACCAGGAAGGTGCTACTCTGAGTTCTTTCTGGCTTCCAGAGTTGCTGTTGAGAGAATTGATGTCAATCTGTCTCCTGATCCTTTGTTTGTGCCTGTTTTTGGTTTGCTCATTTCTGGGAGATTTTAGGATCCTATCTTTTGTTTTGAAGTTGTATGATGAGGTGTTTGGGGTAGGTCTTTTCTTCATTATTTGTGCTGGGCACTTGCTGGGCCCTTTTAATCTGGAAAGTCATGTCCTTCAGTTCTGCAAAGTGTTGGGGGTACTATTTCTGTGGTCATTCGTTTTTCATTAGTTTCTGTTTTCTTTTCTTTGTTTGTTTTGGAATTTCTCTTATTTGAATGTTGGACCTCCTAGACTAATTCTCCAATTTTCTTATCTCTTCTCTCTCATTTTCCATGTTTTTGTCTTTTTTTTTTTACTTTCTGGGATATTTAGTTAAATTCCTATTTTATCTTCCCTCCACAAGCAATACATGTGTTGTTTTGTATTTTTAACGCCTAATTGGTATCCTGTTTTTTAGAATGTTCTGCAACTTGCTTTTTAACAAACAGCGTTATGTTTTGCGATGTATCCATACTCATATGTGTAAATCTATTTCAGCCTCTGCTGTGTGTCATCTTATCTCATTAAAAAAATGTGTACTCAGTTTTTAGATTGCGCCCTGATTTGGGCTTAGGTGCTGTCATATTGCGTGACATACTCTTTAACTAAGTGGAAGAACGGGATGGCCGTGGAATTATAAAACGTGGCCCAGAGACCTAAGAGGTCTACCCGTCCAGAGTCTTCTCTTCCCAGAGGAGGAACTTGAAGCCCAAGGGGTTTACTCGATTTGCACAAAGATACTCCACTAATGAGCGGCACAGTCTGTGCTAGAACCTTCGTGTTGTCAACATTGCTTGGGTTTATGGGTGTTTACACGTCTGTACATGGAGAAAGTCCTTCAAGTATCCTTTGGGAAGACACTTGATGATTTATGGAAATGATATTATTTGTCACAGTGTCGTTTTCTAGTAAACAACATTGTGGCGACGTGTCAGCAAGGAAATTAATCTTGCTCAAGCTAAAAATAGACACTCTTGACAATTACGTAGAAATGTATGCTTATAAAATGGTATTAAGCATCATGAGCAGTATTACTGGTGTTAGACAATTTTTCTTGTCTTAGGCAGGCAATATCGAGCCAGTTTTCCCAAGAGGGCTTTGTGAGTAAGCGGTGGCTCCATAATGTCAACCTTAGTTCTTTAAAAGTGTCTGGTTGTGTCTGAGTAAATGAGCCTCTTTCTTAATACCACACTCCAGGCAAGGCCTTGGTTACATAACCAGTTCCAATTATGCCCTGGTAACAAGAAACATGGATTCTTATTGAACCTAGGCAAATGACGATACTGCCATGGCATGTAAAAAGATTTGAGAAGAATTTTCAAACTCTGGAGGGGTTCGGCAGAGAGATCATTTACAAATGTTTCATTTCAGCGTGCAAAAGCAGAGTCTACTACATGGTCATGATTTATAAAAAGCTTAAGAGGAAAGACAGAGGGCTTCTTTCTATATCCAGAAAATAGGACATTAAAATAACATCAACAATATTCCAAGCAAAAATGACAATTACCCCTCATCGATTCATTCAGTCCTATGTAGTTAATTCCTGTTCCATTGGATCTGGGGTTAGCAGTCTGATGAACCCAGCTACTTCTCAACTAGAGTTCTGGAATCCTGGCTCAGTCCACTGGTATAGTCTCAAAGTTCTTTAAGTGATGCCATCAGAAGCCTAGACCCAAAAGCACCCGGCATATAATCCTTTTCTTTGGGGCTCTGGGTCCTTCTATGTGGAAGATGAAGCATTCTGGCCTGTAGCTGGTTGCAAAAGCTTTCAGGAAAGTGTCAAAGTAAAACAAGCTAAGAAAAATATCTGTGGATGACAAAAGACCTAAAGTGACTGTGATTAATCTTTTACCAATAATTTTCAAAGGTGAAAGAATTGATGAGAATTATACCCAGAATAATGCACCTGACAGGAAAATTTGGTTGTTGCCGTGGCATCCAAAAGATAATAATAAAGTCAATCCAAGAAAGTTTTAGACAAAATATCTATAAATGTAATCACTAAGCCTATTTTTAAAGAAGACAGCAAACATTATATTTTTTTTATAAAATGGATGAACAGGGGAAAAAAATCTTGATATAATAATCACCCATAATATGCCATGAATATACTAAGCATGTGTACCATGCAATATACCACAAATGCCAAGCATCTTCTTACCATATATGGTAGGACTATATCAAGAATAATCAAGTAAATGAGATTCAGGACGTCTGAAGTAGATCCTAGATATCTGTATATTAGTAAAATGATACGAGAGGTGATAAGAATCTCTGACTGAAAACTGCTGTCCTAGAACGTGCTAGATTGAAATTAATGAAGCAAAGATTTGACCAAGTTAACATTTAAAGATGTAACTGAAGCTATGATTGCTGACCTATACCATTGTCGTTAAATATCAGGCAAAGAAACGCTAGAATCAGTGTCTTTTATACATTATTTTAGTCAGGGGAATATTATTAAGATACCAGTGGGAAATATCCTATTATACATGTAATTGGATTTTCCCCTAACTGGTAGCGATAAGTACAGTGGTGACAATGTCAAAGCCTTGCATTTACAGGACGCTGTTGGGGTGTGACTGACTATTCAGGGTCAGAGTTTGAACATCCCGGTGAGCGCTGTCCCCATGGCGGCCGCCTCAGGACGCTCTAACATTCCTAACAGCAAGACTGACGTTGCTCAAAAGAGGCTTCAGATCCCTCTGTTGAAGCCATGGTGGCGTCCTCAGTGGAAGATGGATCTGCTCTTACGCATCCGAGTCTGAGGAACGAGGTGCAGATGATACATCCGAGTAACACAACTTTGGGCCCCAAATGACGTGTGATTAAAAGCTTTGATATTCCTTTTCTGGTGTGATTAGTGAATTCCTGTTGAAAGCAATTTTGAGTGATGGCAAAAATATTTCAATAAGGGCAGCGTTTCCCTGTAACCTGGAGGAGGAAGAGCGCACTGAATACAGGATTCTGGTGCCTTCCAATGAGGGAGCACAAAGGGAAGAAGCAGAGGGAGATTTGGAGAAACATTTGATGAGAACCGTGAAGGACGTGAATTTGGGGCGGAAACAGACATTCTGGAATTTCCTACTTTAAAACTGCAAGATGAGCAAGAGAGAGAATGGACACTGTGGAGGCCCGCATTGTGGGTCAGGAAGATCCACAGGGGACAAACATCAAACACAAAGTAAAACACAGAGAAATGGAAATCACGAGGGAAAGCCAAGAATCTGGACGTCAGATACAGGAGACCTAATATGTGAGTAATAGGAGTTCTAGAAAGAACAAAGACCAGATCGGAGAGAACTAGTCATTAAGGAGACACCGGAGGGCCTTCAGGTGAAGATGCTGCTGCAGCCTCCCGCTCTGGCCCCTGGTCTTGCGGCTGCGCAGGAAAACCAGAGAGGATGCTGTGGGAGGACCAGACACTATGGAAGAATCTCTGAAAGCTGGAACACCAAAGGCGTTGGTTTGAAGAAGGAAACCAAGGCCCTGCCACCTGCAGAAGGTGGGAGTGGTTTAAGGGCCCTCCATGCCCCCAGGTGGCACATTCCGCTGCAGAGGGGGCCCTGGGCATTGATTTGGAGCCGCCTGGCAAATGGAACCCTCTCACTCCACCTCCGTGCTGCCCTGAGTCCAGGCAGCGGTCAGCGGTCAGCAGAGGCGCCTGTCCCTGGGCAGAGCAGTGAGTGTGAGCTGGGTGGGGAGGCAGGGCTATTGTGAATAATGCTGCTATGAACGTGGGTGTGCAAATCATTCTCATCTTTTAAGTGTTAACTCCCTCTTGAATCTTCTTGCTTTGGTTTATTCTCCTCTTGTTTTTCCTTTTCTTGTGTTTTCTTTTTTTAATTTTTATTTAAAAAAATTTAGTCCAGAGTTTATAGTCATTTTCTGTTGGAGGGTGATTTCAATAGAAGATTACTTGGCTATGCTGGAATTGGATTTGTCAGTGAAATCAGATTTTAGCAAAGATTGAGCCATATGTTATTTATAAGAGCACAAAAAAATTTGAAAATTATCTTTATTTTTGTATCATGTAATTGTATGCCTAGAAATCTCTAGAAACCCCAATAAAATTCATTAGAATTAATAAGATAGTTTATTAAATTTCTGGATAAAAGAAAAATATAGAAAAATTAGTAACTTTCATTTATATCACCAATAACAAGTGGGAAGTTAAAATGTAAAAAAAATCTCACTCACAATAGTGATAAAAATCTACGAAATGTTTACAAGTAAATTTATCAAGACACATATTTGGCTTCATATTATGAAGAACCTAACTTAATTTTATTCTGAAGGATGCCAGTAAATACTAAAGTCATAGACCAATGATGTTCCTGGATAGGATGATTTAACAGTAAGAAGTGAACATTTTCTAAACAGATAGATTTAGTGCTATTTCAATCAAAAGTCTATTTAAAAATTTTTGACACTAGAAAAAAATGATCTTGAAATTTATTGGAATAATAAATGTCTGAGAAGAGCCAAGAAAATTTTGAAGAAGACTTTGTGTAGCAAGTTGCATTTCTGAATATTAAAATTCATGTTAAAAGAGATACATGCCAATATACAAGCAGTATATTGGCATGAGAACTGATAAATACATCCACGGATATGTTTATATATTGATGTATAAAGTAGTGTATTAACAGATCCAATTATATATAGAACTTAGTAAATGAGAAAAATGACATCTTAATTCAGTTGGAAAATGAGAGTTTATAAATAGTTCAGGCATAATTTGCCATCTATTTGAAAGGGAAGAGAGATGTACTTTACATTATATGCTAAATTAAGTTCCAGAGGCATTAGAGCTCTAGCTGTTAATAACGAATATAAAATAATAGAACCACATTTCAGAGAATTCAAGTTAGATAAATTTATTTGTATAAAAGGCTAAAAACTGAAAAGAAATATAAAAAAATTTGTAAAAAATGATAGACTGGAAAAAATTTATAATCTGACAAAGGGCTCATATTTCTATTATATAAAGAACCTCTGAAAATTTATAATAATAAAATATTGATAATAAAAGACAAACAACTCAAGTAAAAATGGGCAAAACACATGAAGGCAATTATCTGAACAAGAAATGTAAGTGGCTAAAACTCATGAAAAACATGCTCTTTCTTTTCAGTAATTAGGAAAATGTAAATGAAAACAGAAAGAAAATTACATTTTCTCCCCAACAGATTGACAAAGATTGAAAAGCAATCATCATCATTTGCGATGAGGATAAAGGAAAAGAGGACATTCACATATTACTATGGGAATATGAATCGCCATGATTTCTTTTTTTTGGAAAGAAATATAGTTAAAAAACCCCACGGGGGCCGGCCCGGTGGCGCAGCGGTTAAGTGTGCATGTTCTGCCTCGGCGGCCCGGGGTTCACCGGTTCGGATCCGGGTGCGGACATGGCACTGCTTGTCAAGCCAGGCTGTGGCAGGCGTCCCACATATAAAGTAGAGGAAAATGGGCACGGATGTTAGCTCAGGACCAGTCTTCCTCAGCAAAAAGAGGAGGATTGGCAGCAGATGTTAGCTCAGGGCTAATCTTCCTCAAAAAAACTCCCCCAAACCAAAAAACCCCCACCATTTTATTTAGTTTAGCAGAGTGTTGTTTGTAAAGGCATAAACGTGTAAACTTTCTGAACAACCATCAACTGGGAAATATTTGAATAAATTATTATATTTTTAATATTAAGCAATTTTAAAAAGAATGTGGTAGAACCATACGAATTAACCTGGACAAATGTCCATGATATAATAAGCTAAAAAAATCAAATTGTTCATAGTATGGTCCCATTTCTGTTTTAAAAAACACAAAAATAGAACAAAAATTAGAACCAACCCCCCCAAAATAGCCTCTATGAATGCATTAGGATAGAGTTAGGTACGTATCAGATTTTTAATGTTGATTATCAAAGGAGCATGGGACTGGAGGGTGTGTATATGGGTTAATTTGTTCCCATGATTCTGAAGTGCCTTTTTAATAAAAACAACCTATTTTTCCAGTTTTGTTGAGATATAATTGACATTTAGCATTGTATTAGTGTAAAGGGTATAACATAATGATTTGATATATGTATATACTGTGAAATGATTGCCACAAGAAGTTTAGTTACATCACCTCACATAGTTACAATTTTGTGTGTGTGTGTTGAGAAAAATAATCTAATATTGTAAAAGACTTGGAACCACTGGGTAAGGGAAAAAAAGCATAAAGTAGGAGGTCTGGACCTAGCCCTGCCTCTAACTTGCAGTGTGACCTTTGCTGCCTTTATGTTCTTGTCACTAGCTTGTGAGTGGTAGCGAGTGTCCTACTTACTTAGATTACAGTGTTGCTGTGAAGCTAAGATGAGGAATGAAGACAAACATAATTTGAATAGTTCAAAGATGTTGACATTCAAGCTGTTATTCTCAAGAAAATTCTCAAACATTCTCAATTTATATGATGCAGGTGAAAAAATCACCCGAGGAAGCATCTTCCCTTCCCAATGGCGACGTAGTGGGAGAGGCGCAGGGCACCACAGAGGTAAGAGTTTGTATGTCGAACCATCTTCCCCCAGACCAGGTTTCTCAGAAGGTCTACTTGGTTCTCATCTTTCTATATCTATTTGTCTGCCTGTTGGTCTACCTTTTCTATCTATCTATCTATCTATCTATCTATCTATCTATCTATCTATCATTCATCCATCCATCATCCATCCATCCATCCATCCGTCCATCATCCACCCATCATCCATCCATCATCCGTCCATCATTCATCCATCATTCATCCATCCATCCAACCATCTTTTTTAAACTCTAAAATTATAAAGCCTCTCTCCAAAAGCAATAGAAAACAAACACTACCTAAATATTGAATCTTTTGGAGTTCATAAGCCTTAAATGGGTGAGTTGAAACTCCTGATTAGGGAGTTTATTATTCCATCATGCATGTGAGTCAGATCTATTGACTTACACCAACAGATTGAATCAGCAATCTTGAGAGGTGGCGATCCTATACTCTAGTGGATAATGATCTAATAAATAGGAGGTCCACGTTTGCTCCATTTATATTCTGTGTATCTAAATAAGAAAACCACAGTACGTGTGGTCTGGTGTTTTCTTGGAAGCTTATCTAAGGTTAGTGATGCTGTGGGTTTCCTTTATGACCAGGGAACAGAGAAGGCTGAAGAAAGTGGAGAAAATGAGGCACAAAAAGAGGACAATGAAGATGCAGGCAACCTTGCTGAATCCCAGGAGAAAAATGTGAGTGTTTGCTTTTTTCACTGTCATTTCACTGGATTCAGTTCTGCTCACCAAACATTTATTGAACTTCTACCAGGTGCCAGGAATCATTCTGGGCACCCAAGAGTGAGCAGGAAAGGAAGGAGCTGAGGGCTTAGCCAGGGAGGAAGCAGGTACTTTTCATTTAACATGTTAACTGCTGTGGTTGAGGTGCGTAAAGGGCTAAAAGGAAGCCAGAGGAAGGACCCTGAACCCAGGCCGGGAGGGACAGGCTAGAAAGGCTTTAAGAATTTGTAGCTGAGTTGTTAGGGTTAGGTTAGGTTCAAGTTCTTTATAAAACGAGGACCTTCTTCCTTGATCATGAGTGATGATGGACTCCCAGCATACACACACCAAGAGCACTACCCAGTGGGGACACAGAACTAAGGGGGTGGGGTGTTTTGTGGGAAGCCAACAGGAGCTGAGGATAGAAAGGGGCCCTTGGGGAGGAAAACCGACACAAAATTAAAATCCAGTTGGGGGAATCACAGGTCCCAGCTGATCCAAGGCCTGCCATCTAATTCTAAAGGGGTTCCGATTAAAGAGCCACAGGATAAAGGATGGGGGAGTATGTCAGGGGAAGGACACTGCGGTTTCTAGAAGCACCAAGCTGAGATAATGGGGGACCAGGTGGGCCACTTAATCAGGAATTCTAAAAATGTGGCTGGGAATCCAGGTAAGGGGGAGACTCCGGTGCAGAGGGAACCTGAACGGGAGGGGTTGCTGGCGTGGGGCTGAGGCTCCTCTTAGGAGCGTGCCAGTGGGCTGCTGCACTGGACCAGTTGTAGCAAAGACTGTCTACCAAACCCTGATGGTTTGTGTTTTTACCTACTCATTGATTCCAGGAGAGGTGCGGACAGCTTTTCAGATATTTGGAGCCTCATTCTGAGTAGACGGAATGTGACTAGGAAGGGTGCTGAGCGTGACAACCACGCTAGGGAAAATGAGGCGTGTGGAGTGGGCATCAATTTGTCTTTATCTTAGGGAATTTAAATTTCTGAGATGCCAGGGCAGTAAATTCCCTCCTATTTGAAGACTGCTATTTCAAAATGTTGATAATTTAAGACTCTGAAGTTTTTATTGTTTTGAAGAAAGATGAAATCTTCAATCTTGACCTCGAAGTTAGATGGGGCTTCACAGCAGCCTGTATAATTCAGAAATAATAAATGTTAAATTAAATAGAGTGACAGTTTCATGATCTTGAAATTAAAACAAAAATCTGTGTTTTTGTAATTTAAACTTTGCGTGAATCGCCTAATGCAGTTTTACAGTGTTATTGATTTGTACTTTGAAATTCAATTTGCTTCTTTTAAGAGGGAGAGACACAGATAAGACCCATGAGACTTAGAGGAAGGGAGCAGTGTTATAACCAAACCCTGCCTCCCACAGCAAGGGCAAGGTTTGCTCCAGCTTCTCAGCCGGTGGGCCAGGTTAGTTCAATGACGTGATAAGCCAGCCAGCCTGGGCTTCTCCTTGTTACGATATTTTAACATTATGAGCCCTTTCCAAAGTAGATTATAATCCTGTGCATCTTGATAGGAATTTACGAAAACCATTTTTGTGATTTTTGCATGGGCTGTGATGAATAAATGACTAAGTAAAAGACATTTTTATTTTAGATGACTATATTGTTAACATTAATTATCAAACTCACTTTTCAACTCTTTAATAATATTTATTCTACATAAAGGCGAATTCTGACTTTTTCCCATTTGACAAGGGGTACGTGCTCTTTGACTTACTTTAATTCACTTAAAAAATAAAAAAAGGGGCTGGCCCGGTGGTGTAGCGGTTAAGTTTATGTTCCACTTCGGTGGCCCGGGGTTCGCCAGTTCAGATCTTGAGTGTGGACCTATGCACCGTGTGTCAAGCCATGCTGTGGCAGGCGTCCCACATGTAAAAAGTAGAGGAAGATGGGAATGGATGTTAGCTCAGGGCCAGTCTTCCTCAGCAAGAAGAGGAAGATTGGTGACAGATGTTAGCTCAGGGCTAATCTTCCTCAAAAAAAGAAAAAGGAAAAGAAAAAAAGCCACAATTTGTCAGTAAACGAGGTTGAAAATCGCATAATAACATGATTAGCGTTGAGACTGAATATATAGGAAAATCGACTGAAATTTAAAAAGGAGAAAAAGACGATCTGATATTGAGAATCCTTGCTGGAAGGACCACCTGTTTGCTGATACAGTTTTAGGGTTTGTTTTTAAAGGTTGATATAGGACTGCTGGCTCAGCCACTTGTCATCACCTCTCTACCCCCAGGCACCCAGGCTTCGGTGGGCTTAATTGGAGTAAACAGAAAGGCTAATTGGATCCCTGCGTTTCACCTTTTTAACATTGATTTTCAAAGTAGTAGACACATCCTAGTAGGCTCTTCTAGATTTGACAACTCAGCTAAACCCACAGCTTTACGACAAGAACTCCGGCTCTGTTGGAGGCGGTCTTGAGGAGACTTCTGGGTCCTTGCTTCCGGCTCTTCCCAGCCCGCTGTGTGGAAAGAGCGCTGCCCGCTGAGCGTCCCCCCTTAGCCCACATGCCGAGAGGGGTGTGGAGAACGTGGTCTCAGTGGGCCTAGATTTGGCTCCTAAGACTCGTGGGCAAGGCATGTCAGCTTCCTTTGTTTCTGTGGACGTCATTATGTCTGCTTCCTGCCTCCACCTCCTGGCTGGAGGGAAATGCAATGTGAGCGAGGTGTTTCACAGACCCTCTCCTCCCTAGGGACTTCGAGTGCCCGCAGAGTCTTCACTGAGGACTGGAAGGGGAGGGAGCTCTGGTTCTTTGCCATGAGCATGTCATGACGTGGCTTTTCTGCTGCCTGATGGAGCCATCAAGCACTGGTCCCTCCGCGTGGGTCAGATCCTCTGCCCTGGGTGGACATGGCTGTGCCTCTCACAGCGACCAGGGCTCTGACCGCAGACAGCCGCTGCCCGGTGCAGAGGGCCCCTGCTGCCTGAATGCCCCCGTGGTCCCTGGCACAGCTTCTTCGGCCCCCTTCTCTCTTCAGTCTGGCTGCTCCCATCTCCTCAACTCCAAGCCCTAAGCTCCAAGCCCTTTTCCAGGGACCATCCAGCTTCATCGCCTCTGTTAGCCCTGGGTTTTGAAAAGCAAGGCCTAGAATTTCTTCCCTAGGGGCGGAGAACCGGAACAAATATGTAGCTATCTTCTTGGAGTGTGGGGAGGGATGGTAGCTCTGCTCCCTTTCCCCAGTTTTGTGTAGTAGGGAGGACAAAAAAATGAATTCGTATCCTGGTATTCAGCCACACTATTTATGACAAGGAATACAAACATATTCTAAACTTTTATTCTGAAATAATTATGGCCTTCCAGGGACATAGTTCAGAGTCCTGTGTGTCCTTCATCTGGCTTCCCCTAGTGGTGACATCTTAGCTGCAGTACAGTATCAAAACCAGGAATATGGCACTGATGCCTCTCTGTTGAGCAGACTACAGACTTTATTCAGTGTTTACTGTTTTTTTAAATCTTTCGATTGTGTGTTAAGAGCCATTCATTTGTGTGTTCAGAACAATTTTCAAGTGTGCAATGGTACCAAGTGCCCCCAGCAGCTGGCAGTGTTAAACCTCATGATAAACCAGCTAAGTGTCTAAGTCATGGGCTTGCTCATCTGATCTCAACTACTGCACGTGTTCACTCTACATACTTGTAAACACTCACACGATGCCATTTTAACGGGGAGAAATATATATCTAAGAATATTATTTTGATTAAAAAAAATCAGAAATGGAGACAGAGTTCTCTCCTCTAATGACATGGACTTGCCCTGACTGCCTCCCGAAGCCCCCAGGGTTCTTAAGCACAAGATGTCAAGATGTACATCACCTGCTTGCTGACAGCTTGGGGTAGCACTCGGGACGCAGGATGGTGAATGCTGAAAAGACCATTAATTCATGCCTAAGATCCTACCTGTTGCTTCAGACCGCCTGTAGAGAAGGGACTTCATGGTCCCCTTCTCTGATGACCCAGGGGGGATGAGATGCTGAGGAGGAGAGAGGAGGCTTGTGAATGGTACCTGAGGAGTAAAGGAGGAAAGCAGGAGGTCACCTCAGCTTCTGGGCACACTCTAAGAAAGGAACTGCAGACTGGGGACATCATGAGAACTTTATGAAATGCTGGAAACACATCTTATTCATCCTTGTGTTGGTTTTCATCGAGGTAAAGTTATTTTACGGCGTATTTTTTGCCAACTCAGTGGTCCTCTCCAGAATCTTTTCAGATCTCGACTACGTGCTTACCGTCTGTAAACCACCCCCCTTGGCTTCCTCCAAAATCAGTCTTGAGGAGAGTTGCTTTCTCAAGAGGCAGACGTTGTTTAGGTCCTCGAGGAGCTGGCGAGTTTGGGCCTGGGTCCTGGTAGTGCTTGAACATCTAGACAGCTCTGCTCTGGCCCCGATCTCCAGCCGTTCTGAGGCCAGCTGCCTTCCTCAGGTCACTCTGGGCTGGCCCTCGGCTTCCTTCCATACCAGACACCTGTCCTAACTCCCCACTGCCTCACACTCACCACGGCCGACACCTGTCCTTAGTCCTGGCCATGAGCCACGTCAGCAGCCTGCTTCCTGGCCAAGTCCCCAACAAAAATAGCTGCTGGTGAAGGTTCTAAGACTTCCCACTTCGGAGGCTTCCCTTGACTAACTTTCTTAGAAGACCAGCAAGGTAACATGATTTTCAGTTGTAGCTTCGTCAAGTCAATGGTTCCGACACTGTCTTAAGATCTTGCAAGAGTTTGGCTTACTTGACCATGTAATTATAATTATCTTAAAAAACACCTTTTGCCAATATAATGGTTTGCCAACCGTAAAAGTCAATTTAAGCATTGTGTGTAGATGACTTTTTAAAAAAATTATTTTGTTGAGGTCATATTGGTTTATAACATTGTGTAAATTTCAGGTGTACATTATTACATATCAGTTTCTGTATAGACCGCATTGTGCTCACCACCATAGTCTAGTTTTTATCCGTCACCATGCATATGTGCCCCTTTACCCCTTTCACCCTCCCCCCAACCCCTTCCCCTCTGGTAACCATTAATCTGTTCTCCTTATCCACGTGTTTGTTTGTCTTCCATATATGAGTGAAATCATGTGGTGTTTGCCTTTCTCAGTCTGGCTTACTTTGCTTAGCATAATACCCTCAAGTTCCATCCATGTATGTTGTTGCAAATGGCACAATTTTGTATTTTTCATGGCTGAGTAGTATTCCATTGTGTATATGTACCACATCTTCTTTATGCATTCATCCGTTGATGGGCACTTGGGTTGCTTGCATGTCTATTGTGAACAATGCTGCAATGAATATAGGGATGCATAAATCTCTGGATCATTGATTTCAAGTTCTTTGGATAAATATCCAGTAGTGTGATAGCTGGATCATATGGCATTTCTACTTTTAATTTTTTGAGAAATCTCCGTCCTGTTTTCTTTAGTGGCTGCACTAGTTTGCATTCCCACCAGCAGTGTATGAGGGTTCCCTTTTCTCCACATCCTCTCCAACGTTTGTTATTTCTTGTCTTGTTAATTATAGCTATTCTGACGGGTGTGAGGGGCTATCTCGTTGTAGTTTTGGTTTGTATTTCCCTAATAATCAGTGATGTTGAACATCTTTTCATGTGCCTGTTGGCTATCTGTATATCTTCTTTGGAAAAATATCTGTTCATACCCTCCGCCCATTTTTTGATTGGGTTGTTTGATTTTTTTTTTTGTTGAGTTGTGTGAGTTCTTTATATATTTTGGAAATTAACCTTTTGTCAAGTATATGATTTGCAAATATTTTCTCCGAGTTGGTGGGTTGTCTTTTCATTTTGTCGATGATTTCCTTTCCTTGCAGAAGATTTTTAGTCTGATGTAGTCCTATTTGTTTATTTTTTCTTTTGTTTCTCTTTCTTGAGTAGACATGGTATTCAAAAAGATACTGCTAAGACTGATGTCAAAGAGTGTACTACCTACATTTTCCTTTAGGATTTTGATGGTTTCAGGTCCTACATTCAATTCTTTAATCCATTTTGAGTTAATTTTTGGGTATTGTGTAAGATAATGGTCTACTTTCATTCTTTTGTTTGTGGCTGTCCAATTTTCCCAACATTATTTGTTGAAGAGACTTTCCTTTCTCCATGGTATGTTCTTGGCTCCTTTGTTGAAGATTAGCTGTCCGTAGGTGTGTGATTTTATTTCTGGGCTTTTGATTCTGTTCCATTGATCTGTGTGTCTGTTTTTCTGCTAGTACCATGCTGTTTTGATTACTACAGCTTTGTAGTATATTTTGAAGTCAGGGATTACTATACCTCCAGCTTTGTTCTTTTTTCTCAGGATTGCTTTGGCTATTCAGGATCTTTCGTTGTTCCATATAAATTTTGGATTCTTTGTTCTGTTTCTGTGAAGAACGTCATTGGGATTCTGACTGGGATTGCATTGAATCTGTAGATTGCTTTAGGTAGTATGGACATTTTAACAATGTTTATCCTGCCAATCCTTATTCATGGAATATCTTTTCACTTCTTTATGTCTTCTTCGATTTCTTTCAATAGTGTCTTATAGCTTTCATTGTATGGGTCTTTTACCTCTGTGGTTAAATTTATTCCTTGGTATTTTATTCTTTTTGTTGTGATTGTCAATGGGATTGTATTCTTAACTTATCTTTCCTCTAGTTCATTTTTAGTGTATAGAAATGCAACTGATTTTTGTGTTGATTTTGTACTCTGCAGCTTTGCTGTAGTTGCTGGTTATTTCTAATAGTTTTCTGGTGGATTCTTTAGGGTTTTCTGTATATGCAATCATGTCATCTGCAAACAGTGAGTTTTACTTCTTTGTTTCCAATTTGGATGCTTTTATTTCTTTTTCTTGCCTACTTTCTCTGGCTAAAACTTCCAGTACTATGTTGAATAAGAGTGGCAGGAGTGGGCACCCTTGTCTTGTTCCTGTTGTCAGAGGAATAGCTTTCAGCTTTTCACTGTTAAGTATGATGCTAGCTGTGGGTTTGTCACATATGGCCTTTATTATGTTGAGGTAATTTCCTTCTATCCCTATTTTATTGTGAGTTTTTTTTTTATCATAAATGGATGTTGGATCTTGTCAAATGCTTTCTCTACATCTGTTGAGACGATCACGTGATTTTTATTCCTCATTTTGTGATGTATCACACTGATTGATTTGTGGATGTTGAACTATCCCTGTGTCCCTGGAATAAATCCCACTTGATCATGGTGTAAGATTCTTTTAATGTATTGTTGTGTTCTATTTGCTAGTATTTTGTTGAGAATTTTTGCGTCTATGTTCATCAGTGATATCGGCCTGTAGTTTTCCTTTTTTGTGTTGTCTTTGTCTGGTTTTGGTATCAGGGTAATGTTGGCTTCATAGAATGAGTTAGGAAGCGTCCTGTTCTCTCAATATCTTGGAACAGTTTGAGAAGGATAGGTATTAAATCTTTAAAAGTGTAATAGAATTCACCAGAGAAACTGTGTGGTCCTGGACTTTTGTTTTTTGGGAAGTTTTTGATTACTGTTTCAGTCTCCTTACTTATGATTGGTCTCTTTAAATTCTCTATTTCTTCTTGATTCACTTTTGGGAGGTTGTAAGATTCTAAGAATTTATCCAGTTCTTCTAGGTTATCCAATTTGTTGGCATATAGCTTTTCATAGTAGTCTCTTATAATCCTTTGCCTTTCTGTGGTATCTGTTATAATTTCTCCTCTTTCATTTTTAATTTTATTTATTTGAGTCTTCTCTCTTTTTTTCTTAGTGAGTCTGGCTAAGGGTTTGTCAATTTTATTTATCTTCTTAAAGAACCAGCTCTTAGTTTCATTGATCCTTTCTATTGTTTTTTCAGTCTCTATTTCATTTATTTCTCCTCTGATTTTTATTACTTCCCTCCTTCTACTGACTTTGGACTTTGTTTGTTCTTCTTTTTCTAGTTCTGTTAGGTGTAGTTTAAGATTACTTTGAGATTTTTCGTGTTTGTTGAGGTAGACCTGTATTGCTATATTGCTGTATTGCTATAAATTTCCCTCTTAGTACTTCTTTTGCTGCATCCCATGAGTTGGTATGTTGTGTTTCCATTTTCATTTGTCTCCAGGTATTTTTTTTTTTTATTTCTTCATTGTTCTGATGGTTGTTCAGTAGCGTGTTGTTTAGTCTCCACATATTTGTGACTCTCCCAGCTTTTTTCTTGTAGCTGATTTCTAGTTTCATAGCATTGTGGTTTGAAAAGATGCTTGATATGATTTAAGTCTTCTTAAGCTTATTGAAGCTTGCTTTGTTTCCCAAAATTTGGTCTATCTTTGAGAATGTTCCATGTGCACTTGTGAATAATGTGTATTCTGCTGTTTTTGGATGGAATGCTCTATGTATCTATTAAATCCATCTTCTCTAGTGTTTCATTTAAGGTCACTGTTTCGTAGTTAACTTTCTGTCTGGATGATCTATCCAGTGTTGTAAGGGGGGGTGTTTAGGTCCCCTACTGTTATTGTATTGGTGTCAGTTTCTCCCTTAGGTCTGTTAATAGTTGCCTCATATACTTTGGTGCTCCTGTGTTAGTTGCATATGTATTAATAAGTGTTGTGTCTTCTTGGTGGAATGTCCCTTTTATCATTATATAGTGCCCATCTTTGTCTCTTATTATCTTTTTTACCTTGAATTCTGCTTTGTCTGATGTAAATATGGCTACACTTGCTTTCTTTTGCTTGGAGTATTAGCTTACATCCCTTCACTCTGAGCCTATGCTGTCTTTAGAGCTGAGATGTATTTCCTGGAGGCAACATATTGTTGGATCTTGTTGTTTAATCCATCCATCCATTCTGTATCTTTTGATGGGTGAGTTCAATCCATTTACATTCAGAGTGATTATTCATATATGAGGGCTTAGTACCACTGCTTTATCTCTTGTTTTCTGGTTGTTCTATATTTCTGTTGTTTCTTTTTCCATGTATTTCTGTTTGCCATTTCTGTGAGGTTTTCTCAGTTTTCTTTTTATTTGTGATTTGTGACTCTGTTCTGATTTTCTGTTTTGTGGTTACTATGAGGTTTGTATAAAAGATCTCATAGCTAAGATAGTCCTTTTTCTGATAGCCTCTTATCATGTTAGCCTATGCAGGCTCCATCCTTTTCCTTTTCCTCTTCTATGTTTTTGTTGTCACAAATTATTCTTATTTGTGTTGTGAGTTTGTGACCAAATTGAAGTGTTTATAGTTATTTTTGATGCTTTCTTTCCCTTTATCCTTTACATTATAATTAAGTCTTTGCTAACCTGTTCTGATATAGAGCTGTGATTTTCTGACTTTATCTGTCTCTTTGTCTCTTTGTTCAAAGCTCTGTAAACCTTTGCTTTTTTGTTTTGGGTAGGAGGGCTCCCTTCAACATTTCTTGTAGGGCAGGTCTAGTGGCAACTGCCTTGGCTTTTGTTTCTTTGGGAAAGCTGTTATTTCTCTGTCATATCTGAAGAGTAATTTTGCTGGATAGAATATTTTCGGCTGGTAGTTTTTGTCTTTCAGTATTTTGAATATACCATTCCACTCTCTCCCAGCCTGTAAGGTTTCTGCTGGGAAAGCTGCTGAAAGCCTCATGGGGGTTCCTTTGTAGCTTATTTTCTTCCATCTTGCTACCCTTAATATTTTTTCTTTGTCATTGAATTTTGATAGTTTCAATATTATATGCCTTGGAGATCTTTTTGCATTGATGTAATTAGGAGTTCTATTAGCTTCATGTATTTGTATGTCTAGTTCCTTTCCCAGGTTTGAGAAGTTCTGAGCTAGTATTTCTTGGAATAAGCTCTCGGCTCCTTTCTCCCTACTTCTCCCACTGGGATACATATAATCCTTATGTTACTTTTCCTAATTGAGTCATATATTTCTCAAAGAGTTTCTTTATTTAAAAAAAATTTAGTTCTCTCTCCTTCACCTGAATCATTTCTTTATTTCTATCTTCGAGGTCACTAATTCTCTCCTCCATAAGGTCTGCTCTATTTTTTATGCTTTCTACATTATTTTTTTATCTCATTGATGGTATTCTTCATCTCCAGAATTTCTTTTTTTTTTTTTAAAGATTTTATTTTTTCCATTTTCTCCCCAAAGCCCCCCGGTACATAGTTGTGTATTCTTCGTTGTGGGTTCTTCTAGTTGTGGCATGTGGGACGCTGCCTCAGCGTGGTCTGATGAGCAGTGCCATGTCCGCGCCCAGGATTCGAACCAACGATACACTGGGCCGCCTGCAGCGGAGCGCGCGAACTTAACCACTCGGCCACGGGGCCAGCCCCTCTATTTTTTTTTTTTTCAGAACTTCAATCTCTTTGGTGAAATATTCCTTCTGCTCATTAATTTTATTCCTGAGCTCATTGAACTGTTTTCCTGAGTTTTCTTGTAACCTGTTGAGTTTCTTTGTGACAGCTATTTTGCATTCTCTATCATTTAGATTGCAATCTTCTGTGACTTCTGCTTTGGTTTCTGGAGAGTTGTCATTTTCCTTCTGTTCTGCAGTGTTACTGTAGTTCTTCACAGTGTTTGATGAATTGATCCTCTGCTGGCACATTTCTGGTAGTAATCACCTTCTCTTGTTTGCATATGGCTTTGGTTACTTTTATTCTGGTCACCTGGCTCTCTTGTTCCTCCACTGACTCTCCATGGACTCGGATGCTGTTGTCCCATGCACCACCTGTGTTGCTGTTCCCATTGTCTGTGGGTGCTGGTTGCACTGTTGCCAGGGGTACTGGGTTCACAAGTGCCGCTGTCACTGGTGGGGGCCTGGGGACCTGGGGACTTGTATGCAGCCTTCACTGCCAGTGGAGTTAGTGTCAGAGGTGCCTGTACTGGGGGCTGGGTGCTCCTACCCTGTCTGCTCACAGTTGTGTGGGTCTTGCTACTCCCTTTGCTGCTGCCCTACTAACCATCATGGGGTGGGCCTGCCACTGTGCTGCTGCCGCTACCCCTCAGGCATGCACCTGCATGTGGGGCCACTGCCCTGGGGTGCTTTTGTGAACACATGCACAGGGCTGCTGCTGACCAGTACTGCTGCCCTGGGCATGTTTGTGTGAGCGTGGGGCTGTCCCCAGTTGCTACCACCACTTGGGCATTTGTGTGCAAGCTATTGCCACCTCCTGGGTGTATGTACATGTGTGGCTGCTACCACCCTGCCGGTGTCCAGGTGCGTGGGATTGGGCTGCCCTCACCTCCACTCAGTCTCATGGGCTGCTACAGGAGGATCTGCCTCCTGGACTGCTGCCCCCAGGGGTGAGGGAGGGGGCCGCTTCCCTAGTTCCACTGCTTCCATCATCAGATATATAACTACCTGGATCTCTTGGGCATCCTGTTGTGCCATGTAGGGAATCCTCTCTTGGTCAGTGGATGCCTGTTTGGTTGTGATTTAGAGGGGAGAGACAAAGGGAAGCTCTCACTCCACCATGATGCTGACATTACTTGTAGATGACTTTTAAAGATCTGCCTAATTCTGATACTTTATAATTCTGTGAGCCAAGGATGAAAGTTTAAGTTCTTGCTTACTTAATATATCCCACCTCCTCCTAAGAGGGACTTGAGGCAGGAGTAGGATACATAAATGCATTCACTCAACATTTTATTGACAGATTGAGTGCTGCCACATGCCAGGCAGAAGTCCAGAGACTGAGGATGGAGCAATGAAAATGGCAAAGTCCCTGCTCCCTCAGGGAGCTAGTAGAGCTGGTGATGGTAATATCCAAGGTTCTTCAAAGCTTACTTGACCATTTGAGGCTTATAAGTTCTCTGAGCAATTACTTTCTCTCTTTAACGTCTCTTTCAAGAAATTCAGGTCAGTTCAGATATTGATAAAGAGTCCTAGGTCCCTTGGTAATTGCTGCTAGCTAACCTGTAAAAGTTGAGACTGGCACTTATTTCTGTAAAACCCCCTACTGCCCTCCAGGCTAGCTCTAAGGACAACCCCATTTTTTATAGTGTATATCTTGTTAATGCATTTGTTTCAGCTGAATACAGTTAATACAAATAATTGGATCTGGAAAATGTGAAACTCTATGTAGTTGATAGTTCTATGTTGCGTATTGTGAATTTTAATTTGCTCTCAAGTGGATAAGAAGAAAATTAATGTTTTTTGATATCCAAGAGTTAATATCAGATTTTGTATGTTCATTTATCCAGTCACTTAACACATGTTTTGAGCTTACACCTTGGTTCCAGACAGTGGCTAGGTCCTGGAGATCCAAAAATGAATAAAACACAGGTTGTGCCCCAGGAACTACACAGACTAGTCAGGGAGACAGGTAAGTAAATGATGATTATAGGAGCAGATAAGGGGGTCCCCTAACTCAGCCTGATGAGTCAGGAAAGTCTTCCTTGAAAATAGTATTTTAAGCAGTGTCCTGGAAGGTGTGGCTAATGTGCAAAAATTGCATGTGATCCATCTGGCTGAAATAAAGACTGTTGAGGCAAACAGAGGCCAGATTGTGATGACCTTTCAACCATTCTAAGGATTATGGATTAATCTTGAAAGGATGGAAGTTTTTAAACACAAGGGTAGCATGGGATGGTTTCTTGTCTTTTAGAACACTATCTCTGGCTACAATGTGGGGAACAAGTTGGAGATGAGGAATACTAGAGGTAATGTAACCCTGATGAAAGAAGGTGGTGGTCATGGCAGGGGAGGGACAAGGCATGAGCAGAATTAGGCAATATTAAAGAGGTACGGTCAACACATCACTGAGAAACGAACTGCTGAATCTTGCGACAAGTGCAGGACTCTCTTTTCCTGGACATTGTTTTAGCACTAAAATTTGGTGTGTTGCCAGTGGTGTTTAATGTAAGGATTAGTCTGGAGATTCCCAGTGCTGGGAGAACCTCTTGGGCTGACTCAGCCTTGACCAGCTGGATCAGACTTTCATGTTCTGCATTTTCTATGCCAACCTCAGAAATCTGAGAGTATTGTTCTGGAACTGGCCAAGAACAGGAGGCTGGGCCGGGGAATGCGGCAGTGTGGCGGGTCCTCTATCACTGGCCTTCCATGATTTTGCCTTTTCTGTTCCTAATCTTGAGAGGCAGCATGGTGGAGTAGGAAGGATACTCAATTAGGAACCAGGAGCCTTGAAGCAAGTCCTCACTGTGTTGCTTACTTCTCCTGTGACTTTTGGCCAATTGCTTAACTTTGTGGTCTTGGTGTCCTCATCTGTCCAAAGAAGGGACTGGGTGATAGCATATACTCAGCTGCAAGATTGCTCTCCATGCCCGCAGTCCAAGATGCCACGAGCTCACTGCCTGAGTTGCAAGGCCTTCGGAAGTTTTAGGGCCTGCTCTTTAGAACTGCATCTCTCCACTTCATTAAAGCAGTTGTGGTACTCTGCTCCCAGAAAGCTTTATCTTAGAGCCATTTTGGGAAGGGATGGAAAAGCTCCTATTTCCTTGCATTTTTAGGAGATATAGTCTAGTTCTGTTTCTTTGATCTGAGGAAATAGAAATTCCAGTGGGTTGGCCGAGTGGAGACCTGTTTGAGCCTGCGATGGTCTCACCCTCTCTTACCTTGCAAGTTTCTCTCTTTAACCGTAAATCTGTGTTTAAATAATACATGGTTCAGAAATGTCATCATTTTGTTCTGATGGAGGAAAGTTTTTGATCTACTTTTATTAATAGGTTCAAAGCTGAAATAAAGGCATACTTATAAGGACATAAAGGTAGAAAAGATAGAGTTTTGTTCCAGTTTTCTAACTGCTTACATATATGGTCTGAATTTTACTGGATCTCTCTATAGATCTGCAATATGCTTTAGATATAGAGAAAGAATTAAACATAGAATTAAGCAGTAGTATTAAATAATTTTATTGTCTCAGGCATATGAGTGATGGAAAAATGTCTTAATCTCATAATATTCCAAGAGCTTGAGATATAATGCATGAAATAAGTAGGCATTGCTGAGTTATCGTATCTTTGCTATACATATATTTTATCGATAAATAATGTATTTCATTTTGATGAACATGCATTTATTATAGTTCACTTAATTTTTAGATTCAACTTAATATTTATGTGAATTTATATTTTTTCTTTAATTTTTACTTTGGAACTAAGGAAGAAGAGGCAGAGACAGCAACGGAAGAGGTACAGTAACATATTTAACAGTTGCACTTAATAAAAACACCTTTGACGTGAGAGAATTGCAGCTTTAGCCACATTCTCCTTGTTCTTCATGGTATAAAGAAGCTGATGCAACCCACGCTCCCAGAATATCCTCCTTTAGACTGCTGAGAAGACAAATAAAATAAGTTGGAGACAGATAAATTTATCAAAGGGAGGTGGGTAGAGAAATAGGGCTTGGCTATGGATTTTTTTCTGAGCCTCCTATGGTGAAGGTGTCTTCAGTGACGTCCAACCACGTGGGGCCAGGTCACTAGGTAGAGACTTCTTCTCCATTTCTCCTTCCCACCCCATTGAATAGCACACAGTTTATGCAGCTTGCATGGTGCTTGGTGGTGGTGTTATGGTCACCTCCTGTTCACATCATTGGTGCGGGAGTGATTCCCTCTGTACGGTTATGGGGATGGTTGATGCACAACACCTGACAGTGGACAGATGAGATTGGCAGTCATTTATTAGTCACATATTCTCAAAGCCCAGGGGAGGAGGACATCTGCACAGTTCAGGGCCACACGAGGATTGTGTTTGGGAACAGCATGAACAACCAGAGATGGCAGGAGGCAGGCTTTGTAGGAACAAGAGGATGAGGTGTCCCCTGGTTCCCAAGGAGGATGTGATAGGCTTGTTTGAATACTTCCGAGGGGTACGCAGGCACTGTGCCTAGTCCCTTGTTGAGAAGGGTTGGTCCTATAGGAGACCTAATCTGCAGGAGCAGAGTGGGAGGGGAACTAGTGATTAAGCCATTTCAGGCCTTCCTGATTTTACCAGATGTCAGGGCAGCACACAATATTGAGTCTTAATTTTAGGTCTTGCATCTTTTAGGTCTTAGACACCATGAAGTTTAAACATGCAGCTCATTATTAAGTCTCTGGAAGATGTATGACATTAAGAAACCCCATGGTTCCAGGGTTTCTGGTGGCGATCTATGCAGAGAGAGCATTATTGATTTGGGAAGAACTTTGAACCTGCCTCCCCAACTTGAGGTTATATTAGAACAGTGGTTCTCATCTCCTGTGTGTGAGCATTAGAATCACCCGTGGTGTTTTTGGACCCTCCAGAAGCCTGCCTCCATCAGCCAGTGAATCAGACCCTCCAGGACTGGGCGCTGGCACGCCTTCAGGTTGTCTGATGGAGCTGAGGTTGAGAGCCTTCATTTTAGGAGCCAGGACTGACAGGCATGAGAGATCATATCGAGATGCATCAGCCTTCACTTCCTGTTTGGGGCTTAGCCTTCCTCTTTGCTGTCCCTACTATGGCCATGAGAGGAAACACTAGCAACAAGAAAGAAAAGACTATAAAAAGAATTCAAATTAGGAATGTAAAAGAAACATATATATTCACAAAGATGAAGAATTTAAGAAAGAAATGTCTTAAGTGAATAAGGGCAGAATAAGAAGAACTGAAATAGAAGACAATCAGGATAAAAGGTTAAGGAGTATACAAAATTAGAAGAAACTATTCAAAAATTGTGAGTGCTGAGTACGTAAGATTTAAAAGTGCAGTTACAACATTAAAAGAAAAATTAGAAAACAATATTAAGGATAAAGTTTAAAGCAATAAAATTTCTCCTCATGTGTAATTTAAACTGTCGTTGGACTGGCTGATGTGTTTGTTTATAGAGTCTATGTTTAAATAATAACCAACATCCCCAGTACAGAAGAAGACCTCCTACGCCTTCTTTGGAACTGGAGGTTGTTTGACCAATTGAAGAAGTCAATTAAAGTGGTAAATCATGATAACGTAGGGGCATTAAGCATTCAGACTTGAAATATATAAATGTATATATACTGCCAATTTTTTTGATGCTAGACAAAGACCTTTTCCCCAGAGTTCGATGATTAGAATTAGCTATTGTCTTTCTAACATAAACATAGTCATTTGTCCATCTAGAAATTCCAGTTCTGGTTTCTTTAAAATAGAGCAGAAGTTTAAAGACACCTGCAAAGCAGTCTGGCTACATAATCTCTCCAAATTTTATGAGCCTTCCCTGTCACCCAACTTTTTTGGCACCTCATTTGATGACAAGTTTTTAAGGTGACTTACATGTATTGGGTTTTCCCCAAGTATTGCATTAAGTTTACATAGAAAAAAACGTTCTTTTCATGTTCATATTTATTGATTTCCATGCTGTTTATTTAAGTTATGTAATTCCAATGGGACACAAATGTGGGAACTTACATAACCCACGCTGGTAAATGAAGACTTCGCTGGGTCGTGATGCCAAACCTGCCAGTTGCAAGTGCTCACCATGCTCTGGTTATCCATCAGCATAATTTAAGAGAGAGAATACAGACTCTAGCAGGGGTTCTCAAAGTGGGGTTCCTAGAGCAGCAGCATCAACTTCACCTGGGAACCCCTAGAAATACACATTTTCAGGCCTGCCCCCAGATGTCAGGAATCAGAAACTCTGAGGTGGAGCCCAGCAGACTGTATTTTCACAAGCCCGTCAGGTGGCTGTGATGCTCTGTCAAGTCTGAGAACCACTGGATTAGAATCTACGTTCTAGGTGATCCGATGCGTTGTCAAATGGAGGTCGATTACAAGGACTCCTCCTGTTTTGCTGCTCGTCATAGAAAGTCCATCTAATTTCAAAGACAATAACGTTTACTTTACATTAAGAACCTGTGTTTGGTTAAAAAAGAAAGCCCTTGATTTTCTTTTGGTGATTGAAATGAGTAATGGGAAATAAGTAGGGAGAGAGAGCAAATGCAGAGATGGAGGGAGCTCTTAAACTCCGTTTCAGTTTTCACAAAGGAGTCCTCTCTTTCCCATTCCTTTCCTGCATATTGAAACATTCCAACTTCAAAGAATGATCTTTTTCTTGTTTGAGAAATTTTGTTTTGCTTCCTAATAGGGATTGGGGAGGATTCATTATAAAGAGCTTTATGGTAATTTTCATTAATTCAGCACTGCAAGATCAGCATGCTATTTTCGTATGGCTCACAGGGTGGAAGAGGCGTTACATGTCAAAATGAAGCAGAATTGAGATTCTCACTCGGCTGTTTGCCTGTTGAATCTGCTGTTTATCAGTTGGGATGTGGGGAGTTTTAAATTTAAACCCTAATAGGGACCTAATCATGGGAATGTGTAGATGAATCAGTTCAGAGAATGTTAGTGAATTCTAAGGGCGGGTCCAAAGTGACATTCTTGGATTCCCTCCCCTCAGCTAAATCTGTTCCTTTCATTGTAATCAAGAGTTTTAAGAATGTTGTTTTTGAACATTTTTGAATTAATCATTTTAAAATACTAATCAGAGAGCTAAATTAAAATGGAGAGCTCAAGGGTAGGGAGAATAATTTACCAAAAGTCACATGTATTATCTGGGTGTTTCTGTGGATGGTCATCAACATTAAAGAGGGTCCCAAATGTCAAAAGAAACTCTCCAAAGAAACTTCTGTTGATTTTTGAAATTACAAAATAATTCATGATCTTTATAGAAAATACAGATGAAAGAAGAAAATAAAAATAGCTTCTAACCCTGTTACCCAGAGATAACCACTAACTGCACACGCACACGCACACATACACATCATGCACACACTCACACACACATAGTCATCAAACCTTGCTGAATACTCCTCTGTAATCTACTTTTTTCGTGTAGTCTATCTATATTTTTTTGGGAGTGGCAGTAAGTATAGATCTACTTCATTATGTAATGTTACTTATCAAACTAATCCCTATTCTCAGACCTAAAGATTATTTCTAGCTTATTTTATGCTGTGATTTTTCATTATCTATAAGTTATAGCCTTCCAATAATTCTTTCTTTAGTTTCTTTCTTGTCAGGCAAGCTTCTGTTTCTAAAAATCTCATTTTTATGCATAAAAATAAGACAAACATACTATTAATTTGGAAGTAATTTCAGATTAAATGTATATGTTGCCGATAACTTTGGCTTGAAGAAATTAGCTAGTTCTAACAAAATATCGCCAGCTTATAAATTTAAAAGCTTCCTCCCTTCTGAAAAAATTCTATTTGCTGAGATTCTTTTTGTATTTTATTCTTCTAACTGCCTTCTGAATTGTTTGAAGATGATTTGATGACAGTGATCTGTTAATATGAGCAAAGACTGTAGGCTGAAGAGAAATCATGAAACTCGTTAGAATAATGTACCGCTCTGCATCACCAGTCCAAATTGCGGGCTCTGTGTTCAGAAAGATGATGTCTGTGTGTGGCATGTATGTTGTGTGCATTGTTTGTGTTTGTTGTGTGTTGTATGTATGTTTTGTGTTGTACGCGTGTTATGTTGTATATGTGTTGTGTGTGTGTTGTGTTGTGTATGGTAGATGTGCTCTGTGTGTGTGTATTTGGTGTGTGTTGCATATATGTTATGTGTGGTGTGTTGTGTATGTGTTGGGTGTGTGTTGGGTGTGTGGTAGGTGTGTTGGGTAGGAGGTGTGGGAGGCCCTCAACTCTAGCCTGAGATTTTCTATCCCTTCCCTCACTGTGTCTGTTGACCCTTACACTTCTCGATAATAATGTAATTTTTGTTAAAATAAGACGAAAGAAGTAACCGAGGAGGGAGCAGAAGGGGAAGGGGAGGAAGAGGAAGCTGAACAAGGAGAAGAGGAGGAGCCAGGAGAAGAAGAAGAAGACTCTTAGGTCTTTTCATGCTCGATTTCTCCAACTTTTCCAGGTAGCTGCATACATCTGGGGTTGAAAACCTGTTTATTACAGTGTGTGGTCTATATTACATTTCACTCGGTAATAGGAGAAGTGGATTCAAATGCAGGTCTATCCGTCTGTCTTCCCAAGGCCCTGGGACGCCCCTTTCTGGAATCACAGCGCTGGTGAAGTCTGTCGGACCCTTTTCTTGTACACTAGGGCGTGGAAGGCTGTGATTGATATGATTTCCAAGAAAAAGCGTAGCTTTGGGGCCAGGAAGAGTTTGTTTTGTACCTATTCCCTCCTCTTTCTCTCTGTGACCGTCATTTAAGTGAAGGCACAGGAAATGTTCTGTTGTCAGCACCCTATTGCACAGACTCCTCTGCTGACCAGTGTACTTGCATATCTGCAGGGGAATGACAATCGACGCTCATAATGATGGCCATACACTACAGCCTGAAAATCACAAAGCTGGCTGTTGTTCATGAAGGAAAATATGGCTGCTAGAGATTTAGTGATAAGTGCTTGATGGTACCTTTTCATTTATTCAATATTAACCGGAACACTCGTGTAGAAACGGCATGGAATAGGGGGAAGTTGCTCTAGGAACCTTTGACAAGTACGCTTGCTGCCTTGCAGTTGTAAACTTCTACTGACGATGAGAAATAATTATGTGATTCTTAACAGTGTGGCAAGTGCCGTGTCAATATATTGATAAGATAATGATAGTGTCTAATGATAGTGGATATTGAGGACCTGGGGGACGTACTCAAATGTTGTGGGCCATACAGATAGAGGGGATGTGTGACAACATCTAAAGATCATTATGTGCTATAAAAATAGCTGGTTTTACCAGACATTTAGCAAATAGCTATGTAAATGGTGTATTATTAATATTATTCAACTTTGCAACCAAATTTGAGGCAGCAGTTTATTCTCCAGGGCAGTGAAGTTTATAGTTTGCTCTGGTGCTATTGGGGTCCTTTTTAAAATTCAAATTCAAATTAAACATTTTGTTTTAGTCTCCTTACTGTCCATATTATGTCTCCACTGGAACACACAGGACAGATTTTTGGGCTGTTGACATTGGGGAGGAGAGAAAGAGGAGAGAATGAGGGAATAAGCGTTGAAGCACACAGTAGGTCTCCAGCAAAGCTCTGTGATAAATCGGAGCCTGTCTGGTGAAGGTGGGCACAGGGCTCAGTTGGAGAAGGAAAAAGAACCCCCCCGCCCCATGCTTTGTGAAGATTGGCACCGCACTGCTCTGTGTCCCGAAGACCAACTCAAATAGTGTGACTCTCCCCACTTATATACTTAACACTTGTAACTAGAAAGCTAATATAAGAAAAACAATTAATGTATTTTTAGGAAATCGTTTTTTAGGAGCTGGTGAGAGTAGCCATCACAATTTATTACTGGGCCATGAAAGTTTCATCGTTCATTTATTTAAATTACAGAGCAAAGTCCAGCCCGTCGTTTGATGTTTTCGTAGGTGGTCTCTTTCACGTTCTGGACACAGAGACGTCTACTTTAAGGTCCAATAAGGGGCTGGTCCCATGGCCGAGGGGTTAAGTTTGCGCTTTGCTTTGACGGTGCCTGGGGTTCGCCGGTTTGAATCCTGGGCACGGACCTGCACAGTGCTCATCAAGCCATTCTGTGGTGGCATCCCACATAGAGGAACTAGAATGACCTACAACTAGGATATGTACTGGGGCTTTGGGGAGAAAAAAAAGGAGGAAGATTGGTAACAGTAGTTAGCTCAGGACCAATCTTCCTCACCAAAAAAAGCATTACAAAAAGAAAAGAAACTACATTAAAAAATTATAATTTTTAAAAAAGCCTAATGATGGTTATTTTGGAAGTGATCTCATTTATTTTGTTTTAAATCTTTTTCTGTTGTTACTATTGAGAAGTCTGTCATCAGTCAAATTAGTGTCCCTAATCCCATATCTAAGGAATGGGTTGGGACCCATTTTTGAAAAAAAGAAAATTGGCAAGTTTACTTTTAGAAATTCTATCTGAAGAATGGTGGAAAAGGAAAATATGCTGATATTTACCCTTATACCAAAAAACCCCCAAACAGTAAAGGACTCATAGGTACTGTTTAAATCCATTTCTATTCATGTTGCTTGTCAAGTTCTTTAAAAATTATGCAATTTTAAATGTTAGAAACCAATGTGACCTCAGTAAAAAAATTATGCAGTTTGAATGTGGTAATTATAACAAAATGCTGCTTGTGGAATGGCACAGCTTAGAATCCTTCATGTGGCCAGATGGCTTTATAGGGCTGTCTTAAAAAAAAAGGGCAAAGACGGCTGTGGCTGCACCTTTTGCCTGTTTCTCTGATGCCTTCTAGTTTGGAAGCCAGTCCATAGCGGTTTGTTGTGAGGCCAAAGTGCCTGCCAGTGAAGGAGTGAATCAGACCCCTGACCCCGGAACACAGTCCATATCCTTGAAAATGCAACATGGCAGTGCAATCAGGCATTCAGCAAACCATCCAGCTTCCACAGACAAATCCATCTCATAGCTCCTGAATATGCCAGGCATTTTATTTGAAAAAATAGTGTTAGGGAGAACATGGCAATGAATAGAACTATGAAAGAATTCTCATTTCCCGTGTTTGAAATTGATGCTAAGTTGATGCCCTGGGAGAAATATATATATAGTGTGAGACTGAATTCTACTTCCCAAAGGGCTGCTACTTAATTCACTGTCCTCTAGAGTAGCGATGGCCGATTAAAATTTCCTCCTCCAGGACTAAGCTGTAAGTCCAGCCTCTCCGTTTTCTGTGAAGATGTAGTGGGGAAACAAGAATCGGAGAGGCTGACTCTCTTAAGGAGTTTATATATGCTGGTTCAGAGAAAGGATATAAACCTGGTCTGTTTTTCCACAAGAAAAGTTTAATTTTCTTTCTTTACACTTGGGAACAAACGATGAGTAGTGGTTTATAGAATAAAAGGCAATACTTCCTGTCGACGAAAATAATCCATAACCAATCTATAAATGAAAATTTGGGTGAGTTTATTCTGAGCTTAAATTTTAGGATTATAACCCGGGAGAGTCTTTCCACAAAGGAACAGAGCACTCCAAAGAAGTGGGGGTATAAGGGTGGTTATATACCCTCAAAGAGGGTGTTTCACATATGATTGAAATGTCCCTCCCACAATAGTCACAAGATTGCCCTGTTGGCACAGCACTTGATGGACACAGCAGGTAGTGGGTCTGCTATCTTGGTGGGAGCAGCAGCAGGCAAGTCTATTGTCTCCAGCTGGGCGGTCGCAGGTGAGCGCAGCAATCAGCTTCTAGCCTAAGGAAAGATACTTAATCCTTAAGGAGACGCCAACGTTAGGAGGGGGAGGGAAGTTGCACCTTTATCTCAAGGGCCTTTTGCTCTTGCCATAGGGAATCTCTAAAGCAGATACACAATGCATGCTCAATGGCCTTGGTCAGGCTCTTTTGGAAAGACAAGGTCAGGCCGAATTAGGTTTACAGCAAATGGCTTCCTCATATATTCCAATATATCCTATTACTTGCCATTTTTATTTGTCATTCCCTATATCGCATGTTAAATAATGAATATTGTGGTGAACATTCTCTGTCTCTCTGTAACAGTCTTTTCTCTAATATTTCCTCTTTCTTTTAGAAAACCCAAGGCATGAAGCAACATTTCAACTATCTCCCCACAAACCAAACTCAACCAAATGCTTTGGCCCAAAGCTAGCACCCTTCTCTCAGCACATCCGGGGTTCACCGAGGAATTGTACTATCTGACATGGTTAGATGTACATGGATATATCTACTTAATTATATCAACACGAAATTAAATGTGAAGACGACACATACATACCTTCATGTGCCTGACATTTGTGGCCTTTGCTTATTATTATTATTTGCTCTGCATGAATAGACCTTCTTACTAATACCCTGAAAAAAATGATTTCAAAATAGAGAACTTCTCTTTGTGATATGACAAAAGTATTCTTTGTATGTGCCTTATGCTACTTGTCTCGGAATTAGCTTTGCAAACGAAGGGCTTTCCAGAGAATAGTCATACCAATAAAGATTAATAGCAAATATCTTGTCCCAAAGAGCATTATTTCTGTATTTATAGTCCCTTCTTTTTAGATGCCCGGACTCAATCTGTCTGTGGCCACGTCTGAATCCTCAGCGGAACTTCTGGCTGCATTGGACGGATGCTTTTGGTTGCCCTGATTATTTGGTCCACGTTTTCAAACGACGCTGATCATCTTGTTACGTCATGTTTTGTGTCACACACACCACTGTGTGCATGATCTTTGAAGCCTTATCGAAATGTAACTCTGTCACCCACATGTGTAGGGATGATGGTAAAGATGAAGAAATTTGCCACCCAATGCCGTTTGCATATTTCTGAGCTGAAGGGAGTGGCTGCTTTGGTTCCTTCTGCCCTTGATTGATTTGCAGCCTCGCTGCTACATGGAGAGCCCGTTACTGTAATTTTGCCTCCTGATGCAGAGTGTCTGTTCACCAAGAGCCGGTCCAGCCCCGAGGACTTGTTCCCCAGGTAGGTTTGAAGCGTTTCTCTGCTCACCTGTGCCACCTCAGATTATCGACATTCCTCCCCTCTCTGCGTAATTGCTATTGTTTGTATTTTTCTTGCAGCAAACATTGCTTCTGCACTGTCAGAAGAGCTCCTCTCCTCGCTGTTTTCCTATTTAATGACAATCATGGCAGTTCAACTTGGAGTGGCCGTAAACTTTTCCTCTCCTGAGTCTGCCTATTGATCTTGCAGCTAAGCCTGTTGGGTCATTTGGGAATGTATTCTGCGGTGGCAGAAGTCGTGTGGGTCACATGAACTCTGGGAAACAGCTCTTTTCTCGTTACCCTAGTAACAAAGAGGCATTATGAAGAGAATTAAGATTGTTTTGTTCCAAATCGACTACTTTGAAAACGTTTCTCCCTTTGCTAAAAATAAGGTGAGAGACTACAGTGAAATGGAAACATATAATTAAAAATTAATTTCTGTTTTTTACCTCATTGCATGAAATTATATCCCATCTAAAAAGCATACACAATTTTCACAGCAGCTCCACGCACAAATAGGCCTTCAGCTTTTGCTGTTCTTTGGCTGACTTTTAGCTCTTCTGTGCTCGAGGAGGAAGGAGATAGATTTATTTAGCTAGGTGCCAATTTTCCTCGTATTTCTCCTGTTTTAAAGTGAAAATAAATATTGGTGCAAATAATGAGCAAAGATAACAATAGACTACTTATTTAAATTAAATTAATTTCTTCTCACAGTGTCATTCTGTAGTCAGAAAATTAGCATTCTAGGAGAGTATTTTATTTTCACATTTCATTTTCTCTAAACTACTATTAAAATGCAAAAATAACTTAGATCAATAATACCATATACCTGGCCTCAGTTCTCTATCAGATTCGGTGTCACCTGTCACTCTAACCTTCAGTGGCTAGCGGGTCCAGTGGCCCAGTGAGGAAAGTCCCCAAATATAGACTGTGCGATAGCAAAATATAGTTTAAAAAATCCACATGCTTTATCAATATAGGAAGTTTCTAGAAACTAAACAGCATTAGGAATATGTAAAAAAGAATAACTCTAAAGAAAAACTCAAGTGAATAAGCAAAATCATTTTGCAAAAAGGAGAAAAGACCAGATAAATGGAATAATTATTTGATGATCTGAAGCTAACAGAGGTTCAAAGAGTTTGATTTCTTAGTCTACAGAAAGCCTAAGCGTTTGGAGTAACTGTTTCTTTTATATTTTTTAATTTGAAAAAAACTACATAAAAATTTGAGTGCATTATTCTAACCACTGAAGAATACATGCTCCCTTCTCCACCCTGCCTTTTTCCTCTCTGGGGGATTTCCTCCCATTCTTTGGGTTGAAATCTTCGTTTGGTACAAGGATCCAAGATGTGTGATAAGGATGGTTTATGGTTGTCACTCAGTTCTTCGTTTTCTCAATTAAATGCGAGAGGTATAGAAAGAGAATGAAATGTATTGCCTGCCAAGTTCTTGAGGAATAATTAAAAATGTTTTCTTTAAAAAACCGATTAACTTACACAAGTGCAAACATGCTAAGTGTAAAGGAACCTTAGTGAATTGTAATGACACAGAAGGACCATTAGGTGGTGATAAAAGACAAGCTTCTTGATACAATGTCTCTTGCCAGAGTACCCCGGCACGTGTACAAGTTAGGGGGCTGTGGAAATTGGAAGGTGGGTGTAAGGTATTTGTCAACCAGACAGAGGAAAAACACACAAAACCCCTCCACACCAATCGGCCCATTAATTAGTGTATCATTTATAAAGCTTTTATCCAAGATAATTTATTTTGGGCAAAATGTTGTGCATTCTTAAAAGCCATTAAAACCACTAACTGATTGAGTTTCACACCCTGGCATTACATAGGAAGAGTCTAAACTCAATCAGCAATGGACTGCCGACTGACAATTTTGATAAAGACACAGGGTCTTGCTTTAGCCTGTAAATGTTTTTAGCTCCTCACAGAAGTCGAAATGGAGCCCTGATTGGCGAAGTGGCTGATCGTCTTTCCCTGTTTCAAGCCTTCTTGAGAGTGTTCAGTACTTGTGGAAGGCCGCACAGCCTAGAAATGGCTGAGCCGGGACTGAGATCTATCTGCCTCCACCTCCAAAGCCAGGACCAGCCTTCCCAACAGACCCTTTGCTCTCTGTCCTGGACCACGGCTGCACCCCCTGGACAGTGCCTGGCTGGGCAGTGGGTAGGACGCACTTTGCCCTCTGAGTGCCTCCTTCCTTGCCCTCCTCTGGTCCACATAATCTGTCTTTAGACTTGATGCCACGGTCAAGACTTTCAGGCCCTGGAGTAAGATGACTCTCGCTTCTCGGCTGTGATCCATTATGTGCTGGTTTCTTAGTTGGACCATCAGAGGGCGATTCCATTCCCTTCCATCTCAAGTTCGTGGGCCGCTCACTGTGGCTGCCAATGGCAGCCCCAGTTACAGAGGGGACTGAACCACTGTCAACCCACAGTCCTCTAGAAATTGGTTAGTGGCTTCAGATCCAAAGTCGTAGTTGCGGAGAGAAAGAACTAAAAATCATCATCTACCTTTTCCAGTCTGGATGTCCTTGGGCGCACCCCACTCACTGATGCTGAAGGATACACCCAGAATCCTCTGGGGCTTAGCTGTCAACTGCTACCCAATGATGCACCAGCAGAGCAACCAGCCCCTCATGGTATTTTTAGCCGTGAGGATGATTCCTTCTGGCTCCCGGCTGGCGATAATTTAATGAGGTGAAATACACCTTAGTCCTAGGACATGAATTTCAGTTTGCTTGTTTTCTAGCAGGTCAGGTTTCTCTGAGGTCCCTTTATAAAAAATGTCTATTTGTCTACCCCTGGAAAGAAACAAAAGTTATCTAGGGAGGGAAATAAATCTCATATTAAAGACATCAACTCATAGATTAATTTCTCAGATTCTGCGAAAATGAAGCAGAGAAACGCAACCTTGTTTCATTTTTCTCTAAGGAGTAGAGATCCCCCTCTCCAGCCTTAACTAGCTTCAGAGAGAGGTAAACTTTGAGATACGGTTAGGTCAAATCCGCTCAAAATGCACCTTGATGGTGTTTCAGAGTGGTTACAAAAGGATTTCCATGGTAGGTGAAATATTTAGGCAGGAGAATGGGAGGTCTGGGTGGCGTCTGACTGCACCTGTCGATGGTTCTCCACAAGGCTTGAATTCCTTTGAAGTTTTCAGCACAATGATTATGTCCTTGACCCACCAGGAAGATCCTGGGTGGGGCTCAGGCACCAGAGTGTTTTTAGAAGCTCCTCAGATGGTTGAGATGTGCAGCTGGGTTTAAGAAATGCTGGCCAGGAGAAATTCAGACCCTGGGAAACATCCAAGTCCTTCCTCCCTCATATGTATGGGCCGATCAAATTGGCCACTCCTAATGGACTTTTACAAAGGGACCAATGGTTTTCAAATATGTTTTTTAAGCTATGGAAGGCATTGTTCAAATGGACGTCTGGTATAAAAATCAGATGAAAGGAGAGCTGCTCTGTGTATAGTTAACAGGGACCTTGACCCTCAAGGGAATTCAATTCCGAGTACAGTTTGAAAAGCCTTTGCTTGGTTGTGGGTTTTTCTTTTTAAAACAACTTCACTGAGTTTTAATTGACACGATAATATGCACCTGTACTGTTTTCCAGCGCCAGCCAATTCTCCAATTTTCTGATACCAACTGGGTGTCTTATAATTCAATTCTGACACTCACTCCCGGGGTTAGTGAAGATCCTATAGGTTGAGGGCTCAGTCCCATAAGACTGCCCCCACTTCAGACACTTTCAGCTGAAAGTGGGATCCTCAGGCTCCCTGAATTTCTGCCCAGTGGACTACAAATCCAGAGGTTCCCACAGATCTCCCCTGCCCTTAGGTTGGACAACTTGCAGAATGACTCACAGAACTCAGGGAAGTACTGTACTTATTATAGGCTATTATGTAAGATACAAATGAACAGCCAGATGAACAGGTACATAGAGCAGAGTCCAGAAGGGTCCCGAACACAGGATCCTCTGTCCTTATAGAGTAGGGACGCACCGCCGTCTCAGTACATCAATGTGTTCCGCCTCAGGAAGCTCTCCCAAACCCCTCTGAGTTTTTTACTGAGGTTCCTTTATGTAGGCATGACGGATGAGATCCTTGGCCACTGGTGATTGAACTCGGTCTCCAGCTCCTCTCCCTCTCCCGGAGATGAGGATGGGGGTGCCGTGGGCTGAGAATGCCAACCTTCTAATCACCTGGTTGGCTTTTCTGGCTGCCAGATTCCATTCTGCAGCTGTGTAGATCCCCTCTACTGCTCAGGAGTCATCTCATAATCCAGAGGGGCTAGTTATGAGTAACAATATGAGTAACAAAGGACACTCCTATTTCCTCTAAGGAAATTCCAAGAGGTTTAGGAGCTCTGTGCCAGGAACTGGAGACTAAGACCAGATATACTTATTATACCATGGCACCCATTTTAAGTGTACAGTTTGATGAGTTCTGACAAATATGTCTATTTATGTAACCAATGTTCCTATCAAGATATAGAACATTTCTATCAGCCTGTAAAGTAGTGGAATTTAGACTGTAGGTTTTTGAGGACAGAATGCACATGTCACTCCTCTTTGCGACCCAGAGCACAATGCCTTGAGCCGAAGTGTTAAATAAATTTCCTGGTCAAAAAAGAGAACTAATACGTATTGAATATTTACGATGTGTCAGATGCTGTTTAACAGATTTTTCGTATATTGTCTTATTTAATGCTTCCGGTGACCATGAGACTTCTGTGTTAGTTTTACAGAATTTTATTTCTAGCTGGGGAAATAGAGGCTCAGGAAATTTAAGCAGCCTGCTTAGGAGCACAGAGCTAGCAAGCTGTAGAACTAGGATTCAAATCCTCTGTTTGACTCCAACGGCCAGGTTTATTTGGTACTACTATTTTTGGCTGCCTACCCAAACAGCTAAGGCAGTTTAATTTGCAGGAGCATCCTTAAATTCTCCAGACAGTTTCTATGGGATCAGCAGAGCCTTTGTGGCCACCAAAGTAGGTCAGATCCTGCCACAAGGAAGTCTAGGAGTCAGCTCGTAACTCCGGGACACTGACCATTTTGTCGTTTACTGTTTACTGTTGAAAATAAGAGAATCATCAGCTGGATTTAAAAAACTTACCTGCATTTTCTAGGTGTAGGGTCACGCTTGCCCAGCCCTGGTCTGCATACCCTATAACAACCATGTGTCCCTTTGGCCCCTTCTGGGCAGGACGCCAACCATCTGGGATTTGTAACGATCCAGGGCCTGGCCAACCCCGATGTTAATGTATCTCACTCAAAGGACATCACATCTTGAAGGAACACAGAGCCCTTCCACATAAGTTACTGTCCCTGGGAACGCTGGTCGTACCAAGGACAGTCCTTCTTGGTAAGCACGTAGTCTTTATTTGCCTGCCTATATAAGCAACCTGCAGTAGCGGATGCACAACTCCGTCCAGCCAGCCGCCTCTGGACACTCCCTGTACGTAAGTCCCAATAAAACCATACGCCTTGTACGCCATCTCCAGGTCTTTTTTTAGTTCTCTCTGCAACCTATCCCATACTGCTCATGCAACTAGGCGTGTGGGCAGACCCCATGTTTTAGAATGAAGACTGCTATTGCTTTCGTCCTTAAGCTATGTATATTCTTATGTATGGAGACATTGAGCAGGAAATGGAGAGCAGGGCGCTTCCAGATCCAGTGCACAGCTCTCACGCTGGCAGGGCATTGAGCTGCTGGGTCTTCCTTCAGTCACACACAGACCCAAGGAGAAATTATTGTAAATAGTGGGTATGTTTTCTAAAAGATCACGATCATTTTCCTAGAACACTATTTCCTTTGTGGACATCTATTCTTGGTTAAAAGTTCATTTGATTTCGCTTGGGGAAGACAAAGGAAGAGACTAGAAATATACCTAAGAATAGAAAGTTTTTTTTGATCCATGATGATGGAAGTTTCTTCTCAAAGATGCATTTGAAGATAAGGTTTTATTAAAAATAATAACATAATAGAGGTTTCAGAGTCCTCTTTCCTTTTACCAGTATAAACCTGATGTCAGCTAAGGTTAGCTGTCCTTTAAGATTTACTTAAATTTGGCTCAAACTCCTGTTTCATTCACAGAAGGAAATCTGACCCTCCCTAGGAATTTTCCAAGGGAAAATATTATCTTGGTGAAATGTTATTTAGTGGAGAGAAAATTGCAATGATTGTGTGTTATGTATATATATAACATGTGCCTACGCGTGTCTCTGTCAGGGTTGCTTTGCCTCATAAGACAAGTGGCATAATTTCACTCATTAGATTGAAATAATTTTTTAGTTAACAAAAAAGAATGACCCAACAAGGGCTGGAAGGTAAACAAATCCCTTTCATATGAGTCTTTTTTGAAATAATTACAGCACTTATGTATCAATGTGGTTGAATTTGGACTGGTTTGATCTTGGGTGACATGTTTGGCTCTCTGCAATATATTTGTTGTCTCGATGACTGTTTATGCTCTTTGTATTAAACACAGTGGTGGCAGAGCTGGGACTCAAATCTGGATATTGTGACACCCCAAGGTGGCACACTCAGGTGATCCTGGACGCTCCCTCCACTGTTGTGGAGAGAACAGTGAATTTTATCTGTGCACTTTTCCTCCCATCTTGCCCTTGCTCAATCCATTACTATCAGCCACACTGAACCTTATCATGTCACTTCACTGCTGGAAACCCTTCATTTCCTGCCTATTGCTTTCAGCATGAAGTCCGGACTGTATAGGTCCAACAAGACTCCAGGTGATGAGGCTGTGCTTTCCAATGCTGCTCTTCTCTCTGCATTTCCTCATCACTCTTGAGCCATAGTTAATTGCTTTTTAAAGTGTCCTATGTTCTTTCTTGCCTCCGAGGTGTTGTCCTTGCTCTTCTCTCTCCTGGAATGCTTTTGCTCATCCCATGCCCAGAAAAACCTCATCCTTCATATTTTAGCTGAGACATCAGTTCCTCAGTGCAGCCTCCCCCGATCTCCTCTACTCTCTTCTGTGCCCAGTTAGCCTCTTCTGCAGTTCGTACACTCTTTGTTTAGAACTCCCACTGCCCTCTTAAATCATGAACCCAAGGCCATCCTGGGAAAATCAAGAGATGGCCACAGCAAAAGAGACTTCCTGGAGAAGCAAGTAGTCAAGCCCAGTTGCTTACTCTTTAGTTCTCTTGTTTGACGAGCACAGGAAGAGGAGGTGGTCTAGAGACCGTGGAGGACCACCAGCTCAGCCTGCTGCTGCCTGTGATCATGTAGCTATTCCAGGATTTTTACTTAGTTTACTTTACCAGGGCTGAGAGATGGTGGGCAATAACAGAACTTGGGGCTGGGCTTTCCAGTTCACCTTCCTTTATCTGGAAGGGGCAGCAGTGTACCTATACACACTGCCCCCAAACACAGAGACCGCCCCCTATAATTTAGTCTTTGTTATACAATCATTGTGCACTCATATCCTGCATATCACTTTATGAAACATGTTAGGAGAAGCCGGAATCATAGAAGAAATTGGATGAAATCTGAATCAAACAGTTAAGGAAACTGGGATGGGTTAATTGAGTTAAGAATTTAGTTCAGCAGGCTGGAATACGTAGCCTGATTCGCTCCAAAATGAATTAACAGATTTCCACTTAAATGTGATGTTTCTCAATCAGTGGTGAGCATTGCAGGTCAACCTGTAGCCTCCTCCTTGTTCCCACTATTTCAGCCACACAGCGTACTCTGCTGTTCCTCAGACACACCAGGTACGTCCTTGCCTTTGGTCTTGCCGTTCTCTGCTTGGCTCGCCCTCTCCCCGACCCCCGATGTATGGCTTATTTGGATCACCTCCTTCAGACGTCTGCTCAACGTTATCCTTTCAACAAAGCCTCCCCTGACCACTCGATTTAAAATGGAGCTCTCTCCCTGCAAATTAAACACACAGTTGCCATGGACCCCAGCAATTCCTCTCCCAGGTGTTAGCTCAAGAGAAATGAAAACAGACATACACACAAAAACTCATACATGAATGTTCACAGCAGCATTATTTGCAATAGTCAAAAGGTGGAAACCACCCAAATGTTTAATCAATTGATGAATGGATAAACAAATTGTGGTATATCCATACAGCGGAATAGTGTTCCTCCGTAACAAGGAATGAAGTCCTGGCACATAACACAACATGGATGAACCTTAAAAACGTTATGCTAATTGAAAGAAGCCAGACACAAAAGGCTTCATATTAAATGATTTCATTCATATGAAATGTCCATTATAGGCAAATCCATTGAGAAAAAATGTAGATTAGTGGTTGCCAGGGACTGGGGAGAAAGGCAATGGGGAGTGATTAGTGATGGGTATTTTTTTTCCAGTGGGGTGGGGGGAGTTGCTGTGGGCAATGAAAAAAATGTCCTGGAAACAGATAGTGGTGATGATTGCATGCGAGAAATTTCTAGAGAATACACTAGAAACCACAAGCTTGGACAGTTGAAAAGGGAGAATTTTATGGTATTTGAATTCTATCTCAATAAACTGTTATAAAAGAAATTGAACTCTGTATCCTCCTGGCACTCCTTGTGTCCCTTTCCTGCTTCATTGTCCTGCTAATCCCAGCCTAGTAAACTACTTATTTATTTTATACATTGAGGCTGGCACAAGGATGTCATTTCAAAAAAGTGATAAAAAGATGGTTGCTCAGATGAGGAAAAGAGAATAAGAACAGAGACACTTTTGTTTTGGATGACTATCAGAAATGACTCAGTGAAACTGGGTTTGGGTTGAAAACCTTAGCACACACTTTGTAAGATGAAGACTCTAGACTCTCAGCTGGAGACTCCTTTCTGGGGTCACTTTGCCCACGACTGTGAGGTTCCCTGAAACTAACATTCAGTCCTTTACTATCTCCTCCCCCAGGAAAACTTAGTTCCTTGATGTTTTAAAATATACTGTATTCATAGAAAATTGGAGGTTCAGTAAGGCCACCAGATCAGGAGCCAAGTGCCATTGAAATGATGGTTTGTTACTCACAGTTCCCAAAGGAGGGGGCCTGCCATGCCCTGGGCGCCTGCATGGGGAAGCACCAGAGGGTTAAGAGGCAGAGGGAGAGGGGCATTGTGGGAAAGAGCCTTGACTGTGGTTGCTGTGGGAAGGAACAGCCTAGGCAGGGCAAATAGGTTTAGGGTGGGCTTGTTTGAATAATGTCAGTAGACCCTGGGGCATAGGGACTGTTCCTAATTATCTGGGATGACCTGGCCTTGGGGTGATTAGGGCAGGGGCATAGTGGCCCAGAGTATGAGAGGAAGTGGTCAGAGGTGTGGGCTTCAGAATGGCTGGTTTGCATTTGAAAAGCATGCAAGTTGTTTACTATCTGTAGGGATTGGCTGACCCTGAGAGGGGGAGTTCCTCCCGCATCAGACCACAGAAAATAAGATATGGCTAATAGACCTGAAGGGTAAATAACACCAGATCTTAGATCTTGGGGACCAAAATAACCCTGAAATGCCTTGTTTTGGGAACACGAAAGTATTTGAGGGTACTGCTGGAATGGGCATGGAGGCCATCTATGAAGAGGTTTCCAACACGAGGGGCGGCCAAGCATTGAGGAGTTGGGTCTTAAGAGCAATGACAAGAGCCAGAGAGAACAAGCCGAGTCTATAAGAATCTTAAGTCCATGAAGATGCTGAACAGATCTGGGAGGATAGCAAAGTGCCCCGTGTCATATGGTGATTGTGGTGCTCACAGGTTGTTAATGTTACACTCAAGTAAGTGTACTGTAAAATGATCAGACCAAATTATGAGCTCTTCACTAAAACTTTGGCCCACACCAACAGGCATTACTACTCTACATATCTTTTAGACCTTTTCAAGTTGTTCTGTTGGAGGCTGTAAATGTCTATAGTTCTTTATTATTCTGCCCGGTATGTATCTTTATTGAATAAAGTGTTGGATGTGTGTGAAAAATGAGAGTTGATCTTTAACAATCCGTGAGTTGTATTGGCAAATGCTTAGCTCACACACAAATGCATGCATGCACACGCACACACAGCTGGAGCCGCCACTCCAAATTCCTAAAATGGCACAGCTACCCCGTTCTTGGAATCAGAGAAATAACTCTGGTTCTTAGCTTAAAACATTCTGGGGAGATGTCTCAACAAAAGGTTAAAATCAGGGCAGTATTTTTTCCCTAAGCCTTGTTTCTTTGGTAATCTTTACTCCCTACCTCCCAGGCCCAGTTCTGAAGCCAATAAATGTTGCAAAAGGCAGCAGATGACCTCATATCATATAATTCCTGAGCCTTAAAATCCAGCCAATACCTGATTTTACTGCCTCTTATTGCTTGGTGGCACTTGGAGGGGCCAGTTTTACTAGGATGGTGGTTAAATGGCCCCAAGTAATTCTGAGTAATGACCCAGGCTCTGAGGCCTCCTTCTTGGCTCTGCTCTGGAGAATGGCCTTTGGAACAAAAGGACTGTTCTGTAGAGACAAGAAGAGAAAGTGGGCAAGACCAGACTGAGAGTTTCTAAAGCCCCCTCAAGCTAGAGCATTGTTTTTTCTCCTACCTGATGTGATGGTGGTTGGGGTGGATTCTTTCCTTTAGTCAAACTATAAGCCAAAAAGTAAACCTGTATGGTCTGAAGGGAGAGCCGAAGGGTAAATTCTGGAACTAACAGAGATCTTTCAGGGGTTATGAATATGTGCATGTTAGAGTCAGGATTTGAACCAAGGTCACTCCATATCCCATGGCCACGACGCATCTTCCCTGGCTCTGTCTATACATGACCAGATGCTGGAAATATTGTAAACCCTCCCACCACTCCTCCTTCTGGTTCTCCTTCCCCTTTCTCTCCTTCTCTATTTCCTCCTGCTTAGGGCTCTTCCTCTTCTTTTATCTTCCTCCTGCTCACCTCTTCTTTCTCCTCCTCTCCTTTCCTTCTCTTCTCCCTGTCATTCTTCTTCCTCTTCTTTCCCCATTTCCTCCTTCACTTTTTCTTCTCGTTATTTCTCTAACTACCACTTATTGAGTGTCAACTGTGCTCCAAGCGTTGTGTCAAGCAGTCTCCCTATGGAATCTCTTTAGGTCATAAAATTGGTATCATAATCTCCATTTTACCATGAGGAAACTGACACTCAGAAACATGTGAGTCACCTAAGTTCTCACGGCTAGCGAGGGGCTGGGATTTGATGCCAGATTTGCCTGATTTCAAAGCTGTGTGCTCCAACTACTGTGGGCATGATGCCCACTTATCATTGTCTTTTTTTTTTTTTAAAAAAAAAAGATTGACCCTGAGCCAACATCTGTTGCCAATCTTCTTTTTTTCTGTCTGTCTGTCTGTATCTGTCCTTCCCTCTTGCTCTTTCTCTCTGTCTCTTCTTCTTCTCCCCAAAGCCCCCCAGTACATAGTTGTATATTCTAGTTGCAGGTCCTTTTAGCTCTGCTATGTGGGACGCCACCTCAACATGGTTTGATGAGTGGTGCCGTGTCTGTGCCCAGGATCTGAACCAGTGAAACCCTGGGCCACTGAAGCTGAGCATGTGAACTTAACCACTCGGCCATGGGGCCGGCCCCTATCATTGAGTCTTAATTGTGCAGAAAAAAGCGCATAATTTTCCCTCTTGGCATGGGTTCAGTTGTCCTCAGGTCTTGCTATAGGTTTTATAAAATTCCAAGGTAAATAATACCTGCCCCTGGCATTGTTTTGTATTTATGCGGATTGGGTTGACCTTACCTTCATAATGACAGTTGAGATGCTGGTGCCCACATGGAGCTGGTCATGTCTTTCCGCACATGCTACACTCACCGTGATTGGTGCCCGGGGCCGGCTTCTGGCAGACTCTCTGAGAGACTTCTCCTGGAGCTGCTAAAGTGATGCTGACCATCCCCCCACGGCTTTTGCTTTCCTCTTGGGTCCAATATAGTACAGCTGAGCTTCACCTTGAGTACTTCTAATCTCTGGAAAAGAATTTATCCCCACAAAACATAAATTACGGTTTTTAGTTGGTCACTGTTATTTTTACTTTATTATATCAGTAATACATATCTGAAAAAGAGTGTTTTTTTTTCCTTACTGAGGTAACTCATCATGGAACTCCTTGGAAGGAAGTCCCACCAAGACATGAACTAGACACGATGTAAAGACATTCATGAAAAAAACATAGATTCCATTGGCCAAACCAAGCTGTGTGCATGACGTCACTAAGACCACACTGTGTTTGCAGCGCTCTTGAATCCTGGAACTGAGGTGGATTATTCTCGATGTTGGAGGGTGACGATATTTTTGAATCCAAGAATACAACCAATAGAAATTGTGTGAATAGGAACCAAGAAACCAGTTTGTTTTCAAGCCGTGTCTGTAACCTGAAAAGCACCCTATTTTCCCTGATGAACTGTGTCACTCAGTTTAAAAATCCAAACGGTTTGGTAATTACCGATGGCTTTCCAAAATCCTATTTGCGTATTTCTTTCCTCTTCCAAAACGGTTTTTTTTATATGTGACATCAAAAACTCATAATATAGACTAACTTGCCAGCATGTGGCTCAACTTTAAGTTTTATTTTTTTCTGAGGCTTTTGTGGCGAGATGTAGAAATGGACGCGGGAGGGCCTGGTAACCATGGCAACAGCATTGCCACAGCAAAGTGGCTCTCAGAGCCCAGGGCGCTGAGGTCTGGAGGCTAATTCCTATAACAAAGCGTTTTCTGTGTTCAAGTGGGCCCAGGAAAGCCGCCGTTGTGACAGCGGTCACACAAACCTTCACCCTGAGGACCTGTGGGGAAAAAATGTGAGTCTTAATCTTCACACCATTTATTATTTTGTGAAAAGATGAGTGAATGATGTGAGCAGACCTGATGAATGTCCCCACATTTTTCGGGCTCCTCGTCTAAACCGTATCTTTGCTTCATACGACTTGTTCCCACATAAGCACGTTTAATCCTCACGGTCCACACCGTCCAGACATGTTCTTTAAATATTTCTTGGGGCTGGCCCCGTGGCCGAGTGGTTAAGTTTGCGCGCTCCGCTGCTGCGGCCCAGGGTTTCTCTGGTTTGGATCCTGGGCACTGACATGGCACCGCTCATCAGGCCACGTTGAGGCGGCGTCCCACGTACTACAACTAGAAGGACCCACAACTAAAATATACAACTATATACTGGGGGGATTTGGGGAGAAAAAGCAGAAAGGAAAAAAAAAGAAGATTGGCAACAGTTGTTAGCTCAGGTGCCAATATTAAAAAAAAAAAAAAAGATTGGCAACAGTCGTTAGCTCAGGTGCCAATATTTAAAAAAAAATATTTCTTGTTCTATGTACAAAGTGCATGGTAATGAAAGCTGTCTTGAATATCTAAAAGGGATTATACACTCCAGGGTTTCTACAGAGTTTGTTTTAAATAACTCCCACTATTAGCATATTCTACCTCCTGTAGGTGCTGTCTTGGTTGGTTTTTCCATCAGTTCTCCACTCAGAAACGAAGCAGCATTAAAAACAGGACCCTTTCCATGATGTGTGACTCCCAAGGTTGTCTACTTTCGTTACATCATTTAAGGAATTTATTGTCAACTATCAGATAATCCGTGTGTTATAAATTCAAGAGAAAATAGATCTCAAGTTAATAAAATGTTTGGGATGGGATATATTGAGACAGAAAGGAGATTTAATTTTGAATTCTAGAGAAAGAGGAGTGCTTAGTTTGGAAATTTTAGTGATGGTAAAAATGTGCCTGAATTCCAGTTCCTTCCGATCTATGACAATAGCTACGTTAGAAGTTACAATGGTAAAATCCTAGGCTTTGTGGTTCAATCTTGGTTTCCTTATTTTCTAGGTGTGAGATTTTGAGTGAATTACTTAACCTTTTTTGGGTGACTCCTGAGTTCTAAAATGGGGATAAAAATAACACCAAACCTCAGAATGTTGTGAGCATTAAATGAAGTAATCTATGTGATGTGCTTAGCATTGTGAGAGTAAGGGACCTGCTTTATAACGTTGGGACATGCTTAATGGCTCAGTCACAGCTAAGCTAATCAGATCATGCGCATATTTCTTCGGAAACTGCTACTGCAGCATAGAATGTGGTGATGGAAGGGAACAGTAGAAGTTAGCCCAATTCTTGGCTTATGTTTGAAGTTATTCAAGATGTTGGATTGAGTTCTGGAGTTTACAGATCACCATAGGGTTCATAACAGGGTTGGTAGACCATTCTGCTCTGTACACAGCATCTCATCCTGGTGAGGAGAAGGATGTTCTTTTTTCCAACAAAGAAGAATTAGAAAAAAATGTCTGAAGGTGACTGATGTTCCTTTGGCAACTGCCTGCCTGGGGTCTAGACCATGGAAGAGGGAGCACTAAGGAGAATTCAAGGGCAGGGGGTTTAGACCAGGGTCCAGGCCCATCTCCTACCTCAGGAGCTTTGAACCGTGGCCACAAATCTTTGACAGCAGAGTGTGCTGTGCATCTTCAACTCAAAAATGAAAACAGTTGAAGGTCTGACTGTGTCTTCCAGTGGATGGCTTGGGTTTTGGTTCCTAAAGTCACAAGGGTGGGTTCTGCCAGGGGCTGTGTGTGAGGTGCAGGAGTCTAGGGGAGAAAGGGCAGGGTCTGCCTCCTGGCTCTTTGCTTTGTGACAGCATGACCTTGAGCAGCCTCAGTGTCAACAGGAGAGCCGTGAAGAATCCTAGTGCCTAACCCACAGGGGTGATAAGCAGATTATACGAAAATCTACCTGAAGTGCCTGGCACAGCTCACGGTGCCTCCAAAGCCCTCAGCTCAAACTGGGCATAAATGGGACCTAATGGGGTTTGGGAGCCTCTAACTGTCTTAAGGCCTGTGCTCCCTGCCAATTCTCCACTGTAGCTCCCAATTATGCAAGTTCCCTGTGGGGCTGGCATTGGGTGTGGGGGGAATTGTGGGACTCTAGGCTGTAGGCACAAGGGCACTGCCTCCCCCACCCACTCTGGCCACAAAAATTGGTGAAGTCTCCTTGGGCCTCCAACTCGGACAAGTAACCACCTGCCCTGGGGGCTGTTAGGCTCTTAATGCCTTCAGGGGTCCCTATGGCAGGACCCCCGACACCTCTACAAGGCTGGCTGGGGCTTGACAGGTGTTTACAGTTCTCTGTCTCTGTCTGTCTGTCTCTCTGTGTCTGTCTTTTCCTTTCACTCTTTCTCTCCATCTCTTTCTCTCCGTTATGCCACAACAAAGCTACAGGAGCAAATCCTTCTGGACTCAAAAACACTGAATTAACTGTTCACACCTGTGTAGGGGAGGAAGACATTCCCTCTACCCTCTCTGGGTTCATCTGGCTGGAGAACGAATTAAATTCACATGAGACAGAATAGCAGGAGAAAATTAAACGCAGCTTTATGACATGTATACATGGGAGAGGTTCAGGCAAGCTGAGCAACTCGCCAAAATGGCTGAAGCCCCCACCTTAAATATCATCATCAGCTAACAACAAAGGAGGATGTTGGGGGTGGAGGGGGTGTTGATCTTGGGAGATTACCATACAAGTACAGTAAACAAATGCAGGTTTAAGTCCTTGCCTTTGGCATTGAGTAAGAGTTTCTAGAGATAAAGTCATCCCCCTCTTCTTCCTTGTACAGAGAGGGAGACATCTTTACAGATGGAGATTTCCTTTACAATGTAAATGTCTCCTAACAAAGGGCAAGCAAGTTCCACTCCTCAGAGCCTCCTTCCCACCCCAGTTTATTAAAAGTAACCAGCCCCAAATAATCCTCATGCCAAAGAGACATATCTTGGGGTGGCCAATGCCCATCCCCCACACCTGTAATAACAAACTAAAGAAGGTTGAGAACTTTCTCGAAGGGGTAAAGGCCCCAGCATGTGGGTATGAACTATGTTGGGATATCAACAAACAGGGACTTAGAGGAACAAAACCTTTAATGTTGCATCTTACCTATGGGTGCCCCTGACCTACGAGGTGGGCCTCCCCACCTCGATCCCCTTCAACATCAGCATCATCTTTAAAAAAAATTATAACTATAGAGGACAGCCTGCTGGTGTAGTGGTTAAGTTCTCATGCTCCGATTCAGCAGCCTGGGGTTCAGTTTGGATCCCAGGCACCGACCTACACACCGCTTATCATGCCATGCTCTGGCGGCATCCCACATAGAAGAACTAGAACTTACAACTAGGGTATACAACTATGTACTGGGGCTTTGGGGAGAAAAAAAAAGACAGAGAGGAAGATAGGCAACAGATGTTAGCTCAGGGCCAATCTTCCTCACCAAAAAAAATCATACCTTAAAAAAAAATTAAAACTATAATACATGCTCATGATAAAAAAAAATTGAAACAGCACAGAAAGTAAAAATTCCCTTTCTCTTTCTGATCTTCTTCCCAGTCTTTAGAAGTAACCGTTTAATAATGATTATTAGCAATCTGGTAATGATTAATAAAACCTATTAACACAGTTTTTGTACATTCTTCTAGCATTCAAATGTGTATTTCCTATAAGTGAAAAAGCAAATTGTAGAATGGTAAGAAGAGTCTAGTATAGTAAATATAGTAGAGTATGAGATTATGCACTCTGTTCTGACTTTTTCCTTTCTACTTAAAATACCCAGGCAATCTTTCCATATCAGCACATACGGATTTTTCTTATTCTTTTGAAAAACCATATAGTATTAATTACTATGCTGACTTAACTAGGCTTATACTGTAGACTTTGTAGTTTTTACTGATTTGGTATTACAAATAAAGTTACCTGTACATTTATGTATAGTCATTACTGCAGATTTATGCAGATATCCATAAACTAAATTCTTAAGCCGTATTTAAAGAATTTAAGCTGGATTAGTTTGTATGTTTCTAATATGTGTTGTGAAATTCCTCCCCAGAATGCCTGTTTTCCATACTTAAACTTTAAATTTTTGCCAACGTTGAAAGTAACTCATTTTTGTCTTAGTTTCTTTAATTATGAGCCAGGCTAAGCCTCTTTTCCTGTGCTTTCACATGAACTACCTGTTCAGATCCTGTATGTGTTTTTCCCCATTGGGTGCCTTCTTACCGACACGTAAGAGCTCTTTGTATAGGGGAGAAATAGGTCCTTGTTGCATATGCCATGCTTATTGAGAAGAGGTTAATCATTTGTCACTTGCCTTCTGACTTTGGTTACAATGCTGTGGTTTTTCCCTCATGCAGGAGCTGGGAAGGGTCATGGAGTTAACTTATCAGCCTCTTTGATGGCCTCTGGGATCAGCAGTCTTTAAACAGTAAGGGAGCAGTCCCCTTTCCCCAGGTTGATTTTAGCGATGGGTGTAGAAGGTCTTGTGTTTGGAGAAGCAGTTGGCTCATTGCAGAACAATGGCTGCTTGCCTCACTTTATGTCCCTGGAGAAATTTCAGGAAGTCTGACTGAAATGTCTCCACCCTACAGCTCCGGGAATGCTTCTGGTTCTGTGGTTATCAGCGCACTGCAGGAGCACACCTCTGTAGGTGTCTCCTACAGAAACGACACCTACGCCTTGCTCTGCCTGAATTATTGAATGTTGTGTGATGTGGACCTTGGTCTCAATTAATAGGACAAGCTCTGCTTGATCCAGCCCCTGAGTTTCCCACCCAGACAACTGCTCTGGTGAAAATCCCAAAGGATTGGTGTAGAGGGAGCAGCCTCCAAAATGCTTTCCTTTTACCCCGTAAGCTCTGGGGTAAACCCAAGGGATGTCAATTAAGACAAGTCAGGAGACACGGGGCCCACTGGTGATTCAGCCAGACTCCCTCTTGCCAGACATGGAATGGCATGTTAATAAACCACAATCTCTGAGGTTTTCCTTATTTTGTATTATTTTGTATAGTTCTTCCAGATTGCTTGCTTCAGGTTATGAAGTGTTTCTGTGATGGTTCAAACAAAGTTCACGCCTCCATGTTTAATTTAACTGTATTAGTTTCCTGTCACAAATTTGGTGACACAAAACAGCAAAAATTTATTGTCTCACAGTACCAAGAGGCAGAAGTCCAAAATCAAGATGTTGGCGGGGCCCCATTCCCTCTGAGAGCTCTAAGAAGGATCCTCCCTCGTCTCTTCCAGCTTCCGGGGCTCCAGGCACTTGTGGGCTTGTGGCAGCATCACTCTAATCCCTCTCTCCATTTTCACACCATCTTCCCTTCTATGCCTGTGGGTGTCCTCTCCTCCTCTTATAATGACACCAGCCATTGGATTTACGGCCCACTCTACATCTAGGATGATCTCATCTTGAGCTCTTTAACTTAATTATATCCACAAAGACTCTATTTCCAAATAAGCTAAGATTCTGTGCTTCTGGGTGGACATGAATTTCGGGGAGACACAATTTAGTCCACTACATCCATTAAGACAAAAAAAAATCTCAAAACTTTAGGTAACTGTAGACTCATTTTCAATACTCTGATAATCTGAGAGCTGCCAGTAGCTGGTGCAGAGTTGTCAGTGTCAAGACTGAAATCTGAAATAGTCCTACAGGCTCCTTGAGCCTTTTTGAGAAAAACTTACCACCGACAAATTTTTCCCCAAAATGATAATGCAAAATCAATGAGGATCTTGATCAAAGCTTCTTGGTAACTTCCCACAGATAAGCACAGCCTTTAAAGACTGAGTGATCTTGGCAAGAGCCTTCCAGTCATCATCTGTAAAAGGAGGATGGCAACGTGCTGTATTTATTGGGCTTGTGAGAATTAAATAAGAAAATACATCTGGAGTGTTTGGTGCAGACTTGGCAGATAGTAAATGTTCCAGAAAGGACAGCTTTAAAACTCTTAAGAACTGAGAAAAGACTCCAGCACAGCATATACAGTGAAAATGTTTGGGGATACAGGTGTTTCTTAAAAACAAGTGACAAAATGAGCCCGTATAAGGGCCCAGCCTTACTTTATAGACAGCTGGATTTTATCATAATGAGAAGGCACCAGAATCAGTCAGGGTCCCAACAGGAAGTAAATATCACACGCAAATTAGGGAAACCCAAGAACAACTTAACAAAAGTACTGGGTAGAAAGGTATATAAGCAGGGTATAGGAAAACCATCAGGGTGAGTGCAGCAATAAGAGCAGGAGGGGGGGTGTCACAGCTGTCACCACCCTACAATCAAAGGAATGAGAAAGAGGGAGTGGTTCAAAGACCTGGAAGGAGACAGTCAGTCAGATCTCTAGAGAATGATTTACTCTGACTTAATGGGATCAGTGACCCAAGTCACCTTGCAGGAGGCAGTCAAGGGAATAAATGCCAAGAGTTTACTCTTTTTCCTCCTTCTAATCTCCTGCTGGGCTCCCCTTTGCTGAATCAGTTTTGAAGCCAGAGAGCAAGGGAGCTTGTTGATTGCCAGGGCCATGTGTGGCCAACCCAGCCCCTATGTAAACACACTCCCTTGGGCAGGAAATGGGGTGGAGAAAGTTGGGGTGTCGGTCTTGGGGAGGCACACTGAAAGATATCTCACTCACTCTTTATCATTTGGGTCAGATTGTGCCACTGTCTCTCCTATAGAATAATATTCGAGAATGTTCTCTTGAATGATGGGCAACTGGTGGCACAGCATCATCTGGGATGACTGTATATGGGCATAGCTTCTAGTTACAACCACCAAACCTCCAGTGATGGGCTTATGGTATCTGCCCACTTTGGCAAGGGATAAAGGAATGCAGTGGAAAATACTGCAGTCTATGGCACTTTCAGGCATGGCTGCAGATACTTCCATATCCCGAGACTGCTCACCCTGAGTCCTCCCAATAAGATACCATTTCTGGGCTTACTGTCATGTGAATAATCAAAACTGCCCTGTTGCCAGGGGATGTGGTCTGGTGTAACTCTTCCTGGAGGCCAGCAATCTAGGGACCAAAAGGTTAATTCCTGGCTCCTCGAGAAGCCTTCAGGATGGCATCTAGTCTCACTAGTTGGCACTGGGCAATACTGGTCCATTTCCCCTTCGTGCGTCCCACCCTCTTCTGCGCTCCTATTTACTTAGAGCATGGGTAGATCTGGGACAGGATTCAATATCCCTTGATTGTTTGCTGCCTAAATTCCCACCAGCCTGTTTATCCCTAGGGTTTCCACAAGACAGTTTCCAGAAGATGTGGTGACTTAGTGGAAACTCTCTCCAAAGCCTAACACACTCCAGGCAGGGTAGCTGATGAGTGATTCAAGTTCAACTTCCTGAGTCTGGGAGGTTGGGGGTGTCACCACCGAGCACACCTCAACCCAAATGCCCCAGGCCACTTGTAGGGCTGGCTTGAGTGCTTCCTGAGTCTTTCCTCTTGAAGGTAGACTGCACCATCAGGGTGTCCAGCTTAGACCAGAAGGGGGCCAGAAGGCTGCTTGGACCTGGGGGCTGGTAAGAGATGGAGCTGCAGGTGGAGAGAAGGGGTGCAGGCTATGAGCGTGGCACCCAACTTGCTCCCTTGATCTAGTCTACAACGTTAGGAGCAGGCTGCCTGGATGGCATCTTGCTCCCTCCAGCCTTCTCCACACCCTTCTGCCAACACAGTACACTTTATTGTTCTGAAACCTTACTGACCTGCAATTCAGAAGTCAAGTTCAAGCTCTCAATCTGGCTCAAACTGTGTCCCTGATTTATCTCCCACTATGGACCAACACAGGCTTTCTACTTGAGCCCAGATTTTCAAGTAACACTCTCCTATCAAGAGCACACCTGCATGTACAAACTCCCGCCCTCCAGCCACGCCCACACACTTATTCACAGTGCTCAGCCCTGTGCCATACTTATCAGTCACATGGAAAGTCTTCTCTTTCCTTCTCTATATCTAAACTGGACCTCCCTCCAGGCTCTCTCCAGTCCAGCCTAGGATGCTCATTCACTGATTCAGCAGCTGTTTATGGAGCGTCCAGTGTGTCCACGGGCTCTGGGCACAATTTTAGGAACTCCAGGAGCTCATGGCCTCTTGGGAAGATGGAAGAGACAGCAGGCTGCTTTGGGAAGGTGGGACAGGACTCCAATGGAGTGAAAAAAGGGTCTATGGGGGCACCCAGGAGGGTGTCGCCCTGGCCCAGTGGAGAGTGTGGGGTTGTGTGTGTGGGGTGTCAAGAAAGGCTCTCTCCCAGGAGGTGACAGCTGAGCCAGCCCTAAAGTTTGAGTGGTTGGCTAGGCAGGAAGGTGAAGGCGGCAAGAGAGGGGAGGATGAACAAATCAGACATGCGCAGAGGAGCCGGAGAGAGGGCCACCATCGGTGGTGTGAGGGGCTCCGAGCTCTTCAGGATGGCTGATGCAAAGAAGGCGAGGAACGTGGGGGAAGAGGGGTGGTTGGAGGAGCAAGTCCAGAGGGGTCCCTTGGGGCCGGGGCGTGAGGAGAGCAGCAGCGTATAAAGCCAGATCAGCAGGTGCTGAATGAAAGAATGAGCAGGTCCTCTTGGAGGAACAGCACAGGGTGGTTAAACATCTCTTTGTCTGAATGCTACCCTCTCCGGAAGGCAAGACACGGCATCCCTCCTTCCGCAGGGAACGTCCTCATCCTGGGAGATGCGAAGGTCCAGGTGCTATGGACAGGTCCAGGCAGTTAGGAGTAATTGCTGAGATGGGACCAGGACCTGCAACCCAAACGCTCCTGCCTTGGCTGGACCCCCGGGGGAGCAGGTGGATCCGGCCTGGGGCAGGGTGAGTGCTGCACAGGGGTAACTGGTCAGTAGACTGCAGGATTACTGACACAATCCCGCAATTAACCCAGACCTTTCCCTCGCAATATAGGCTTGCTGCAAATCCCTGATGCGCCAGAGCCTACAACGTGAGAAACCAGGAGAAAACAAAACAACGCACTGATTCTGCCTTCGGAGGGAATAGCATCCAAGAGTGGGGGGAATTAAGAGACGTTCAATAGTTTCACCCCCAAAGTGTAATAAAGTCACAGTTCAGGAGCCCCAGTCCCGTTACTTGACACTACAGGTACGGAGAGCTGGTCTCAACCCCCTGCTCCCTCTCCTGCTTCCTCCCTCCGCACCTCTTTTCCTCTCCCCTCCCCTCCCCTCCCCCGCCCTCTCTCTCCTCCTCCTCTCTCCTCCCCTCCCCTTTCCCCCCTCTCCTCTCCTCTTCCCTTTCCTTTCCTTCCCTCTTCTCTCCTTCCCCCCCCTTCCCCCTCCCCATCTCTCTTTCTGTCCCACTCGGACATCACATTCAGAAGCTCAAGTTATTCCCAATCCTCAGTTCTTGGCACATTTTCAGAGCTGGTTCATGCAAGGACCTCCTTGTTTTATTCCTTAATTCCTTTTACAACTCCCTTTTATAATAGCAGCAATAATCGCTGAACCCGTATCAACACTATTCACTCATTTAACCCTCGGCCACGTCGTGAGATCCGTTACCAAGAGACCTTCAGCCTAAGTTGCTGAGCCAGATTCAGCCCAGGTGGTCCGGCCTGCGTGGGAGCCTCAAGCCCCGCTCTGCGCCGCCTCTCCTCTCCCTCCCTCCTCCTCCCAACTCTGGGTTTAAGAGAGGTCATTTTGTTATTCATTCTTACAAAATGGGCATCATTGTTTTATGGTCGCTTAAAAAAAGGCACAAAATTATTGTCATAAATCTCTATTTCTTATTTTTTTCAATAAACAACATGTCTAAGATTCTGCGCGCTTCTGCGCACATCTGGTCCATGGCTTCTCACTACAGCGTCTGCCTCCCATTCTCCTGAGCAAGGTTCTCCCTAGCTGCTCTCCCAGTGATGGGGGCGGGTTGCTTCCAGCTTCCTGCTGCCAAAAATAAGGCTGAAATAAATATCATTTCTTTTTTGAAAGGATATATTAGAGTAACTTTACTGTAAAATATCCAACTTTGCTTTTCTAAAACTTTAAAAAAATTTTTCATTTTGGTCAGGTACACATAACATAAAATTTACCATCTTACCATTTTTAAAAAAATTAAGGTTATAATAGTTTATAACATTGTGAAATTTCGGTTGTGCATTATTATTAGTCGGTCATCTTATAGGTCTGCCCCTTCACCCTTGGTGCCCACCTCCACCCACCTTCCCCCCGGTAACCACTAAATACTTCTCTTTGTCCACATGTTTGTTCATCTTCCACACAGGAGTAGAGTCATACAGAGTTTGTCTTTCTCTGTCTGGCTTATTTTGCTTAACATAATAACCTCAAGGTTCATCCATGTTGTTGTGAATGGGATGATTTTTGTCTTTTTTTATGGCTGAGTAGTATCCCACTGTATATATACATCACATCTTCTTTATCCAGTCATCAGTTGGTGGACACTTAGCTTGCTTCCACATTTTGGCTATTGTGAATAATGCTGCAGTGAACACGGGAGTGCATAAGTCTCTTTGAACTGTTGATTTCAAGCTCTTTGGATAGATACCCAATAGTGGGATAGCTGGATCATATGGTATTTCTATTTTTAGGTTTTTGAGAAATCTCCATACTGTTTTCCACAGTGGCTGCACCAGTTTGCATTCCCACCAGCAGTGTATGAGGGTTCCCTTTTCTCCACATCCTCTCCAACATTTGTTACTTTTTGTCTTGGTTATTATAGCCATTCTAATGGGTGTAAGGTGATATCTTAGCGTAGTTTTGATTTACATTTTCCTGATGATCAGTGATGTTGAGCATCTTTTCATGTGCCTGTTGGCCATCTGTATATTTTCTTTGGAGAAGTGTTTGTTCATATCCCCTGCCCATTTTTTGATCAGGTTGTTTGATTTTTTGTTGTTGAGTTGTGTGAGTTCTTTATATATTATGGAGATTAACCCTTTGTCAGATATATGATTTGCAAATACTTTTTCCCAGTTGGTGGGTTGTCTTTTTGTTTCCACCCTGTTTCCCTTGCCTTGTAGAAGCTCTTTAGTTTGATAAAGTCCCACTTGTTTATTCTTTCTTTTGTTTCCCTTGTCCAAGAAGACATGGTGTCTGAAACGATCCTTTTAAGACTGACGTCAAAGAGTGTACTGCCTATATTTTCTTCTGGAAGTTTCATGGTTTCAGGTCTTACCTTCAAGTCTTTGATCCATTTGAGTTTAGTTTTGTTAATGGCATAAGAGAATGGTCTACTTTCATTCTTTTGCATGTGGTTGTCCAGTTTTCCCAACACCATTTGTTGAAGCGACTTTCCTTTCTTCTTTGTATGTTCTCAGCTCCTTTGTCAAAGATTAGCTGTCTATAGCATCTTACCTTTTTTTTGAGGAAGATTAGCTCTGAGCTCACATCTGCCACCAATCCTCCTTTTTTTTTTTTTGCTGAAGAAGACTGGCCCTGAGCTAACATCCATGCTCATCATCCTCTACTTTGCATGTGGGACACTTGCGACAGCATGGCCTGACAAGTGGTGTGCAGGTCCACACCTGGGATCCAAACCAGTGAACCCTGGGCCATGGAAGTGGAACATGTGAACCCAACGACTGTGCCCCTTGGCTGGCCTCCATGTCTTACCATTTTTAAGTGTATAATCCAGTGGCACTAAGTACATTCACATTGTTGTGAAACTACCACCACCATCTATTTCCAGAAATTTCCCATCTTCCTCAAGTGAAATTTTGTCCCCATTAAGCAATAACTCCCTATTCCCCCTCTCCCAAGCCCCCTGCCACCACTGTTCTACTTTCTGTCTCTGTGAATTTGACTACTCTGGGTACCTTATATAAGTGGGGTCATATAGTATTTGTCTTTCTGTGACTGGCTTATTGCAATAAATATTCTAAGACATGTCTTCACGATAGGCTCTGTAAGAATTTCTATACCTGGGATCATAATTGCCAGGTCATAGGGGTGGTTTGGTGTGATTTGGCTTAATTTGGCTAATGGGCCAGATTGTGCTCCAGAATGGCCCCCTAGCCTTCACTCCCACCAGCAGAGACAGTATGAGGGTTCCAGTATCCCCATTTCCCTACTGATACTTGACATTAGCCAACTTTTGAATTTGTGCCAGGCTAATAGGTGTAAAGTGATTTTTTGTGGTATTAATTTCCATTGCTCTGACTACTAATGATTTTGAGCGTTTCTTCCAATGCAGGCCACCTTTCATGGCCTCCTCCTGTATAAGGTGTTTACAAACCATTTTTCTATCAGGATTGTTGAAATTTTCTTGTTGGTTTGCAGATATTTCTTATTTTACATATTTTATACCTTGCTGGTTTTATTTGTGGCAAAATCTTCTCCCATTCTGTCATCTATTGTTTTTGTCCATAGTTTTTCTGTGCACTTGGAATTCTGTTTAAGAAGTCCTCTCCTATCTATATAAATGATATAGATGTTTTCTTATATCTCTTTTTATTAATTTCGTAGTTTTACCTTTCTCATGTAGATGTTAAATCCATCTGGAGCTCACCATTATTTATGTATTTGGTAAAGATTCAATTTTATTTTGCTTGATATCATTATAATTTCCCCAAGACTATCTACTAACAATCTGCTCTCTCCTAACTCGTTTTTGCTACCTCTATACCATACATTAAATTCCCTTATACACACGGGTTTTGTTCTGCACTCTATTCTGTCTCCTTGATATATTTTCTACTCTCGTACCAAGGGCACACTGATTTTTATTACTGTAACTCTGAGGTGTGTTTTATTTATTTTGATTTTGATTTTTTTGAGGAAATGAAAGCCACAATACTATTTATTAGCATACAATGAATTAGAACAGGTGATAAAATATATCAGCGAAGCAACTACAGATGTCTTCATTTCACAAGGAAATGCACACAGTTTTAATGACAGACAATCAAACATTATTGAAAACTCATTGAGGGAATACATTCAGCTACAAGTAACAGGAAACACACACGCTCTTCCTGATTTGAGAAAGGTGATTGTTCTCACGTGGGACAACTGGCTCAAGGCAGCCTCAGCACAATGCAGCAGAGAAACAAACTTCGATGTCCTTCTTTTTACGGCCCCATTGTAGATGTCATGGTGAATCAAGAAAACACACTCGCTAGCACTATTAAGAGCATAAGATGTTTCCTATACAAATTACATCTTATACAGATATCATCTAGAGAAGAAGGGAATCAGAAAATACTCCCAACCACAAAAGTTTGAAGTAGTTTCCTGGTGGACACGAGAACTTACAGAAAAATCCTAACTCTAGTGGATCTTTGATGTGAAACTTGCGAAGACATCAGTGGAAAGTACACCTCCATGAAAATCAAAATCAAACAGTCGTTGGTGGTTTTCAAGATACTCTCAACTAGAAGGGCAAAGAATCCAGATAATGGGATGGAAGATGGTGTCCTCGATGCTCCTATGTAACTGTCTCTTTTCTAGTAGGATGGCTCTCAAATGAACCTACTGCCTTGTTTGCTTCTGCCTTCAAACCCTCATGCAAGTGAGGCTATGGGTGAATTCCAATGTGGAACCTCAAGGGGATCTTAAAGACCTAGTTCTTAATATCACCCTCATTGACATAAAGCAATATAGGGGTTATATGTCCACCTCTGCATTTTGTTGCCCTATAACAGGCCTCTAATTAATTCAAAGTCTATTTGCCAAATACCATTCAGAAGCAAGGACAAAGAGCAAAGGCCCAAATATGAAAATAAGATTTCATGGGTAAGTATGCTGTTTGATAAACTTGCCGTACAAAAAAATTTATTCCAACAGTTTAATAGAATGGAAAATGGAAACAGGCTCCTACCCACCACCCCAAAAAAGGAGCTTTCTCTAAGAAAGGTACAGTATATACAATGGGTTAGTCATATCTAGGGACTGCAATGCAAGGCCAGTAAGAAAATCCCAACAAATTCAAGCTGTCATTTTTCAATGACCCCTTAACACAGAACAATTATAACATTATAAAAAATAAGGAGAAAAGATTATTAACTGATTTAAGGGTAAAGCACTACCTATTAATCTTATGTACTACTGATGATGACTTGCAGAATTATCTCACCTCAATATCCATTTCTGAAAGTAATTAAAAGACATCCACAATCCAATGCTGCACTTTAAGAAACATGCTCAGTAAACACAGTGTTATTTACGACTTTTATAACAGCTCTTTCATATTGGAAATTTTCTAGAACATTATACACAAATAAATTTCCATCAAGCTTTCTCATACTACTTACATTTATATTTATTTTTGGTGGAAGATTGACATAGAAGGATGTAGGCCAATTGAAGTCTTTCCTATGCTGTTTACATTCAAGAGAGTTTTATTATGTCACTCCTTTCATGTCTTCAAAAAGGACTGTGATGACAAAAGAGTGCCCCACATTCTTCACATTTACATAATTTTCCCTCTACTGTGCATTCTGCCATATCCTCAATAGTTTTCATGAGAAATAAAGGCTTTCCCACTTTCCTGGGATTCAAACCATTTCTATCCAGTGTAACTTCTTTCATGTTTTCAAAGTGATCTCAGAGAAATGAAGGCTTTCCCACATTCCTTACATTCGTAGGGTGTTTCTCCAGTATGAATTCTTTCATGTCTTCAAAGAGAAGGGGAAGAAGTGAATGCTTTACTGCACTTTCTTACGTTCATAGAGTTTCTCTCCAGTGTGAATTCTTTCTTGTCTTTGAAGAGAGCTGGAAGAAGAGAAGGCTTTAGTGATCTTTTACTTTCATATTGTTTCTCTCCAGTATGAGTTCTTTCATGTTTTTGAACATTACTGGAAAACCTGAAGGCCTTATCACATATTTTACATTCAAAGGGTTTTTCTCCAGTATGAATTCTTCCATGTAATTGAGGAGAACTGAAAGAAGTGAATGCTTTACTGGATTTTTTATATTCATGGGATTTCTCTCCAGAATGAGTTCTTTCATGTATTTGAAGAAGACTGGGAAAAGTGAAGGCTCTCCTACGTTCCTTAGATTTATCTGGCTTCTCTCCATATTTTTGATAGTCATGTGGTTTGTGTTCAGTGTAACTTCTCATGTCCCTATCAAAGGATGAGTGATGCATGAAGACTTTTCCACATGCGTTGCATTCACATGGTATAGCTCCTGCAGGTTTCTTCCTCAGGTTGAGATTTGGAATAAGGCTGAAGTTTTCTCCACATTGACTACCCTCTTCACTTTCACAGAATCTCTTTACTGTATGATTTCTTAGTTTTCACCCTGGGTTTTGTACCAGTTTTCAATGTCATGAACTTCGCATGTTTTTCCTATTTAGGCCAGCTTCCTGAAAGTTTCCCACATCACATCTCTGTAGATTTCCTCTGTGAAGGATCCAGTAAAGCCCACTCCTCTGGGGTGAAGTTCACAGTCACATCCTCAATGGCCACTGAGTCCATTTCTAGGTCTCCTGGATCCCCGTGAGTCCTTCCTACAACCCCAGGGATAGTGCAGATCACAGTGTGACAGAGGCTGTGGCAGAGCCACCAGGGACTGTTAAGGAAGGCGACACGTGATTCCGAGTGAGGCCGGAACAAGTAGGGACATGCACGCCAGTGCATTGTGTAGCTGCACCCCTGAGGTGTGTTTTAATGTTTACTTGGACGAGCCCACTACTTCGCATGGCTTTTTAAAAGTTGACTTAGCGTTTACAGACATTTCTTCTTGCATAAAAATCTTAAAGTAAGTTTATTGAGTTCCTCAAAACACCCAGCTGGAAATTTCAGTGCAATGGTACTGCATTTACAGGCTAATATAGAGAGAAGGATGTATTTATTCTACTATTTTCCCATCTAAGCACCATCTTTCATGGACATCCATAGACAAGGGTCAAGGGTGAACCCTGAGTGCTTGAAATAGATTATTCCTGCCCTCAGAATTGAAGCATGCCTTTCCTCGTCTCTATAATCCATCAAAATGGATTTCAACAGGCTCAGGGAGGAGCCTTGGATGCTTTCCTCTCCCGGTATCCCTGCCTCCATCTGCAGGGGGTGGATGGAACCTGAATCATCCATCTCTTTCCACCTCCTACACCCACACCCTCAGCAAACATTGGCTGCGTCCACCGTGACTCATCTCCATGCATCTTTTAGCCCATTTGTGTCAGTCACCATGAGAATCCCGGGCCGTTCCTGCTCTTCTCATTCCTAGCACCCAGAGGTGTCTGAATATCCCCTGTATATTCTGCATTTCTCATTCCTCCTCACTTTCTTATGCCATCCCACTTTACCCTCTGGAACACACTCTGCTGGACCAGAGTGGGGGCAGGTGTCCCTCCTGCTCCTTATCGCCCCTTCCAGATCTCCTCGAACTCCTCAGTTCTGAATCTCCTGTGCTTCGTTATTGGCGTGGCTGCCTTCAGTCTCCACCCATCCATCCTCTATTTCTTTTGGTTCTATAGACTGAGTGATGCTCTTGTAGGCAATGTCCGAGGATTCTAATTTTTCAACATTTTCACCAACACTTGGTACTTACTATCTTTCTGATCATAGTCATTCTGGGGTGTGTGTAGTGGTATCTCAATATTGCAGTTTTCATTTGCTTTTCCTAATGAGCAATAATGCTGGGCACCTTTTCATGAGCATGCTCCTATACCTTCTCTGATGAAATATCTATTCAAATCTTTTATCCTTTAAAAATTTGGATTGTGAGTTTTATTATTGAATTGTGTGATTCCTTATATATTCTGGATGCAAATCCTTCATCAGATATATGATTTACAAATATTTTCCTGCAATTTGTGGCTCGCGTTTTCCTTTTTTTAATGATGTCTTTGGATGTGCAAAAATTTTTAGTGTCATTGTAGTCCAATTTATCTTTTTTTTTCTTTTATGATCTTGCTTTTGGTGTTGTATCTAAGAACTCTTTTCTTAATCCAAAGTCATCAAGATTCTCTCCTATGTTTTAACTAGAAATTTTGTAGTTTTTGGTTTTACATTTATGTCTATGATCTAACCTGAGTGAATTTTTGCGTATGGTGTCAGTACATCAGATAAATATTACAGTGATAAATGTATACATATCTAACAACAGAATCTCAAAATACATGAATTGTAGGAGACAGAAATTGAAAGTCAGTAAATTTTTTTATTTGCTGAGGAAGATTCACCTTGAGCTAGCATCTGTTCCCAATCTTCCTCTTATTTTTTTTTTGCTTGAGAAAGCTTAGCTCTGAGCTAGCATCATAATTTGTCAAGGTCTTTTTTTTATGGCCAGAAACATGAGTGCTTTAGAAATTGTTTAACAAGTATAAGAGAATGACATATGTTCAATTAAAATCCATTAGTATATATGTATATTCTATGCATGTCTATCAAGCTGGCTTTGTTGATTATATTTGTGTGTGTACTTAGACGGATGCCTGACTTACGGTTCAGCACAATGTGAGTGTTTTATTGAAAGGTGTGGTTTTAACAAGTCTTTGTTTGATTTTTAGGAGTTTTTTTTTTTTGGCAGGAAAAGATCCGCCTTGAGCTAACATCTTACGCCAATCTCCCTCTTATTTGTTTTTTCTCCCCAAAGCCCCAGTGCATGGTTGTGTATCCTCATTGTAAGTCGTTCTAGTTTTTCTATGTGAGCTGCCACAGCATGGCAGCTGACAGACGGGAGGGGGGGTGTGGTTCCAGGACCGGGAAACGAACCCGGCCCATGGAAGCAGTGAGTGCCAAACTTTAACCACTAGGCCATCAGGGCTGGCTCACATTTGGAGTTTTAATTTACGTATTTGACTGCCACGTTGTGTGATACGTAAAGATTTATGACTGCTATATTTGCTTTGTGACTTTACCTTTTATTATCACATAAAATCTTTTACCTAGTTAATGCTTTTAGCCTTGAATTCTGCTTTATCTGCTATTATTAATGCCATGCCAGCTTTCTTTCTGTCTGTATTCCCACTGCTTTATTTCAATTTTTTCTTTGTATCATCGTTTTCTTGTGTTCTCATAAATAACATAGAGCTCAATTTATGCTAAAATCCAAGCTTACTGGAAACTCCAATTCTAGTATGGCCAAGTAAGGTGCTATGGGACCCAATCTTCCAACAGATGGCAAATATAAACTCTGGACCAGAAAACAAAAAAGCAAAACTGAACAAACAACAAAAATTGCCTCAAGGCACAGGGACATGAACAAAAGCAAGCCAATTCAGAGCTGAAAGATGAAAATGGCACAGGCTGAGTTACCCATTTTCATGGCTTTCAGCCTGGCAGCAGGCCAAGTGCTGTAGAGAAGACAAAACCCCAAGAAAAATCCCTATTCCTTTCTGGCCGGAAGAATCAGAGGCCAGAGTTTGGTGAAACCACAGCCACTGGAGAGTGAGGGGGGAACCTGGGAAGGAGAGAGCTAGAGAGGGGTGTCCCCATTCTGAGTATAAGCTTCAAAATCCTTGAACCATCCATAGATGGGACAGACCCCGGGGAGGGAAGAAAGAAGTCAACCGAGAAATGAACTTCTGCTGCTGAGACAGAGTTTGCAGCTTGAGTCCAAAGATATTAATTGCTCATTCAAACAAACCCTCAAACAAACATGCACACTCTTCAGAGGAATGCAAAGAACTCCATCTCCAAAACACAAGACTGCCAATGTCCAGGATGCCATCCACAACTCTTTGGGGTATTTTTATTTCTCTACCTCTATTCTCACGTGCACCTTCCCACAACACCTGAGTTTTCCTGAGATAGTTTAGAATTCTTGACTTCACTATCATTCCAATGTTTCCCTTTACGTAAGTGGCTGTCAGCATTAGTAGCACTTTAAATTTTTCCTGGAGCTCGCCTCCCAGCGATTTTGGCTGAACTGGTCTTGGAGGCAGCCCGGGCTTCTCAGAGTTTTAACAGCTTCCCTCCTGCTTCTAATAAGCACCCAGGGTTGAGGCCCACTGCCAGTGGCTCAAGTTGAGGCCCTAGTGCAGAACGGTGTGAAGCAACATTGACAGCTAAACCATGAGAGAAACCCCATCTTTCCGGCAGGCAGGGGTAACTGGAGAAAGGGGCTCCTGTATTCCAAACAGTGATTTTTTCTCTCTCTTTTCTTTCACTGCTTTGCCCTGAGTAGAGCTCCAATTGCATAGAACTGCATGGCAGCGATGCAAGGAACTAAAACTCTTACAGATATTTGCTTTTCTGGACACAAGAACAGGAAAGGGGGCACCTGGGAGCTGAAGAATATATGGAGATAATTCTGACTTTGAAAATGGAACTGACATTGAAACCACGGCCACAGAAAGTGAAACAAAACTGGGGGTCTAAACTTAATCAGGTTGATTGACTGCTAAATAATAATAATAAAATACATCGATGTTCTCCAAACGATGTTAACATGACCTAGGGCCTCACAATGTAATATTCAAACTGTCCCTGATATAATGCATATCTACTTGATGTACAAAGACCCGGGAAAATGTGACCAATTCTCAAGGGAAAACACAATCAACAGATGCTAAACCCAACATAACCCAAATGTTGGAATTATCAGACAAAGACATTAAAGCAGCTATTATAATCACCCTCTGTGAAGTAAAGGTAAACAATCTTGAAATGAATGGAAAGTTAAAAATTCTTAGCAGAGAAATAGGAATTGTAAAAGGTAATATGGAAAGTTTAGGACCGAAAAATGTGACTATCTGAAATTAGCAAAAAAAATTACTGGATGGACTCAACAGTAGAATGAAGATGAAGTAAAGAAAGAGTGAGGGAACTTGAAGAGGGATATAAATAGTGGCCCAAAACTTCCTGAATCTGGTGAGACATAACTGCATAGGCTCAAGATACTCAGTAAACCCCAAACAGGATAACATGAAAGAAAAGCATATCTAGACATGAAATAACAAAATTGATAAAAACCAAAGACAAAGAAAAAATTCTTGAAAGCAGCCATAGAAAAATGAAACTTTACATATTGGGGAACAATTATTCAAATGACTGCAGATTTCTCCTCTGAAACCATGGGGGGCCAGAAGACAGTGGAATACATCTTTAAAATGCTGAAAGCAAAGAACTCTCAGCACAGAATTCATATCCAATGAAAACATTCTTTGGGATTGATGGCAAACTGAAGACATTCTCAGATGGTTGGAAACTAAGAGAATTTGTCACCATCACACCTGCTCTAAATGAAATGCTGAAGGAAGTTCTTCAGGTGGAGGGAAAATGATCCCAGAGGGATATTTTGAACATGAGTGAAGGAAAAGTAACAAAAAATGGTAAATATAGCAGACTTTTCTTCTCTTCTTAGGTGTTTTAAAATACGTATGGCTGTTGAAAGAAAAAGTGATAGCACTCACTGATATAGTTTTTAATATATGAAGATATAATCCATATGACAACTATAATTAAAGTGAAGTTCATCATATAAACCACATCTAACTATATGGTTAGAGGTCATCTTCTACATTTTACTGGAAATAGTGAAACATTAACTCTAAGTAGACTGTGCAATGTTATATTATAACTCTTAGAGCAACCACTAAATTATACTATATATATAATACTCTATATACCTATAGCCAAAAAGCCTATAGATAAAATAAAATGGGAAGCTAAAAATCACTGAAATAATCTGAAAGAAGATGGGAAGGGGGAACCCCGGAAAAATAAACAAAGGGATGAACAGCAAATAATTAATAGAATGGTATTTAATCATATTAATAATTATATGAAATGTAAATGATCTAAAAACACCAGTTAAAAGTCAGAGGTTGTCAGGGGCCAGCCCCGTGGCCGAGTGGTTGAGTTCACGTGCTGTGATTCAGCAGCCCAGGGTTTTGCTGGTTGGGATCCTGGGTGCAGACATGGCACCACTCATCAAGCCGTCCTGAGGAAGCCTCCCACATAGCACAGCCAGAAGGACCTACACCCAGAATATACAACTGTGTACTGGGGGGCTTTGGGGAGAAGAAGAAGAAGAAAAAAAGGAAGATGGCAACAGATGTTAGCTCAGGTGCCAATCTAAGACAAATTCCGAGGTTGTCAGATTGGCTAATAAAACAAAACCTAACTATATGCTGACTACAAGAAACCAATTTTTAAATATAATCATACAGTTAGGTTAAAAGCATAAAAAAATATACTATAAAAATCCTAATCAATAGAAATATGGAGTGGCTACATTAATATCACACAAAGTGGATTTCAGAGCAAAGAAACTTACCAGAAATAAAGGGGAAATATACAGTGATAAAATGGATAATCAACCAAGAAGAATAACAATCCTGAAGGTGTATGCTCCTAAAATACATGAAGCAAGAATAGATAGAATTGAAAGTAGAAATAGACAAATCCATAAATCTGCTTGGGCAGTTTAACACTCCTCTCTCAGTAGTTGATAGAACAAATAAATCAGGAAAGATATAGAGGACCCGAATAACACTATAAGGCAATTTGACACAACTGACATTTATAGAACATTCTACCTAAAGCAGTAAAACGTACATGTTTTCAAATGCACACAAAACATTGTCCAAGATAGACCATATTCTGGATTACATAACAAGCCTTAACACACTTAAAAGAATTGAAATCATTAAAAGTGTGTTCTCTGACCATAATAGAATTAAATTGGAAATAAATAATAGGAAGCTATCTGGAAAATCTCCAAATATTTGGAAATTATAAATAACCCATAGATCAAAGAGGAAGTGACAAGGGAAATTAGAAGATATTTTGAGTGGGGTGAAAAGGAAAATACAGCTCATCAAAACTTGTGGAATTCAGCTAAAGCTGTGCTTAGAGGGAATTTTATGGTATTAAACGCTTTTATTAGGAAGAAAGAAAGGTCTCAAATCAATAATCTAAGTTTCCACCTTAAGAAACTAAACAAATTGCGGCCAGCCCAGTGGCGTAGCAGTTAAGTTCATGCCCTCTGCTTTAGTGGCCCGGGATTCGCAGGTTCGGATCCTGGGCATAGACTTAGTAGTACTCGTCCAGCCTCACTGTGGACCTAGCACGGCTCATCAAGCCACACTGTGGCGGTGTCCCACATAAAATGGAGGAAGATGGCCACAGATGCTAGCTCAGTGACAATCTTCCTCAAGCAAGAAGAGGAAGATTGGCAACAGATGATAGCTCAGGGCCAATCTTCCTCACACACACACAAAAGAAACTAAACAAATAGAGCCAGCCCTGATGGCCTAGTGGTGAAAGTTTGGTGCTGCCACCATGTCAGCAGCCTGGGTTCAGGTCCTGGGCATGGAACCACACCACTCGTCTGTCAGTAGACATGTTGTGGTGGTGGCTCACATAGAAGAACTAGGAGGACCTACAACTAGAATATACAGCTATGTACTGGGGCTTTGAGGTGGGGAAAAAGAAAAGAGAGGAAGATTGGCAACAGATGTTAGCTCACGGAAAATCTTTCCCAGCAAAAAAAAAAAAAAAAAGCAAAAGCAAGGATTTCCTTAAAAAAAAAAAGAAACTAAACAAACAAAAAAAGCTAAAAGTAAATATAAGGAAGAAAATAATAAGGATTATTCTAAAATTTATATGGAAAGTCAAAGGACCTAGAATACCTAAAACAATTTTGAAAAAGAAGAATAAAGTGGGAAGAGACAGTCTACTGTATCTTAAGATTTATTATAAGGCTACAGGAATCAAGACAGTGTGCTATTGGCAAAGGGATAGACTCACAGATCAGGGGACCAGAACAGAGAACCTAGAAACAGACCCACGCAAGCAGGCATTTTTGACAAAGTTGCAACCGCTATTCAGTGGAGGAAGGACAACCTTTTCAGCAAATGGTGCTGGGCCAGTTGGACATCCATAGGTAAAAGAGTAAGGCTCAACATATGTCTCACATTTTATACCAAAACTAACTCAAAATAGATGATGGACTTAAACGTAAAACTATAAAAGTTTTAGAAAGAAACAGAAGAAAATCTTTGGGATCTAGGGCTGGGCAAAGAGTTCTTCGACTGCTTGAAAAGCAGAATCCATAAAAGGAAAAATTGATAGCCTGGACTTCATTGAAAGGAAGACTTTTGTTCTGTGAAAGACCCTGTTAGGAGGAGGAGAACGCGAACTCCTCGCCCTGCCTCTTCGTAAAGTTCCACCGTCTCAGTGGCTGCAAGATCATAAGTCAACTCTATAGAAAGTCATTCGAAGGCCTCCACGGGACGGCCTTGGGCTCCTCCTCCTCCTGCATCCCTTCCTCTCCACATATTCTGTCTCCCAGGAGACACTGTGGGTGGTTGGCAGAGTTATGGTCCCCAGAGATGCCCATACCCTAATCCTCGACACCCGTGAATATGTCACCTTACATGGCAAGAGAGACTTTGCAGGTGCAGTTCAGTGTACAGACCTTAAGATAGGGAGGTTACCATGGATTGTCTGGGTGGGCGCAATCTAACCGCGCGAGCCCTTAAGGGAGAGAGGGAAGTGGAAGAGGCAGAGAGCTGTGCTGAAAGAAGAGGCAGGAGACAGTCATAGTGTGAGCGGGCCTTGACTGCTGTTGCTGGCTGTGAAGAAGAAGTGGGCCACGAGCCAGGGGAGGGAGGAAGCCTCTAGAAGCTGAGAGCCCCCCACGGCCAGCAGCCAGCCAGAAAACAGGGTCTTCTTTCCCACAACTCTGCTGCCGGCAATCTGAGTGCGCCGAAAGCGAATTCTCCCCCAGAGCTCAGTCTTGGTGACGTCTTGATTCTGGGCTTGAGAGACTTGAAGCAAAGAAACCAGGAGCACTGGGTTTCCGACCTCAGGAACTGTAAGAGGATCAATTTGTCTTATTCTAGACCACCGAGTTTGTAGTAATTTGTTTCGGCAGCAATAGAACGCCATGCCCTATACCTTTCCTCATTTGCATGCCCTTGCTCATGCTATCCTGCTGCCAGGACAACTCTTCTCCGTTTCTGCAGTCAGGATGAAATTCCACCTGTCCTCTAAGGTCCAGCCTTCCTGGCAGTCCCCCTGAGCAGCGCTTCCCTCCTCCCAGTGGCCGAGCAGAATTGATCACATCCTCCTTTTTGTTCCAGAGAACTGTGCTCCCACCCGAGTATAGTGCAGGCTGCTCGTTGATTGCATTGTGGCCACTCCTTGCTGTACTCCAACCTTTAATGGCTGGTGTCCTTGTCCCTAGCTTAGTGCCTGACAGTCTGTCAATCAAATATTTATCGAGGGACTAAGTCACGCTGGGCAGACGTGTCTTGGGTGCTCGGTATACAGTGATACCCGAATCAGACCCAAGCCTTGTCCTTACGGAGCTTATAGACTACACAGAGACCGTGCCCATAAACATTTGCTGAGTTAATTGAACTGGTATGTCCTGGGATCAAGGAATTCACAATCACCAGGAAGCGGAATTGGCCAGGTCTCTCTGTCAGGGCATCCATATGCATCCACATACAAAGAAATACAGTTTGCAAATCACGCCTTCAGTCTTACAGTTTTTGTTCATAACGCACAATAGGTTTTGGGGAATCACTGGCTGAAGTGGGAAAAGCCAGGAGGAATTTGTAGCATGGATTTTAACGCTCAATTTGGATTCAGCTGGGCAGGTACCCTGAGGTGGCAGCTAAGGGTCAGCGCAGAGGATGCCCAATAAAAACGTTGCTGGTTCCAACGCTTTTAAGAGCCTTTGAGGCAAGTCGAGTGTAAAGACTATGAAAATGGTGGTCCTGTACTTGCTTGTTCATAGAGCCCTACAAGGAAGAATTAGGCAGTGTAAATTATTGAAGAACAACTTCTTTTACCAACGGGGAACTCATACCAATTCCAGAGCAGCTGTTATTATCACTAAAAATACAGATGTAGTGCAACCTACTGCTCCAATTAGAGACTGAAAAATCTGGGCAGTAAACAATTAAACCATGTTCTTATGCTACAAAATAAGATTAATGATTTTTTTAAATGATCTCTTTTCTAAGATGGAAACCATTGTTGTGGAAAATACGTGTTCCTGTCCCTATTTTGAGACCTGGCTGACTTACTTTAATCTCTGTCCATGACAGACACCTGTGTCCACTGCAAAGCTCTCCCCTCCCTTCATTTCAATAAAGAAAGCTGTCTGTTCCGTTTCCTCGCTTCTCTAAATTTATTGATTCAACTCCCAGGATTCAGTTCATTCCAGAATTTTATTCCCTAAGGGTGTGACACTGCACTTGTCACCTGAGGCAGTTCTTTTATAGTTGACGATAGTTCTCTCTATGAGAATGTGTGAAAACGTCCTCTTTGGAGTTCTGTAGCTGGAACTCGGAGAAGGGACCCTGATTTCTTTGTACGTGGCTCCCAGCAGGACACGCTGTTGAAATATTAATTGGACAATGCCCCTGCTTTGGAGCAGATACGTAAGAACTAAGAGTTCATAGGATCCAATAATTTCCAAAAGTCCTTTTGTTGTGACCAGGGCTTGAAGTCAGTGGCAGGATGAACAAAAATGCCATCGCCCTGAAACGGACCATGATTAGAGTCAGAATGGTGAAGCAAGATGTGAGTTTTGTTGTCCCTCCTGGGCCCCCGTCGCTGCAACCTCTTCCCTCCCCGTGTTCTCAGTCCCACTGACCCTGGCATCCGGGGACTTCAAATGTAGTTAAGTCTGCTGTCCTTGGTCGTGCCAGGCGTGGCCTGAGTCCCAGCCTTCTATTGAAACGTACCTGTCTTGTGTCCCAGCACACAGCCTCGTGCGTTACCCCTTCTGCAAAAATACTCTAGTTTCCAACACAGCTCTTCCATATTTTAGCCCGAATGACTGACAACTGGCTGTATCCAGCGATGGGGGTGAGAAACAAAGAAAAAAGGAAGAGCTGTCACCTCTTCCTCCCTCTCGACCTGCATGAGGCTTCTGGGGGTCACAGCAAGGCAGACAGAGATTTTCTCAGCATCCACTCATGCACGATTTAAAACATGCATTAACGCCATGCGAGGTTCCAGGACATAAAAACAAATGATCTGAGGTCTCTGTCACCAAGTGAGGGGATGGACACACGAGCCAACAGACAGCAGCTCCAGCGGCACAGTGTAGCCAGTGCTGCTACAGAGGCAGGGACAAACGTGGCAGGGGGATGAAGTCACTAACTCTGAGCAAGGAGAGAAGGTGGCATTTGATGTGGGTTTTGATGGCTGAATAGGAGTTTTCTAGGGACCTGTGGAAGGGAAGAGTGAACAGGAGAGGAATAAATAATGCCCGGGTGCTGTGTCACAAGTGGCAGACTGTCAGCATGGTTGATGAGAGGGGTGGTGCAGCACCTGGCAGGTATTGAGGCCAGGTGAGCAGTTGGGGCCAAAGTATGAGTTGTCTTTCGGGGTGCACATGTGTCTTGCCGAGAGCAAACATGGATTTCAAGCAAAGGTCTGATTTAATTAGATTCTTCTAACAGTGGAGCTCAGGAGGAGGCCACTCATGGGCTGGTTGCAAAGCACCAGCTGGAGATGGTGAAGCTTGGACCAGCTGGGAGTGGAAGGAGGAGCTGGACTCAACAGAGAGGCTTAGGGAGAATCAAATGGATTCTGTGAAGGAGAGAGAGGAGGGACCTCAGGCTACTGACCTGGGCATCAGGCTGGACAGTGACACTGTAGATCCAGAAAGGTGGTCATAGGAGGTCGGCTGGCTGGTGGGGAAGCTTGTGAACTTGGATGGGTCCTTCCCTCTCTGAAGGAAAGGATCCCAAAGGCATCTGTCGCCTTCTCTGCTTCTCACCCCTTGTCCTGCCTATGTCACAGTCCTGTGAACCTCGACAATTGTTAGAGAACAAAAAGATGGCGGAACTCTACAAAGAGGCAGCCCGTGGTGCAAGCCGCCCCTGGCAGGCCTGGGCTCCGAGGTCAGGCAGCCAGTAGGAGGCACGATGTGGCCGGGAGAAAGCCTGCCCAGACGCTTCATTCATGGCAGGAATTTTGGCTTGGGCTGGCGTCTTCAAGCCTGGACACTCTATAAACGGGAGTCGCTCCATTGACTGGGGACTGGATCTCATCCAACTGGGTACATTTGGAGTGTCCTGCTTTTCTACCGGCTTGTCCTTGGACAAAGCATGTGACACCTCCGTCCTTCCTTGGCTGCGCTGGGGGGCGTGGCAAGGCAGAAGGGGCTGAGAAAAGAATGTGCTCCTGGTTCTAGGAGACAGGGATCTTGCCCGAAAGGCATTCCATAACACGTGGAAAACTGAAGTTCACTTCTCAAAGTGCGTCAACAGCCTTCCTCCCTTCCGTGTGCTCCAACTTAAATGTCACGTTGCCAAATGGGTGTCAGATAATAGCAGGAATAACAGAGGTATCACGTCATTATTCACTTCCCTTTGACTTATTTAGTTTTAGAACACCATTATCCAACGTGGGGATCTTGGAACATTAGTCCCACAACATACTCTTTGAAAAATTGGTTGCATTATTAGACAAGTTTGGAACAGGCTGCATTCCTTACGTCACTCTTGAGCATTCACAATTCACAACAAAGGCTCTGAGAAGTCCTGCACTAAAAACCGTACAGACAGGGCCTCCCAAAGTCATTCGTACACGAGACCCTGGATTCTGTTTTTTTAAAATACATTTCTAACGTCCAAGGGGCAGACTTTTGTAAATGCCGCCCTAGCACTCAGGAACCATGAGAACCTTTAAAAGCCATGCTCTTGAGTCCATAAAAGAGGAAGAAAAGTTGAAGAACGGGTAACTGCCTACAGGTCTGTTTCCTGGCCTCTACAGACGATCGTACCCTTTTTTGCACTATCTCCCTCACCCATTTTACCTGGTCTCTAATTAACTTTTCGTATTGCTCTCCCCACTATTCCTAGATATTTTGCCTCAGACGAAAGCAGGGTAATCGGTTCCTGATCTCTTTTTTAAAGGTATCGCATCTTCTTCCAGCCCACGGGTGCATGATGGCTTTACGGATTTCCTCCTTTGAAACAAACCTTTGCGAACATCTGCCAGCTCCCCGTCCACTTCGGGCTAAAGTGCGCAGCGTTTGCGTTCTCAATTCCCCCCCCTGCTTTAGATTCATAACAGTTAGGATAAGAGGTGGGAGGAGGAACGAGGTGGGCTAACAAAGTCACATACATACACTACAACTTTAAGTTGTTTCTTGTCGGCGAGAATTTGCTTTACGTGGGCTAATTATTAGAACTCTGTGCCTCAGTATTCTCATCTGTAAAATGGGGATAAAACAGCACCGCCCTCCCCACACTGTACTGAGAAATAAATGAGTTACCGCATGTCAAACATTTAGAATAATGACTGGCACAGAGCTTTAATAATAATGAATAATAATTTCACTTCTAAAAAAGAGATTTAAGTGAGTTTTCTTCAATTGGCTATGATTAATTCTTTCAATAAAACCAGCGACAAAAAATTCTGTTAAACAGCCTTCACATCACAGTATTATTCACATGTTCACTAAGTAGTGTCATCACTTTTACTTTATTTGGGGGATCAGAAGTGCTTCTGTGGGGACTGAGACGACCACACAAAGGACCGTGGAACATCCGGGCTAGGAGGGCATCCAAGGGGGAATCGGAGGCCTGGGTTCTGGTCCTCCGCACCCCACTGCCCAGGGATGAGCTCCTGGGTCAGTTACCTACTCATCAGACTGGCGTGGACCGAGGGCTCCCTACGGGCCAGGCATAGTTCACAACACCTTTCCTGCCATCTCCATTGCGGAGGTGGGACACTGCGGTGACAAGAGGCCAGAGGGTGAGTAAGTGGCTTTGAAGCCCATGCTGTCAGGCACCACTGGCTTTCAGTTTCATCTGAAAATAAAAACACCTCGTGGGCACTGTTCCTGGGGAGGGGGGATTATCAGAAGCGTGAATGGGATGGCTTACATAAAAAGGGCTTTGGAAGCTGTAGTGTTCACTGAAGGAAGTGTCCTCAGCACTTCTCTGTAGCTTCGGTTTTAGTGTGATCTCGCTCCGTGGAAGCGAGCTGACAAGGAGCACACTGCTGGTTAGTATTCTGTTTCTTTGCCCTGCCCCGGTGCACCCACACGCGGGCTAAAGGGAAGGACTTTTCTAAAAGGCAGGAGGTTGAGGAGAAGCAGAAGGGCCCCAGGACAAACCCAGGAAGCTGCCTGGACTCTGACTTCCTTTAGCTTCCTCTGTGTTTTGTACTTTGGTCCCATTAACCAACAGGTGTGGTTAGAACTGGAAAGAAACTTCCTCATCCTCGGGGCTGGAGACATGGAAGCAGCGTTGGGCACAGTCCTGGGGTGAGAGTCGGTATCTTGGGGTGATGGAAGGAAGGGAGGTGTCGAGTGGGCTGGAGGGCACGCCCCCCCCCCCCCCCCCCAGCAGAACAGCTCTGACGGAGCTGGTTTCCGAATATTGGAGGTACACCCACATTCCATTTGAGAAAGGAGTTTCTAATGCTAGAGCAAGATGGAAAAACAATGGATGAAGTCCAACAACCCCCAGGGACAATCAGCTGGCTCTTCCTCTGTGCTCCCATCACATTTGGTTAAACTTCTGTCAACATTCAAGTCCAGGCCTACCTCCTAACATGGTCAGTTATTGGCAAATTGGTTTCTCGTCCGCCACTGGGTGTCCCTGAAGCAGAAAGATAATAATGCCTTTTATCTTTTTTTGTGCCCTCTTCAAAGGATGATCGATGTATTGAGCCCACGCTCCAGAATTTATACGCTTGAAATGAACGTCCTCGCTTGCAAATGGTCCCCGGGACTTGACCCTCTCTTCAGCGTGCCTCTTGAGGAGCCGTCTGCACAGCTCAGTGTACATGAAAACCTCCTCGGTCCTAGAAAAACCTTTGAGTGTGAAGTTGATTTTCGACACACCTCAAAAAATTCATTTAGCACCAGGTGGATAGCTTCTCTGACAAGAACGGTGTGTACATCTAAGGAATGGGTTTCTTGAGAGGGTGGCAAATGCTTCTGAAGGCAATGTTGAGAGAAGGATGCGGCTTCCTAAGATGACAATGAAACATGGAATTAAAACAAACACACGAGAGAACAAAAACTCCCTTAGAATTGGTAAGTGTTACTAAGAGAGAGAGCACAGGCGCGTCCCCAGCCTCTGGTTGGACTATTGTATGTGACCCCCAGGACAACTCTATTATCACAACCACTGTGTGGATGAGGAAGCTGATGGTGGAGCCAATTTAACAGAGCCAGAAGGTTGTAGAACCAGGTTGCCCAGGCTCTCTGTGTCCTTACCTCTTCATCACTTCCCTGGCTTGGAGCTTCTATCCTCAGGATTCAAGACGAACATCTTATTTTAGACTTTAGAATCTGGTTCGTTTAGATGCTCCAGCATTCACCGCAGATGTCAAGGGGAGCAGTGACGGGCCTCACTGGGGCCCCAGGAGGGTTAGCCACACAGCTAGCATGTACACCAGACTCTCTAAGCCGCAGCTACTTCCTCTGAGCTCTGAACCTCAGTTCCCACAGCCCTTCTCCTTGCTCCGTGAGAGCTTTGTTTAACGTTTCAGGAAACTGCTGTGGGCCCGAAAAACCTTCCTGGCACAGTAATTCTAATCAGTATAGTGGCTTCCCTGGAAATGCCATTTTCCAGGCCTCAAAGAACCTCTGCTGGGTTCTTCAAATTTGCATAGGGTCCCTGGGACTGTCAGCCACAGATGCTGGTTCCACCCAGGTCCTGTAATTGGAAATGCAGGGTTTCCTGCCAGCAGCAGCTCTAACCTCTCTGACATGGGTGAGAAGGGGGCAACGCCCCCACCTCCTGTGATCACCAGCCGGGATGAGGGGGAAGGGGTCTCTCGGTGCCTCCCACAACTCCCCAAGACCCAACCCAATGGCAACCAAGAGCTCCCCACCTTCTCCGTTCCTTCCAGATGCCGCACATATTTCTGCCATTTGTTCATCCCCCCCGCTTATTTATTCAACAGGTATTGTTCAAGCATCCACTCTCTGCCAGGCCGAGCGCTCTGCTGGGGTTGTGGTGGTCTGGCCTGAAGTCCTGTTCTGGAAGGGGAGACAGGGCACACACAAAGGAGCAAATGGCCTCGGCGATGTCGGGCAGCAATGCTGGGCCAAGTAGGGTCACGGGATGGGGGTGACGAGGGCAGGAGGGCGTGTGCATTAGCCTGTGCTGGGGGAAGGCCTGCCTGGGAGGCGGATCTGAGTGGAGGTCTGAGCAAAGCCGCAGAGAGCCATCTGGGAGAGGAACATTCCAGACAGAGGGAGGAAGACAGGCACGTAGATGCAGAGATGCGAATGAGCTCTGCTCCTTCGAGGAGCACAAGGAGGCTGGTGCCACCAGAGGGAGAGGACTTTGGCCAGGGCCCTATTATGTATCTGGAAGGTGGCCCTTTTCCATGGGGCCATCACTAATAATGATGTGTTCTGTAGCAATTTGTGGGGCACTCGGTCCCGTTCCTTCCTGTCAGAACAGCGGTTCTCAACCGGGGGGCAATTTTGCTCCTCTTGGGACATCTGACAACATCTGGAGACAACCACTTGCATGTGTGTGTCTGTGTGTGTGTGCACACGTGTGTGTGATGTGCTCTGGCGTCTAGTGAGTAGAGGCTGGGGAATCCTGCTAAATACCCTCCACCACACAGGGCAGTCCCCACAACACACTGGTCTGACCAAAAACGTCAGCGGTGCTTCTGGCAACCCCTGTTTTGGGTCAGTAACCTGGGAAGGCTGGACGTTTTGAGCAGCAGTCAGGGTCCCACGCTCTGGAGAAGGTACTGGGTGGGGGTGGGGGACACGTGGGGCAGAGGTGCCACTGCCCCCACAAAATCGTTCCCTCAGGGGTGTGGTCTGCAAGGCTCACAGGTGAGATCCCCTCCACCGTGCAGGGGACACGGCAGCCCAGCAGAGGCCAATGTCAGAGCCTTAGAACCTGAGCTCTGGTCCAGGGGCCCTTTGTGCACCCGGACCTACCTCGTCTGCCTGTTCTATTAGCCCACTTTCCACACGGTAATACTGAGCCAGGGGCAGACAAGTTCCTGTCTCAGGGCCTTCCCTCTGCCTGGAAGCCTCTCTCCTCACCTTCTCGTGGCCTTTTCATCATTCTGGGCTCAGCTGGAACGTCATCTCCCTGCAGAGGCCCTGCTGGGACGCTGCCCCTCCGCACCTCAGTCCTGTCCTCCCCAGGCCCCCTTCTCTGGGTCCTGCACCATCCCAGCTCGCCTCACCTCGATTAAAACACACCTGCCCTGGCTCTGGGCCCCTCGGGATGCCCGGGGTGCCTGAAGCAAGTCCGGGAGCCGTCTGAACTAAGGCGTCTGAGGCTGACAGAGGTGTTGCTAGGGAGCGGACGGGGAGGCGCAAGGAAGGGAGGCAGGTCGGGAGGGGATTCCGGGAAGGAGAGGGCACGCTTTACCTCATCCACGCTCTGGTCTGGCGCCAACCCCACCTGACGGCTGCGAGGCTGCATCCTGCCTGGCTGCGCCGTAAGAGCGCTCAGCAGAGAGCGCTCCAGGCCCACTTGGTTACCCCAGGAAACGTGCTGCAGAACCTGCTGCAGGAAAGCCGGAGCGCGGTGCCGAAACGCGGGGGAGTCTAATCACCCAGGCCGGCGGCTGCGCTGCCCCGCTCCTACGTTCCTCCTCATCAGCCTCTTCCCAGGGCGCCGGCTCCGCCCGCCCCGCGCCTTCCCCGGGCCTCTTCCTTTCTCTGAAACGATTCTACACCTTTCGGGCCTGGGCGCTCCATCTCGCTAAATATTTGGGGGTCTTCTTCACGCCCCATCCCCCCATTAGCTCACTTCATCTTTGCGCAAGAAGGACCACATGCTAACGTGGGGGAAATCAGGCCTGGCATTGTTCTGAAGCTACTGCAGAGAGGAGATTAAGGAAAAGAAGTCAAAATCATCTGGCTTGGGGTAGGGGGCCCGAGCATTGGGAAGTTTCGAAGCTTCCCAGGCGATCGTACCGCGCAGCCAGGATTGACAATCAATGAATTAGATGATCAATGATATGCCCCTAACTCTTAAAAAATATATGTGTATATTTTTGTACATGGGAAATGTATATTTTTCCCGCCAGAGAAAGCTGGCATCCCTTTGGCAGCATCTCGTCTGTCTCACCGCTCACCTTCCTCGCTCGCGGACTGAGTTAGCGTTCCTGGCACACCTGCCCGCTTCGCCGCCCCCTGGCTCATTGCGCCTGCGCCCGCCCCCTCTTTCTGGGATCTGTAAGTAATCAATCAGGAGACTTGACTCCCTTCGTGTGGGTATACTGAAATTGCGCCTTCATCAACCCTGGGGTTTCACTTCCCCAAGCGGGGAGCTTGGGTGCTGAGGGAACTAACCTGCTGACCCCGTGTGGAGGGCTCGTGCCTCTTCATTGAGCGGGTTAGAATCTGCGTAATCTTCATTTGATACACCAGCTGTGGGCTCCCCAACACAAACAGCCCCCATAACGCCCCATCCTGTTATCAGAACGTGACACACTGCTCAAAGCCAACTGAATTTGAGTAGCACAGGACCGCGCTGCCTTCCCGGCACAGAGAATGTTTTCAAAGTTAACTTTGGGACCGTCCACGGGGAAGGCAGGACGAGGAACTCGAAGAATCGGCCTAAGGGGAGATGAGCAAATTCCACCATCGTGAATGTCTGGTGCTCGGTGAAAGATGCTCTTGCCCTGGGTCTATGGAGGCGGAACCTTGCAGACAGTTCCTGTGGCCTTCCCGGGCACCCAGCATAAGGGTCCTGCCAGTTCCTGGAGCCCGGCGAGAGCGGCGGCGGGGTTCGGGGCGCCCTCCCCCCCATCCCAAGCCGCAGCGCCCCGCGTCCTCCGCCCGCCCGCCTCCTGAACCTATCAGATTTCCTGTGCGCATCGCCGCGCCGCTCCTCCCACCTCCTAAATGCCGTGCGGAGGGGCCAGCGGCGCTCGGCCTGCATCCAGCTCCTCCGAGGACCGGCCGCGGGTCCCCGGCTCTGCTCGCCGCGATGCGGCTGTGAGCTCGCTGCGGCTGCAGCCCGGCCGGGCCGCCGAGCGAGTGCCGGGCGCACCGTGAGAGCCGGGAGGTGCGGGCGCGCGGGGCGCGGGGGGCGCAGGTGGTGCCGGCGCCGGGGTCACGGCAGGTGGGGCGCAGGGACAGCGGGGCCGGGCGAGGTGCGGACGCGCGGGGCGTGGGGGGCGCGGAGGTCGCAGGTGGTGCCGGCACTGGGGACACAGCAGGCGGGGCGCGAGGAGAGCGGGGACCGGGGGAGATGGGGACTCGCGGGGGGCGCAGATGGTGCCGGCGGTCCCGGCGCCGGGGACACGGCAGGCGGGGCGCGGGGAGAACGGGGGCCGGGAGAGGTGTGGGCGCGCTGGGCGCTGGGGGCGCAGGTGGTGCCAGCGGTGCTGGCGCCGGGGGCACGGCAGGCGGGGCGCGAGGAGAGCGGGGGCCGGGGGAGATGCGGGCTCGCGGGGGGCGCAGGTGGTGCCGGCGGTGCCGGCGCCGGGGGCACGGCAGGCGGGGCGCGAGGAGAGCGGGGGCCGGGGGAGGTTCGGGCGCTGGAGACGGGGGCCGGAGGGCACGGGGAGCGCGGAGGCCGAGGGAGGTGCGGGCGCGCGGGGAGCGGGCCCGGGTGGTGCCGGCGAGGGGAACGCGGGAGGCGCTGGGCGCGCGGGGGGCGTGGGGACGGCGCCCTGGGAAAGGTGAGGCGGGGGACCAGGGGCTCTTTTGACCGCCTGGCCCTTCTGATCCCCGCGTATTGCAGGCTGGTTCTCTGTCTTCTTTTTAAATTAAGGAAAAGAAAATGGTTACAGACCAAATTTCATCAAACTTGATCTAACAGTGTATTTATTTATTTATTTTTGGGTGAGAACGTTTAAGTTGTACTCTTAGCAAATTTCAGTTATATAGTACAGTGTTGTCAACTATAGTCATCGTGTTATGCATTAGATCCTTAGAACCTCTTCTTATTTCTCCCACCCCCTAGCCTCTGGCTATTGCTACTTTGTTTCTATGAGTTTAACCCTCCCCCCCTTTTTAAAGATTGCATATATAAGTGATATCTTGCAGTGTTTGTCTTTCTCTTTATGGGTTATTTCGCTTAGCGTGATGCCCTCCAGTTTCATCCATGTTGTCCCAAATGGCAGGGTTTCTTTCTTGTTTAAGGCTGAATAATATTCCTTGTATATATATCTACCGCATTTTAAACATTCATCTGTCTGCAGACATTTAGGTTGTTTCTTGGCTATTATAGCTTGGCTCTTGTGAAGAATGCTGCAGTGAATGTGGAAGTAGAGATATCTTTTTGATATAACATTTTCCTTTCCTTTGGATTATATACCCAGAGGTGGGATAGCTGGATCATATGGTAGTTCTATTTTTAATTTCTTGAGGCACCTCCATACTGTTTTCCATAGCGACTGTACCAATTTACATTCCCATCAACAGTGGACAAGGGTTCCCTTTTCTCCACATCTTTGCCTGCATTTATTGCTTGTCTTTTTTTTTTCTTTTGGTGAGGAAGATTGGCCCTAAGCTAACATCTGTTGCCAATCTTCCTTTTTTTCCCCCTCACAGTTAACATGAATAACCCAATATAAAAAGAAAAAAATCAACTGCCTAGCATTCTGCACAGACAGCTCCCAGCAGAGTGTGGGAGTTGTGGAGGGGCTGACGGGCAATATGGTGAAGACATCTTTTCACTAAGAAGTGCCCGCAGGGTTTTGACTTCGTAGAGAGGGCGGGCAGCGAGTCTCTTCAGGTCATTCCTCAAGGCAGTGAGGCGCCTTAAGATTTTATAATCAACATTTTTAACAACACTTCTACCAATTGGTGTGTGTATGTGTGTGTGTAACATGTGTCGTAAATATGCACGACAAATATTGCATTTACCTTTTTTAAAATCCTGTTTCTGTTTCACCTTTTTTTTTGTTTAGGTGTCTGACTTGTTGGGGATAAATACAACTTCCAATTATGGAAAACCCTTTCCACATCTGCAGTGATCAGATGTTGTGAAGTTACTTTTCACTCTTCCTTTGTATTAGCACGGCAAACTGAAAAACTTCTTTGTTATGAATTTGCCTTTTGTAAATATTAACATCACCTCCTGTCTCCATGTCCCTCTCGTTTGCTGTTTCTGCCCTGGCTTCTTGAGACGGAGGAGTAGAATTTAATGAAGATAGGGTTCTGGGGAAGTATCATATTCCAATGAGTGCTGGGGGTGGGGAATGTCTGCTGTGTAGAGTGTTTTATAGACAGGAAATTCCTAGAGTCATGTTTGTGGGTAAATGCATGCTGATTCTGCCCATCCTTACATGTAACATTTCAATTAAGTTATGTAGTCTAGGATACGCCCATCTTTTATGGTGCTTCCTCTTAAACAGGTACATGTCATATACAAATCGCTTCAAAGAGAGAGCATTTCATATCTTCCTTTTAGTGAAATAAGTTAGACAGAGAAAGACAAATTCTGTGTGATCTCACTTATACGTGGAATCTAAAAAGAACCCAAAAAACTGAACTCATAGATACAGAGAACAGATTGGTGGTTGCCAGAGGTGGAGTGGGGAGGGTGGGTGAAATGGGTAAAGGGGATTGAAAGGTACACACTTCCAGTTATGAAATAAATAAGTCCTGGGGATGTAATGTACAGCATGGCAAAAAAAAAAAATATCTATATCTTCCTTTTAAGGAATGGATGCGTATCTGTTAAGACCTGTTTTCTCTCTTCTTTCCTATTTTCCTTCTTTTTTCAAGTCAGTTCATGTTATATCGTTCCTTTGTTAGGTAAAACAAAAAATAATTAGACTCTGATATGTGCAGAGAGTCCACTGACATTTAGCTCCTGGAAATGCGACTCAGAATGTAAAGATGTTTCACTAAGCTGTCACCTCAAAAAATTGACAAGGACAGTGTTGTCTTTGCAAAGCTTCTTCCAGATAAGGGCATCCTTTCTTTTGTAGGATTTCTTAGTAGGTAGCTTGAATGAACAAGGCTCATCGTTCACGTCTGATTTTATGAGATTGTACGCACCTGGCCCAGCTTCCTCGCGTGGGTGACAGTCTCTATCCTTTCATCCATCGCCAGCATTCAGCCCTCCTTCCTCAGTCCTGCTTGACCGGCTACAGACTCAGGCCAGTTCAGCTCAACCCTGGAAGGATTTCAGGGTCTCCATCACCTCCTTCCTGGGCATGCAGTTGGCCTTGGGCTCCGAGCCAGGCACTGCTGTCCCAGGGGAAACCTTCGCCTCCCCAGGATGCTCATCCATTTGACCCGGCTTCTGATCAAATTTTTACTTGGTTTTCTGCCAGGACTGGATCCTGGTCCTCAATCCTGGTTCCAATGGCCATGAAACTGCTTGGCCTTTGTCAGCCTCTCCAGATGCCTGGGATGCTGACAAGGATGAATCTGATGGGCCTTGAGCTGCCACATCCCTGTCCCTTGAATATAACTCAACCGTCAGGAGCTCGCAGCCTTGTTTCTGCACCCCTGCCCTTGGTGCCTTTGGGTGACCCCAGGTTTGTAACCTCCTGTAGTGTTCGGTTGAACTTTCCCCTTCTGCTCCCCATGGCGTGCCTCTGCTGCTCCTCCTTGCTCCCAGGAAAGCCCCTTGGGTGTGTGAGGGTTCCTCCCAGCTTTCCTAATTCCAGACTCTTCTCCTTTGCCCTTGGCCTGACGAGAGGGTACCTCAGAGCTTAAAGTCCGTTGAAGCTTCGTGGCTGGGCTCCTGCAGGTTTTGACAAGAATTTTCTTTGCCTATGAAGGGATTAAGAGCTTGTGTCTGGAGAGGCAAGGTGAAGGGGTGGGAAAGATGATTTATAGAGATTTTGACAACGAATGTCGCCTTCAGTTGAAAACCAGAATTAGGAGATTTGAGTATTGTGTAATGAGGCATTTGAAAAACAAATCAACCAGAATTTTTATATCTTATTTTGAACGTTTTCCCATATCCTCAATAGAAGAAAAAAGAGCCTGAAGTCGTTTGGGACCAAGTTGGGTCAATAAAGTAGCTGACCATCCATTCACTCCTTCAATAAATATTCACATGGAGATAAAGGGTTTGGCTCTGGAGCCCGATGCCTGGGTTCACAGCCCAGCTCTGCCAGGTGTTTGGCAAGTTACTTAATTTCTCTATGACTCAGTTTCCTTAACTGAAATCGGAGATTATGACAGCACTTATTTCATAGGGGTGGTTATGAGGATTAAATGCTTTCATATAGATAAAGCTTTAGAACAGTGCCAGGATATGTAAGTCTTACATAAATTATAGCTATTGTTATTATTTTCCGATTCAGCGCCAAGCGCTGTCTCATGCCAGATAAGATTCTTTTGGATCAAGAATGAGGTATGAAAAGAAAGTAAGGAAACTAGTTTTCTTTTAATGATTTAAAAAAAAAAAAAAACCCTTGGTTTTGAAAGTTATTGCCAAAAAATGTTCCCAAGCTATTTTGAGCAACAGAAGAATTGCTTGAATAAAATGACTGATGTCAGGGGCGTAGGGTTTAATTTGTTGTCTAAATTTTGGTCCCCATGCATTTTATTTAATCTCTGACTCTCCGTAATTATCTGAAGCCATCCCTGGGCGTTACACTTAAGTTTACAACTCTGTCTATTCTTTTTCTTGCTATTTCTAATTTATTTGCTGGATTCTTTTTTCATAGAGGTGTTTTGGTTATCGGTTCCTGACCTCTTGCAGGTTCCCTTTTTAATCTCATTCTTTCGCCTTGTCCTCCCATGTTTCCTTTCTTGTTTCACCAATATCACGTTCTTATTTTCTTGTGGCGGCAAGTCAGTTAGTGTCAAAACTTTTTTTTTTTTTTAAAGATTTTATTTTTTCCTTTTTCTCCCCAGAGCCCCCCGGTACATAGTTGTGTATTCTTTGTTGTGGGTCCTTCTAGTTGTGGCATGTGGGACGCTGCCTCAGTGTGGCTTGATGAGCAGTGCCATGTCCGCGCCCAGGATTCGAACTAATGAAACACTGGGCCGCCTGCAGCGGAGTGCGCGAACTTAACCACTCGGCCACGGGGCCAGCCCCTCAAAACTTTTTTTTTGGGTTGCTTAGAGTGTGGTCCACGTTTGTAAAGCTGTAAGTGCCTGGGATGACACAGACAGTTTCAAAATCATTGTTTCAAAGTACTCATCCTTCCAGTGTCTAATGAAATCTTCCACATCAACCTCAAGGCTAAAAATGTTCCATGTAGGGATGGACCCAGGGATGGAGAAATATCCATCCAGGGGTGTTTGTCTTGTGTTTACTGATTCTCACCAGGACCAATGTGAGAGCTTTTAACCCACATCTGGGAGTATATTTTCTTCCAGCCCGGCTTCTTTATTTGTCTTTCTCGCATACTTCCTTCCCATTGCTTTCCCCTGGCTTTCTTTAGTGGATTTGCATATTTTCTCTGCCATTCCTTTTTATGTCCAGTATATTTAACAAGGGCAGGTTCAGTTGTCTCCTTGGATATAATTTGGTGAATTATCCTGGATTGCTTCTCTCCGTCTGTGAAATTTGTCTGTTTTCTTCTCGGAGCTTCAATCTGTGTGCTGGATATCATTTTGTACCTGCTTTTCTTTTGCCTGAGGGTAGGAGGGAGGAAAGGGTGTAGCTTGAATCGTGGATAATTATGATTAGTAGACTTAGTCTCTATTCGTTTTTCCTGTAATTTTGTTAAACGTGGCTTTCAGGGTACACTCAGGTTTCAGAGTGCCTCCAAATTCAGGATGTAGCTTGGAGGTATTAATTTTTTTTCAAGTTTTAAATGATTTCAACCAGACAAAAGAGTCAAGAGTAACAGACAAATCACGTATGAGTCTACAACCCAGCTTTGCTGAGCTCTGACGTACTTGCTTCTAATTTAAAGATAACACGATTTCAAAGCATCATTGACGCCTCCTCCGCACCCCACCCCCCAGGCCTCTGGACCTCCTTTCTTCCCTTCTCACTCTCCTGAACTCTTACTTGTCTTTCCCCTGCGTGTATTGACATCACTACTGCATATGCGGGTATCCAGGCTGAATGTATGGTATTGTGTTCCATTTTTGAAGCTTTCTAAAATAGTTTCCTACTGTCCTATTGTTACCGCAACTCTTCTTCATTTGTGGTCTTTTTGACATTTATCCCTGTGGAGACACACAGGTCTAGTTCATTCATTTTTATGGCTGCGTAAAATTACGTTACACAATTATCTTAGGATGGATTTGACTGTCCTTTTGTTGATGGATGTTTTGATGGTTCTCATTTTTCATATAAAAATGCTATAATACACCTTCCGGTCTGGGTCTCCTTTTGCACACACGTATGAGTTTCCTTTACGTATGTCTCTAGAAAAGAATAATCGAGTCAAAGGGCATGCGTGTCTCCATCCTTCCATACTGAAGAATGCTCTCCCAGGTCGCTGTGCCAGTTTATTCCCCCACCTACTGTATAACCGGGTCTCTCAGTTTCTGTTTCTCCACAGCCTCACCAACACTTAGAATTATTGGACTTTTACATTTTTGTAAATATTGTGGGTATGAAATAGTATCTGGCTGTTTTAATGTCCGTTTGCCTGATTCCAGTAAAGCGTCTTTTCATATATATGTATGTATACTAAAAACAAAATATATATGTGTTCGTGTATGTTTATATATATGTAAAAACCATTCTGTGAATGGCCTGTTCATACCTTTTGCTCATCTTCCATCTGGGGGTATCTCTTTCTTATTAGTTTATAGAAGTTCGTTTAGAAATTCTAGATCCTTCCTTTCTATAATATGCATTGCAGATATCATCTACTCGTCTGTGGCTTGTGTTTTTACGTTTTTGTTGACCAATTTTTTTAATTTGGTCAAATTTACCAAATTTTCATTTACAGTTTGTGCTTTTTTCTGTCTTAAGAAAATTTCCCCCACTTTAAGGTTTTAAAGATAGTGTCATATATTTTCTTCTAAAAGTCTTCGAGTTTCGCTTTTCACGTTTAGGTTTTTAATCCTCCTTGGATTTGCTTTTGGTATGTGATGAGCTAGAGGTTCACATTTGATTTTTCCATGGGAATAGTCAGTAGTTCCAGATCATTAAATCGATAGTCGGTGCTTTCCTGGTGATTCATAATGCCGTTTCTGGCAGATATGTGTAGATCTGTTTCTGGGCTGTCTCTTCTGTTTTATTGGTGTCTTGGTCTGCTCAGGCTGCCGTAACAAAATACCATAGACTTAGGGGCGTAAACAACAGAAATTTATTTTTTCACAGTTCTGGAGGCTGGAAGGGGGAGGTCAGGGTGCCAGATCCTAGTGAGAGTTCTCTTCCTGGCTTGCAGGTGGCAGCCTCCTGGCTGTGTCCTCAACATGGCGGAGAGAGAGAGCTCGCTCTCTCTTCCTCTTCTCATAAGGCTGTCAATCCTGTTGGATTACAACCCCAGTTTATGAGCTCATTTAACCTTAATTACCCCCTAAAAGCCCTTTCTCCAAATATAGTCGTGTTGGGGTTAGAGCTTTTTGCAGAGGATGTAATTCAGTCCATAACTTTGGTCTATTTGTCTATACTTCACAAATACTCACTGACTTAATTGGTATGGCCTTACACTAAGTCATGACATATTGAACAAGTTTTCCCACCTTATTTCTCTTTATAATGTATTTAGGTCTAGGCACTTTTCAAACTGCTACTTTTGCACTGGGTCCTGGGCGAGTGAATCTGGGTGCAGGATTCTCCTCTAAGAGTGGAGTCTCTGGGGCAGCCCCATGGCCGAGTGGTTAAGTCCACTTCAGCAGCCCAGGTTTTCACCAGTTCGGATCCTGGGCACAGACCTAGCATGGCTCATCAAGCTGTGCTGAGGCGGCGTCCCACATAGAAGAACTTATAACTAGAATATACAACTATGTGTGTTGGAGAGAAGAAGAAGAAGAGAAAAAAGAAGATTGGCAACAGATGTTAGCTCAGGGCCAGTCTGAAAAAAAAGAATGGAGTCTCCATTCCTACAGTCTTATGGTTCTCCTGGACATCAGCCCTATCGGTTTTCAAAGCCAGATGTTGTGGGAGCTTATCCTTCCTTCCGCTGCAGGTCCCCAGGGGTGGTGTGCCTGATGTGGGGCACAAACCCCTTGTTCCTTAGGGAGAAGCTCCGTTTTTTTTGAGATTCATCCCGATTGTGGGTCAGTGCGCCAGGGGTGGAGTTTTCTGTGAGACCTCATCTCTTCCTCTGCTCCCTACCTGATGTCCCCTTTCATCTCTTGTTGTGGAATAGCTGTTCAGCTACTTCTCAAGCTCTTTTCAGGGGGAATTGTTCTGTAGGTAGCTGCGGATTTGTTGTTTCGGTGGAAGAAATGGTTCAGGATCTTCCCGTGCTGCCATCTTGAACCGCCTTCCTGAATGTTCTCTAATAACATTTTGTAATCCAGCAGTCTTGCACATCTTTGGTTAGATTCAGTCCTTGATACCTTTTTTTATAGTTTTTGATGCTCTTGTGATTGACATTTTTGTTGCTGCTTTTAAAAAGTCTTTATTTTGAAAGAATTCTAGACTTAGGGAAAAGTGGCAGAAATTGTAGAGAGAGTTTCTGTGTATCTTCTATCCAGCTTTCCCTTTACATGGTTAGTTAATATGTTAACATTAATAGTTCAGTTACTGAGAACAGGAAATGAACATTCACACAGTACTCTTAATTAATCTTCAGACCTTGTTTGAATTTTGCCATTTTTCCTGCTAGTGTCATTTTTGTGGTCTAGGATCCCAGCCGGAATCCTGTTTGCGTTTGGTTGTCATGGCTCCTTATTCTCTTTTAATCTGTAGTAGTTATTTAGTCTCTCTTTGTCTTTCATGAACTTGACATTTGGGAAGCATCCAGGGCAGTTATTTTTGTAGAACGTTCCTCAGCTTGGCTCTGCCTGACTTTTTTTTACGATTAGATTGAAGTTACGCCTTTTTAGTAATAATACCACAGAAGTTTGATAAATTTTCTTATTGGTTCTGATAGATTATATATATATCTTCTTGAATGTTTTGCATAGATAATTGTATTAGATATTTTGGTTATTTGTGTCTTCCTAGCATGTGGGAGGTTTTTCTTCTCTAAACTTTTTTTTCTTTTTTTGGTGAGGAAGATCGGCCCTGAGCTAACATCTGTGCCAGTCTCCCTCCATTTTGTGTGTGGGGCATCAAGCATGGCTTGATGAGCGATGTGCTAGGTCTGTGCCCGGGAACCCGTGAACCCCAGGCCGCTGAATCGGGGTGCACGAACTTAACCACTACACCATCAGGTTGGCCTCATAAACTTTTGAAGTTAGACACGGTCATATAACTTTTTCTGACCAATGAAGTGGGAGCTGAAGCGATGAATCCTGAGGGATTTACTTGTAGGTGCTTGATTTTCCAGCTCTCTTTGCTTTGCTAGTGTAAGCACATATTGATGCGAACATGTCGTAAGATCCGTAAAATGATAAATCAACTTTTGGAGGACAGCTGCCTTCAGAAGTAGTCTAGATCAGCAGAGGACCTGACCTATGTGAAAATGAACTTGCTGTTTTTTCTTGAGGTTGTTTGTTAACTGTGGCATAACCTAGACTATTTGGTCTGATACAATATTGTCTGTAAAGAAGAATATCTTCATTTCTTCATTTTCCGATTCTTATACCTCTTATTTCCTTTTCTGGTCTTATTGGATTGGCTAGGACCTCGAGTACCGTGTTTAATAAATCAGTAATAGTGGACATCCATATTGTGATCTTGACCTTAATGGGAATTCTTTTAAGTTTCACTATTTAGTATGATACTTAGGCTAGGTGTTTAATGAATACTCTTTGTCAAGTTAATAAGTTCCCTTCTTTCTCATGAATCAGTGCTGAATTTTATCGATTTTTTTTAGTTGCATCTGTTGAGAGAATCATGTATTTTTTCTTCCTTTAATTTACTGGCATAGTATATTAATGATAATCTCGTGAATTATTTAGGAACTTTTTTTTGAAAGAGCTGTTGTTCATAATTTTCTTTTCTTTTTACTATCTCTGTCTGAAGTTGAATTTTTTTTTCTGTTTTTCTCTGAAACAGCTTGTAAAAAAGGATTTTTTTTCCTTTAAAACTCAGTAAAGTTCACCTCTAAATCTTTTTGAGTTGTCTTTTGGGGTGGGGGCAGGTAGGATTTTGGTTACAGATTCAGTGTCTTTAATTGTTCTTTGCTTATTCAAGTTCTGTTTCTTTTTCAGTGAACTTTGTTATTTGTGATTTTTTACAAAATGATTTTATCTAGGTTTTGAAATTTATTGGCATAAAGTTGTTCATAATATTCTATTATGATTTAAAAAAATTTTATTTCTCTTTGTTTGTGGACCTTTTCTTTTTTAATTTGGCTTATTTTGGCATCTTTTCTCTTTTCCAGTTAAATCTTGCTAGAGCTTTATTTATTTTATTAGTTTTGCTAATAAATAGTTTTTGAGTATAGAGCGATCCTTTTTGTTTTATTCTCCATTTCATTCTTTGCGACTCATATTACCATTTCTCCCCTTTTCTTGCCTTTTAATGTTTATTTTCTTTTTCCAGCTTCCTGAATTACATACTTAATTTATTTTAAATCCTTCTTTTTTGCCCTGTAAATTTATTCCTAAGAAATTTTTGCTGCATTCTACAGGTTTTGATAAGTTGTTCTTTAATTTTTGTTTGTTTTAAAATATCCATTGTGATTTCCTCTTTAACCTATAAATTATTTCCCATATAGATTTAAAAGTTTCAAAACATACATTTTTCCCCATTATGTTTTTATGTTGATTTTCAGTTCCTATAAATGGTACATGTGCAATTAAAAAGAATGGTTATTCTCTTTTTCTCTACGTATTTATTAAATGAGGTTTATTTGTTTTCTTCATCAAATCATTATTATTACTATTTTTTGTTTTGCCCTTGTTATACTTTTTGAGAGGAAGGTGGAAAAATACAGTTGATCTTTGTAATATTGTCAATTTTTGTGTTACGTGTTTTGAGACTGTGTTGTGAAGGCTTACACGTTTATCAAGGCTCCGTGTCATAAGATGATGTGGTGAATGCTGTGTCATATTGATGCTTTTGGCCTGAGCTCTCTCTTGTGTCACGTGGCTGCACTGGGGTCCCTCTCAGCACCCCCCACCTTCCTAGTTCTTGCGGGCATCTTTCCCACCTATAGTTGTACCTTTCCTTTGGGTGTGTCATTTTAACCTGCATAGAGATGGATATTGTTTTTGCCAATCTGATAAATTCTGTTTTTAAATAAGTGAGATTAGTCCATTTATAATAAGTGTGGCTTCTGAGATACTTAGACTTAATTCTATTATCTCATGTGTTTTCTCCTTACCAACTTTTTCCTTTAGTTGTCTTTTCTTCATTTTTTGTCTCCTGTTAATTGATAAAGTTTTCTGTGTTCCCGTTTTCCCCCTTTGCTGGTTTGCAAGCTGTGGACTGTATTTCCATTCTTTTAGTGATTATCCTCAATTTTGAGTCACGTATTTTAACCATATATAAAGTTTTTCAGTATTTCTATCATTTTCCCTATCATGACAAGGATGTTAGCATACTTTAATTAGCAAACAACTTCTCTCCTTTATTTTGTAGCTCTTGCCTAGCTTTTGGTTTTAACTTTTTAAACATGAAAAATTAGTTATTTTTATGGAATAAATTAGTTAAGTTTAATCACATATGTGGTCAATTTCCGTGCTTATTGTTGTGTCCTGTGTCTCTTGACATACGCCTGGGTTTGCACATCTTGCTGAAGTGCATCCATTATAATTCTTTAGTAAGGCTATATGGGCAGTAAACTTTCATACTATTTGTGTGTTTGAAAATGTCCTAATTATGGCTTTGCTTTTGCATGTTAGTTTAACTGGGTATGAAATTCTGGATTGGCAATAATTTCCCTCCAGCATTTTCAACATCACATTCCATCATCTTCTGATTTAAATTATTGGTCTGAGGCATTTCTGTCAGTCTAATTTTCAGGCTTTTGTGGATAATTTGCCTTTCTCTCTGATAACTTTTGAGACTTTCTCCTGGTCCTTGATGTTCTGCAGTTTCATTGTGATGTGTTGAGGTGTGGATTTATCTTTATTTATCATGCTGGGTACTTAGGGTGCAGGGTTTTTTTTTAATGCTTTTTGGTGAGGAGGATTGGCCCTGAGCTAACATCTGTTGCCAATCTTCTGCTCTCTCTCATTTTTTTTCTCTCCCAAACCCCAGTACATAGTTGTATAGCCTAGTTGTAAGTCATTCTAGTTCCTCTATGTGGGATTCCCACACAGCATGGCTTGGTGAACAGTGTGTACGTCTGCGCCCAGGATCTGAACCTCTGAACCCCGGCCACCGAAGTGGGGCATGTGAACTTAACCACATGGCCACAGGGCCAGCCCCTAGGGTGCAGTTTTGATTTGAGGACTCATATCTTCAGTTCTGGAACATTCTCTGCTGATATTTCTTCTCATATTTCTTCTCTGCTGTTCCTTCTGTTCCTTTCTTCAAGAACTCTTGTAAGGTTAAGTTGACCCTCTTGAGGTGTCTAGTACATTCACTTTCTGATAAGTTTCTGATGTAAGTCCTGGTTGTGGTTGGAGACAGTTAGCTCTGGCAGAAGATGAGGATTCTCCTTTCAGTGGGGCCTTCCTTCTCTCTGTGGAATGTGCAAAGGCAAGGCTTCAGGTTGAATTTCAGTTTACCCTACAGGATTGTTTCCTTCACGTTCCTGTGGACCACCTCTGCTCCCTTTGCTCCGGCTTGGAAGGGAGACAAGGAAGACTTATGAATTTCACTTCCTCACCTTTTCCCCCACTTTCACCTCCCCCATAAAGGGTACGTGTAAAATTCTGTTTTCGGTGGTTTTTCATGACCACCACTTTCAAGGGGTATGCCAAGAGTTGTGTCCCTTTGGTTTGGTGTTGCTTGTATGTTTTTGGCCAGCTTGAACTTCCTGCTTCATTTCAGTGTGGACAAAGTAGAGAAACAAATGTCTCAATACCCTATTACACATTTGAGCAAAAATAGTTGCTGACATTATTCAACCCATTAGCAGTAGGTCAGAGGGGGTGTTCTATGTCCCAGTTTTGTGTAAAGTCTGGCAGAATTCCGAGTTGTTTGGCATCTTTGGAGAGAAGCAGATGCCCGTTATAATTGGACATGAATTAAGGAATTGAGAAGTTTGAATGAGGCAAATAAATGGTAGGAAGCTGGCCTCACTAAGATGGAGGTGTAGGTGGAAGGATGGTGGTCGACATTCTGTGGATCCGAGTTGTCATGAATGCTCCACAGCTGAATCTCTGGAGAATCCATGAATGACTGATGTTGGATTTTTTTTTGATACCTTTATTTGGCTTTCTCAGGTACCAAATGCCCAAATTCCCGGTTTGCTAGTTATTAACTAATCGGGTTACCCCCCTGAAATGTGCAAAAAAGATTCATTACTCCAAGACTGTTGTTTTTTTCCTCCCCATCCTCACTCTCTTGTAAATCTTGTTTTTGCTTCTGCTCTGAGAGTCACTTTACCAGCTGACTCTCCCACAGGAGGAAACCATTTCTGTGAAAGATAACTAAACTACATGCAAAAGAAGTAATTTTTTCTGAGTTGTTCTTTGACAGACTTACGCTTCCCATTTTAGACTTAGAGTGTGGCACTCAAGTCTAATGTTGCATGTGCACTTTGCTGACCTCTGACACATGCTGTTAACACCTGTCTGATTGATGCTCTTTTTTGGGTCATCTGTAGTAATTGTGGGGTGCAGAAGCCAAGTGGTCAGCACAGGTTCTTCCATCAGGTAAAATGGAGGAGCTTTTTCAGGCTAATGAAAACCGATAATGCCAGAGACCATGTGGGAGATTTAAATGGTTAGAGGAAGAAGAGTTATGATGTTAGGAAGGCATTTTTCACGCGGTTGGTTCCTAGTTATTCAGGTTTATCGAGCCTGGTGGTTCTCGCTCTCCCGCTGACCCGTCTCAACTGTGCTCTTGATTCAGCTGCACCGCCACACTGTCAATCTTCTCTTTATCCATTTGATTTCTTAATGGGTCTGTAAAATGTGTTCCTCACAAACTGTTCTAAGATCAGAGAAATGTGGGCCACCTGCCTATGAATCTTCTTTTTGAGATTCACTCTACATGTTCACTTTGTAAAGTTTCCCCAAAGTCCTACAGTTAAGAAGCCTGTTTAATTTTGTTGAATCCGATGGTCCCCCAATCTGCGATCCCACCTCTCTCCCACCTCCCACCTCACTGCCCCCAAACACACACGGGTCCTCTTGAACTCTGGTGGGGCACAGTTAGGGAAAACCTGCCCAATACGGACAGAAAGGACTCCACAGTCCCTCCGGCTCTGATCTCCGCTTCCCTTCAACTCTTGATTCTTTTCTTTCTTTTTATTTTTTTAATTAATAGTTTTATTGAAGTGTAATATCAGTATTATAAATTTTACCCACTAAGTTTGCAATTCAATGAACCCCAAATTCTTTTTCATTGTCCTGGTAAAATATACATAAATTGCATTGACCATTTTAGCCACAATTCCATGACATTTCGTACATTCACAATGTTGTGCAAGCAAATCTACTATCTAGTTGCAGAACATTTTCATCACCCCGAAAGGAAACCCTGTATCCGTCACTTCTCTTCACAGTGCTCAGCTCCTGGTGACCACCATTCTACTTTCTGTCTCTATGAATTTGACTATCTAGGTCCCTCATATAAGTGGAATCATACAGTATCTGTCCTTTTGTGACTGGTTTCTTTCACTTAGCGTACTGTCTTCAAGGTTCATTCGTGTTGTAGCCTGTGTCAGAATTTCTTTCCTTTTTAGGGCTACTATTCCAGTGTATGAATGTACCACATTTTATTTATCCATTCCTCCATCTGTGGACACTTGGGTTGTTTGCACCTTTTGGCTCTTGTGAATAACGCTACTACGAACACGGGTGTGCAAATATCCGTTCGAGTCCCTGCTTTCATTTCGTTGGGGCAGATACTCAGAAATGGAATTACTGGATCATGTGATAATTTCTATGCTTTATTTTTTGAAGAATTGCCATGCCGTTTTCCACAGTGCTGCACCAGTTTACGTTGCTACCAGCAATGCACAAGGACGGGTTCCAATTTCTCTACAAACTTGCCAACACTTGTTAATTTTTTAATAATTTATTTTTATGATAGCCCTCATAGCGGGTGTGAAGTAGTATCTCACTGTGGTTTTTTTTTTCAAGATTGGCACCTGAGCTAACAACTGTTGCCAATCTTCTGTTTTTCTTCTTCTTCTTCTCCCCAAAGCCCCCCAGTACGTAGTTGTATATTTTGGTTGTGGGTCCTCCTAATTGTGGCATGTGGGACGCCACCTCAGCATGGCCTGATGAGCGGTGCCATGTCCATGCCCGGGATCCCAGCCAGCAAACCCTGGGCCGCTGAAGCGGAGTGCGCGAACTTAACCACTCGGCCACGGGGCCGGCCCCTCACTGTGGTTTTGATTTGCATTTCCCTAGGGGTTAGTGACATTGAGCATCTTTTCATGTGCATGTGGGTCATCTGGATATCTTCTGTGGAGAAGAGTCCTTTGCCCATTTTTTAATAAGGCTGTTTGTTTTTTGTTATTGACAAATCCCTACTTATTAACAGATAAGATGTTTACAGTCATGAGCTTTACTTCTGGGAAAGAGGTTGCCCGGCGTTTCTCTCTTTTCTGCTTTCTTGCCCCCACCCTAGTCCTCCATCAGTCATCATTTATTACTGTGCTGGTTTGTCCTGTTTTCAGGCTTGACTGAACGGCTCTGTTGCATCCGTTTCCACATCCCAGGTTTTGGACCATCGTCTCTTTATAGCTGTTGGTTCCTTGGACGGAGAGTTTTATTTAAGCCAACCGCCCCCATCACCTTCCTTCTCCTTCTAAAGGATTGTCATTTGCTCTCTGATTTTAGCCACAATTACTCCACTGAAGCTGCATTTTGGAAGTCTGAGAGCTTCTGGCTCCATAATTTTCTGTAGGATGAACATTGATGATGACTCCTTCCTTCTTTAGCCTCTTTTGGTCCCTGAGGATGCTTCCCTGTGACACGGGGAGGGGGAGTGAGCAGTGGGGTTGAGGACTGTGGACCCTGGGGTGCTTTGTGTGTATGCAGATGCTGCCTTTGACCAGCATCTCACTTTAGGACCCAGGCTTTACTTTACTCTGTGGGTTTCTCCTTGTAAGAGAGAACATTAGCGCCCACCTTCTAGATGCGTGGTGAGGACTGAATAAGGATCACGTGATAAGTGCTTAGCACAGTAACTGGCACCAGGGAGTATCATGTTAGCCACTGTTTGGACGTTAATCTGGTTTTTCTCTTATATATCCAATTGATCCCTTTTCACCTCCATTTTTTCTCCCTTCTCACTCTTGTTTTCTAAATCCTGTTCTTTGCTCTCCATCATTCTCTTCCTTGACATTGTCTCATGCCTGCCATTTCAATGTTCCCCTTTGTGCAGGCAGATTCTAACCAGGTCACCACTCTACATTTTGGTAGGAGGCTTCTTGTAGCACAAAACTGTGCTGTAAGGACGTATTTTTTGGAGGACATTTTGACCCTTGTCAAATCCCTCCATGTCAGCTGCCCCCTCACCAGCTCCTACACAGCCATACCAGTTCCTCTTCAAATCTGGAAGAATTGGACCTTTCACCAATTTCTATGAATTGCGTTTTTATTTTGGTGAGGGAGATTGGCCCTGAGCTAACATCTGTTGCCAATATTCCTCTATTTTTTGTATGTGGGATGCTGCCACAGTTTGGCTTGATGAGCAGTGTGTAGGTCCATGCTCGGCATCCGAACCCATGAACCCTGGGCTGCTGAAGTGGAGAGTGTGAACTTAACCACTATGCCACCCGGCCAGGCTCTGAATTGCATTATTTTGAAGATGAAATCACAAATGTCACCCCGGCCGGTGGACCTGGGCCACGTCAAGTGATTATATCCTGAGAAGAAGGAATTGTAGGGCTTTATGAATCAAACAGAGTAAAATCACAGAAGTCTTAGGGGTGATCTAGAATATTGCTTGAGTGTTTACTAGTTCCTGGGTACTGTGAAGTACTTATTTAACTTTCGCAAGAACTTTCAGAGGTAGTTAGTATTATTTTCTCATTTTGTAAGTTTTCCATTTCTCATCTAGAGAAAACTGAGTCTTAAGAAGGTAAACATGCCCCGAATCTTATAACTAATAAGTGACTGACTTAAGATTTGACCCAGTTTCCCGGGGCTCCAAATACCGAACTCTTAACATCATCTGTCTTCCATATGTGTCATTTCTCGTTTTATTTCTTCCTGCGCCCTTTTCTTTCTATATTTATTAGATATGCTAGAGCTTAGTCCATTTTAAAGAGAGAAAATGGGTGCATATTTATCTGTGAAACTTTGTTTTCATGTTTGAATTAATTCAGTCCTGCTTTTAGTTTTATTATTCTTGCTCTTTTCTATAATTTTTGTTTGGTTTCTAAATTCTTTGAGAGCTTAGTCCATTTCTTTCTTTTCTTTAATAATGAAAGTACATAAGGCTCTACATTTGCCTCTGAAAGTGACTTTGAACTCATCCTAAAGAATCTTATCTATGGGGACGGCCCCATGGCTGAGTGGTTAAGTTTGTGTGCTCTGCTGTGGTGGCCCAGGGTTTCGCTGGTTCGGATCCTGGGCATGGACGTGGCACCACTCGTCAGGCCATGTTGAGATGGCGTCCCACATGCCACAAGTAGAAGGACCCATAACTAGAATAGACAACTATGTACTGGGGGGATTTGGGGAGAAAAAGCAGAAAGAAAAAAAAAAAAGAAGATTGGCAACAGTTGTTAGCTCAGATGCCAATCTTTGGAAAAAAAAAGAATTTATCAAAAAAAAAGAATCTTATCTAGTGTTGTCATTTGTTTTGTTTTATAAGTAATCTATTCTTGCACATTTATTATTTCTCCTTTGACCTCAAGGTTAATTTTCTTTATTTCTCATTGTTTGGGATTTTTGATGACTTGATGATTAAACTTAATGTTAATTCCTAGTTGTAGTGCTTTATGGCCAGGATGATGACCTCTCGTTTTCCTATTAAGTCTGTCTACACTTACATTGCTATTCAGAAGTACGTGTAGTTACAATTATGGAGATACTGGTTTAAAATGAAAATGACTAGGATTTGAAACCTGTGTTTATAAGTCACTTATTTTAGTCTAAATCTGAGTTCTTGTTTCTCCAACTGATATGTTCTGTTTCTTTTTCTTATTCAAGTAGGATATATATTCTCAATAAAATTCTCAGGGCACATCGCCAGTTTTGGTTTTTACAGGACAGTGGCCCCACCTTGTTCTGTAACACAGCGCTCAAAGCCAGATACCGGTGAAGAAATGAAGTGGTTTGTTGAGTGCAACAGTAGGCCTCTCTCATAAACCCATCAATGTTTAACAATTTTAACGAGCTTTTAAAAAGTGTCATATTTTCACTGTGAATCATTTCACATTAAAATCTGTGGTTTTCCTGCCAAAGTTATCTTTAATGAAAGCTATTTACTTTCAGCCAGATTTTGAGTAAAGTGAATGTGAGTGAAGCTGGAAGCAGATTCCACAAGAAACCCAAATGTCAGAGGGGGAAATTGCTGAGCAGCTGGGTCTTGGTTCTGTTAATGCTCCCATTGACAGGCTCAGCCACACTCCGCCAGCACTCCCAGGACAGTGCCTCCTTCAGGACTTCTTGGGCATTGGTGACCTGGGTCAATGAACCTTCTCTCTCAGACATTTCTGCCTTCCTCCATCGATTCTTGGTGCCTGTGCTGGGTTTTCAAGTGAGAGAGTGAAAGACATGAGGAGGACTTGCCTTTGATGAGGAGATGATGTTTACGTGTTTGTATTTTCTTTTTCCATTTCAGGGAAGCTGCTTTCTATAGATTCACTGCAAAGCTGTGATTGCCTAGAGGTGGCCAGAGGAGAGAACGCGGTCCCCGGGAGGTAAGGCAGCAGAGGAACCCAAGGAAGGATGGGACGCAGCTGCATGGAAATAGCTCCCCAGCTGGTTTCGAGTCTTGAATGTAACAATTTGTCTCCTCTTTGATAGCTGACCCTGCCTGTCGATTTTCTCCAAACAGAAGTAAAACTCGAATGGGGAAAAATTAAATGGAAAAAACCATTTTTCCTTTCAAAATATTCATAGAGAGAGGAGGAAGCGTGTACTTAGAGAGCTAAATACAATGTTCCTCGTGGGCGGAATTCCACCTAATACTGCCATTGTGCTTGCTGCTTAGCAAGCGCACCAAAAGCACACTGCAGATCTTGAGGGAATAACTGCTTTGAGTCATTTTATCCATTTATTCACTTAGTAACTGTGTGTGTGTTTGAGGGCCGCCGTAACAAAGGGCCACAGACCGAGTGGCTGAGACGACAGAAATGGATTGTCTCACAGTCTGGAGGCCAGGAGCCCGAGGTCACGGTGTGGGCAGGGCTGGTTCTGGGGGCTGCGAGGCCGACTCCGCCCCAGGCCTCTCCCCCAGCTTCTGGGGGTTTGATGTCAGTCTTTGAGGTTCCTTGGCTTGTAGAAGCACCACCCCAATCCCTGCCTCTGTCTTCCCATGGTGTTCTCTCTGTGTGTGTGTGTGTCCTAATTTCTTCTCCAGTCGTGGATTAGGGGCCCACCCTCCTCCGGTGTGGCCTCATCTTAACTAATTGCATCTACAATGATCCTATGTCCAAGTAAGGCCACATTCTGAGATCCTGGGGGTTGGGACTGCAGCATATGAATTTAGGGGGAACACAATTCAGCTCAGGATAGTAAATATTTATTCACGCACCCAGTAAATGTTTCCTGAGCATCTCTTATGTGAAACTATGGTATGAGGTGTGGAGATTTAAATAAACATGAATAAAGTATTTCCTGTTCCAAGCCACTCGCAGTAAAGTGGGGGAGCGCTGTATAAGCAAATAACTGTACTCTGACAGCGATCTGGTAAAGGTCTGTGCAAGGGGCTGTGGTGGTACCAAGAAGGGGCGTGGCTAAGTGTCCTTGTTTGTGGAGAGGAACACTTCCTGCAGTCCAGGAAGCAGCAGCTTGAGGGCGGTCGACATGGGACGTGGAGAGGGAAGGTCAGGAGATTGCCCTACAGAGGTTTTACTGCTTCTGAGAGTGTCACTTCTGCTGTGTTGACAAATCACGTGTGCTTTTGAATTTTGTGTCTGGACAGCCATTCTTTATTATTGTGTATGCCTTATTTCCTGAACGAAGATTATCTTCCATCTGCATGATCATTCTATGCCTCCCTCCTGGCACAAATAGGCAAATGCTGGAATTAATGCTCTGTATGTGCCATCGGTTTCCCTGTCTTTCTTCTCTGCACAGCTTTTCATTCCTCTTCATGCTAAAGCATCCTGACTTGTGTTTCTGAACAGTCCTAATGACGCTCCACTCTTTGCCTCTAATAACCCACGAGCCTCTTCAGTGTGAGCAGTAGGGGGTGAAACGCTTGATGTTGCTTCCTCTTCCACTGAAATAAGCCAGATTCCGTTTCTTCTGAGAAATAATTGAAGTCTTATGAAATGCACATAAAGCAAAAATACCTAATGCACTGAAAAGTTTTGCAAAACAGTTTGGTCCCTAGGAGATGCCATATAAAGTGAGAGATTTTGTGTAAGAAAATGTTGCAAAGAAGCATGATTTGGCTTTTGGAGACATGGACATCTTCTCATTGGTTCATTCCAAACTTTCCTTTGTAAAGGGGCACAAGCGTAGGGTGACTAATGGCAACTGGCTTTTTGGTGGTAGACATGATGCCGTCTATACAGAAGTTGAAATATAGTGATGTACACCTGAAATTTATATAATATTATAAACCAGTGTGACCTCAATTAAAAATAACTTTCCTTTGGGCTTATATGTGGCAAATACTGGGCATCCACAGATGCTACAGTGATGAAAGATACAGAAAAGGACCCTTGCTCTGTCCTGGCGTTATCAACCAGTGGGAAAGGTGGGCAGAAGTCCAAGGTTGGCACAAAGAAATAATGAAACACAGTCCTGTTAATGAAACTGATAAAATACCAGACAGTGGGTTCCGCGAGTAGTAAATGAAGGAACGGCTCTGCTGAGGACTTGGCGTGAGGGGTGAGTAGGGTTTGCTGAGCAGAAGTGGGGTGAGGGTGGAAGGTGGAGGAGGCCCCGGGAAAGGCGCGCAGCATGGGACATTTGCACAGGAGGGAACGCATGGGTCTGTTCAAGGAGTGGAAAGAGAACAAGTGTGGCCTGAAGGTAGAGGCCAAGGGAGATCAGCTGGAACAGATGCGGCAGGACGTGAGCTGATTTATGGGGGCCTGGTGGATCCGTGGATCGTCATCTTAAAGATCGGCTGAACTTGTTAGTCAAGAAATGAAATTTCATGCCTCAACGAGTCAAGATGCACATTGCGTGCAGCACAGTCCAACCTGAATTGCTGGCTATCGTTTTCATTGCCTCTTGTTTAAGAGGCATTTCATATGATTTGGAATCTGGGCAGGCCATAGTTTACAGAAAGATGACATTTCCTTGTTTTAATTATCTTTCTTCTTTCTCCACCCGTACATGTGGTTTGCATGCTGACTTCCTGTCACTTTCGAATTCTTTATTGAGATGTCACTCAAGCAGCCTATATTCTCTGGCTCTAGATTCGTTTGGGCGTAGGCATCTGGAATAAGCAGGAAGTGTTCTCTGGGAGATATCTCTTTATTTGTTTTCAAGGTGTTTTGTATGG